>NC_058368.1:54971428-56235357 GCF_018350175.1 Felis catus | reverse complement strand
TAGAGGCAGAGAGAAGATTAATAAATTTGAGACTTGAACATAAACTTTTCTCAGCAAGCAAAAGCATTAATATCACTGCCATGGAAAACATAGACTTACAGAGCATATAATATATACGAGATGGATACATATGTAAAGCCTGCAGAAAGTTGAAAGATAAATATCAAGTAAAATGGTAATTACATTTGAGGTGTCTTTATGAAGTCAAGTAACAAGCATATGATGATAAACTGATTAAAATGAAATGTCGAAGATATATAAATAAAGAGTGAACTATCTGGATATGAAATAGTCTGTGTGAATACAACTGCTAGAGCATGACTGTAGGACTAGGTGACCTTAGAGGAGAAGTGCCATACAGGGATTAGACACCTTTTTAGGATTTATAGAATTATTTTGCCCCAACACTTTCCCCAGAAAGACATAAGGAATGAAAACTTTACAGTCATCTGAACTTTTAAATGACCCAGTTTTTGTGGCATACTTATTTACTTATTTCATTTTTTATTTACTTCAAGTCTTACATGCAAAACTTTTACTATGATATATATATATATTCTGAACATTGGTTGCTTTTTGAACTCTCTTCCATGCAGGTAAATGCAATTGACTATTTCAGATATACTTTCTGCTAAAAGATATGTACCTCTCTAGTTGTTGTTGTTGTTGTTGTTGTTGTTGTTGGCCTTGAGTTTAGTGTAATGTTAACTCACTACATATGAATCCAATAGTTTTCTACAACATGGTTTGCATAAATGCGTTTAATTGCTGCTCTTTGCCCTCTAATTAAGAAGATTAAGGATAATTCTGCCTGGGTCATTTCCACTTAGTTCAATTGCCAATATATCTTTCATGAGGGTGACTTTGGGTCACTCTTTAGTGAATTATTAAATCTGGCCTCATTTTTACAGGTGGAAGATTTTGCATCCTAATTGCACCAATGTCATGGCTCTCTACTTGCATGTACTTTCTATTTGAGATATTGAAATAGGATTGTGGTTTACAGAGAATATTTTATCGTTTTACTTATGTGAAAAGTTCACAGAATTCCTTCTGGAACATTTTGTAAATTACCAAAACCATCAAATATAGCATGATGACAAATATTTCCTAATATCATTCATATGTCTAGGAAGACCACAAAAACATCATGAAATAGGTCTTTTCAGCTCTAGCATAACATTGTGCAAACTGAATCATACTCATTGATAGAATGGCAGTGCCTAGAATTGTCCCTGATACAAAGTAATGATTAATAAATATTTGTGAAATAAATTAATAATTTTAATGTCATCACATAAATTACCCATGAGATTTAATTCTTTATATATCTTGTGATGTTTTATATAATTGTCTTACATTTCACTTTTAATATATTTTTGCAAGTGGGTTTATTTTATGTATAACATATACATATTATATATATAAACAGGACAGACAAAAATCTTTAATAGAATAATATTTAAAAGCATGGTTACATAAACAATATAATTTTAAGATTTAGTTATAAAATTCTGTACAAAAAGCCAATGACCTCTATGATATATAATGTATATTTGATATATAATGTAAATCATATTTTCAGTAAAATTAATTTGAAGTCAAGTATCAAAGAGCTCTGTAGACGATTAACATCCCAGCCCCAAAATGAATAGAAGAACAAAATCCAACTATAAGCAGTCAATAAGAGACTTACTTCAACTTTTAAGACACACATAAGCTGAGAGTTGAAGGGATAGAAAAGGAATTTAATGCAAACAGAAACCAATACAGAGCAGAATTAGTCATACTCCCTTCAAACAAAATTCAGTTTAAATAAAAGGCTGTAACAAGACACGAGTAAGGTCATATAATTATAAAGGGGTCAATTCATCAAGAGGATATGACTGTAAACTGTAAATATATAACCACCATCAATAGAGCACCTAAATACATTAGGCAAGGATTAACAGAACTGAGAAAAGAAGCAGACAGTAACCCAATAATAGTAGGAGACTTAACTACTCCACTTTAATAATCATCCAGACACAAAATCAATGAGGAAATGTTGGAATTGAACTGTAACCATAAAGAAGTAAAATTGACTCTCATTATAAATGATACAACTTAGATATAGAAAACCCTGAAGACACAACCAAAAAACTATTAGAATAAAAAAAATTCAGTAAAGTTGCAGGATACAAAATGAACATACCAAATCAGTTGTTTTTCTATACACTAACAAGAAATTATCTGAAACAAAATTTAGTAAAGCAATTTAATTTATAATAGCACCAAAAACAATAAAATATTTAGAAATAAATTTAAACAAGGAGGAAAATACCTTTACACTGAAAATTATGAGACACTGATGATACAAATTGAAGAAGACACGAATGTATGGAAGGGTAGACCATGTTTATGTATGGAAGAATTCATATTGTGAAAATATCCATACTACCCAAAGGGACCTATGGATTCAATGCAATCTCTATCAAAATTCCAAAGACATTCTTCACAGAAATAGAAAAAAAATGGTAAAATTTATGTAATACCACAAAAGACCCCAAATACCCAAAGTAATCTTGAGAAAGAAAAACAAAGCTGGAGGAATTACACTTTCTGATTTCAAACTACATTACTAATCAAAAAAATATGGTACTAGCATAAAATCTACCATATAGACTAACAAAATAAAATAAGGAGCCCAGAAATAAAACCATGCATTGGTCAACTAATATTTGACAAGGGCACCAAGTACATACAATGGGTAATGGGTAGTGTCTTCAATAAATGGAACTGGGAAAACTGAATATATTCATAAAAAATGTACAGTGGATATACACGTAAAAGAATGAAACTGATCCCTGTGGCATACCAGTGACAAAAATAAATCAAAATAGATTAAAGACTTAAATATCAGACCTGAAACTATAAAACTCATAGAAGAAAATAAAGGGGGAAAATCCACTTTACACTGATCTTGGCAATGGTTTTTAGATATGACATTAAAAGCACAGGAAGTAGAAACAAAAATAAGTAAGTGGGATTACATCAAAATTCCAGAAAGTAAAATGGGTTCCCAGGGGTTGGGAGTCGGGGAAGTAGGTAGATGATAGTCAAAAATACAAAGTCATTTATAAAATGAATAACTTCTATAAATAAATAAATAAATAAATAAATAAATAAATAAATAAATAAATAAGTAAGTACTGGGATCTAATGTACAGCATGGCAACTATAGTTAACAATGTATTATTAACTTTAAGTTTTCTAAGACAATGGATATTAGGACTTTTTTGCCACAGTAAAAAAAAATGGTAACTATGTGAGGTGATAAATGTATAATTAAATTGATTATGTTAATCAATTAACAATCTATGTGTATATAAATCATTATGTGGTACACTTTAAATAGCTACAATTTAATAACTCAGTTATACCCTAATAGAAGTGGGAAAAATAAAAATAAAAATAAAATAAAATCCCAACCCACGTAGATTCTCATTTAGAACAAACAAGGAAAAATACAACTGATCTCCATGTCAGACATAGCCTCCTTATCAATTTTAAATATCTTTATTTAATTTGTTTTATATGTATTAACTGATTTCCTGAGGTTCTGTTTTTTGTTTTCCTATGATGTGCAAGGTTCATCTTCTTGTTTTCTGATACTAAAAATGCATATGTTATGTTTTTTCTTTTCATGTATTTTTTTTCTGAGCCCAATAAGGGCTATACTTTGTGATGTTCCTCCCCTAACTTTTTGTATAACTACTCAGTATCAGACAATTTTGAAAGTACTACAAATATTGCCTGTATTTGTTATCATAAACCATGGGAATATTTGTTCAGGCTTAAAATTTACAATAAAAATTCATGAATAAGGTTTTATATACAAGAGATTCATTTTACATTTTACATTTTATCTACAAGTGATAATTAATCAAAATTAGAGTTTTCTCTTGTTTAGTCCTGGGGGAAGGAATATGAAGATGGGGTGAAATTTGCTCTAAAGACATTAATAATGAGGATTCTTTTTCTGGCACAGTGTGTGTGTGTGTGTGTGTGTGTGTGTGTGTCTTGAGAGCTCTTTATTAATATTGGTTCTTTAAAAAATATTATTTATTGATTGATTCTTCTTTTTTTAAAAAAACATTTTTAATGTTTGTTTATTTTTGAGGGAGAGAGAGAGGGACAGAGCATGAGCAGGGGAGGGGCAGAGACAGAGGGAGACAGAGGGAGACACAGAATCCAAAGCAGGCTCCAGGCTCCAGCTGTCAGCACAGAGCCTGACACAGGGCTTTAACTCACAAACTGTGAGATCATGACCTGAGCCAAAGTCAGATGCTTAACCCACTGAGGTGCCCCTACTTACTGATTTTTCTAAATGTTATATCACTTTCCTCAAAAGGTCAGAAAACCTACCAAAGTACTTGAACCACCCTTGTCATCTTAAAAATGTGTGCTGCACATGGATAATGTATCACCTTTAAGTATTTCATTTTCTCCTACTTCTTGTTTATCTGTTTCTTTTTTTTTTTAACAGTAAATTCACTAGTTACAAGAAAGTTTTTAAAAAGTGTCTTGTCCACCAAGGTAGAGTTTAGAGCAATTGAATTAATTTTTGAGAGTCAAATATTTTTCTTGATTTTTTCCCTAAGTTCCTATTGAGCAAAAACACACATTTCTTGTAAACTACATTTATATGTACTCAAAATATGGTATAGAAAACTTGCAAAATAAAGAAATAATATTTTACTTACCAGACATCAAGATATTAAGACATATACACACCTAACATTTATCCAGATTAATTGCTTAAGTATTTTCTCTTTTTTTTAAATTTTTTTTTAACATTTATTTATTTTTGAGACAGGGAGAGACAGAGCAAGAACAGAGGAGGGTCAGAGACGGAGACAAAGAATCTGAAACAGGCTCCAGGCTATGAACTGTCAGCACAAAGCCCGACGCGGGGCTTGAACTTACAGACCGCGAGATCACAACCTGAGCCGAAGCCAGATGCCTAACCGACTGAGCCACCCAGGCACCCCAAGTATTTTCTCTTTTAAGACCAACAAGTCATTTATTTGTCAAGTAAGTATATATAATATGACATGGCCAGCATTTGAAGACAAAGGTTTCAATTTGTGATATTTTCTGCAAATATTTATACTAAGAATAATTTCTCTATATATATTAGATAAAATATTTTATGATTTTACATCACGGGAAAGTGTTTTCCTAAACTTTATATTATAAATATATTATACCACAATAAATAATTCAAAATTCTATATTATTTTTTGTGGATAACTTCAAACTCATGCTGATATATAGAAATTCTATAGCGTACTTCAATAACTAGGCCAGAAACTGAGGTTTTTTTTGTTGTTGTTGTTAAACATAGTTTGTCTTTTTTTAAGTGTACCTAAACACTTTTTTGAAAGTTGCTAAGAGAATAGTTTTTGAAAGTTATCACCACAGACACAAAAATGTTGTAACTATATAAGGAGATGAATATGCCAACTAACTTTATTGTGGTGATCATTTACTATACATACATTAAGTGTTCTACATCTTAAACTTGTAGAATGTCATATGTCAATTATATCTCAACAAACCTAGGGGGGAAAGAGCACCAGATAATAATTAAGTGAAAGCAAAACAAAACTTTTTAGTTTTTTCTTAATTGACCTAACGGGTAACAGTTTAAAAAAAAAAAGAGCAACATGGTATTCAATTATGCATGGTTAGGTAAATATTTATGTATTGTGTTATATAAGTTTATGTATGAATGAAAAGAGTGACAGCACTGGCACAAGAAGTGGGAGGGAGTAACTAAAAATATGTTGTCATAAGATATTTGTATTATTAAATAAATGGCATAGTGTTATTTGAAGTGGACTTGGGTTAAATGAAAATATATATTGCAAACTTTAGGACCAACATTAATAAAAGTCTAAAAAGAAGTATCATTTTTTAAATGTTTATTTATTTTTAAGAGACAGAGAGAAACAGAGCACGAGTGGGGGAGGGACAGAGAGAGAAGGAGACACAGAATCCTAAGTAGGCTCCAGGCTCTAAACTGTCAGCATAGAACCCAAGGCAGGGCTCGAACCCACAAAGTGTAAGATCATGACCTGAGCCAAAGTCAGACACTTAACGGACAGAGGCACCCAGGTGCCCCAAAAGTATAATTGATATACTAAGAAGAGAAAATAGAATAATATAAACTGTTCAATTCAAACACAAATGGCAAAAAAGAGTGGAAGATAAAAATAAGAACAGAGAACAAGATATAAAAACAAATATGGTAAATATTAATCCAACTGTATCAACAACCACTTTGATTGCCAATGGTCTAAACGCACCATTTAAAACAGATTATCAGAGATCAAGTCAAAAAACAGGACTCAACTACATGTTGCCTACAGGAAACCCACTTTAAATATATACAAACATATAAACTAAAGAAAAGGGATTAAGAAAGATATACCATGCTAGCATTAATCAAAAGAAGATAGTAGTAGCTATATTAATTCTGAATAACAGACTCTAGAACAAGAAAACTTATCAAGGATAGGCGGGCTAGTACATAATGATAAGGGGTTCCTGAAGACATAATTGTCCTTAACTGTATATGTCTAATGATAAAGTATCAAAATATGTGAGGCAAAAATTGATAGAACTTCAAGGAGAAATAGATGAATCCATTATTAAAGTTAGAGACATCAATACTACTCTGTTAGAAATGGACAGATCCAGCCAGCAGAAAATAAATAAGTATATAAACTTGACAGTACTTTAAATTAACTATATACACTTGATATCTATGAACTACTTTATCCCCAAACAGCAAATTATACATTTATCAAGAAATAAAATATGGAACACTCATCAAAATAATAAGACACATCCTAACAAATTTAAAAGAATAGAAATCTTTTAATGTCTGCTCTCAAACTATAACACATTTATACTGGGAAGTCCCCAAATGATTAGAAATGAATGACACACTTTTAAATAAAGCTTGGTTCAGGAAAAACTCAAGATCATTAAAAATATTTTGGATTGAATGAAAATGAAAAGACAACTTATCAAAAGTTGCAGTGTTGGGGCACCTGGGTGGCTCAGTCAAACATCTGACTTTGGCTCAGGTCATGATCTCATAGTTCATGGGCTCAAGCCCCTGTCAGGCTCTGAGATGACAGCTTGGAGCTGGGAGCCTGTTTGGGATTCCATGTCTCCTCTCTCTCTGTCCCTCCCCCACTTGTGCACTCTCACTCTCTCAAATAAATAAGTAAACATTAACATTTTTTTTAAAAGTTGTACATACAGCAAAAGTAGTGCTTACAGGAAAATGTATAGTGTTAAACATATATATTAGAAAAGAAGAAAGCTCTAAACTCAATTACATAAGTATTAACCTTAGTAACTAGAAAAAATGTATTAAATTTACAGTAAGCAGAAGAAAAAAAATAAGAGTTAGACAAGAAATCAGTGCAACTGAAAATAGAAAATCAATACAGAAAGTCAAAGAAACCAAAAGCTGGGTCATCAAAAAGATCAATACAAATGACAGGATTCTAGACAGGCTAAGTAAGCATAAAAGAGAGAGGAGACAGTTTAGTAATAAAAGAAATGAAGGACAAGACAGTACTACAGAACTCATAGACATTCAAAAGATAAAAAGGGAATATTATAAAAACTCTATGCCCACATAACCTAGATAAAATTGATAATAATAATCTAGATAAATAATCTAAGTAATCTAGATAAATCTAAATAATCTTGATAACAGATTGACAATAGAGATAAAATGGACCAATTACTTGAAAGGTACAATATGACAAATTAATACAAATATACATAGAAAAATGAATCAACCTATATGTTTTGAAGCAATTGAATCAATTAATTAATAATGTTTTGAAACATAAATTGCAAGGCCTATATGGGTTCACTGGTGAATGCTATCTAACATTTAAGGAAGAAATAAAATCAATTTTTTAATCGTCTCCTTCTGAAGACAGAAGAAGAATGAATACATCCTAACTCATTCTGGGTTCAGCATTTCCCTAATACCAAAACCAGGCAAAGACAATACAATAGAATAAAACCAGAGACAAATATCTGTCAAGCACATATATGTAAGAATCCCCAAGAAAACATTAGCAATTACCAATTAGTAGTATGAAGGTTCCTCAAAAAATTAAAAGCAGAACTACCATTTGACCCAGCAACTCCAGTTCTGGGTATTTATCAAGAAGAAAATGACAACGCTAACTCAAAAAGACATAAGCACTCCCATGCTCATTACAGCATTATTTATAATAGCCAAACTTGTGAACCTAAGTATTTACTGATGGATGAATGGTTAAAGAAATGGTGTTATATATACATGATGGAATAGTATTCAGCCATAAAACAGAATTAAATCTACCAATAAAAAATAAAATTCACCATTTATGACAATATGGATAGACTTCTAGAGTGTTACACTCAGTGAGATAAATCAGAAAAGACAAATATTGCATGATCTCTCTTATACATGGAATCTTAAATAAATAAATAATTAGTTAAATAAATAACCCAAACTCATAGTCAGAAACCTACAAGAAACCTACACCTAACATCATTAGTGATGAGACCATTAATAAAAAATAAGATACAGATGTCCTCTTTCACCACTCCTTTTCAATATCATACTGGAAGTCCTAGCTAATGCGATAAGACAAGAATAGAAAATGGAAGGCATACAGATCGGGAAGAAAAAAATAAAATTGTTTTTGTGTTTAGATGAGATGATCATCTATGTAGAAAATCTGAAAGAACTCACACACACACACACACACACACACACCTGGAACTAATTATCAATTACAGCAAAATCATAGGATACACAATTAATACAAAGAAGTCTATCACTTCCCAGTATACCAGCAATGAAAAAGTAAAATTTGAAATTAAAAACATATTAACATTTACATTAGTACCCCTCAAAATGTTAGTGTAATCTAACAAAATATGTACAAGACCTATATGAGGAAAAATTAAAAACTGATGAAATATATCAAAGAATAACTAGATAAATGAAGACAGCCCATGTGCATGAATAGGAAGATTTAATATTACTAAGATATCAGTTCTTTCCAGCTTGATCTATAGATTCAATGCAAACTCAACCAAATCCCAGCAATTAGATACACCAACACAAACACAATCCATGAAAAAATAACTGATAATCTGGATATAATTTAAATTAAAAAAATCTGCTGTTCAAAAGAAACTGTCAAAAGAATGAGAAGACAAGGGACAGACTGGGAGAAAATATTTTAAAAAGATACATCTGATGAAAGGCTGTCATCCAAAATACACAAAGAACTCTTAAAACTCAACAATAAGGAAATAACCCGACTATAAAATGGGCAAAAGACCTGAAAAGACACCTCACCAAAGAAGATAAACAGATGGCAAACTATTTGAAAATATGTGCAACATTATATACTGGTAGAAACTGAAAATTAAAATAAATATAAGATACCACTACATACCTATTAGAAAGGTCAAAATTCTAAACACCGATAACACCAAATGCTGACAAGGATGTGAAACAACAGGAACTCTCATCATTGGGAATGTAAATGCTACAGCCACTTTGATGGATAGTTTGGCAGGGTTTTTTTTTTAATTTTTTAAATATTTATTTTTGAGAGAAAGAGAGAGAGAGAGAGCACAAGCAGGGGAGGGGCAGAGAGAGAGGAGACAGAATCCAAAGCAGGCTCCAGACTCTGAGCAGTCAGCACAGAGCCCTACGTGGGGTTTGAACCCACAAACTGTGAGATAATGACTTGAGCCAAAGTCAGAATCTTAGCCGACTGAGCCACCCAGGTGCCCCAGTTTGACAGTATACTCTTACCATCTGATTCAGCAGTAATACTTCTTGATATTTACACAAGGGATTTGACACAAAAGTCTGCATGCAGATATCTATATCAGCTTTATGCATAATTACCAAAAACTTGGAAGCAAACAAGATGTCCTTCAGTAGGTGAATGGATGAATTGTGGTATGTATAGACAAAAGGATGTTTTTTTAGTGCTAAAAAGAAATGAGCTATCAAGCCATGAAGAGAGATGGAAGAAACTTAAATGCATAGTATTAAATGAAAGAAGCCAATCTGAAAATGCTACATAATGTTGTTTGATTCCAATAATACGACACTACAGAAAAGGAAAAATTGTGGAGACAGTAAAAATATTAGTGGTTGTTAGGATATAGGGGGTGGGGTGTAATGAATTGCCAGAAGTTAGTATTTTGGGGTCAGTGACAATATTCTGTATGTACTGTAATAGTGGACATGTTATTTATTATACCTTTGCTGAACCTCATAGAATGTACAACATTCAGAGTGAAGCCTAGTTTTACTATGGACTTTTAGTGATAATAATGTGTCAATGTAGGTTTACCAAATATAAGAATGTATTACTCTGGTGCAGAATATGGATAGTGGAGGGGGTTGTGCATGTGTGGTGACAGGGACTATGTGGGAACTCCCTGTTCTTTCCACTCAAGGTTGCTTAAATGAAAACTGCTCTAAAAATTAAAGTTTAAAATACATACATACATACATACATACATACATACATACATACATACTGGCTTTAACTAATGTGGCCACACAATTATTATTTTAACTGGACAACTGTAAAGGTGAAATACATTGTTATTAATTATTACAGCTGAACAGCAGGGGTTAATATGACAATTAAGCTGGGACACGTTCATCTCCACTCTAAACCAACATATAAATCTACTGAATGCTTTTCTTTAGTTTATAATCAACTTATACTTGAGGCATGCATAATTCATATCTGTGCTTATGGTATGTGTAGTATTTATCATAATCATCTCTTAATTTGGTGGTGGAAGGAAAGGTAAAAACTAATATAGTACAGTGGCTATGAAATACCAGTTCTTGTTCAGGTCTCAACCTGGTTGTATTAGTATCACTTTTGAGTATTCAAAAAATACATAATGTCTATGTCCCTACCTCCACTTAGATGATAGAGACTAATTATCTTTAATAAAGTAAAACAAAATCCCAGATTCTCACCCTAATGTGTAGCTCCTTTAGAAATACATAATCATGGGGTGCCTGGATGGCTCAGTGGGTAAGGCATAGGACTCAGTTTTGGCGCATGTCATGGTCTCACAATTTCATTAAGTTGAGCTGCATGTTGGGAGCAGTGTGGAGCCTGCTTGGGATTCTTTCTCCCTCTCTCTGCCCCCCACACTGTCTTTGTCTCTCTCAAAATAAATAAATAAACTTTAAAAACATAATAATCGGTTAAAAAAGAAAGTACAGAGTCATGTCTATTATTTTCTAAAATACATCCTAACCTCTGAGAAACAAACCAAACTATATTCCTTCCAAGATATTTACACATGTTTTATTACTTGTCTAAGTCCTATCACTCTTTAAGGCCAGAGGTGAAATCTCGCTTAACCAAAATACTGCATGACGGAAAAAAATACATTTGACAATACTACATTATATCAAAATGACTAACAGCTCATTTAAAGACAATTTATAGAGAAATATTCTCTAAAAGAAAAATTTAACGCTAATGTCTCTACTCCCAACTCATGTTGCTATTTGCTAGATCCACCTCTTCTTATACATAATTCCCTAAAATAAGACACTAGTATCTATAGTTCTCTGCTTTCAGTGAACGTTTAAACAGCTTGCTTGTATGTCTGAGGAAATAATTTGGTTCAGTGAGTATGGGAAAATGGAAGGGAAGCCTGGACAGAAAATGTGGTTATTGAGAGAGAAATACAATGAGTCCATGATATAGGCTTCTGGGAAGAGGAAAGCTCATGGAGGCTGGAAGGTGGTGAGTACAGGTGTTTGGAAGTCTACATAAATAAAATTGATATGCCCAATTTAAAGGCTGCTTTCCTTGGAGTGTTTTCTTGACTAGCAGCTGTAGTTATGTAGAAAGACAACTAACTGAGCCAGAAGGACTGGATTCAATTCTAAACTCTGCCAATTTCTAGATGTGTCATCTATGAAAAGTCACAAAACTTCTCATGTCTTAGCTCTCATATTTTCAAAACAGTCAGTAATGTGGCAGAATTTTCATGAAGGAAAACAGGATGACATATTAATTTAAAATATTATTATTTTGATTTTATGATCATTACTACTATGACACCTTGGATTACTGATGTGCAATATTTACCCACATACAATTCATCATACCAGTTCTCTGGATTACATTTTTAGTTTCAAAAGCAAAATATACCAAGCCACGGTGGAGTATTTGGAATACATTAGAGAAATCTAAAAGAAAATGGCACTTTAACTGTTAACTACATCATTAGAGATAATAATCTGGCATACGATGGGAGAGGGTTTCAGAAGCTAAGAGCTTTTAGAACTGGAGCAGAAAAACAGCACTAAGTCTTGCCTATGAAGCAAGAGGAATGGAAGAAATGAGATGAAAGAAAACTAAACTAAGAGCTACCATTTAAAGAAGCATGTGCAATTGCAGGGTCAGTGAGCACTTGACCCAAGAACAATTATGACTTTTGAGATAATGGTTTCCTAGCTAATATTCATTGGTGCCATACTTCAGGGAATTTAAGGTATCATAATACTAAGACTGCTTCATATTTAAATGCTGGTGTTTAACAGTCAGGAGTGTCTATAACCCAATGGACATTTAAGTACTCTGATTCTTCATTTAATCCTCACACTTAAAGAGCAGTACCTATTAATAGGACACTCAAAGATTCAGGGGGTCCTCAGTATTAATTAAAACTTTATTCCTAATCTTTATGTCAAATATCACTAAGTATTTAATCCCTATGACTTTTTATGAAAAAAAAAATAGAGATAAAAAATTCAGACTAGCAAATAAATGTGTATTCCAACACAGATATGAATTTAGAGTAACCATGCATAATTTATTTGGATATGTAAACATTAATGTTGGTAAAAAAAATAAAACTCAGAAACAAAAAGTAACTTTTTGATCCCCGATATAATAAAGATTTAAATGTTTTCTGCAATTGTGTTCAACTTAATGAAATTAATTTAGAAGGTTCTGGAACCAGGATGTTTTCAATAATATATGATGAGGCAGGTGATCCTGGTATTCCAATTTGTCTTCTTTTATTCTTTCCTATTTTTTTCATCTTGATTTTTTTTAAATTGTTTTTTCTTTTTTTTTTTTAATTTTTTTCAACGTTTATTTATTTTTTTGGGACAGAGACAGAGCATGAACGGGGGAGGGGCAGAGAGAGAGAGGGAGACACAGAATCAGAAACAGGCTCCAGGCTCTGAGCCATCAGCCCAGAGCCTGACGTGGGGCTCGAACACACGGACCGCGAGATCGTGACCTGGCTGAAGCCGGACGCTTAACCGACTGCGCCACCCAGGCGCCCCTCATCTTGATTTTTTTAAAAATATCTTAGTGTCCCCAAAAGTGGATATTGGTAATTTCAAGATTTATTCCTGACTATAAATGAATGCTTTGATGGATTCCTAAGGTCTACAAAACTTGATCCCTGATGTAAATAATACTTACTATTATGAGGAAATAGTATGCATAAGGAACAATAATGGAAGTTTTATGGGTGGTGCCAATATGAACATCATTAAAACATATTTTCAAGCTATAATCCCCAAGTTAAAAATATTTTTAGAAATTAAGGGTAATAAATAATTCATATTACTTAGGATTTTATAATACTGACTAGACTTTATGCCTCTGATAGTAAACAGTAATAAATATAAATTCATTTTCCACTATTTATTATAGTACATCCCACTGGACATTATAGGTCTTAAAAACCTGAACACAAATCCAAGGGTGAAGAAATAACAAATGACACTATATACATACTTTTATTATTGTGACTTGTAACTGATAACATAAGTTGCTAAACTCTGGAGTGGTTTGTTAACTGCTTCCCATGTTAACAATATAACAGAGACCTGGAATGTAAAATCCTGTTATCATTTAGAAAAGTGAAATTTAGTAATTGACTTTAGAGAGCCACGGGTTTCCTGTCAAGACAGACGGTATTAGTTCAGAGGCAGTGATTTGCACCATGATTGTAACAACCACATGGTATCTAACAACCTGTGATATCTAAGCTACCATTTGTCCCCCTCAGAAACTATAGAAGTTGTCTTCTATTTTATTTTTTAAATGAATTTATTTAATATCATAGCATGAGCTTCCTAAGCACAGGAGCAGAGGGAGCAAAAATCACCAAAGATAAACAAAGTAAAATGACTTTTCAATACCCTTCCTCATGTTTTCATTAACAACTTTATTTTCCCCTTTGAAACTTGTTACAGATTAATCTACAACATTAATTTTTCCATCAATGAGAACACATTCCCATTAATTCTCTGGATTTTGCTTTTACCAACTTTCCTTCCTTCCTCTCTCCTCTGATTCTTTTGCTCTTTCTTCCTACATTTCTAACTCTCACTTGCTATGAGAATTTTTTGCAAAATCAAATCTGCTCATGTTTCTACTTTTTCTTTTCAGGAATATATCCCTCAAATAAATTTCTCTCTTTATGACTATTAACAGGCCAGTAGTATTGTTACTGACATTTTCTTGGCATTTTTTTTCTTCCTGTTACTTTACTATGAAGTTCTCTATATACTGGTTTAATGAAAGCCTCTTTTAAACAACTTGTAGCTGAGTGCTTTTCGTATAGTAATATAATCTCTTACCCATTTTATCTTCTGCTATGTGCCCTTATTTATGTCCTTCTCTTTTTTTAATAATTTTGAGTTGACTATGGCAATTTTTCTCAAAACTGTTTGAAGTAATTGAATAAATTTTAATAGTTCAAATTTTAAACCATATAGCATGTAAACTCACACTTTAGATTTAAGACTTATCTCAACAATGAATTTAATCACTCTAAATCCCTTCCTTTATGAATTCTAGAAAATCTTGGATATCTTCTATATTCATTCCCTGATTTCATATATTTTTGTGTTTTTTTATGAAGGCAAATTGAAATCATATTCACTCGTAATTTTACTAATTCTATATTTAAAGATTCCTTCTTGTATCTTAGGCCTTGTTTCTGAAATTATTTTTCTTCTTCCTAAATGATTTTAGTATTTGTTTAAGTAATCCTTCCCAATTTATATTTTTGCCCTATTCTAGATTGACAGCCAACTAGGAATACAATTCAAGGTGACAGAATTTTTTTTAATGATTCCACTGTCTTTCCAAGTCCACTGTTAGCTTCTGAAGAGTCTATGACTGACCTCATTATCATGTAGGTTATCAGCTTTTCAAGGTAGGGGGAAACAGCACAATCAGATTTGTGTTTTAGATAAATTCCCTGGAGGCATTATGAAGCCTGAAATGAAATAGGAAAGAGGCCAGTGTCAGAAGAAATATTTTTGGTTGGGTTGTTAAATTCCAAACAGGGATTTAGAGCTTTAAAAAAGGCAAGGAGAACAGGAATAAAAAAAACAGATAATTTTACTTTTGAGGGTGGATTTTTTTTTTAATAATACAGCCAGTAAAACTAGCACACTTGAGAAAGAGTGGGGCGTGAACGGGATGTTTCTAATTTGGGTGATTGGGAAGAAGGTAAAACATTTATCCTGGAAGAGGCTTTTTGTTAATTTTGTTAACTGAAAGAGCCTCAATGGCAAAGCACTGTACTACTTTGAACTCAGGCCTATTAGTAAACTAGGTAGGATGCTGGGAAATGCCCTTCCTTCAAAGAACCATAGTGACTAATTTGGGTGTGTGGAAGTAGACTGAGTAGCCTCAGTTACTAATTGCAGACCTGAGAGGACTCTTAGAGCCATATTATTAAGCATATGTGATACCTTAATTTTTTATAGAAGATCATAAGGAAAGGATCAGATTCATAAGTCCATATGCCTACCTTGCTTTTAAGAAAGACCCATGATCCTGAACCATGTCATGGCATCCAACCTAACTTTTTCATCCTGCAGCACTGGAATAGCACAGCCAAAGTTCCGCTTCGAAAATTAGATACTACAAATGGCAGTATTTCTTTCTGTACCCTGAGTCTACCAGTTTTAGCAAATAAAAATACAGGAAAGCCATTTAATTTTGAATTTCAGATTTACAAAAATCTGTTCTTAGTGTATCTTGTGCAATAGTTGGAATATATACTAAAGCATACATATTGTTTATCTAAAATTCAACTTTAATTGAGCATCCTTGTCATTTGGCAAACCTGAGGATGCTGGCAGTCTTCTGTGCTTTAGCACAATTGACCCAAACCAACGCCCATTCAGCAAACCAAGTTCCTTTACCTGAGTAGGTATATTTAAAAAGCACTCAGATTAACTGGGATTTCCCATAAAGATATTTGGAAAATAAGGATACCCTTAAATATAAAGCAAGATGGAGGTTTAAAGCATTGGAATGAGACAGATTGGGCAACAAGACTCACTTCATTTGTGCATATGGGTACGTGAGTTCTTGTAAGGACTGGGAGTTGTTTGGGGATGCATTCACTGCAAAAATAGTGGTTACATGTTTATTATAAAAGCAAGATAGACATGGCGTATAAACAAAAATTGAAAAAAAAAGCCCATTAGTATGAGGAAACATACCTTTAAGAGAATCAATGGATGAAATCTTAAAGTTGGAAGAGGAAACATAAAGTTAGCCTGAAAAATTAGGTATCAAAAAGAAAAAAAAAAAAAAAAAAAAAGAGGAGAGCATGCCAAAGCATGCATAATGCTTAACAGCTTCATTGTCAAATATGAAATTTGAAGTTAGCCTCAGAGAGATCTTCTTCACTGTATGTTGTAGAATAACAAGGAGTACTACATAGTTAAAAACATATGGAAGAGAAAAAAAATTAAAAAATCAACAAAACAAAACTATATAGAAGAGTAAAATGCTACAGTTAAGGAAGATATAAAGTTTCCATCTCAGCACACCTATTAAAAATCATTACCAATAACAAAATTCAATGGAGATAAATCCAATTTTATAGCATGAAGTGATTCAGAAAAATTCTTGTATTTTCAAAATATTTAACAAATACAAAATCTTTCCAAAGATTTAAATTTAATTGTTTCACTAGCCTAACCAAACAATAGCTTATTTTAGCTGTCCTAATATAACTAATTATTCATAGTTTACACCACTGCCTACAGCCTTATTAATGCTAAAAATAGATTATAGGTGAAGTCACCATATGAATCTTTTAATTAAAAACATGTATATGTATTAAGTATGTATCTATATGATTAATGCTTTTAGATCATGCTATTGTTGGTGTTAAAATGCCTTTAATAGGATTATTTTATCATTTAAAATGTATAGTAGATATTTTTCTTTTGTATTTTCCCTAAAAATCTAAAATTATTTTGTATGTGAGTATGTGTAGGTGTGCATGGCATGTATGTAGGATGTTAATGAGGGGGTATGTTAACAATATACAAAGAAAGAGAATACAGAAAGTAGGTCTCAGCTACTTGCTGAATCATTGTGACAAAATAGTAACAGAAAACTTTTAATTATTTATGTGGTGAATTCCAAATATCTTATTCCACAGTAGTGCATATATTCCAAGATTTACAAGAAGTTTAACTGAAATGGTATTCCCTGATAACTTACTGAATAAAATAATAAATTCAAATAAGTTTTGTACGAAACTAAAAGGAGATGTCTAAATACAATAGATTTTGTTTTGGGAGGAGGACATTTAGAATTAATATGCCATTTTACTATTCAGAATATTTTTGCCATTTCTCATGATGGAAAGGCTCAAAATTGATTATTAAATTCAAATTTGCACAGAAGTTGTATAATCCATGATTGTGAGTTACATTTGCAAATTATAAAGCAAGCTTTTTAGATAAATTTCCTGTCTATGTTTACTGAGTACCTGTCCAAATTTTTAGTTTGGCCATAATTTATAGATATTTCAGATAATTTGCTCCCCCTGGAGAGTATATCATGAAAAAAGAGACTCAATCTATGAAAACTACTTGAGACAGGATAGCAGAATGGTTGAAGCTCAGATTGTCTTATCGTGTTATCAACTGCATGAATTTAAATCCTGCCTGTATCACCAACCAACCATGTGCCAGTAGGGGATTTACTTATTCTTTACCTCCCTTTCACTATTTAAACTATGGGAGAATCAAGGAGTATTCATTGTCAAGGCTTCAAATTTAAAATTTCAGAGATGCATCATGATATGGTAGTTAAGACTCCAGAATCTGGAACCGAATGCTTTGGATTCAAGTCACAATTCTGCAATTTATCAGTTGTTTAGCTCTGAGAAAAAATAATTGACATTATCTGCATCAGATTTTACCTTTGTAAAATTATAATAACAGTATTAATTAGCTTATACTCTTTATTTTGAAGATTATGTGAGTTTATCCATGAGAAATGCTTAGAACAATACCTGATTTAAATCAGTTATGTGACTGAACAAACGTAAAGAAAGCCCTAAAGGAATGCCTAGAGAAGAGTCAGTGCTTAACTGATATTACCCATTCGGTTAGTTTCTATTGACTGAAACTAAGTTCAGAAGTCTGAAAACAGGGCATCAGTTAGGCTACCCTCCTTACAGAGACCATAGAAGGAAAACTGTTCCTTGACTCTTTCAACTTCTGGTGGCTGTTGGTGTGCCATAGTACATGGCCACATTCCTCTCTACTTGTCTCCTTATTGCTTTTCCTCTGGATGTGTGGTGATCTAATCTCTCTGCTTCTTTCCTAAGGGTATTTATATGACATTTAAAATTCTTCCATATAATCCAGATTAACATACTTACCTTACCTTAATCACATCTGCATGAACTATCTTTTCCAAATAAGATAATATTTATAGGTTCTAAGGATTAGGAGAGAGATATAAATTTTGGAGCTATTATTGGCCTAACATAGTTATTGAGATGTATTTGCTATTACTTGATATTTTTAATTATACTGTTTTTTTAATTTTGTATAATACTATTTTTTAAAGTACTTGTGATGACTTAGCACAAGGTGATACAACACATGCATGATTTTAGAATATAGCATGCAAGGAACTAAGAAAAATAGCATTTATTCACTTCAAAGTTTTGAAATTAGCAATTTCTTAATATCAAATTATCTGTGTACTTTATTTTATGTTTACAAGATTTAGTTTATATCTTAGGTTAATTTTCTCCAAACTGAATTAGAAAGAAAATCTACTTTGAAAATAACTAAAAATTTTGAAGCACTTTGCATCATATCTGTATTTCTACATTTTCTAAAAACATAGATATTCTAGTACTGTAAAATATATACTAATACTAGGGCATTGGTAATTTTTTAGTACCTGATACTTTATTAATTAAAAGAATACATGTGGAATAATAATGAAAATGAGTCATTTTCCTACCTCTGGGTTTTAACATGCCAATTTTATTCAGCTATAACATTTGCTTAATATTTAATTTTTCCAGTCACTTACTTTCTACTAAATTATAAAGTAACTCATGAGACTTAATGCAGTTTTAAATGTAAAAGGTATAATGAATATGGAATATCATATATAAATTAATTTGTAGGTTGACTTGAGCTTCAATTTAAATGTTTTCTAAAAAGTGGTTATTAATCTGGAGCCCATGAATCTCTGAAGTTGTATGACTAATTTTATTCAGAAGTACACGATTTCTGGGGAAAAATTGCACAATATCATCAGTCTTTCAACAGTGTCAATGATCCAAACATTTTTAAAACCACAGCTCCAAGGCATAATATGATTTTATAGTGGCATTACTTAAATATAATTATTTCATTCATTCAACCGATTATGTCCTTATTAGATAAAAACCTATGCAAGCTATTTGGATTTTAGGGAATCATTAAATAATTGCCCCTCTTTCTACATCTGAGTTGAACAATTGATAGAGACCCAGGAGTCAAGCAGATGTGTATCAATACATAATTTATATTTCTGATAAAGCTACTTGGAAGATGTGACCTTATTCTGTGCCAGAGTGAGTTTGCTACTAACCCACTGAATGTAGCTATTCACCCCCAAACCCCAAGTCTCTTCTATGGTTACAGAGTCAAGTCTTCTACACACCCTTAAGCAAGGAGTGCAACTGGTGAGGTTCTGAGTAAACACCTCAAGCTCCTTCTCTGCCCTTCCCCAGATAGCCCATCCCTCCACGGGAAGAATTGACAAACAGTGGAGATTCTGTAAGAGGAGCTTTTTAAGGAGATTCTTACACATGGCTTACTGAGGTAAGGGGAGTCAGTGCTCTTTTTTGCCATTCTCCTCCTTTTTTTCTTTCTTTCTCATATTTGGCTTTAAACCTGAAATCTATGAGGAGGAGATTACCAACTCATGGTGACAGTCCTGTTTCCATTTACTTGTTTCCTTTCATAGCTTCCAATTCTGAAAGCTTTCTTGGGTGCTTTTATAGAATCACCAATGGGTCATTTTCCTTTTGTGCCTAAAATACTTCAAAATAGGCCTTTACAGTTCATTATTGAAGCTAACTTAACAACCTTTCTATATCCAAGACATTCTAAGGAAAAATTTCCCTACTCATTTTATCTCATAAAACCTATCAGAAGTATTTCAGCAAAATCAAATAGCATTGTAAACTAATACCAATTATACAGCTGTGACAACATAGGGATGCTGTAAACTTGAATAAAATGGTTTCCATACATTACAATTTTTAACAGATATTGAAGATTAAATATTAAATTTGTTTGCAAGTTCAAGTCTCTAAGAATTAAAATCCTGAGGAATTACAATAAAAATCACTTTGTAGTGCATTAATGAGTTAAATTCAAAGTAATTACAACCCAGAATTCGTATGTCCCAATGAATTATTCTCACTATAATAAGACAGATATTTTCCCCAATACCTTGATAATAGTGTGATTTCTTTGACTGCTACAAAGTATATCTTATACTAGAACAAAAGCAGCATCCTCAGGTTCTTAAAAGATAAGTTTTCTGGGTATCACATTTAAAAAGTCCAAATAAATAAAAAAACACAAATAAGATTTACACAACACTTACCTTGACTACCCCAACATACACCCCCACAACTCCATCTACACATGCACATGTATGTGCACACTCACAAAACTTAAAGAACACAGAAACACTTTGCCTCTAGGGCTATTATACCAAGAAAAGTGATGTTCACAGTACAAGAATATAGGAAACTCAGTTACATTGGAGAAGATCCATATATCGTGGGCTCAGCTTTAGCATTCATTCTAAGAGAGCATAGTCCATAACCAGGGCTTTACAGAATATTGGAATAAATCCCCTCATATACACCTAATTAAGTAATTAGGTTTGTGCAGGGGGACATTTCACTGTGAATACTCTCCCAGGGAATGGCACTTCTAATAAAATTTAAATTTGCTTTTGTTTTCTATATTTGGCATATTCAATTCCTTTTAATTTAGATTTAGCCTTGGGTATGTTGATTCTGGTAACGAAGTTCTGAATTATTACTCTCTAGTGATCTCCAATCCACAATATTCTATAAGCAGGCCTCTGATACTTGGCCACATTGGCTTCCTCCACTGCCTTTGTTGTAAAATCTCTTAAATATCTATAAAAAAATCTCTAAAGGAAGCTTTCTCATTTCTTGCAATTTTATTATGTACCTTTTAATCTATCAGAAAAATGAAGAAGTAGAGGAAAGAGGAGGAGGAAGAGAAGGAGAAGAAGAAGAATTATCCTCAGGAAATTTCTGAACTGAAGCTTATGTTAATATTTCTGAATTTTAGATTATAGATTCTTAGAGAGGACTAAATCTATGCATATGGTTCCCCAAAGTGCTCATTTCATTTCCCAAATCTTGAATGTTTCAACCACTGAGCTGCAATTACTTTGGTTTCATCTATTCCTTCCGTAGTAAGATATGCCTATAGTATTTCATTTTCACTCGATTACTAACTTCTTTCAAGAGTCTTAACCTAATTTGTGGTTGTTCAACCTATAGCTTAAATAGATCCTTTTTGTTTTATGTATCATGTAAGTCCACCAGTACTTGCTAGATTGAGTTAATACATTCCTTCCCCTTTTACATTTGGTTTCTGGCCCATACATATATTCATTCAATAATTTTCCAATGTCTTGTCCTTTTCATGTTAAATTATTTTCTGTCTCAGCCACTTTTTTAGATCTAATAACAAGTAAAATATCTAGTTCATTTCTCTTTTTTTTTTTAGGTTTCTTTATTTGTTTTGAGAGAGAGAGAGAGGAGCAGCAGAGAGAAGGAGAGAGAGAATCCCAAGCAGACTCCATGCTGTCAGCACAGAGCTGGGCAGGGGCCCCAATCTCATGAACCATGAGATCGTGACCTGAGCCAAGATCAAAAGTCAGATGCTTAACCGTCTGAGCCACCCAGGCGCCCCTCTAGTTCATTTCTATTATCTTCTGCCAGACCACTTAAATCATGAAGTTTTAAAATTTATATTCGTCTATTCTGGCCTTCGAGATTCCACTTTCTTTTTCATGTCATTCTCGTCTATTATCTAATATGCTGCTTTTCTCTTAAAGAAACATCCCTCCTTTGGGTTAGTCAAACATGCCACAATTTCTATCATGACAGATAGATTACAGCATGATATTTCAAGCAGCCATATGTTATTGCTTCTTTTTTTTGTTGTTGTTGGCGTTGTGTTGTTTTTGCTGCTGTATTTTTAATGAATTTTCATGAATAACTGTTGTGTTTTTTTGTCTAAGAATTTTTCTTTTCAGAGCAGTTTTAAGTTCACAATAAAATTGAGAGGAAGGCACAGAGATTTCCTATAAAGTGCCCTGCCCCACACATGAATAGCCTTCCCCATTTTCACCATCACTCATCAGAAAAGTAGAGATTTTACCAAGGATGAACTTACATTGACATCATAATTACCTGACATCCATAATTTATCTTAGGGTTCACTTTTGATATTGTACATTCTATGGATTTCGACAAATGTATAATGACTTATATTTATCAATGTAATATCATAAGAGTATTTTCACTGCCTTAAAAATCTTCTGTGCTCTGCTTATTCATCTGTCTTCACTTCCCCACCTCTGGCAACCACTGATCTTTTTATTTATTGTCTCCATTTTTCCTTTCAGTATTATTTCTGTAAAGTTTGTGTTTATTGCCATGTATGGCCACTGAATCTCTGCTCTGTTAGCTTCCAGGGCTGCTAATGATTTGTTAGATTTTTTTTCTTTTTAATGTCTTGAACCTTAAGTCCTCTGCCTCTTGCCAGAGGGACTGTGGCTATGTGTGGTCTAATGTTCATGTAGTTTACAGTTTTGCCTTATCCTTCCAATTCATGATCACAAAGACCTCAAGGTCATCACGAAGTAAGAATTTGGGGCTTCCTTCCATCTTTTGGGCTCTGAACACACCTTTGCACTTGCATAGCTTTTAGGTCTCCTATAATATTTCAGAGCTTTTCAAGTATCTTGTGAACATCTCATTCACTGTATCTTCCTTTAAAAGTTTTGGTCAGCCTCCTCTTTGCTACAAGCATCACAGCTTTGGACAGCTGTGATGCTATTTTTTTTTCTTTCACTCATTATTTTCAACCAAGACGCTGGAAATAAAATTATCCCTTGATGTAAGCACCTACTTAGCCAGGTGCCTGGGTGGCTCAGTTGCTTGGGCATCTGACTTTGGCTCTGGTCATGATCTCATGGTTTGTGGGTTGAGCCCTCCATCAGGCTCTGTGCTGATGGCTTGGAGCCTACTTCAGATTCTGTGTCTCCGCCCCTCCCCCACTCACACTGTGTCTTTCTCTTTCTCAAAAAATAAATAAACATTAAAAAAATTTTAAACACCTACTTAGCAAATAATGATATCACTCTGCAACAGAGATTCTTCTAAGCAGCTGCCAGACAAGCCAAATAGTGAACCTGCTCTAGGTATGGGATTTTTTGAGGAACTCAAAATCTGGTCTGTCCAGGCCTGTGGCTACATGGTGGCTTGTTTTTTCAGTTACTCTGGTTGTGAGCCTGATAGTCTTCAAGGCTACTGCAGAATTGGGGAAATAAGGAGGGGAGTAGGCAAAATTATATTGCTATAAATCCTGCTGTTCTTACTGAAATTCAGTTGATTTTCTCAAAGAAACAAGAAACATTCTCCTGTTCCTTTCGATACTCTGGTTAATCTTCACAGCTCTGAAAATCTTGACTCTGACAATTTGTTGCCAATGCTTAAGTTCCCTTTATAAAGAAGTATATTTTTGGAAGCTCTCATTCTGCCATTCTGGAAGCTCCCCCCCCCCCTTTCTTTCTTTATCTCCAGTGAATTTTAAAGACAAAGCAGACAATTTTTGCATTTTCCTACTTGGGTGAGTTAGTTTAATCTTTCTATATATAGCTGAATATTCTCCCACTAAAACCTTGTATTAGATCTGTCAGGAATCCTACAAATGAAAGGTAGGAAATAATCGCTATGCCCAGATATTTTATGTGTAATTTATACATATAGTATAAGCTAATTATCATTAATATTCTTTTTGAAAAGTAATTCATTCCCATCTTACAGATAATAAAATTTAATAAAAATCAGAGATGTAAATTTTTCCAGAGTCAAAAGCAGTGCTTTGTAAACTAGTATTCAAATCCACTCCAGCTGACATAAAAGTAGAATCTGTTTAAACACTGGATCATATATACTCCTTTCATTATGTATTTATTTACATATCGGTGTCCTCCAATAAAGATGAGCTCATGAGCATTAGTAATACTATTGATTTGTGTTTATATCTTCAGTGTCTGCCATATTGACTGATATCCAGTAGTCACAATGTTGAATGACAGTATAAATGAAAGTCACAACCTGAGTTTCTAAGTTTTACATTTCTAACGTGAAAAGTGGAATTAGAAGAATTCAAATGTCTAATATGGCAAATTCTGTAACTGATATGTTATTATTCCTGTGGCATTTGATAAAACTATTATTGCTATAGATGAATGAAAGTGGAGGTTGACTGAAGCTGAAGATTGGCTAGAATTTTTACGTTTATAGGTGAGGATGCTGTAAGTATTAATGTTCCTCTCGTAAGAGAGGAATTTGGTTCTTTCCTCAAAATTTAGATGGGAGCTAATGTTTCTGAAGGTCTGTTTGTACTGTCTGTATGTCTATGTTTTGTCATTATCAACAATTCTTTAGAACCAAGATTAGGTAAGATGATGCTCCACAAACTTTCCACATCCTGTTGTAGGGTATTATTTTGCTATTTTAATATATCAGCCTAATTATATTTATTAAAATGTCACCTTATCAAGAGATATGTCAGTATAGTTACATTTAAGTAATACATAATAATAATGATAAACAATTATAATAATAAAGTATCTGACTTTTGTTGAGTACCTACTATATATGAGGAAATAGTTTAAGCATGTTAAACACCTTATATAATTCCCAGAATAATAGTAAAATGATTTCCTCCATTCTACTTATGAATAAATTGCATCATAGAGAGCATAAGAATTACTTTCTAAACCCAAATGGCCAGTAGAAGGTTGACTCAGAGGCACTTTAATTCCAGAGGCTATGATCTTAATCATACATAAAACAGAAGTGTGGAGGGAAACAGTACATTTAATCAAGTTTTTTAGCTATTGTTTGGTTTTAAATTCTAGGGAATCTCTTGTTCTAATTCCACACAAAGCACAATATTGGTTCTGGACTCATATAGGAATAAATCTTAATTCTATACACTATGATACAGTTTGAGCAAGTTATGTAAGCTTCCTGAACCTGAAGTAACTTGAAAATGAAATGCAAATATAAATACTAACTACTTAGACTTCTAATGAGGATTCCAAGAGATAATGAATGCATACAACTTAACCGAATGGTTGGCAAATGACAAACACTTAGGGAAAAAGCATCTGTGTGTGTGTGTGTGTGTGTGTGTGTGTGTGTGTGTGTGCGCACAATGCAAATTTAACATTATAGCTCTGTGTCATATATGTGCTTATTGTTTTGGTGTTCTTTTAGTGCTGTGGAGATTTGTAATGGGATGAGCCCAGGGGTAGATTTCTGCTCACATTAAATAAATGCATTTGATGCAGGATGCCAAAAGTCTTTCTTAGTCATCTATTCACTGATACATAATAATCCTTCATGAATCTTACAGGTAACCACTGTTGAAAATCCAGGGTATTTTTTAAGTCAGAACACATAACAGCACAGTTTAACGCCACTATTTCTTTGATTCTAGCATTGGTCTTTTGTGCTCCTCTGTATCCCTAACTTCTGTCTATTCTTCAAGGCCCAGAATAAGAGTCACTTACTTACTGCCATGTTTGTTATTCCTCTGCCAAAATTAATTATTTTTTTATTCCCATCAAGTATCATTTACATGTTAATTGTTTAGAGTATATATTTTTATAATCAATGACATGGTCAATATACCTGGTTTTAACTGGATTAAGTGATCCTTATAACAAGATAAGGGTCCTATTAATTTTCTACCACTGCTGAACCCAAATCCTTAATATCATGATGATCTGCGTTAAGTAAATGTTGGATAGATATTGCCTGTTAAAATACAGATTGAGGCCTGACTGCAAAGAATTTATGGAAGAAGTTGAAGCATATAATTTTTGCACTCAGTATCCCGTTGGGGAAATTACTTCTTTTGTTTTCAGATATCCTGCATGTAGGAAAATGATAGAATACTAGAGGGGGAAATCATATTACACAAAGACTTGCTTAAGCATTTCTAATACTATTGCCCTGCATGGAGTTATGCATGTGCATATTTGTGAGGAGATATGTTTATAAATCTTTGTACTGACAGTAAAATAGAGAGCTCTAAATACATTTTGGTGCATACCTGGCATTTTCTTTCTGAACTCAATAAGAATGTAAATGAAATTGCATAGCCTGTGTGTAAATATGCTATATACATAGACTTGGGATACATATATTGAAGGCATCAAAAAAAAAAAGAAAAAGAAAGAAATCTAGTAAATAAATTTATTTTTGATCTTAGACCTGTAGAAATGTCTGACGGTGCAAAATGTCATCTTTAATGTGGTGTACCTGACTCTGTGGTATCCAAAGATGAATGTCAAGTCATGGGAGAATGAAAGAGGCACTGAAAAGGAGAAGGATAATATCTTCACTCAAACATACTTATATTCCAGTTATGACTGAAAATGGAACTCTGCTGAAAAGATCGAAAAAATAACACAGTGTGACTATAATACAACTTTTGTCTTCCTATTACCCTGAAACGGCAATTTCCTACTGTTACTGTTATATACAATTTTCACACATATTTATAAAAAGGAACTTAGGAACAGAAATGGTATCAAAGTGGAAGAGAAACAAAGAAAGATGTTTTTTTTGTTCTTGTTTTTTTTAACTCCAATCTCATTTAATTCTGGGTGACTTTTCAATCTCAGAGTGGATTACTTTTTATGCTTCACCAGATATTCCAGGAAGAGCTTCAGTAAATCTTAGCTGTACCTAACTCCTTAAAGTCATATGGAATTGAAATCCATTTTAGGTAAATATTTTATTCAAATATTTGAATTGTAGTTTTTCAAAGTAGTGTGTGGGGTAATGGAGTAATTTGAATATCTGAGTAATATCACAAGGAAAACAATGATGGCCTTAAATTCTTAAAGACTTATAAAAATTAAAGAAAAGAGCCTTGATGTCATCTTCCTATCACCTGAACCAGAACTTTACACAAACACTGTCACTCATTTAGAATAAATTATGCCTTTGAAAATCTAATAGAAAAAATAGGGAACAGATTAAAGACTAAAGGGGACAATGCATTCATTCTCATTAAACTCATAAATTTATCCCCTTTCTAAAATCTGATTTAAACTTCATCCTACATGTATCTTTTTTTCTGACTCTACCGTATTTTTTGCCATATTATTTGTCTCAAAATCTTAGAAGAAACTAAAAAACAGTTCCCTTCTACATTTACAGAACCAGCTGATGTTTCATACTGAAATAACTGTAAAGTGACTGTGCTCCTATAAGTGTGTGCAGTATGCATACATTTCTGAATTATGTTATATTACTTAATTTTACTATGTTTTAAGATCTTGGAAGATACCAATATGTCTAAATAGTTCATAAGTTTTGTTAGTTGTCCTTATACATTGCTAAGCATTTTAAAGAAAATGATTTAATATTTTGAATGACTTGGGGTGAGAGGTCAAATGAGATAGATCATTTTCTTAAAAATATCTTTTCCTATCATGTTTTTATCTGGAGTTCCTAATATTCATTGGTCATTTTCTCATGTTATTTAATTGGTGACTCAATGTTCTTTCTAATTTTTCTTTTCATATAGAATATTCTGAACATTTCATACTAGTCTGCCAGTGCTAGATTTGGAAGGTCAGTGGTAAATATTTTAAATTATGTTAGTGGAAATGAGGGCTTCTTTTAAAAAAAAATAAAAATCATTCTACTCCAAAGTGGGAAGAGTAAAGCTTTGTAAGCTGTTAAATATCCAGATATCTGATCATTATATCATCATAGTCTTAAAACTATCATCATAGTCTTAAGACAGAATTGCAGCCAATAAATGGAGATAGATCAGGAGACACAGTAACAGAGATAGAGATAGATAGATAATAGGGAGAAAGACAAAGAGAGAGACAGATGCCTTACTTTTGAAAAGCACAACCATTTAGTTTTGGTGTATTCCATTTAAAAAACACTACTGTTTTAATAGGTTATATGTGGTCTGAGAATAGGATGTGGAGAAACAGGATTCAGAATCATTTTCCAAGTGGAAGTCAAGTCTTCATCTATTCAATTATTGTTGAATAAAGTTGAGGATAATGAGTTAGTCAAGTATACAAGGAGGATGTGTATGTGTAATTTTACAAATATATAGCAGGTTTATATTCACAGAAATTTAAGAATTATTGATACAGTGGAATAAGGAAAGAAATTAGTAAGATTTGTGCCTAGGTTATCACAGGATCTTTATACTCCCTATACCTCAACTTGCCTAGTATTTAATAAATATTAATACTTCTCACCCATGAAATCAGAAAATATATGATTAAAAATGTATTTTATTCTCATTGTTTTAATTAAAAAAAGCATATGACCCAGATGTCACCTACGACATGTAAAGAGGTTGGAAATGGACACTCATGTTCTTATAATAATAAGAAAAAGATGTTGAAAAAAACAAAAATTAATTATTTTCCTTGGACCCATCAGAGAAGTGAGGCTTCAGGGTCACCCCACAAAATCCAGAGACACAGATGAAGAATCCAGAGAGTCATAGCTTAGATATGCTTATCTGAAACAATATCTCCTGAGCTAGAACGTCCAGTGGGTATGGAAGGTGAGATATCAAGTCAAATGGATTATTCTTGAGCCTTAAGGAATTTGTCTTGCTAGATTTTGGACTTGCTTGAGACCTTTCATCTCTTTCATATCCCAATTTCTCCCATTTGGAAAGAAAATATCTATCCTGTGCCTCTTCCATCATTGTATTTTGAAAGCACATAACTTGTCTTCTTTCACAGGTTCATAGCTGGAGAGGAATGTTGCCACATGATGAATTGCACCCCAAGTCTTACCTATATGTGATTTAGATGTTTAGGTGATATTTTGACCTTTAGACCTGAGAATTTACGCTATAATGAGTTAAAACTTTGAGGCTTTTGAAATGGAATTGATGTGGTTTGCTTTTGAGAAGAACATGAGTTTTGGGAGACCAGGGGCAGAATATTATGGATTGAATATTTATCTCTCCCCAAAATTCCTATGTTGAAGCATTAACCTTCAGTCTGGCTATTCCACACCATGGAATATTATTTAGTAATACGAGGAGATGAGCTATCAAGCCACACACACACTAAATACATATTTTAACTGGAAGTAGACAGTCTAAAAAGAATGTACATGGTATATCCAATTATATGACATTCTGGAAAGGCAACACTATACAGATGTACAAGGATCAGTACTTTCCATGGAGGAAAGGGGAGGAAAATAGGTGAGACATGGACTATTTTAGAGTGGTGAACTTATTCTGTATGATACCAAAAGTTTGTTTCCACAAAAGTTTGTGTTTATCAAAATCTATAGAGCTTTAAGTCACAAAAGTAGATCTTAATGTATCCAAGTAATACTGGGGTCCCAGGATTTTATGCCAAATGTGACAACACATCTAACTGAATAAAAAATGTCTGACACTATCTCACTGAAGTGGCTGGAGGAAAAGATAATGACTTAAGTAACTTTGGAAATATATGGAGTTTGTAAGACTAAAAGAAAACAATTATTTCAGTTTATAAAGTTTCTTATATGTTAACAATTCTGGTACTGCAGTTTCCAAATTTCAAGATGTTGGAATAATTTACAGACAAGCGAGGTGAGGAAAAGTGGAATGAACCCTTTGTTAATGAAAGAGTTAGAAAAGGTGGTAAGAATTCTTGGTTACCTAGTAAAAGTAAATTGTTGCCTATAGAAATATTTATGGGTATGTGTATATACACAGGTTATTATGTACATATTTCCTTGCTTGCTTTCTCAGATGAGAAGCCCAAAAAGCAAAAACACCCTAGTAGCAATAAGATAAGCACATCCAGCACCTTTATCTTAGTTTCTAGTTCCATTCTCTAATAAAAGGAATTAGAGATGTGATTTATTCTAGGACTGGGTCAGGGAATGTACAAGATGAACCTGGAAAATCTCTCAGTGCCAGAAGATAAGGAAGTTTCCCAAAGAACTATAATGCTATACAGTTTCTCATGTATAAACAACCATTGGTCTACAGTAGACAGTAGATATATTCGGGAATTAGCTTGCCTGCACTTCACTCTAAGTCTCTTTGTCTACCTACACTGTGATGCTGGGAAATTTACTCAAATGCTCTGTGCTTCATTTTATTTGCATAACTGAAATAGTAACAATGTAATCCTCATAGGATTAATTTGAGGGTTAGTTTTATTCTTAGTGCAATACCTTTCTCAAAATAATGTCTTAATTAACACCCTGGATACTATCTATACTATGTGTTTTATAATTTTGGTTCATACTGGGGCACCTGGGTGGCTCAGTTGGTTGAGCATCCAACTCTTGATTTTTGGCTCAGGTCACAATCCCAGGGTAATGGGATCAAGCTCTGCACTGGGTTCCATGCTGAGCACGGAGCCTGCTTGGGATTTCTCTCCCTCTGCTCCTTTACCCTGCTTGTGCTCTCTCTCTCTCTCTCCAAAATGATTTTGGTTTATACTGATATATAAAGTGTTCTATAATCTTATTTTCAACTTACTACTATGAAATAAATATTAAGTTATTTGTAATATATTAAATATTAAGGGAAGCCCACAAAAACATGTATGTCTTCATTTTGATAATTCTTATGACTACTTTCAATATGTAAGAGGAAACCATTTTTTCCTCTGATTTTTTTCAGCCATCAAACCTACTATAAGATATAAGGGCAGAGAATAAAATCTCATTTCATGTCTGTCCTAATAGGCACATTTAGTAAAAGTGGAATATTAAGTTTATTATTTCCAAGGATCTTGGTCCAAAGCCTATTTAATTTCTGTTTGTAGAATTAAGTTAGCATTGTTGTGCTGAGACTAACAGAATAGCCTGGAGGAAACTGCCAGGAGGTTAATTACCAAGTTCTCTTGAAAGTCAATAGATTTTTTCAGCAGCCATTTTCACTAAGGAAGTCCCGAGGGTATTTATTGCTTGAAGAACATTACTATTAGCAAGTTTTACTTTGTCTGAAAAGCTCCATATTCCAAATGAAATTTACTACTTACAAGAGACAGTCAAACACATTTGTAAATTGCAATGAAGCACTTCTAAAATAACATTTTCAATTCAGATACACTTACATATCTAAATATGCTGTGAATTTAGAACTAAAGCTATCAGGGCTTATTTCAAAGGAAAATGCAACATTGCATGCTTTAAATATAATCTCTATGCATTCATCTTGATAGAATAACCACAGTTATGTAATACAGCATTTAGATCAATTTAAAGAGTCAACAAGAAAGTGGAATTGGTTTTTGCAGTAACTCCTAGCAGGTGTTTGCAAGTCTGTTCAGCTCTACTGCCCTTGACTAAGTTAAAATATATCTAATGAACAATAATATTACAAATAATTTGTAATGATTCATCTTATGATAGATCAGCATTTTGAATTTTTTAGGCCATTAAGAGATTAATTACTACAATTATAGAATTTAAATTAGATCTAAAGGTCATTTAAATGTGTTGTCCACTATGGTGCCTGGGTGATTCAATGTGTTAAGCATCTGATTCTTGATTTCAGCTCAGGTCATGATGTCATGGTTCCTGAGATTGAGACCATGCTGCAGATAGCATGGTCTGCTTGGGATTCTCTCTTCCCCTCGTCTGTGTGTGTCTCTCTCTCAAAAAACATACAACATTAAAAAAACATGTTGTCTACTCACTGCTACTGTTTTCTCAAGAACATTATTGGTTATTAATCCTAGCACTCTTATTGAGAACATTATGGATTTGGCTTCCTGATGCTTCTCAACAGAAACTTCTAGGCAGCCACTCTCAATGTATCATGCTTAGGAGTCAAGATGAATTCTATTTTTCATTCTGTATTTCATCCAATATCCTCTTGTCACATATACCTCTGAGGATATAACCCTGATTCTGCTTGAATACCTCAAGGAATGAAGAACTTGTTACATGATGAGACAGCACCATTCATTTTGGGAAAGTTACACATACTGAAGTGCTATTTGTTAGTTTAAACCCAAAGGGACTAAACCATTGTTTCCAGCCATTGACCCAAATTCACTTTCTTCAGACCATTGTAATAAAAGTTGAATTTCTTTCTGACTAGAGGAATCTTGAAATAATTTTGTTGCAAAAGAAGCCTAGAAATTTTGCAGCCATGCACAGATAGGAAGTAAACTGAAATGGCCCAATGAACTTGCCTATCTTGGCAGATTTTGGCTTTCTCTTCACAGATAACGATGAACTACATTGCCAAGTCATTCACCCCACAAAATTATACAACATACAACATTGAAATAGAAATAGTATCATTGCAATAACGATGCCCTTCAAAAAAGTTTGAAATAAGAAGAACATGAGGATCACCAGTCCATGATAATTCTGAATTTTAGGCAAGCAATTGTTTGCCAGACCTTCCACCCTTTGGGAGTGAAAGTATTCATTGATGAGGACCTAGTTTTGTTCCATCAGAGTGGTTCCCATGTTCATTATTGTGTCTTGTGCTGTCTAAATTTTCTTTGATCCAGGTTCTTTCCACTGAGATAAAATTCCTTCCTTACAGGAATTTCTCATCCTAGTTCTCAACAGCAGAAAATTGAAAGCCCAGTGTTTTGCTTTTGTTTTTAATTTTTAATTGTTTTTTTCCTTTTTGTCCTAAACTGGTAGTGCTTTTGCCAGTACAACTTTATTTAACGTTTATGGGTCTTTTAAACATCTTATGTGGGTCCACTCAATATGCCAAAAGCCACATCCATAATATATCTCTCTAATTACCTCTGTATGTCAGGCTGCTGACAGACAACACCCATAAAATTCTTAGAAGCCCTTTGTGTCAAGCTGTGAATGGCTACTAGGTACTTTTTAAAACCTTTCCTAGAAGAATGTTAATGAGGATTCTTAGAGTTAAAACCTTGATTTGATTTTTGATGACAGATTTCATTTCAGTTTGTGAATCCTTATCAACAGAGAAGACTGAAGATGATTATTCATCAATTCCTGGATCTTCTCTATTTCCTCTAAATCCTGCTTGCGAATTAGATAATTTCTTCATTACATCATCTCTCTCTTCCCTTTCACAGATTACTGACATCCAACTGACATTTACAACATCTTGCCTGATTACATTTGTCAGTGTTCAAATACGTCATATATTTTCTATCTCACCCATTACTGCAGACAACAATTTTGTTAGTTGTTCTTTTTCTACTCTATTGGTTGTAGTTTCTCCAAATATATTTTTCAATTTTTTTTCCATCACTATTAAAATTTTGAGCATCATTTTCCCGACCTTTTCTGTTTCCTTGCCATATTTCCAGTCTGAGCATGGTTCAGCCAATGCCAAGTGGTTTAAATTCTTGTAAGTCAGAATGCCTCTTCACATCCATTTTTTTGCCAGTTTGCTCTTGCTTCATGGCAAATCATCTTAAAATATACTGGCTTAAAGCAAGACATTATGTATTGATTCTCACAGTGCTATGGCTTGATAGGGAGGATTTTGCTGATTTGGGCAGATTTAGCTGAATCTAAATAATCTCAAGTGTTTTCACAACTTCCTAGGAGTTAACCAAGGTTGTTGGAATAAGAGGAAAACTTGATTTATGTATCTTGCGATTAACTCTGTGTCAACTGGAGCATTGGCTAAATGTGTCTCATCATGCATCCAGCCGGCTATCTCAGACTTTCTCACCAGCTTGAAAAAGTATTGCCAGCAGCACAACAAGCAAGTGTGTTGGAAGGCAGTTCTCTATGAGCCTCCTCAATGACACCTATCTGCTTCTTTCTAGCCTCTGATGTCAGCCTCCTCTCCAACTGTCAGACAACTACTAAGTAAATGGCATATATTTGGGTATGTTTGTTTGGCAACACCCAAATTTGATTTATCATATTTATTAAGTTAGGGCAAATGCAGTAGCAAATACAAAATCTCAAGGGCTTTTACAGAATGAAGTTTATTTTTCCCTCAAATCACATTCTTGGTGGGGTACGTGGGAAAGAAAGTGGGAATCATTGATCCATGCTAATTTCAGGGAAAAAAATTCTATCAACCCAGGCGCTCAGGCATTTGGTATTTTGAAGCTGTGTCATCTGCATCATCTGGCTGATAGCAACAAAGATGGTGTCCATGCAGAAGACACATACATTGGTAACCACTTCAAGTTGGAGGGGACATATGTCATTTCTACTTATATTTCACTGGTGAAAACCAGGCATGACTCCACATAGATGCAAGTAGGCTGGAAAATATAATCTAGTAGTGTTCCAAGGAAGATGAGGTTATTATTATTGATTGAACAATAGCCTACTTTTTGCCTACTAATAACTGAATGCTGTTTTTTATTAAATGCATATTTATTTTGTATTTTCAAAATTTTAATATATCAAATATATTCTTTTATCAATTAAAAAACATCTCATCATAGTTAAAGTTTGTACATTTTTAAGTATTTAATCTTGGTTTAGGACAATAATTCATTCCAGAAGCATGCTTGTAATCCAATCTACTTGTATATCAAAGCAAATTTCAAGAACCATTGGCTCAGTTGTGATCATGTGACACTGAGCACCAGGTACTACTCATATTGCAAGACATAGCTCATTTATCAAGTTAAAATTTGTTAGAAATGTTTGCTTGTTTTTCCGAACACTTGCAGGACAAGTTACTTGCAATCCAAGGTTTTACGTACTTTAAAAGAATTGATCCTTCTCTTTACACAGATAACTATTTTCAAAGGAAGATGCCACATAAAACATAAAGTCTAGCTTAGTCATAGTGAAACACCTGAACACTCTGCTTCATTCAAGCAATTTCATTTTTTGTCTTTATTTGAAAGCTCAGAAAGTTATCAAAATATTGATAGGAAGAAAGTACAGAAAGTTATTTCCCTACATGCATTATGTGTTACTGTAGTGCTCATAGAAGTGATTCTTACGGAAAACAAGTAGTCTGAGTTCCAGGGATTATTCTAAAAGCTGTTGATGAAGGAGAGGGCCATGGCAGAACCATTTACGTATTTAGGACCTCTATTTCATCTCCTCTGAGGTGTGATTTGGACTTTATTCTATCTCCAGCCTATGTGCCTGAATGATAGTGCTCTAAGTCACTGCCTAGATTTGTCTGATTCCTGATATTGCCAAAACAAACTTGATTCTCTTTTCCTACACTCCTAATTTCTTTTTGTATTGTGTGATGGCACTTTTCAAGGATCTATATATTACCTGTTTGCAGTAATGATGTACTTTCAGGCCCCAAAATCTGGTTGCTTCCTTTATTAGACAATCAGGCTTGGTATTCTTGTTCTTGTTGTAGCTCCATTTTTACCTTGACTTTTCCTGCTAAGCTGTTTCAGTAAGAAAGAGCTTTAACCTAGGGCCCCTTGGGTGGCTCAGTTGGTTGAGCATCTGACTCTGAATTTCAGCTCAGATCATTATCTCACAGTTCCTGAGTTCAAGCCCTGTGTTGGGCTCCACACTGACAGTGCGGAGCCAACTTGTGAGTCTCTCTCTGCCCTTGTCCTGCTTATAGGCTCTCTCTCTCAAAAAAAATAAATGAACTTTTTTAAAAAAGAGCTTTAACTGTATGGTCATATACATATAGATAATAAAAAATAATAGAGCAATTTGCCTTTAGAAACTGATAAGAATTGTTGATGTAACTAAATGTTTTCCTTAATTATAGATGAATATGCTGCTTTACTATCATGAATTAACCTCTTCACTTCAAATGGATATTCCTATTTGAGATGAGATGAAAAGTTTAGTACTGCAATCAAATCCCTCATACTCTACAGAGCTTTGAAACAAATGATTATGCTATTTTAAAGGCACAGTTGTCAGTATTTGAAGATAGGGCTTATTAGTTCAATTTTAAAGCTGCGTGTACTCAGAGAGCTGAGTTTTTGCAAATGTTAAAGGGATATTGAGATGAGGTGTTCTATATTTACAGGTTTGTACGATTTCTAACAATTAAGACAGATTCTCTGCTTCAAAAATTAAAGTACCATAAATTCAGTAATATTAGTTGATCAGTCATTTTGGATCATTGATATTCTGTAAGCAATTGTCTAAATTTCAATTTGCTTGAATTTAACTTGAAAGACATTTATTTGAAAAACTATTTGTTCTGTTCTTGTATTAAACTTGTCACAAGATTTGGGGGAATACTTAATATAAAAACACATGTAATTACTATGGAGCTTTCAAAAAACTTTGTGGATTAAGAAAGTATACCTAAAAAGCAAAAAATTAAATGTTCTGGCTTTTAATATGTAGCTAAATGTGGTAATATACAATTGTGCATAGAAATAGGAACAGGGGCTGATCCTAGTGGTTTGAAACTGTCTCACTTGTATCAATAAACAGACGTATGTTCCACTAAATTATACCTCGCCCATTGTTTATTTCTTACTCACTAGTAACATCACAGAAAAAGAACAGAGCAATTAAAAGATGAACAATGAATGTGCTATAAAGAACTACAAAACTTTGGTATAATGCAAATGTAATGCTAATCCATATGGTTTTCTACATCCAAATCACATGTATTTGTATATCTCCTACTGTTGTAAATTTTGTTTTTGAAAGTAAATTCATGCTATGTCCAACTGAAAAAAATTCACTATATACATATCTCACAATATATAGACATATAAAGGATTTGAGTTTAAATTTATATGTCTCATAGACAATATGAAAAACATTTTTATATTGAGTTTAGTATTAAACAGGGTAATGAAATATAAAATTCAAAGGAATTTAACTTAATCACCTGATTTTTAACATTTTTGAATGACACAGAATAAAATCTGGTAATATTTAAAAATATATATATATATATAACATATACATATTTTATAATATATATATACATATTTTATTATATATACATATATATGTGTGTATATATATATATATATATATATATATATATATGCATACACATATATATACACATATATATTGAGGGGCACCTGAGTGGCTCAGTTAAACATCCAACTCTTGATTTCCTCTCAGGTCATGATCTCACAGTCTTAAGATCAAGCCCCATGTGAGGCTCTGTGCTGAGTGTGGAGCCTGCTTCAGATTCTCTCTCGCCTTCTCTCTCTGCCCCTCCTCCACTTGCGTGCTTATGGACTCTCTCTCTCTCTTAACAACAACAACAAAAGATATCTATCAATCTATCTATAGACATGCTGTTCCCTAAGAATTAAAATAAAAGCATAAAGAACTTGGTTTTATGAATTAAACCATTATAACAAATTGGTATAGGAATCACAGGCATATACACTTAAACAGAATAACAAACTGACACTTTTCATTCTGGCTTATAAGGTAGAAAATCTGTGGTTACTCTGTTTTTGACCTATGTAAGGTTTGTCTCGATTTCCCTTACTAGATATTAGTTTATATGTGGGAAATATTTTTATCTGGCACCACTGAAATGGCATAGTGTCTTACTAATCAACTATTTCCAACTGTATGACCCTTTTTGTTCTAAAATGTTGATTCAGACATCTAATTGCAAATTGGGATACAATTCATCTGAGTCATTAATTTCATAAGATAACAGATATGTGTAATCTACATGGTGGTGTAGTAACAATCTGCTTCATTCATTTTGTAATTACCATCTGTTTGTACTGATGTGGTAGAATCTGCCACTGACATATAAATTACATCTAGAAGATGCTTACAGTAAGCGTTATTAGTAATTAGTAATATGTTATATACATATGCAAGGTGGCTCTTAAATCTTGGAAATTTCAATATTGGAGTGTTATAAATATTCCAGTTGGAAATTATTCTTAATATTAATCATTCAAAGCATTTTTCTCTTTAAAATCTATATAAATTTGTTCTTTTATGATTTTATGATATGTTCTTATATGTACACACACACACACACACACACACACACATATAAAACTAATGTACATTCACTACCAAAATATCATGTCTTAAAAATTGTGTCATTAAGTCAAGAGATAATTGTGGATTAAGTAGTGTCTGGCCTTATGTTATGCACTGGAGATATAAAAATGACAATATTAATGTCAAAATGTCAATACTACCCAAAGCTATCTACACATTCAATGCAATCCCAATCAAAATTGCACCAGCATTCTTCTCGAAACTAGAACAAGCAATCCTACAATTCATATGGAACCACAAAAGGCCCCGAATAGCCAAAGGAATTTTGAAGAAGAAGACCAAAGCAGGAGGCATCCCAATCCCAGACTTTAGCCTCTACTACAAAGCTGTCATCATCAAGACAGCATGGTATTGGCACAAAAACAGACACATAGACCAATGGAATAGAATAGAAACCCCAGAACTAGACCCACAAACGTATGGCCAACTCATCTTTGACAAAGCAGGAAAGAACATCCAATAGAAAAAAGACAGCCTCTTTAACAAATGGTGCTGGGAGAACTGGGCAGCAACATGCAGAAGGTTGAAACTAGACCACTTTCTCACACCATTCACAAAAATAAACTCAAAATGGATAAGGGACCTGAATGTGAGACAGGAAACCATCAAAACCTTAGAGGAGAAAGCAGGAAAAGACCTCTCTAACCTCAGCCGTAGCAATCTCTTACTCGACACATCCCCAAAGGCAAGGGAATTAAAAGCAAAAGTGAATTACTGGGACCTTATGAAGATCAAAAGCTTCTGCACAGCAAAGGAAACAACCAACAAAACTAAAAGGCAACCAACGGAATGGGAAAAGATATTCGCAAATGACATATCGGACAAAGGGCTAGTATCCAAAATCTATAAAGAGCTCCCCAAACTCCACACCCGAAAAACAAATAACCCAGTGAAGAAATGGGCAGAAAACATGAATAGACACTTCTCTAAAGAAGACATCCGGATGGCCAACAGGCACATGAAAAGATGTTCAGCGTCACTCCTTATCAGGGAAATACAAATCAAAATCACACTCAGGTATCACCTCACGCCAGTCAGAGTGGCCAAAATGAACAAATCAGGAGACTATAGATGCTGGAGAGGATGTGGAGAAACGGGAACCCTCTTGCACTGTTGGTGGGAATGCAAATTGGTGCAGCCGCTCTGGAAAGCAGTGTGGAGGTTCCTCAGAAAATTAAAAATAGACCTACCCTATGACCCAGCAATAGCACTGCTAGGAATTTACCCAAGGGATACAGGAGTACTGATGCATAGGGCCACTTGTACCCCAATGTTCATAGCAGCACTCTCAACAATAGCCAAATTATGGAAAGAGCCTAAATGTCCATCAACTGATGAATGGATAAAGAAATTGTGGTTTATATACACAATGGAATATTACGTGGCAATGAGAAAAAATGAAATATGGCCTTTTGTAGCAACGTGGATGGAACTGGAGAGTGTGATGCTAAGTGAAATAAGCCATACAGAGAAAGACAGATACCATATGGTTTCACTCTTATGTGGATCCTGAGAAACTTAACAGGAACCCATGGGGGAGGGGAAGGAAAAAAAAAAAAAGAGGTTAGAGTGGGAGAGAACCAAAGCATAAGAGACTGTTAAAAACTGAGAACAAACTGAGGGTTGATGGGGGGTGGGAGGGAGGGGAGGGTGGGTGATGGGTATTGAAGAGGGCACCTTTTGGGATGAGCACTGGGTGTTGTATGGAAACCAATCTGACAATAAATTTCATATATAAAATAAAATTTAAAAAAATGACAATATTAAGAACTTAATATCAAGGAGTTGCTGTCACTGTAGAATGCAAATAAGGACATAGAGTTAGTCATAATATAGCTATGAGGTACAAAATATAGAGGACCTCACTCTCCATAGGGTTGTAGTCAGGTACATCTTAAATTGGTTGATAAGGAAAATAAATCTTAATTCTCATCATGGTTAATTTTATGTGTCAACATGGCAAGGCTTTGATGCCTAGTTGTTTGGTCAAATGTTAGTCTAGATATTGCTCTGAAGGTATTTTGTAGATGTGATTAATCCTAAGAATCATCAATAATCAGTCATATATTGTCATATATATATACATATATATATAGTGTATACATATTTTGTAGGTTAATAGATATCATATATATGTACATATAGATAATAGATATGTTAGAGAGAGATTTATTTTGATGAGTTGACTCACATGATTGCCTGAAATTTATAGAATAAGGCAGAAGACTGGAAATCAGGCAGGATTTCTATGTTAGTCTTGAAGCAGAATTCTTTTCTTTTATAGGAAAATTTAGTTTTCGCTCTTAAGGCCTTCAACTGATTGGATGAATCCCACCCATATTATGGAGGATAATCTGCTGTTCTTAAAATAGATGTATGTGTGTGTATAAGTGTTTAGATACAGAGAGAACAGAAAAACAGAATTAATAGGCTTCATGATAAATAAATAAATAGACTACAAAATATATAAACACAAATCAGTGGGGATGATCCTAGCAATGTGATACCAGATTCTAAATTACCAAAATCACTAACCATAGAAGCATTTTACAAGGAGTGATTATGAAGAGTGACTTATTTTGGCTATTAGTGGTGGGATATTTGGTTTAGTATCCGAGGACAGAACGGCAGATAATTGGGAAGTAATTCAACGTAATAGTGCTAAAAATAATGAGCTACAGAAGAGGGTGTGCAAGTCCTATATGTTTTAGTTTTTATTTTAAATGTTTATTTATTTTGAGAGAAAGAGAGAGAGTACAAACAGCAGGAGGTACAGAGGGAGAGGGAGAGAGAGAATCCTAAGCAGGCTCTGTGCTATTCTGGGCAGAGCCCAATGCATGGCTCAATCTCATAAACCATGAGATCATGACCTGAGCCAAAATCAAGAATTGGAAACCTAACTGACTGAGCCACCCAGGTGCACCTATATGTTTTAGCTTTAATACATTTTGTACAGTAACCATGGAAAATGGCACATTGTGTAAATTTGATCGAAAAGACTCAAGTCCATATACAATGGTTTGGACTTGTATAAATGCACCATTATTGTAATTCTTTATGACATTGCCATATAGATGACTACAACTATTTACAAAGCCAGAAAATAAATATTTTTTAGACTCATAAAGGATGTTTTTGTTTTTCAACCTGCAATGAATTTAACTACAATGACCTTTATTGATACTTTATGTTTTTAACTCTTTAAATTCTTACTCTATTTAATCCTCTCTTTAAAGGCCTAAAATTAAGTCATATTGCCACTAAGGAATATTGCACTAACTATGTTTTCTGAATAGTGAGGTTAATCTTTAGGCAATTTATATCCTAGATCTTCTAGTGAGTTGTCACAAAATTTAACTGGATTTAATTATTCATTTCATACTTGAGAGAAATTATTTTAGTGTGGAAAAAGTGAATAGATATGGAGAGACCAAGATTCTGCCTTTTAAAATGTTAGTATCTAGCCATGGTCCAGTTAATCTGAGACACTAGAGTGTTAGCAAATATTTTATGCAAAGACAATGTAGTAAATATTTTAGTTTTTCTTGGCCACAAGAGAAAAAGAAGCTATAGTTTCCTGATCATTGTCTCAGAGGTTCAAATTCAAGTGTAAATTAAAGATAATGTTATAAAGATTAAATTACACTAATTAAAAATATTTATTGAGAGCCTATGATGGTACTATAGTATACTTATTGTGTTTACTTAAGTACTATTCTTACTATACTTGATACTGTATTTACTTAAGATATTTAGCAGTTAATTATTTAATTATATATTACAGAGCAAACTTCCTCAAAATTTAGTACCTTAAAACAATAAACATTTTATTATTTTTCATAATATTATGGGCCAGTAAATTTGGCAGGGCTGTATTTCAGGCAAGTCTCAGCTGGACAATTCTTCAGCCTCACTGAAGACTGGTGTAAATTGGTGATATTCAGCTGAAAGCTGAACTGGCTTGGCATGTTCATGATGGCTTCACTCACATGCATGTAACTTTGCCAGAATGATGGAAGGCAGGGAATGTCCAGTCCCTTCTCCCTCCCCAAGGAGTCTCTGAGTTTCTCTGTGTTGCCTCTCCAGATGAGCACTTGGGATTCCCACATGGCAACTGGGGGCTCAAAAACAAAACAAAATAAAACAGAAAACCAAAAAACAAAAACAAAAACAAAAACAACTAATGCAGGAATTGGCATTTTTCCTGAAAAGTAAGCTAGAAACTTGCATAGTACCACATCTTCCACAATCAACAGTAAAATAAGGCACAAGCCAGCACATATGGAAAGGGGATGGGTGGATTTAGATACAATCTCAGTGGGAGAAATGTTCAAGAATTTGTGGTTAGTTTTAATCTGACATAGCCTGCTGTCAGGTCACAATTCTTCACATGTTTCACTGTCTCCATAACCTACAGTCTTCTCTTCGTACGTCATCTTCCCCTACTTCAGGAAATCACATCTAAATCGAGTCTCAGTATGGATCTTCTACATGTATGGTTTCTCTCAATCTACAACTTGTCAACCAAAGAAACTAAGGAACTAAAGAAATATGTCTTTCACATACCCAGCACTCAATGGTGAGTCAGTCTCAGGAAAATTGTAATAGATATTTCCGTTAATGAGGCATTGGGCTGGGGGATGTTAGTCAAAAAGCAATCATTGGTGGATTGTAAAGCTGAAATCCAGCTAGACGTGTGTTGTCTCTTCCTTGATTAGGGCTTACTTCACTTCCCAGAGAGAGATTCTCTTCAGGTCTTGGCTCAACCCTCTGGGTCTTGTTTCTTCCTTATGAGTCATCTTTTATTTTTCCATAAGAAATAGCCTAGGTTTGCAGGTAAGAATATTTGGTCTGCTTCTTTTCAACATATGTGGCAGTTCCAATATCTTCTTTTTATATTGTACTGTCTCTATATCTTTTAGTTCAAGATGTTGTAATACCTTTAAAGATGTCACGAGCTTCCTGTATTAAACTATACTTTACTTCAGTAGTCAAAAGCTATACTGCAACGCTTTCTGAAATGTTCTATTCATTGAGCTGATAGACTGTGAATTTTGTGCAAATATCATCAATATCTTTAAAATTTTTTTGTCTTGTGTGACAATGTTAGAGGTCCCTTTGCATAGAAGAGAAGTTCTAACAGTCACATCTTAAGACTCTTAAGAGTCAAGAAAATACATCTAAGCCCCAAACTTCTGGGGACACAAGACAAAGAGACTTTCATTTTTGTGGGGGAGGAGTAGGAGTTCCCTATAGAGAATAAGGACTTTGATGCAGCATTCTCAATTCCTTGATTTTCCTTTAAAATCTTTTTCTCATGTAAGTTTCTAGGCTGTTTGTATGTAACTGGAGATGAGTAGTAGATAGTTCTTTTTTCTAATGCTATTTTTGAGAGAGAGAGAGAGAAGGGGGAGGGAGAGAGAAAGGGGGGAAAAGAGGATCCCAAGCAGGTTCTGTGCTGATAGCAGAGAGCCCGACGTGGGGCTTGAACACACAAACCATGAGATTATGACCTAAGCTGAAGTTGGACACATAACCAACTGAACCACCCAGGCATCCTGAGTAATAGATATTGCATGACCAATCTTATACTAAGGAATTTAAGGGTGCTACTTGCATCAATATTGAAATTACGAGGTTTTCAAAATTTTATTGTTCTTGCCATTGAGGCTTTATCCTACCTGACTTTATAAGATCATTGAAGATAACAGCTCTACACCCTGTTACATATTTTAATATAAGCTTTTATTTCACCCAATATATTATCATAAATGTTATTATTCTAATAGCAAAATAGATTCTAATATATTTAATATTCTTCTTCTAATTGCAGAGTGAGGAAATGTATCATGAATTGTTCTAAGGTCATGCATATACACGATCATAAGAATATACTCCCAGAAGTCTTATTAGATATGTATTTTTATTTCTACTTTATAATTAAGAAAACTAAGTATTTGACAATGTTAAGTAATTAGTCAAGATCACACTCTGATTATCAGAACTATGTTTTTTTTTCCCCTCTTTGCCATCTTGGTTCCTACAATATTAAATGAAAAAAGATAGGTTTTAAATCACATATTTTTTATGTGATGAAATGTGGCTTAAAGACTTAAGTGTTCTATTTCTAAAGCAAAAATCCTCTGCATTATACCATATGCATTTGTAGTTTTGTATTCTCAGATGTGTGAATAGCTATGCAACTAGAAATTAGTTTCTGGTATAGAAATGTCAGAGACAGTAGCCAGCTGTGTAAGCAATGAACAATAATGGCACAAAAGTGATGGCAATTTGCAAGATACTGGTTAAAGGAAATTGGTTCTCTCCTGTTGCTGAGTATGAGCTCAATCCTAGTGACATACATAAAGACAGAACTAAAGTTTATGAAGAATTCACTATGGGGAGCCTTGGTGGCTCAGTCAATTGAGCTTCTGATTATTGATTTCAGCTCTGGTCATGATACCAAAGTCCTGGGATCCAGCCCCATATGGAGCTCTCTGCTGAGCATTGAGCCTGCTTAAGGTTCTCTCTCTTTCTAAGGGTGCCTGGGTGGTTCAGTCGGTCAAGCGTCCAACTTTGGTTCAGGTCATGAACTTGTGGTCTTCAAGTTCTAGCCCTGCATCGGGCTCTGTGCTGACAGCTCAGAGCCTGGAGCCTGCTTTGGATTCTGTGTCTCCCTCTCTCTCTGCCCCTCCCCTGCTTTCTCTCTCTCTCTCTCTCTCTCTCTCTCTCTCTCTCTCTCTCAAAAATAAATAACATTTAAAAAGTTAAAAAAAAATCTTTCTCTTTGCCCCTTTACCCAGCTTGTGCTCGCTCAAATAAAAAAAGATAATAATCAAAAATAAAGAATTCGCTACGGCATACTAAGCCAAGTGTTTCACATATACTGAAGGAAGAGATTTCCTCACCTCTTTGAGACTATGTTTTTTTTTTAATTTTTTTATGTTTATTTATTTTTGAGAGAGAGACAGAGCATGAACGGGGGAGGGTCAGAGAGAGGGAGACACAGAATCTGAAACAGGCTCCAGGCTCTGAGCTGTCAGCACAGAGCCCGATGTGGGGCTTGAACTCACGGACCGTGAGATCATGACCTGAGCCGAAGTCGGACACTTAACCGACTGAGCCACCCAGGCGCCCCTGAGACTATGTATTTTTTTTAAACATGAAGATACAAATTATTTCTATGATGATTCCATGTGCTAGTTCTTCTGATAGGGCATGTTAAGAAACCTATTTTGCTGACTTCACATTAAAGTAGCAGAAAACATATGTTGAGAATTAAACCTGTTTTATTGAACATCTCAAAGTCCAATAAAAGATATGAAAGACAGCATTTTCATTTTTGTATATTTTGTGATATATTTCATATTGATATTTCTGATATGATCTAATGTGTGTGTCACTAGATATGTGTGAAGCAAAGCATAAAAAATATTCTTCTGTTGGTTAGAGTCAGTTAATCAGAAAAAGACAAATGAAGATATAGTTGAAATAAAAGAAAATATATTTAATGAAAACATATCAGGGAAGCTGATAGGAGAGAAGGGGAAAAAAAAAGCACAAATGCATTCCATTAGGTCTGCAAAAGAAAAAAAAAATATATATATATATAATTGAAAGCTCATTCAAAGACAGATTTAAAAGTTAAAAGTGTCAACTGAGCAATCGACGTGCCACTGAACCTAGTACCTCAAGCACTGCTCATATGGAAAGCAGGTATCTATCCACAGACATTCTCTCTAGCTGGGAAGTTGAGCTCTATCCTTGCTATAAACAGCAGGAGAAGCCTGCTGGAGGTATTTCTAAGAAATAAGTAAGGCAAATTATTCTATTCAAAAAATAAATACAATGTCCCACAGTATTTTACAAATGAGAGTAAAGCAAGTTTTCTTCCCTTTAATGATACCGATGACTAACTATATATTCAAGCTTGCAACCCTTGCTCTAAAACTTTGACAGAAGTAAGCTCTTCATTTTGCATAGGATTGAGATAAGGCAGCAGAATAAAGAATATTTAGCTAAGGGGTTATCATTCAAGCAATGGAAAAATGCCTGTTTCGGTTAAAAATGGTAATGATGATAGGGTATATAGGTGGTATTTGCCAGTGGCCAAATATTCCTAGTAAATAATGCAGGAACATCTATGTAATAGTGGTAATGAAGAGACAAGTACATATTTAAGGAATTTGATTTCAGTATTTCAGGAACAGATTAGACCTAAGAATTAGAAATTGATAAAAAAATAAATTACCAACATTTGCAATTATTTCTTTAAACCTTGATTTAAAAACATGTAGAGAAATACAGATCTTTAGTGATCATATAACAGAAATACTTATGGTAAGCGAAAATATATATTAGAAAATCTAGGATATATTCTGGCAGGTAAGTTGGAGAAGTATTCTACATTTATCCTTACATTTATTCCAAAACTACTTACTAATTGCCTGCTTGTACTAAGCTCTGTCTTAGGTAATTGTGAAGGATAATAATTGTGCTCTCCAATGTAGGTAGTAAGTCATTTATAGCACTTTTCACCTAAGGAGGTTACTGAAAACTATTTATATTATGCTTTGATTTCAGTTGACAGATTTATCAAATATTCATCTTTTTAAGTGATATCAGAAACTCAAAGAAAAATAAGCCATTTTAATTGAATGACTATGTGTATTAAATAGCTAGAAAAAGTATTTCAAAGATTATCATTTGTATGGGTGTGTCATGAAAATATTACTAAAATGATTGGCACAGAAGTATTTCATATATTTAACACAAGTTCTTACTGTTTTGGGTCCCTTATGGACGGTATTGGGGACTGAATAGGATCTCAAGAAAAGCTAACTAAGTGGTAGCATACTAAGCAATTTCATGTGAATTCTGTCATTTCAAACAAGGACTTTTAGGTCCTTTATTTTTTTTATGGAAACATGTACAGTAAAATGAAAATGAGGCTTAACCAACAATGTCAAGAACTTTCACTTATTTTGAAAATACATGAAATTGCACCCAAGAACTCTGCACCCAAAGACTTTTTTATTGACACTCTCTTATTATAGAAACTATTTTCATAATTCAAATTAACTTCTTCATTAGTGTCACATTGTTAATATGTAAAACCCAAAAATAAATATGATTTAAAAAAACTTTAAACAAATATTTTATCATTATTCTCTATTAAACTATATGTAACTGGTTAGTACTTCTGTGTCTATGGTCAACAGGGATTAAAGTCTTTTGTTTTAACGTACAATACTATATATCATTTTCATTACTAAGTAAGCGACATGAATATATAAATTGGATTTTTGTATGTGTGTGCCTGTAGGAACTTCTCTTTCAAAATATTTAGTTTAATCCCATAATAAATCCTTTTTTAAAAAATTTCTCTCTTCCTCCTCTTCCTCACTTTCTCCCTCCTCCTCCTTCTTCTTCCCCCTCTCCTATCTCTCTCTCCATCTCCCCTTCCCTCCCACTTTTCATCCCTCTTCTCTCTTCCTCTCAGGCATAATTGCCCCCCAACAAAAGATGTCCATGTTCTAATGTCTATGGATCACTGACTATATTTAGGATAGAAAGTACCATGCAGATATGATTAAGGATCTGGAGATGGGGAGTTTACTGTCCTTTATCCAAGTAAACCAAATCAAATCACAGGAGATACCAATTCTGCAACACTTTCATGATTGAGGTTAGAAGATGAAAAAGGAGGAAGGGTCAGAAAGATGCAATATTGATGGGTATGAAAAATAGGTAAGAAGACCAAGAGACAGGGAATGTGTATAGTCTCTAGAAGTTCCTCCTGACATACCAGAAAGGAACAAAGACCCAGCAACACCTTGATTTTTGCCTGCTGATAACCATGTGAGACCTCCTGACCTACAGAGCTGTAAGATATTTTGTGTTAGTTTATGTCACTAATTTGAAGAAATTTCTTATAGGATATAGAAAACTAATGCATTCTTTTCTTTATTTCATTTAGAAGAAGTGTGGCATAGGGTTATCTAGGTGGCTCGGTTGGTTGAGTGTCCAACTTCGGCTCAGGTTATGATCTCATAGTTTGTGAGTTCGAGCCCTGCATGGGCTCACTGTGGTCAGCGCAGAGCCTGCTTCAGATCCTCTGTCCCTTCTCTCTCTCTGCCCCTCCCCTGCTTGTGCTTGCTTTTTCTCTCGCTCAATAATAAATACAAAGAAGAGGTGAGGCATAACATCTAGCTTTTACTATTCTTTCCATTTATCAGTATGGCTGTAGACATTATACATTTAATGACTTACATTTAAAAAAAAACTTATTTCAAAGAATTTTAGCATTTGGTTCATAGCACACTAAATCTTCAAGAAACAAGATTTCACTATGTGTGTGACTTACTGATTAAAGTAATTTGAGCATATCTGGTGTTGCAGATTTGAACTAGAACATGCAGAATTTTATTCAGGAATGTTTACATTGCTTATATCACACCATTTCTCATTTATAGAGATTTGGTGACAGATATGACTTCATCCAAATACTACCTCAAAAAAAATGCTAATATTATAAATAAAACCCATGGAGCAAAAGAGGTGCATTGAGATTATGTAATCCATTATCTTAAAACAAGGAAAGACAACAATTTAGTATTAGATAATTAGTTACAATTGTTGGATTCATTGGATATTACACAGGCATGCAGGCAATTAAATGAGAATTTTTGGCATACTTTGACTCCCAGTTTAATTTCCCTATTGTTTCTCTTCTCATGAATTTTTCATACTTTTTTATAATGCATGTGACATTTTGTTATTGCAATAATTTATCACTTTAAAAGTTTGCATAATGTGTTATTTGGAAATCTGTAGAGTTTTATTAATTTAAAGTATCCAATACAATATTTAGATGCATTGACACTAGATTTTTTGAGATTATACCCATATATAATCTATAAGAAACTATAATAGATTTCCATTTAAGGTCTTTGATATGAAAATCTAATCAATTTTCAAAAATATATCGTAAATTTTAACTGAAATAGAAACAAAGATCTATAATTTTAGATTATTACTTATTAATATTCACAGCATTTTAGTTGAATTAGAAGTCTGTCTCATATGAATTCCTGATTCCCTTCTTGTGAGCAGGGGTAATCATTTACCCCATGTCTTATTTTTTCCAAACTAACAACAAATATGTGGTTGTATCATTTTCTCCACTATCAATTCTCCAATTCTCCAATTTCCTAACACCAACTGGGGCAGAGATTTCAATTCTGACACTGACTACTCAGAGTTAGTGCTGTCTCCAATGGTTAAGGGCTCAGTCTGATGAGACTGCCCCACTTCAGATACCAGTTGCAATTGGGTGTCCAGGATGCCTAACTTTTGTCTGACTTAGCTATAAATTCAGCTTATAAATACATTTTTGAATCATTCATATTAAAGTCATATATATCCAGTAAGGAAAAAAAATCTACCAACCTATCAGGGTTAGTTCAGCTTGGTACCTTCAACAATCCCATTACAAAATAAGCTAGAGTTTGCTTGAAAAAAAATAAAAAGCAGTTTGGTTAGTGCTATTCCTGGTAGAAGAATTAGCTCAAAAATAGACTCTGTTCTGTTTTCAGTAGATGGAATGCAGGGCTCTATTATGAATATTGTGTGTCTATGTGTGTGTGGGGAGAGAGAAATATATAGAGAGAGAGATGAACATGGTTGATCTAAAATGGTTCAAACATCTTCCATTTATGATAAGTGTATGTAGTGCTATGAAATTTCATTAATGTTCTAGATCCACAGAAGAATGAAATGTGCTATCTGACCTTAAACTACCTATAATTTCATAAAATAGTTACTCTTTTCATTAAAGAACTACATCTGTTCAAGTTGTTGAAGAAAACTGTCAACTTTTCTTCTGAAAATTTATCCTGGCACCAGGAAGTCAGAAAAGCAGGCAGATTTCTTTCTCTGTCACTATCTTCTCCATCAATGCTCTGACAAATTGCAATGCCTCCTTTTTTTTTTTTTTGGTTTTACCCAGGGATTTAAGTAAAATCATACATGCTGTCATTCATTGTTATATCTTTTGTATAGCAATAACCTAAGAGCAGCAATGAGAAAATTGAATTTTTTAATGAATTTAACCATCACTTCCATGGACCAAATTTCCATTTAGTGGACTCCCACATAGTAATCCTCAAAGTGTAAAACTGTGCCACATTAGAAATAAAAGTTAGGGTTTTTCAGTTGTCCAAAGTTGAAAGAGTCAACTTCTGGTACAGTCCATAAAATCTAATGAATGCGAACTAATAAAACTCTATTAATAGAAGGGAAGCATGCAAAGAACACAGTGCACCTGACTTGATTTTTTTTTTCTTCCAAGTCAGTTAACATACAGTGTAGTATTAGTTTCAGGTGTAGAATTTAGTGATTCAACACTTCCATGCAATTTCTGGTGCTCATCACAAGTGCACTCCTTAATACCCATCCCCTCTTCAACCCATCCCCCCACCACACCTCCCTTCCAGTAACCATCAGTTTCTTCTCTATAGTTAAGAGTCAGTTTCTTCTCTATAGTTGTATCTTAAATTCCTCATATGAGTGAAGTCATATGGTATTTGTTTTTCTCTTGCCGACTCAATTCACTTAGCATAATGCTCTCTAGCTCCATCCCTGTCATTGCAAATGGCAAAATTACATTTTCCCTATATATATCAGTCAATGAACATTTGGGATCTTTCCATAATTTAGCTATTGTTGATAATGCTTCCATAAACATCAGGGTGCATGTACCCCTTCGAATTAGTATTTTTGTATCCTTTGGGTAAATACCTAATAGTGTAACTGCTGGATTGTAGGATAGTTCTATTTTTAACCTTTTGAGTAACCTCCATACTGTTTTCCAGGTGGCTGCACCAGTTTGCATTGCCACCAATAGTGTAAGAGGGTTTCCTCTTTCTTAGCATCCTCACCAACACCTGTTGTTTCCGGTGTTGTTAATTTTAGCCATTCTGACTGCTGTGAGGTGGCATCTCATTGTAGTTTTGATTTGTATTTCCCTGATGATAAGTGCTGTTGAGCATCTTTTCATGTGTCCATTGGCTATCTGTATGTCTTCTCTGGAAAAAATATTACTGGTGATTTTAAATGTGTATTTAAGTGCAGCTTAAATAAATGAAATCTTTATTGTCTTCCTCAGCCCATTAAGACTCTTCTTTCTATAAAAATAGATTATCAATAAAGTGTCTAAATACTGGGTTACAATCCAGTACCAGAAGGAAAAGAGAAAAATTATAGGCAATTGTTGACAAAATATTGTTGAGGAGACATCTTTCTGTCAACTGCTTGGAAAATATTTAGAAATAGGTAACTGAAAATGGTGTTTTTCATACAGTAGTTGGTGTATAGCTGGGATATGGAATGTGTCTATTATTTTGTCTCTAAAATGTCAAGGTTCAAACTTTCATAGGTCAAATTAGTTATTTCATTAATTTTAGAAGACTATCATTTGTTTTCTGCCTTACTATAAAACAGGAACAAACTAAGCAGTAAATTACAAATATATAATATTAAAACCAGTCACAGTCATTTTGTCTAAATTCAGTTTTAAAATTGATAATGTCTTCAAGTGCATGGGAATTTAGTTGTTTGTATTGAATGTTTCATTGAAGAGACTGCAGTTTTGGCATTAAAATAATTAAAAAATTTTTAATGTTTATTTATTTTTGAGATGGAGACAGAGAGCAAGTGCGGGAGGGGCAAAGAGAGAGGGAGACACAGAATCTGGAGCAGGTTCCAGGCTCTGAGCTGTCAGCACAGAGCCCGATGAGGGGCTTGACCCATAAACTGTGAGATCATGACCTGAGCCAAAGTTGGACGCTTAACCGACTGAGCCACCCAGGCGCCCCTGGCATTAAAATAATTTTAAACTGAAGACAGTTGAGATTTCATAGATGTAAAAGAGTCTTTTTGGAGCTTCCCTTACCTAAAGGCAGAAGCTTTGACCGTATGGCTGTCATAATCCCCTTTTCCAGGCAGCTTCACTCCCCAGAAAACAGAGTGAAGTTGCCATAAATCCTCTTTCTGGGGGAGTTCCACAGACAGAAAGGAAAGAGATCTGATGAGAATTTCATAAATAAACACCATTACAAACTTCCACACCTTACATGTGTTCCCTGATGCTATGTGGAAAAAATGCTTAGAGTAACTTTTTTTCCCTATTGTGACTAATTTTTCCATAAAAAATGTTTTTAAGGACTAAAATGAGAAATAAAAAATATTCTCATCTGCCTTTCTAGATCACTAAATGATGGCTTTCAAGAAATTTATGAATGTTAAAATTCATCTCAGGTGTTTTTAGCCTTCTATTAGCTCTTAAGTCAATAAAGTATATATCTCTTGTACCTGCTCTATGCAATTGACTATCCTGCTAATGTTCTTTTTATCATAAAAGCGCAAAATACAACATCAGAAGATAAATTATTTTTAATTCAAAAGTATTATCTGGGTATGGCCTTAACATAGGAGGTTTTTTTTTAAATATTTGTTAATGTTTATTTATTTTTGAGGGAGAGAGAGACAGAGCGTGAGCAGGGCAGGGGCAGAGAGAGAGAGGGAGACACAGAATCTGAAGCAGGCTCCAGGCTCCGAGCTGTGAGCATAGAGCCCAACACGGGTCTTGAACTCAGAGACCATGAGATCATGATCTGATCCGAAGTCGGACTCTTAACTGACTGAGCCACCCAGGCGCCTTAGGAGTTTTTGTAGAAACAAAAGTCCAGTAGTTTTTTTATTTGAATGCTCATTTAATTTTCATTCATATCCAAAGCAATATTCAAATTAAACATAATTACCTCCTGTCCTCTATACCTAAGGTAGGCTTTTATTGTGACACTGAGGCTGTTAGCATTCAGGGACCTAGAAGTAAATTGTCACCAGTGATCTTCAATTTTTCTACAAACAATGTGATTCATATGTCAAGTGATAAACATGCCTATGACCACCAGACATAGTTTTCTGATACAGTTATTCACTCAAATCTGACACAGATGAGAAATGTTTGCCATCAGAGCAAAATAAAGATGTAGCATTATTCTCTTTGTGAAGACTGCACACAGCTTGTGGAGTTTTGACATTTATGAGAAATAAAACTAGGAACTTTTGAAGGTTTTTAAATCACTCTTACAAGGTTGCTTGCTGTTTCCAAACCCTTCAGAATTCAAAATGATCAGATCATGCAGAGAATTGATGCTATAAATCAATAAAAGAAAACAGAACTTAAAAACCCAGAAGACATGAAATCCTTCTACCTAATACCACCCACACAATCCCTCATTTCCAAACTAGTTCATTACACTATATTTTATTGTCAGAATGCTATGACCTGGTGCAATAAAACTAGATTTACCCATAGTGACACACACGAGTTTTAGGGAAGTAAGAAAATATTCAAAGTGTGCATTTAACATATTATCTCTGCCTTCAGCATTCCTTACTTGCCTTAATCCACATTTTTCACAGTCCATATCTACTTTTTGAAAAAAAAGTATTTATAGCCTTCTCTCACAAATGTAGCAAAAGGGAAGCCTATATAAACATTCTTTCTCTCAGAAACTTCAATAGAATGTATAAAAGAGCCAGGCCTAATATTTTTTCTCTGTTGTTACTAAACTATATCATAATAAATTAAAACTCAATACCACACTACCAAATACATTTTTAAAATATATGAAAAAAAAAAGAATCTTTTATATCTATTAGGTCACTCATACAGATTTTCCTAAAAACTAGAAGTCTATTTTTTTTGTGCCAAAATATATAATTTCCCCTCCTTCCTAAATTTAGTGCTGGTGCACTTAGTGCTGGACAATATTCCACACTTATGACAAAAATCTTATCTTTAAATCACTAGTAAGAATTTATTTTTCAAAATATCCAGATGTCTAGTAATATGATAGTATTTCTTCATTATTCAAGGTTAAATTTAAAAATGAAACTCCAAGGGCACCTGGGTGGCTCAGTCAGTTAAGCATCCAACTTTGGCTCAGGTCATGATCTCACAGCTCTTGGGTTCGAGCCCCACATAAGGCTCTGTTCTGACAGTTCAGAGCCTGGTGCCTGCTTCAGATTCTCTGTTTCCCTCTTTCTCTGCCCCTCCCCCACTCACTCTGTCTTTCTCTCAAAAAAATAAATAAACACTAAAAAACAATTAAAAATGAAACTCCAGCCTAGAAATCATATATAACCAAAAATACAAAAAATATATACAAAGTTATGCAAAATTGGATAAATTTACTTTCTTAATGAATCTGAAGCATTATTTTATCATTATTGCATCGCTCATTGCAGAGAGAAATTGGTGAAATAAATTTAAATTATACTACATGTTTGTCCAATAAAGACACAAATTAGGCATTTTCTATTTGCATAATGTAGCTTTTAAAATCGATGTTATTCAAAGAAACATGCTTCTTCAACCACATTAATTTTTATGTGCAATAATCTATCACTATTTTATTTCTCGACAATGAAACTAATTTGACTTAAAACATCTCCATTAAGTAAATGAACAATTAAACAAAAATGTCCCAGATTAATAAATTATATTAAGATTTAATTTGTTCACTTACATTTTAAGTTATATCCCCCCCAAAAGATACTACATATATGGATACTACATATCTATATGTAATGATTAAGATGAAACATAGGACTGATATGGAAAGATAGCCTGTATGTTTTCCTTTCTGTAAAAGAGTATTGTGATAATTATCATTACTGTGATTACCTGGATATTTACATTTATAGGGGAAAAATCTGGTGGAATGGATGCTCCACTAAATAGAGGTGGTTATCACTTTGTGATTAGAGTGTATTGATAATGCAAGAGAACTATATCTCCTAAGTCATGTTCTATTTTATTTGTGAGAAACTACAAAATAAATTTACAATTAGGGAAAAAAGAAAAACACCAAAAGATAAATTATTTTATGTACCTACATTTAATTAATATAATTAACCTCCAAGGGATATTCTATTTTATCTTTTTGACAAATATTAAATTTCCACATACAATTACTAGAACAAATTCTGCTGTTATAAAATGGTTTGAAGCTATTCCAGGGAATATTTAGATAAAATATTTTTTTTAATTTTATATTCTGTTATTTCTTAGAAACTCTTCCAAATATGATGTGACAAATATTTTTCAAGTTTTACATGCTGTTGATTTTAAGTTGTGTGTATGTATATGTGCATTCATGTAATATTTATATTCTTTTCATTTGTCCTCTCTTTTATTTCATGTTCTGCATACTAGTAGCAGGGCCCAAAATTGCAACGAAGAGAAAAAGTTAAATGAATATATTATCAGAAGGTATTAATATTTTGTATCATGTACAGTATTACAGAGTTTAGATAATTATTTTAAATATTCTCTCTCCCCTCTCTCTTGAATTAGTGGTTTGTTATTCTACTTATTGCTTAAACTTATTTGTAAATCCATGATTATACCATTAAATCTTTATCTGACTGCAATTGTGCTATCCATCATATAAAAAACAATACATATCTTATATAATAAAGTTTTTAATCTTAGACCTGGTAGTAGAGGGAAATATTCCAGTGAGTGTCTTGTAAACATACTAAAATATTTAGAAACAAGAGTTTTTAAAATTAAATTGAAGATTAGGAAAACTCCAAAACTCGAAGCTGAATGTTTCTTCAAAGATGGAACAGAATTCTAAAAAAGTGAATGAATTTAATTTCGGAGTATAAACACAAATTATTATAAATCTACTTAAATACTAGTAGGGCAATGGATGTCAGAGACATTAATTAACTCCCAAATGCGCCTGATACATTGGAAGATTTAATGCATATTTTCAGTTTGTACATCTGATACATTGGAAAATTTTATCTGATACATTTGAAGACTTACTACATATTTTTCATTTCGTACATCTATGACTGGGAAAAATGTAAATGCCAAAGAAGGAATACCATATAAAATTTATATTTCCCATTGAGCAAGATTACCAAACTTTCAGAATTCTTTGATGTAAATTATTAAGGAAAAAAAAAACACTAAGAAAAGAGAAGAAGTTTTGTCTTACAATTTTCAGCATTCCAAAGTGCACTTAATTTTAATTTGAAACACTCTTGTGTAGCAAGAATACGTCCTTATATAACATAAGAAATTAACAAGTAAAAGTTAAATGGCTTGCCTGAGGATGCAGCAAAATTGATTCAAGATTTTTAAAAAGGGCTATTGCTGTAGTTATATCCCTTTCATTTACTTCTAAAACAATAGATGTAAGCATCAGTACAATGTTAATTTGACTTATACTTGACAGCTTTTATGGATTCAAATCTCAGAAGCTTTCATATGAAAGAGATAGCTTTCAAATAATCCTACAAATTAAACCACAATCTAAGTTTTGGTAAAATTGGTCATAACAGACTTCCACTTTATGATATATTGATAAATAGATAGTCTGAAGTACTGAATTTGAAGCTCCATAAAACACTATATTTTGGGGATTTTTTTTCTTCCTGCACTGCTTGGCTCCCAGGCAGTGCCTATTAGGATTATACTCACCCACCATCAAAACCAGGTGAGATGACACTGGACAGTCTTAAACATGCACTAAAATCCATCATGTTTTAGGAGAAAATGTCCAAATCTGCTTCAGCACTTGGGAAATTTAGTTTTGCCAAGGAAAAAAATATATATATAGTTGCTAACCTGAAATCTCCTTCCTTAGGAGACATAAGTAGCTCTAGATGCCACAGAAAAACACCCTCTATGTTAGCTATCAAAGGTTACAATCTGTTTTTCTTTGTTTCCCTTTATAATCCTATAGTTTTCCAGGGCTTTCAACTTTCTCTAGGCCATAGCTTTAGTTCAGTCTAATTTCAGCATATAGGAAAAATCCTATGTTCCTAATTAAAGGTAAAATAACTTAGAAAATTATTTTTCCTCTGGCTGATGTTCAAAAATAAAGAAGAAAATAAGTAGTAGGACTCAAGGCAAATCAAAGGTTTCAAGGTTCCAGAAGCCACTTATTCAATGTCTATTTATAATAAAAACTTTCAACAAAGTGGGTTTAGAGGGAACACAACCCAACATAATAAAGGCCATATATAAAAACCCACTACTAACATCATACTTAATGGTGAAAAACTGAAAGTCTTTCCTCTAAGGTCAGGAACAAGACAAGGATGTCCACTTTTGCCACTTTTACTCAACATAATACTGGAAGTCCTAGCTGCAGCAATCAGATAAGAAAAAGAAATGAAAGACATCTATATTGGCAAGGAAGAAGTGACACTGTCACTATTTGCATAAAACATGATATTATACACAGAAAACCCTAAAGACTCCATCAAGAACTACTGGAAGTAATAAATGAATTCAGTAAAGTTGCAGGATACAAAATTAATACTTGGAAATTGGTAGGGTTTCTATATGTTAATAACAAAATACCAGAGAAATTAAGAAGATAATCTCATCTAAGATTGTACCAAATATAATAAAATACTTAGGAATAAACTTAACTAAGTGGGTAAAAGACCTTTATTCCAAAATTATAAAATGTTGATGAAAGAACCTGAAGATGGCATAAACAAATGGAAAGATATCCAATGTTCATGGATTGGAAGAAATGATAGTCAACATCTCCAAACTACATGCAGAAATCTACAAGTTCAATACAATTCTTATCAAAAATACCAACAGCATTTTTTTTTTTTGCAGAACTGTAACAAACGATCCTAATATTTGTAAGGAGCCACAAAATACCCCAAATAACCAAAGCAATCTTGAGAAAGAACAACAAAGCTGGAGGTATCACAGTTTCAGATTTCAAGATATACTACAAAGCTATTTTAACCAAAGCAGTATGGCACTGGCACAAAAATAGACACACAGATCAACAGAACAACACAGAGAACCCAGAAATAAACCCACATGTATATGGTCTATTATCTTTAGAAAGCCTCTTGGCTTTACCAGGAAGTACAACAGAACACATAATACATAGGTAAAGTAAAACCAATTTATTTTAATATTTTTTCAAAAATATTTATTACATATCAATCCTAAAATTTCATGTGATCATGCAATGTGGGGTTTTTCTTTTATGTACCTCTATTTTTTTTATTCTTGTAATTAAAAAACCTTAACATAGAATCTACCCTTTTAACAATTTTTAAGTGTAAAATACACTTGTTAACTAAAGGTACCTACAATTCTATAATCTGTAGGCACAATGTATCTATAAGCCTGAACCAAGGATACATATATTTTCCTTTCTCTCAGTGAAAACATCAAACAGTTGTGTAGACTTCCTGAATTTAGGAGGACACTTGTTAACATGACAAATACAGTGTGATACCTACTTATTGTAGGTATCATGAAGAAAATACTCTGAAGGACTGAATGCTCCAACATAAATTATTTACAGGTATTACACGTTTGTTAATAAAATACTGAGTTGTTTAGAAATAATGACAATATTTAAAATCTCCTATCTCTGCTTCTTCTCTTGCTTTATCTCTGGTCTGTACTTATGGGCCAGCTTACGCAGTTGAGGAGTTTTAGTCTTCCCATGCCTGGGTGACTTGACTAGTCTTAGGAAGCAGTTTGAGCTGCTCCAGAGGATAGCCCTTAGCTGCTGCAGCTGGATGGACCACTGACAAAGCAATGAGGGCCCTTCCGGGTTTGAGGTCCTGTGCGAGGATGAAATTTTTGGGTCTTTTCTCAAACAGCGGATCTACCACCTTGTTGGCCTCCAGTTTCTTCACATGACCACCTTCTTCTTGGTCTTCTTTCCTTTTGGCACCTGGGGCAGCTGAAGGCAAAATCTAATGCACAGACTGTTTATTTTGGATTCATCAGAAATAATTCCAAATTTTTGAAGTTTCTTGTTTATATAGTTTCATAGCAATATTTCATTTCCTTTTGGTTTTATTGATCTTATTTGACTAACATATATATATGTAAAAATTACATATATGTTTCTTTTCAAGTTCTATGTTTTAATTTTCTCAAGGTCATAAATTATAAATGAGTTGTCTGACTCAACAATGCAATCCCCTATCTCCTACATGCACACTGTGTATATGTATTTTGTTTTTAATTTTTACATTTTTACTTATTTTTGAATGAGACAGAGTGCAAGTGGGGGTTAGACAGAGAGAAAGGGAGACATGGAATCTGAGGCAAGCTCCAGCCTCTGAGCTGTCAGCACAGAGCCCAACACGGGGCTCTAACTGATGAACCGAGAGATCATGACCTGAGGTGAAGACAGATGCTTAACTGACTGAGCCACCCAGGTGCCCCTGTATTTTTAATTAATAATTAGTAACATTTAAATTTGCTATCTAAATATTATCCATAGAATTATTTATGTCCCAGATGCCTGCTGTTGCACTGAACCAGTCTTCTATAATTTTTTTATGCCACATCCTTTTTATGGCAGGTCCACTGTTCACATTTATATTCACTCAGTAAAATGGAAAACACAATTCTATGCAACATTTTATTAAAATAAATTACAATCTTTTGTCAATTCCTGCATATTTATTATACAATGCCTGCAAGTTTTCAAGAAGGAAAACTTCCTGGTGTATTTGAATATTCACTTCTGGGTAATGGTTAATATTTTACACAGTGTCAATTTTAAAACAAAACTGGTATATCCAGTTTATGGATAATTTTTGAGAACCAATTTATGTTTCTCATTTTTGTTATAAGTGAAAAACTACATGTCACTTTTTCTTTTAATTACGTTATCTTTCCTATTAAAACATTCAACCATTTCATCCTGAGAACACTGGATGAGAGATATTTTGACTTTGTAAAAATGCTGAATGGAAAACTATTTTTGCACAAGAGTATCAAACTATAAAAACAACCTCAAGGATTTGAGCTAAACCCAGAAATGACAAACATGTTATGTAGCTGTGGTTTTATTTCACCCTAAATGCTGAGATGAAAAATGGAGATGTATATTGATCACACTACCGAATGGAGCACAAACTAAAATTCCTTCAGGCTGTTGTAATACTGTAATGAATGCCTACAGCTCAAAACACATTATAATGGACTTGGAAAATTTGCCCTATCAGAGGATACATTTTAGAGTGATACCTTTTTGTATTTTTTTTAATTTGTTATGTCACAGATTTGGATCGAGCAAAAGTGACAAAATTAGTTTGGGGATTTAAACATAAAAAGTTAAATGAACAAAAAGTACATTTTGTTTCCCTTGCAAAAGCGAAATTATTTGAAGAGGATGCTAATACATTTGTAGGTAATGTGCATTTTTAAAATTATTCACAAAATTCCCAATAAATTAAATTATGTGTCTCTCCTCTACTGTGACATTAGCTTCTTTATACAATGAAGCAGCAGAGGAGCCAAGATGGCAGAACAGCATGGAAGTTTTTTGTGTGTCTCGCATCCATGAAATACAGCCAGACCAACACTAAACCATCCTGCACACCTAGAAAACTTATCTGAGGATTAACACAACAATCTGCACAGAATTCAGCAGGTATATGGTGCAGAGAACCGGAGGAGAGAGAAGCCGCGGGAAGGGAGGTGCTTTTTCTGGCAGAGAGAGGATAGGGACGGGCGGGGGGGGGGGAGTATACGGGAAAATCACCCCTCCCCAAAAGCAGCTGGAGAGAAAGTGGAAAATTGGAAACAACCACAGGGACTAAACTAAAAAGGGAGAAAGGAGAAAGGAGAAAGGAGAGGGTTTATTCCATTAAGACTGTAAACAAGGAGAGTGCAGAGTCTGCAACTCCCAAGCTCGATACCTGGCAGTGCTCTGGTGTGAAGGGTGAACCACAGGAGCAGAGTGGGGTCAGGGGGGTTCTTGGGCCACACAGGGAAAAGCGGTTCCACTGCTGGAAGGACATTTGGTAGAGACTGTTGAGGCCACCTGGTCCCAGCAGACCCCAGAGAACAGCCACATTCGTTGGTGCTGGAATAAGGTCGTTAATGGTGAAGCCTAGTGCCAGATGTGTGTTGTGATTTATAATAATCTCTGAAACGCTGGCTCTACACTATCTCGCGAACTTTTTCTGGGGTGGGCTGGCACCTGGACGCAGTCTCAGGGCACCGGCAGCAGCAGGGTCCAGCAAGTGTTCCTGGGTGCAGCCAACATTTGGCCATTGCTCCGTGAGACCTTCCTGCAGAGGGGCAGAAGGGGTCAAAGCCACAGTTCTTCAGATGTAATGGGCCGGGGAAAACAGGTGCATCTGAGACAAAACTTGGAAAGAGGTACAGTCTAGGGCTTGGTCACGGAAAGTGAAAGAGTGGAGACTGGACAAAAACTGAAGACAGGATGGGTGCACAGTTACCGATTGGGTAGAACAGAGTTCCGATACCAGAGACTGGGTAGCTAGGTGACACCATTTTCACCACTCCAGCGCATGCATATATGCACCTAGGAGCGCCACAACACTATACCCCAGTAGACTAGCAGTGCCATCTAGTGGAGAATGGAGCCATTACAGTAAGCCCTGCTCAACTGGGCCAACTTTGCTCTTCAAGAACAAAAGTCTCACCGCCTACTTAGTTATGGACTATAAAGCACTTCATAGTCTGACTTCTAGAGGAAAACGAAGTAATTTCAGTCCTATTTCAATCTGTTAGCAGGTCCATCTATTCAATATTCTTCCTTTTTTTCTCTTTTTCACATTTTTCTTCTTCTTGAATACAGAAAGAGAAAATATTCATTTTTATTTTCAAATTTTATTAAAAATATTTTTCTTCAAATTTTTTACTTTTATGTAATTTTTTTAACGTTTATTTATTTTTGAGACAGAGAGAGACAGAGCATGAACAGGGGAGGGGCAGGGGGAGAGGGAGACACAGAATCTGAAACAGGCTCCAGGCTCTGAGCGGTCAGCACAGAGCCTGATGCAGGGCTTGAACTCATGAACCGCGAGATCATGACCTGAGCCGAAGTCAGATGCTTAACCGACTGAGCCACCCAGGCGCCCCGTACTTTTATGTAAATTTTTTGAAATTCTATTTTACTTCCATCATTTTAGTTTAGTCTATAACAGTGTATACTGTACACTGTACAGTTTCAAATTTTCAAACTATTTCCTTATTTTTTCCTTTTTTCTCTTTTTCATTTCTTTCATTTTTCTTGAATACAGAAAGAGAAAAATTCATTTTTATTTTCATTTTTATTAAAAATATATTCCTTTAATTTTTTCTACTATATTCTTTATTTTGTGTAATTTTTTTCAAATTCTATTTTATTTCCATCATTTCATTTTAGTCTACTTCAGTGTATTCATATTTTCAAATTCTCAAACGATTTCCTTTTGTTTCCCCCCTTTTTTCTCTAATCTATCAAACCATTTTCCACACCCAGACCACAACACACCTAGGATCTAGCATCATTTATTCGATTTTTTTGTGTGTGTGTTTTTAATTTTTTAATCTTAGTATTTTTCTAATTTTAACTTTTGTATTTTAATTTTTCTACCTCATTAATTCCCTCTCTCCCTTGAAAATAATGAGACAAAGGAATTCACCCCAAAAGAAAGAGCACGAAGAAATGACAGGGATTCAACCAAGATAGATACAAGCAAGATGTATGAACCAGAATTTAAATCACAATAATAAGAATATTAGCTGGAGTTGAAAATAGACTAGAATCACTTTCTACAGAGATAAAAGAAGTAAAAACTAGTCAGGATGAAATAAAAAATGCTATAAGTGAGCTGCAATCACTGATGGATGCTGTGGTGGCAAGGATGGATGAGGGAGAACAGAGAATCAGCGATATAGAGGACAACTTATGGAGAATAATGAAGCAGAGAAAAAGAGGGAGACTAAGACAAAAGAAGAGAATTTAAGAATTAGAGAAATCAGTGACTCATTAAAAAGGAACAGCACCAGAATCATAGGGGTCCCAGAAGAGGAAGGCGGAGAAATAGGGGTAGAAGGGTTATGTGAAAAAATCATAGCAGAAACCTTTCCTAACCTGGGGAAAGACACAGACACCAAAATCCAGGAAGCACAGAGGACCCCATTGTATTAAACAAAAACTGACCATCAATAATGCATATCATAGTGAAATTCACAAAATACTCAGGCAAGGAAAGAATCATGAAAGCAGCAAGGGGAAAAAAAAGTCCCTAACCTACAAGGGAAGACAGATCAGGTTTGCAGCAGACCTATCCACAGAAACTTGGCAGGCCAGAAAGGAGTGGCAGGATATATTCAGTGTGCTGAATCAGAAAATTATGCAGCCAACAATTCTTTATCCAGGAAGGCTGTCATTCAAAATAGAAGGAGAGATAAAAAGTTTCCCAGACAAACAAAAATTAAAGGAGTTTGTGACCACTAAACCAGCCCTGCAAGAAATTTTAAGGGGGACTCTCTGAGGGAGAAAAGATGAAAATATATAAATAAGTAAATATCAAAAGCAACAAAGATTAGAAAGGACCAGAGAACACCACCAGAAACTCCAACTCTACAAGCATCATAATGGCAATTCATATCTTTCAGTACTCACTCTAAATGTCAATGGACTCAATGCTCCAATCAAAAGACACAGGGTAACAGAATGGATAAGAAAATAAGATCCATCTATATGCTGTTTACAAGAGACCCACTTTAGACCTGAAGATACCTTCAGATTGAAAATAAGGGGATGGAGAACCATCTATCATGCTAAAGGTCAACAAAAGAAAGCTGGAGTAGCCATACTTATATCAGACAATCTAGACTTTAAAATAAAGAGTGTATCAAGAGATGCAGAAGGGCATTATATCATAACCAAGGGGTCTATCCACCAAGAAGACCTACCAATTGTAAACATTTATGCGCCAAATGTGACAGCACCCAAATATATAAATCAATTAATCACAAACATAAAGAAACTCGTTGATAGTAATATCATAACAGTAGGAGACTTCAAAATCCCACTCACAGCAATGGACAGATCATCTAATCAAAAATCAACAAGGAATCAATGGCTTTGAATGACACACTGGACCGGATGGACTTAACGGATATATTCAGAACATTTCATCCTAAAGCATCAGAATATACATTCTTCTCCAGTGCACATGGTATGTTCTCCAGAATAGACCACATACTAGGACACAAATCATCCCTCAGCAAGTACAAAAAGATCGAGATCATACCATGCATATTTTCAGACCACAACGCTATGAAATTCGAAATCAACCACAAGAAAAAATTTGGAAAGGTAACAAATACTTGGGAGACTGAAGAACATACTACAAAAGAATGAATGGGCTAACCAAGAAGTTAAAGAGGAAATTAAAAAGTATATGGAAGCCAATGAAAATGATTACACCACAACCCAAATCTCTGGGATGCAGCAGAGACGGTCATAAGAGGGAAGTATATAGTAATCCAGGCCTTCCTAAAGAAAGATAAAGATTTCAGATACACAACCTACCCTAACACCTTAAGGAGCTGGAAAAAGAACAGCAAATAAAACCCAAAACCAGCAGAAGACAGGAAATAATAAAGATTAGAGCAGAAATTAATGCTATCAAAACCAAAGAAACAGTAGAACAGATCAATGAAACCAGAAGCTGGTTCTTTGAAAGAATTAACAAAATTGATAAACCACTAGCCAGTTTGATCAAAAGAAAAAGGAAAGGACCCAAATAAATAAAATCAAGAATGAAAGAGGAGACATCACAACCAACCTAGCAGAAATAAAAACAATAATAAGAGTATATTATGAGCAATTATATACCAATGAAATGGGAAATCTGGAAGAAATGGACAAATTCCTAGAAACATACACACTACCAAAACTGAAACAGGAAGAAATACAAAATCTGAACAGACCCATAACCAGTAAGGAAATCAAATTAGTAATCAAAAATCTGCCAAAGAAACAAGAGGTCAGGGTCAGATGGCTTTCCAGGAGAATTCTACCAAACATTTAAAGAAGAGTTAACACCTATTCTCTTGAAAGTGTTCCAAAAAATACAAATGGAACAAAAACTTCCAAATTCTTTCTATGAAGCCAGCATTACCTTGATCCAAAACAAGACAGAGACCCCACTAAAAAGAAGAACTATAGACCAATTTCCCTGATGGACATGGATGCAGAAATCCTCAACAAGATATTAGCCAACCGGCTCCAACAAAACATTAAAAAAATTATTCACCACGACCAACTGGGACTTATACCTGGGATGCAGGGCTGGTTCAATATCCACAAAACAATCAGTGTGATACATCACATCAATAAAAGATAGGACAAGAACCATATGATCCTCTCAATAGATGCAGCGAAAACATTTGACAAAATACAGCATCCTTTCTTGATAAAAACCCTCAAGAAAGTAGGGGTAGAAGGATCATACCTCAAGATCATAAAAGCCATATATAAACGACCCAATGCTAATATTATCCTCAATGGGGAAAAACTGAGAGCTTTCCCCCTAAGGTCAAGAACGAGACATGGATGTCCACTCTCACCACTGTTATTCAACATAGTATTGGAAGTCTTAGCCTCTGCAATCAGACAACACAAAGTAATAAAAGGTATCCAAATCAGCCAGGAAGAGGTCAAACTTTCACTTTTTGCAGAAGACATGATACTCTATATGGAAAACCCAAAAGATTCCACCAAAAAAACTGGTAGAACTGATTCATGAATTCAGCAAAGTTGCAGGTTATAAAATCAATGCACAGAAATGGGTTGCATTCCTATACACCAACAATGAAGCGACAGAAAGAAAATTAAGGAATTGATCCCATTTACAGTTGCACCAAAACCCATAAAATACCTAGGAATAAGTCTAACCAAAGAGGTGAAAAATCTATACATTGAAAACTATAGAAAGCTTATGAAAGATTGAAGAAGACACAAAAAAAATGGAAAAAGATTCCATGCTCCTGGATAGGAAGAACAAATATTGTTAAAATGTCGATACTACCCAAAGCAATCTACATATTCAATGCAATCCCTAACAAAATAACACCAGCATTCTTCACAGAGCTAGAAGAAATAATCCTAAAATTTGTATGGAACCAGAAAAGACCCCGAATAGCCAAAGCAATCTTGAAAAGGAAAACCAAAACAGGAGGCATCACAATCCCAGACCTCAAGATATACTACAAAGCTGTAATCATCAAGACATTATGGTACTGGAACAAGAAAAGACACTCAGATCAATGGAACAGAATAGAGAACCCAGATATGGATCCACAAACGTATGGCCAACTGATCTTTGACAAAGCAGGAAAGAATATCCAATGGAACAAAGACAGTCTCTTCAGCAAGTGGTGCTGGGAAAACTGGACAGCGACATGCAGAAGAATGAATGTGGACCACTTTCTTACACCATACACAAAAATAAACTCAAAATGGAGGAAAGACCTCAATGTAAGACAGGAAGCCATCAAAATTCTTGAGGAGAAAGCAGGCAAAACCTCTTTGATCTTGCCCGCAGCAACTTCTTACTCAACACATCTCCAGAGGCAAGGCAAACAAAAGAAAAAATGAACTAATGGGACCTCATCAAAATAAAAAGCTTCTGCACAGTGAAGGAAACAATCAGCAAAACTAAAAGGCAACTGACAGAATGGGAGAAGATATTTGCAAACGACATATCAGTAAAGGTTAGTATCTAAAATCTATAAAGAACTTATCAAACTCAACACCCAAAAAACAAATAACCCAGTGAAGAAATGGGCAAAAGACATGAATAGACACTTCTCCAAAGAAGACATCCAGATGGCCAACAGACGCATGAAACAATGCTCAACTTCACTCATCATCAGGGAAATACAAATCAAAACCACAATGAGATACCACCTTACATCTGTCAGAATGGCTAACATTAACAACTTAGGCACCAACAGATGTTGGTGAGGATGCAGAGAAAGAGGATCTCTTGTGCACTGTTGGTGGGAGGGCAAGGTGGTGCAGCCACTCTGGAAAACAGTATGGAGGTTCCTCAAAAAACTGAAAATAGAACTACCCTATGACCCAATAATTGCACTAACAGGTATTTATCCAAGGGATACAGGTATGCTGTTTCAAGGGACACATGCACCCCAATGTTTACAGGAGCACTATCAACAACAGCCAAAGTATGGAAAGAGCCCATGTCCATCGATGGATGAATGGATAAAGAGATGTAGTGTGTGTGTGTGTGTGTGTGTGTGTGTGTGTATGTATATATATGTATGTATGTATATATATATATATATATATATATATATATATATATATATATATTACTGGGCAATCAAAAAGAATGAAATCTTGCCATTGGCAACTACATGGATGGAACTGGAGGGTATTATGCTAAGTGAAATCAGTCAGAGAAAAACAAAAATCATATGACTTCACTCATATGACAACTTTAAGAGACAAAACCGATGAACATAAGGGAAGGGAAACAAAAATCATATAAAAACAGGAAAGGGGACAAAACAGAAGAGACTCATAAATATGGAGAACAAACTGAGGATTACTGGGGAGGTTGCAGGAAAGGGGATGGGCTAAATGGGTAAGGGGCACTTAGGAATCTAGTCCTGAAATCATTGTTGCAGTATATGCTAACTAATTTGGATGTAAATTAGAAAAAAAATTTAAAAAAAAAGAATGAAGCACATATTTCTGTGGAAATATATAGAACAAGTATACAATACTTGCTAGGCATTTAGTTTATATTTTTGATTAACTAATTAAAATGAGTAGTTATTTTGGTTAGTGAATTGTACCTATTAACAGATTTTATACTATTTAATAAACCTGACATTTTCAAACTTTATCCCATGTAAGCAAGGAAAAAACCTATATACAGAATTGTAATTATAAAGAAATTTTAAGGATACGCATTTTAAGAATACACATACTTTCACTTAGCTCAGTTGGAGACATAAGACTACTATGTAGACTTCCTAAATTTAGAAAGACATTTGTTACATGACAAATACAATACAATGTCTAAATCTGGGTATCATGAAGTAAATTCTCTGAAGGACTGGATGCTCTAAGACAAACTGTCCCCGGGTATCACGTTTGTTATTAAAATACTGGGTTGTTTAAGGGGTGCCTGGGTGGCTCAGTCAGTTGAGTGTCAAACTCTTGATTCTGGCTCAGGTCATGTCTCAAGGTTTGTGGGATTGAGCGCCAGACAAGGCTCTGCCCTGAGCATGTTGCCTGCCTGGGATTCTCTCTCTCTTCCTCTCACTCTCCCCACCCACCCCTCAACTCATGCGTGCACGTGCACTCTCTCTCTCTCCCTCTCTCTCTCTCTCTCTCTCTCTCTCTCAAAATAAATAAACCTTAAATACTAAACTAAACTAAATTAAACTAAACTAAAATACTGGACTGTTTAAGAAATAATGAAAATATCACAAATCTATGTCCTGCTAAACATAGTGCAATAAGCAATAAGCAAAGGAAAATATAAGATTGTGCTGAGGTCTTTTGCTGCAGTCTAATGGCATATGGCATCAGGTAATAACAAGTAAGAATACCAGGAGGCATTGGTCATGACAACTAACTTGACCTTTGTCAAACATTTAAATCCACTAAAACTGAATCTGTAATTAAATCTAACCATCAAAGAGACAAAGACACTATTTCTAATTTCTAATAACCTATTTATACCCTCCATTTATATATATATATAATCATATTAAATGTTTATAAAATAAAAGGCTGTGACTTTCTTTCCCAATAACCCAAAGATCTTTTTAACTGTATTTTTAATATCATGTGACACAAGATATAGAGGTACCTGATTAGTGAAGGTTGATTCTCCGAAGATTTCCAACCAACCCCATAATTCAATAGTAGTTCAAAAGTGAGGAAGAGGTTCATGGATAATCTGTGAAGTGACTACTAGAAACTGCTGTTAAAGGTACATAAACACCCCCACTGACTTCAGTTTGTTCTCTGTTATTTAAGAGTTTCTTATGAGGGGGGTGGGTTAAATGAGTGACATACATTTGGGATAAGCACTGGGAGTCATATGTAAGAGATGAATCATTGGGTTTTATTCCTGAAGCCATGACTATACTATATGTTAAACAACTTAAGAATAAAAAAAATTAAAAACAAGTAAATAAAATAAGTAAATAAAAATAAGTAAATAAATAACATGAATGATAAAAAAGGTACATCAACACAAAAATATCCTTTGACAATGTTGCATAGGAAAATATACTACACTAGGTGAAAGTAATGAAACAATGCAATAGGTTGTAATAATTCAAGGGTTTGGAGGCTAGTCCAGTTGGCTTACAAATGCAAGACACCCCCCCTCCCTACATAACCTAGGACAACCTTTCCTTACATTCTGAAAATTAGTATCTTTGTGTATAAAATGAGGATAATAATCCATCATGTAGGGTGGTTGTGATTCTTTGAATAAATAAATGAGAATGCAATATATATCATGAAATAGCATCACTAAGTAAAACTATTATTGTTATTAATTCAACTTCTGAGTATGGGGAATTAGGAATATAATTTTCTAAAATTAATTTCCATGCAGGAGAAAGAACGATGTTGGAATTAATATTGCTAATGATCTGTACCAATTATTGATAGATTACTTTAATGAATGATGTCCTTCTGGTCATGGAAAATAAGTTACCAACTTTCAGGGGTTTTTTTTTTTTTGGTCTTAAAGTTATATCAAACGTTATTATTTATTTATTATTTACTTTATATCAAACTTCTTATTTCCTCTACAAGAAAACATAAATGTTAAAGGTCTAATTTTCGAAGGCACTAACTTACAAAATGGTTCTATTTATTTGATTTTAACTAGCCATTACATGCTTTAATGGCATTTTATGGTTGTGACTAAATTCTGAATCAACGTATTTTGTACAGTCTTTGAAAACACTACAAGGTCCTTTAATTTTTGTGAACACTGGAAGATGGAAAAATGTATCAAGTTGGAATGCACCTCTATGAATTATTCACTATATAATAAAACACTAATTATAATAAAAATATTAATTAAATGAAACATATGGTTTTGGGAAAAATGTGTTTTTCTACCCATCTTGTAAATTGAATCTAGAGGCACAATTTCTATCTTGCAGTAGCAAAATAAATGCAATTATGTACAATATTTCTAAAGCATTGTAGGCAATTGTATGTGTGTAACTCAATTACATTTTTATATTTAGAAAAAAATATGAAACAAACTCAGAGTTAATAAAACTGGCAAGTACATTAACTTTCTTTTCTGAATCACCTAAGTGTAAGTTGCTGATACAATGCTCCATCACTCACAAAAACATTTTTTGTGTATATTTCTTATTAATAATTATGTTCTAGAAAGTTACAACATAAACATAAATATCAGGGATTCGTATTAATATATTACCACCAACTATTCCTGAGACTATTCAAATTTCTTCAATTACTTTAGTAATATCAATTACAAGAAAGGGAGACAGTCCAGAATTACACATATGCATTAATGTGTTATGTCATTATAGTTTCATTCAATCTGGAATAGTTCCCAGTTTTTCCTTGACTTTCATGACCTTGACACATGGGATATTAAAAGCCAGTTGTTTTATATAATGCCCTTCAATTTGAGATTCTCAGATATTTCATCATAATTAGATTCAGATTAAGCATCTTTGGCAGGTATAACAAAAGAGTGATGCTGTGTCCTTCCCATCCGAGCCTATAAGGGCACACCATTTCAATTTGTCTCATTACCGGTTTATTGATTTTGATTTTGAGCACTTGATTAAGATGTCACATGCTAGTATTATGAAATCTAAAGTTACTCTTTTCTCTCTTTCTTTTTGTATATAAGTACTTGCAATGAAGATATTCTGAGACTTCATCAAACTCTTCACTAATTTGTATTAGTATAGACTCATGAATTCTTACTGTATTTAATGGGGCATAATCTATTAATGGCATCATCTTGACACTCAAATTTGCACAGTGAGCATCTCTGTGGCTGACTTCTGTATTCTTTGGCATGTACTCATCACTGTTTAAATCTTCTTTGTTTTCTGGCCTACAAAATAACCCAGTCACTTTTTATACTTTCTTTGTCCCTCCCCTAGAATGGATTATTTCTCCAAAGAATCATGGATTGTTTTAATGGAGACTAGAGTATAGTAAAGCAGATTTTGCTGCTAGGTGTGCTCCTTGCTATTGGTGTGTCACTGCCCATAGGAACACTGCATAGACAGAGCTAGGAACACAAACACATACGCAGGCATATACACATATTTGCATTTATTGCCACATTTATTTGGGTATGTTGAAATCTCTGAGCTTACAATGATATATCTAATTTGAATTTAACAGCACAGGGTTTATTTTATTTTTTTCTCCATTTCCACCTTCTTGCCTTTTGCATGCCAGTTTCATACTTTTTGGGGTCTTTAAAACCCAGTAGTGAGCTGTTTCTCATTCCTTGATGTTATTACCTCCACTTGTGTACTTATTCCCTACCCTGAGCAACTATAATACACAATGGATACTCCCCTTACTCCTCTTAGGTATTATATCCTAAGCCAGGCTGCAGACTCCCCAGGGGGGACAGATGCCCTTCTAATTCTGTTCTAATTTCAATTTTTTGGGCTGGGCAGCTGCTGCCACTTTTGCCATCTCTCCTGCCCAGGTGTGATTTCTTTGCTGATCCTGTTCTGGTACCAGTACCCCTTGCTGGGCTGCCTTTTTCATTTGAACACTATTTTCATTTGAACATCATCTTCACTCTATTTGGGCTCTGATTCAGATTATGAAGCACCTTGACTCCTTTTCAACACACCTATAAACATAAGCACCTGCCTCACTCAGTCCTACCTAGTGGCTTGTGGATTGGAGTTTCAGAGAGGGAAAGAGAAGAGGAAAAGGAAAGACAACTACAGTTTATTTTGATATACTGAATCACATGTTAGAATAACAAAGTCTATAGAAGAAGCCAAATTTTAAATCTCACAAAAACAAACACTTGCACATAGCAAAAACACTGTGACATACTATTCATGAATACTTTAAATAACAGTCTCCTAAAGGAGGCTCTATTTTGAACCTATTTGTATTGATATTATTAAATTAAATGTTTTAGTTATCATAAAAAATTCTTGCATTACATGATTAAAAAGTCAAATTATTGTTTGATACAGGAAATTTAAAGTAAGACTTATAGTTAATAAGTAAGTTATATGGTGAGGTTGTAGTTTAATAAATTCATGTAAGTTTACTGCTAAAATACTCATATGCGATATAATCATTTTTAAATTTACTCAGATATAAATTATCAAATTTAGAAATATAGTAAAGAGCCAATGTTACCTACACACTGTCTATGTATATTAAGGAGTCAAATCTTTCCTGACCATGTCACAATATTAATGAATTTATTTCTGGACTTTATATTACCTTCCACTGATCTGTATGTCTGTTTCAGAACTAGTCTATATATTATTGGACTTGATAGACTTATGAAGTTATGCCCAAACCCATTACAATATCCTAAAAATTATAAAATCAGTAAGATAATATGTGAATTTATTGACCATGGCAGGATGTCAGTAATGTGGATCAATGATAATTAAAGATAATTTGAGAAATCATAATTGACCACAAAATATTTATATTAAATCAAACCACATCAGGCCAACTTCAGAATAAAGAACTTTATACTAGGTTTGTATCTACTGTAAAATGAGAAAAGTCAGGAGGCAGAGTTGAAATTTTAAAATAATAACAGTATAAAATATAAAGACACAACACTCAATATAGGCATCTTTTTCAGAAACAGTGAAGATTCCAAAATTAAAGTACATGAGAAGGGTTTGGCCACCTGAACGATGAATACAAAGTTGCAAAGAAACTGAAGAAAGAAATGAAATTTTTAACTTTGGACCTAAATTATGGCCCATTAAACATATCTGGAGCTTCAGCTGATTTAATGAGAAAACCCTAACTGTCTATGTTTTATGGTTAAAATCATGCCAGGAGGGAGGAGGCTAAGAATTATGAACTTTAAATTATGAATAAAGTTATACAAAACATTTTATATCCATTAATATAAATAATCTAACAGAGATGAGTTAGGATGTGACTACAGATGATACATTACTGTTGGGATTGTTTAAGTGGGTTCTACTTGTGAAGGCTGACATATTACATACACTGCAACCTAGAAATTCTATTTGCCAGTATACACAAAGGGGAAATTTGATCATATATACTCTAGGATACACTGCTAAGATGTTCATAATGAATTTCAGAAAACTAACTTGATTTCATTGGCAGAAAATGTAGGTATGAGCAAAATAGAATATTATATAGCTATAACATGATTGAGTTGGGACAAATACAATAATATAGATAGATGAGCCTTAAAATGTAGAACAGGAAAAAAAAACACAATTAAGTGCCAGAGATGTATATTGAGAGTGATACTCACTTTCTAAGTTAAAAAAATAATAGGTGTATATTGCATGTGTGTGTGCTTTTGTTCCTAACATATATAAACACGTGACAACTAGATACCAATGATTACAAGAGTCAAAATGGTTTCCCAGGTGAAATGCTAGAACACACGGAGCAGATAGGTCAAATTTCCCAGCAGGTTTTCTGGTACTTAGAAAGTAATGAAAACAAGATAACCAATGTGAATAAATAAATATAAGAAAATTGTTAAGGATTTAAACCAGATCCTAATGTGAATAAAAGATTTTGATAATTGTATGTAACCCAAGCTCATTAAAAAAAATAATAAATATACCCATTTGTATTAGAACATTTGTAACTCACGAAATATCAAAGTGCTAGTATGCTTGTCTTTTCATTTTTTATTTTTCAATTGGGTTATTGGTCTTTTTGCCATAAATGTTTAGTTTTAAAACATTTTTAATTCCAGTATAATTAACGTACAGTGTTATATTAGTTTCCTATGTACAATACAGTGAATCAACAATTCTATATATTACTCAGTGCACATCATGATAAGTATACTCTTAATCCCTTTTACCTGTTTCACCCACCCCCTGACCCACCTCCCCTCTGATAACCATCAGTTTGTTCCCTATATTTAAGAATCTGTGGGGTTTTTTGTTTGTTTGCATCTTTTTTGTTTCTTTGTTCATATGTTTCTCATATGAGAAACAGGTACTCATCTGGTACCTGTCTTTCTCTGACTGACTTATTACACTTAGCATTATACCCTCTAGTTCCATCCGTGTTGTTGCAAATGGCAGGATTTCATTCTTTTTAATGGCTGAGTAATATTCCATTATGTATATATCACACTTTCTTCATCTATTCATATGTCAATGAACACTTAGGTGGTGAAGAAAAAGGACCCCTTGCAAACTACTGGTGGGAATGCAAACTGGGGCAGCCACTGTGGAAAAGAGTATGGAGGTACCTCAAAAAACTTAAAATAGAACTACCATATAATCTAGTATTCCACTACTGGTATTTGCCCAAAGAATATGAAAACACTAATTTGAGAAGATACATAAACTCCTATGTTTATTGCAGCATTATTTATATTTTTTACAATATTTATTTATTTTGAGAGAGAGAGAGAGAGAGAGAGAGAGAGAAAACACAAGCTGGGAAGGAGCAGAGAGAGAAGGGGATCAGAGATCTGAAACAGTCTCTGTCCTGACAGCAGAGAGCCTATGCAGGGCTCGAACACACAAACTGTGTGATTGTGACCTGAGCTGAAGTTGGACGCTTAATCGACTGAGCCACCTAGGTACCCCGCAGCACTATTTATAATAACCAAATTATGGATAAGCATTCAAGTACTAATCAGCTTTTAATAGTGGTTTTTATTGTTTTTTCTTTTAAATGCTTAAAATCAAAAAAATATTTAAGAAAATCTTAAGTATTTTATTTGTAAAGAGTGTCAGAGTCATTAATCAACTTACATTTCAAAGGATATATAATTTCTGAAACCAAAGCACATGTTTTCATAATTATTTAAGCAGTATGGGTGTCAGGGTCTAGTGAAGGGCATCCTTACCAGGATAGGTGGCAATGATGTAGTATAAGGTGTGAGGAGCTAAGAAGTGAACCAGCTCAGGGTGCAAACTGGCATGAGGCTAGTACTGCATTGGTGATTCCACATGGGAGGTCATGGTCACAAGCTCAGGAGTGGGGTGTCAGTGTTCAGTTAGTTTGAGGAGAGTGGCATCCATGCACTTTTCCAAAGTGGAATCCCCAAGGAGGGATTTTGCATGATGGAAGTGGTGACTCATTGTGTGGTATCAGAGTCCAATAAGGTGAGATGTGTAGGTAGTGATAAAGTGGAAGAACCCAGGAATCGTTGGAACTCAAACAAATCGAGAAGGGTGTCTGCACACAGTGCCACTGCTTGATTACATACTATAAACAGATCAAATAAATAAGTAGCTTATTGAGAAAAAAGGGAGACTGATACTCTCCCTGTTGGAGAAGGGAATTAGTTACAACTATGGAATTAGAGAAGTTAGTGTGCTCACTGATCTTGATAGCTGTTGATGAGTGCATAGTTGTGTGTGTGTGTGTGTGTGTGTGTGTGTGTGTGTGTGCATTCCTACATAAAGCTCCTTTTCTCTACCATGAGGGCACAGGTAAAGCAACATTAAAATAACAATGAGCACATGAAGATCTAGATCTTAGTTTCCAAAAATTGTTTTCCACCATTTTCCAGAAAACAGAATTCCTTGAAGAAATTTTAGGTTCTAGTGCTAGGGAGGGAAACAAGGGGAGACTGGAGTATGTTTTTGTACCAGAAAATGAGAACTCAAAGAATGATTAGACCATGACAAAAGTCACAAAAGTCAGCTTAAAAAATTTCCATGGGCTAAAAGAGAACATTTTGAGCATCAAAAGTCATAATGGAAATTGATTCTAACTCATTAAATTCTGTAGGAATCCATGAGTCCATTGTGATATGAATAAGCGAACTCTTCTTGAAAATAAGGCTGACTATAACTGGAATGCAAAATTATATACGGTTAGTTAGCTGCTTCATCAGACCTGAAAACATAATACTGAGTCAACAAACAACATAGAGGACACATGAGTGGCTCAGTCAGTTGAGCATCCAATTCTTGATTTCAGCTCAGGTCATGATCTCACGGTTCGCGGGTTTGAGCCCCACATCGACCTGGAACCTGCTTGGGATTCTCTCTCTCCCCCTCTCTCTGCCTCTCTTCCTCTGTTTCTCTCTCTCTCTCTCTCTCTCTCTCTCTCTCTCTCTCTCTCTCTCTCTCTCAAAATAAGTAAACTAAAAACAACAACAACAACAGAGATAGGAATTCAACAAGAGGTTTCAGTTTTAATAATGTTATAATGGAGTCAGAATTGGGAGTTAACTACAGTCTTGTAAAGTTCTTAGGACTGTTTTAGTATACAGAACCATCAAGTTTCAGTATAAACCAAAAATATCTTGAAATGAAAGAAATGTTACTATGTGTAACCATCACCTTTCAAAGTGACCAGCCTTATGTGAGAAGTTTTACATTTATGTGGTTGACTTTGGTTACCATGAAACATACCTCCCATTATTTATACTGTTGTGTGGTGCCTTCTCAAATTGATTCTGGACTAGGCCTATGCTGCTTTAAACATTAGCATAATATATACTAAAGTATTTCTAGACTCTGAATCTAAATTTCTATTACGTGATTCAGAAAAAAAAATGTGTGTGTAGGGGGAAGGAGCTGTAAAGAAGCAAATGAGCAAAATGTTAATATGAATAAAGGCTATACATTTTTTGTTGTATTGTGCATCTTTTATGTAATTATGGAAATATACTAGGATAAAAATATTAAAATTGGCACTTAGTTTAATAGTGTTTGCTGAGTTGTAGGTTTCTCAGAGACAATTTACACAAAGTAAAGCCATTAAGTAATGGATAGGTGTATATAATCAAAATCTCCTCTTGGCAGAAAGAATCGCTTCCAGATTTTAGTGGAGCTGAATACAGACCTCAGCTAAGCATTTTCTGAATTACAGGGCTAAAACTTTCTCCTTAGCTCTGGCATCTTGGTGTTTTACTCATGTTATCTTCTAAGTTGTGTGGACTGAAAAAGGTATTTCATATCATCATTTCCCTGCTGCATCCAGTCATTGAGATCAGAATGTTGAGTATGATAGGTGTTCAAATAAATGTTAATTGGCTCTCATACAATTGCCTGCCTGACTTAAAACAAAACAAAACAATGTACATATTGGAAAGAGCCAAGATGATGGAACATAGCTTCTTGCTATTATCTAAAATAAAACTCATGTGAAAACTGAACCCAGCTCTTGGTATTATTAATGATGTACTCTACTCATCTGAGTTAATACGTAGATAACCATTCATTGCCATATATTCTCTTTTCCTCATTATTGAGTTTTCTATTGATTGTTGAACTTTTCACCTCCAACTACTTACTTATTTACAGGTTTCATTAATATTAGTTCATCTAATTTTATTTATATTCCCATATTAAACACAGAGATGAAAAATAAAGCCTTATATTAAGCAGTGACAAAAATAAAAAGCATTTAATTGCCTCTGGTTCTTTCTCAGCCTCAACAAGGCCATTTTCAAATACAGAAATATTGTTCATCATTTTTAATGCTGACCTGAGGTTTGCAAATATAACAGGATTTATGCAGCTTCTATCCTTGTAGTGGAAAAACTGAGAACAGTACACATTTACACAGACAGGCAAGTGGGAAACAGAATAATAAAAGTCTGTGCATAGTTTTAGAATCAGAAGTCAAACTTTAAAGTTTTAAAGAGTCATTGCCTAAAAAGTGATAAGCAACTTACTTTACAGAGCACATTTAACAGAGCTGTGAAACCTATTGTTATACTAAGCTGTATTGTGTATATTTGAGAGTTTCCATGAAGTATGCCAATTGTTACTTTTAGTCAGACGTGATGGGAATTGTTAGGGTACTGGTGAGTCAAATAATTCCAGATTTCTATTCAACTAAACCATCATATACCTTTCATACTATAAATATGGCCAGTGCCTCAGGATTCAGACAATCTAAAACATGAAGAATTATATACAACAACAAATACCAAACCTTGAAATGGAAGTCAACACCTTGTAGAGATGAGTTTTATTTGGAGATTACATACCAGAACAACACAATTCTTTAAATACCACATCCATCTATGTTAGGATTTTATTTGCTTTGCATTTTATTTTATGTTATGTCTATTAAGACATTAACATGACCCCAGTATTTAAAATTATATATTAAAAAAGTATTTTTACGGGTGTATCTCACCCGTGATCCTTTCAACCCTCTCCCTATTTTTACTCCTGGCTTCTGCTTTATCCTTCCTGTATTTCTTTTTGCAAAAGTATGGGGACAAATGAATGTTTTCTTATTTCCCTTTTCTTTCAATATAAAATGCAGCATAGTCTCTATGCTGTTTTTTTGTGCTCTTTTATACGTAACGTTGAATAACCTTGTGTCGATGTATATTCCTGTTATTGGAGATGATTGGATTGAACGGTAAAGCATGTACAATTTTGTTACATGTAGTCAAATTCATAGTCATTAGGTTAAAACATTTTGCATTTACAAAGCAATGTATAAGAAAGTGTCTTGTTCCCATCTTAACATACTATCAACCTTTTATTTTTGGTCATTATGATTGATGGGAAAGAGTTGCTCAGGATTCTTTTAATTTTTATTTCACTTATGATGTGTGAGATTAAAAATCTTTCATAGGAAAGATTCACAGGTGATTTTCATACTCTTTTTATTAGTTATCTCTTTACATCTGTCCATTTTTTGGTAAAGTTTTTTTTTGTCTTCACATTAACTCAAGCACACTATTTGTGACTAACAATGCTAATGTGTATCATATGTTCACTGTCATTTGCCTTTTGATTTTTCTTGTCGCATATTTCCATGACCAAAATTTTAAAATCTAATTGAAGTTAATATTTTATTTCTTCTAGATTTTATATTATTAAAAACCATTTCATACATTAAGATTAGCATAATGAATTTACCCATGTTTTCTTTTAGTATCTGTGTGTATGTTTTGTAATATTTAGATGCATGATCCAATTGGAAGACATAAGTTTTCATACTAAAATATAGGCTGTGATTGTTAACACAAGGGTACCCTCAGTCCACATTTTCTTATTTTTAATGAATTGATATTGAGTTTTCAATAGAATTTCATCTTTATGAAGATAAAATGTTCACCTTTACTCTATTAATATAGTAAATTATAGTAATAATCTTTTTACCATTGAAATGAACTTGTATCCCAGAAATATTTTTCACATTTTGTCATGTTGTATCATTTTTCTACTATAGTTCATTTTCTTTATATTTTATTAAGAAATTTATAACTTTCATTAAAAATTTTCATTTGTAATTTTCTTATACATGTGCTGTTGACAATGCTATCAATAATGTGTCACTGTCATCCTTATTTTGCAGAAGTTTGAAAGTTCCCTCAATTTTTGGTGCTTTAAAATAATTAATGGGCTCTATGCTTATTAAACGTTTCACACTTATGCTTATAAAATGTGGATTCTCAAGTATGTTTTTTGTTTTGGTTTCATTTTTAGGTCATTGAAAATCATTTCAATCAATTGAAGTAAATTAATAAATTTTACTTATTTCTTACAATTTTATTGATACAAGTGTGTTATTTTTTTTTACTTTTTTTAATGTTTTTTATTCATTTTTGAGAGAGAGGGAGACAGAGCATGAGTGGGGGAGGGGCAGAGTGAGACAGGGAGACACAGAATCCAACGCAGGCTCCAGGCTTGGAGCTATCAACACAGAGCTCTACGCAGGGCCCGAACCCACAAACTATGAGATCATGATCCGAGCCGAAGTCAGATGGTTATCCGACTCAGCCACCCAGGCACACCGATACCGTGTTTTAGGCTATGAATTTTTCCTAATTACCACAATAAATATATCTTATGAGTTATAAAATTTAATGTAGTCTTTATTTTTTTAGAAATTATATAATTTTTCACTTCTTTCACACTTGAGTTGCTTAATTTAAAAAATCAGTGAAATGGAGCTATATAAAAATAATTTTTGTATTTTTTTTAGATACAATGATTATGATCGGAGACTGTTGTTGGCAGAGTTTCTACTTTAAGAACTAAACTACTGATTTTTTTGTGATTTAATTGACAATTTTTGTTAATATGCCATTTTCACTCTTGAATAAAGTATATTCTCTATTAATCACGTGGCAAAGTTTTAGGTTCCATAGGTCTAATTATTGATTACATTTTAAGTTTCTTCTATATTCTTGTTTGTCTACTTTATTAGCCCTTTCCTGAGAACAACGCATTAAACTCTTCTGATATATTTGTGTTTCTGTCTTTGTCTACATTTTATCCCCTTTTTCTGCTTGTTAAGTCCACTGCAGTATTATTTGGTGCATATGTAATTATACATGTGGTGGTTTGTGGCTTTTAACATTAAAAAAATGCACACCTTTGTATATTTAATCCTATTGTATTCTATTTTGCCTGACGTTCAAATAGCAATGCCTATTTTCTTCTTGTTTTTACTTATCTTGTCTTTATGTATTTAAGAAACGAAACAGATGAATGTATGGGAAGTGGGGGGAAAAGAGAAGAAAGGGAAACAAACCACAAGAGAATCTTAAAGGTAGAGAACAAACTGAAGGTTGATGGAGGGAGATGGATGAGAGATGGGCTAGATGGATGATGGGTATTATGGAGGGCACTTGTGATGAGGGCAGTTGTGATGAGCACTGGGTGTTGTATGAATCACTGAATTCCAATTCTGAAACCAATATTGCACTCTATATTAACTAAGATGTAAATAAAAAATATTTATTCATTTTAAAAACACCTTGTTTTGGGGCGCCTGGGTGGCGCAGTCGGTTAAGCATGCGACTTCAGCCAGGTCACGATCTCGCGGTCCGGGAGTTCGAGCCCCGCGTCAGGCTCTGGGCTGATGGCTCAGAGCCTGGAGCCTGTTTCCGATTCTGTGTCTCCCTCTCTCTCTGCCCCTCCCCCGTTCATGCTCTGTCTCTCTCTGTCCCAAAAATAAATAAACGTTGAAAAAAAATAATAAAAAAATAAAAATAAAAACACCTTGTTTTAAGTGAGTCTCCTGGAAGCAGAATTTAGTTGTTTCCCTCTCTGTGAGACATTCTGAAATTTTCAATAGGTGATTTGACCTTCATTCACAAGTCTGATATAGCTCACATCTGTCAAATCACTCCTTGATAAAATAGTATGCTTCAAGTACTATATTTACTATGTTTTCTTCTCAACAGTATGTAATTTTTCCTTTTGTTATTTTTTTTTTAATTTGTGAATGTTAATTTCAGTATACTGGTTGACTTTAAATGTATATCACTTTAGGGGCACCTGGGTGGCTCAGTCGGTTGAACATCCGACTTCAGCTCAGGTCACAATCTCACGGATCATGTGTTCGAGCCCCGCCTTGGCCTCTGTGCTGACATCTCAGAGTCTAGAGCCTGCTTTGGATTCTGTGTCCCCATCTCTCTTTCTGCCCCTCCCCTACTCATGCTCTGTCTCTCTCTGTCTCTCAAAAGTAAATAAAGATTAAAAAAATGTATACCATTTTAATGTCTGGCATCATCTGTTTTCATTAATACTTTTATTAAACTTTCTCCATTTTTATTGATATACTTTGCCTTATACTATTTTCTATATCACAATCAATACACTTCATGTTCTTTCCTGTTTTATCTCTTCTCACATTTTAGTTATATTTTTTTCTACTTTTCTATATTTTTTTCTACAAGTAAATACTTGTAAATAGCTATCATTCTATCCTCATTCTCACCTTCATCAGAATTTAGATCTATAAAAAAGTATTTTAAATGGTATTTATTTTTTTCACTTTCCTAAAATTTTTCACCTTTTAACAAAGTCTATACATTTCTATAATCCTCAAAAGTATAGTATTAAGTGCCTTCTTGCATTTAAATTTTTTTTCTATGGGTTGACACTGGAAGAACAGTTTAGAGGCATAAAATACCTTGTTCATAGTTCATTCTTTGACTTTCTTGAAATTGCTTCTGCATTTTAATTTTTAAAAAAATTTAAATTTTTTTTTTTTTATCTTTGAGAGAGAGAAAGAGAGAGAGGCAGAGAGAGAGGGAGACACAGAATCTTAAATAGGCTCCAGGCTCCAAGCTGTCAACACAGCGCCCGACGCAGGGCTCAAACTGATTAACCACAAGATCATCACCTGAGCCTTAGTCGGATGCTTAACTGACTGAGACACCCAGGCACCCCTATTAATTAATTTTTTTAATGTTTGTCTATTTTTGAAAGAGACAGAGTGCAAGATGGGGAGGGGGCAGAGAGAGAGGGAGACACAGAATCCGAAGCAGGGAACTGCAAGATCATGATCTGAGCTGAAGTCTGACACCGACCAAGCCACCCAGGTGCCCCTGCTTCTGCATTTTAGCCTTGCTATGAACAAGGCTCTTGAAATGTTTGATGCAAGTCTAATTCCCAAGTGTTTACAAACAACTTGGATTTTATTTACATGGAAGTCCTATGGATTTTGTCTTTATCTATAAATGTTATTGTTTGCACAGATATGTCTTAAAGTTGTGTTTTAAACCAGTTTTCTTTTATATCACAAAAATTGGTCAATATTAAGATTCAGGTTGTTTTTATATCTGGATTTTGTAAATTTTAATTTAAATATGAGTTTGGTTCAGTTTTTTTGTTTGTTTGTTTTCTTTTTAGGGTCTCCAATTATATATATTAGATCTCCTTTGCCTTGCTGCCACTTCAACCACTTTCTCTGAAAGTTTTCTACTTCTTCTTTTATAGTCTATTTTTTATTCTATTGTTGTTTTAACTACCTTCCTTCAATAGCCATTGCTAAATTTCTATTAGATTTTAACTTCCTTTAGGAAAATGGTAATTAGGTGTTCATTTCTATGATAGTTTTTACTTCTCCCATTACTTCTCCCATTTTTCTATTCTATTTTATTTTAACATTTCTGCTTTCAGGTTTGAAAATATATCCAGATGTTTGGTAGAAAATATTTAATCCAATCAGGGATGTTTTTAGTAGTTGTCTTCTTTGTGCTCTTTCTGTTTGTTCATGAAGCGCATTTTATCAATTCATGTTTTATTCTCATTTTGTTTTTTAATAGACTTTTTGTCAATATTTAGGCTGTTTTCTGTTTCATAGGTATATACTTTACAAATTTAGAGCAGATTCCTAGTTCAAAGGTGCCTTTACTTTCAGTGTAATAAAGAATCATTTATTTAATGGATACCTTTATTTTTCTGCAGATTTGGGGGAAGGATTAAGTGGCTTCAGTGTCTTTTACTGTTGTTATTCTCTTTGGTTTTACACAACATAAATTTGCCCCTCCTACTTTTATTTTGTTCTATCACCCCATATTTAAAGAGTCCCAGAGCCTTCCTTTTCACATTCCTTTTTTCCCAAAGCAATAGCTTTGAAAAGCCGACATCAAAATCACACGTTTTAAACTTCCTTCCCTATAGTCACTCCACTGATATGCCAAAATTCTTTTTAAATATTTCCAAATTTATTATCAAAATTTTCTTTCAGCAAGTGATTTTTGATCCTTGCTAAATCCCATTTTCTCTGTTTCGCCTATTTTTTCCCCTGATTTATCATACTCTTCTCAAAAGTGATAATGAGAAGTAACTCTGGACTATGTTTTCTGATATATTTAAATGTAAGTATTTTGAAATGTGCAGTCATGTCTATCATCTGGCTTTATCATGGGCAGCTCTGTGTGTGGAGGTGTGTATGTATGTACGTGTGTGTGTGTTTATATGTGCACATGCATCTTTATTTTCTATTAAAGTGCATTGCTTTTGAAAGGTGTGAGGAAAGCTCAGATTAAAGAGGTCATTATTATAACTTGTCACTGGTTATCAAAACTCCTTTGATTCCTTTAATGATTTTGAAGAAAATTATGATGGATTTCATCCCAACCCAAGACACAAAAATAATTTTAAAAGATAAACATTTATGTATACATTGTAAAGTACTGAAATAATTGTGCGTAAGAGATAAATAATATTTGCTACTTGTGTCATTTAAATTTTTACATAGTGTGACATAATGGAGAAAATCATAATATTTTTTCATTTTTCTGTACCAAATTTGTCAATTTTTCATAATTTTTTCGCCTTACAATTCTTTCTTGGTAAAATGCACAAAATATAAACTTTAAACACAGAAAACTATTTTAGGGCAAAATAAAACTTCAGTACAAGCTCCAGAGTTCAAGATTCATGCATATAGTAAGCATATATGACCAACATATTAAATTGTTCTAAAAGATGCCAACTCCTTATCCTTCTTTAAGTCCCTAGGTAAGTCAAACATTCTATGTTCACACATATATTTTGAATATGGCTTTGAGAGAAAACAATGTACAAATGTCACTTTTTATAACATGTTTCTTCTTTTAGCATTTTGATATAATGTTAAGACATTATATCAAAAAAACACAAAACTTCAAAACCTCGTTACTTAAGAAAAGGGATGATAACTTAAGAGATATTTTGTAGAATTTTTTATTAAGTATCTAGTCATGAAATAGATAAATCTTATATACACATATATAACATGTTAAGTAACTATCAAAATCCAGTTATGTTGTTATTGGGCAGGAAGACAGAATTAAAAGAAACCAGGGGGTCCTCAGTGGCTCAGTCAGTTAAGCATCCAACTTCAGCTCAGGTCATGATCTCACAGTTTGTGTGTTTGAGCCCTGCACCAGTCTCTCTGATGTCAGCACAGAGCCCACTTCAGATCCTATGTCTCCCTCTTTCTCTGACCCTCCCCCTCTCGCTCCTCTCTTTCTTAAAAAAAAGAAAAAAAAAAGAATTAAAAGAAACCAGGAATCTCATTTGTCTGGTAACAGTAAAAAGAGATAGCCTAGAAAAATGAGGAAAGAACAACAACAACAACATCACAATAATAAATAACCACATATAAATAGGGAAACCATACTGTAATTACCGAAATAGAGCTAGGAAAGCTTGGGACAAAACGTACACAGAAATAACATTACTTAGAAAACCTACCATATTAAATGAGATATTATGGGATTACTTTTATACAGTTAAACATTTTTTTTACCAATCTGCATCAGGAGTAATTAAAATTAATATTAATATTAGATAATATTAGTTACACATGAGCCAAGCAAATGAGTCCCCAATGGTCAAATCTGAACAACGACGTGAATAAAGTATTATTGGATTATAAGAGGAAATATAAAATAAATATCCACAGGTCCACATAGGCATAATGTATTATTGAATAAATAAATGAATAATGCTATTGATTGAATTGCCCCTCCCCCCACCTCTTATTCATATATTAAAGCCTTAACTTCCAATGTGATTGTGGTTGAAGACAGACCTTTTAGGAAATAATTAGGTTAAATGAAATAACAAGAGTAGGCTCCTAATCCAATAGGATTGATGGTTTTATAATAAGAGGAAGAAAGAAAGATCTTTCTTTCTGTGAACAAACCAAGGAAATGCCTTGTGAATACAGAAGCAAAAGGTGGCCAGCTGCAAGACACAAAGAGAGCCTTCACCAGGAATAGAAATCAGTCAGCATCTTGATATTGGACTTTTCAGCCCCCATAACTATGAGAAGTAAATTTCTGTTGTTGAAGCCACTTAGTCTATGATATTTTGTTATGGCAACCTAAACAGACTAAGACATGTAATGAATACAATTCCTGCCCTTGAATTTATACCCAAGTGGGGAAACTTATATTTAAGAAATCTCAGTCTTCTTCTTCTGTCTGTCTCAATCTGTCTGTCTCTCCCTCTGGGAATACAGGGAAAGAGAGATCATTTTACTGTTTAGAATAATTCCAAATAAAATGTATAGATACTGCACACTGGGCTTTGCACAGTGATATCCTTCCAAAGTGTACAGTACAAAAAGGAGAGAAAAAGAGCAACCACATAGTGGAGAAACCTGACATACACACTATGTCAGCTAGGTGATACAGGTCAATATCAACAGTAATATGTCATGTTGATATTATGTACCCTTGATATTATATGATGAAAATAGCATACTACCTCTGTTATCTTCTTCTCAAAGTATATAATTCCAGTCTAATAATAAGAAAAACATCAAACAACATTCTGCTAGAGGGCACCTTAAAAATACTTGACAAATACTCCTCAAAACTGTCCTAGTTATCAAAAACAAGGTAGGTCTGAAAAGCTGTATAGACAACAGGACCCTAAGGAGATATGATAAGTAAACACAATGTGGTGTCTTGGCTAAGATCTTGGAACAGGGAAAGAACAATTGATAAAATTAAAAGAAATTTGAATAAAGTATAACATTTAAAAATACAATGTATCAATATAGTTCATTAGCTACAACAAAAACCCCCATAGTGTTGTAAGATATTTATAACAGGCAAAACTGGATATGAGGTATATGAGGAATATTTCTAGAATCTAAAGGTATAACTTAAGATACATCTACAACCTAAAATACATCTTACAACATGTTGCAAATTTAATTTGACCATACTTACAAGCATGCTTCTAGGACCCAAACAATATTTTAGTTAGATTGGAAAAAAATTCAGGACCCAGTGTTCTGACCTAATACTATATTTAATTTAATTGTACAAGAGAATTGCCACATAAGAGGAGGAGTACAGAGAATCTATAGTCTGTGCACTGTAGGTGGTGGTGTTAGGTAGATATAAGCACAGCAGATGAGAAAAGCCCTGGTGGTAAGAACGCAAAGCTGGGCTGAGCTAGCTGGAGCCAATGCCAGGTCACTGGGCGGTCCAAGATGCTGCTTTGCTGCAGCCTTCCATTTGGCAAATGGTCTTTTGGTGGGTAAATCATGGAAGTGGGAATAATCACCTGTTTTTTACGACACAGGGCAAGAGAATATTCTAAAAGGAATATAAACTAAAGTTTGACAGACAAATAGAAATTATTAATTCTTCTTGAAAGAGAAGGCAATTCCATGAGAAGAAGGATGGGAGAAGAAGTCATATATAAAGGTAAAAATTTAGCACTAATTTTAAAAACACTCTGTTTTTATTAGTCCTAAGCCTAAATGCTATCTAGGCAGTGTTCATCTGCAGCCTTCTCTTTCCCTCTGTGTGTGTGTGTGTGTGTGTGTGTGTGTATCTCGAACGTTTGCCTTTTCTTCTTATCCTGGTAGGTAAGAGAATAAAATAAAAGCTCAAAAACAAAGAATGCTAATTTGGTGAGAATACAGGGTCTGCATTTCAGATCAGGGCATCCCAACTTTGAACACTAAGCATACTATATGCTGAGCTTGATTTTGTTTTAAACTACACCTTTATAATAAATTAGCTGATTTTTTAATAATGAGTTAGCTTTGCAAAGCCCATCTGTATCAACAAAGAGGGTGTTTTGAATTTCAAACAGATGTTTTTGACTAGTCCACATCTGCAAGAAATCTTTTGAAACAAAATCCATATTGCAGTTGAGGGCTGCCTATGGTATGATTCCCCTGGTAAATACAAAGCCTTAAATAAAATATGTTGGGTGAATAAATGCATAGATACAACTATTCATGAATTGCTTCACACTCATTCTTAACTTTGATCCCAAACTATAAAATGCACATTCAAATAACGCTGGAAGAAGTTTGGCTATTTTGTGGTCCTCTATGAAATTGATAATGGTATAGATTAAGCAATTAACTTTTGTATGTAGATTAAAAAATGCACACTTACTATTACAACAGAATTTAAAACAATGAAAGTAGAAAACGAAGTACAGCACTTTCTAACACCTCTAAGTAATTATTCTCTGTTGATTTTACTATATTCCTTAGCAAGCAAAATGAAAAAATATTGCTGAAAACAAATTTAGAGTAAGTAAATTAGAATGAAAAATAAGGAAAAGAGAATCTTTTAAGAAAATTTCAGAATTATGAGTTTGAATTCAGAATTATGAATTTCAGAATTATGACATTACTAATGTCAAAATTAAAGAGATATACAAAATACTCTAAGGTTTGTGGTGCAATATGTTGCCACTCAGTAGGCCTCAAATTAACTATTCTCATCTTCTTATCCTCTTTCCATCAGAGTTTAGGAAACTGCAAAAAAGAGCAGCTACGTTTTCTTTTAATTATGACTTATTTCTGAATAGATGCAATTTTTGACTGAATTCAGACCTAAAAATACACATCGTAATCACATTTGGTCTTGACCTTAAACCATATTTGCAAAAACTTTATTTCTATAAACTTATTATAAGTGTACATAATATGACAGTGATGCTGGTACCTAGACATAAAAAAGGAGCAGAAAATGGAATAAGTCCATGTATGTAAAGCTATTAGACTTTTGGATTTGCTCTGCCACTGGTGATCCTGTAGTTCTTTCTTCTCATAAACTTCTCCCTGAATCTCAGTGCTTCAACTTCCTGGAAAAAGCCTGCTGGGATAAACAGTTTGGGAAATGTGGACACACGGTCATATGCAAAACATAAACAGGCTAACTGGCTTAAAGAAGTATGTCTATCTTCGGTATCCTTTACTGAGTTGATTCTAGTTGGTTTGGATCATGGAGACCCTGGCTCAAGTGCTTTCCAGATCAAAGGCATTGTTCTGTTGCTAATAATTATTATCGTCTCCCTGATAGCCGTATTCTTTCAAAAATTTCAAATGCATGGGAGCAGCCATGGAGCAGTCAGCATATGGCCTCTCTCCGACCAGAAAGACAAAAGAGAAATATGATCCCACACCCTAAGACACGTTTCTGTACATACGCCATATTTCCATCATATAAATCAGAAAAATTTGTGCTGTTCTTTTGGTGTACAGTGCACTGCTGTGGGTCACACTTTGTACCCCGACCTTTGGAGTCTGTTGGGACTTGAATCTATTTATAAATCTAGAATAAAAGGAGGATGGCAGGTTTTGAGGGTAGTAGGTTTTGAGGAGAATCACCAGTGACTTGCAATGTAACTGTCTCAAGGGAGGTGATTATAAATCTTCACACAAGGAAAAGGTAACATCCTTAAGCAGGGAAAGAAACACTGCTTCTACTGGCAAAGAAAATGGAAGAATTTAGGTGTTTGACACTGTCATCATGAGCTTTACTTTCTGTAAGTATTTACTTTGTAGTATCCAGTGGCAATATTTTGCATGTCTCTGTTGTCATATCACGCTGGGAACTACTAATGCTTACTTTACTACTGTAAATACAGTGTTTAGTTACTTTAAATCTAATTACATTAGAGACACAATTCCAGAAAACCCAGAACTGAGAGAATTCATCCTAAATATTTTTAGCTTTGGATGCACTTCTGGTACCAAAATCTGTTTTAGCCTATGTGACCAGAGAAATAGGACTAGTAGGAGGTTAATTGCAAGGAAATAGGACATTCAACGTTGGAAGTGGCTACATAAGTACAAAATCTATAGGGCAGGCCATCAGGAAAGGAGGGCTAGAGGTCTCAGATATAAACTGGAATTACAGTCCACAGTGGGCATGTCTTTTTCTCCTGGGAAGAGTGTGTTCTGCTCTTACCGCTTTTTAATTGATTGAATCAGGAATCAAGCCCTCTTGAAATCAAATGATTACTGACTTTAATCACAACTATAGTTTTTGACTGAATAACTTGGAACTATATATCCAAGTCATATTAACACATAAAATTGTTGTGGTAGGATATTTTTAAGTTTTATATCTATTTAAGTAATCTCTACACCCAGTATGGGGCTCAAACCCACAACCCTGAGATCAAGAGTCTCACACTCCTCCAAACAAGCCAGCCAACCTCACGTTGACACATAAAATTGACCATCACAGGTAGATTCACAAATGTTATGCGTCTGTGTAGACATTCATTAAAGACACAGTTGAGCCACTCTTTTATATGGGAACAGAACATTTTCTAATAAAATATTTAACATTTCTTGAAATCTTTAGGAGTAAGAGAGATCCCATGATAGAATGCAGAATGTAACAAAACAAATGAGCTATATTACAAATACGTAATAAAATCCTCACTAAAGGGGTAGAAGAATATTGTGCTGACCTAAGTAACTTTAGAATAGAGGATATTACACTAAGCGAAATAAATCAGAGAAAGTCAAATATCATATGATTTTACTCATATGTGGGACTTAAGAAATACAACAGTTGAACAGAGGGGAAGGGAAGGAAAAATAAGATAAAAACACAGAGGGAGGCAAACCATAAGAGACTTAAATACAGAGAACAAACTGAGGGTTGCTGGAGGGGGAGGTAGTTGGGGGGATTGGATTAAATGGGTAATGGGCATTAAGGAGGGCACTTGTTGGGATGAGCACTGGGTGTTATATGAAAGCGATGAATCACTGAGTTCTACTGAAACTAACACTACACTGTATGTTAACTAACTTGAATTTAAATTAAAAGTAAAAGAAAAGAAATGAGGAAAATCTGTATGACTAAGAGAAAGAGAACTATAAACTATACATAAATATTGTACTCTAGTTTTGAAGTTTCTTATCTGGGTTTGGGGTGGCAATTCTGATACGGCTTTGTGGGAATGAAGAAATTAAACAAATATATTGATGGCAGATGGTGGAGGCCAAGTTTCTCACTGTTGGAGTGAGATGATACAAAGAAGCAAGAGAGCAGACGATGTGGCAATATTCATGAGAAAATATATTAGAGATGGATATATCAGTATAACTCATGTAGCTTAGGGGAGGCTTGTGTGGCTCAGGTGGTTGAACAACCGACTCTTGATCTTGGCTCAGCTCCTATCTCACAAACTGTGAGGCTCTCTGCATTGGCAGCATGGAGCCTGCTTGGGATTTTCTCTCTCTCTCTTTCTCTGCCCTTACCCCACGTGTGTGCACTCTCTCTCTCACTCCCAAAATAAATAAAAAATAAACTTAAACTCATGTAGCTTAATATAAATACAAGTGTATTTATATTACATTATATATTTATATTTATATTACAAATTAAAAATGTAATATAATTACATATAAAAACATCTGGAGAAACCTGTATATACATAGGGTAGTATACACAAATATAGTTAGTTGCATTGTTTTCTGAGAGGTCCTAGAAACAATGAAACCCCAGTAATAATGAACACACCTAGAACCAGACTTGTCTCTGATACCATTCTTTAATGAAAAAGATCTAGGAAATATGGCTCTTTGGAGAAATAGCTGTGAAAGGACTCCACAGAGAAATGTTTAATCTAGGACAGGGACAAAATAATAGAAGTTCAGCCCTGAGTATCTTGTAGTGCCATAAAAAAAATAATAAATAAATAAAATTTTTAAAAAAGCTCAAAAATAAAACAATGAAGCAAGTCAAAGGGACACAAAAAGCCAATATAAGAGCTACCAATGCCCAAACCTGGAACAACTGAAATGACAAAAGAAATCAGTATTGGATTGTAATCCAAATTATAAAGTAAATATCTGTGAATCTATATTTATAGTAATACATAATTTTTTAAAATCTGGGGAGAAGAAACAGATGTCCCATGCAGAAGAATTCCAAATAATTTATGTTAGATATTTTTCCCTCAAGGAAAGCAGTGTTAAGTACCCATTTCTTAAGTATGGGATGTACATAGTGACTTCCTCACAAAGAGTTTTAGTATGGAAAGGCCAAGAGGATATGGGAGAAGTGGGAGGTAACTTTACCTTGAGGAAACCTGCCCAATACTTCATCAGCCAAGTGGTCAAAGTCAACATGAACAGTGATAAGTCATATTGATATAATGCAATTTTGATATGATTTCATGAAAATGACACTTATCCTCTGTAATTTTAATCCCTACACCCTAGAAGTCCAATTTAATCATGTGAAAAAGCTACCACAGACAAGAGGAGCTTAAGAAGGCATATGATGAACTGCGAGGATCCTAAAGTGATCTTGATAAGAAAAAAAAAAAAAAACCACCAGAGAAAAACTGAGTAAATAGGAACATCATGTGAACTTTAGTTAATAATAACATATAAATATAGTTTCATTAATTATAAGAAGTACACAATACTACTGTAAGACATTAATAATAAAGGAAACTGGATGTGGGGCATAGGAAACTTTTGTAGGACTTTACATTTTTTATTTAAATGAAAATTGTTCTAAAATATAAAGTCTATTACATTTAAGTATATATATATTTTCTCTTTTGCTAATAAACTACTATAATCCATTTCCCTGTGAGTTATGAGATATTTTTGTAGTCCTGACATAAATACCTATCATTCTAATTTGCACATATTTTTTTCAAATATTGCCTTACTTGGTGTGATGTAAACTATAATCCTCTAGATAAAAAAAAGTCTAAACCCTTTAGTAACCAACAAAAATGAAGCTTCCTGCTTTCAAGAATTTCTAAGGTTAAATAGGAAAAACAGATATTAAGTACATATCCATTAATTAAGGTACAATATGATACATTAGAAATGATAACATAGATATATGCCGTGGAGAATATAAACAGTATTTCATTAAACTTTGATAAATACTTGATTCTAGTCCCATGTTTATGTTAGTAAAATATGCAAAACATGGATGATCTTAGATACTCTAAGAAATCAGCTAAGAAAGATATTACACAAATGAATAGTATCGAAAGGCTTTATTAATGTAAGACAAATAGTTTTTTAAAAGTGATTTCAATGCCATACTTTGATTTGATTACCAAAAATTAAAAAGAGTTTATAAATATAAAATGACATATGACTGACTACCACCATGGGAGAAATTAAATATCAAAGATTAGAGACTTGTGTATAACTTCAATTCTTTCTATTTTTAGAAGGGTATCCTCATTTTATATTTGTTCAAAATTGATCTCTAACAGCTATTCAGATGAAGTTCAGTTGAGTCAGTTTTGTGTTTTCAAACAAAATTTTAAAAAAGCTCTTAATTTCTTAACAAAATTTTCATAGACAGAAACAGAAAATTTATTGATCAAATAATTAGACATGTGACAAAGCACTATAATAGTGGTTATTATTTTGTGCATTACCTGTTGGAACAACTAAAGGTAAACTAAATAGTTTTTGTCCTGTTTATTAGGCATCAGAAATGCTTCACTATTAAGCAAGCTACAGAGGGAAAATTTCTACCTGTTACTGAAATCATCAATCAGCATCTTTCTCTAAATACACAAACACACATACACACACACACACACAAACACACAGATTTTTTCTGGGGATATCATATTTTTTATATATATATTTATTAATATGGAGCTGATGGATTCTGTGAATTTTAAGTAAACACAATTCTCTTTTCATAGTCTTTCTGACCAATGAGTCCATAAATTACGATGTTATCTGTAATATTTATAAATTATAATTTAAACATATAATATGTATTACATATAATTATGTAATAATTATATTTAAAAATATAATTCTATTATTCGGGGGCTTGGGTGGCTCAGTTAGTTAAGTATCCAACTTCAGCTGGGAATGCAAGCTGGTGTAGCCACTCTGGAAACCAGTATGGAGGTTCCTCAAAAAACTAAAAATAGAACTACCCTACGACCCAGCAATTAACAAAATTGATAAACCACTAGCCAGTTTGATCAAGAAGAAAAAGGAAAGGACCCAAATAAGTAAAATCAAGAAAGAAAGAGGAGAAATCACAACCAACACAACAGAAATAAAGACAATAATAAGAGAATATTATGAATAATTATATGCCAATAAAATGGGCAATATGGAAGAAATGGACAAACTCCTAGAAACATACACACTACCAAAACTGAAACAGGAAGAAATAGAAAATTTGAACAGACCCATAACCAGGAAGGAACTCAAATTAGTAATCAAAAATCTTCCAAAAAACAAGAGTCCAGGGCCAGATCGCTTTCCAGGGGAGTTCTACCAAACGTTTAAGGAAGAGTTAATACCTATTCTCTTCAAACTGTTCCAAAAAATAGAAATGGAAGCAAAACTTCCAAACTCTTTCTATGAAGCCAGCATTACCCTGATTCCAAAACCAGACAGAGACCCCACCAAAAAGGAGAACTATAGACCAATTTCCCTGATGAACATGGATGCAAAAATCCTCAACAAGATATTAGCCAACCGGCTCCAACAATACATTAAAAAAATTATTCACCACGACCAAGTAGGATTTATACCTGGGAAGCAGGGCTGTTTCAATATCTGAAAAACAATTAACGTGATTCATCACATCAATAAAAGAAAGGACAAGAACCATATGATCCTCTCAATAGATACAGAGAAAGCACTTGACAAAATACAGAATGCTTTCTTGATAAAATCCCTCAAGAAAGTAGGGATAGATGGAGCATATCTCGAGATCATAAAAGCCATATATGAATGAGCCAATGCTAAGATCATCCTCAATAGGGAAAAACTGAGAGCTTTCCCCCTAAGGCCAGGAACAAGACAGGGATGTCCACTCTTGTCACTGTTATTCAACATAGTATGGGAAGTCTTAGCCTCTACAATCAGACAACACAATAAATAAAAGGCACCCAGATCATCCAGGAGGAGGTCAAACTTTCACTCTTTGCAGAAGACATGATACTCTATATGGAAAAACCAAAATATTCTACCAAAAAACTGCTAGAATTGATTCATGAATTCAAGAAGTTACAGGATATAAATCTACACACAGGAATTGGTTACCTTCCTATACACCAACATTGAAGGGACAGAAAGAAAAATCAAGGAACTGATCCCATTTACAGTTGCACCAGAAACCATGAAACACCTAGGAATAAATCAAACCAATGAGGTGAAAAATCTGTACACTGAAAACTGTAGAAACCTTATGAAAGAAATTGAAGAAGACACAAAAAAAATGGAAAAAGATTCCATGCTCCTGGATAGGAAGAACAAATATTGTTCAAATGTCGATACTACCCAAAGCAATCTACATATTCAATGCAATCCCTATCAAAGTAACACCAGCATACTTCACAGAGCTAGAACAAATAATCCTAAAATTTGTACGGAACCAGAAAAGACCCCAAATAGCCAAAGCAATCTTGAAAAAGAAAACCAAAGCAGGAGGCATCACAATCCCAGACCTCAAGCTATACTACAAAGCTGTAATCATCAAGACAGTATGGTACTGGCACAAAAACAGACACTCAGATCAATGGAACAGAATAGAGAACCCAGAAATGGACCCACAAACGTATGGCCAATTCATCTTTGACAAAGCAGGAAAGAATATCCCATGGAATAAAGACAGTCTCTTCAGCAAGTGGTGCTGGGAAAACTGGACACCGACAGGTAGAAGAAAGAACCTGGACCGCTTTCTTACACCATACACAAAAATAAACTCAAAGTGAATGAAATACCTCAATGTAAGACAGGAAGCCATCAAAATCCTCGAGGAGAAAGCAGGCAAAAACCTCTTTGATCTTGCCCGCGGCAATTTTTTACTCAACATGTCTCCAGAGACAAGGGAATCAAAAGCAAAAATGAGCTCCTGGGACTTCATCAAAATAAAAATCTTCTGCACAGCGAAGGAAACAATCAGCAAAACCAAAAGGCAACCGACAGAATGGGAGAAGATATTTGCAAATGACATATCAGATAAAGGGTTAGTATCCAAAATCTACAAAGAATTTATCAAACTCAACACCGAAAAAACAAGTAATCCAGTGAAGAATGGGCAAAAGACATGAGCAGACACTTCTCCAAAGAAGACATCCAGATGGCCAACCGACACATGAAAAAATGCTCAACTTCACTCATCATCAGGGAAATACAAATCAAAACCACAATGAGATACCACCTTACACCTGTCAGAATGGCTAACATTAACAACTCAGGCAACAACACATGTTGGTGAGGATGCGGAGAAAGAGGATCTCTTTTGCATTGTTGGTGGGAATGCAAACTGGTGCAGCCACTCTGGAAATAGTATGGGGGAACTAAAAATAAAACTACCCTATGACCCAGCAATTACACTACTAGGCATTTATCCAAGGGATACAGGTGTGCTGTTTCGAAGGGACACATGCACCCCCATGTTTATAGCAGCACTAATAACAGTAGCCAAAGTATGGAAAGAGCCCAAATGTCCATCAATGGATGAATGGATAAAGAAGTGTGTGTATGTATATATATATATATATATATATATATATATATATATATATACACTTCTTCTTTATATATATATATATATACGTATATATACATATATATATACACGTATATATACATATATATATATATATATTATACACACACACACACACACACACACACACACACACACAATGGAGTATTACTCGGCAATCAAAAAGAATGAAATCTTGCCCTTTGCAACTACGTGGATGGAATTGGAGGGTATTATGCTAAGTGAAATTAGTCAGAGAAAGGCAAAAATCATATGACTTCACCCATATGAGGACTTTAAGAGACAAAACAGATGAATATAAGGGAAGGGAAACAAAAACAATATAAAAACAGGGAGGGAGACAAAACAGAAGAGATGCATAAATATGGAGAACAAACTGAGGGATACTGGAAAGGTTGTGGGAGGTGGGATGAGGTAAATGGGTAAGGGGCACTAAGGAATCTACTCCTGAAATCATTGTTGCACTATATGCTAACTAATTTGGATGTAAATTAAAAAATAAATAAATAAAATTAAAAAAATTAAAACAAAAATATAAATAAATAAATAAATAAATAAATAAATAAATAAATAAATGTTGACTGGCTGAATGAAGAAAATACAAAATTTTCTGCTCATAGGGGTTATTATTTGCATCAAATCAGGTAATAAATAACATGAAAGCATCTAAAAAAAAGTGTCCAACTTTGACTGAGGTCATGATCTCATGGTTTGTGGGTTTGAGTCCTGCATTGGGCTCTGTGCTGATAGGTCAGAGCCTGGAGCCTGCTTTAGATTCTGTGTCTCCCTTTCTGTCTGCCCTTTCCTTGATCGTGCTCTGTCTCTGTCTCTCAAAAATAAATATTAAAAAATATCTATACCTATACCTATATATAATTCTATTATAAGCAAGAAAGTTTTTTATTTACTTCTAAAGGTTCAGGTACATTGAATGTGTTCCAGGATCACTCTGTTGGTTTTTTGAGTGCCTTCCAAACTATCTTCACAAACTGCCTGCGTAATATAATTGACTTGACTGAAATATAACTTTGTGAAGAAGTGCAGTTAGTTCCCCAGGCTAAACTATCCAAAAATTCCTTTCTCGTGTTGAGCGCCAAATTTTCCCATATTAGTATTAAACATAAACATTTGACATTTTGTAAATACTGGAGATCACTTTCTCTATTTGAAAAGTATTCTTATTTGGAGAAAATTACTGCATCTCTCTCTTGACCTTCTGTTAACTCTTTTCAATGTAAAATTGCTCTAATTATTCCTTTCAAATAGATGAAACATTTTATTTATCTCACAATTTTATTATTTACTTTATATGTATTTAAAGATTATTGTACTCCCATACACCCCTATGTTTGATACTTAAAAATGAAACACACCATGAGTATTTATGCTTCAATTTGCATCCTTAAAGGGTCCTATTCTGAACAATCACAAATTAAGTAAACAAAAAATTATGGAAATAACAAGGTTAGGATCATATGATGAAAAACTTATTCAGCTAAATTCAATCATTCAATCAATCAATCATCATTCAACAAACAAACAAGCAAACTGATGTGAATTTTTAACTGGAGCACTAACTAAAGTAATATATAATATCTTAATTTTAAATAGCCCAATTAAATCTCCATTGACAACTGTGCCTGGCATCACTGTCATTCAGTCTCCTGCATCATTAGCTAGAGATCTCTTCAGCTTCTTCTTTGAATTTCTAGGCGATTCAGAGGCAATTTTCCTTCAATAAAAACTAGTTCCATCAAATGTAGAATCTGATCTTTGGTATAGCCTTCATCACCAATCAATATTTTAACAGAGGAGTGAAATGGATTAACAGCTTCATTTTCTGCACTGGCAGTGTCATCATTTACATAAACATTTGGGGAAAATATAATAGTTCTTGAAGCCATTACTTATATAAAGTCTGCAACTTATGTGGAGACTTCAGATTTTTTTCCATTAAGATTTTTATGTATTACTAAAACTTCCTTTTACATTGAGTGAAAGTAGCTTCTAAATGTTTCATAATAATTATATGTTGTGAAAATTGGATAAGAATATACGCTTCATCTATAGAACACTAATATCATTGTGGAATAAGTCATGGCTATGGACCTGCTAATTCAATATAAAGCAATATAAAGAAATGAGAATTATGGCACAATAGATTATGTGCTCAATATTTTAATCTGTTTTATAAAATTAGGGCATAATAAAGAGGGATTATTATAATATTTTAATAATTTTACTTTTGTTGCTTAGTTTGAGATTTTTGGAAGTACTCATACCATTGATTGATATTGTGTTCACCTCTGTGAAATAAAACCTCACTTTTATGCCCAAATCGCTTGGTCTAAACTGGGTCATTCAAGAGCTATACATTAGGAAAGCCTGCTGGGAAGATGGTGGAGTAGGAGGACCCTAAGTTCACCTTGTGCCATGGATACAACACAGGTAACACTTACAGAAGCCCAAATAACCCAGAAGACACCTTGAACACCTGCAGAACAAACTCCAGAACTAAAGGTAGGGAAAAGGTCACAACAAAGAAGGTAGAAAGGGTGAAGACATGGTCTGGGAGTGAAAGGGACTGTAGCTATTCACAGGAAAGCCTGTGGTGCCAAAAGCGTGGAAAACAAACTTTGACACTAGGGAACCCATGAACAGTGAAGACAAATTCACATAATATTTGCCTTTGAAAGAAAGAGGGACTAAATTTCATGAGTTGTTAACAACTTAACAATTTCATTTAAAATGGAATTTTAAAAATCTCAAGGCTTTACTCTGGGAAAGCTCAGAAGATCTTAGGAACCAGAGTCCCTACCCTTAAGTGATAGGACAAATAACCTAGGTTGATACAGCATAGAACCAGCAGTTTGAAAAATGCTGGGGACAAATGGGAGGAAAAGTCATGTATTTATCTCAGAATGTGACCTGTAGAGACAGGGATCATGGGCAGAACCCTCCAGAAACAAAGAAGCTGGAAGGCACCATTTCCCTCCCCTGGCCTCCTAGCACAAAGAGCAGCCACTTGCAAGAACCAGCACCCCAATGACACTCCTTACCTAACTTGTTTGCACCAAGTCCCATAGGCCTGGACTTTAGCAGGTCTGCCATTCCTGGTCACATGTGCCTCTGTCCCTGTGATGTGGTTCCCTATCCCAGAACCAGCACAAACCCTGCCAACACCATGTCTTCATAACTGCTCTTTTGTAGGACCACATTTTGGGCAACAGGGCAGGTTTCATTCTCCAGCAGATCACCACACACCATGTTAAAATGTACCCCATTTGTGATGGAGACAAAAACATTGCCCACAAAAGGCAAAGAGAGCCTCTACAGGCACCTGGATTAAAGGAAAAAAAGGCCAAAGCCAAATCACGCGCATAGGAGACAGTCTGTGAGGCACAAGACCCTAGGGAACCATGTATAGTACATTGTGGGTGCTACAGGACCTCTTATTAATAAAGCTATAATTATTAAGAGCAAGAGAAGCAGCTGACTTTCCTAACACAGAGGAAAAAAAGTCAGACAAAATGAGGAGACACAGAAATATCTACCAAATGAAAGAACAGGACCAAGCCACAGCAAGAAACTAAAGTAAAACATGTGTAAGTAATATGCCTGACAGGCAATTTAAAGTAATGATCATAAAGATACTCACTAGATTGAGTAAAGAATGGAGGACATCAGTGAGACCCTTAACACAGAGATAAAAAAGAACCAATCTGGGGTGCCTGGGTGGTTCAGTCAGTTTAGCATCCGACTTTGACTCAGGTCATGATCTCACGGTTGGTGGATTCAAGCCCTGTGTTGGACTCTGTGCTGACAGCTCAGAGCCTGGAGCCTGCTTCATATTTTGTGTCTCCTCTCTCTCTGCCCCTCCCTAGCTCATGCTCTTTCTCTCTCAAAAAGAAATAAACATTATTTTTTTTAAAGAACCAATCAGAGACCAAGAACACAATAAATTAAAAATACATTTGATGGAATAAATAGCAGGCTAGATGAGGCAGAGGAAAGGATTAAAGGCCTGGAATACAGAGTAATGGAAAGAAATGAAGTTAAACGAAGGAAAGGAAAGAGAATTATGTAAATTGAGAATAGTCTTATGGAACTCAGTACTCCATCAAGTGTAATTACATTCACATTACGGAGGCCTCAGAAGAAGAGAGAAATAAGAGGGCAGAAAACTTATTTGAAGAAACAATAGCTGAAAAATTCCCCAATCTGGGGAAGCAAACAGCTATCCAAATCTGGTAGGCACAGGAATCACCCCAAGTTCAATCAAGGATGTCTAAATGAAGAGACATAGTAATCAAAATGGAAAAAAAAGTAGTGATAAAGAAAAATTTAAAAATCAGCAAGAGAAAAGAGGACAGTAACATACAGGGGAAACCATATAAAGCTATCAGCAGTTTTTTCAGCAGAAACTTTGCAGGCCAGAAGGCAGTAACATGATATACTCAAAATGCTTAAAGAGAAAATTCTGCAGCCAAGAATATTCTATACATCAAGGTTATAATTCAGAGCAGAAGGAGAGATAAAGAGTTTGTCAGACAAACAAAAACTAAAGGAGTTCATGACCACTAAACCAGCCCTACAAGAAATATTAAAGGAAACTCTGAGTAGATAGGAAAGAGCATAATGGAGAGTATGAAAAGTAAACTAATAAGCAAACCAAAACCAAAACCAAAAACAAAACCCACAAAAGCAGTAAAAATAAATATTTCTGTAAAAATCAGTCAAGGGATTTAAAAAGGATATAAAATATCACACCATACACCTAAACCATGGGTGGGAGGGCACTGAATGGATTTAAACCCAAGCAACAGTTGCCTTAATATAGACTGATATATGCAGAAGATGTTACATAAACCTAATGGTAAGTACAAATCAAAAACCAGTAATAGATATGCAAAGAATAAAGAAAATGGAATTCAAGTATACCACTAAAAACAACAACAACAACAACAACAACAACAACAAATGATAAAAGAGAGCATGAGCAGAAAGGATGAGAAAAAACATATAGAAACAATCAAAAAACAAGTAACAAAATGGCAATAAATACATATCTATCAATAACTGAGTATAAATGTAAAGGGACCAAATGCTCCAACAAAACCATATAGGGTGACAGGGTGAATAAAACAACAACAACAAAATACACACAGAGACTAAGATCCATCTATATATTGCCTACAGGAGACTCATTTCAGACCTACACACACCTACGATTGAAAGTGAGAGGTTGGAGAAACATTTATCATGCAAATGGATGTCAAAAGAAAGCTGGGGTAGCAATACTTACTTAGGACAAAATAGACCTTAAAACAAAGACTATGACAAGAGACAAGGAAGGACAAAATATAATAACAAAGGGGACAATCCAAAAGAAGATATAACTATTGTAAATGTTTATGCACCAAATCCACATACATAAATACATAAAACAATAACAAACATGAAGGAGCTAGTTGATAATAATACAATAATAGTAGGGGACTTTAACACCCTACTTACATCAGTGAACAGATCATCCAAACAGAGAATCAACAAAGAAACAATGGCTTTGAAAGAACACTGGACCAGATGGAATTAATAGATATCTTTAGAACATTCCATCCTAAAACAGCAGAATACATATTTTTTTCAAGTGCACAGGGAACATTCTCCAGAATCAATCATATATTAGGCCACAAGAAAAATCTCAACACATTAAAAAAAAATCAAAGTCAGGCCATGCATCTTTTCTGACCTCAGTGCTATGAAACTAGAAATTAACTGTGAGGAAAAATCTAGAAAGAGCATAAATACATGGGGGTTAAAAAATATTCTACCAAACAATTAATGGGTCAACCCAGAAATTAAAGAAGAAATAAAAAATTACATGGAAACACATGAAAATGAAAACACAATGGTCCTAAATCTTTGGGATGCAACAAAAGTGATTCTAAAAGGGAAGTATATAGTAATACAGGTGTACCTCAAGAAGGAAGAAAAAACTCAAATGAAAAACCTAGCATTATACCTAAAGAACTAGAAAAAGAAGAACAAAGACCAAATCCAGAAACTATAAGGAAATAATAAAGATTAGAGCAGAAATAAATGATATAGGAACTAAAACAAAACAAAACAAAAAACAATAGAAAAGATCAATGAAACCAGAAAGTGGTTCTTAGAAAAGACCAATAAAATTGATAAACTTCTAGCAAGACCCATAACAAAACAAAACAAAACAAAAAAACAGAAAGCACCCAAATAAACAAAATCAAAAATGAAGTGGAAATAATAACTAATACAACAGAAATACAAATGATTGTAATAGAATATTATGAAAAATTTTATGGCAAAAAATTGGACTACTTAGAAAAAAATGGATAAATTCCTAGAAACATTAACTACCAAAACTGTAATAGGAAGAAACAGAAAATTACTGACAAAGAAATTGAATCATTAATAAAAACAAAGCAAAAATAAAAAATACAACAAACAGAAGTCCACAACCAGATGGCTTTACAGGTGAATTCTACCAAACATTTAAAGAAGAGTTAATACTGATTCTTGTCAAACTATTCCAAAAAATACAAGAAGAAAAACTTCCAAATTTATTCTGTGAGGCAAGTATCACCCTGGTAATAAAGCCAGATAAATAACCACAAAAAATAGAACTACAGACCAATATCTCTAATAAATATAGATACAATATTGTTAAATATAGATACAAATATCCTCAACCAAATGGTAGCAAATCAAATCCAAACATATGGTAAAAAAATCATACACCATGACCAAGTGGGATGTATTCCTAGGATGCAAGGGTGGTTCATTATTCACAAAACAATCAACATGATAAGTCACATCAGTAAGAGAAAGAATGGGGGTGTCTGGTGGCTCAGTTGGTTAAGTGCCCCACTCTTTATTTCCTATCAGGTCATGATCTCATGGTTTGTGATTTCAAGCCCTGTGTCAGGCTCTGTGCTCACTGCATGGAGCCTGCTTCAGATCCTCTGTCTCCCTTTTTCTGGCCCTCTCTCACTCATGCTTTCTCTCTCTCTCTCTCTCTCTCTCTCTCTCTCTCTCTCTCTCTCTCTCTCAGTCTCTCTCTTTCTCTCTCTCTCTCAAAAATAAATGTTAAAGAATTTTTAAAAAATAAGAAAAAGAATAAAAACCATACGATCATTTCAATAGATGCAGCAATAGCATTTAAGAAAGTGTAACATCCATTCTTGATAAAAACTGTGTGATAGTATTCGAGGGGAGACTTACTTCAACATAATAAAGGCCATATCTCAAAAATCCATAGCCAACATCATACTCAATGGTAAAAAACAGAGCTTTTCTTCTAGGTCAGGAACAAGACAAGGTTGTCCACTCTACCATTTTTACTCAACATAGTACAGGAAGGCTTAGCTACCCAATCAGACAAGAAAAAGGAAAAAAAAAGGCTTCCAAATTGGTAAGGAAGATGTAAAGCTCTCCCTCTTTGTAGATGGCATGATATTATATATAGAGAACCCTATAAACTCCACCAAAATACTGCTAAAACTGATAAATGAATTCAGTAAAGACCCTGGATACAAAACCAATGTACAGAAATCTGTTGCATTCCTATACATTAATAAATTAAGAAAACAATCCTATTTACAATTCTACCAAAACTGATAAAATATCTAAGAATAATGAAAGAGGTGAAATACCTATACTCTGAAAACTATAGAAACAATGATGAAAGACATTCAAGATGTTCAAAGAAATTAAAAGATATAACATACTTATGAGCTGGAAGAATAAATATTGTTAAAATGTCTATACTACCCAAAGTAATTTACAGATTCAATACAATCCCTATCAAAATACAAACAACATTTTTCACAGAATAAGAGCAAAGAATCCTAAAATTTTATGGAACCACAAAAGACCTCAAATAGCCAAAGGCATCTTGTAAAAGAAAAACAAAACTGGAGGTGCCCCAATTCCAAATTTCAAGTTATATTACAAAGCTGCAGTAATTAAAACATGATGCTACTGGCATAAAAATAGACACTGAGATGAACAGAATAAAATAGAAAACCCCCAATTATATGGTCAATTAATCTTTTACAAAGGAGAAATGAATATCTAATGGGAAAAGACAATCTCTTCAACAAATGACTTTGGGAAAACTGGACAGTCACATGACAAACAATAAAACTGGACCACTTTCTTTTACCATAGACAAAAGCAAACCAAAACTGATACAAAAATGGATCAAAGACCTAATGGAAGACTTGAAACCATAACAGTCCTTGAAGAGATGACAGACAGTAATCTATCTGACATTGGCCATAGCAACACTTTTCTAGAGATGTCTTTTGAGGCAAGCGAAATAAAAGCAAAAATAAACTATAGGGACCATATTAAAATAAAAGGTTACTGCACAGGACAGGAGACAAAATTAGGGCAACCTTCTGAATGGGAGAAGACATTTGTAAATGACATGTCCGATAATGGATTAGTATCCAAAATATATGAAGAACTAATACAACTCAATTCCCAAAAAAACAAATAATCCAGTTAATTATGGGCATAAGACATTAACAGACATTTCACCAAACAAGATATACAGATGGCCAACAGACACATGAAAAGATGCGTAATGTCACTCATTGTCAGGAAAATGCAAATCAAAACTACAATGAGATATCACCGTACATCTGTCAGAGTAGCTAAAATTAGCAACAGAACAAACTATGCGTTGGTGAGGATGTAGAGAAAAGGAACCCTCTTGCACTGCTGGTGGGAATACTAACTGGGTGCAGCCATTGTGGAAAACAGTATTGAGGTTCCTCAAAAAATGAAAAATAGAACTACCCTTACATATCCAGTAATCACACCACTGGGTTTTTACTCTCAGAATACAAAAAACACAAGTTCAGAGGGATATGCCTATGCCTATGCCTACTGCAGCATTATTTACAATACCAAACTGTGGAAGCAGCCCAGGTGTCCATGGGTAGATGAATGGATAAAGAAGAAGTGGTATCTACTATCTATCTATCTATCTATCTATCTATCTATCTATCTATCTATCTATCATCTATGTATCTATCATCTATCTATATCTATCTATCCACACATACACACACGCACGTGCACACACACACACACTGGTGTATCATTCAACCATAAAAAGAATGAAATCTTGTCATTTGCAACAACATGTATAGATCTAGATAGTATAATGCTAAGAGAAATAGACAAATACCAAATGATCTTACTCATATGTGAAATTAAAGAAACAAAACAAACAAGCAAAGAAAAAAAGAAAGACACAAACCAAGAAGCTGACTCATAACTATAGAGAACAAACTAATGGTTACCAGAGAGGAGGCCTGTGCTGAGATGCAGGATGGAGATTAAAGAGTGTACTTGACATGATGAAAAAAATTGTTAATAAAATATGTTCTTCCTTCAAAAAAATTAAAAATTATATTATTATATTCTATTATTGTCAACTATAATCCAGTATAATATTTAAAATATAACACACTACATCCTATCCTTATCTCCTTTTGCATCTATGGCCAAATGACTATGTACCAGTTTAATTTTAAAATTAAAAATTTTATTTAAAAAATATAGTTCAGGATATCTTGCTTGTCTCAAGCAAACTTTATTTTAAAGAAAATAAATCTAGTATCTACATAGTTTGGCCTTAAATCACTCATTTTCTTCACATTTTATATTTTTAGCACTGAGCCTATTTTAAATTTATTATTTCTTCCCAATACATTATGTCTATCATATCTTCAAGTCATACTTAAAAACAAAAACGAATTTTAGATATCAGAATAATACATGTGTAGAAGTAATTTCAATATTGAGTAAAACTGACTTAAACAGAAATTAATTTTCTCAACTGAACAGTCACAAAAGAACAAAGATTAGGCTAGAGTGTCAGCTAAATTAAGGGAGCATTGGCCAGGTTTTTCCTATTAGTCTCAAGCCATGCGATTTCTATATTTTAGGTAACCTCATGGTCCAAAATGACTGCTGGAGCACCTGTCATTACATGTACTTACCAGAGAGCAGAAGGAAGACTTCACTCTCCTTTAAAAAAAAACATACATAGCCATAATTTCCACACAACCTACAACTAGCATTTCCTTCACTGGTACGTAGTCATTTGGCCATAGATACAAAGGAGATTAGCATAAGATGTAGTGTGTTTATGTTTTAAATATTATACTGGATTATAGTTGACAATAATATCATCTTGGCCACTATAAGCATAAATGCGATTTCTGTTTGTTTTCATTTTTATTTTGTGTATTTTTAAATGTTTTTGCATCAAGTTTACTTTTTCACTTTAAAATAACTGAAGAAGTTTAATACTTCTTTTGTTATTAAAGATTGAAAACTGCACAATCATATATCCTCATTTTTAAAGCACATGGTTATGAAGTGAGCTATTTTCTAAAGTGTTTTTCTAACATCTACCGAATTTCTTTTCTCACAATCTGTTTATTTAAATTTTCTACTTCTGTTTAACATAATTTGAATTATCTTTATTTTTTTCTAGAAAATCCAATATAGTAATGAAATGTTCACATTTATTAACATACAAATTGTCAACTCATCTTCTACAATTTAAGTCTCATACCTATAGATTTCCTCATCTAAATCATGGTTTTAGTATTTGTGTTTCCTTTTCTATAATTTGACTAAATAATAACATTGTTAGCAAGCTTGATATTCTCTCATGAACTAAATCTGGATTTGTACCAAATTTACTTCTTCTCTCTTTTTAAAGTAAGTCTCTGCTTTTATATTTATTATCTTCATTGGTTAGTATTTACCATGTTAGTTTGCAAAAAAAAACATAGTTGAATGTTTTATTATCCATTTTAAAATGTTACTTATTAATGCAAGTGTTTAAAATGATGAATTTTTCTTTCTTCATAAATCTGTTGCATTACAAATCTTCTGAAGGGCTTACTGTGTATATTTTTTGAGGCATGAACATTTTACTGTAAATTATCTTGTCTTCATGGAAACCATGAATAGATAATGTAGGTATAGGTCTGCATACTACTTAGAATGAGCTATTTTACAGCTACCATAAGATATGCAAGTATTAATTTACATTTTTACCCTTTTTTGTACATATAAACATGTCTCAAATACTATTTACATGAATAATGTACACTCGAGAGGTAAAGATAGGATCCCCCCTAAAATCCTATTCAATTATGTTTTTGGTATATATTAATACCAAGAAACTAAACTATTTTACACATTTAGGTAACCAAGTGTTTTCTCCTCAATGCAGTAAACCTTTTATACTAAAAGTAAAAAATAGCATTAGCCTTTTTAGAGTTAGCTACCTACATTCAATTAGTTCTTAGAGTGAATTTACTTTGGAATCAAAGAGTTTGTATGCCAATGCAGTATTTCCTTAAATCTCTGTATGTTACTTAAACTTGCTTAGTCATTTGGTCACTTTTTATTACTTTTTAAAAGCATAGGCAACTTTCCAAGATATTTTATCAAAATCACCTATTTTTTTCCTTGTGGGAAAGGTCGTACTGAGTCCATTTACAATAATAGAAGGACTCAAAAAAAAAAGAAGTTACATATCACACATGAGCATGAGTGGTCAGAGAGAATTTATTGAAAAATTATTCTTATGCCCTTCAGACTTCATCCTTTTTAATTCTTTAGCATTTATAAGGTCTCTTTAGCAGACTCATTAATATTTTGTTTTAAACAAGTGGGAATTTTAAATGAGCCATGTTGGAAATAGCTGGCCAAAAGCCTACCCCCTTTAGTCTACCACATCACCCTTCTTTGCATATCAATGGCCCCATTTCTCATTTTTTCCTGTGTCAAGCAGAGCTGATCCAAGCACAAAGCTTCTATTGAATTAATAGAAGATGAACACTGAGGTCAATTTGTCAGACCTGGAAGGAGAGGAGAAATGAGTTCAACAAGCAGAGGAACAATCTGGAGTACAAACAAGGACAAGAGCAAAATCAGATTTATACCAGGCACACTGCCTCATATTCTCTTTTTATTCTAATAGTCAAGTAAGGCTTTTCCAATCTTAAATCTTTGTTTTGTTCATTTTCATTTTTTAACGTTACTGACTGAACATATGTTAAGGATGAAATACTTATCTATTCACAGATAACCTCTTAGGTGATCTGCAGATACAGGAAAATAAACAATTTCCTGATATGAGAATTTTGATATGGGTGAAGTGCATCCTAAAGAAAAAGTATTCCTTGCTGCAGTGTTTTAAAGCAGTCTTCTTCAATAGAAACATAATTTGAGATACATATGTAATTAAAACTTTTCAAGAAAACATGTTAAAAATAATTTTTAAAAATAGGTAAAGTTACTTTTATTATTATAATTTAGTTTACTCAAAATATTCAAAATACTGGACAGTGTGGGTCTAGACAAATAGATCGTTTCAGTGATGACTGGAAATAATGTCTTTTTTAAAAAAAATTTAAATGTTTATTTTTGAGAAAGAGAGAGAGACAGAGCATGAGCAGGGGAGGGGCAGAGAGAGAGAGAGGGAGACACAGAATCTGAAGCAGGCTCCAGGCTCTGAGCTGTCAGCACAGAGCCTGACGTGGGGCTTGAACTCAACAAACTGTGAAATCATGACCTGAGCCGAAGTCGGATGCCTAACTAACTGACTGAGCCACCTAGGCGCCCCTGGAAATAAAGTCTTGAATGTACTTTTCATCATGTGCTTCAATCATTCATGTGTCCAATTAGTTACATATTCATGGACTGCTATGTCATATAATCTGTATCATTAAAATAGTATTGAGCACCTAACACTCAGATTATGTGACAATAATTTTATTTTAATCTAGTCTTCCATATTACATTTTGACAAAACAAAAACAAAACACAAAAGCACTGTATCTAACCTTTGGAGGTGCTAATGTCCACTTTTATGTCTAGTTAGCTCAGTTGTTGAAAGGATACAACTCACTTGGGAAATACATTTATTCAAAGGTCTTTATTTCTAGAGATAGTTAACTCCATTAAAAATTACTAGAGTTTATACAAATTACTTCAATCTCTGAGCCTCAGAAATCTGATTTGTAATCAAGTCCTAATTATAATAATAACTTCACAAGTAATCTATGTGTGGTAGGCAGAGCCTTAACTTCCCACACCCCCAGCCTCTAAGATAACATGTTCTGATGCCTGGAAACTGTGACTATGAGAAATCACTCCCATGATATGCATGCAATAGTTACCTATCTATTTACAGAGATATATTAAATTCCTTTTTTAGTAATATTTTATAGTTTCCTCTGTAGAGAACTTGTATGTCTTTCATTAATTTTATTCCTGTTTTTTTTAATATTATTATGTCCTGCTTGATAGTACACAGAAAAAACATGCTCTAATAAATATCCCCCAATTAGTGTTATGAAATATAAAGAGACTAGAAACTTAACCCCCCAGAGTGCTGGAGAACTAGAGATCTACTTACATGCTTTTTGTTCTTTCCATAAATAAAAATTTACAATTAATAACCTGTGATCAACTGTGTTATGTGGTGACTGCACACTCAGGGAGAGAAAATCAAGAAAGTATTAGAGAATTCCAACATTATAATTACCTATGTTTGCTTTTCAAGGTCAAATATATATTCCTTAGACCAAGAATTTGCATAGATCAGCCCACAGGGTAATTATTTTTTCATGTATACAAAAATGTTTCTGAAATAGGTTAAGATGGATTGTAAAACCAAAGGTGTATTATAAACTAGGCCAAAATTTATCCCCTAGTGTCTCTATTCAATTATGCCTAGTTACGTCTTCCAATCAAATTCACCAATAAAAATAATTTGCTGACATAACATTGTAGCATTGCTCAAATAACCCACTGCAAATGTTATAAGATGCTGTATATTAAATAACTATGAGTTGAAATCTTATTGATTTCCTATAAGAACATTTAACTAGAATATTTAAAGGGAAATTCCTTCTCTTTTTTAACCACAAAGAAATTAAAATTCTGAATAAACATATTTCTCAAGAGCTAATCCAAATAAAGATACTAGGCTGACTGCATGAAAATCAAATAAGGTCCTTCTATAAACACATATTTCTACCTAGGTTCCCTCTCCCCAGTCTGCTTTAGTAGATCTAGGCAGACTCAATATTATTTAAAAATGCCCTAAGTGATTTTTTTCTATGCATAGGCTTTATTGGGAAACTAGCATGAATTCTTCCAGTTTTATATAATATCATTACTGTTATTGCTCTAGACCATAGAGCAATACCATACAGGAAAAACATTTAAAATTATTTGTTCTCGGTGGGTATTACTATTTTGCCTAATTACAGTTAGATTTTCCTGTTTAACAAGAACAGCCTGTACCACCTGCCAATTAAACAGAAATAGCTCTTCTAGCACTTCTACACATAGATTATTTTAATAATCCAAGACTTTTATGTATCTGACTTTTTCAGAAATCCAGAAATTGAACAAGATATAATAGGAATAGTTTACCATCTCTTTTAATTTAGCTGAAGTAAAAACATATTTACATTGCTATTACTTCATGTGCAAGGTTAGTAAGTGAAGAAAAGTGTTATGAAAAACATTTCACAATTTCATTTCTTTTTAAAAATTTTTTAATGTTTTTTTTTTGAGAGAGAGAGAGAGAAAGAGAGTAAGCAGGGGAGGGGCAGAGAGAGAGGGAGACACAGAATCCGAAGCAGGCTCCAGGTTCTGAGCTGTCAGCGCAGAGCCTGACACAGGGCTTGAACTCACTAACTGTGAGATCATGACCTGAGCTGAAGTCAGAGGCTCAACCAACTGAGCCACCCAGGCATCCCTCAAAATTTCATTTTCAATAATATGCATACAATCATTTCAGTCAGGCTATTCTGGGAAGACAACTGAAAGACCAACATATTTGGAAGAATTATTATTTCAAGTTTAATTGTGGCATTGCTACCTTTACAAAATCGGAGGGTGAGATAGACTAATATTGGGAATCCAAATTAAATACTCCCTTGCCTTATTGACTGAGCTATCTCAAACAAAAATCCTCCCTTACAAATCTGGAAATTTGTAACATTTATTTAGTCCTTTGTTCTTCCTTGACTATTACTGTGCATCTATTATATTTACCTACTCTAAAATATATTTTTCCTTTGACCTTTGCATTTCTGGTGCAAAAAAAAATACTGAAAAGAGTGGGGGTCATGTATGTGGCAACTACTCTTGTCCCTCCTGTGAGCAGGCTACCCTACAGTTAATGCAGATAACGTTAATCAAAGACTAAATTGGGTTTCTTGCACTGCCAGTATTCACAACCTTCTTTGAAACACGGACCTCTTTACAATACCAGACATCCTGCCTCTAATACCTTCCTATTTTTCACTAGCCTATACATTTGTTTTTGAAGTATATGCCTCCAGATTTGTATAGTGCTCTTAGTTAGGGCTGGGATTCATTGGGTTTCAATTCTACAAAATGCACCTATTGTTTAAGAAAACCTGACCTATTTTATTCCTTTAAAAAACTTCTTCAAAGTAGCCTTCTTTCAAGAGTTCAAATTCTGGTCCTCATCTATATTACGTCCTTTGTGTTTCTATCTTTTTCCCCTTTAATGCTTGTTAGAATTGTATACCTTCCTTGGACTATTCACAGTTCTTTTCATTTATACTTCGCTATCTATGCCTAACGGGTGAGCTAGACTTTCGCTTAAAAAAGGCTTTTGGTAGCTAATGAAACTGTCATGAATCTAGACACCTAATTAAAAAGGTAACTACTAGATCAAGGAACACCTAATTTAGGGTAGTGAATTCTTATCTCTCAATCATCATCATGTAAGAGGTGGCTCATGTTAGGAAAAAAGTAAATAATTATTGAAGGGACAAATGAACAAGGTATGGAATGGCTTCCAGCTCTAATAACAGGCTAATTTACATAGTCTCTACATCCCTACCCTCTTGCTTCACTGCTCTTACCTAGCCTCTTCACATTTGAAAACCCAATAGTCAGACTCTGGAGTCAAATAAATGAGTTCAAATGCTGGTCCCAAAACCAGTCATTCATTGTATGACTTTTGGCAAGTTACTACCTCTTGGTAGTAACTTCAGTTTCTTAATTTACAAAATTGTTCCCCAAATTGTATTTATATTACAGAAATATGAAACAATGGATGTATGACAAAATATTGATCATGGTAACTGACATGTGGTGAACACTAAACATGTTAGGTATTCTTTATTATATATCTAGAGGAAACTGGAATTTGTTAGACATTTTTTCTTTATAAATAACATACAGACTTTATGTTCATTTTAGGGTTTTAATGTTAATTTAATAACCGAACTTAAAATTGACTGTTGGGTTATTTATTCTAGTGAATACATCAAACCTTCTAGGTACTGATATGTATATTAAAACAAGAGTTGTATGATTTCTAATGGATACAAATTTCAGCCCCAAAGTGACTTTCTGCACTGAAAAATAAACAAACTTCTCCTACTGTGACTCAATACTTGGAAGAGCACATGGAGCCATAGATGTTGCAAAGTACTCATCTCTGATTTTTTTTTAATTTTAAATTATTATTATTATTATTATTATTATTTAATATATGAAATTTATTGTCAAATTGGTTTCCATACAACATCCAGTGCTCATCCCAAAAGATGCCCTCTTCAATACCCATCACCCACCCTCTGCTCCCTCCCACCCCCGCATCAGCCCTCAGTTTGTTCTCAGTTTTTAAGAGTCCCTTATGCTTTGGCTCTCTCCCACTCTAACCTCTCTTTTTTTTTTCCCTTCCCCTCCCCTATGGGTTCCTGTTAAGTTTCTCAGGATCCACATAAGAGTGAAAACATATGGTATCTGTCTTTCTCTGTATGGCTTATTTCACTTAGCATCACACTCTCCAGTTCCATCCCTGATTTTCCAAACTATTTCTCTCTGGCTTGCATGTCCTTCCACACATAGGAGCAATGTAAATTGCAGCAATTTGTAAGACCTGTCGTCTCTATAGCAGGAAATTAAATTCTGTCCTCAAAAGAAAAGAAAAATATTGGCATCAGAAAATAACATTTCACTGCTCCATATCCAAACTGAAAATAAAGTAGAAGGTATTGGCTTATTCAGTTGCTGGACCAAATTGAATATAAGGAAAATACACACATTCTAGTGGTCTCATGTGTCTTCTATGCACATTTCGTTCATTGTGATTAATCCCTTCTGATTATCTTTTCCCCATTGTATAGATTTGTGTGAGAAAAAATACACTTGGGTTTATTATCAAACAAAAAGAGAGAAATAGAAGCATAGTGGGAAGATCATGTATTCTGAAGACAGACGGACTTAGGTTTGATAATGATTTATCTCAATTTGAGGTAGTGACCTTTGGCAAGTTTTTTGAATTTTATTTTTCTCATCCACTAAATAGAGCTACTAATAATATCTACATCTTAGGTACAGAACTTTCTTGGCAAAACACCTGAGAGATTTAATGCTAGTAAATTCTATTTAATATGATTAATATTCCATTGTTACTGTTTAGACAGTTTAATACCTGGACAAAGTGGGCATTTAGGTAGTGGTAGGTAACAGGGTTTGAGACTATTCTTATTGTCTAATTTTAATATACTAATAATTAGATATATATAAGAAGAGATTCCTAAAGACATGAATAATTCTTTGTTCATAGAGCAGCTGAATGAGAAATATGATTTAATAGTAATAGTTAACATGAATAATGTGTAATATAATATTTATTATATTCTTAAGTTATTCATTATATTAATATATAACATAAACTTGAGGCTACATATTATATTATAAATATATAATAATATATAAAAGGTATATCATATAATTTTATTATTATACAAGATGTAAATATAAATTATACATAATTAATGTATATAATAATTATTATATTTCTCTTAAAGCATATACATCCGACCATATTAACAACCTTCTGAGGAACTAAAAAGTTTTCCACTGCCTGTGGAATAAAATCCAAATATTTGAGTATTGAGTGTCATACTCTTTGCTATTTAGCCCATATAACTTTATTTATTCATAGTTCTCTTTTATATATTTATTCTTTCTTTTTCCCTGTTCCTTAATCTCTTCTTTTTTCCTTCTCTTTCCATTTTTTCTTTCTTTTGAATTTAAATATATCTGAAATTGTTGTCAAGTATGTAAACAATGATAATGCTGGAAAATATTTCTGAAAGCTTCTTTCTTCTCACACTGCCATTCCTATTCTCCCCAGCTCAGCACTATGAATTTGTTATATTGTCCCTCAGAACACTGCCTTTGCAGATGCAGTGAGAAAGTATCTTGAAATATTAGTGTTATTTATTTTACACACATGCTTATATATGCCCTCCACCCTCCCCCATATTCAAGGCATTCATATTCCACAGAGATCAATTATAACAGTAGTTTTTTTAAGAGAGTGGTCAATGCTGTCCTGTTTTATGCTTTAATTCAAAACTATCTCTCAAATCCTTCAACAGATAAAAAATTAAAAACAATCTTTTAGATTGTAAGAGGTAAAGTGTTTTGTTTTGTTTTTGTTTGTTTTTCAGTTGGTTAGTGGGAAGAAGAGGACTCTTTAGAATCAGGCAAGAGGGAAGGCATTAATAATAATCTCGCAATAGTAAATTCATGATATTTAATATGCTACACAACAAATATTCTATTGTGCTCTCTTTGAAGCACTCTTACATTATAAGGAAAAGTTCTGTTTCGATAGTTAAGTTTGTGGGACTTGCTGGCAAATTCTGGGCTATGCACTGAATGAAATCCATGTGGGAGCCAAGCCAAGGTAATGCCTCACCTTCAAGTTAAAAGTGCACAAGTGCAGAGCAGTAACTTCTTTATCTGGTGATATCTTTCCTGTGACAGCAGCCTAAATGTTATTAGCACATGATCTAGGAGAATTTGCACTCTGAATAGGCCACTCCTTACTACTCTAGGTGGACAGATCCATTGTGGACTGCACTTTGTGTTTGTGTCACTGCTTTTCTCAAACAGAGGTAAGGTTCCTAGAACCTTCATTATTTAACTGGATAGGAGTACACTATGGTGAGACCCAATTTATAAAAATATTCATGCATATATTTATCACTCTACAATTGAAAACATTTTACGACATACATATGTAATATATGATAATATATCTTAGCTTTTAAAATTACTCCTTTGTGTTGGATTGCATTTATATTTCATAACATATTTATGCATTTCCATAATATTCATTTATATTTTTTCATTTTAATATACAAATAACGCTACAATAACAATTTTATGTCTTTCTCTTGTATATATTACTTAAAGCAGAATTTCTGTACCAAAAGATGTGTGGATCGCTAATTTAAAAAAATTAATATTTATTTATTTTTGAGACAGAGACAGAGCATGAACGGGGGAGGGTCAGAGAGAGAGGGAGACACAGAATCTGAAGCAGGCTCCAGGTTCTGAGCTGTCAGCACAGAGCCCGACGCGGGGCTCGAACTCTCGGATCGTGAGATCGTGACCTGAGCTGAAGTCGAACGCTTAACGACTGAGACACCCAGGCGCCCCTGGATCGCTAATTTTAATATTTATTGATAAATGGCCCTACAAATAATAGCAACTTACCCACAAACAACATAGGATGTTGTCTAACTAAAGCTGTTACAACAATAACGTATATCTTTCAATTTTTTATTCTTGTGATCTTACATTATACAACACATTCCTTTTCTTCTAATTTTCAGCACGTGAAACCTACTCAGTTCTCAAATGTCTAGCTAATACAGGTTTTCTTCTTTGTGGGCACAATGCTTCTTTTGTCTGAAATGTCCTTCCCTCAATACCTGCTCTTCAAGAGACAAATTATAGCTAACCTTTCTTCTATGGAGGCTTTTCTGAACTATTGATGGGACTAATTTCTCTTTTATGTCCCTATACTAACCTATAGAATGTTTTACAATAATTTTCAAACCATGTCATTCTGACTCCTTTTCCATATTTTAAGTGATTTGAGAACAGAAACTGGGACTGCTTATGTTTTGTGCCCTTTACGCTCAGCACAAATCTGGCACTGAATGTTTGCTAAACGAATTGATAAGGAAATATTTACACAAATTACCCCTAGGAAAAGAACCTGGTGCCTCTGGACAATGCAGAGCTTAAGTTTAATGCTTGGCTGTGGTTCAAATAAATCCAAGTTTATTTGGGGAGAAAAATTGAGAAGGTCAGAGAATATGTTCTCCTTTTTAATTGGTATGGAGCATAATTAGAGTTCTGTAGGATAGCAGAGGGAGAACAGCTTCTGATATTATCAATTATTATGCTGATAATCTATGAACAAAGTATAATTATATAGTGCTACCAATTGCTACAGTTTAAGTTCAACCCTTAGATATTACTTAAGGCAAGACATACTAAATATAAGGATGCATTATATTTTCACATGTAATGTTATATCCATGAGTATGACTAATGGTCATATTGAGAATTGTGACTTCTATTATTCCACAAATTTGTGAATGCTTTGGTTTTAGGTAAGTGGAGATTGTTGAAAGAACAAGTGTGGCATATGCTTGAGTTCCTAAGCTGTAAAGCGACCAGCGGGCGGGTCTTACTGATTTCATTTCAAGACAGAAAGAAAGTCTCATGGTATATGAAATGCTGGAAACTGGCAAACTGATATCAGATAACATCATTTTAAACCAAAACAGTTCTGTTTATCCATTCAGTTTCAAGGTTTAGGGCTATATTCCATTGATAATGATTCGACTTTGAAAGAAAGATCACAACCATGGCTGTATCCCACCCTTGTTCATAAAAGTTTATCTCCCTTGCTACCAGACTACACTAATAGAAAAAATAGGGAGAATAAACTTTAAATAAAGTTGTATGTTATAGTTACAAACCATGTTGAGATAACTGCAGCCTAAATTAATGTAGCAAAATCTAGGAAGAGAAGATAAAACCACCAAGGACTAAGCACAATAATTTCTGGCATTAGCTGCTGTTGAAATGGCAAAATAAAACAAAATCAAGAAAGAATGTTCTCAAAGCCCTGACCAGTTTATTTCTCAAGTTCTTTCTATTTTATCAAATATTGAGTTTTTTTTTTAATTTTTTTAATGTTTATTTGTTTTTGAGACAGAGAGAGACACAGCATGAACGGGGGAGGGACAGAGAGAGAGGGAGACACAGAATCGGAAGAAGGCTCCAGGCTCTGAGCCATCAGCCCAGAGCCCGACGCGGGGCTCGAACTCATGGACCGCGAGATCGTGACCTGAGCTGAAGTCCGACGCTTAACCAACTGAGCCACCCAGGCACCCCATCAAATATTGAGTTTTTACAAGGCTCAGCTGGGTTCCTATCTTTTGCTCCTTGGCACTATTGGTCAGAAATCCTCTGATTAGAACAATGTTACACTGACTCAGCAGTGCTTTCCAAATATCTCTGACAAAACATTCCCTAGAGAACCTGTACACGATGGTTTAAAAAAAACCATGATCATTCATTTGCCATTTTAGACTCCCTGGTCCCTCTGCCACTACGTGGGAACACTTTGCAGCTTTAAATTGGTATGAAATTATGGGTCACATACTCAACAGTTAAGTAGCAAAATAGATCTTAATACATTACATAATGGGCAATAGCAGAAAATATGACGGTAAGAAAAAGGAAAAAAAATCCTAAAAATAAGAGATTCTTTGTTCTATTTAGTCACGTATGTATGTAATGAGTGTGGATTATACAGTTTATTATTGCCATGTCTGCATATGAAATTAGAGAAGTGACAAAATTATGAAGATAATGTTGGGTTGTAATAATTTTTCCTTATTCATCAAAATATTTCAAGACCATGTATATATGTATCTGTTTACTTATTCAAACTATTAAATACTGTCTTTTTTCATTTGCTTGATTTTGCATATGAAGTACATTTTCACAAATAATGGAACTCTGGACATTTCACAAATAATATAATTTTAGATTTTAAATTTAAATTTTTTACCAAATGATGCAAGTCTAATGTTATCTAATCACTCATGTGTTGAAGACACATACAAGTTGGAAGATAAGGCAGTAAGTCTCCATACAAAAGGATATGATTTCATGTTCCACATTGCAACTAGTCTCTGTGAAACATTAACATATTACCATCTAGTATGGTACAAAAAAGAATATCCACACTTAGAAAAACTATTAAATATTTCTCACAGTCCTAGCTACATGTGACATAGTCCCATCTATGAAAGGGATGGTTTTCTTGATATACGTAAACCAAAACAGCACATTGCACAGATTTCATGTAGAAGCAGATATGAAAGCCAACCTATTTAATACTTAGCAAGATATTAAAAAGACTTGCAAGAATACAGAATACTACTCTTTTCATAAGTTTTTCAGAAAAGTTATTTTTTCATAAAAATACCTATGTTAGCAGTAATAAGTTTATTATCATTATTTCAAATGAAGAAAATATTTTATCATTTTCTCACTCTTAATTTCTGGTATGATAAATTTTAATAACTATAAATCTAAAATTACTCAAATTATTAATAACTTAAGACTATAAAGGGATTTTATGACTAAAAACTTTGAGAACTATTAGCTATACATTTCTGGCATATATTTGGAAATTGTAGTACAATGTTTTTAAAATATTTAAATTTGGGGGCTCTTGGGTGGGTTAAGCATCTGACTTCAGCTCAGGTCATGATTTTGTGGTTCATGAGTTTGAGCTCTGCATTGGGCTCTGGGATGACAGCTCAGAGCGTGGAGCCTGGTTCAGATTGTGTGTTGCCCTCTCTATCTACCCCTCCCCTGTTCATTCCCTCTCTTTCAAAAATAAACATACAAAAATTTAATAAAAAAATAAAATGCTTAAATTTGTTAAATGAGAAGAAACATGCAAATGTAAAATGTTACCAAGCCATATTAGCATTTTGCAACAAACATACAGACTGAATGATGGCATGTTTGTTTTTAGGATTTGATAGAAATAATCATTCTTCTCATTATGGCTACTTTAATCTATTTTCTTTATAGATGTATTGAATATAATCGTGGTTCTTTAGCCTTTATGACACCAAATGCTTATAAAATGTCACAATATTGTAGTGCACATTTATTCCATGAAATAATTAAAATAAACTATCCTCACTTTATGGATGTCTTTTGACTAGTTAATGAAATAGAAAAAGTAGGTTTGAAAATAAGTGAATATACCTGGATTTGATACTGAAATTATTTACTTCCCCAAATTACTTTGTTACCCTTGGTAAGACTGTCATTAACTAACATTTTTTATTGGAATTCTAATTATTTAAATCCTTAATAATTTTCCATAAATTGGAATTATTCAACTGGGAAAGATTAGGTTTAATATAATACTGGGACTATCGTAAAATAGAATTATTCAAATTAGTAAGTATCCAGTGGCCTAAAATGATTTTTTTTAATGTTTCAGGTCATTAATAATGAGGCATAAAAATCTATCCAATTACTTAATTCCCAGTAAAGCCATATATCTAGTTTTATTGACTATATACTATATAAACCTCTTAACTGCAAAGATAATTGGTTAATTAATGAAATTCCTTTTAAACTAATAAGATAACTAATATACATATACATTTTCTATATGCCTATGTTTAATTTTGACTCTTTTATACCCTTGTAGTTCATTTTTGTCCTATGCTTTGCAACTACAATGTTTCTTCCTTGAAACACCTTTTACTATTATTGTGTTCTTCAATTCCATCCTTTTATAATGCAAGTTTGAAGGAAAGATAACTTTTTTTTGAGTTCATAATTCTTCAGAGCAAAAGAAACCACAAACTGACCTGATACAGAGAAAAAAAATCACACAACACAAGAGATCTCAAATATAGTACTGGAAGTAGTGACTAGGTGGGGATTGGGTGGGAATGTTCCATACATGAAATAAAGAAAAAAAAAAGCCAATAGTTGGTGACCAGAATGGAAGACTGCATTAGTCTGTTAGTGTTCAACCATATGTGACACTCCTCCCTTTAGGAATATTATGCTATCATTCAGACTTAGCCAAATAAATGTGACTGAAGAGACTGTCTAGGCAAAACCTTTACGACCAACTCCCGGTTCTTCAACTTTCTTTCTCCTTGTCTATGCAATCCTGGTATTTTGTTTCTATGGAACCTCCAGTGACCCTTAGAGACTATGATGAGAGAAGTCCACTTTCCAACCAATGATGTACACATAACTCAGGCAAGACATTAACATGTTATGTCAAAGAGTTGTTGTTGTTGTTTTCTTGTACAATCTCTAGAATATGAATGAAGTTATCTCTTTTATAAATTCCCATGCAGGTCTTAGTTTATTGGATCAATTTAATATAATGAGTGTATCTAGTTCCCAGTATGAAATAAAATTAAGATAATTCACAGAGTGTTTATTTAATAAAGGGACCATTTTGAAATTGTGACTTCCTCCTAAAAGATATGTCACGGTGTAACAGAGGTAATGATAGCAGGTTCTGTTAGTACCCTTCGATGAAAGGGGCTAGATGCAGTAAGAGTCAGCAGAACCTGGAAGGAGAGGTGAATGGAAAGGACTATCTCAAGAGGAGGTGTTAGCAATTATTACAAGATAATGCAACAGAAAAGGAACTATTAGAATGATATCCATTCTTCCCCTCCCTCTGACCTCCAGAAGTCCTACTGATATAGCTCAAACAGATAGGTCTCTTATAACAGAGAAACATGGAAAAAGTGAATAATAGAAAATGGAAAAGAGATCCAGTTCAGTGAGTTTCACCCAATTTGTTTGATTCACAGAAAAATAATACTAATAAGATGTCTAGGATTTCATGTGTGAGAGTGAAATAAAATAAATAAGATGAAAATGGGGAAAGAAGTCATACATTAAATGCTTAAAAACATGTAACATAGCTGATAATAATAAGTGACAATGTCTGAAAAGTAATGTACAGAAGGAATAGTATCAAAGGAGTAAAAAAAACTTTTTCTTCCTCCTTTTTACTTCTCAAGATGAGAGTTGATTACTTCTTCTGTTGTGAAAATTATTTCCAGCACTACCGTTCATACACATGCATAGACTCATATTCATATGGGATAATTATACTTGCCAAAAGAGTAGCCAGTTTAATCAACCTAAGTCACACATTGTTATATATTTAAAAATAAGTATAACTGGAAAATAAAGTCTTAAACTACCTATGTCAAAATGTTTCTATCATGTGAACTTGATTCAAATTTAGTAACTCTTACAGTTTTAACTCACACTGAATCCCATTCAGATTACTTCTAAAACAATCTTCTTCCTCAGTCACTTCTTCCAGTACATTGGATAAAGGTAGTAAAGTTTTCTTTTCTTCCGTATGATTGCCGTGAATTGATGGTATAGTTTCAATCTTGATTTTCACTTATTGGATAATTTATTTTGCTTAGAAGGTCTATTACCCACAACATGTAAAAGGAATCAGTTTAATTTTACTGTTTCTCAAAAACACTTATTCCTCTTTCTTGTACCATAAAGATCATAATTTATAAAAATCTTAATTATTACAGAAATTTAATTTTCTCTTCAGGTAGTAGGAAATTTTCCATATCTACTTTAATTCTGTGTTGAATTAAAAAAATTATTCAATATTAGGAAAAGAAGTAATGCATAAAGTAAGTGGTGGGATTTGGGGATTGAGATATATCATTAATATATACAACTAATTAATTAAGAAAATAAAGAAGACATACTATTTTAATCACATGGGAGAAATTTTATTTTAAGATTTTTGTAGGACTTCATATTTTTATGATGGGGATCAGAGAGTAATGCCACTTTTACATTTTCCTATATTTTCACTGGAGGAAAATCAATTTTTGAGAGATTAGAAAACAAAGATTTGACCTTGAAATTGAGGGCTATAAGTGAATTAATATTAGGTATTTAAAACATGATAATAATTTAATATAAACTTATTAGTATATATTATCTCACTTCAGATAATTTTGACACATATGTAACTTAATATTACCCTTTCTTGAGTTTTAAGTATGTATCTTTATATTCCAAATATTTTCCATAATCTTCTTATCATTAATCTTTCATCTCAGACCTACTTTCCTAAAGTAGGGAAGTTTTTGCAAAAAGTTTCTAACAATATCATGTCTTTTCCTCAGCATTGTCACTCTAATGGTATTGCTTCATAGCATTCAGAAAAGGTTATTTTTAGGTGGGTATCACAGAAAACACACTAGAATGAATAAATTTTTAAAAAATAATCTTCGGGGCGCCTGGGTGGCGCAGTCGGTTAAGCGTCCGACTTCAGCCAGGTCACGATCTCGCGGTCCGTGAGTTCGAGCCCCGCGTCAGGCTCTGGGCTGATGGCTCAGAGCCTGGAGCCTGTTTCCGATTCTGTCTCCCTCTCTCTCTGCCCCTCCCCCGTTCATGCTCTGTCTCTCTCTGTCACAAAAATAAATAAACGTTGAAAAAAAAATTAAAAAAAAAATAATCCTAAAATCAAGATCCTACTGTTTTACTCTGCAAGATTTCCATTACATGAATGTTTAAACACATGATCAGTCTGAGGTAACGCAGTTAATTAATTAGGAAATGTTTAATGTAGAAGTATGGTAACCCTCTACCCATCTCTGCTTATAGAATCCAAGTACCAAAAACACTTCCAGTACCTCACATTTCCTCTCCAATACATTGTTTTCCAAGGATAATATTAACATATCTAGACTACCATTTATCCTTAATATGTAAATCAAACGGCTCATACTATATACCTCTGATCTCTCATCATCAATCAAATCACTTTTTTAATTGTGAAATATTCTTTTTTCTCCTTTGGAAGGTTTATATTTTAACAGAGGCATTCAAAGACATGATCAGGGGTGTGATTCGATGACAGATTTGCAGAGTTTAGGGTATGGTCAGAGACATGATATACATCATGTAGACCATCTAGTCCATTAATGTTTTAGGCGGTTTGTTCTACTTTGCTAGTACAACAATGTTCATTGAACATGCACATACTCTTATAAATATATATATTCAAGAAAGGCCAAAATAAAATATTCTTGTGAAACATGATGAATGCCGTGTTTCCCATTAATATCAATTTAATATCTTTTAAGATCACATAAGAAAAAAATAATCACTCAATGCTTTTTACCCAAATCCTATTTTGGACACTTATTTTACTCTGTCTTTGTCTATATTTAGTTGTTTATTTGTTTTTTTTTTTTTTAACGTTTATTCATTTTTGAGACAGAGAGAGACAGAGCATTATTCATTTTTGAGACAGAGAGAGACAGGGAGACAGAGAATCGGAAGCAGGCTTCAGGCTCTGAGCCATCAGCCGAGAGCCTGACGTGGGGCTCGAACTCACGGACCTCGAGATCGTGACCTGAGCTAAGTCGGACGCTTAACCGACTGAGCCACCCAGGCGCCCGTCTGTATTTAGTTGTATGCATGCTGAATACCCTACAAGATTGAAATCTCATTAGCATTTTTCACCTTTGAATCACTAGTGTTTATCTAAGATCTTGCATATAATTACTTTGAAAATCTGTTCAGTTGTGTAGAACAAAAATAACGATTATGACAAAAAAGATATCTCAAGGTTGAGATAAATATTTTTAGAAAGGAAGAATATAATGAGTAGGTCTATATTTTATGCAGATTGTGTATTGTACCTAAATCAATTTGTTTGCTATATGTTTTCAAGTATGACAAAGTATTAGTTTTCTGGAAGCCACGGTAGACTCCTCACATGCAAAACCAAATATTTTACATTGGAAAGGTTAATAATCTTATGGTTAATAATCTTAAAGTTGAATCTTCATTCTTATATTTGCATATGTAAATGAGTCTGCTGATGGGAAGTTTTCCTAGAATTCATTCAGGGTAGATGAAAACTGATGTTAGCCTATACTATATTCTCCCTTAACAATATATGTTACAGATTATTGTTTTGATAAAACATAGAAAAGTAATGCATACAAGTTAATATCTAGCATATATAGTTCTGTTACTATTGCTTTTGTTTTATGATTTCTCACAATTTCTATAATATAATGGGATACAGACGTAAGTCTCAAGGTATTATTGCTTTAACAGAATTTTCTCATGTTATCATAAAACCTCATGGAATAACAGATTAAATAGCAATTAAATAATATCTCCTAATATTTACTAATTCCAGTTTTTAATAATCTAAAATATTATTTTATGTTGACTATTTTATTTAAGATCATGACTCTTGAGGAGAGTTCTGTGTATCTAACAAATGTTTTCAATGGAATAAGATAAAATCAGAAATCACTTGCAGAAGTGATGGATATAATCACCTACTTTGAAAACAAAATATTTAAATCAGAAATTTGAAATAAAGATACATGTCTTATTAGGTTTTCTGAAGAAAATAAACTGAATATATTTTTGGGACAGAGAGAGACAGAGCATGAACGGGGGAGGGGCAGAGAGAGAGGGAGACACAGAATCGGAAACAGGCTCCAGGCTCTGAGCCATCAGCCCAGAGCCTGACGCGGGGCTCGAACTCAAGGACCGCGAGATCGTGACCTGGCTGAAGTCGGACGCTTAACCGACTGCGCCACCCAGGCGCCCCAATAAACTGAATTTAAGCATTGCCTTCAATCAGGAAAAAGGGAATGAGAGGGACTTCAATTCTTTTTAAGTTTATTTGAGAAAGCACAAGTGGATGGAGAGGCAGAGAGAGAAAGAGAGAGAATCCCAAGCAGGCTCTGCTGTCAGGGTGCAGAGCCTGATGTGGGGCTGGAATCCATGAACTGTGATATCATGACCTGAGCCAAAATCAAGAGTTGACGCTTAACTGACTAAGCCACCCAGGAGCCCTGAGAGGAACTTTAATAACTTCCACTTGGCATACTGTATATTCCCTTATAACCTTCAAGACTGTGCTCAATTTTAGGAGTCTTTCAGGCTCTTGCCAACGCATTTTGTAAACACTCAAAGCAGGACTTTTCAAAAGATGGTATGCATGTCAGTTTATTCTCAGCAGTCTCACAACAAACTTCAGGTGACTTGGCATTTTCAAAGGAAAACATGATAAAATAATATTCACATGCACTGCATAGTTTAGAAACATATGAATAATTACACTTTTGAAGAAGTTTCACTCTATTCTTAAATACCATGTTCTGAATATAGGTACACACACTGAAAGAGGTGACTAACTCAGCTAGTCTCAGACTACACTGGAAAAAACAATAAAATGTTGCTTAGAATTATTAGTTTGTGAATTTTAATTTTGGTCTTATAGAAATATCATCTATTCTGAATAATCATTTTTATTTTTTATTTAATTTTTAATGTTTATTTTTGAGACACACACACACACACACACACACACACACACACACAGAGTGTAAGCGGGAGAGGGGCAGAGAGTGAGGGAGACACAGAATCTGAAGCAGGCCCCAGGCTCTGAGCTGTCAGCACAGAGCCCAACGCAGGGCTTGAACTCAGGAACCATGAGACCATGACCTGAGCTGAAGTCAGTCAGACACTTAACTGACTGAGCCATCTAGGGGCCCCTGAATAATCATTTTTCTTAAAAGGAGCCTATGACATAAAAGGACTTCATAGATCAAATATTTCACCTAGCATTCCTTAATAAGATACTATTAAATCATAAAACATAATTACATATTATCTGTGTGTTTTTGTTTACATTTTTTCAGAGTAGCATTATATCTCTAATATAAAAAAAAACTGGCTTAATTTACATAATTAAAAAACAGTGATAAGCCAGGGCTTTATAAACATGATATTCATGGAAAATATTATCTAAATCTATGTGCATTGGGACAAGTGCATATAGGAATAAGATAGTTCAAAGTGAAAATGTTGCTAACTAAAATAGTGAAAAAAAAACTGAGGACTGAATTATGCTGGAATATACATTGCATTGTCTTTATAAAAGTGTTTAATACTCTTCAAGAAAAAGCACAGTGGCTACTGTGATAAAGTTTATTTTCTAAGCCAAGAACAAATTACTGTTTTCCAATAAAAACACAATACATAAAATAAAAGAAGTTTTGAAGCAATACTTATTATTAGGGAAAAGAGAGTTATTACATAATGGTAAAATTTATACGCACATAAAATATTATTCTCAAAACACATAAGGAAATCATGGTGAAAATATAAGAGATTTAAAAATACCTCTTTAAAGAAGGAGGTTTCAACTTATCTTCTCAATAGATGATTTGTTTAGCATACAAAAATTAGATAATATGTCCTCTTCTTAAGGACATATAAATACTGATAAAATTCAGCAGGTAACAAATAGGAGAATAAGTCAAATCATATTGAACCTTGCTAATCAAAGGCAAATTCCATTTATCATCCCCTAACCTTACACTACTGCTGCCATATACTTTCCTTCCGCAGAAAATATAAATCCCATAAAATAATGATGTAAGTTTGCTTTAAATTATTCACTGGTGTTTTAAAGAAATTAAGAGAGGAAAAGGTAGTATTCTGTGTTTTACCACGTTTTTTTTTTCCTTTGTTTTTTTTTTTTCCTGGCTGTACTGAGGCACAATTGATAAATAAATAAAATTGAATATACAGCATGATGATTTGATACATATATACTTTGTGAAATGATTACCACAATTAAGTTAATTAAGACATCTATCACTTCTCATAGTTACCTCTGTGCATGTGTGGTGAGAACCACTAATGTCTATTCCTTTAGCAAATTTCAAGTACACAATAAAGTATAATTAGCTATAGCTACTATACTGTACATTAAATCCTCAGAACTTACTCATCTCATCAATGAAAATTTGTAACCTTTGACCAACATCCACCCATTTACCTCAACTCCCAGTTCCTGGCAACCAACATTCTTCTATGAGTTTGACATTTCTTTTCTTATTCTTATTCCACATATAGAGATCATACAGTATTTGTCTTCTCTCTGGCTAATTTCACTTAGCATAATGTTCTCTAGGTAATTCAGTGTTGCTGCATATGATAGAATTTCCTTCTTTTTTATGTCTGAATAATAACCATGTCATAGACATATATACCATTTCTTATCTCAACATTTCTTCTTGCAAATCCTAATTTCATTTTGGCATAATTTCTCTTCAGGTGGACACCCCCCCCCCATATATTGGGTCTGTTAACAACAAATTTGTAAACATTTAATTGATCAAAAATGTCTTCATTTTGTTTCTGCTTCTGATTGAGATGTTCATTGAATATAGAAGTCTTGACTGACTGCCCCTGACACCTCTGCCTCAAGCACTTTAAAGATGTTACTCCATTTTTGTTTGGTTTCTATGTTATTTATGAAGTGTAAGCCACCATTTACAACTGAATTTCTTTTAATCTGTAGATTTCAAGTTATTCTCTTCCATATTTGTTTTTCAGCAGTTTGGCCATGATTGTACCTAGGTATTATTTTCTTTGAATATGTCCAGATTGGTAATCCCTGAGTGTTATGGATCCTTAGGATGGGTTTTAAAAATAAAATTTAGGGAAAACTTGATCAATGCTCATTCATAAGCTTTATTAGCGCACAGTAGATTTACTATATATTTAGATTTGATGTATTAGGGTATGACCTTCCTGGAATCTCTACTGACTGCCACAAGCTATTAAACAAAATTTCCCACTCTTAATGGTAGAAAATTGAATGGCCTCCAGATCTTCACGAATTTTAGGAATAATTAAACTTATCACTCCCAATAATTTTTTTGTTGCCTGGACTCATGAAGTATCAATCTATTTATGCACAGGTTAATATGCAGTCAATTTCAGTGGATTATATTTGCATATTTCTGAAGCTCACTGGGTTTCCCCTTTCCTCTGAAACTCTACTTCAGAGATTTCAGTTGCTGTGGCTTCCCATTTTCTTCTTTTTCTTCAACTCAAAAATACCACTGGGTGTTACTGGGTTCCCAACTCCTGTGCTGGAAATTGGCTCCATGCAAGCATCTAGGTCACTCATAGAGCTCACATTGTTTTCCTTTTTTAAGAAATAACTCCTGTGCTACATGATTTTCAATGTCAGAAACAGAGGTGTTAATTGTTTTTATGAATTTTGTCCAGTTTTCTCTCTTTTTTTTTTAAGCTCATTTATTTATTTTGAGAGAAAGAGTGTGAGCAGGGGAGGGGCAGAGAGAGAAGGAGAAAGACAGAATCCCATGCAGGCTCCACGTGGAGCCCAAGGCCAGACTCGAACTCACTAACCATGACATCATGATCTGAGTGAGCCAAAATCAGGGGTTGGGTGCTCAACCAACTGAGCCACCTAGACACTCACAGTGTTCTCATTATTTAACTATTTTTTTTTGTGCTGCATGGCAAAACATAACAATCATTGAAAGGCTGTAAGTAGATGTTGCAGCTAGTAATTTTTGATCAAATGCCAAAATTGGTAAATATTCTCTGGTGACTGTAGATTTTGTCATCTTTTTTGTATAAAAGATTATTGACATTGTTTGAATGCCATTAAGTTGTGGATTAGCATTATCATTTGATGTTTTTACTCTAACATATGTTATGATCTCTTAAGAGTTGCTTTAATTCTAGGGATAGATTAGACCTACAATTAACGTGTGAATTTTCTAAGGTCTTCACTGAATATCACAGATATTCAATGGGGTCTCTCCACTTTGGCTGGTAGGAATTTGAGTGTCTCAAGTCCTGCTGTGAACTTTGGGAATAGTTACCTTATATTTGCTCAGTAGTAATTTTCATAGCCTTGTTGAGCTTCCCTTTGCAGGGGCACATATTTTTATTCAATAATAGACTCAATTTGCATAAATTTTTTCTGCAAATTTCTGGGTCATGCTTTGTCTTTCCCCTCCCACCCCCTCTTGCTCTAGTTTTCTGTTTCTAAAATTCCTGTTCTTCAATATAAGTTGTATTTCTTTCACTCGTTTTTATTTGCTGATTTTTTTTATGTTTCCTTTTCTGACTATCCCTCATCTGTGAACAAGAGTAGTTCATTTGAAACAAGCACCTTATGGAGTTTCATGAGAGAGTTATTTTTTTTAATTTTTTTATACATTTATTTATTTTTTGAGAGACAGAGTTGGGGAGGGGCAGAAAGAGGAGACACAGAATCCGAATCAGGCTCTGAGCTGTCAGCAAAGTGCCTAACACGGGGCTCAAACTCACAAACTGTGAGATCATGACCTGAACTGAAGTCGGACGCTTAACTGACTGAGCCATGCAGGTGCCCCTCATGAGAGAGTTATTAAGTCCATGATCAAACTTAACAACAATTACTCTTACAGTGCAGTTTAGTTCAAATGTCAGATTAAAAAAAAAAAAAGAAAAAAAACTTTACTCGACTTAAATTTACTTAGCTCCAACCAACTGATACTGCAGTCTTTCTTTACCATGACTAATCAGTAGCCACTTCAGGCACACGTGCCTTATGTGTCTTTCTTTCATTTAATCTTCCTATTGCATAATTACCTTCCTTTCCAAACAAAGCTCCTATGCAGTAGCTGTAACACATATTTTCTCGGAAGGAGTAATTAGCTAATGAAACTACTTGGAAAATTGTGATCAACTGATTAAATCTGAGATATTAGTCATGTTCCCACTTTTATCTTGGGGAGTCATCTTCTTGATGCTCTGACTTCTGCTGAATTTCTGAACTACTCTTTATACTTATGGTTTGTGCTTTAGATTTCTCCTATGTTTTGTTTTCTTTCATTTGGTGGGAAATTGTAGTTATTTATCTAAGAAGAAGAGGTAAAAGGTGATTTTATTCCATTTATAGCAAAACAATTTTACTTAGTACGTAAATACCTGCTTTCTGAGATTATGTAACTTAGCAGAAGCTTTATCAATACTTCTGTTATATTTGTATCTGTAAATCTTCTTGATAAAAATTTTTAAGAAACAAAAATAGAAACAGTGGCATGAAGATAAGGGTCTTGTGTTCAGAAAGCACAAAATTGTTATTCTCCAGAAGTGAAACATTGGAGAACAGTTTGAAGTTGCCATCTGGAGTAATAATAAGCTCAGTAAAATAGCAGATGTCAAGGCCAGCTTTTCCTAGTCAAAACCAAATCTAACAAGTAGCTCAATGTTTCACTGGGGGACAATTTGTTTGGGGGGAACTTTTTTACTTTTTAACAATCACTAATCTCTCCTTTGTATTGCCCAAACTGCCTGAAGCACAGTTATCATCTCCCTGGACGATCTTTTTCTCATTGTAAAAAAAGTACTGTGTTATTGAAGACATATTGTTGTGAAACCAATCTCTCTTCTGTCATCATGCATTTAATTGTTGGAAATGAGTCATTCGGGAAGTAGAATTAAAGTGAGGTGGTTATTGCAATATCTAGCTGAATAACAATTCCACATTATCATTCTCTCTTCTTTACTTCTTTTTTTATGTTTTAATTTATTTTTAAGACAGAGAGAGACAGAGCATGAGTGGGGATGGGGCAGAGAAAAGGGGTACACAGAACCGGAAGCAGGCTCCAGGCTCTGAGCCGTCAGCACAGAGCCCCAGGCGGGGCCCGAATCCAAGAACCATGAGCCCATGATCCGAGCGGAAGTCCGATGCTCAGCCTACTGAGCCCCACCCCCCCCCCCCCCCCCTCCCGGGCGCCCCTCATTCTCTCTTCTTTAAATTAATCGGGTGTGTTTTCAATGTTATGCATAAATTGATTAATCTTAGAGTGTGTTCTAATATATCACACATCCTTACATAGTTTTAAACCTACCTTTGCATAGTTTTATAATTCTACTAAACTAATTTGCAAACTCCTCACTGATAACTGCAATAAAATCACTTTAAGTGTACCTCAAGCATCAGTTAGTACTACTCTTTTTCTCCACAGTTTTGTCCTTCGGTAAAAATGATTGAAAAGATATTTATAAGGTCTTCTCAAATATTTTACTCAGGTCTAAGCTATGATAATTTTTAATTTAATTTATTTTTTTTAAATTTTTTTTTCAACGTTTATTTATTTTTGGGACAGAGAGAGACAGAGCATGAATGGGGGAGGGGCAGCAGAGAGAGAGGGAGACACAGAATCCGAAACAGGCTCCAGGCTCTGAGCCATCAGCCCATAGCCCAACACGGGGCTCGAACTCACAGAACGCGAGATCGTGACCTGGCTGAAGTCGGACGCTTAACCGACTGCGCCACCCAGGCGCCCCTAATTTAATTTAATTTTAAAATAATTTTTAAATATGTACATTTGTCCAAAACTAACTTTATTCCTTCATTAACACAGTCTACTTCATGATATTATCTGAATGTCTGCTACATCACATCCAATGACATGTAAGGTAAGCAAAACTAATCTTCAGTATATGGATGGGGAAATGTAAACTGTGATTTACTATATATTCTTCATACAGTTCACTGTTATTTAAAATATCCGAAATATCTTCTTACATGAGGCAGAATCTATGAAAGAGTTCTTGAGTGTATTGAAATAAAGAAACCATCTAAATATATATATCTGAATGTAGAGTTTCTTTTTCTTTCTTATTTGAACAGATTTTTGCTTATTTGATGCCTCTATGAAGGATCCCAAGGTCTGGATTAGTTTAATAAACACCAAGAACAAAACATTTTTGAGTGGATCATTTTATATTTTTGATGAGATATTTTTATAAATATAATTTCACATAAAAGTATAAAAATATTACTAATGAATTTTTATTATAGAAATTTCCAAAAATAATCATAATTAGCATTGTTAGCATCTATTTGGAAAAAGTATGGTGAATATCAAACGGAGCTGCCGTTAGTCACAAATCGTAGTGATTTCAGTGGTAGGGATATTTTATTCATTCATTCGCCTACATGAAAAGTCAGCTCAATTATCTGTACTAGAAGAGTATATTCGAGGTGATGTATATTTTGATTTTAGATCTCAATATTACAATATATATTTGAGGAAGATTTATTACCCTGACTATATTTTATTCTGATTTCCATTAAGTTAATTGGCTTTTAGTATTTTAATTATTAAAAGACAAAAAGAGGCATGTTTGTTAGTGGGAAAAGCAGCGTGGGAATTACTTTCAACAGTTTATGCTAAGAAAAATCACATGTGTATTATTAAATTTCAAATTAGAGTAAATTTTTTGTGTACTCAAAAAAGACACATGGTAAAAATGTTGTATGAACCTATATAATTTTTCAGGTTAACTAATCATTTTCCTTTGCTTTAATCTTTTCCTAAGTATTATTAAATTTCTTCTGTATAACTTTTTAAAAGTATAATTCCATAACACACATACTTTTTTAAAGTAACGTAAATATATAAATTATTTTTAAAATAATTTTTAAAAAAAGCAGAGTGGTTGAATCACTATTCTGTATACCTGAAACTAATGTAACATTGTGTGTCAACTATACTCAATAAATAAATAAATAGATTGATAAATAAATAAACCTAATGTACTGAACTTACTTGAAAAAGGAGAAGAATTAAACTGCAGAATATCTCAGGCACAGTAAAATTATCTTCTTAAGGACATGCATTTTCATGGAACAGCTAAAACATCTTAAACATATACAGTATTACCACTGTCCTGTCACCCTCCACTGAAAACTTTAAGTTTGTCATAAATGTCAATGGAATTTAAATAAGACTATTGAACTTAGATATTATTATAGAAGTCTACATAAAGTTTTATTGATTTCTAAATTACAACATATGGCTTCATGATTTCTGAGTTATCAGTCTCAATAGCAATTGAAAAATTGTATTTGTGGATTTTGAGACACTGGAGTATATAGAAATGACATGTTTCCGTACATTATTTTGTTAAACAAGAATGAATCCATTAACTTTTGAACTTTCTGAATTAAAGTACTCTAGAGTTCAACAGGGAATTCTCTCTTGGTGTTTTTGAAGACATCATTTGATCTGCTAATGGTTTTAGTTGTTTGATATTTGCAGTTAGCATAGAAAGCTTTGTCTGGAAAGGGTTGGGGAGACACCAACAGTAACTGCAACCCTCTCTAACCCTCCATTCTTATTGTGTATGGCATTCTAAGTGGAGATTGTAGGAGCATTTTTCTATTTATTTCAATATAGGGGATATACTTAAAAACAGGTCAATTACTATAAATTTTTACCATTTACTGTGATGCTCAGTCTTTACAGAGATTTTATACTAAACTTAACTTTTCTTCATTGAATTTCTATCATTATTGTGGTAGTACTAGTGATGTAAGCATGTAATTATTATTTTTTTATATTTCAAATGTTATATAAGTCTGAAATGGATTTACCTAATGTTTCCCTAAAAACAAGAAGCATTCCCAAATTTTGGAGGTGGTATTTTCTCTTTCTCAAGCGTTAATCACAGCAGTTATCACAATATCTCAAATAATTAAAGGTACTAAAAATTCCTGATGTGGGAGAAAAAGACCCTTCAAGTTTTCTTATTAATTAAACAGAAAACATGTAATAAATATTAAATTTAGATTATAGGAGATTGTATAGATAGTATAGAGAAAAAATATGAAGAAAACTCTTATGTGCCCACTCACACTCCTTCCTCCCACTACAGTCCTCAGATATATGAATTGTCACTGGTAACATAAATATGTTCCTATTTACTTTCTAAACTTCCTACTTATAAAAGTAAATTACAAGTCAATAAAAGGTCTCAATATATTTTTAAAATTATAAATGAAAAGCTTTACACATTATAATGTGCTATGGCTGAATTTGTAACTAACAGTTCATTTGATTTACACAATACCCCATCCCCCAACGCATGGACACACACACACACACACACACACACACACACACACACGGAATATGGTGAGTATTTTAGATTCTTTAACACTAATAAAATGTTTGTGGCACTGGCTAGTTTTAATAAGAAAATATATCATTTCCACTTTATTGGGTAAAGACAGAATAAAATTTTTCTTAAGTAGTTTCATTTATAATCAGAATTGTGCTTTAGAAGGATAGCAGGAGTAAAAAAATGGTAGTCTGGGAAAGGTTGAAAAAAATGAATCCATGGTTAGTAGTAAAGGAAGACTAAACAAGGGGTATAGTGGCAGAGTAAAAGGGTCAAAGAATTGGAGGTCCCCACAAATGTGAAGCACAGGATAATGTGAGTACTGAATATATATATTGAAATCCTATGTCTTTTTATAATATGCCAATATCATGCATAAAAAAGAATTTTGGGGGCGCCTGGGTGGCTCAGTCAGTTAAGCGTCCAACTTCGGCTCAGGTCATGATCTCACAGTCTGTGAGTTCAAGCCCCGTGTCGGGCTCTGTGCTGACAGCTCAGAGCCTGGAACTGCTTCAGATTCTGTCTCCCTCTCTCTGCGCCCCTCCCCTGTTCGTGCTCTGTCTCTCTCTGTCTCAAAAATAAATAAACGTTAAAAAAATAAAAAAAAAAAGAATTTTGGCTAGGCCAGGTTCTGAAAATTCTAATATATAGAAACAATTCAGAGTTACTTTATGAAATCCATGAAGATTTCATAAAATTAACAAGAAAAAAGACGATAGAAAAAAATAAATTTTAACAAGCATGTGCCAAATCTGAAACATAAATTTGTGAAGTTTATTTCAACTTTCAGTGAAATTTTCAACAATGTTACCCAATGCAATTTGAAGACCTTCTGGAATGCTGCATAAACACAAAAAAACAAACTGCACAACAGAATGTTTTTTTACTGCTATTTCATATTCTTGTAACTAAATACAAAAAGGATAAAAATGTGTTTTATCAGTCTACCTATGGAGTTATAGCAAAGGCTTTTTGAAAACATATTCAGACACCAGATATTAAGACAAAATAACCTCAATGACAGTAATATTTGCTCATTTAGTTTTCCATACACTAAAACTGCGTATAAAATCAACATGGTATTGTTATTTTATTAAGCATAACTGGAGTGATTATATATAAGTATTCACTATGAAAATTATATACTGTATATTTAAATAATGTAGTAGACTATCTTTTGAATTTTAATGGCATTAGGCCAGAGTGCAGAGGAAAAAAAAGGTTATACACACGCACACAATGTATACATATATGTATGTGTGTTTATATATATGTGTGTGTGTGTGCAAATATATTCACTTATTTTGCTTTAGAATTTAGTATACTATGAGATTTAATCCTATCTTCCCCTAAATCATATTTCTTTTTTTTTATATATATATGAAATTTATTGACAAATTGGTTTCCATACAACACCCAGTGCTCATCCCAAAAGGTGCCCTCCTCAATACCCATCACCCACCCTCTCCTCCCTCCCACTCCCCCATCAACCCTCAGTTTGTTCTCAGTTTTTAACAGTCTCTTATGCTTTGGCTCTCTCCCACTCTAACCTCTTTTTTTTTTTTCCTTCCCCTCCCCCATGGGTTCCTGTTAAGTTTCTCAGGATCCACATAAGAGTGAAACCATATGGTATCTGTCTTTCTCTGTATGGCTTATTTCACTTAGCATCACACTCTCCAGTTCCATCCACGTTGCTACAAAAGGCCATATTTCATTTTTTCTCATTGCCACGTAGTATTCCATTGTGTATATAAACCACATTTTCTTTATCCATTCATCAGTTGATGGACATTTAGGCTCTTTCCATAATTTGGCTATTGTTGAGAGTGCTGCTATGAACATTGGGGTACAAGTGGCCCTATGCATCAGTACTCCTGTATCCCTTGGATAAATTCCTAGCAGTGCTATTGCTGGGTCATAGGGTAGGTCTATTTTTAATTTTCTGAGGAACCTCCACACTGCTTTCCAGAGCGGCTGCACCAATTTGCATTCCCACCAACAGTGCAAGAGGGTTCCCGTTTCTCCACATCCTCGCCAGCATCTAGAGTCTCCTGATTTGTTCATTTTGGCTACTCTGACTGGCGTGAGGTGATACCTGAGTGTGGTTTTGATTTGTATTTCCCTGATAAGGAGCGATGCTGAACATCTTTTCATGTGCCTGTTGGCCATCCGGATGTCTTCTTTAGAGAAGTGTCTATTCATGTTTTCTGCCCATTTCTTCACTGGATTATTTGTTTTTCGGGTGTGGAGTTTGGGGAGCTCTTTATAGATTTTGGATACTAGCCCTTTGTCCGATATGTCATTTGCGAATATCTTTTCCCATTCCATTGGTTGCCTTTTAGTTTTGTTGGTTGTTTCCTTTGCTGTGCAGAAGCTTTTTATCTTCATAAGGTCCCAGTAATTCACTTTTGCTTTTAATTCCCTTGCCTTTGGGGATGTGTCGAGTAAGAGATTGCTACGGCTGAGGTCAGAGAGGTCTTTTCCTGCTTTCTCCTCTAAGGTTTTGATGGTTTCCTGTCTCACATTTAGGTCCTTTATCCATTTTGAGTTTATTTTTGTGAATGGTGTGAGAAAGTGGTCTAGTTTCATTCTTCTGCTTGTTGCTGTCCAGTTCTCCCAGCACCATTTGTTAAAGAGGCTGTCTTTTTTCCATTGGATGTTCTTTCCTGCTTTGTCAAAGATGAGTTGGCCATACGTTTGTAGGTCTAGTTCTGGGGTTTCTATTCTATTCCATTGGTCTAGGTGTCTGTTTTTGTGCCAATACCATGCTGTCTTGATGATGACAGCTTTGTAGTAGAGGCTAAAGTCTGGGATTGTGATGCCTCCTGCTTTGGTCTTCTTCTTCAAAATTCCTTTGGCTATTCGGGGCCTTTTGTGGTTCCATATGAATTTTAGGATTGCTTGTTCTAGTTTCGAGAAGAATGCTGGTGCAATTTTGATTGGGATTGCATTGAATGTGTAGATAGCTTTGGGTAGTATTGACATTTTGACAATATTTATTTTTCCAATCCATGAGCAGGGAATGTCTTTCCATTTCTTTAAATCTTCTTCAATTTCCTTCATAAGCTTTCTATAGTTTTCAGCATACAGATCCTTTACATCTTTGGTTAGATTTATTCCTAGGTATTTTATGCTTCTTGGTGCAATTGTGAATGGGATCAGTTTCTTTATTTGTCTTTCTGTTGCTTCATTGTTAGTGTATAAGAATGCAACTGATTTCTGTACATTGATTTTGTATCCTGCAACTTTGCTGAATTCCTGTATCAGCTCTAGCAACTTTTGGTGAAGTCTATTGGATTTTCCATGTATAATATCATGTCATCTGCAAAAAGTGAAAGCTTGACTTCATCTTTGCCAATTTTGATGCCTTTGATTTCCTTTTGTTGTCTGATTGCTGATGCTAGAACTTCCAGCACTATGTTAAACAACAGCGGTGAGAGTGGGCATCCCTGTCGTGTTCCTGATCTCAGGGAAAAAGCTCTCAGTTTTTCCCCGTTGAGGATGATGTTAGCTGTGGGCTTTTCATAAATGGCTTTTATGATCTTTAAGTATGTTCCTTCTATCCCGACTTTCTCAAGGATTTTTATTAAGAAAGGGTGCTGGATTTTGTCAAAGGCCTTTTCTGCATCGATTGACAGGATCATATGGTTCTTCTCTTTTTTTTTGTTAATGTGATGTATCATGTTGATTGATTTGTGAACGTTGAACCAGCCCTGCATCCCAGGAATGAATCCCACTTGATCATGGTGAATAATTCTTTTTATATGCCGTTGAATTCGATTTGCTAGTATCTTATTGAGAATTTTTGCATCCATATTCATCAGGGATATTGGCCTGTAGTTCTCTTTTTTTTACTGGGTCTCTGTCTGGTTTAGGAATCAAAGTAATACTGGCTTCATAGAATGAGTCTGGAAGTTTTCCTTCCCTTTCTATTTCTTGGAATAGCTTGAGAAGGATGGGTATTATCTCTGCTTTAAACGTCTGGTAGAACTCCCCTGGGAAGCCATCTGGTCCTGGACTCTTATTTGTTGGGAGATTTTTGATAACCGATTCAATTTCTTCGCTGGTTATGGGTCTGTTCAAGCTTTCTATTTCCTCCTGATTGAGTTTTGGAAGAGTGTGGGTGTTCAGGAATTGGTCCATTTCTTCCAGGTTGTCCAATTTGTTGGCATATAATTTTTCATAGTATTCCCTGATAATTGTTTGTATCTCTGAGGGATTGGTTGTAATAATTCCATTTTCATTCATGATTTTATCTATTTGGGTCATCTCCCTTTTCTTTTTGAGAAGCCTGGCTAGAGGTTTGTCAATTTTGTTTATTTTTTCAAAAAACCAACTCTTGGTTTCGTTGATCTGCTCTACAGTTTTTTTAGATTCTATATTGTTTATTTCTGCTCTGATCTTTATTATTTCTCTTCTGCTGGGTTTAGGCTGCCTTTGCTGTTCTGTTTCTAGTTCCTTTAGGTGTGCTGTTAGATTTTGTATTTGGGATTTTTCTTGTTTCTTGAGATAGGCCTGGATTGCAATGTATTTTCCTCTCAGGACTGCCTTCGCTGCGTCCCAAAGCATTTGGATTGTTGTATTTTCATTTTCGTTTGTTTCCATATATTTTTTAATTTCTTCTCTAATTGCCTGGTTGACCCACTCATTCGTTAGTAGGGTGTTCTTTAACCTCCATGCTTTTGGAGGTTTTCCAGACTTTTTTCTGTGGTTGATTTCAAGCTTCATAGCATTGTGGTCTGAAAGTAAGCATGGTATAATTTCAATTCTTGTAAACTTATGAAGGGCTGTTTTGTGACACAGTATATGATCTATCTTGGAGAATGTTCCATGTGCACTCGAGAAGAAAGTATATTCTGTTGCTTTGGGATGCAGAGTTCTAAATATATCTGTCAAGTCCGTCTGATCCAATATCTCATTCAGGGCCCTTGTTTCTTTATTGACCGTGTGTCTAGATGATCTATCCATTTCTGTAAGTGGGGTGTTAAATCCCCTGCAATTACCACATTCTTATCAATAAGGTTGCTTATGTTTATGAGTAATTGTTTTATATATTTGGGGGCTCCGGTATTCGGCGCATAGACATTTATAATTGTTAGCTCTTCCTGATGGATAGACCCTGTAACTATTATATAATGTCCTTCTTCATCTCTTGTTACAGCCTTTAATTTCAAGTCTAGTTTGTCTGATATAAGTATGGCTACTCCAGCTCTTTTGGCTTCCAGTCGCATGATAAATAGTTCTCCATCCCCTCACTCTCAATCTAAAGGTGTCCTCAGGTCTAAAATGAGTCTCTTGTAGACAGCAAATAGATGGGTCTTGTTTTTTTATCCATTCTGATACCCTATGTCTTTTGGTTGGCGCATTTAATCCATTTACATTCAGTGTTATTATAGAAAGATACGGGTTTAGAGTCATTTTGATGTCTGTATGTTTTCTGCTTGTAGTGATGTCTCTGGGACTTTGTCTCACAGGGTCCCCTTTAGGATCTCTTGTAGGGTTGGTTTAGTGGTGACAAATTCCTTCAGTTTTTGTTTGTTTGGGAAGACCTTTATCTCTCCTTCTATTCTAAATGACAGACTTGCTGGATAAAGGATTCTTGGCTGCATATTTTTTCTGTCTAGCACCCTGAAAATCTCATGCCAATTCTTTCTGGCCTGCCAAGTTTCAAAAGAGAGATCAGTCAGGAGTCTTATAGGTCTCCCTTTATATGTGAGGGCACGTTTACCCCTTGCTGCTTTCAGAATTTTCTCTTTATCCTTGTATTTTGCCAGTTTCACTATGATATGTCGTGCAGAAGATCGATTCAAGTTACGTCTGAAGGGAGTTCTCTGTGCCTCTTGGATTTCAGTGCCTTTTTCCTTCCCCAGTTCAGGGACGTTCTCAGCTATTATTTCTTCTAGTACCCCTTCAGTACCTTTCCCTCTCTCTTTCTCCTCTGGGATACCAATTATGCATATATGATTTCTTTTTAGTGTATCACTTAGTTCTCTAATTTTCCTCATACTCCTGGATTTTTTATCTCTCTTTTTCTCAGCTTCCTCTTTTTCCATAACTTTATCTTCTAGTTCACCTATTCTCTCCTCTGCCTCTTCAAGCCGAGCTGTGGTGGTTTCCATTTTGTTATGCATTTCGTTTAAAGCGTTTTTCAGCTCCTCATGACTGTTCCTTAGTCCCTTGATCTCTGTAGCAAGAGATTCTCTGCTGTCCTGTATACTGTTTTCAAGCCCAGCGATTAATTTTATGACTATTATTCTAAATTCACTTTCTGTTATATTATTTAAATCCTTTTTGATCAGCTCATTAGCTGTTGTTATTTCCTGGAGATTCTTCTGAGGGGAATTCTTCTGCTTGGTCATTTTGGATAGTCCCTGGAGTGGTGAGGACCTGCAGGGCACTTCCCCTGTGCTGTGGTGTATAACTGGAGTTGGTGGGCGGGGCCGCAGTCAGACCTGATGTCTGCCCCCAGCCCACCGCTGGGGCCACAGTCAGACTGGTGTGTGCCTTCTCTTCCCCTCTCCTGGGGGCGGGATTCACTGTGGGGTGGTGTGGCCCGTCTGGGCTACTTGCACACTGCCAGGCTTGTGATGCTGGGGATCTGGCGTATTAGCTGGGGTGGGTAGGCAAGGTGCACAGGGGCAGGAGGGGCAGGCTTACATCGCTTCTCCTTAGGTGATCCTCTTCAGGAGGGGCCCTGTGGCAGCGGGAGGTAGTCAGATGCGCTGCTGGAGGTTTGGCTCCGCAGAATCACAGAGTTGGGTGTTTGCGCAGAGCAAGTTCCCCGGCAGGAACTGGTTCTCTTTGGGATTTTGGCTGGGGGATGGGCGGGGGAGATGGCGCTGGTGAGCGCCTTTGTTCCCCACCAAACTGAGCTCTGTCGTCAGGGGGCTCAGCAGCTCTCCCTGCCTTTGTCCTCCAGCCTTCCCGCTTTCCAAGCAGAGCTGTTAACTTATGACCTCCCAGAGGCTAAGTCGCGCTTGCTGTGGGAACACAGTCCGTCAGGCCCCTCCGCTTTTGCAAGCCAGACTCGGGGGCTCTGCCTGGCCGGCGAGCCGCCCCTCCGCCCCGGCTCCCTCCCGCCAGTCTGTGGAGCGCGCACAGCCTCGCCGCCCTTCCCACCCTCTTCCGTGGGCCTCTCGTCTGCGTTTGGCTCCGGCGACTCCGTTCTGCTAATCCTCTGGCTGTTTTCTGGGTTATTTAGGCAGGTGTAGGTGGAATCTAAGTGATCAGCAGGACGTGCGGTGAGCCCAGCATCCTCCTAAGCCACCATCTTCTCTTCCCTCCCCCTAAATCATATTTCTTACCTGCCTTTAGACTTTGGATAGTTTTAAGATATGTTCCACTGACCATTGCCACATAACAAATTACTTAGTTTAAAACAAAGACTTTCCAATACTCAAATTTCTATGGACTATAGTAATTCAGACAAGACAGAGTTGGTGTAATGTGTGTTTGCTGCTTGATATTCAGAAGTGTAAGCTGGCAAAACTTGGCCCCTCAAGAGCTGAGGAACGAGCAATCTGAAGGCTTCTTCACTTACATGCCCAGCAGGTCATGCTGGCTGGCGGCTGGGATCTCAGCTCAGACTGACTGCCAGAGAACCCACTCTGAGTCTTGGTGTGTTTCCTCCCCATGATGCTCTCAGAATAGCTGGTAAACTTAAAAGGGCTCAGGTCTCCAAAGACATATGTCCTAGTGAACATTGGAGATGTGGCATCACCTCTTCTGACCTACTCTTAGACTTACACAGTATCATATGTATCATGATCTGTTGCTTACAAGTGACACCACGGATCCTATGAGAGGACAGGGATCCCTCTTCTTTATGGGGGAAATTTTTAGGTGAAATGAGAAAATACAGGATGGAAGCAGTAACCATCTTCACATGATGCAATCTGACACAGTGTTTCACATTGCATTTTGGAGCAAAATTTCCTTGGGATCTTGAGATTGCAAGAATATAAATTAAACATTCTGGCCATGGCTTTGGTTTCTAATAGCAAGTAAAAGAATCTCCTATTAATTTGTCAAGGTTACTTTCCAAAGTTTTGAATATGTTACTTAATTTATATTTTAGTTACAAGTCTTCCAAAGAAATTGTTTCTTTAGAAATAAAACTTGAATGAGATATTTTGTAAAAAGAATAGAGTGCATAATGGTTGTAATAGAATAGAGTATATAATGATATTTTTATTGCAAATGTCCTTGATAATGGATCCAGTATTTAAAAAGATACTAGGTGATGTCCAAAAAAACCAAGATAATATGAAATAAAGATTAATAGACCTCAAATAACATTACAAGAATAATAAATATGTTTTCATAAAAGCATATAAAAAGATAGCCTTAACTATAAACAAAACAAGTGAATAGCAATTTCCAACTGTAATATGGCTACTATAAAAACCTAATTCATGTTGTCGCTGTATTAATACAGGTAGAAACAGAACAAGGAGGTTTATGGTACTAGCACTGTCCTGCACTCATTACACAGAGTACAGTGCTATATTCTTTTTAAGGAACCTCAGTTTGAAAAGGATGTTTACAAAATAGGACATATCCTTGAAGGAAATAAAAATAATGAAGAGTCATTAATACAAAACACATTAATAGTCACACATACACACAGAATGTCATGCAAAACACAAACTGAACACATTTTCTCTCAACTTAGTGAAAGACTGATAATATACTTAAAATAATGGATAGGCTCTGATACAGAGTATTTTTCTTCTTCTTTTAAATTTGAGTATAATTGACACACGATACTATGTTAGTTTAGTGATTTGGTAAGTTTACATTTATGCCATGTTCATGACAAGTACAGCTACATTGAACCCATTACATCATTATTATATTTCTTTATAAGGAAAAAAAAACCCAGTTCTAAAATACTAAATTTAATGCTAAAGTTATTAGTGACTAAAACAAAATAAATGTATGGTCTCTAGATATCTTTCAAAGAAAGTAGAGTATATTACAATTTATGAAGAATGCCTCTAAATCTCAGAGTTTACTCTCTATACAAATTTGATATAACTCTTCTTAGGTTTCAAAGAATTTATTTAAGGAATCCCTTTTCATCCCTTTTCCATATTACTAAGAGAGTATCTTTTCCTTGCAAAGATGAAATGAACATGTAGAGTGAACTGCATGTGAGATGTGATAAGATGAACATTGCCCCCACTGTTTGCAAAATATTGTCAAAATTTAGGCATCTCTCAAAACATTGTTTTTTTTTTCCCAAAATTATTTTTCCATTCTGTGTCTCAGTTTGTGTAACATAAGGATTATTTGACCTATTAAGATTTAGGCCTCAGGGGCGCCAAGGTGGCTCAGTCAGTTAAGCATCTGATTTTCACCTCAGGTCACGATCTTGCAGTTCACAAGTTCGAGTCCCGCATCGGACTCTGTGCTGACAGCTCAGAGCCTGGAGCCTGTTTTGGATTCTTTGTCTCCCTCTCTCTGCCCCTCCCCTGCTTGCTCGCTCTCTGTCTCTCTCTCTCAAAAATAAATAAACATTAAAAAAAAGAATCTATTAAAAAAAGATTTAGGCCTCAAAAAGTAGGTTTAGAGGGAACATAACTCAATGTAATAAAGGCCATATGTGAAAAACCTACAGCTAACACTATACTCAATAGAGAAACTGAGAGCTTCTCCTCTGAGATGAGGAGCAAGACAAGGATGTCCATTCTCACAACCCATATTTAACATAGTACTGGAAGTCCTAGCCACAGCAATCAAAAAAGAAAAAGTATTTACCCCCCAAAATACAAAAAGAATAGTTCATATGGATATGCATGCCTTTCGTTACTGCAGCATTATTTACAATAGCCAAATTATGGAAGCAACCCAAGTGTTCATGGATAGAGAAATGGATACAGAAGAGGTGGTATATATGTATGTATGTTTGTACCCCCCCCAGCACACACACACACACACACACACACACACAAGAATATTATTCAGCCATAAAAAAGAATGAAATCTTGCCATTTGCAAAAATACAGATGGAGCTAAAGAGTATACTGCTAAGCAAAATACAGCTACTCAGAGAAAGACAAATACCATACAATTTTACTCATACGTAGGGTTTAAGAAACAAAGGAAAAAGCAAGAGAGAGAAAGACAAATCAAGAAACAGACTCTTAACTATACAGAACAAACTGATGGTTACCTTCTGGAGGGGGGTCAGGGGTTGGATGAAATAGGTGATGGGAATTAAAGAAAAAAAAACTTAGGGAAATTTCATCCTTAAAGCCTTAACATCACAAATAAGAAGAAACTTATACAATTAGGTAGACTGAAGATTTCTACAAGCACTGTTCATTTGGTTCAACTTTATATTTTCATAATGCCTCTTCTTTCAGTAAGCTCCAATATTCTATACTCACTTACTATCATGCAACACTGCTAGGTAACTAACGTTTCCAAATATCATCTACAGAACCAATTGTCACTCTTTTCAATGTTATAAATAAATATTCACAGGTAAAAGTAATGTTCTATTCACACTGTTTTTCAACTGCAATATATTTCTTTGGATGAATTTTCACACATATTTTTTTAAAAGTATGAATCAATTGAGCAAAATAAGAAAAAACAGTTAAAATTCATTTTTTCCTTTTCTGTGACTCAGAACAAATTCAATTAAAAGGAGAAAAGAGGGCTAGCCATCTGAAATAATTTCATGCAATGCAGATTATTTGCTTTTAACCTGTAATGTAGATACAGTCTAGTTAAATACTAGTAGGTTGATATGCTTGAAAATAATATGTAGAAAAAAGAATCTTTTAACTGATAAATAAAGAGATATGTGTAGGAATGAATAATAATGGAGAAACAATCATAGAATCCTTTGTGACTCAGCACAAGGTAGTAGGATTAAAAAGCCAAATTTAGAGGCCCAGAATGACTCCTGCTGAGAATACACAGTCATGTCTCAGACAGAATTTTACTTCTGCAAAAATACAGTATTGCATAATGCAATATTTAATAATAAACATTTATAAATATAAATCTGAAATTTTCAAGTTCTTTCTTTTCCATATTTAAAATATTTTAAATGTTTCTTTAAGGGATGAGTATATTTTCAAAACCACTATATTTTAACTAATTATTTGAATAAATATATCTATGTTTTCACCTTTAGCTGAAGGAGCAACACAATCTCTGGTACACTGAAGCTACCCTGCACTTCCTTTTAACAAATACTTTCCTAGAAACCACGAAGTGGAGAGCAGCACTGAGGAAATTACTATTGATATATTATTACTGTTTATTTAAAAAAATTTTCTTAATGTTTACTTATATTTGAGAGAGAGAGAGAGAGAGAGAGAGAGAGAGAGAGCGCACAAGTGGAGGAGGGACAGAGAGAGAGGGAGACACAGAATCCGAAGCAGGCTCCAGGCTCTGAGCTGTCAGCACAGATTCCGACACAGGGCTCGAACTCATGAACCATGAGATCATGACCTGAGTGGAAGTCGGATGCTTAACTGACTGAGACACCAAGGCACCCTGATATAGTATCACCGTTTAACCCATAGATACGCCTCAATTTTCACCAATCATCCTAAAGATATTCTTAATAGAAAAATGACCTAGTTGAGAATTATTGCTGCATTGTGCTGTTACGCCTTTAGTCTATTTTGTCTCTTCTTTTCTTTATTTTATTTGAATATTTAATTTTGATTTTATTTTGTTTTCATTCAGCAAACATTTATTGAGAATCTATGTACCTGACACCTTTCAATGCATTGCGGAGACAGAAGTGAATGAGACAATGCTCCTACCCTTACCGACCTTACTTTGTGATGGGACATACAGATGTTGAACAAATAAACAATTACATAAAAATACTAAATATGCAATTTAATGCCAATCTTTAGTCTACTTTAGTCTGAAACAGTTTTGACTTTAAGTTTCATAGTCTTGTTACATTTGAATTTTAGAGGCCAATTATTTAGTAGTATGATCCGCAAACTGGGTTTATCGGATGATTGTTCATGACTAGTACAAGTTGTGCATCTTTGGAAATTTTCAGCAATGGTGCTGTGTTCCTCAGATTATGTACTGCTATAGAATCTACAATTTTGATTTGTACCATTATTGATAATATTCACTCTGTTTTTGTTTTGTTGTTTTTGAGAGAGAATGTGTGCAAGAGTGAGTGGGGGAGGCACAGAGGGAGAGGAAGAGAGAGAATCTTAAGTAGGCTCCAAGCCCAGTGTGGAGCACAATGCGGGGCCTGGATCTTACAACTCATGAGATCATGACCTGAGCTGAAATCAAGAGTTGGATGCTCAACTGACTGAGCTATCCACGCACCCCAATGATATTCATTTTGATTGCTTGGTTAAGAAGTCTGCCAGACTTCCTCAATATAAAGTTAGTTTTACCCCATCTTAAATAGCTGTTTTATAGGAGTCACTTAATATTATATCAGTATCCTCTTTTCTGACTTCAATATATTCATATTTATTTATATCAGTATGGACTCATGACATCCTATTTGTCTAATGGATTCTAATCTATGTAATCTTTTTTTCTTTGAGGTTCAAATTATACAAGTCTGGCCAGTGGGAGTTTCTTCGAGCATTTGATATGTCCCCTCATTAGTTGAGTAATTCTTTATTTTTCACACTACAAAGAGGTACAGGTTCATCTTGTATTGCTCCTGTCTATCCTTAGATAATCAGACCCTAGATAATCAGACTTTTTCCCAAGGAATCATGGTACTGGTTGTGTTTGTAGTTATTAATTTAAAGATCACTGATCCAAGTCTCCACAGAAACAGAGAATGCACGGAGACACACAGAGAGACCCATGTACATGTATTAACACATACTTGCATCTGTACTCATTTCTATAATTATCTATATGCATTGATTACCGTGATTTAACAATGATACTTCTCATTCCAATCCAATACCATCCACTTTCATTTTCACCATTTTCATAATCTCAGCACTGTGCTAACAACAATGACCAGACTGACTATATTCAGTTTAATTATTTGATAAATGTCCCTATATCTAATCAGTGTGCTATTACTGTTGTCACTCTCTCCCCATGTAACTACCCTTTTGACACACAGCTGAACCACTGCTAGGGCCCCTTGAGTAATCTGTCTCTCTGCCACCCAGGCTTACAAGTGACACCAACACTCCATGCTATGATTTGTGTCCTCACAGATGTCCTCCTCACTCTGTCATGCCATTCCAGACACCATTCAGCTTGGACTCTGACCCCTCATGATGAGGCAATCCATGTGTGAAAACTTTCCATTAAGTGGGAAGGGCCTGATGACTTACTCCACTTGCAGCTAACAAAATTAACCTTCCACAGTTTCATGAAAGCTGAGAGAAGACATAAGACTCCTGGATATAAGGTGAAAGACTTTAGACATAGCAGTTCAGTAGCCAGAGTGTCAACATATATGCTATAGCTTTCTAAACCCCAATTCCCCTTGGTTACATAGAAGGACAGATAGCAAATGTACATTTGGCAGATTACTTTACAGGAGAGAAGAAAAGGGCTGCAGGAACAGTCCTTATTGATTAAGCAGCAACCTTTATAGAAGGCAGCAAATAATCAAGCCCCCCTTTCTCTGAGGAAGTTAGAAGTTAGTCAGAAGGTAGTCAGGCTATGACCTGCTTGACTTATTTAGTCCTATATGAGCAGCTACAAATATGATTCATTATCAGGAGATGGATAATACTTTTAGTCTGGCACACTCAGGAAAAATGTGCTCTACAGTTCAGAGTCCATGGTGGACTACCTCACCGAATAGTTACCTCAAGCATTTAGGTTCTGAAACTGAATACCAGGCCTTGCTTCTGCGTGGCCACCCTCCTTATCTAGCTCAGACTCTGGTCGTGTCAGGCCTTGTCCATATTTCCATGCCCTCATTTGGTATTGAGGGCTTTCAAGGTGAGTCTAAATATCTTCACAAATATCTTTATAAGAGAGGGGCAGAAAGAGATGAGACATACAGAAGAAGATAAGGTCATGTGAGGATGGAGGCTGAGATTGCAACGGTGCAGCCAAGGAATGCCTGAATCTACCAGAAGCTAGGAAAAACACAAGCATTCTCCCCAAGAGCCTTGAGAGGAAGCCAACACTTTCATTTCCTACTTCTGGCCTCTTGAGGTATAAAAAAAATAAATTTCTGTTGTGTAAGCCACCATGTTCATGGCAATTGGTGACAGCAGCCCTAGGAAACTAAAATATAAATATAAACACATATTTATATAAATATAAAACATATTTATTTATGTTTTAAACATAAATATTTATATTTATATTTATTATTATATAATAATAATTATATAATATATATAATATATAGTATATTCTATAATATATAATATTAATATATAATATATAATATACTATATATTATATATTACACAATATTATATAATATATAATATTATTATGTTTATATTTATATTTATTTTTAATATATAAAAACATATATTTTTAATATAATATATTTATATATATTTGTTTATATTTATTTATATAAACATAAATATTTATAAACATATATCTATATATATAAAACATTATTATTTATTTATATACATATAAAACATAAATATAAACACATATTTATTCATCATTTTACATAAAAATAAATTACATAACTTGGCAAAAATGTATTGTTGGGTAATTGTTATCACGATCATTGATTGATATTAAATGAATGAGTCACAGAAATAAAAAGTACAGCAGAAGGAATATAGTCAATAATATTCTAATAGCATTGTATAGCATTGTGACAGATGGTAGCTACATCTGTGATGAGCACAGCATAAGGTGTAGAGTAGTTGAATAACTATGTTGTACACTTGAAACTAATGTAACACTGTGTGACAACTATATTCAAATAAAAACAGACAAGCAAATAAAATGTATGGAAGTAAAAAAACCCAACAATCATAAAAACTTAAAAGATTAACTGAATTCGGTACTCTATTTTTCTAATTCTTAAACATTGCATACAGTTTCTACTTTACTAGACTTCTGTTTTGAAAGAACTTTACTAGCTCCTTCTCTGAAGGCTTCTGTTTCACTTGGCATACTAAACAGGATTTGTTCTATCCAAAAAAAAGTGATCTTGATTTACATCAACAACCAATCATACATGGTGATAGAGCTATATGTAAATATGATGGATTCTTTAATTCTTTTATAATAGTAGTAGAATGCCATCGTTTGACAAATATATATCTACATAAAACTTCACTGGTGTGTGTGTGTGTGTGTGTGTGTGTGTGTGTGTGTGTGTGTGTCATGCATTCATATGTGTGTGTAACTATTCTGAGATCAAAAATGTTTTATCAGCAATAAATTACCCTTTATTTTTAAGGTAAGGTTCTTAAGGTATGTTCAGTCATCTCAGGTCAACTTAAAGTTGCAGCCAAAGTAAGGGAAAGAAAAATCTAACCTAATCTGTTCTTTTTTTCTTTTTCTTTTTAATTTTTAATGTTTATTTATTTTCCAGAGAGAGAGACAGAATGTGAGTGGGGCAGGGGCAGACAGAGATGGAGACACAGAATCCGAGCTGTCAGCACACAGCCCAATGTGGGGCTCAAACTCATGAACTGTGAGATCATGACCTGAGCTGAAGTCGGACACTTAACTGACTGAGCCACCCAGGCGCCCCATAACTTGATCTGTTATAAGATGTGATTATTTTATTAAAAAAATTAGTGAAATATGAAAATGTATTTGTATAATCAATTTATTTGTATTTTAATATAATAGGATAGTCCAATCTTTCAGAAAAAACATAATTTGAATTTTTATAAAATAAGTTACTGGTGTTGTTTGTAATGTTGCATATTATTATAGGTCCAATAGACAAAAAATTAAACTTTATAAGAACTAGGTGAGAAGCTTATCTCATGTTTGCTTGAATTATATTCAATTTCACTCATATATTTATTATTTCAACTGTTCATCCATTCGGCAAATACTTTTGAATAGATACTCTGCGTTGATTGTTGCAGGAAATACAAAAGGAATATCTAAAGTAAACAACAACCATTAACCTTTGTCACAATTACATTTTAGAGGAGGAGGGAGACAATAAACAACATATGTAAGTAAATTTCATGATCTGTTAAAAAATATATCAAAAAAGAGGAAAATAAGCTATGGAAATGGAGATAGGCATGAAATTTTAGAATGACCTGGAAACCCTTCCTGAAAAGCTGAGCTTTGCGTAAAGACCAAAAGGGAGCGAGGAAGCAATTAAGAGGTATCTGAGGGCAGAATAATCTGCAAGCAAAGTGAAATAATAACGGACCTTGTATACTATACTTTGGTTCCGAACTTTGTGAAAAGCAATTAACTGCTTCTTTTCAAGTATTGAATAGTATCATTCTCTTTTAAGGGAAAGTAACACTAAAGGATAGAAAAACCCCAGAGCATCTCTATTAGCTATACTATAATAACCAAATATTGATTTATTTTAAATTCTAAGGATATAGTTACATACCCACATTAATATTAATTCCTACATTTGAATATAGAAAATGTCTAATCAATGCAAGAGAAAAATGTTTAATAAACATGAGAATGAATGCCTAAAATCAGACCTAAGGGTCAACTACCATGAAAATTTAACCTAAGTATTTGCATAATTGAGATTTGAGCATATGAGCAACATTTTTATGAGTAGTTCCCAATCCTCTTTACATATATATAGACTTTAATAATGCTTCATTTTTTATGGACATTAATAAGATACTAATCAATATTACTTATATTCAATTGGAGAAAGTTATAGTTGACTCTTGAACAACATGGGTTTGAACTGTGCAGGTCCATTTATAGAAGGACTTCTTTTTTGATAAATATAGTACAATCCTGTAAATGCATTTTCTTTCCCTTATGACTTCTTATTCACATTTTCTTTCCTCTAGCTTACTTTATTGTAATAATACTGTGTATATTACATATAACATATAAAATATGTGTTAATTGACAGTTTATGTTATCAATAAGGCTCCTAGTTAACAGTAGGCTATTAGCAATTAAGTTTTCAGGGCATCAAAATTTATAACTAGATTTTCAACTGTGTAGGGGCTGGCATTCCTCATCCCCACATTTTTTCAGGAGTCAACTGTATTAAGATTTGCCCCATGTTAAATGATATAAAGCTACAAAAATACTTGAAAACAAAGTATGGAAACTGAGGGCAAAACAGATACTTATGGCCCTTGTGTAAGGCTAGATTGTATTACTGTGTTTTATAATATTGTCTTCTTTTCACTCATAAACTGGTATGTCTTTGAGTATTGAGACCTTACTTTAATAATCTATAACAATATGTTTATACATTACAACAAAATTAATTGAACTAGATATTTCATTTTTTACTAGTATACTTTTATCAATTTTGTCTTGTATTTTGTATGACAGAGTTAGTCATATTTTTCTTTCTAGACCAATTTTCCTTCAGTAAGCCCTTTCTCTGTCTCTGATTTTTTTCCTCTAAGACTAAAAACTATTTTAGTTATGACACATAAAAATATAGAGATTGAGGAACTAGCTCCAATCTTTTAAATAACATGTTTAATTATGAAAATTTTATTGTTGCAGTAAGACACTTATTTTCAAAGGCAGTTCTTTATGCTTTAAAAGATACAGATATTCTGTATAATTACCCCTACTCTCTATCTGCTTATAAAAACAAAATTCCACAGAAATACATTGAATATACTCAGAAAAACACTGTCATTCCGTTTATATTCTTTGTGTAGAATAATCTTGCAGAACCTAGTTGTTTACATTCTTGGAGCAACAGATATATGACACATTATTTACATAACATAATACTCAAGAGAACTAGACTGAGTGAGTTCACTTCAACTGGGTGACTAGCACCAAGTTAAATAAAGGAACATAGTATTTAACATACTGTCTATGCATACACAGCCATTAAAAATAGATGAAAATTTGAGTCATCAGTGGTAATATGTAAGCAACCATGACTCACTCTCCACGCTGAAATTTTACACAGTATAAATAGAAAACTCTAGGCAGTTAATCTTTAAAAATGGTTCAGTACAAAGTAAATTGAAGCATCCATGATCACCTGATAAATGAAATAGAGAAAGATTAGAAGAACAGGGAGCCCCATCCCTGTAGACACTGGGGAATTAGAATCTTCAAACGTAAAGTCTCCACTTCCTGCCAAATATGGGAAAATTTATACATATGTTAATTAATGGAAAATAAAAAACACATTCCTAATAAGTAAATGACATGAGGTACAGACATGCCATATAAACATCTTTCAACTTAACATATGTCAAAGAGACAAAATTTCTACCACATTCTCTAGTTATATGAGAGAACCCCAAACTGGCAGATTATGAGATAATAACATAGCTTGAAGATAAATATTAGATGAGGCAAATATATCATTAAAGGAATGAAGAAAAGAATTCAGAACAACAAACTTCCATCCACTGAGTTAAAATCTGTGTTCTTTCTGAAGTAATAACTTGGTTAGGCAAGTGGATAAAATTCTTTCCATCTGTCTTTGTCTTCATGGTGAAGAGGTCTAGTGGGTCCTGTCATTAGTGGCCAAAATTAATAATATACACATGAACATCTCTTCCAAAACTCAAAGGAAAGTTGTCTTTTAACAGTTTTATTTTTAATTTCATTACTAAAAACAAAACAAAACAAAACAAAACTTTCTACAAACAAATGACCATTGTTTGTAATTCCTTAAGTGACATATTTTGGTTGTCTCACAGGGATATACCACTGTAGAAATATTTTTATAAGAATTGCTTTCTACAATATTGTTAGTAAATATAAGATCTATGCATCAAGACCATGGGATTGAGAGTTTGTTAGAAATGAAGAATTTTAGGTCCCATCTTTGAATTATTAAACAGGAATGGACATATTAACAAGATCTTCCAGAGGTTAAAGAAATACTACTTTATAGAAAATTAAACCTAATTCATTTGACATATATCAATCACTTCTGCTGACTTTTCTTTTATAGCAAGGTTTAGTAAATGGTCCCAGAATGTGAAAATGTTAAGGCAACAACAATAACAAAAGTTACAATATTTATTATCTTTTTAAAATGGAGCAAACATATTTTAAAGCATTTTCTGAAGGACCTTGAAGAAGTTACTTTCTCATTCAATTATTACAATTAGAAAAAAAAACAATAAAAATTAATCAAATTCACATCAGTTGAGAGTGTAACCTCAAATTTCTTGAATCTACACATGGCAAATCCAGTGCTTAGATTACAAACCCCAAACATTTCTTAAAACAAAATGTGCATATATGACACATATGTCACCCAGTGTTTGACAAGAAAATGAATTTAAAAGACTGGATTGTACACTATATTGTTTGATTGTCACATTATGGCTGCTTTTGCTAAAATTCACACAGCTGTTAAGAATTTTAATATGTATTATCCACTTTAGATAAAAGGTACTATATTTGGCAAGTGAATGCGAATAATAATATCAACATTCACAGAGTGTGAGCTTTCAAAACGGGTCATGCCAAACGAAGAAAAACTCCTACTTCATTCTGACAAAAAAAAATTTTGCTAGATAATTTAAATCAAACAGACATTTTATTTCCAAACTGGCTCAATCAAGAAATAATAGATCCAAAATTGTTAAAACACTTTATTTAATGCCAACTAGCACATAAAAATGTTGCGTCTTTTTCTATGAAAAATTCAAATAAAGTCATATCTTTTTCTCTTTAGGATGTCCTGGTTTTTGCTAGTATAAATGATTATCAAACTCTTGTCATTCCAGGATCACTAGATGATCTAAACTAGTTATTGATGAAGGACCATAATACAAGCTGAGAGCAAAGTACAAGCTAGCAACCCGTCCCCCCACCAAACACACACACACAGGTGAAATATGTGTGATATTCCTCGGACACTCCTGGCTACCCAAAACGAAGGAAAAGGGTTAAAGTGCTTGCCATCATGATGTGGAAAACACTAAGGCAAATGAGAAATTAAATTCCCTTAGCCAAAAGCCCATTGATAAGTCTTTGAAACAGAGTGACCTTCCTTTAGGAGCTCAGCTGCCTCCATGATGCAAAAGGGAATCTTGCCTTAACATTATCCTGACCCCGCAGGATCTTGTAAACCTACTTCCTTTATTTTAATTCCCCCAAGATATATGCTGGCAATCATACTCCAAGTTTATGACCCCCTGATATACATTTGAAGGGTCTCATTCATGATGGATGTTTTACTAAACAGTAATAAATGACGTTATCCTAACAACAGCTAGCCCCTCAAGATCCTGGAAACCTTGCTTCCCTAACCCCCTCCCTACCTGAGGGTATATAATCAGTCACTCTTCACTCTTCATAACCCCAGCACAGCTCTTTCTGCCCACGGGTCTTGTCCCAGTGCTTTAATAAAATCACCTTTTTGTACCAAAGACCTCTTCAAGAATTCCTTCTTGGCCATCAGCTCTGAACCCCACCATCACCCCCAAACCCCATCACTTATCCTGAAAGAAAATAAAATCAGTCAATATCTCCCTTTCTCCCTCTCTGCCTCTCTCTCTCTCTCTGTCTCTCTCTCTCTCTGTCTCTCTCTCTCTCTCTCTCACACACACACACACACACACACACACACACACACACACACACACACTCCTAGAGGGATTTATTTATACTGCAGTCCACTAGTAATGTTAATTATCATAAATTTAGTTAAAAGCTAAAATAATGTATGATACCTCATCTTCACTGTGTCTCACTAACGTAATTCCAGATGCGTGTGCTCTTCTCTCCAGTTCCCAGACTGTTAGACCATGAGTCTTGCTGTCAGTTTGGGATTGGAGTCAGCACTAGTATTCTTCTGAAAGTATAAACTTTATTTTCCTTTTGTTAGTGTCATAATGTATGCAGTATATTACATCGGCCAGTAAGATTTATTTGGTTAACATTTTTCTTCATTTGTAGAAAAAAAAAGCTTTGAGGAGCGCCTGGGTGGCTCATTCAGTTAAGCGTCGGACTTCAGCTCAGGTTAGGATCTCACGGTTTGTGAGTTCAAGCCCTGGGTTAGGCTCTGTGCTAAAAGCTCAGAGCCTGTAGCCTGCTTTGGATTCTGTGTCTCCCTCTCTGTCTGCCCCTCCTCCACTTGTTCTCTGTCTCTCCCTCTCTGAAAAATAAATAAACACTTAAACAAACAAACAAACAAAGCTTTGAAAGCCACGTTAATGCAAACAATAAATATTTAATTAATAACCTAAAGCGTAAATTCCTAAAATCAGATCAACATAGTAAATTACACTGATTATACTAATTGCACAAGTGATAAAAAAAGCCCAGTGAAGCACTGTGAATGACAAAATAGAAAGGAATTGGAATCAAATATCCAGTATATTAATCTTAACTATATTTTTATATCTCTGATTTTTGATGTTGAAAAAAATAACTTTACACTTCTTTTTTTAATTTTTTAATGTTTTTATTTATTTTTGACAGAGAGAGAGAGAGAAAGAGAGAGAGAGAGAGAGAGAGAGAGAGAGACTGAGTGCAAGCAGGGGAGGGGAACAAAGAGAGGGAGACACAGAATCTGAAGCAGGGTCCAGGCTCTGAGCTGTCAGCACAAAGCCCCATGTGGGGCTCGAACTCGTAGACCACGAGTTCATGACCTGAGCCAAAGTTGGAGGCTTAACTGACTAAGCTACCCAGGTGCCCCAATTTATTTATACTTCTTAATAACAGTAATATATTGTGGTTTTAACAGGAACTGGCTTATATTAAAATTAGTATTTTCAGTTGTTTTATTTCTTGAAGAATATTAATAATGTATTTCAGTCACAATAAGTTACATGTGTTATATTTAACGCATTAAATCTTATGTGTTTTGATATACGCATATACCTATGTAATCATGACTACAATAGATATACACCCTTTACTGAACTGTATATGTATATCATGTCATTTTTGGGAAATGACAATGGAGTTCAGTTCTATTCTGTTTTTAACCCTCCTGTTCTGGGGGGAAGGAAACATTGGACACATAACATTTATGTATTCTACCTAATGCCTTTAACATGGATTTCAAAAAAGATGGTCTACATTATCCAGATAATAGCTCATTCTTTTCAATAATTTTGCTAGCATAGGCTTTGCTCAGATGTTCATAGCAAGGGATATTTATTGGATATTTAGTCATGTGAATAATATCAACAAAATCACAATTGTTGAATTTACAAAGTATTTTTATAAAAATAATTTCTAAAAGGAATTTGGGAAATAATTTCAAGTCAAATCCCTCATTTCCATATGTGAGTAAACTAATATTAAGTAATTTCTCAAATTATAAGTATTTTTTATAAGCAAACCAAAATACACCTTCCCTTATGCTCACTCCAAAATATTTTGTATTATACTTCAAGTGTATATATTATAATATTTTAAATCAAATAGAAGAAAATTAATAGTGCTTCCCATTGTCTGAAAAATATGGATGAACACTGTTAAGTGTGATCAAATTTAGTTAATATTTTCAGTGTACTGCTAGTCAAGGTATTATTTGGTATTCCAAACTATGTAAATCTTAATATTTATTTATTTATTCATTTATTTACTTTTAGTTAATGTCAGTCATTTACTTTCTGAGGTAGCTGGTGGAATTCTCCTTCAATACTCAAGTCTGAGGGAGTAGAAACTGGAAATTAACTAAACATAAATAAGCTTTGAAAGAAAAATTACTCAAACTTTACTCTCACTTATATGTGACTCTATTCAAAATGGATGATGATTTTTTTTTTCAGTACAACGTGACTTTAGTTTTTTTAATGTAATAGTGAAGTAATAGGTTGTTAAGGTCATACTTTGGATTTTAATCACATTCATTACTAGATTCAAAATTCATTCTAGGGTACAATTTTGTTTCATCTTATTAAGACCTGTTAATTAAAGTAATTTACTTAAATTTCTTCTATTTAAATTTGTTAGACAGAAAATAACTCCATCAAGAAAAGTAGGACATACTTTTAAGATTCTACTTAATAGAATTCCACAAATTGCAAAATAATCAACAGTGACAAAAGCAATTAAGAGGTTTCCTGGGATTGGAGGTGGAACAGGAGAGGCGATAGAGAGGATTTACATAAAAAGATGAAGAAACTTCTGGCAGTACAGGTATGTTCCCTACCTTACTTGACGTGATTAGTTTCACAGGTGTATGCACATACCACTGGGAGATAATAGAGAAAAGATTTTTATGATTTTGCAGTGAGGATTTTCTAAACAAAGGAACCTGAAATCTTGGTTAAAAAATAAACTTTGGAAGTTAATGGTGATTGAAAAGTCAAGAGACTCAAGAACGGATGACCTTATGTTTATACATTTTAAAGGAAGATAAAACCTCACTTGGTTAACTGGGAGCCTGTCTTATCTGCTCACTGTAGATGTTTCTTCATACTCCAAAGGACATAGAGGCATTTTCCTTCTCTACCCAAGGGGATTTGCTTATACTACCTTGATTTCAGGAGCAGAATAAAGTGATTCATCCCCTACATATAATACCAGTGCTCATGCCAACAAGGGTCTTCCTTAATTCCCCTTGCCCATTGAGCCAATCCCCCCACTCACAACTCCTCCAGCAACCCTCAGTTTGTTCTTTATATTTAAGAGTTTCATGGGGCGCCTGGGTGGCTCAGTCAGTTAAGCATCCGACTTCAGCTCAGGTCATGATCTCATGGTTCATGGGTTCCAGCCCTATATCAGGCTCTGTGCTGACAGCTCAGAGCCCAGAGCCTGTTTCAGATTCTGGGTCTCCCTCTTTCCCTGCCCCTCCCATTCTTGTGCTCTATCTCCCTCAAAACTAAATCAACATAAAAAAAATAAATAAATAAAAAGGAAGAGTCTCTTATGTTTTGTCCCCCTCTCTGTTTTTATATTATCTTTGCTTCCCTTCTTCTGTTCATCTGTTTTGTATCTTACATTCCACATATGACTGAAGTCATATGATATTTGTCTATCTTGACTAATTTTGCTCTCCTTCCATCCATGTTGTTGCAAATGGCAAGATTTCATTCTTTTTAATTGCCAGGTAATATGCCATTGTATATATAAACCACATCTTCTTTATTCATTCATCTATTGATGGACATTTGAGCTCTTTCCATACTTTGGCTATTGTTGATAGCACTGCCATAAACATTGGGGTGCATGTGCCCCTTAAAAACAGCACACCTGTATCCTTTGGATAAATACCTAGTAGGGCAATTGCTGGGTCATAGGGTAGTCCTATTTTTAATCCTCTGAGGAACCTCCATACTGTTCTCCACAGTGGCTGTACCAGTGTGCATTCCCACCAGCAGTGCAAAAGGGTTCCTCTTTCTTGCCAACGTCTGTCATCGCCTGAGTTGTAATGTTTATTTATTTTTGAGAGAGAAAGAGAGAGACAGAGCACAAGTGGGGGAGGGGCAGAGAGCAAGGGAGACCAGAATCTGAAGCAGGCTCCTGGCTCCGCGCTGTCAGTACAGAGCCTGACAGGCTTGAACCCACAAACTGTAAGATCATGACCTGAGCTGAAGTCGTCAGATGCTTAACTGACTGAGCCACCCACAGACCCCTATTATCATTTAGTTTTAAATTTACTTTTACTGTCCTTCATAGAAAGTCCAATTCTTCCTTGACCTATTTTTCTCTCATATTTTCTAGGTGTACTTTACCAAAAATCATTGGTTGGAAACTCATCTATGAAAACAGATTTTTTCAAGAGTCCAGTACCACTAACATTACCTGTTTTCCCTCTGTCCAACAATAACTATGCTATCCTGGATTTTGTAACCCAAACTCTATCTGAGGCTTGGTCTAGCTATGACCAGAGGAAGACACAATATAATGGACATTTGTTCATTAAAAATTTATTGAACCCATAAAACTTTCAGGTAGGGTCAACTAGTGTGTAATTTAGTTAAAGATAAAACAACAACAACAACAACAACAACAACAACAACAACAACTGTATTCTGATTTGCTAAATCCTTAGTGAATATTAGAATAATAACAGAAGTACATTACTTCTAGAAAAGAAATTCATAGGATAGTAAAAGAATAATTTATAGGCGATCTAATCCCACTGCTTTATTTTGCAGTTAAGGGAGCACTCCAACATATATTTTATGTATTTTTCTGTGTGAATGGTATTAAAAACCAGAATTATTGGTGGGAAGGCAGTTAGATGTGACAGAAAGGCTGAGCACTATTTAGGACCAGCCAAGATTAGATAGGTTACTACTACCTCACCCACAACAAGTACACTCATTCTTAAGTCGGAAACCATATCTTATCTCCATACTATTACGTTGTTCATTTCTTCAAAGGCTATTTTTCAATCACTAGTATCTATTCCTTCTTATTCCATTGCAACAAAAACTCTAAATATCATATGGCCTAAATATCATATGGCCACACGAATAGCTGGACTAATGAATCATTTCCAGTCCTCCTTTGTGTCATCTCAGTCCACAGAGTGAAATTTCAGTTAATGATATAGAAATATTACTTAGGGAAACTTTCCTAAGAATATCTGGTATGTTCCATTTGGTCACTTACTTTTTTTGAAGTTTATTTATTTATTTTGAGAGAGAGAGAGACGGAGAGAGAGAAAAGGCACACACCAGCAGGTGAGGGGCAGAGAAAATCCCAAGCAGGCTCTGCTTTGTGAGTGCAGACCTTGAGGTGAGGCTGTCCCTTAGTTTTTTTTATTTTACATCCTCATTCCTATTATTTGGGATATAGACATGATATTTTGGGATTAAAGAACAATCTTGGGCAAGGAGTCAAAAGTCACAGTTGAGCTTGGTTGGGAACAACACAGAATAAGCCTTTTTCTTTGACAATCTTGGTGCTTTAGACTACTCATACAGTTTTTATGCTAGAAATAAATACACTTCTATATAACATTTTGTATTTTGTGTCATGGTCAGTTCAACTTAATTTCTGCCAACAGAAAACTTTGTATCTGAAAGATTGTTGCATATAACAAAACCTGAAAATTTTGGCATTGGCTTAACAGAAGTGGGAAGTCTACAGGCAGCAAAGAGTTGGAGATACTGGACAGGAAAACTGATGATTCTTTTTATGAGCTAAAACAAAACAAAACAGAAACAAAAGAAAACATATGCATGGAAAAATGACTTGTTTTACTTGTTCCATTATAAGAGCCAGAATATATTTCAACCAAAGCTATTGTTATGGGAAAATTATAGAAAAATGTTTAATGCTTATACATTGGCTGCATTTTGCCTCTTTTAGCTTAACTCTCTGAAAGAGAGAAGTTTGGGCTACACCTCTCCAGAATGTGAGCAGGGAAAGGGATAGCTTAAAGTCCAAATAAAGGAGAATTTCTCTGCCTGTTACCTATTAGCTGCGATTTCTGAGAGTCTAGCCTTTCGGAGTCCTGGGGTTAGAGAATCCAAAAGAAGTTAGCAATGAGTGTTATTTTCAATTTGACAATGTTAGTTTGACAATTCTGATGTTGCAATGCAAAGACCTTGGCCTGGCGGATTGGAAGATGTTCCTTTTCCATCCAGGTTCATGTTATTAGATATATCTCAAATCACCGGTTATTTTGTAGGCAGTTAACTTGCCTAGGTTTCTTTCTAATAAATTATACAATTCAGCTTATAATATATTATCTATGTTGACCTGTGAAAGCCCTTTATGCCTACATGTGTGAATAATTTGTGTGAATATATTTGTGTGAACATGTTATGCATATATGTGTGTATAAGTTATCTATTTTTTCTTTCTAAATAATATGGGGAGGATCATGTAGAACCACGAAGTCATAGAGTTTGAAGTACATATAGTTGAGTTTTCTTTCAGGAAGTATATGTAAGTTCTTTGTGCAAGAAGAATTATGTGCACAGATCATTTAATGGTGAAAGATTGAAGTTATTATAGAAATGCTTACTTTAGCTCCAATATCCAGACTCTCAGGCAGCACTTTTAAAAGCATGCAAATATATATATAGTGCTGTGGGACAGTAAGTATAAGCCTTGCCTTCCAGGCAATCTGGCAGTGTTCCTTGGGTAGCAATGACAAAACCAGAGCTTAGTGGATGTTTTTTTCTGGGAGATATCAGCAAGCCAAAGCAAGGCAGAGAGCATGCCAAGATGGTGTCCACAGCCTACACTCCTTCAGAAAAACTCTGTAGGCCACTATATGTGTGCCAAACCTGAAGCCCGACTCAGTCAAAAAGTCCAGAATAAGCCAAGAGGCCTCCTACACAGAAAGACAGGTGTGTGCTTCAGTCTGCTGTCTACGCAGTGCTCTGGGAGTGGAAGCCTTCCAAGAACCACTTCTTTGATTGCCACAGTCCTATAGGACTCAGGAATGCAACCTTCTCTAGTCACCATAGCTAGGTACACAGGCAAGGGGCATCCCTCGGGTAGCAACTGAAAAAAAAACCTCGGGCACCAGATTAAAATAAAAAAAGCAGCTGCCTGTAAAATTTTCCTCCAGGAGACAATGGTGCTCTGGAGCAAGGTGAAAGAAGAGTGGGAAAACAAGGTCTACTCTCTGGGGTCTCTGGAGAGGATTACAGTCAGCTCCTAGATGTGTGTTTAATTAGAAGCTTGGCCCTCAGGTCACAGCCATGGTGATTAACTAATAAGTCTCCTTCACGGAAAGACTAAACTACTTGGTCTGTGGCCTCTTGCTGCACTCTGTGGGGGGAGGGGAGGGTGCTAGATATTAAAGAGATCTTTGTCTGTTGGTTACAGTCCTCTGGTACCTACAAGCATAGACTCCACTGGCTGCCAGAGCCAGGTGATGTAGAGTTGTCCCTTGGCAGTAGCCACAAAAATTGCCAGATGGGTATGAGCTCCTTTCTGGGTGATACCCATTATTACAATCCCATGGGACAAGGAACAAAAGCTCCCCTAGCCTTCAGAGCCAGGCAGCCATGAGTGTCTCCTGGGCGGCAGCCACAAAGACTGAGGCACCAGATGCATGTAAAATATTCCTTCTGAAAGATACTGGTGTTCTGAAACATGGCAAAGACAGAGTGCAAAGATGGCACCTGCTAGTTTGCACCCTCAGTGAGTGTTGGAACAGGCTCCCAGATGTGTATACCAAATTAGATGCCCAACCTTCAGGCTGACACTTTAATACAAGCAAATGAGCCTCCTTCACTGTAAATCTAGACATGATCAGCTACCTCTGAACTGGGCCCTGGGGTGGGTAAGTGTGAGTGTGTGTGTTAGGTGTAGGGGTGGAAGAGAGGGGCTTTAAGAGCTGGCTCTCTGAATGCTACCATCTTGTAGGTCTCGGGACATGAGCTCTATTGGTTTTCAAAGTGAAATGTTGGGAGGGAAGCTCATCTCTCAGGGGCAGGTCTTAAAAGTTGAGGTGCCTGACCTAAGGTTTGAATCCTTTGCTCCTTGAGGAGAAGCTTCAGGTTTTGAGTTTTCTCCCAGTTGTAGGCCAATACTGGGAGTTGTTTTATTGCAAGATTGTGCCCAGTTTCTCTTACCCACTGTGACGTGGTTTTCTTCTCATCTGTCCAATAGGTAGTCATCACTCAGCCAGTCTTTTTTTTTTTTTTTAACAGGAAATTGTTCCATATATAGCTGTAGACAGTTTGTCCATGGGAGCAGGTGAGTTCATGATCTTCCTATGTTGCCATCATGAAATGGAATAACCTCTTTTAACTTTGTTGTCTTCTTTACAATTGGATTGTGTCAGAATTATAAAACTGAAAGCACACTCTCATCAATGTCTAATTATTAAATAGATAGCAATGGCAATATTATGAAAAATGTAAGGCATATGGTCACATTAAGTTTAAAAGAGAAAAACATGTCATTGATTGGGAGATAGTATGAATTTTACTTGCCTCAGGAAATTATTAGATTTGTTATATTAATATATTTTTGGATGCTTCATGGTATTTAATAAAGAACATTAAAAATGCAAATAAAATTTTAAATGTCAAAAATTATTGGAAAAATTTTCTGCAAGTTACTACAGTACCTCTATTAAGTAGAAATGGAAATTATACCATGATGGATAAAATAATGATCACTAATCTTTACGTATTTATTTTCAGTAAAGTCACTTATTGTATAATAAGGAAAACTGACACATACTGGTATTGAGTTTATTTCAAATCACTCTATTCTCATCTGCTACTGTAAATATTATATTTAGTTTTAAATTTTACTTCTGCCATTTAAAACATTTATAATTTGTCTAATATATTGTTCTTTAGCGAAATTAGAGATGAAAAATGTTAAAAACCCCTTTTTCTATATCATTTCATTATTTAATCAGTTCTGCTGAGAAAATATGTACAAAGATGTTAATTATATCTGTCTATCTATCTATCTATCTATGTACCATCTATCTATAATGGTGGAATGGAAAATAATGCAGATATCCAATAAACATTAAATAAATGGCCAATATATTGGAATATTGATAGAATGGAATCATATCCAATTATTAAAGTGTCATTTATTAAGGAAAAACACATCTGGCACTTCTAAGTTACTTGAGGTGAGAATTTGTGTTTCTGACAAAAAAGGTGGGATGTATTAATCTTTCCTTTTGTAGGTCCAAAACAGTATTACAAATCTTATCCAGAAGTTCCAGATATCCTTTCTAATTCTTATCTATTGATCAGTTTCAATTACCTAATCATCAATTTACACCATCCCAAAACCTCTGGGATAATATGTTAAAATGTCTGTATTACCGTAGATTTCTAAATTGAAAGCCTTGTTTGGAAGTAATCTAAATTTTAACCCTCATCCATTGCCATAGTTTCTTTTGAAGATCTGGTATCATGAGGAAGGAGAGAAGAAGTCTTAACAAAGGCTTCCCAGATTTACCTCCTAGGAAGAGAAAATAGTATCTCTTATTCATTTCCAAATAATTCATGTCTGGAGGAGATGGTTTGACAAAAGTAAATTCCCAAGAGATGGTACATCTAATTTTAAAACAAATAAGCACTGCATTAAAAAGCACATCAATTTAGATGTTATTTGTATCATTCTCATTATTAATATATTCTATTCAAGGTCAAACAAATAATCTTGGGCTACTAGTAGAATTGGAACCCTCTAATCTTCATTACAGTGTTCTATTGATAATAGATAGATATTGATAAATGTTGATATTTAAGTCTCAAAATCAGTTTTAGATGCTCTTCCTAAGTTTATGTGGAAAACTTTAAGGGGAGGTGGGAGGAGGACACCATCTCATTAACTGAGTAGACTAATTCATTATGCTCTTTTAGAACCAATGTATGGAAGGTAACACCACTTAGTCACACTGTGTGTAGGAGGAATCAAAAGTAGCAATTTGTATAAAACACCCCCTGATCTTAATATCCACCCTCTGAGAAAGCTATTCTACTCATAGTAAAACAGAGCAAATTGTGAGTCACTGGATCTGTTTTTCATCATGACTTTCTGTTTACTTATTTAAGGTTTTGAAGTTGTCAGTTATAAACATATATATTCTTAGCATGTGTTTCTTTTTTAACTTAATGTGGTATAAAAAAAGCTACATACATTTTTATCTAAGGAAAACATTGTAATGAATCTTTATTATGATAAAATTGTTGACAAAAGTGAAAGACTTAGACTATTTCAAGCGAACTTTTGCATAAAATAATCCACCCAATATAGACAGGCAGTAAGCAAGAATACAGATAATCATAAACATGTAAAACTAACAGCCATATTCAGTGGTTATAAACTATCTTCACACACACATACACACACACACACACATGCACACACACACAATTGAATGGAAAACTTAGAAAAATGATGATGTTCTTGTATGAAAAATCAAAAGAATTTCATCTTAGCCTAAAGTAACAAACTGCTCTGAGATTAGGTCAGTGTTAAATCCATCAATCATCTTACTTCGGAAACTTTTGTAAATGTGTTTTCTCAGCCTTTATCATGAAAGACTTAACGTGGGGATCAGTGAAGGATATACATGCCACTTTTTCTTTCTTGAATTTACTGCTTTCCAGTAATTCTAATCTTTCTCTTCTTTCTCACCAAATAAGTAAGTTAATTTCCTTTTTTTTTTCCATTTAAAAAGCTTCAGGTTTTCACCAGAGAAAGTATAATTTTTGTGTAAGAACACAGACACTGGATGGAATTGAAGTAATTGAATGCTAGACTTGACAGTGATAAACCGTAAACTTGCAAAGTTATTTAGCTTGATTCAGTTTTCGCATGTGTAAAGTGAATTCAGTCAGACATATCTAATACACATTTTAAAATAGATGTTTACTGAAGTATAATATACCTATGGAAAAATGCAAAAATCATAAGTACTTGGATAAGTGTATATCCATAATGTGAACTCATTGATATAACCATGATTCAGGTAGAGAAATGGAAGATTAGCAGCATCCTAGTAGCCACCTCAGGCCCCTGAAAAACCATTATTAATCCCCTCTTCCCACAATGTAGTCACTATAATGGCTTATGGCACATTAGACTGATTTTTCCCAACATTGAACTTGGTATATAGATACCACAGAGCATGGAGAATTTTACATCAGGCTTCTCACTTAACATTATCTTTAATTAATGTGGTGTAATAAGTCTTAATATATATTAAAGACCCTCTACTTTGTTTTCCATCTGCAAGCATTATTTCTAGCTATCTGAATTTCTATATAATTTCTAGAAAGATATTTTAATCCCTCTCAAAATAACCAGCATTTTTTATTAGGATTGTCTTGAATCCTATTACAGCTGTATGGATCAACTTAACTGACACCTTTAAATGTTAACTTCTTCCAGTATATGAGCATGGCATATTGTTCCAATAAAGAGATTGTCTTCATTTTTTTTAATCATGGTTTATAGTGAGTGTATTGTTGACTTATTTTGCACATCTACTATAAAATTATTCCTATGCATTTGATGTTTTTGATATTATCATAAATGATATTCTTTAATTCCTATTCTCTTTTGGGCTGGAGTATGGTAATACAAATTATATTTGCATATTTGCCTAATATTCCTGTGACCTTGCTAAATCTGTATCTGTGCAGCTTTTGTATTAATGCACTCTCTTATTTTATCTACGAATAAAAGCAATTTTACTTAATCATATTTAAATGTTTATAACTTTACTTTCTTTTCCATATCTTAAACAGATCCAGGTCTCTATTACAATGTTGAATACACATTGTGAGAGTATGTATTGACTCCTCAGTCTGACTCTCAAGCTTTCAATATTTCACCCTCAGCCTGAGTTTTGCCAGAGATCATTTGAAACTACCTTTATTGTGTAAAGAGGTTATCTTCTTCTAGCTTGCTAAGGGTTCTTACCACCTCTTACATCCAATGAACATAAGTTCTATATTACATGAACTTCATAGAAAACATTGATTGATACAAATGTTGAATTAAAATTTTAGCCCTGATATGAATGCACATGGTATTGATGTCTTCTTTTTTATAAATCAAGTTATAGCTCTGTGTGTGTGTGTGTGTGTGTGTGTGTGTGCTCGCGCGCACGTGCGAGTGTTTATTATCTGCATCAATATGCAAAGAGATATTGGCCTTCAATTTGCCTTTCTTATAATGGTCCTGTCAGGCTCTAGTATGTAGATCCTATGACCTCATAAAACAAATTATGCAGTATTTGCATAATACTGATATAATTTATTCTATAATTGTATGGAAGAATTAAATAGTGAGGCCTGAGGCCATGGAAGTTTTACTTTTTTTAAATTTACTTATTTATTTTGAGAGATAGAGTGAGAGAGAGAGGAGCACAGAATGGGAGCAAAAAGAAGGGGAGACAGAGAATCCCAAGTAAGCTCCACACCATCAGTGCAGAGCCCCACGTGGGTCTCAAACCCATGAGCTACTGAGGACATGACCTGAGCTGAAACCAAGAGTTCACTGCTTAACCACATGAGCCTCTCAGGTGCCCCAGAATTTTTACTCTTTATAGGATTTAAATTCTTCAATGATTCTGCAACTGCTTATTTTTTCTGCTTCTTATGTCTGCTTCATAGGTTGTGCTCTTACAGTACTTTGTATGTTTTGTTGATTTTCAAATTTATTCTTATCTAAAGTGATATCAAATTTTCATTTCTGATATTGATCTTTGTGTCTTCTATGTTTTTTTTATTTTCCTTGATGAATTTCACAGTGGTTTATTAATCACACTAGTCTTCAGAAAACCAACAGTTAGGTTTTTTTCTCTATTGTATATCAGCATTAAATCACATTAATTTCTTCCCTTATATATAGTAACATACTCATTACTTTTCTTTGAATTTAATATATTTTTTAACTTCAAAAACTATATTTTTAGACCATTGATTTTCAGGGTTTATTTTCTTCAATCTACATTTAAATTTAAAAATCACTCTCTGTATGGCTTTAGGTGGTTCCTACAATTTTTACATGGCATATCTTAATCATCACTCAGTTTGTTTTTTAATTTAAGTGCCATTTATTTTTTACCTATGGAATATTTTAGGTGATTATTTCCGGAGAGGATTTACTTATTTTATTATTTTTTTAACATTTATTTATTATTGAGAGACAGAGAGACACAGAGCATGAGCATGGGAGGGGCAGAGAGAGGGAGAGACACAGAATCAAAAGCAGGCTCCAGGCTCCGAGCTGTCAGCACAGAGGCCGACACGGGCTCAAACTCATGAATCCAGAGATCATGACCTGAGCTGAAGTCGGGCGCCCAACCGACTGAGCCACCCAGGTGCCCCAGGATTTACTTAATTTAATTTTTTTATTGATTGATATCTAGCTCAGTCCCACTATCATTAAAGAACATATATTCATTGATATAAGTACTTTGAAATTTATTGATATTACTTGATGGATAAACATATGATCAACTTGGGTAGGTATTCCATATGCCCTTGAAAATGATTATCATTTCATAATTATGGGCACCTTGTTCTTATTTCCTATACATTTACTTTTTTTTAACTATTGCTCCATCAGTTATTATATATGTTTGTTAGTAGCCTGCAATATAATTGTGGATTTTTGTCACTTTACGGTTCTATCAGACTTAGAGGTCTTTATCTGTTACTTCTATTAAAATAGAGCACTTTATTTCATATCACCTTTCTTCTGCCATAAAAGACTATTTTAACCTTGCATTTTTATTTGACAAACATATTTAGTCATATAATATATACTTTAGTATTACTATATTGATCAATATTCATTTAAATTTACTAAAATATTCTCATTGCCTTTTTTAAATTTCATTTTTTCACATTAATTTCATTTTCATTTTATTGAATTTATGGTCTATTCAAAGGAACATTTCTTATTTCTGAACAACACACTTTCATATGTGTTAGAATATAAATAAAGAAAAATTAATTTCTCTTTATGTTTGTAAGATATTTTATCCGACTGTCAAAGGCTGGTAATTCTAAGTTGGCAGTTTTCTTATTTCAGCATATAAGATGACAATTGTTTTTAGATCATAATTATATCAAAAGTCAAGCATGTGACTTCTTTGAAATTCATGAATATTTTTCTCCATCTGTCTCACCAATTTTTTGCATAGTTTTATGAGGAGTTTTATGGAACTGCCCTATAGTTCAGGATGCAGGCCCCTCAAAATATGGCTGCTTTCATGGTATTCTGAGTTTTCAAACAAGTTGGTTTTATATCTATCTTATAAATCATCTGCATTTTTCAGTGGGACTTTTTTTTTAATTCTATGAAATTATAAGAAATACAACCTTCTTAAGGAGTTTGGAGAGGTAAAATAAGTTTGTGTATGTAGACTCAACACAGTATTATAAAACAAATAATAACCCAGCATTTTTGTCATTATTTTGACCAAATTATAGTATTTATATTATAACTAATTATAAATAAATAATCTAAAAATTATTTTATTGAGTGTTTTTTATTATGGACATATTAATTTTTATGATATTTTAATAAAAATCATGTTTGTCTCCAAATTTTAAAGATATTTTTATGTATTTAGGATCATGTAATTATACATTTATTTAAAAAAAGAGTTATGGGGGCTCCTGGGTGGCTCAGTAGGTTAAATAGCTGACTCTTGATTTTGGCTCGGGTCATGATCTCAGATCATGATCTGGCAGTTCATGAGATTAAGCCCCAAACAGGACTCTGGGCTGACACTGAGGAGACTGCTTGGGATTTTCTTTCTCCCTTCTCTCTGCCCCTCCTCTGCTCTTACACATGCTCTCTATGTCTCTCTGGGTCTCTCTGTCTTTCAAAATAAATATTTAAAAAATAGATGACGTAGAATAGTACGAAAAACAACGTCAGATTTCCAATAACCTTAATAAGAGTTCTGGTAGTTTTTTTGTTTTTGTTTTTGTTTTTATATCACTTCTGATATTTAAAATGCTATTTACCTACTGAGCGCCTGGATGGCTCAGTTCGGTGGGTGTCCGACTTTGGCTCTGGTCATGATCTCACAGTTTGTGAGTTCAAGCCCCGTGTTGGGCTCTGTGCTGACAGCTCGGAGCCTGGAGCCTGCTTCCGATTCTGTGTCTCCCTCTCTCTCTGCCCCTTCCCCACTCACACTCTGTCTCTGTCTCAAAAATAAATAAACATTAAAAAATGTTTTTAATAAAAAAATGCTATTTACCACAGAAAAAAATCCTATTTAATGTAGCAAAAAAAAATACATATTTGAAAAGACCATTGATTTTAAAATAGATACACCTGTTAAAATATTTTCAAAATATTATTTTAAAATAGGACAAAACATCTATTTATATATGGGGGCCCTGAATAAGTATTTTTGTGTTAAATGAATATTTTAATTCAAAAATCAAAGACTAGAAGAAGAAAAAAATAAAGGTGATACTATTGAGTTTAGCAAATTGCCATGGGAGTCATATCTTCTGTTGTTTTATAAATGATGTTCATGTGTACTTTATTAAATTCATGTCTGTAAAACTACAAGATACACTTCTACAGATATTTAAATAAAAGTGAAAAAATAAAGCAGGCAATCTGCATATTCAAAAAAGTAGAACTTTTTGTTTTTCATTATGTTTTTATAAGACTAATCCAATCAGTTTAAGTCAAAATACACATTAAAAACTAAAAATATTACTTCTTAGTATTACTTAAAGTAATTAAGTAATCTAACAATAATCAGATTTAATGTGTAAGTCATTAAGAAACATTTAATGCTATCCAACATTTGGAATAATGCTTAAAGTTATAAAAACAAAGTGTTTTATACCACTGACGAGAGGGGAGAGAGGAGCAGAGATGGAGAGGAAGGGAGGGATAGAGACAGAGATTAAAATAAAAAGAACAGGAGGAAAAGGAAAAAGAGAAAATTTCAAGGACTTTTTTTAATATCACTGACTCACAATACCAAATAAGATCCTTTGCACATTAGGAAAAAAGAAAACTGTTAATGTCAGAAAAAGAACAGATGTTATCAAAATTTGTCCTCATTCAAAAAAAGTAAAACCAAATGTGTTTATCCTTCTTTGGTAATTTAAATATTTCAAATGCATGTTATTCGTTTTTATTTTGAAAATCCTAACTCATATTTCTTTAACTGTTCCGAGCTCTCCTCCTACAACAATTCTATATTTATTGTTACTCCTACTTGATAAACTATACTAGCTTCCAAAGTATGTTTCTCTCCCATTTGTGTTTCAGCTCCTCATGCTGTTTGTTAGTCATTAAAATTTGTTTTTCCTTTATACATACAAAAAATCACTTAAGGAAAGTACATTACCATGTTCTTTAAAATAATTTTGGGTGAGAAAATAGCCAACTATATTTCTTAACTGCAATTTTAAAATAAATTATTGTTCTCTTAGGAAAGAAAACCAATCAATTCAAGTTTTGTATATGGAATGTTTCAATTAAATATTTTTTGTTTTTCTGTGTTTTTTAAAGTGTTTTGTTTTGTTTTGTGTTGTGTTGTTTTAATTTGGGCAGCAAATTATGTGTCCTTCATAGTTTCATTAACAGAAGTAAGTTACTTTGCACTTGACTTTAAGGGAGAGAAAATAAACACTAGTTACAATTTAGCTCTGGAAATGGTATTTTTACCAGTATAATGCATAAGTAAAGGCAGAGATATCTTGAGAGTATTTAGGAATAATATACTAAGAATGATCACAGCAAATAATCAATGCAGAAAATGAAGGATTACTGTCATTCTGTCTAGAATTTTCACAATAGTTGTGTAATATACTTATTGATCATCTTGAATTAAAATTTGATGAATGAGCTCTAATCACCTGTTTTTTTGTTTTGGTTTGGTTTGTTGTTTTCTTTTTTTGTTTGTTTTTGTTTTTGTTTTTGTTTTGAGTGGGTCACTAGGCTGTAAATAAGCCAAGCCATCATCAGTTCCTATGTAGTGGGATGATTGAGAAAAGGCATAATAATTTAAAATTAATGCTGCCTATGGGTGCCTGGGTGGTTCAGTCGTCCAACTCTTGATTTTGGCTTACGTCATGATCACAGGGTTTGTTGGTTTGAGCTCAATGCAGAGCCTGCTTGGGATTCTCTCCCTCCCCTCTGTCTTTGTCCCTCCCCCCCCCCCCACATACACATGCTTTCTCTCTCTTTTTCTCTAAATATAATTTTTTTAATTAAAAAAAATAAAATCAACATTGCTTAAAAACAATACCAAAGACAATTCACTTAATGAAGAATATTCATAAAAATCTATATGCCAAATTAATTTTCATCAAATAATCATGATTCTTAAGTAATGGAACAGGTTCAGATTTTTAAAACATTTTTACATCTTTTCATGTTTTGTAATATGCAAACCTTCGTTTAAAATCTACTTTACAAAAACAGGTGAAAAAAATATTCTTCATCATACTTAGAAAAATTAAAGTTAGAAGTATAATAGTGTAACTGTAGTTAGTATAAATTAAGAATTTGCACTTTTTAATTTTAAAATATTGTTTGCCTGAAGTCATAGTTCTTGGATTATAATTCATTGATTTCACTACTTTGAGTAGCTTTGCCTCCTTTTGACAATTTCCTTGGTAATATGGCTGGTTGTTTTATAAAATTAATCTCCTTACCAAAATTAAAAATAGAACTACTATGTCATCTAGCAATTCCTCTTCTGGGTATTTATCCAGGGAAAATAAAAACAATTCAAAGAGATATGTATATCCCATATTCATTGAAGCATTATTTACAATAGCCACAATACAGAAGAAACCCAAGTGTCAATCAATAGATGAATGGATAAAAAAAGATGTGGTAAATATATACAATGGAATATTACTCAGCCATAAAAAATTATATCTTGACATTTGCAACAGCTACAGATGGACCTACAGAGTATTATAAGGTGAAATAAGTAAGAGAGAGACAAATGCCAGTCATAAATGGAATCTAAAAAGAACCCAAACGAACAAAACAGGAACAGACTCATAGATACAAGGAGCAAACTGGTGGTTACCAGAAGGGGATGGGCATCGGGGGCATGCATCATAGGTCAAGGGGATTAAGACGTATAACTGCCAGTTATAAAATAAATAAATCACGGGGATGTCATGTACAGTTTAGGGAGTATAGTCAATAATACTCTAATAACAAATGGTAACTAGACTTATTGTGGAAATCATTTCATAATATAAAAAATATTGAACACCATGATGCATACCGGAGACTAATAGAATATTGTATTGTATATCAATTCTACTCTAATAAAACAAATGTAAGTAAAGCAGAACTTTCCTCAGAGACATGTAGAATGGGCTCCTAGGTGGCTCAGTCAGTAGAGCCTCTGGCTTCGGCTCAGTTCATGATCTTGTGGTTTGTGAGTTCGAGCCCCACATCAGGCTCACTGCTGTCAAGACAGAGCCTGTTTCAGATCCTCTGTCCTCCTCTCTCTCTGACCCTCCCCTGCTTGTGCTCACTTTCATAAATATATAAAACATTAAAAAAAAGACTTGGAATCGCGTGACCTATATTTAATAGTTTAATTCTGTGTATGCGCATGTGTTATTTTTAAACATTTTTAAAAATATTTATTATTTTGAGAGAGAGAGAGAGCTCGCAGGAGTGGGGGAGGGGCAGAGAGAGAAAGGGAGAGAGAGAATCTCAAGCAGGCTCTGTGCCCTGACATGGGGCCCCATCCCACAAACTGTGAGATCATAACCTGAGCCTAAATCAAGAGCCTGAGGCCTAAGCAACTGAGCAACCCAGGTGCCCCTGTGTGTGTGTATTTTTAAAGAGACTTTATTATCTCCCCTTTGTTGCTTTAATAATGTCTTCTCACACAATTTCTCCTTTCTATATACCAGCAATTCCTATTAGATGATAGACAACTCATCCTTCCTTTCAATTTTTCCCATTCTCTCATCTTTTTTCTTCATTTGCTTCTTTTTTTCTGTTGTGGGGGGGCTCATCTCCATTTATGAAAGAGCATTGACTGTGTCTTCCAAAGTTATATGGAATGTTTTTCTTTTTAAACAATCCTGTTTTAATTTCTAATAGTGTTTAGTTTTTGTTTTCTATTATCACACTCTATGTATGAGTTTATATTATAAAATATTTCTAAAAATACAAATTATAGTTTATTAAAATATAGAAATATAGTTTATATGCCTCAACATGCATTTTCCTGATTGTTATTTTCATGTTTTATATTTTCTTCAAATATCTCTTTAATTTTGGTGGTCTATTCATATTTAAGAAAGCATTAATAAAAAAGCTGACTGAATTATGTGTACAAAATTTTTGATATGCCAGACTGGTATAGGATGATACAAAAAGTAATTAAATGTTGTTTGGTAAGGGAGGAGACGGGTAAATGCTAGATTATGCTTGGTTTATTTGGGTAATTACTCTTACCAGAAAAAAAGGTTAATACACATACACACATGCACACACACACACACACACACACACATAAAGGAAACTCAAGGCAAGGATGATCCAGTGTGTGATGTGGTATATGCTGTAAAAAATGTGCTTATGGTCATAGGCCCATTGACACATAGTTTTTCCTGTCAAGGACGTCCCTTCGTATGAGGTTATATTTTAGAACAATCTCAAATCAGCAAATGAGACACACTGAGCCATTGGAAATTAGTTCTGGCATAGGCATTTCAGGGAAAAGTCAAACTTACCAGGAATATCTGTCAAGCCTAGTCAAAATATTGATGCCTTTTCTAGATTTGAATAAATTGGACATAATCAAGTTGCCACCAAATGGCTGTTTATTCTCCTTGAGGCACTGTATAATATTGACTTCTTAGCTTTAGTGTCTTCTTCTGAGAGTCTGGACTTTACTCAGTGGTAGTAAATTGTGTGGTAGATTTCTTTTTAATTTTTATAAATTGAGTAGCCTTAAAGAATAATATGCCTCAAGGTTAAGCCCACACATAGCCACCACCTCTACTTCAATGATTACCTCATTCATAGGTTATTGCACAGAAGCTTCAATGTCAGGGACAGTGTCTGGGAAAGTCATCTTGATCACATAATTCACTAGCATTTGGCAGCAATGCTTTTTTTTTTTTTCCGCAGGAAATTCTTTGACACTAAAAGTACACCCTATATTACTACTACTGTAGGTCTGCCCATATATATTTTTCCTAGACCTCTGAAAAACATCTATCTCCTAATTTCTCTCATTTCTGATTACTGGCCAATAAGTCAAAGTATTTAGATATACATATGATTCCATGTACATCTTTACTGAGGAATTTTAAACACAAAGTGGATGGCCACATATAATTGAAGCAAAACAAAATCTTTTAGGGCCAGATATGAGTGGAAATATGGACATTTTTCCTTGCCAGGATAATAAAGATACTATCTTCCTCTTAAACAAAGGTTATGTTTGCTAGCAGCTTCTCATAACACTGGTGTTTCATAATCAAGCTTCCTCACTATGACAAAAACAAAACAAAACATTGAATTTGCAATATCCAACTAGGTCTGCCTCTGTATCACTACCAGGGGACTTTGAGGGGCACAGGGAGTATTTATATACATGAAGCTCAGGCTTCTTTCTATGCCATAATAAAATCTTTTGTCTCTGAACCAAGAGTCTTCTGTCTTCTGTCAGAATCTATGAAATTATGGCAGGTTCACTTACTAACTTCGTAGCAGGGTAAAATCTCATGTAGCCTGTTAAAAGTATTTCTGATATTTATCCTTGCCCATGACCTAGAACAAACCTGATTAAGGCAAGGAAACCTTTAACAATCCTTTGTTAAAATAAGTCAGCTAAAACAATCAAAAAGGATAACTCAAAAGTTATTTTCTGGTTTTATTCAAAGGCATTTTTAATGTTATCTATGAGGAAACTGGGCTTAATTTGCCAATTTATATCTAGCTGTGCAAGAACATGTGTAACAAGTATTTAAAGGGAAATGGAAAAACCATAAGTGTTTGGACTGTAAGACATCATATAAATTATTGGAAATAGGTTGGGACCTAACTATATTAAGTCAAATTTCTGGAAACATTTAAAACTAATGAGAACCTATTCCTTAATTCTAAGAAGTGATAAATATCAAATGAATAATTTCAATTATTTGTGAAATAAATAATCCACATCTTTGGGTGCGCAACATGATAGAAAAATAATGATTGTCACATCCTATGAATCTGTGTGAGGTGACAACTCAACATAGTAGAGAACACTGGAATTCTGCAACAGACAATACAAATTTGAGTGATGGCTACACATTTTTTTTAGCTGTATAACCTTAGGCAATCCATTTTAAAACTCTGAGAAGTTATATATTGTGTCCTAATACATAAATTTGAAATTATAAAACATGTGCTTATATTTTCTACCATGAATCAACTAAGATGATGGATACAGACTCTTCCACATACATTGTTTATGTCAGCTTTACAATAAATACCTTCTTGTGCCATAATTGCCTTATACACTTGTGCCTCCTTTACTAGCTCACAAAATCCCAATACATAGAGACGTAATATTCAATTATATAACTCTCAAATACCTAGCACATTACCTCTGTAAAACTGACTTTTTTGATTAATCTTATTTTTTCAAAACATGCTGAGGATCTTCTTACTGAACTTAGGTATAAGCAGGCTGTATAAAATTATAAACCTATCCCTTGAATCAGGCTGGAAAAAAAAATGCACCAAAACTATTTTCAACTAGTGCCAAGGATAATGCACCAACATTAGTTTCTAAAAGACCTATGCTTAAATTTTAACTCTGTCCCTAATTAGGTATTTCAGTTCTCTTAGAGAGTTTCTAGTTTGCTAAATAAGAATTAAATAGCTATATTACTGTGTTCAGAACAGGACTAATTAAAAGCAATAAAAGTGTCAACCTTTGATATGATGAAGAGCATACATAGATTCTAAATAATCAGTGGTGGTGTTATAGCTGTATTGATAACAAATGCCAAATTTCAAGGAATCATAGTTAACTACAGTATACTGAGAAGTCATTTGTTATTTTCTTTTTACAAATAAGGTTATTTAGATCTATTAAGAAAACAGAACATTAAAGAAGATTGATAATTTTTCAAGATAGGTCAAAGACAATTAATTTAACTACAGTATTTTAAAAAAACTTTTTCCCCCAATCTTTTTGTTATTTAAACATAGATGGAATGTTAAATATTGTGACAGGCTTTGGTATGTGTTTTTTTCATTAAATCATTTAGTCAACAGCAAATGGAAATAATTTTTTTCTACAACAAGTAAAACTACAAGGTGGTTCCACTAAAAGTAAACTGGAAAAAAAGAACATGATTATAAAGAACTGAATTGTAACTAAAATGTCAAGTAGGAAATGAACAGTTCTTTAAGGAATAAGTAGGTCAGTGTACATAATCCTATTCAGTTACTGAAGAATCTACATATATAAAGTAGCTATTGATGTAAATATAGATCACTTCTAGAGATTTATACATTAAAATCTGAAAATTATATGATTCTTTGTGTTATATCTCATTGTATTTAGAAAGGCCTTTATCTAAAAATTGATTTTAAGATTACATTGCAGGGTGGGGCGCCTGGGTGGCTCAGTCGGTTGGGTGTCCGACTTTGGCTCAGGTCATGATCTCACCATTTGTGGGTTCAAGCCCCATGTCGGGCTCTGTGCTGACAGCTTGGAGCCTGGAGCCTGCTTAGGAGTCTGTGTCTCTTTCTCTCTCTGCCCATCCCCCGCTTGTGCTCTGTCTCTATCTCTCAAAAATAAATAAATAAATGTTAAAAAAACATTAAAAAAAAAGATTAGATTTCAGGGGTGCCTGGGTGTCTCAGTCAGGTAGGCATCAGACTTTGGCTCAGGCCATGGTCTCACAGTTCATGAGTTTGAGCCCCATATCAGGCTCTGTGCTATCAGTGCAGAGCCCACTTCAGATCCTCTGTCTCCTTCCTTGTCAGCTGCTCCTCCTCTTGTGTGGTCTCTCTCTCTTTCTCTCTCTCTCTCTCTCTCTCAAAAATAAACATTTTTTTTAAAAGATTAGATTCCAATGAACATAGGGTATTTTGTATTTTTTCAGAAATACAAAGTTTGGTGAACTTTACTTGAACACTGTAATCCTGGAAAACAGTGAAGGTAAGGAAATCCCTCTACTCATTGTGTTCCAGAAAATGGTTTACTACAGAGAACCATCATTCTTATGTGAATGAGACAGGGATGACATAAGACTCCTTGTTCCCTATGACAAGGCCAAACACAGACCTTCCAGATTCCTATTCTTTGCCTCATAAATGATTAGCTCCACTGATTGTTTCCACTGATCAACAGGAACAAAATGCATTCCCACTGGTCAAGTGGAACAAAATGCTTGGCAACCAAACTCTGACTGGAATTCTGTCCTCCCCAGCCATCATCTTTGGCCCACCAGCCCACCTTTAGCCTAGACCAGCATGCATTCTCCTTAAAGACCTCTCCTGAAAGATGGGCTGGCCTCAGGGTAAATCATTCTCAAATCTACTCTTTGTTCACACAGATTTCTCTCCACTTCCTCACACCTGGCTCTTTATAATGTTGTATTCTTCTCTCTATAAAAGAAAAACACTTGGGAGGGACTTTAACAATGACTAAATTAGGATGTCCCTCGCATGAATCCCTCTCTAAGCAACGATAATTTGGCATCCACTCCTAGAACAAAAGTGGTTTTATGAAAGCTGTGGGATCCAGGTATAAATATGTATAATACAGGAAAATTTTAGGTAGGAATGATTTTTATTTAAAAAAAAACATTTATTTAGTTTTTGAGAGACAGAGAGAGACAGGAGCGTGAGCAGGGGAGGGGCAGAGAGAGAGGTAGTCACAGATTCTGGAGCAGGCTCCAGACTCTGAGCTGTCAGCACAGAGACTGATAATGGGGCTTGAACTCACAAACCATGAGATCATAACCTTAGCCAAAGTGGGACCTTTAATAGACTGAGCCACCCAGGTGCCCCAGTAGGTTTGATTTAAAAAAAAATGCATAAAGTCTGAAATATAAAACACCAGCAATGGTAGAAAGGGAAAATGAAGGAAATTTAAAACTGAGTTAATGTGAACATTAGAGCATTTCATATGAAAAACTTTATGATGCATGCAAATCTAGCACAGGGTGGGCATATTAGGGACCACAGGCCAAGTCTGGCTCACTGCATGTCTTTGTTAATCAAGTTACATTGGAGCATAGCCATGATCATTCACGTATGGCTACATTTGTGCTAAAAGAGCAGAGCTGAGTAGTAATGACAGAGAAAGTAAAGCCCAGAAATCCTAACATATTTACTCTCTAGACCTTTATAGAAAACAATTGCTAGCCTCTGGTCTAGTATAATAGAGATTAGCAGATGTTTGTAACAGATTTCAAGAAAAAGAATCGACCATGAATTAAAGAGAAAAATTACAGATAACTAGAAAAAAAATTAATCACCCAAACTATAATTAAACCACAAGGGTACTGTGGCTGAAATATAAAAAAACAACAAGCAAAAGATAAATAATTAGAGAAAATATTGTATTTATGAGGCAGTGTAAATTTTTATAGCTTATTCTCCAACGACTGTATAGCCTGAAAGTGTATTTGAGCAAGAGTATCATAGAAGTTAAACATTTCACTTAAGAAAATAGACCTTAAAATATTAAATCAAATATTAGATAATGAAATCTGATAGAATATGAAAATAATCATATCTAATTACAATGTGAGTTAATTCTTAGCAGACCAGATCAGGTCAGCAGTTAAAAAAATATTTCCAGAAGACTTTTCTAGTAACATTTTCTTAGGCTTTCACACTTGAAATATATTTGAATATTTTAGAAAGAAGCTTTGCTTGATTCAATCTGACCAAATTGTTTTCCTGTACTGATTAACTTTAATGCTATTTGAGTGTTAAAATCAAAGAAGCCAATGTATCTTTGTTTTCATGGATATTTTTCCAGCAGTATCTGGGTTGGAGACTTCAGTTAAGAAAACAAGTAGAGACAGTTCCTTTTCAGTGGCTGCAAAGTCTTGATCAGTCATTAGGAAATATTTGGTAGAGAATTTATGTCTATTCAGTTTAGTAGACAAATAGGAGGTTTATTGAAATATAGATATCAATATCAATGTATCAATATAAATCAATTGATATATTATGATATGATCAATATCATATATTATGATATATTGATATATTAACATATAATAGAACTTAGAGACAGGAAGAGAGAAAAGTTGAACACTATCCAATTAAAATTTCCTAAGGCACAATCTCAGCACATATAGAGAAGTCAGGCCATATTTCTTATAAAATATTCTTAATTACCAAATATTCTTCATGGTGATTTTTCTAGATCTTATCTCCAAACTATTTCCCTTACTCCCTTACTATGCGCTAATTTTCCAACCAAAGTCTGCTAAATTTTGATTCAAGTCTTACTATTTCTACATCCTGCTCCATGATTAATAATACAAAGTACTTCCCCCCACTTCCTTCTGAATAGTGAGGGCTTCTCACGACAAAACTGAAACTAAATAATGTGCTTTGTGTATGTGTGTATGTTGTACACACATGGTCATATATATTTCTTTTACTTTCAACCTCAGATTTTAATTTTTCAAACGTGCTATATGTAACCTTTAGGTTTGAATCCTTGATTCTATAGATTATGAGGTTTATTCTGTGTCTTTTAATGATAATGAAATGAGAGGGAAAATGGGAATTATTTTTTAGAGAATACAAATATGCATACTATTGTGTGCTGCTATTATCACTGCTTGCTGTATAGACACTGATCTCAAAAATGTAGCTATGAGAACAATATATGAATGAATTCATAATTACATCAAACTGGACAACTCAATTTTGTTTATTTTTAAAGAGGCCCTAGCCTTTCACATAAGTCTATTTTTGTTTGTTAGTTTATTTGGTAAATACACAAATAGGCAAAGAGTTTTACATATTTTTATAATGAACATAAATGGACATTTTATATTCATTTAAAATCTATATGCGAGATCTTTATATTTTTGTTTAGTCATTGAATTAAGATCAACTCTAGTGTATACACAGATCTACCTATATTCTAATTTTTCTTTCTAAAAATACTCACACCAAATAGACAGCTTGCTATTAGTAGCATTATCATTATGTGGAACCAGAAAAGTGAAAGGATAGAATAATATGTAGGTTAGAGCCAACTACAAATATGTTTTAAATACAGTAATTAAACAAACGATAGGCATCAATTAAACCGTAGGTGACAAAAGAACAAGATAATACACTTTAATAATTTTCAGCGCTGTTGGTTCATAACACTTTTGTGTATCTATTATAGCAAACAAGAATTTTCCAAGTGTGTAATTCTTAAGCTACAGTTTAGGCACTTCTCCAGGAAGTGAGTTGAGCAGATTGTAATGAGTTGTAAAACAGAATCCCTGCTGTAACTAATTTGTACTTAACACTCCTTTCAGGAAAGAAAAATAAAGTTTTTTTTTTTCATTTGTAATATAATTGCATATAAAATTCAAGGATAATTGAATTTCATAAAATTGTCAATGTCAGTAAGTTACCAGAACATTTTTTGTAACACTGTACACAACATGATTCACTTTCAGCAAATAACAGAAAAAGTATTTTGTCCAGATAATTTCTTATAGGTACATAATGTCATCTATGTGAAATTGTTTTTCCATATTTCATTAAAAGGTATACAAAGACAAAGTCTTTGGAATCAGGCCACTAACTAGTTTGAACATCCCAGTATTATGAACAATTTAAAAGGTAGCCCAACAACCACACTGATAGCAGTATGTTTCTAGAAATAAATAGCAGGGACCCCAAAATGATAAGGATTGACATAAAATTAATTTTTCTTGTAATGATTTTGTTACATATTAGTATCATGATAATGTTGGCTTTGTAAAATAAAGTTTCTGCTATATTTTTTTACATCCTGGTAAATTTTTTGTGATCATGATGCTATTTCTTTCTGAAATATATGTGATAGTTCACTGGAAAATTCAAAAGGGGCTGGAGTTTACTTTGTGGGAATAATTTCAATTAAAATGTTAATTTATTTAATAGATATGAGACTATATTTTCTATTTTTATCAGTTTTTTCAGTGACTTCCATTTCATCTAAAATTTTAAATTTATTATCATAATGTTCATGAAATATTATTATGGGAGCTCATTGTCATAAAGTTGTTATTGAAATTTTGGTCTGGGAGTTGCAATGGGGATATTTATCTATTTAGTCTTAATTTCTCATTTAATTCTACTCTGCTGAGAGAACATATTTTCATTATTTCAGCCAGTCCTTTGGTATTTTTTAAGACTTATTTTACAGTCTAAAGAACAATTTGTGAACTATTCCATATGAACTTCTGTGAACACATTATCTTGCTCTTTTTGGTGTAATACTGAATATACATTCTTTAGATCAATTTTGTTAATCATGTGTTTCAAATCTATGTGCTTTGTGGTTATCTGTTTACATGTACTACTCATTAACTTTTTATTCTTTTCATTTCACTTTTTCATAATTCTGCAAGTCTCCTTCAGACCAATCAAAACAATCTATGCTTGTGATGATTATGTTCACTAAGGTTAATACATGCTTAATATAATATTAGACTGTAATTACATGGATGGTAATGGCCTTGGCTATTTATACATCACTCTTTATCAGTACCAGCTATATAATAAATATAATTACATTTCATGTTGATAATATCAAAAATAAGGTATTCTATCTCAGATTAGATAACTAATTTGATTATATCATTTAATTATTAAGTATTATCTGAGATTCTAATCCCTGTTTTAAATTAAATTCACCACAAAGCTACTCTCAGAATCTTTTTTTACAACATCCATAGTACTACAACCCTAGTATAACCAAGAACAGAGGGAAATCCAGGGAAGACACAAAAGGTGAAAAAGCAGTTAACGTGAAATTAAAATATAAGAAAGTTTGCATAAAATATAGAAAGGGGAGTGGGGGCAGATGCACATTTTTAATTCATTTTTTGCCCCCAAATTATGTCTTGACTGTAGTTATAAATGAAAAAGATTACCTATTGAAAAAGCTGTAAGACAGATGGTTATAATTTGAAATGTTCATAAAAAGATTACATTAGATTGGGTGACAGATTCACTGAATTCTACAGATAATATTTTCTAAGGGATTGTCCTGTAAGGTGAAAAGGGAATGTCTAAATATAGAATATTGATTCATATTTACAACAAGCATAGTTTTAATTCTAGGTCTTATTGTCATATTTAAAGGAAAACATGATCCTATTGCTGTTTTCCTCTTCAACATCCCTCAAAACACATATTTCAGGAAATCTCAAGAGTTAAAATAAAACTTTGTGTTTGGAAATATTCAAAATTTATTGAAATTCATGTATCAGAAATTTCATTCCAATTCTAAATGTAAAAACGTAAATCCTTCAGAAATGCCTGATAAAATATTGCAAAAATAGTCTTGAAACTAAAGGAGTCATAAATAGCAAAAATCATGTATATGTGTGTGTGTATATGTATAATTTTTACTCATTTGTCATAATACTTTTAATTATTCTTCTGTTAATCTTTCTCCTTTCACTTTTCTTACTCTTTCATGCTTAAACATATACACCCCATGCATTTGATGTAAATATTTAAGGATATTAATTAAGGCTGGCTAATAAGTTTATACCTTTGTTTATACCTAACATTAAGATGCTATTGCTAATTTCCAGACCACCTACATTTATGATTGTTTATAAAATACTTAAGAAAGGAATTATCACTTATGCTAAGTATTAGCAATGAACCATAGAAGTTTATGTTGCCCTAGAAATGACACCATCCCAGTTATCATGAGTTTCCCGTTTATTTCAGAAACATTGAGACTTACATATTAGTAGAAATTAACAGACTGAATGCACAAACATACAATATGTGTGTTCATTAGTAAAACTAAATGCAATTTTAAAAGCTTACACATAAAAATATATGTATATAGCAACATAATGATATTGAAGAAAAATTGTTGGGCTTAGACTGTGAAGAAATATGCTCTAAGACCATCTTTACTATTTATTTTCATGACCTCTGGTATGTATTTAACTGTGATGAAACTCAACCTTCTAAGCTTTGACCCAAACCAGAAAGTGGGACTACTCTGAGTATCTACTGTTTCACAAATATAAAATGCAATAATCATAGATTTTGTTCTTACAGTTACACATATTTCAGAATGGATGTGCTTATCCTCTTAACATTTAATAACAGTTCAGATAGAATGCTGCTGTGAAAGTGTTAATTTAGAAAGGAAAAACATGCATGATATCCAGGCAAAAGAAATATAATAAGTACTTTTTTAAAATAAGGGCTAAAACATACTGCCAACGTCCCACTGATCTCTCAAGTTGAAAGATGATTTAGACACTTCACTTAGCTATCAGGAGTCCAAAGTAAAGTTACTCCATAATTAGGCATCTTTTCCATATCTGGAAATTTTGACTACCTTGTGTTGCTTTTCTGCCCTTTTGTACTTAATAACATGAGAATAATCTCTGATTCCACTACTTTTGAATGTCTTTTTCCCCACTCTCTACCTGATACATAGGATCTACTTCTTTCTCAAGATTTACCTTTTAAGCTTTGTGTGCTAGATGAAAGGCAAAGATTCAAGAAGTCTAACAAATTTAGACCTAAGGAATGTTAAGTAGGTTCTGATTATCATCACACACACTAATGGTCCAGAAACAGAAGATAGCAGAAGATATCTCAGGACAGGCTGTGAGGATGAAGATATAAGATTGCTTTACACTGGAGTTCTTTACAATGTTAACTTCACTTGTATTTCAATAATATGCACATTTATCATACTATATGGGTGGGGGCATATATACAACACATTGTTTAACAATGAGTGAAGGAAGCATTGCTAAATGTTAAACTTTCATTGCCTCTTCCTAAGCTAATAAAAATAATTATTCTCCAGCCTCTCATGTAGTTTAGAAAATCCATATAATTGAGATTGGCCAAAACAATAAGAACAGAGGGACTTAAGTCACTTACAGGCCTGGGTGGTTAGAGCCTGTGTGCCTACTCTGTGTTCTGGCTCTCTTCCAGTCTATGAGACGGAAGCAAAGTCACATAACAGGAGGAACTCAGCTCCTTGAGAAAGCCTGAGAGAACCAACCAAACTTGTCACTGTGGTATGAGGGAGAAATAAACTTATAAAAACCCAGATTTCCTCTTCACTCTAAAATAAACATACTAAGTCAAAAGTGTGCTACAAAAAACACCTTAGAAATAGAGGTAATGAAAATTAAGACCGTGGGGGAAAAAATCCAACTTTCAATCCTGTGGTACTAATAAACAATGTCTACTTAATTATGCCCTACATTCTGAGGTGCAGGAAGATATTTTGTAATTACAATTTTTATTTTTATTTTTTAAATATAATAACTCCAGTTCATTCCTTTTTAATTTTTAAATTCTACATTTTTATTCCTCTGAGCGGTCCCTCGAATACTTTTCTCTTCATTATCACCATCAATATCTGTTCTCAGAAAAATGTCTTGTAAAGTAATTTTTATATAGAAATGAGATGGGTTATGCTTCAATTTATTTGATTTAAAAATAAATAGATAGATCCACTGTCAGTACGATATCAGATAACATTATTGAGAGGGCTATTTTTTTCCATAGAAAATGGTAGAAGATATATTACTTACCCTATTATCAGAATGCTTATATGAGTATTCCACATTAGTAGAGTTGCTATGGGGTTGTTTACTACTTTTTACTACTCAAATTCCACTGTACCCCAAATGACAAAGTCCTACTTAGTTTCTTATCAATGTTGCAATTTTCTAAGTCTGACCATTCAATATGGTAGTTATTTCTACAATATGTTTGCATTTTGTAAGTAGGAAAATGACTTATGTATTTATTATCAGTTAAAATACATAATTATAATGTATTATTATAGTCTTAAGGCAAAAATAATGATATGAAAGCTAAACTGTGTAAACCCATTATGATGAACGAGCAAAGAATCTTACGTTCATCATATGTGCCATAAATATCTGCCACGAAATAGAATGAATGAAGGTCCAATTCTAGTCAATCTATTGCCAGGTTAGACTACCCATCTGCTGAAGCACCCGTTATTTCCCTGTCAGCCATTTCTCCACAGTCCAGCTGAATGAAACTGTATTTCCCATGTGTATAACCTGCAAATACTGTTCAGATGGAAATCCTTACATGATACACAGGCCTACCATAAAATTATCCCTCATGATTTCTCAGTATCATATGCTTACTCTCTTACCTTCTCTCTTCCTGTAGCAACCACATCAGCCTTTTCATCTTCAACCACTGTTATCAGGAATCTTTTTTCATTCCATTTTCTGCTTGGAAAAAAAAAGAAAACATTTTGTTGTAACTCTGACAATTCAAATTCATTTTTTGAATGCCATCACGGTAAAATGAGTATCTCAGAAAATGTGGCATTCTTTCTCCTCTGATTTTAAAAAAAGTATATGATCCTCACTCTGCCTTTTTTCTTTCTCAAATTCATCATATTTACTTTTCTTTTTTCTTAGTCATTCACCATGTTTTTTTTAACATTTACCTTTCATTCATATTTTGAAGATTTGTGTGCATGTGTGTGTGAGTGCATGTGAGACAGAGAGAGAGAGAGAGAGAGAACTCAAGAATTATAAAAATCATGGGCAAGAGAGGGAGAGACAAACTTGAGAGATTTACCTCGGTACACAATAACAAAAATAGTTATATTTTTACCACTCATACCTAAATTATTATTATTTTATAAATATTGTGAATCAAATATCCATGTAGATCACTATGTAGGGTAATAAAAATATGAAATCAAATTTTTGCTTAAATATAAAAAGATACTGGAAAGGAAATGTTTGTCAATCTTATTAATACTACTAAAGATTTTATTACACTATTGTTCATTCTTTATTCAATTTATAGCTTTCTTATCTAATTTTATTGTTTAAACATTTTAAAGATATGCTTCATTTTGTTTCTGAAATAACATAGGGCAACATATATAGGAAAAGGAGGGAAGGAAAGAAAACACACTTATTATTTTTCCTCTTATTCTCCTTGTTCTAAGACTTCAGTTATGAAGTTTCTGAAATAATTTGCAAATTTAAAAAATGAGGTGTAATGGCAGCATATTTAGAAGTTCAGCAAAAATATGTCTTGAATTTCTATCTGAAAGAAATAACTGCTAGATCTGAAATGTATTAGCAATTGATATTGAATATAATTAATGTCATTCCATACTCTGTAAACAATATAATCCAAATCAAAAGAAATCTATTTGAATAATTTATGATATAAAATATATGCATGATATAAATTGCACGGGCTACTTGGTTTCTTTGCAATTATTGTCAATGACTAGAAGACACACACTTTGTATCCATAAGGTAGAATGTTAACCTGCATTGGAGAAACAAAAAATTTCAAAATGTTTGAGACAGCATTTAGGATCCTATATGTTTAATTAAATTACTCTATCGGGCGCCTGGGTGGCTCAGTCGGTTAAGCGTCCGACTTCGGCTCAGGTCATGATCTCACGGTCCGTGGGCTCGAGCCCCGTCTCAGGCTCTGTGCTGACAGCTCAGAGCCTGGAGCCTGCTTCAGATTCTGTGTCTCCCTCTCTCTCTGACCCTCCCCCATTCATGCTCTGTCTCCCTCTGTCTCAAAAGTAAATAAACATTAAAAAAAATTAAAAAGAAAATAAATTACCCTATCAATTTTGCATAGAGTTTAGCCAACATTTATTTATCTTGATGCCTAAAAGTAGCTTGACAGTACCCACATGATTTTATATAAAAATCTGAAACCAACTGAATTTCTTGTATTTATGGAAATACTAATATTCAATGCAATACTGTCGGCTCAAACTTCTGTCATTTTGTTAAAGGTAACTGACAGAAAATTATTTGAACCCATAAGAAAGATAATACAGACAATAAAATATTTTGCTTAAATGCAGTAAATTCTACATGTGAACACAACAATGTAGAAATGGAAAGGCCTGCATTCTAGCCATGACATTGTCACTCACAGGCCAAGAAGTGTGAAATATTTTAACTTCTGGATACTTCATTGTTTTCTGTTTTTGTGTAAAATTTTGTCAATAATAGTAACAATTTCTAGAAGATAAGATGAAAGTTACATAGTTGATTGATTATAAGGCATTATAATATCATTAGTAGTTATATTTGGCAATTTTAATAGAAGTATATTGTAATGATAAAAGAAGTTATATATGTAACCAACCTCTTTCTGTTTTAAATCTCATTTGTAAAATGGCTTTCAGTGATTATTTTATAAAGACTTAGTAAGTAAATCCTTTGTATTGCATTTAGGGGCAATTATTTTCTTTCTTTTTTTATAAAAATTTCGTAATGTTTATTCATTTTTGAGAGAGAGAACGTGAGCAGGGGAGGGACAGAGAGAGACAGACAGACAGACAGACAGAATCTGAATCAGGCTCCAGCTGCTAAGCTGTCATCACAGAGTCTGATTCTGGGCTCGAACTCATGGACCATGATATGACCTGAGCTGTAGTCAGACGCTCAACTGACTGAGCCACCCAGGTGCCCAAGGAGCAATTATTTTCTGAAAAAAATAATTGACTGGTTTTCTAAAACTTAATAGTAACTAATCTAGTGATTTGACAATTTCCATAACTTATACCAGACAATCTAGACTTTAAAATAAAGACTGTAACAAGAGATGAAGAAGGGCATTATATCATAAATTAAGGGGCCTATCCACCAAGAAGATCTAACAATTATAAACATTTATGCTCCAAATGTGAAGCACCCAAATATATAAATCAATTACAAACATAAAAATACTCATTGATAATAATACCATAACAGTAGGAGACTTCAACGCCCCACTTACAACAATGGATAGATGATCTAAGCAAAAAATCAACAAGGAAACAATGGCTTTGAATAACACACTGGACCAGATGGACTTAACCGATATATCAGAACGTTTCATCCTACAGTACGGGAATACACATTCTTCTTCACTGCACATGGAACATTCCCCGGAATAGATCACATACTGGGACACAAATCAGCCCTTAACAAGTATGAAAAGATCAAGATCATACCATGCATATTGTTAGACGACAACACTGTGAAACTCTAAATGAACCAAAAAAAATTTTGGAAAGATAACAAATACTTGGAGACAAATGACCACCCTACTAAAAAATGAATGGGCTAAGTAATTAAAGAGTAAATTAAAAAGTACATAGAAGCCATGAAAATAATAACACCACAGCCCAAAACCTCTGGAACATAGCAAAGGTGGTAATAAGAGGGAAGTATATACAATCCAGGCCTTCCTAAAGAAGAAAGAGAGGTCACAGACATACAACCTAACTTTACACCTTAAAGAGCTGGAAAAAAAGAAAACCAGCAAATAAAACCCAAAACCAGCAGAAGACAGGAAATAATAAAGATGAGAGCAGAAATCAATGCTATCAAAACCAAAAAAACAGTAGAACAGGTCAATGAAACCAGAAATTGGTTCTTTGAAAGAATTAACAAAATTGATAAACCCCTAGCCACTTTGGTCGAAAAGAAAAAGGAAAGGACCCAAATAAATAAAATCAAAAATGAAAGAGGGAGATCACAACCAACAGAGCAGAAATACAAACAATTAATAGGAGAATATTATGAGCAATTATACACCAGTAAAATGGGCAATCTGGAAAAAATAGACGAATTCCTAGAAACATATACACTACCAAAACTGAAACAAAAAGAAACAGAAAATTTGAACAGACCCATAACCAGGAAAGAAATCTCCCAAAGAACAAGAGTCTAGGGCCAGATGGCTTTCCAGGAGAATTCTACCAAATATTTTAAGAAGAGTACACCTTCTTTAAATATACCTATTCTCTTGAAACTGTTCCAAAAATTAGAAATGGAAGGAAAACTTCCAAACTCTTTCTATGAAGCCAGCATTACCTTGATTCCAAAACCAGAGACCCCACTAAAAAGGAGAACTATAGACCAATTTCCCTGATGAACATGGATGCCAAAATCCTCAACAAGACATTAGCTAACTGGATACAATAATACATTAAAAAAACTATTCACCAGGACCAAATGGGATTTATACCTGGGATGCAGGGCTGGCTCAATATCCACAAAACAATTAATGTGATACATCACATCAATAAAAGATAGGACAAGAACCATATGATCCTCTCAATAGATGCAGAGGAAGCATTTGACAAAATACAGCATGCTTTCTTGATAAAAACCCTCAAGAAAGTAGGGATAGAAGGATCATACCTCAAGATCATAAAAGCCATATATGAATGACCCAACGCTAATATCCTCAATGAGGAAAAACTGAGAGCTTTCTGCCTAAGGTCAGGAACAAGACAGGGATGTCCACTTTCACCACTGTTATTCAACATAGTATTAGAGGTCTTAGCCTCAGCAATCAGAAAACACAAAGAAAAAAAAAAGGCATCCAAATTGGCCAGGAGGAGGTAAAACTTTCACTCCTCACAGATGACATGATACTCTATATGGAAAACCCAAAAGATTCCACAAAAAAACTGTTAGAACTGATCCATGAATTCAGCAAAGTCACAGGATATAAAAATCAATGCACAGATATCAGTTGCATTCCTATATACCAATAATGAAGCAACAGAAAGAGAAAGCAAGGAATCAATCCCATTTAAAATTGCACCAAAACCCATAAAATATCTAGGAATAAATCTAACCAAAGGGGTGAAAAATCTATACATTGAAAAGTAGAGAAAGCTTATGAAAGAATTTGAAGAGGACACAAAGAAATGGAAAAATATTCCATGCTCCTGGATAGGAAGAACAAATATTGTTAAAATATCAATTACCAAAGCAATCTACATATTCAATGCAATCCCTATCAAAATAACACCAACATTCTTCACAGAGCTAGAAAAATAATCCTAAAATTTGTATGGAACCAGAAAGGATCCTGAATAGTCAAAGAAATCTTGAGAAAGAAAACTAAAGCAGGAGGCATCACAATCCCAGACTTCAAGACGTATTACAAAGCTGTAATCATCAAGACAGTATGGTACTGGCACAAAAACAGACACTCAGATCAATGGAACAGAATAGAGAACCCAGAAACGGACCCACAAATGTATGGCCAACTAGTTTTTAACAAAGCAGGAAGGAATATCCAATGGAAAAAAGACAGTCTCTTCAGCAAGCAGTGCTGGGAAAACTGGACAGTACCATGCAGAAAAATGAACCTGGACCACTTTCTTACACCATACACAAAAATAAACTCAAAATGGATGAAAGTCCTAAACGTAAGACAGGAAGCCATCAAAATCCTCGAGGAGAAAGCAGGCAAAAATCTCTTTGACCTCGGCCAAATCAACTTCTTACTCAACACATCTCTGGAGTCCAGGGAATCCAAAGCAAAAACGAACTATTGGGACCTCATCAAGATAAAAAGCTTCTGCACAGTGAAGGAAACAATCAGCAAAATCAAAAGGCAACCAACAGAATGGGAGAAGATATTTGCAAACGACATACCAGAAAGGATTAGTATCCAAAATCTATAGAGAATTTATCAAGCTCAACAGCCAAAAACAAATAATCCAGTGATGAAATGGGCAAAAGTCATGAATAGACACTTCTCCAAAGAAGACATCCAGATGGTCAACCGACACATGAAAAATGCTCAACATCACTCATCATCAGGGAAATACAAATCAAAACCACAATGAGATACCACCTTAAACTTGTCAGAATGGCTAACATTCACAACTCAGGCAATGACAGATGTTGGCGAGGATGCAGAGAAAGAGGATCTCTTTTGCATTGTTGGTGGGAATGCAAGCTGGTGCAGCCACTCTGGAAAACAGTATGGAGGTTCCTCAAAATATTAAAAATAGAACTACCCTATGACCCAGCAATTACACTACTAGGTATTTATCCAAGGGATACAGGTATGCATTTTTGAAGGGACACATGCACCCTAATGGTTATAGCAACACTATCAACAATAGCCAAAGTATGGAAAGAGCCCAAATGTCCATCGATGGATGAATGGATAAAAAAGATGAATGGATAAAGAAATACGATGGAGTGTTACTCAGCAATCAAAAAGAATGAAATCTTGCTATTTGCAACTACGTGGATGGAACTAGAGGGTATTATGGTAAGCAAAATTAGTCAGTCACAGAAAGACGAAAATCATATGACTTCACTCATCTGAGGACTTTAATATACAAAACAGATGAACACGAGGGAAGGGAAGCAAAAGTGATATATAAAAACAGGGAGGGAGACAAAACATAAGAGATGCTTAAATATAAAGAACAAACAGAGGGTTGCTGGAGGGGTTGAGCTTGGGGAGGATGGGCTAACTGGATGAGGGGCTTAAGGAATCTACTCCTAAAATCATTGTTGCACCATGTGCTAACTAACTTGGATGTAAATTATAAAAAATTCAAAAAAAATATTTTATCTAAAAAAAAGTTGTGGGTTTTTTTGGTTTGAATTTTATTTTTTATTTTGTATTTTAGAGAGGGAGAGAGAGCATGAGCAGGAGAGGGGCAGGGAGAGAGAGAGAGAGAATCCCAAGAAGGCCCCACTATCAGTGCCAAGCTCCATGTGGGGCTTGATCCCATGACCATGAGGAAAAACATAAGCTAAAATCAATAACTGGATGCCTAACTGACTGGGCCACCCAGGTGCCCCTGTGTTTTTGTTTTTTTTTTTTTTTAAAGTTCAACCAAAAAAAACCCGGGAATAATAAGTTTGTTATTACTGACTATATAGCATCATATATTCAAAATCCACATTAATATTGAGAAATCCATCTCAAAATACACATGCAAAAGTTGTTTATTTGAAAAGGAAGCACTGTGAAATCGTTAATTTATATCCACTAGAAACAAGATTCTTCTGGAAAAAACTGACTTACCACAGTGTATACAAAAGAAATAAGGAGAAAAGATAAGGAAAATAAGAAATATATTATTTTGTTCCAGCTTTACTGTTAACTTAGAATACAGAAGGCAATGTTCTCCAAGATAATAATTGAGTTACAGCCTTTTCATAGGTTTGTACACTTTAATGACTCTCAACAGGATCAACATCAAATAATAAATAAAGGTATTAAATATGGTTTTCAAATTATTCAGTGAAAATGTAAAATTTCAGACAACCTAGGCATGATATATGTTGCATTTAGTCTCCTATGAGCTGACATGTTATTTGAATAATATATATAATTCATAACAAATTTACAGCTAAGGGAGTCATGCAATAATTAAAAGTAAATTGAGGGGCACCTGGGTGGCTCAGTCAGTTAAGCATAGGACTTTTAATTTCAGCTCAGTTCACCATCTCAGGATCGTGGGATCAAGCCCCGTGTAGGGCTCTGTGCTGACAGTACGAAGCCTGTTTGGCATTCTCTTTCTTCTTCTTTCTTTCTGCCCCTCCCTCCCTTACTCACTCTCTCTCCTTCTCTGTCTCTCTCCATCTCAAATAAATAAACATTAAATTTTTTTTAAATTAAATTGAAACAAATTCTACTTGTTAATCTGTGCTTCTTAGAAACCATACGAGGAGCACACTTTCCTTCACTTCCCTCTTCATTATAGGCAGATATTGCACTTCTTTCTTCAGCTTTCCTTAAATTTGCCCTTCCAGCCTTACACCATTTTCATTCCGTTCTTCTCCTCTACCTCTTTCTACCACTGAATCATGAAAGCTCAAATATACGTATTTCATCATGATTGTCTGAAGCAAAGGAGGAGAAAAATCCAAGAAACCAGAAGTTCCTTCAGTAAGCACAGCAAACTTACTCAGATAGTAGTTAATTTAATCCAGGTTTAGAGTATTTCCATGCCTTTTATTATATTCAGGAGAGTTGCAACAGTTATACATTTTGAAAAACAAAACAGAACAACAACAAAAAAGGAGAATGGAATGAGAACAAGATAGACAGGCCAAATGGAAAGCTACTTGAGTGGTAAAGGAAAGAGAAGGTTGATGGCCTTGGAGAAAGAGGAAGGAGAATGTGCAAGATCATACTAGTTTGGATGTACAGATGAGTGAGGGAATCATCATGGCAGTATTCACCAGGTTTAATAACTGGCTATGGTGACAGTTACTGACAGAACTAGAAGTAGAGGATGAGTAAATTTGGAGGAAGAAATTTAGCAATACACAGGTAAAGGCTAGAATGGATATGGGAGAGAGTTGTTTCAGGTGAAAGATAGTTGATAAGTCTGTATTTGTATGGAAAAAGTTCAGGAGAGAGAGAGAGATCAGATAATTAGGAGAGAGGGTAACTTAAATATAGTTATTACCACAGAGAATGTTATATTTTAAAGGTGAGAAGAGAGTTAAGTTTAACAAGGATCAGTACAGGGAATTTTTTCTCTCTCCCTCTCTCTCAGTCTCCCTCCCAGTTCCCACCCCTCCTCCTCTTTTTTATTTTTTCCTCCCTCTTTCTCTCTTTTAGCTGTGGGCTGTTTTCTATCCATCCTAGCAAGCTTAATCCAGCAATAAGGAAAACAAAAAGAGTCATGCTAAAGAGCCAGGACCTAAACATTGGGGCAGTCAAATCAGAAATGTAATCAGTATTTGCATGAACACAATTCAGACAAGATAATGAGGTGCTGAGGGAAAAAATTTAAAAACATAATTAAAGTTTTCACAGTTCAAATCTAAAAGCCCAGACAATTATTCCATTTTGCTGTGGCAATTAAAATTGTTTTTATTTTCCTTTTTACAAGTATCTCATCTTCATGACTCTGATTTTTGAAAGAAAATTACTAATGTGGATTTGTTATTGACTGGGAACTCGACAGGTATGAACTGATACTGCTGATAATACTGCAATGATTCTCCAGCTCACAAATACCTGTATTTTGGTCTTTTTTTTTCTCAGGTAACAGACAACTTCTACTAAAAATTATGTTTCTAGTTTTACATTTTTCAATTTTTATTTTAACATAAATATACTCTGCAGAGCACAGAGGTTCTTATCTGTTTTGTGGTAATGTCCATATTTCTAGTGGCAAAAATAGAAAATGAAACAGAACATTTGTAAGAGCAGGAGAAATAAAAATATCCTTACTCCTTACCTTTCATCAAATCACATAAAATTTACAAGTTATGTTCAATTTAGGGCATTTTTGATAATAAAAGAATACTGCTATTAATCATACTAGAACAACGGGTAACACCTGAAAATCTCCTGAACAAAATATTCTCCATCTTTAGAGTAACTAAAAGGAATTACAATATGCCTAAACCCCAATTCAACAATATCTGAACAAATCTGATCCAAGGTCTTTAAAGTAGGGTTGCCAGATAAAATATGAGAAGCCAAATTACATATGAACTTCAAATAAACAATGTATATACATTTTTAGATGAGTAAGCCCCAACTATTACATGGGTATATTTATACCACTAGAAAGAAAAAGAAAAAGAAAGAGAGAAAGAAAAAGAAAAAGAGAAAGAAAGAAAGAAAGAAAGAAAGAAAGAAAGAAAGAAAGAAAGAAAGAAAGAAAGAAAGAAAGTACTAGTTAAATATCTGATTTAATACTAGTTAAATATCTGAGATTAAAATTTAACTCGGGGCGCCTGGGTGGCTCAGTCAGTTAAGCATCCGACTTCAGCTCAGGTCATGATCTCGCGGTCCGTGAGTTCGAGCCCCGCATCGGGCTCTGGGCTGATGGCTCAGAGCCTGGAGCCTGCTTCCGATTCTGTGTCTCCCTCTCTGCCCCTCCCCCGTTCATGCTCTGTCTCTCTCTGTCTCAAAAATAAATAAACATTAAAAAAAAAATTTAACTGGGTCTCTGTATTTTTATTTGCTAAATCTGGCAACTTTATTACAATAAATCTCAAGAAAATAGTTTTGGTAGATCTAGTTTGTATTCAGATGAAATTGGAACAGGGAATATTCTGTGGCATTTTGTCTAACTTTTTAAAATGGTTTATAGCATGCATTTATAGATACGTTACTTAGTAAAAAAAGTAAAATTTACAACTCATAAAGTGGAATTTTCTTCATTGAAAATTCAACTCTTCTGTAAGTTTTCACTTGTTTTATTATGTATTCCCTGCATTACTGCAATTTTACTAATTCAAACCATAAGTTAGGTTTTAATTATGAGTAAAAAGCTGGGCAGGATTAGTGAATATTTAATCATTTTATCTGGAATATCCCTTTCCAGAGAAATGTGTCTAAGTTTCCTAGACACTGGTGTCTTTTTTATTTTTTGAATTATTATGGTTCTTAATCATACAGTATAAATTGGGCAAGGTTATTAAATATTAACTGATTATTTGATCTTAATACTCTGGATTATGCCATGCCTGAGTAATTTAGTTGAAGGTCCCATGCTGTTCAAAGTAATATAGGGGCGCCTGGGTGGCGCAGTCGGTTAAGCGTCCGACTTCAGCCAGGTCACGATCTCACGGTCCGTGAGTTTGAGCCCCGCGTCGGGCTCTGGGCTGATGGCTCAGAGCCTGGAGCCTGTTTCCGATTCTGTGTCTCCCTCTCTCTCTGCCCCTCCCCCGTTCATGCTCTGTCTCTCTCTGTCCCAAAAATAAATAAAAAACGTTGAAAAAAAAATCAAAGTAATACAGCTTATCTTCTATAAACAATGTAAGGATCACTTTTAAAACCTTGAAGATAGGTTAGTAAGAAGAAAGGAAGGAAATAAATAAACAGACAAATAAATAAATACATAAAAGAAAGGAAAAAGTCAAGATTTTTGATGTGATATATTTCATCTTATTCCCCAATCTCCTCATATCTAAAAAACAAAAAACAAAAACAAAATAATGTACATTTGACCAATTCAAAAGGCTTTCCTGTCTTAAGAGCAGGCTTCATTCATGAACTCAGGAGATTTAGCTGTTTATTTCAATAGATTTTGTCCCAGGATCCTGCTCTCCCATACTGTGGAATTCTAGATTGTTCAAAGTGCTAAAATAAACTTAGGAAGAATTCAGTTCCTCCAAATGTACTTTATTCTATTATCAGAGAAAATCTTTGGCTCACAGGGTCTAATTTTATCAGAATTAATTTACAAATGATTTCAGTTTAGCCTTTCAGAATTAAATAGAGAGTGCACATACAACTGTGATTATGATAAGGAGAGAGGCCACATTATTAAATTATTCCCTTACCATTTCAAAGAATGTATCAAATACTACCTTGAACTTTGAATTAAATGTGTAAATTTTACTTTTTTAATATATTTAATCATGTAAGCATCAATGTATTTAAATTTTGCAAGTTTAGACAGAAATTCATTTTATCACAAAAGATATTTTGATAATATTTAATTACTTTGTGTGAATATAACTACTAAATTATCATGAAACATCTACAAAGTGTAGATAAGAAATTATTTTGACCTTTCAGTGTTTTTTGGTTTATGTTTTTAAAGAAGGCTTCACTCCTACTTGAGATCTTTGTCTTATCTGCGCAGATAAACAGTATTTGCTGCATGCTGCATATGCATATTCATATACTTATGTGTTTGCTGTATTGTAGTAATGCAAAGAGTTTTTCTGTCTCCAGTAAGTTCTGCAAAATTATAGCTGCTCAATATGTTACTTACTAAAGTAAGTGTTCCTTTCATTCTGTTTAAACTTTGCAAAGAACCAGTAGGTTAACTATGTATATTCTAACTCATTTAAAACCTGCTAAATACTCATGATTAATAGGTAAATATCTAGCATATTTATATATACTTCTATATATATTTATGTACCTATCAAGAATCATTGGTGTTTTATTCCAAATTTATTTAACCCAGTTGTACTTGTTATTTTATTTACAAAATATCAATATAAATAACAGTATTTCTAGAAAAAAATAACATACATTTTGGAAAGACATGATAAAGGAATTTGGAAAGATGACAGAGTGGGAGGACTCTGGGTCACTCTGTCCCATGTTTACAACTAGATATCATCCACATCCAAGTCAATAAACTGGAGAGCAATCCAAAGACGGGCAGAACAAACTCCACAACTAGATATAGAGAAGAAGCTGCATTTGAAGGGTGAAGAAGTTTAGAAAGTCAGAGGGAGGCTGCCCACACGAGGAGGGAGATAACATGTTTGAGAGGGCAGAGAAATGGGCCCTTGCATCAAGGGGCTCATATGGGGAAGACTAATCCCCAAAATGTTTGGCTTTAAAAATCAGTGGGGCTGAATTCTATGAGTTTGTAAAACCAGCGAGACTTGGAGCCTGGAACTTTAAAAGTCAGCTGACTAAGCACTGGGCCAGCCTGGAGGGTCAGTGATAGCTGGGTCACTGCCCTTAAAGAGATAGCAGCCTGCATGGACAGGCAAAATAAAAATGGCAGTTTACACAATGCCAGGGGCAAGCAGGAGAAAGATCTGTTCATACTGATTTTGAAGTGTGTTGGGGGCTTCTCCAAAAATGAGGGAGCTGGCAGATGCCATTTTCCTTGTCCCCCCTCCCCCGGCAAAAATACAGAGCGATCTGCTGGAGAGCCCTGCATAGATACTGGCTACCTAATCTGCTAGCAGTCATGCCCACAAAGTTCTCCTGAAGACTCTCAACTCCAAGCCTGCTAGCCTTGGCCCTGAGTTCAGGAAAATTCTGTTAAATACTCATGCAGGTCACACTGAGATGCCAGGTGCACAGCTGCCACCTCACACTGTGTCTAGCTACCATGCAGTGTCCAACTGCTATGCAGCACCCATCTCTCAGGCAGCACCAAACCACAGTTGCTGGGCCCAGCTTCATGCCACACTCAGCCCCACACCCCTGGCTGCCCCAGTGCGCAGCCACTGCAGCGCTTTGGGAGATCAGGCATAAGACTAGTGGCCCAGTGCAAATTTTGCTGACACTGATGCCCTGCTCTCCCATGGCACACCCTCTCAGAACTGGCCTGCCTGGATCCCACTAATGCCACAAAGAGCAAGCACAACCCACAATATGCAGAGAGTCAGTGAGGGTGACTGCAGTGAAAGGAAATGGGGCTCACACAACAGCAGCGTGGCAGCAAAACACATGGGATACTGTCCGGAAGTGCCAGATTCTGGTGAATAGGGAACACTACACCGCAGAGCACTACAGGATCTTTTCTTCATAAAGTCACTACTTGCAAGAGCAGAAGACATAGCTGACTTTCTTAACACAGAGAAACAGACAGAGGCAGACAAAATGAAGAGACAGAGAAATTTACGCCAAATGAAAGAATAGGATAAGACCACAGCCGGGATCCAAGTAAAACAGATATAAGTAATATGTCTGATAGATAGTTTAAGCAATGATCATAAATATACTCAATGGACTGAAGAGAAGAGTGGGAGATGTGGGTGAGACTATGAAGACAGAGATAAGGAATAACATACAAGAGATAAAATGAAAAAAAAAAATGCTGGATAGAATGAACAGCAGGACGGAGGATGCAGAGGAATAAATTAGTGACCTAGAAGAGTAATAGAAAGTAATCAAGCTGAACAAAAGTCAGAAAACTAATTATGCAAAACAAGAATAGACTTAGGTAACTCAGTGACTCCATCAAATATAACAATATTTGTATTATCAGAGTCCCAGAAGAGTAACAGAGAGTAAAGGGGGCAGAAAATTTATTTTAAGAAATAATTGCTGAAAACCTCCCAATCTGGGGAAGAAAACAGATATCCAGAGCAAGGAGGCATAGAGAACTCCCATCAAAATCAATAAAAGCAGACCCACACCAAGACATATTTTAATTAAATTGGGATGATATATTCAACGTGATGAATGGGGAAAATCTCCAGCCAAGAATACTTTATCAAGTAAAGCTATCATTCAGGACAGGAGAGATAGTTTCCCAGACAAACAACAACTAGAGAAGTTCATGACCAATAAACCAGCTCTATAAGGAATATTAAAAGGGGCTTTTTGACTAGAACGGAGAAACCAAAAGTGATAGTACAAAAGACACAAAGCAGTAGAAATGAATATTTAGGTAAATAATTAGTCAAGGAACTCACAAAGGATATAAGATATAATAACATATACCTAAAACTTGGGAAGCAGAGGAGAAAAAATGGATTTAAGCTTAAACAACAATTAACAATACAGATTGTTATATACAGAAGAGGTTACACACAAACCTAATGGTGTAGCCATATATCAAAAACAACTAATAAATGTTCACAGAATAAAGAGGAAGAAATCCAAATATATCATTAAAGAAAATAAGGGGAACATGTAAAAGTAACAGACCAGAAAGGATCAAAGAAAATCTTTAGAAATAACCACAAAACAAATAATACAATGACACAGTACATATCTATCAATTGTTACTTTGAATGTAAATAGACTAAACATTCCAGTGAAAAGACACGGGGTGACAGAATGCATAAGAAAATAAGACCCATCTATGTGCTATTCATTTTAGACCTAAGAACACTTACAGATTGTAAGGTGATGGAGAAACATCTATCATGCAAATAGATGTCAAAAAAAAAAAAAAGGCAGAGTAGTAATACTTATATCAGACAAAATAGACTTTAAAACAAAGACAGGACCAAGAGACAACAAAAGACGTACATAATGATAAGGGGACATCCAACAAGAAGATACAACAATTGTAAATATTTCTGCACCCTACAAAGAAGCACTCAAATACATAAAACAGTTAAAAAAACATAAAATAATTAATCAATACTGATATAATATCAGTAGGGGACTTTAACACCTTATTTACATCAATGAACAGATCTTCTAAATAGAGAATCCAAAGGAAACAACGGCTTTGAATGACACATGGAAATAAATGGACTTAACAGACATATTCAGAAAATTCCATCCTAAAACAATATAATACACATTTTTTTCAAGTGCACACAGAATATTCTCCAGAATAAGTCACATATTAGCCCACAGAACCAGCCTCAATAAATTCAAGAAGATGGAAATCATACCATGAAACTTTTTTGACAATGCTGTGAACTATATAAGTTAACCACACGAAAAAATCCAGAACGACCACAAATACATGGAAGTTAATTAACATAATACTCAACGATAATGAGTCATCCAGGAAATCAAAGAAGAAATCAAAAAGTATATGGAAACAAATGAAAATGATAACACAATGGTCCAAAACCTTTCAGATACAGCAAAAGCAGTTCTAAGAGGGAAGTATATGGCAATAGAGGCCTACCTCAAGAAGCAAGAAAAATCTCAAACAACTTAATCCCACACCTAAACGAGATGGGGGAGGGGGTGAACAAGAAACAAAACGTAAAACCAGCAGAAGGAAATAATGAAGATCAAAGCAGAAATAAGTAATATAGTAACTAAAAAAAAAATCAATAGAACCGAGTAATGTAACTAGCTAATTCTTTGAAAAATCTCTAGTCAGACTTATAAGAAAGAGAGACAGAAAGAGAGAATGGACTCAAATAAGTAAAATCACAAGTGAGAGAGGAGAAATGACAACACCATGGAATTACCAACTATTATAAGAGAAAATTATGAACAACTATATGCCAACAAACTGAACAACCTAGAAGAACTGGATAAATTCTTATAACCTCCAAAAACTGAAACAGAAAGAAACAGAAAATTTGAGCAAATTGATTACCAGCAAAGATATTGAATCAGTGTTCAAAAAACTCCCAACAAATAAAAGTCCACAACCAGATGGTGTCACAGGTGAATTCTACCCAATATTTAAAGAAGATTTAATACCTATTTTTCTCAAACTACTCCAAAATATAGAAGAGGAAGGAAAACTTCCAAATATATTCTTGAGGCCAGCATTATCCTGATACTAAAAAAGGAGAAAACACCACTAAAAAAAGAGAATTACAGGCCAATATCCCTGATGAATGTAGATGCAAAAATCCTCAATAAAATACTAGCAAAACTAATCCCACAATACATTAAAAATATCATACACCAGAATCAAGTAGGATTTATTCCTGGGTTGCAAGTATGCAATATTCTCAATCAATATTTTCAAATTAATCAATGTGATATATCACATCAATAAGAGAAAGAATAAGAACCATACATTGATTTCAATTGGTGCAAAAAAAGAAAAAAGTGTTTGACAAAGTGCACACCCACCCCCAATAAAAACCCTCAAAGAGGAGGTTTAGAGGGAACATATGTCACCATAATAAAGGCTCTGTATGAAAAACCCATCAGCCTCAATGGGGGGGAAAAATAGAGCTTTATCCACAAGGTCAGGAAGAAGACAAGGATGTCCACTATTACTACTTTTATTCAACATAGTACTTGGAGTCCTAATCAGAGCATTCACACAGCTCATGCTGTCTGAAGTAAAAGGCATCCAAACTGTAAGGAAGAAATAAAACTTTCACTATTTGCAGATGACATGATACTATATATAGAAAACCATAAAGACCACCAAAAAACTGCCAGAGCTAATAAATGAATTCAGCAAAGGTGCAGGATACAAAACCAATGTATAGAAATCTGTTGCATTTCCATAAACCAATAACGAAGCAGCAGAAAGAGATATTAAGAAGACTATCCCATTTATAATTGCACCAGAAATAACAATACCTAGAATAAATCTAATCAAAGGGGTGAAAGACCTGTACTCTGAAAAGTATAAACCACTGATAAAAGAAACTGAAGAGTACACAAAGAAATAGAAAGATATTGCATGCTCATGGACTAAAAGAAAAAAATATTATTAAAATGTCTATACTACCCAAAGACATCTACACATTTAATGAAACCCCTATCAAAATACCAGCAGCATTTTTCACAGAACTAGAAGAATCCTAAAATTTGTATGTAACCACAAAAGACCCCCAATAGTCAAAGAAATCTTGAAAAAGAAAAGCAAAATTGGAGTTATCACAATTCTGGACTTCAAGTTATATTGCAAACCTGCAGTAATCAAACAAGTATGGTACTGGCACAAAAACAGACACACAGAACAACAGAACATAATAGAAAATCCAGAAAAGAACCTATAACTATATGGTCAATTAATCTTTGAAAAGCAGGAAAGAATGTCCAATGGAAAAAAGACTGTCTTTACAACCAATAGTGTTGGGAAAACTGGACAGCAACATCCAAAAAAAAGAAAAAAAGAAAAGAAACTGGACCACATACACAACCATACACAAAAATAAATTCAAAATGGATTAAACACCTAAATATGAGACATGAAGCCATAAAAATCCTAGAAGAAAATACAGGCAGTAATGTCTCTGACAACAACCACAGCAATTTTTTCTAGATGTATCTCCTGAGGCAAGGGAAACAAAAGCAAAAATAAACTATTGGGACTACATCAAAATAAAAAGTTTCTGCACAGCAAAGGAAACAATCAACCAACTAAAAGGCAACCTACAGAATGGGAGAAGATATTTTCAAAGGACATATCTGATAGAAGAGTTAGTATACAAAAATACATGAAGAACTTATAAAACTCAACATCCAAAAAACAAATAATCCAATTAATAAATGGGTAGAAGACAAGAACAGATATTTCTCCAAAAAAGACACATGAAATAATGTTCATCACCACCGTCAGGGAAATGCGAATCAAAACTACAATGAGATTATCACCTCACACCTTAGAATGACTAAAATCAACAATACAAGAAATGACTGATGCTGGGAAGGACGTAGAGGAAAAGGAACCCTCGTGTATTGCTGGTGGGAGTGCAAACTGGTGCAGGCACTGTGGAGAATATGGAAGTTCCTCAAAAAGTTAGAAATCAAACTACACTAAGATCCAGCAATTGCATTACTAGGTATTTACCCAAAGAATTAAAAAACACTAATTCTAAGGATATGTACACCCTTATGTTTATAGCAGCATTATTTATAATAGCCAAGTTATGGAAGCGGCCCAAGTGTCCATTAACTGATGCATGGATAAAGAAGAGATGTTATGTATATATGTGTACATACAATGGAATACTATTCAGTGATAAAAAATAATAAAATCTTGCAATTTACAATGCAATGGATGGAGTTAGAGAGTATAATGCTAAGTGAAATAAGTCAGAGAAAGACAGATACTATATGATTTCACTCCTAGGTGGAATTTAAGAAACAAAAGAAATAAAGAAAAAAAAAAGAAAAGAAAGAGAGAAACCAGGAAAGATTATAGAGAACAAACAAAGTTACCAGAGGGGAGGAGGAGATGTGTTAAATAGGTGGTGGGGATTAGGGAATGCATTTGTTGTGATGAGCGCCAGGTGATGTATGGAACCATTGAATCACTATGTTGTATACTCAAAACTAATATAATACTGTATCAACTCACTGTAATTAGAATGAAAACTTAAAAAAGATGATAAAAGCCAGTCATAAAAATATATAAAAAAACAAAAGTACTGTGTGTCAATTTTAAGTAAAAAATCTTAAATTTATGTTTTAAGTAAAAATCCTGCACATTTTAAAACTTAAATCTTTTGATGGACATTTAGGCTCTTTCCATAATTTGGCTATTAAGTGAAATAAGTCATATAGAAAAAGACAGATACCGTATGTTTTCACTCTTATGTGGATCCTGAGAAACTTAACTGAAGACCATGGGGGAGGGGAGGAAAAAAAAAAAGTTAGAGAGGGAGGGAGCCAAACCATAAGAGACTCTTAAAAACTGAGAACAATCTGAGGGTTGATGGGGGTGGGAGGGAGGGGAGGGTGGGTGATGGGTACTGAGGAGGGCACCTGTTGGGATGAGCACTGGGTGTTGTATGGAAACCAATTTGAGAATAAATTTCATATTAAAAAATAATAAATAGATAAATAAATAAATATTAAATCTTTAATTCTGTACTTTAATAATATCTTCAATCAGCAATGACCAAAAATACTAGTGCCAAATGCCTTGAACAAAACAGTTTCAGGAAACAAAGGTTACTTAATGCCGCCCTTTTTTACTGTTTTAGATTTTTTTTCTAGTAAAGTTAATACATTTTAGCTCCAAAAAGTAGACTGCTAACAGATTATCATGGCATTTAAAAATAAAATGTGGGTGAAAGGAGGCCTATGACCTACTTACCACGTTATAACATTGGAAAATCGACAAGAAAAATAAATACAAAAGAAAATGTATTTTCTATTTTGTCTAAGATTCCCCAGAAAGTAAGTATAAAATATTTTTGCATCAGTGAAACAGTAAACTTATCTTACAAAATTATTTGTTCTTAATTTTATATTAAATCAGCCCATCATATGCATACTACAGAAGTTATTTGATTGATGGTTGTATAATATTCGCAACTTGTTTATACCCTTTCTTCCTTTTTTATAACAAAACTACTTCCCAGGTTGTCTTTCCACAGGGAGAGTGAGAGATTAACATAAAGCATGCCCTTTAGGGGCGCCTGGGTGGCGCAGTCGGTTAGGCGTCCGACTTCGGCCAGGTCACGATCTCGCGGTCCGTGAGTTCGAGTCCTGCGTCAGACTCTGGGCTGATGGCTCAGAGCCTGGAGCCTGTTTCCGATTCTGTGTCTCTCTCTCTCTCTCTCTGCCCCTCCTCTGTTCCTGCTCTGCCTCTCTCTGTCCCAAAAATAAATAAGCGTTGAAAAAAAAAAAAAAAAAAAAGCATGCCCTTTAAAAGAAAAATGATGTTTTTCCTGTATATTTCCGAATATATCTAATATTAAGGAAACAAAAGAATCAGAATATAAGGAACTATTATGGTCAACCATCTGTTGGATATATAATGTCAGATGTAATGAGGTAATTCCCAGTCCGGTTATCAATCTTCTTCGTGAATATGCCTATTTATTTATTGGCAGCAAAGTGTCAAATAGAGGTAAAAAAAAAAAAAAAAGAAAGAAAGAAAGAAAGAATGGGAGACAATCTAAATAAATAAAGAAATGATAATTCAATTATAATTTCAGGGACTTAAAATGGTCATTGTTCACATATAATATTCTATTTGAAACAAATCCATACACTTAATGTTTAAGTTTCTGTTTATATGATTTATATTATCACAGATTAATGACTCTAGATTTAAACTGCTTCATCACCAACAGAAGAAAATGTCAGAGGTATTGCTGCTTACTCTTATGAAATCATCATTATGGTCAAAATAAAGAAAAGCAAGAAAGCCAAACAAATTACAACACTTTTATATATTTTACCATTGGTTTTATTTATGATCTTTGCCACCATCATGCTTCTGTATTTAAATATTCAAATTTAAATATCAAAAATGCATTTTTTCAATTAATTAATAATATGTATTATGACAAATTACATTTGTCCTGTCTTCCCCAATAATACTAGAGCAAGATAATTAAGAGATTTTCAAGGTAAGTATTTTGTTTTCATCCTTTATGAAGCAAATCACTAAATATCATAAAGTTGTCTACTAATTAACACTTTTCTTTAGTTTTTTTAACTAAGCTTTTTTTTAAACTAAAACTTCTTTGTGTTGTGTTTCAGTTTTTTAACTGAACTGTGGAGTTGTTTATATGAATCGATGTGATAAAATGTCACATAATTACATAATAAACTTATGAAAAATTTAGTGGGACTTCTGATTTCAGCTCTAATATTTAAAGACCTTGGAGGTCATCATTTATATCCTAACAACAGCAGCAGCAACAAAAGCAGATACAAACTGAAAATATTCATCAAAATTGAAGTTGCAGGGCAAACTGCCATCCCAAAATCTGGAGAGACAGGTGCAAACAGAGGCTCAAAAACTAAGGTGAGTTTACCTGGGAATGAACAGCTGGAGTTAGAAACTAGTAGAAACACCCAAATAGTAACTTTAGGCATTGCTGGAGGCACCAAGTTGACTAGCATTAGAGTTAGTGACAGATGGAGGCCTGCAAACCTGTGACATACCCACAATTTTGTTGCTTTTACCTCCAGAAATGGCACTCAGTTCTCACATTGAAGAGTCAAGAAAAACCCTCAAGAGGTGGAGATATGTAACCTCAGTGACAGGAGCAGGGAGTACGTGGCCAAGTGGAAATGCACCCAGAGCTCTTTCCATAAGAAAGGCAATCTCAACAGGAGAAAAGAATTTACCACAGTTTTAACCAACCTCAAGGGTTTCAGCATTTGTTAGATATCTGTTTCACCAAAAGGAGAAGAGGAAGCTGAGCAATCCTTGTGAAGGTCACAGTCTAGGAACACAGGCCCAGTAAAAGTCCGATATTTAATCAGAAGATAAGAAAACAAGGCTTCACTTCTTTCTGTACCTTACGTCCACATCAACACAGCTGCAGAATGATAACAGTTAATGCATCTGAAACAACAGTGAGGTGCAGATATTATTTAAGAAGGAGTTTTTAGGAAAACGAAAAGACAACTGGTGAGACACAAATATGGACACAAGAGAAAGCAGAAGCCTGTGACATTAAAAGCTAGAGTGCATATGAATCACAGCTGGACTTCTATCCAGATTCACATAAAACCACTAACGACTATTTGTCTTAGTCCCTATTAACTGGTACACCATGTCCAATTTTTAACAAAAATAATTACAACGTGTGTTAAAAGAAAGTAAAAACACAGTCTGAAGGGACAAAGCAAAAATTAGAACCACATATGATCCAGCTTTATCACATAGAGAAGATTATCACATAGAGAAGTTAAAGTAACTATGATTAATATCTCAAGGGTCTATAGAAAAAAAAATAGACATGTGAAAGTACATAAGTAATACAAGCAGAGACATGAAAACTGTGAGACAAAAGGAACTGCTAGCAAATAAAAGCATGGTAATACATAGGAGAATGTTAGTGATAGGATTATCAGCAGACTGGATACAGACAAGGAAGGAATCAATGAGCTTCAATGAGCTTCGAAACCTGTCAATAGGAATTGCCTAAACTGGAAAACAAAGTAAAAAAAATAATTAAAAAACAAAACAACAGAATATCCAAGCACTGTGGTGCAATTTGAAAAGTCATAACACATGTAACAGGACTGCCAGGATGACAAAAGAGAAACAATGGAGAAGATTTACTGGAAAAATAATGACAAATAATGTTATAAAGTTTGTGATATACACATGCAATAAATTCAGAAAGCTCAAGAAATCAGTAACAAAGGTAAAAATCTAAACCTAGGTGTGTCATATTCAAGCTGCAGAAAAACCAAGACAATGAGAAAAGTATTTAAAGCAGTCAAACAGTAAAAAAAGAATCATAATTTTGGAGGAACAAGGATAAGAGTTACATCAGATTTCTCAACAGAAACCATTCAAGAAAGAGGAAAGTGAAACATTAAAGAGTTAAAGAAAAACATATTTTTTAAAAAATGCACCAAGCTGGAATTTTATAACCAGCGATCATCCTTCAAAAGTGATGAAGAAATACTTTTTCAGATAAGCAAAACTTGAGAGAACTCATTGACAGCAGACCTGCACTGTAAGAAATGTGAATAGAAGTTCTTCAAGGACATGAAAGTAATAACACAAAACAAAAGCATAGTGATATGTCTTATTATACACAGTAGGAGAGTTATAATCAAGAAGATAGACAAGAGCAAAGTTGGAGAAAGACATAGATTAATCAGATCCTTCATCCACTGCTGGTGGATATTTAATATGGTATATCTACTTGAAAAACATTTTGTAAGTTCCTCAATAAATTAAATATAGAGTTATAATTTGACCATGCAATTTCATTCGTAGTTATATGACCAAGTTCATTGCAAACATGTTCATGCAAAAATCTGTAAAGACATATTTATAACAACATTATGGTAACAAAGCGGAAAAGGAAAGCAAATTCATAAAGTGATGATTGGATAATCTAACCGTGTCAGTGACAAGACAATGGGCTTTTATCCAGCCAATAAAAGAATGATATATGTTACAACATTGATGAACCTTGAAAACATTAAAGTGAAAGAAGCCAAAAACCAAAGACCATGTATTGTACAATTGCAATATATATAATGTTTACAACAGGCAAATTCACAGATATAGGAATTAATTCACAGATTAATTAATTAATTAATTAATTAATTCACAGATCTAGGAACTGACTTCTAAGAAGTCTGAGTTTTCTTTTCTGGTAATGATCATTTCCTATAATCACAGAGCGGCAATAATTGCACTTGTAAATATATTAAAATGATTTGTACACTTTAAAATGGTGAATGAATTGTTATGTGCATTAATAAAATAGCACAATGAGATATCACTACATGTCTGTTAAAATTCTTTAAAAAGTCAACACAAAACAAAAAATAAAATAAGTCCATAAAAATTATAAAATATAAGATGATTTATTTACTTTAATGATTATAGATTATTTTAAAAAGTAGAAATGCTAAGCCAAATCATTTCATTGATAATTTTTTATTGTTTCATTAATCGTCAAGCATGGAAAAGTAAACCTACTCAAAATTATTTAGAACAAAATCATCAATATCCAATTAAACAGAAGAGAAACTATTATTCTCTTTTAGATTATTATTGTGTGATAACTAGCCTAAAATGTCTAATTCTTTTATGTTTGTACAGCAATGACTCTTTTCCATAAATAGAAAAGAGTTCCTTTGCACTATTAGGAATATCTTAATGGAAAGACAAGCTGTCATTCTAGTTGCTACAGCAATGTTTTAAATTTTAGCCTTATTGATAGAAGAGTCGCTTAAAGAACACATTATAGAAAAGAAAGCAACAATGGACAAAAGTTAGCAAATATATCGCTAATAAACTTTTATTAGTTTGCAATTACAGTAGATAATTTCCAAGGTTCTTCTTTATATTGTATAAATCGTTCATAAATTCTTTAAATAAGTTCTTAATTCTAGGGCCAATATACTACAAATATAATAGTATTTGACCTTTCTTTTGTTATATAACCATGTCCCTAATTGAAATATAGTCTTCACGGGGCACGTGGGCGGCTCAATCTGTTAAGCATCCAACTTCATTTCCACTCAGGTCATGATTTCATGTTTAGGTGAGTTCGAGCCCACTGTTGGCTCTGCTCTGACAGCACAGAGCCTGTTCAGTGTAGAGTCTGCTTTGGATTCTCTTTCCCACACACATGCATGCGTCTCTCTCTCTCACACAAAATAAACAAAAAAAAAAAAAAAGGAGAGAGAGAGAGAAAGAAATATAGTCTTCATTTTCTTTCCCTAATTAATTATTTAATTAGGGAAATTAATTAATTAATTAATTAAAACATGATAAAATTTTTTTTTTCAACGTTTATTTATTTTTGGGACAGAGAGAGACAGAGCATGAACAGGGGAGGGGCAGAGAGAGAGGGAGACACAGAATCGGAAACAGGCTCCAGGCTCTGGGCCATCAGCCCAGAGCCCGACGCGGGGCTCGAACTCACGGACCGCGAGATCGTGACCTGGCTGAAGTCGGAGGCTTAACCGACTGCGCCACCCAGGCGCCCCTAAAACATGATAAACATTACCAACTATCCAAAGCATATAACTAAAAATTGATTTTGTTTTCATAGCAAATGGAACTTTGGGAAACATTTATTTTCTAATTCTTTTCATTAGATGAATTGTTTTAATAATAGGAATAACCCTGATTTTGTAATATGTATTTATTTTTTTCTTTAGTTATTTTTAAGTTCTACATATCAATATAATGAAAACCCATATGCAAATTTAGGAGAGCCATGAAATATTTTTTTCATTAGTTATTTTTAAGTCATACATATCAATATAATTAAAATCCATATGCAAATTTAAGAGGGCCATGAAATTAAGTTTAAGATTTATTGGTGCTTTTAAATATTAAAATATAATAAAGAAGGTTTCAATTCAATAGACAGTAAACTTGTGAAAATCCAAATCTTCATGCTTAATAGTCATAGCTTAGTATAAATTACAAACAAAAATTGTTGAGGATGGATGTTTGTAATAATATGCTTCTGCCTACACAGAAAATACGTCATTTTATCTTGTTCTCAGTTGTCACTAAAAATTGAGGACAATAAAATGCATCTTAATTTTTCTTTAAAGCATTCGTTTTATAAATATGTCAGGAGGATTTTTTTTTAAATTAACTTGCAGTAAGCAAAACACTAGGTTTCTGAATCTACAAGAAGGATAATAATTGAAAGAATAATAATTAATATTTATCAGTATAGAAATTAGCTTGTACTTTTTGATTCATCTTGTCATGACTTGCCACAGTACTCTTGATTGCCACTTAATATGATAACATTATTATTGGTTTGTGATGTTGTTATTTTCATTTTCCTATTGTTTTAATAAGTCTGCATCATAAGAGTAGTGTGGAGTAAATACTAATATATTACAGTCAAAAATTGAATTTTTTTATTAGAGTATATTTGGTAGTTTTACTAGGGAAAATATATGCAACAAATTCTTCTTAGCATCAAAACTTTTTTTGAATTAAAAGATCAAGAAATGGTGGATATCCTTATACTTTCCCAGTTAACACAAATAGCTAAAGTGTATTATCAGAAAAGTAAGATAATACAAGAATATTTGATACATTTATATCTACAAATGTCTCTTATTTTTATGAGTAATTTAATGAAAATTTGCCTATTATTAACTCTGATAATGACAAGGAAATTTCAGTATAATTTTTAAAGTTAATTTTTTCAGCTTTTTGAGATATGATTGGCATATATAATTGTGTAAGTTTAAGATGTATGCAGTGATTAGATGATCATATTTACTGCACATAGTCTGGGCATTTAATTTCATAGACTTTTCAATATAAGATGTTATTCATTTGTTCTTTTTATTTTATGACTGGCTTAACTTTGTTTCAGTACAACTTTGATTCTTGCATTATAAAACATAATTCTTTTTTTGTTTATACTTCTTATAAATTAGTCCTTGTTCTCTTAATAATAGAACTTCAGAATATTATATCTAAATTAAGTAGTGAAATAGGTAATGTTTATTTTTTTAAGTTTTTTAAAATTCATTTTGAGAGAGAAGAGACAGAGACAGAGAGAGAAAGAGAGAGACAGAGTGAGCAGGGGAGGGGCAGAGAGAGAGAGGGAGACACAGAATCTGAAACAGGCTCCAGGCTCTGAGCTATTAGCACAGAGCCTGACTCGGCGAACTCACCAGCCATGAGATCATAACCAGAGCTGAAGTCAGACGCTCAGCGACTGAGCCAGCCAGGTGCCCCAGGTAATGTTTACTTTAAAATGTATACTTACAGTATAGATGGTTAATAATTTTTAGTATGTGTATGGAATAGGCATGGAATAATCTATTGTTTATAGCATCCATTCAAGCCTTATCCTGTAATAAGTGATCCTAATTTTGTTTGACTGTGAAAGTAATATAACCAGTTATAAATCTCCTAGTCTTTCTTACAAATTGTCTATGGTACAAATAGTGTTGTCCAATATTTTCAACAAGTGCATCAATAACAATAAACACAAATGGAACTCTTCTAGTGATTTATATGAAGGTTTGCTTTTCTGAAATAGATTTCAAAGCTTTTACATGTGTAGTTTCCACCTATTTTTTTTTTCCTTTCTGGAACATAATAATAATGGTTGGAACAAAAGTAATCATCTTACTACTATGAGAGAAAGGCTGGGAGAATTACAGAGCCCATTTCTTGATACGTGAACTACTGAAATGACATTAATAGTATGTTCACTTGGTTTGTTGTTGGACAATATACACAAACATAAATACAAAATTAATTTAATTAATTTATTACAAAGAAGAAAAGCTGATAACACCTACAATTAAAAGATATTTTAAATGTAGAAATTAAAGAAATATCTCCTCTTTATACTTTCATTTTAAGTTTTATATAAAAAAACAACTTATTCACAAGTTCTTCATATGAAATTTGTATGCCTATAGGCAGGTTAGATGATGTTGAATATTGTAACTATACACATATATGGTTAAATATAATGTGCTTACTTCATAAGACGAGATTTTTAAAATGTCAAGTTTGAGGGTGCCCGGGTGGCTGTTGTTAAGCATCTGACTTCGGCACAGGTCATAATCTCATGGTTCATGAGTTCGAGTCCCACATTGGATGAGCTCAAACCCTACTTCGGGTGAGCTCAAGCCCCGCTTCAGGTGAGCCCAACTTCCTGAAGAGGGAGAGCCTCTCCCTCTCTCTATCCTTCTACCCCTCCTGGGATTCTCTCATTCTCTCTCTCTCTGTCTCTCTCTCTCTCTCTTTCTGCCCCTCATTCACTTGTGCCATGTCTCTAAAAAAGAAAAAAATGTCGAGTTTGAAAATTAGAAATATTTTTTGTTACCTGGAGAAGACTGAACTCAATAAGACATAATATAAAACATATTTAAGATGATATATATATATTAAAAATATTTTAGTGATATATATCACAGCCAATTACCTTAAAGAAGAAAAATATTTAAATGTTAAAAAAAATATAGCAAGGTAATAGAAAGGAAACAGACTTATATTCTTCTTTGCTTTAGAAAAGTTAGATTGAGACACTTTCTTTTGTCACATGCTGCATTTACTTATTAAATGCTTATGTTACTGACATAATTAGTTACCATCCCACATCTTCACACCACTTATACACATACACACTTAGAGGCAAAAATCTCCTGCACAAAGATATTTAGCCTTTTACTTTACTAAGGATTTCCCTTAAAACAATTGTTTAATTATTAAATTAGTTTTGAGCATATATTCAGTTTTTGCCACTATGTTTGTTTTTTAATGCTTATTTATCTTGAGAGAGAGAGAGAGAGAGCACACACAAGTAGAGGAGGGGCAGAGAGTGAGAGAGAGAGAGAGAGAGAGAGAGAGAGAGAATTCCAAGCAATCTCTGCACTGTCAGAGGCTGTGATCTCATATTAAATAGCATTAAATAAAATGAATAGCATTAAATAAACATTTACATAAGTGAAAAGTTATTCACATTTATTTAAAAACTCAGAAATAACTAAACAAATATAGAAAGTTGTGAAATAAACGCAGATCAAATTCTATAAAGAAATTGAGAGAAAAGACAATTCTCTCAGAAATGTTAGACAATTGCAAGGTATTCAATGGAGAGTGAATATAATCGAAAATGTTATAAGGGAAGCGAACAACTTATTTTCTATGATTTTAGGAAAAGATAACTCATGTAATTATTTTGGCAACACAGAAAAATCATCGCTACTGCAATATTTGTGAATCAGTTTATACAATTGTATTAGCTAGGGTTCTGTGGAGAAACAAGATAATGAGGTATGTATCCAATAAATGTATCTACATCTATATATACTGATATCGATTATTTATCCATCTACTGAGTTCTTTTCTTTCAATCCTTCTTCTTTCTTTCCTTCCATTTCCATTTCCCTCTCTTCTTTTTTTCATTTGTCTGGATTTATTTATTTGTTTGTTTGTTTGTTTAAAGGATTTGGTTCATGTGATATATTGTGAGGCTGGCAAGTCAATAATTTAAAATTTTTTTTCAACGTTTATTTATTTTTGGACAGAGAGAGACAGAGCATGAACGGGGGAGGGGCAGAGAGAGAGGGAGACACAGAATCGGAAACATGCTCCAGGCTCTGAGCCATCAGCCCAGAGCCCGACGCGGGGCTCCAACTCACGAACCGCGAGATCGTGACCTGGCTGAAGTCGGACGCCTAACCGACTGCGCCACCCAGGCGCCCCGTGGCAAGTCAATAATTTATTGATCAGGCTGGCAGGCTGATTTTTGAGTAAGAGGTAATGTTAATGTAAGAGTTAATGTTGCAGTTTAGAGTCAGAATTCTGTAAAACAGCAGGCTTAGGCAGGGTGTATATGTTGCAGTCTTGATTCTTGATTAGAATTTCTTCTTCTTTGGGAAACCTCAGCCTTTGTAAGTTAGATTCTTTGATATATTCTTTAAAATGCAAATTTTATATATATAGTTAGATTAGTCAATAAGTAGTTTTTGAATATGTAGAGGTCTATTTGAGGATTGTCATACTTTGTTAAAATAATTATAAAATATATGCTCCTGATTTTTGAATAATATCTTTATTTAATGAATTATATTTATGGATATTATGTTGTTGGTTTCTTCATATTTACTTCATATTATTTTTCTCATTTATATTTAATGATAGTTCAATTTTGAATAGAAAGAAAACCCAAGTTGCCGAAAAGATAGATTTGATTACATCAGCAAGTCTAAGTATTTTCCATTTCTTAGGAATCAATACACTGATTTTTAGAAATGTCTGCTTTCACCATTCCACTTCATGTTTGCTTTGATAACAATTCCTTCCTGCTCTCCAATTTGCAAATTAAAAATTAGGACTCCCAATCAGTCTCTGACAAAGGTGTGCAATTCAGGAAAGATAACTGTGTCAACTAAAAATCTCCTACAGTCATTGAAATATATATTACAGTCCACTAACACTTCATTCTCTACATAATTTATTTGCTGGAAAAAATCATTAAAATTCAAGAGACAGAAATTTCCTCAGAAGATTACATTCTCTTTAATGTCAGAATTAGTTATAGTCATTTTTTCTGTATCAAAGGGAGCCTAGGTGGCTCAGTCAGTTACGTATCCAACTCTTAATGTTGGCTCAGGTCATAATCTCATGCTTGAGACCAAGCCTCGTGTCAGGCTCTGACAGTGCAGAACTTGGTTGGAATTCTCTATTTCTCTCACTCTTTGCCCTCCTCTACTTGAGTGTGTGCTCGCTCTCTCTCTCTCACAATAAATAATATTAAAAAACAAAAACTAAAACAAAGAAACAAACATAGTGGTACCTTTATAGGTAACATAATGCATTAATTTCATGTCTATCAATAATCATTCAGAATAATGGACTAAATGCTCCAATCAAAGGGTGTCAGGGTGGCAGGGTGTCAGAACAGATTAAAAAAAAATCAATACCCATCTATATGCTGCCTACAAGAAATTTGTTATAGACCTAAGGACACCTGCAGATTGAAAGTGAGGGGATGGAGAGCCATCTACAATGCTAATGGACATCAAAAGAAAGAGTAGCAATGCTTATGGCAGACAAACTAGAATTTATTTTATTTACTTATTTTTAATTTGTTTTTTTTTTACATTTATTTATTTTTGAGAGACAGGGAGAGACAGAGTGTGAGCAGTGGAGGGGCAGAAAGAGAAAGAGACATAGAATCTGAAGCAGGTTCCATACTCTGAGCAAGCTGTCAGCACAGAGCCTAATGCGGGGCTCAACCTATGAACCATGAGATCATGATCTGAGGTGAAGTCAGACACTTAACTGACTGAGCCACCTGAGCGCCCCAAAGAAAAAGTAGATTTTAAACCAAAGACTGGAACAGCAAAGACAGCCTAAATCCAGCAAAAGGAGAGAAATAATAAAAATCAGAGCAGAAATAAACAATATAGAATCTAAAAAACTGTAGAGCAGATCAACGAAACCAAGAGTTGGTTTTTTGAAAAAATAAACAAAATTGACAAACCTCTAGCCAGTCTTCTCAAAAAGAAAAGGGAGATGACCCAAATAGATAAAATCATGAATGAAAATGGAATTATTACAACCAATCCCTCAGAGATACAACAATTACCAGGGAATACTATGAAAAATTATATGCCAACAAGCTGGACAACCTGGAAGAAATGGACAAATTCCTAAACACCCACATGCTTCCAAAACTCAATCAGGAGGAAACAGAAAGCTTGAACAGACCCATAACCAGTGAAGAAATTGAATCAGTCATCCAAAATCTCCCAACAAATAAGAGTACAGGAGCAGATGGCTTCCCAGGGGAGTTCTACCAGACCTTTAAAGCAGAGATAATCCCCCAATTCTCAAGCTATTCCAAAAAATAGAAAGGGAAGGAAAACTTCCAGACTCATTCTATGAAGCCAGGATTACTTTGATTCCTAAACCAGACAGAGACCCAGTAAAAAAAGAGAACTACAGGCCAATATCCCTAATGAATATGGATGCAAAAATTCTCAAGTAAGATACTAGCAAATTGAATTCAACAGCATATAAAAATAATTGTTCACCATGATCAAGTGGGATTCATTCCTGGGATGCAGGGCCAGTTCAACATTCACAAATCAATCAATGTGATACATCACATTAATAAAAGAAAAGATAAGAACCATATGATCCTGTCAATCGATGCAGAAAAGGTCTTTGACAAAATTCAGCAACTTTTCTTAATAAAAACCCTTGAGAAAGTCAGGATAGAAGGAACATACTTAAAGATCATAAAAGCCATTTATGAAAAGCCTAAAGCTAACATCATCCTCAATGGGGAAAAACTGAGAGTTTTTTCCCTGAGATCAGGAACACGACAGGGATGTCCACTCTCACCGCTGTTGTTTAACATAGTGTTGGAAGTTCTAGCATCAGCAATCAGACAACAAAAGGAAATCAAAGGCATCAAAATTGGCAAAGATGAAGTCAAGCTTTCGCTTTTTGCAGATGACATGATATTATACATGGAAAATCCGATAGACTCCACCAAAAGTCTGCTAGAACTGATACAGGAATTCAGCAAAGTTGCAGGATACAAAATCAATGTACAAAAATCAGTTGCATTCTTATACACTAATAATGAAGCAACAGAAAGACAAATAAAAAAATTGATCCCATTCACAATTGCACCAAGAAGCATAATACCTAGGAATAAATCTAACCAAAGATGTAAAAGATGTGTATGCTGAAAACTACAGAAAGCTTATGAAGGAAATTGAACAAGATAAAGAAATGGAAAAACATTCCGTGCTCATGGATTAGAAGAATAAATATTGTCAAAATGTCAATACTACCCAAAGCTATCTACACATTCAATGCAATCCCAATTAAAATTGCATCAGCATTCTTCTCGAAACTAGAACAAGCAATCCTAAAATTCATATGGAACCACAAAAGACCCCGAATAGCCAAAGGAATTTTGAAGAAGAAGACCAAAGCAGGAGGCATCACAATCCCAGACTTTAGCCTCTCCTACAAAGCTGTCATCATCAAGACAGCATGGTATTGGCACAAAAACAGACACATAAACCAATGGAATAGAATAGAAACCCTAGAACTAGACCCACAAACGTATGGCCAACTCATCTTTGACAAAGCAGGAAAGAATATCTAATGGAAAAAAGACAGTCTCTTTAACAAATGGTGCTGGGAGAACTGGACAGCAACATGCAGAAGGATGAAACTAGACCACTTTCTTACACCATTCACAAAAACAAACTCAAAATGGATAAAGGACCTGAATGTGAGACAGGAAACCATCAAACCCTAGAGGAGAAAGCAGGGAAAAACCTCTCTGACCTCAGCCGCAGCAATTTCTTAATTGACACATCCCCAAAGGCAAGGGAATTAAAAGCAAAAATGAACTATTGGGACCTCATGAAGATAAAAAGCTTCTGCACAGCAAAGGAAACAATCAACAAAACTAAAAGGCAACCAATGGAATGGGAAAAGATATTTGCAAATGACATATCGGACAAAGGGCTAGTATCCAAAATCTATAAAGAGCTCCCCAAACTCCACACCCAAAAAACAAATAACCCAGTGAAGAAATGGGCAGAAAACATGAACAGACACTTCTCTAAAGAAGACATCCGGATGGCCAACAGGCACATGAAAAGATGCTCAACGTCACTCCTCATCAGGGAAATACAAATCAAAACCACACTCAGATATCACCTCATGCCAGTCAGAGTGGCCAAAATGAACAAATCAGGAGACTATAGATGCTGGAGAGGATGTGAAGAAACGGGAACCCTCTTGCACTGTTGGGGGGAATGCAAATTGGTGCAGCCGCTCTGGAAAACAGTGTGGAAGTTCCTCAAAAAATTAAAAATAGACCTACCCTATGACCCTGCAGTAGCACTGCTAGGAATTTACCCAAAGGATACAGGAGTACTGATGCATAGGGGCACTTGTACCCTAATGTTTATAGCAGCACTCTCAACAATAGCCAAATTATGGAAAGAGCCTAAATGTCCATCAACTGACAAATGGATAAAGAAATTGTGGTTTATATATACAACGGAGTACTACAGGGCAATGAGAAAGAACGAAATATGGCCCTTTGTAGCAACGTGGATGGAACTAGAGAGTGTGATGGTAAGTGACATAAACCATACAGAGAAAGACAGATACCATATATTTTCACTCTTATGTGGATCCTGAGAAATTTAACAGAAACCCATGAGGGAGGGGAAGGAAAAAAAAAAAGAGGGTAGAGTGGGAGAGAGCCAAAGCATAAGAGACTCTTAAAAACTGAGAACAAACTGAGGGTTGATGGGGGGTGGGAGGGAGGGGAGGGTGCGTGATGGGTATTGAGGAGGGCACCTTTTGGGATGAGCACTGGGTGTTGTATGGAAACCAACTTGACAATAAACTTGATATATTGAAAAAAATAAAAATTTAAAAAAATTTAAAAAAAGAAACCAAAGACTGTAACAAGACATGAAGAAGGCATTATGTCATAATTAGGAGGCCTATCCATCAAGAAGATCTAATATTTGTAAAGTAAATGTTTATGCCCCCAACTTGAGAGCACCCAAATATATAAATCGGTTAATAACAAGCATAAAGAAACTCATTGGTAATCATACAATAATAGTAGGGGACTTTAACACCCCACTTACAACAATAGACAGATAATCTGAGCAGAAAAGCAACAAGGAAACAATGGTTTTGAATGGCACACTGGACCAGATGGACTTCCTAAAGCAGAATATACATTCTTTTGATTGTACATGGACCATCCTCCAGAACAGATCACATACTGGGTCACAAATCAGTCCTTAACAGGTACAAAAAGATTAAGATCATACCATGCATATTTTCAGACCACAACACTTTGAAACTTGAAGTCAACCAAAATAAAATTTTTGGAAAGAATACAAATACACTGAGGTTAAAGAATATCCTACTGGGGCGCCTGGGTGGCTTGGTCAGTTAAGCGTCCGACTTCGGCTCAGGTCATGATCTCACGGTCCGTGAGTTCGAGCCCCTCGTCAGGCTCTGTGCTGACAGCTCAGAGCCTGGAACCTGTTTCAGATTCTGTGTCTCCCTCTCTCTCTGCCCCTCCCCTGTTCATGCTCTGTCTCTGTCTCAAAAATAAATAAACGTTAAAAAAAATTAAAAAAAAAGAATATCCTACTAAAGAATAAATGGGTTAACCAGGAAATTAATAAAATTTTAAAAAGCACATGGAAGCAAATCAAAATGAAAACACAAAGGCCCATAACCTTTGAGATGCAGCAGAGGCAGTCCTAAGAGGGAAGTATATTGCAATAGAGGCCCAGCTCAAAACGCAAGAAAAGTCTCAAATATGCAACCTAAGTTTACAACTAAAGGAGGTAGAAAAGGGGAAAGCTTTCATTTTTTTACCATTTAGTATGATTTTTTCTGTGAAGTTTTGGAAGACACCCTTTATCAAGATTCAGGAAGTTTTATTCTATTCCTAATTTTTGAATGTTTTTAATCATGTAAATGTGTCTTGTCCAATGTTTTTACTATATCAATACAGATAACATGAGGGTTGTGTATTTAATTTTATTAAAATGGTATATTAGAGTGATTGTTTTGCATATGTTGAAACAATTTACATACATGACACTCGGCCATGACATACAATTTTTTATTAACTTACTCATTTTAACTAGTATTTTGGTGAAGATTTCTGCATATATATTTATAAAGGATATTGGTCTATATTTGTTTCTCTTGTATCATCTTTGGTTTTTGTAACACTAACATCACAGATGTATTCTTTTCTATTTTTTCAGATGCAATTGTAAAAGACTGCTGTTAATTCTTTAAATAATTGGTAAGAATTACTGAGTGAAACTATCTAGATCTTGTCTATTTTTTTTTTTTTATCAAAAGTTTTGTAACTAATATTGTGACTAATAGTTGTTATAAGTCTTTTCAAATTTAATCTTAAGTCAGTTTCAGTAGTTTGCTTCTAGTAATTTGTCAATTTTTTTAGGTTAACTAATGTATTGACAGTTGTATGTTTATAGTATTGTTAATTATACCCCCCTTTTTTCTGGAATATGAGTTAATGTTCACTCTTTAATTTTTAGTTTTAGTATTTGAGTTTCTTCTGCTTTCATCTTGGTCAGTCTCATTAAAAATTTGTTAATAGTTTTAACAGTTTCAAAAAGCAACTGTTTATTTCATTGATACCTCTATTTTTTTTATATTCCCCAACTTCATTCACTTTCCTCTATGCTTCATTTTTTACTTCCTTCTGCTTCAGCTTAGTCTTTCTTTTTCTAGTTTCTTAAGATGAAAAGATAAACTGTTGATTTGAGATCTTTCTTATTTTTTAAAATAGGAATTTAAAGCTCTAAAGTTCCCTTTAAGCACTACTTTTACTATATCCCTAAAGTTTTATGTTGTTTTCATTTACATTCATCTTGAAGTATTTTCAAATTTCATATTTATTTCTTTTTGATCTTGATTATTTAGACTTTTAATGCTTAATTTTTACATATTTGTGGGTTTCCAAAATTTCCTTCTGTTATATTCATGCATGTCTCAGAGAATATACTTTTCTTTGCAATCCTTTACATATAGTAAAGCTTGTTTTATATGTTTTATGGCCTAACACATTAGTCGTTCCTACAGAATTTTTCATGGGCACTTGAGAAGGATGTACATTCTGCTGTTGTTGGGTGGAATGTACAGATATCTTGCATATATAAGCATCTATTAAGTATATAGTGCTGTTCAGATATCTATTGCTGATATTTTGTCTAGTTGTTATATTATTACTGGAAAAGGGGTCTCAAAATCTCCAACCATTAATGTTAGTTTGTTACTGTCTCCCTTCAATTCTATGTTTTTCCTTCATATATCTAGATAGATAGATAAATCTATCTATCTATCTATTTATCTATCTATCTATCTATTCTCCCCCCCCCAGGCTGCTAATCCTAGCACACTGTTTCATATTTTGGGGGTTCTATTATTAGGTACACATATTTTAATAATTTTATATCATCTTGGTATATTGAGCTTATCTTTATACTGTCATAATAATATTAGTATTATAAAATGTTGCAAAGCTTCCACTAAGATCAGGAACAGGACAAGGATGTTGTTACCTCTCACCACTTCTATTCAATATAGTACTAGAAGTCCTAGCAACAGCTGTTAGAAAACATAAAGAAATGGGGGTTCCTTGGTGTCTCACTCAAATGAACAACTGATTCTTGACTTCAGTTCAGGTCATGGTGCCAGGGTCATGGGATTGGGCCCACATCAGGTTCCATTCTGAGTGCTCAGGCTGCTTAAGATTCTCTCTCCCCCTCTCTCTCTCTGCCTCTTCCTTGCTTATGCTCTCTCTCTCTCTCTCTCTCTCAAAAAGAAAGAGAGAGAAAGAAAGAAAGAAAGAAAGAAAGAAAGAAAGAAAGAAAGAAAGAAAGAGAGAGAGAGAGAGAGAGAAAGAAAGAAAGAAAGAAAGAAAGAAAGAAAGAAAGAAAGAAAGAAAGAAAGAAAGAAAGAGGAAAAGACAAGAAAACATAAAGAAATAAAAGGCATTCAAACTGGTAAGAAAGAAGTAAAACTCTCACTATTTGCAGATGACATGATGCTATAAACAGAAAAACCTGCATCAAAAAACTACTAGAAATGATAAATAAACTCAGTAAAGTTGCAGGATATAAAATCAATGTGCAGAAATGTGTTGCATTCCTATACACTGTGAACTAATAATGAAGCAACAGTAAGTGAAATTAAGAAAACAATTCCAGGGGCACCTGGGTGGCTTAGGTGGTAAAGCATCTGACTTCAGCTCAGGTCATGATTTCACAGTCCATGAATTCAACCCCTGCATCAGGCTCTGTGCTGACAGCTCAGAGCCTGAAGCCTGCTTCATATTCTGTGTCTCCCTCTCTCTCTGTCCCTCCCCTACTCGTGTTCTGTCTCTCTCTCTCTCTCTTAAAAATAAACATTAAAAAAATTAAAAAATACTTCATTTACAAGTGCACCAAACAATAAAATATGTAGGAATAAACTTAACCAAAGAGGTGAAAGATCTGTACTCTGAAAACTATAAGACACTGACAAAAGAAACTAAGGACAAAACAAAGAACTGGAAAGACATTCCATGCTCATGGGTTGGAAGAACAAATATTGTTAAAATGTCTATACTATCCAAGGCGATCTACAGATTTAATGCAATTTCTATTGAAATGCTAAACAGCATTTTTTAACAGAATTAGAACAAGTAATACTAAAGACCTTAAATAGCCAAAGTAATCTTTGGGGGGAAAAAAAACAGATATCACAATTCCAGATTTCAAGTTACACTACAAAGTGACACTTATTAAAACAATATGTTACTGTGTTACTGGCATAAAAATAGACACATGGAATGATGAAAAAGAACAGAAGACCCTAGGGCCCCTGGATGGCTCAGTCGGTTAAGCATCTGACTTCAGCTCAGATCATGATCTCGCGGTTGATGAGTTCTAGCCCCACGTCAGGCTCTGTGCTGACAGCTCAGAGCTTGGAGCCTGCTTTGGATTCTGTGTGTGTGTGTCTCTCTCTCTGCCTGTCCCCCGCTCATGCCCTGTCTTCCTCTGTCTCAATAAAATACACACTAAAAAAAATTAAGAAAAAAAGAACAAAAAATCCAGAAATAAACCCATGATTATATGGTTAATAAAACTTCAACAAAGGAGGAATTAATGCACAATAAGAAAAAGACAGTCTCTTCAACAAAAGAGAAAACTGGCTAGCTGCATGAAAAAGAATGAACTGGACTACTTTCTTTCACCATATAGAAAATAAAAGCAAAATGGCTAAAGACCTAAATGTCTTTAAAAATCCTAGACGGGGGTACAGGCAGTAAATTCTCTGACACTGGACATAGCAAATTTTTTCTAGATATGTTTCCTGAGGCAACAGAAATAAAAGTAAAAAATATTAGGTCTACAGGAAAAGTTTCTGCACAGCAAAGGCAACAATCAACCAAAACTAAAAGGCAACTTAGAGAATGGGAGAAGATATTTGCAAAGTCCATCTAGGATAAAAGATTAGTAGCCAAAGTATACAAAGAACTGATACTTGGGGTGCCTGGGTGGCTCCATTCGGTTGGGCATCCAACTTTGGCTCAGGTCATGATCTTACGGTTTGTGGGTTCACTCCCTACACTGGGCTCTGTGCTGACATCCCAGAGCCTGGAGCTTGCTTTGGATTCTGTGTCTCCTTCTCTCTCTGCCCCTCCCCCACTTACGCTCTTTCTCTGTCTCTTAAAAATGAATAAATGTTAAAAAGAATTAAAAAAAAAAGAACTGATACAACTCAACAGTCAAAAACAAATAATCCAACTAAAAAAACAGGCAGAAGACATGAACAGACATTTCTACAAAGAAGACATCCAGATGGCCAACAGACACAGGAAAAGATGCTCAATATCACTCATCATCAGGGAAATTAAAATCAAAACTCTAATGAAAAATCACGTCACACTTGTCAGAGTGTCTAAAATCAACAACACAAGAAACTGTAAGCGTTGGTGAGGATGGGGAGAAAAAGGAACCTTCTTGCACTGTTGGTGAGAATGCAAACTGATGCAACCACTGTGGAAAATAGTATAGAGAGTCCTCGAAAAATTAAAAAATAGAACTACCCTATGATTCAATAATCACACTACTCACTATTTACCTGAAAAGTATAGAAACACTAATTCTAAGGGTTACATGCACCCTTGTGTTTATTGCAGCATTATTTATGATAGCCAAATTATGGAAGCAGCCCAAGAGTTCATTTTTTAAAAAGTTTTATTTATTTAAGTAATGTCCATATCCAACGTGGGGTTTGAACTCATGACGCCACAATCAATAGTTGCATGCTCTTCTGAGCCAGCCAGGTGCCTCCCAAGTGTCTATTGATAGAGAAATGGATAAAGAAGAGGCAGTGAATATATACACAATGGAATATTATTCAGCCATAAGAAAGAATGAAATCTTAACATTGGTAGTAACAGGGATAGAACTGGAGAGTATAATGCTAAATGAAATGAGTCAGTCAGAGAAAGACAAATACCATATGATCACACTCATATGTGGAATTTAAGAATGAAACAAATTAGGAATGAAAATCAAAAGAGAGAGAGAGAGAGAGAGAGAATGAGAGAGACAAACCAAGAAACAGACTCTTAACTAGAGAGAACAAAATGATGGTTACCAGAGGGGAGGTGGGTGGAAGGATGGCTGAAATGGGTGATAGAGTTCAAAGAATGCACTTATTATGATGGAAAAATAATAAAATAAAGAAAAAGAGGGGAAAAGGAGCTGCAAAAATATTCAACCCCTTTTGGCTCAGAATATACTCCTGAGTTATACCCTGAAGATTTCACTAAAAAAGACAAAAGTTAAGTGCATGAAAATATGCATTACATTTTAAAATATATAAAAGCTGAAAATTAATAATATATTACAGAATCTTTGAAATGGATCCTATGGCACCTCTTTAGAAAAACAGAATATTTATGAGAATATATAATATTAACTGGATAATTAAACAAAAAATAATCTGATGAATCTAGGTGAACAGTATACAAGTGATCTCTTTTATCATTGTTTCGAACTTCTAACTAAACCACTAATGTATAATAAGTGATTATTTATAAGCTACAAAACTATTATCATGTCAAGTAATAAGAGTAATAATGATAGTAAAACAGATCATGTGTCATAATTTAAATGAGAGTATAAAAATAATTCACTTCTTAGTGAAGATTAAAAAACAGTAAAAAAGTGCTGCCATACTTTTGTTATTACTTACAGTTCTGAAAATACTGATTCTAACAATTTTTGCCCTTATTCTCATTGCTTTATGGAGATTTTTCTCAAGGTCCTTACTCCATCATTCCCACTGATTTAACCAAAATACACTTCATTTTTAAAGAGATTACATGAGACATATTTAACAATGAGTAGGAAATCTGTGTCATGAGAGTAAAAACACTACACACTATATTATAAAAAATTTTGGAGGGGGAAGCTAGGAAGGCAGTGTAGTAGGAGGATGCTAGGCTTGTCTTGTCTTTTGAACACAACTAGATAACTATCAAATCATTCTGAATACCAAAGAAATCAACCTGAAGCCTGACAGAACGAACTCCACAACTAGAGGGTCAGAAGAAACCACATTGAGGAAGAAGTCATAGCTTAGGGGAGAAAGGAACTAGAAGTGCTGTGCAAGGGAGCAAGCCCTGGTTGCAGAGAGAGAGAGAGAGAGAGAGAGAGAGAGAGAGAGAGAGAGAGAGAGAGGCACACAGGGGAATGCATAAAGAGAACACTTCCCCAAAGCCATTGGCTGGCAAAATGAGAGGAGCTGATTTTTGTGGTTTATTTTGCAGCCAGAGAGGCTTGAAGACTGGAGTTTTAAAGGTCAGCAGGCATGGCTGGGATAGAGCCCAGATGACACTGCACTCCTCCTGGAGAGAAGGCAGGCAATGGTCCGGAGGCAGACAGTGTGAAAGTAGTGATCTGGGGGGCACCTGGGACACACAGCAGGAAGGTTGTTCCCTCATGTCAGGTTTTTGGAGACCCCTCTCCAGGGAGAAAGGGGCTGGCTGGCACCATTTCCCTCCTCCACCTCTGAGATCAAACACAGAACTGTCTTTGCTTTGACACTGGCACTGGCTGCCTACCCTGCTTACGCCATGTCCCACACTTTTGCACTCTGAAAGTACTGCCCTTCTGGGTCAAGTTTGCCTCAGTCCCAGCACAAAAGGCCCCTTCCCCAGAAGGCTAGCAGAAACCCCTGCCCACAACACATCTCCCAGAGTTCTGCAGAGCTTCAGTTATAGTGGAAGTAGCATCAGGTCTCATTTAACAAGCTGACCAGAGAACACCTAGTTAAAACTCACCACACTCTGGCCAAGGACCAAACACTGCCCACTGCAACCAAGGAGAACCTCTGCAGATGACTGGCCTGGAGGATAGAGCAGCCAAAACACAGCAGCATAGTGCACACAGCACACACCAGAGACACTCCATGAAGTGCCAGACCCTGGACATTATATGACCTCTACTTCATAAAGCCATTACTCTCAGGAGCAGGAAACATACAGGCTTTTCTAACACACAGAAGATGACAGAGACTTAAACAAAATGCCAAGATGAAGGAATTCATCCTAAGTGAAAGATCAAGATAAGGTCACGACCAGAGATCTAATTGAAATAGATATAAGTAACATGCTTGATAGAGAATTTAAAGCAATAATCATAATACTTTCTGGGCTTGAGAAAAGAATAGAAGTCTTTAGCTAGAAGTATACCCAAAGTTCTACCCAAAGGAATTTACAGATTCAATGCAATCTCTGTCAAATTACTAACAGCATTTTTCACAGAACTAGAACAAAGAATCCTAAAATTTGTATGGAACTGCATAAGAACCCAAATAGCTAAAACAATCTTGAAAAAGAAAAACACAACTGGAAGTCTCAAAATTCCTGCTTTCACATTATGCTACAAAGCCATAGTACTCAAAACACTATGGTACTGGCACTAAAACAAAGAAAGATCAATGGGACAGAACAGAAAGCCCAGAAATAACCCAAAATTATGTAAATTAATCTTTTACAAAGGAAGCAAGAATATGCAATGGGAAAAAGACAGCCTCTTCAACAAGTGGTGTTGGAAAACTAGATACCTACATACAAAAAAATGTACCATTTTCTTTCACCACACACAAAAATAAACTCAAAATGGATTAAAGATTTAAATGTGAGACCTGAAACAATAAAAATCCTAGTAGACAGTACAGATATCACCTATAATTTCTGACATCAGCTGTAACATTTTCCCAGATCTCTCCCTTTTTTTTTAAGTTTATTTATTTATTTTGGGAGAGACACAGAGAGAGTGCAAGCAGGGGAGGGCCAGAGAAAGAGAGGGACAGAGGGTCCAAAGTGGGCTCTGTGCTGACAGCAGAGAGCCTGATGCAGAGCTAGAACTCACAAACTATGAGATCACGATCTAAGCCAAAGTCAGATGCTTAATGACTGAGCCACCCAAGCACCCCTCTGGTTGTATCCCTAGAGGCAAGGGAAACAAAAGCAAAAATAAACTATTGAGACTTTATCAAAATAAAAAGCTTCCACACAGAACAACAACAACAACAATAACAAAAAAACTATAAGGCAACTTACAGAATAGGACACGATATTTGCAAATGACATATCTGATGAAGGCTTAGTAACCAAAATATATAAAGAACTTTTAAAACTCAACACTCAAAAAACAAACATAATAATCCAATTAAAATGGGAAGAAGACATGAGCAAATGTTTCTACAAAGAAGACATATAGATGACCAACAGACATATGAAGAGATGCTCAACATATCTCATCATCAGGGAAACGCAAATTAAAACTACCCAATGATCCAGTGATCACACTACTGGGTATTTACCCAAAGAGTACAAAAACACTAATTTAAAAGAATATATGTACCTCCATGTTTATTGCAGCATTATTTACAATAGCCAAATTATGGAAGCAACCTAAGTGCTCACTGATAGAGGAATGGATAAAGAAGAGGTGGTATATATAAACAATGGAGTATTATTCAGCCAAAAAAAAAAGAATAAAACCTTGTCATTTGCAATGGCATGGACGGAGCTAGAGAGTATAATGCTAAGTGAAATAAGTCAGAGAAAGACAAATACCATATGATTTCACTCATATGTGGAATTTACAAAGCAAAACAAATACACAAAGCAAAAAAAAAAAAAAAGAGAGAGCGAGAGAGAGAGAGACAGGCAAACCAAAAAACAGACTTTTAACTATAGAGAACAGATGGTTACTAGAGGGGAGGCAGGTGGGAGGACAGGTGAAATAAGTGAAGGGGATTAAGAGTAACACTTATCTTCATGATCACGAAGTAAGAATTGTATAGAATTGCTGAGTCACTGGATTGTACACCTGAAACTAATGTAAGATTGTATGTTAACTCTACTGGAATAAAATTAAAATAAAAATGGTAAAAAATTAAAAAAATTAGAAAATTTAAAAAACTTGTATGTTTAAATACAATATAGTTCTATGAAGTAATGTGAGACATTGATTTCACAACAATTGGCAATTGACCTTTATATTTATATAAAATTATAAATATATATATTTTTTAATTCCAATATTTAGGAACTGGTTACTCTTAAAATTATTAAGATTAAACATCAACTTAAACTTAATGTACAAATATAATGCACACCCCACTACTTAATAACTGTGCTGTGTTTCCTCATTTGGTAATGGGTATGATAAAGGATTCTACTTTCTAGGGTTGTCATGAGGATTAATAGAAATAACTTAGCATCAGAGTAATGCAAAAATTTTATCTATTAATATTATGTCAGTGAGAATCTTGGCGATACTAATCTCTAAATGTCCATATCTGTGCAATGCTTTACTTTTTATTTAAGGTTTATTTATTTATTTTGAGAGAGAGAGAGAGTGAGAATGAGGGGAAGAAGAGCAGATAGGGAGAGAGGGAATCCCAAGCAGGCCCCTCACTCTAAGCACAGAGCCCAATGTAGGGCTTGAACTCATGAATCAAGATCATGACTTGAGCTGAGATCAAGTCGGATGTTTTAACCGATTGAGCCACTCAAAGTGGCTTTTTTTTTTAATGTTTATTTATTTCTGAGAGAAAGAGGGAGACAGAGCATGAGTGGGGGAGGTGCAGAGAGAATGGGAGACAGAATCTGAAGCAGGCTCCAGGCTCTGGGCGGTCAGCACAGAGCCCAATGCGGGGCTCGAACTGATAGACCATGAGATCATGACCTGAGCTGATGCAGGTTGCTTAACCAACTGAGCCACCCAGGCACCCCTCCAAAGTTTTACTTTTTATGCCATCCGTGGGAAGTCATGTAGAAGCAAAGGATATACTTTTTCCATTTTTATTCCTAAAGTCTCAGCTTTTCCAGGAATCTACTGCACACATACTTTCAAACCTGCCAATACACACCTGGCTACAGATTAATGAGGCTATTTATCTCAATTCATCCTCAAGTCAAATTATTGTTCTAAATACATATTTGACTTTAGAGGAAGTCATACAAATCCCTGGGGAGCCACCTGATTTTTGAAAATACCCCATGTTCTCTCCTACTTTCAACTTTAAAATGCAACACTTAAGTTTTTATCTTACCATTTGTCTTCTAAAACTCACAGGATCTACCACCAAGCGCCTGCCCTGTTCTTTATTTGGGCCCCAAAGGTCACTGATACAGACTCAAAGGCAACAAGAAATGACAAAACACTCCATGATAATGATGTTAGTCTCCAGGCAAACAAAACATGTCTTCAAGAGAAATATTTTTCCTCTCCTCTATTTATCAAAGAGCCTCTTATTCCTCTGATTCTTTCCTTGTAACTTTTTTAAATATCAGACTTAGTACACCAAATCTAAATTTTGCTAATGAAATATTACATGCCAAATTTGCAAATGTCAGGCAACTTTGAACAAGAAAATATACACAGAAAACAGTTATTTTAGTCTCTTGCAAGTGAGACATTTAAAAAACATCTCTTTTCTGGGGTGTCTGGGTGGTGCAGTTAGTTTGAGCATCTGACTCTTGATTTGGGCTCCAGTCATGATCCCGGGGTTGTGAGACAGAGCCCTACATTGGGCTCCACACTGAGCATACGGCCTGTTTAAGATTCCCTCTCTGTCCTTCTCTCTGTCTCCCCCAGTGCGTTCCCACTCTTTCTAAAGCAAACAAACAAATAAACAATCAAACAAAACATTTTTCTTTATCATTGGAAATCTTTATACCAGAATATTTATTATATTCCACTGAAACTAGAGATAGTGGGTTGTGTTGAAAAAATATTCCACATTATTTTGCTAAATGAGGTAACTCAAAAACCATATTCATCATCTCTCAGATTCTAATGAATCCTAAGAACATAAAAAAAATAGAAAACATGATATTTACTAATGTTAGACAATATTTCAGTTTACATTTATTAATTTTTAATATATTCACAGCAAAACTGTGAGGCAGGGACTACTATTCCATTTTACTGAAGAGAAAACTCTCTTACAAGGGATTAACTCCCTTTTGACACTCAGCTAACACATGGCAGAAGCAATATTTGAACCTGTGCAGTTTGACTCCAAACTGCCTTGCTTCATTTTACACTCTTTTCACTGATTTGCATTTCCAGGTTTTCTCTGAACAAAGCTGAAACAATTTCTAAAATATGGTATTGACAACTAAAAGCCAGAGAGAATAAAATCATACAACTTGAAATGTTTTTAAAAACATTAAAAACTTGATTTCATTAAATCTTACAAGATTAAAACAAATCAGTAAAATATGTGCTTACTTCCATTTTTATTTTTTCTTGATAGAATCCTAATGCATTTCCTAGTATTTTGAAATTCATAAAATGATTATTAGATTTTTATGCATATAATCTGAAGATAATTCCCTTTCTTCACATAACAAATTTCAAATTAATTTCTATAATCATATCCCAGGAGGGGCAGAGACAGAGAAAGAGAGGGAAAGAGAAAGACAGAGAGGCAGAGCTTACCCAAAGTGGGGCTCACCTGAAGCAGGCCTTGAGCTCATCTAATGTGGGGCTTGAACACACGAACTGTGAGATCATAACCTGAGCCAAAGTCAGATGCTTAACAACTGAGCCATCCAGGTACCCCTTCAGTACATTCTAGATTAATGGGGAATTCTAAGGAACAATTAATTATACATGGTTGTGAAACAAAACTATAGCAAATACCAGTTGATAAATTAGTATTTACTATATTGCCATGTAGTAACAAGTATAAGTGCCCAATATTTCTCGTAAAGACACTCAGTATTAATCAATTAATGAGAGACATTTAAGTTGGAAGAATATATATGTGAGCCAGAACAGTTATTAAAAACTACAGAGAATGTTGTGAGTGAACAGAATTTTTAAAGAATATGTGCATTAAAGGACTAAAAGCTACATTCAGACTATAGAAAAACAAGAATATAAGAAAGAGGTGACCCTAGGCTAAAGGATAACAATACAGAGACAAGTCAGACTCAGTTGAAGTAATCCTTTTGGAAGTAGTAAAAGGTTAATGTAAAACAAGGAATTTTGAAATCCTGACAAAAAGAGTTAACATAGCAAACAACAAGAAGCTATTGCCAATGCAAGTCTTTTAAATCTTTTGACAACTTCATATTTGTATTAGTAGGTTCTTTTGGACAATATACCTAACCCACAGCATACTTCACACACACACACACACACACACACACACACACCTAAATCCATGGATGTTTTGAGAGCATTAACTGAGATAATAATACAAGTGTTTAGTGAACAAATAGTTATTATTAATATAAGTTTTATTTAAAGTTCCATGGAATTTGTATTTTTATCTTTATTTTTTTTTAATTTTTTTTCAACGTTTATTTATTTTTGGGACAGAGAGAGACAGAGCATGAACGGGGGAGGGGCAGAGAGAGAGGGAGACACAGAATCGGAAACAGGCTCCAGGCTCTGAGCCATCAGCCCAGAGCCTGACGCGGGGCTCGAACTCACGGACCGCAAGATCGTGACCTGGCTGAAGTCGGACGCTTAACCAACTGCGCCACCCAGGCGCCCCGGAATTTGTATTTTTAAAAAGACATTTAAAATAATCTCAGGGCACCTGGGTGGCTCAGTCGGTTAAGCGTTCAACTTCGTCTCAGGTCACAATCTCACAGTTTGTGAGTTGGAGCCCTGCATTGGGCTCTGTGCTGACAGCTCAGAGCCTGGAGCCTGCTTCGGATTCTGTGTCTCATTCTCTCTCTGCCCCTCCCCACTTGTGCTCTGTCTCTCAAAAATAAATAAAAATGTAAAAAATTTAATAAAAATATAATAATCTCAAGATCTTTTATTACGTAGAACTCTCCCTTCTCGCCCCTTCTCCTTTTTCAATCTGTGACAAGACTCATCAGAAGAGGCTTGGCAATAACTATAAAAACCTTATAGCTGAAGAGTTTTATGGGGTTTATTTGGTAGGATTAGATTGTTTCTGTTATACTAGTTATGTGAAAAAATAGTACTCAGAACAATTGAAAACAATCAAAACAAGCCAAAGAAGACCTCTTAAAAATATTATAATCTAACCACTCAAATAAAACACCATCAGCATGTCTTCCTATTTTCTATTTCCTTGACATTTTTCCATCTCTACAACTCAAACATGTAGAGGGACATTAATAACTAACAAGCAGTAAAGTGATTAGGGAGAGAAAGTATACCAAGTGTCCATGTGTTGTTTGTATTTGTTTACTTTTTTATATGTGGATAAAAGGGACCAAACAATGCACTATATATGACACAGGAGCCTAGAAACGGAGGTGATATTAAATACATAATCCTGTTTAAATTTAGACAACTATCTGGGACAACTTTAGTTTTCTACAGGATGTTGATTTGGTGAGATTATTGGAATTTAATAGGTCGCTGAATTGAAAACCAATCTGCAGTTAACACTTAAGATTCCTGATTATCTGTGTGACAGTATGTTTGTGTGTATCACTTTATGGGCAAGTACATTTTTTCCTACAAAGAATGCAATAATTTAACTATTTATAAATGTTACTTTATATACATTTTGATGCCATATGTTTGCAGTTAAATAATTTAAAATCACAAACTTTCCATTATTGGGCCTCTTATAAAGTATTCATCAATACGTTAAGGTATCCACTATTTCAAGTAACTTGCGCAAGCAACATGGATGAACTGGAGGTTACCATGGTAAGTGAAATAAGTCAGTCAGAGAAAGACAGATATGATTTCACTCATATGTGGAATCTGAGAAACTTAACAGAAGACCGTGGGGAAGGGAAGGAAAAAGAAGTTACAAACAGAGAGGGAGGCAAACCATAAGAGACTATTAAATACAGGGAACAAACTGAGGGTTGACGGGGATGGAGGTTTGGGGGGTGGTGGGGGAGGTGAGTGATGGGCATTGAGGACAGTATTTGTTGGGATGAGCACTGGGTGTTGTATGTAAGTGATGAATCTCAGGAATCTACTCCTGAAGCCAAGACTACAGTGTATGTTAGCTAACTTGACAATAAATTTAAAAAATAAAACACATTAAAAAAATAATCTGCACAATAATAGTATGGGTGTCAAACAGCATTTTCTAATACTAGGTGACAAAATGCTAAGGGAGACTTTCGTTTTTCATAGCTAATATACAAAGTAAGGGTAGGAATAATATTAGTGTAAACCTCTGAGTCCAAAGTTCATTTGATTATATCACCTACATTGTTATAAAGAAATTTAACAAAAATGAAGTTAAGTATACATAGCATTTCACATAAGATTAGTATTTCACGTAATACGAATCATTAATCAAAAATATAACTTTATTGTATGGCTAGAATATATATTCTTCAGAAAGGTACTGGAAGAGACATCTAAAAAAAGAAAAATATAATCTTACTTTTGGAAATTCTACCATTAATATTGATGAAGTGACTTAATGCCAAAGCAATAAATACAATATAAATTCTGCTTATGATAGCAGCAGGATGACAGATTAAAAACAACTGAAAAGAGAATTATGGAGGTGAGTGTCAGAAGAAAACATTCTGACTTAAGCAAGAAAAGACAAAAGTAAGAAATGTACAAAAGGGAGTGGAGGGTACAACATGAATATCTAATATGTGAGATATTAATGAAACAGTGCTAAGAAACTCCCACAATTGATTAAAGCATTCGGATGACACAGTAAAGAATTCTCAATAGGGGTGCCTGGGTGGCTCAGCTGGTTAAGCATTCATCTTCTGCTCAGGTCATGATCTTGCCATTAGTGAGTTCAAGCCCACATTGAACTTTGGATCCTCTGTCCCTCTCTCTCTGCCCCTCCCCTGCTCGTGCCCTCTCTCTCTCTCTCTCTGTCTCTCTAAAAAATAAATAAACTTTAAAAAATAAATAAACGCACACACAAACATACACAATTGCTTAAAGCAGGAAACAAAGAAAAAACTTCATGAGAGAGACAGAGAGAGACAGGGAGACAGAGAGAAGAACATGAGAGAAGACTTCCCGAGGAAACAATGGATTCCAGAAGATAAGAAAATAATGTCTGCAAAACCAATGAAAGAAAAAACAACTGCCAAACTAGAACTATTCACCAAATTAAAACATCATTCTGAGATAAAAATGAAGTAAAGATGTTTTGAGACAAATAAAAACCAATTAATAAGCCACAGTCGATTCTGCACTTAAAGAATGCAAACTAGTATCTTCAAACAAAATGAACATAATCCAAGATTTAAGCTCAGGGATGAATTACCAAAGGTAGAAAAATTTATGAAATAAAATATAATTCAATAAAGGAAATGTATAGGCTAATTTTGCATAGATTAAAAAAATCTAAAAAAAATAAATAGAAGACAATTCATATACAGAAGAGCAGAGTATATATAAAATAATAATACTTATTTACTATTATAAATTTGTTTTAATAGAGTTAATTTAATATTTGAAAATTAATGACAATAATTTTCACATTTGCATAATATAAGAATATCATATAGTCATTTAAATAAATAAAGTAGACTATTTCATTCTATACACATTCTTGATAAACAGCTTTTATCTAGGAACATAACACAACTGATTAAACTGATTATGTTTTCAAAAGTATGGTGACATAATGAATAATGCTACAAATAATATACTTTTTTTTAATGCTTATTATTTTTGAGAGAGAGAGAGAGACAGAGCACGAGCAGGGTTAGGGCAGAAAGAGAAGGAGACACAGAATCTGAAGCAGGCTCCAGGCTCTGTGCTGTCAGCACCCCACAAATAATATACCTTTAAGATTGGAATAGACACAGGTATTTCTATTGTCATCTATTCTACTACAATCCTACCAGAAGTCATACTCCACAAAATAAGCCAATAAAATAAAATCTATAAGAATTAAAAAGGAAAAACAAAACTTTATTAAGAGATGATAACTTTGTGTTCACAGAAAATACAAGAGTATGGACTATATGTAAGAATAAATAACTGAATTTAATACACTTCCTGAAAGAATGTAATTTACACAATCAATTCTATATGCCTTTCTCAGGCATTAACAAATAACATTAAAGAAAAAGATATTCTCAATCCCTTGAATAAGTTTAACAAATGAAGGTCAATAGTTTTATAAGGAAAAATATGAAATGTTGCTGTTTATAATTGTAAAAAACCTCAATAAAGTAATACATGACATTTACTGATAAATCAATATTTTAATGATGTTAATTCTCCACAAACTATGCACATTTTCTCTAGATATCAATTCACCTTTGAAATGATAACCATATCATTTTGTCAGTATCAATTTTTTTCCCCCATTATAATTTGACATGGTGATCTTTAAAACTATATGAACATGCAAAGTTCTAAGAATATCTAAAATCAATCTTGGCAAAAAAGAACAAAAGGAGAAATATTGATAGATCAGATATGAAGTCTTAATATAGAACATCATTTAATTAAGAGATCATGGCATTTGTATAAGACGAATAGACCAAACAAAGGAAATTGGGAATCCAAACACCAAAACCCACCAATACTGGCATGAGACATAGTATAAAGACATCCTCATACAGAGAAATGAAGAAAAAGGTGTTCTTTTTTAAATGTTTGTAAAATCAATTTGATATTCATATAAGGAAAGAAAACAAATGTAGCCTGTATATCACAGGATACACAAAAATCATCTAGGGGGAGAATTGCAGATCTAAATATTTGTGAAAGGTGAACAATAAAATTCTTAGAAAAAAATATATATGGGGGAGAGAAAAAGTTGATTTAATATTTGAAAACATACAGAAATATAGAAAATATATATATATAAATTCCTAGAAAAAATATCTATAGATATATAGGTATACCTTCATTACCTTGTGTTTGAAAAGATTTACAGGCCAGGGAATAAAAACATAAACTGTAAAAGAAAAAAATAAATTGTATTACATTAAAATTAAGATACCATTAAGAGACTGAAAACCAAGTCGTAGTGTTAAAGATTATACTTGCCAAATATAAAACTGACAAAGAGCTTATTACAAAAATATAAAAAACGTCTACAAATCAATAAGGAAATGAAAAACACAGAAGTATGAGCAAGAAATGTGAATAGGCTCTTCATAACACATATTTCAAAATTACTGAAAAGAGGGTACTCAATTTCATTATTAATCAACGAAATGCAAATTAAAAGCACGATATGACACTGCTATGCATTCTTCAGAATGACTCAAAAAAACTGATGCATGTGTTGACAAGGGTATGAAGCAACAAGAACCACAATACTTTTTAGGGGGAGTGTCAGAACAATCATTTTGAGAAATGGTATAGTATTATCTATTAAGAGTGAAGATATCTATGTAGTCTATCATATCAATGCTACTTATACCTGAATATCTTACAGAAATGGGTATGTGGACAAGTGCACCAAGAGATAATGTATGGCTATGTTCTCAGAAGAGCATTTATTATTTCCTGAAAATGGAAACCATCCAAATTACCATTAACTCAAAGAGTAAATAAAGTGTGGCATCCTCCTATTACTGAGCAATAATAATGATTAAAATACAGCTGCCAAAAAGGAGAAAATAATTTGATGGACATACATTTCATCAAAACAAAAAAACCAGAAAAATATAAATGATCAATTAAATTCAAGGTATAAAAAATGTAAAAATTATGGTAATAGGTGATGCATTTTAGGTGACAAAATCTTAGAGAAGAGTAAGACATTTATTACTAAAATGAGTTAAACTTTCGGTTAATTTGTAGGGGAGGAGGAAGAAATGATCAATGTTTGAAGTGTTTATACTGTTCTATGTCTTAAATTGGGTTAAAATAGTATTTGCATTGAAATAAATCACTGACCACTGTCTTCATTTTTATGTTGCTGTTCACTGGATATGCAATAATGAAATAAGGCTAAAATAATTAAAGAATGAAATAAAAGAACCATTAAGACATGAGTTTCAGGGGCATCTGAGTGGCTCAGTCAGTTAAGCATCCTACTCTTGATTTTGGCTTAGATCACGTTCTCAAGGTTGGTGAGATTGAGCCCTGTGTTGGCTTCTGAGCTGACAGCATGGAACCTGATTGGGATTCTCTCTCTCCTCTTTCTTCCCCTCCCCCTGCTCGTGTGTGTGCTCCCTTTCTCTCAAAATAAATAAACATTAAAAAAAGACATGCATTTTATTTGTATTATGAAAAAAGACAATATTGTCATTAAATTCATTTAATACATTTTTAGTTCTAATTTAAAAATGGGGTCTTCCATATATTTGTAACTTTTTAAAGGTTATTTATTTCTGGAGAGACAGAGAGAATACGTCTGGGAGGGGCAGAGAGAGAGAAGGAGAGAGATCCCAAGCAGGCTCCATATTTTCAGTGCAGAGCCCCATGCGGGGCTTGAACTCATGAACGGGGAGATTATGACCCTAGCCAAAACCAAGAGACATGAAACCAAGAGTCAGACGCTTAACTGACTGAGCCACCCAGTCTCCCCCATTTGTAACTTTTAAAAAAGGTATTCATTTATATATTTCTTTCCTGTCTCTGTGTAATAGATTTTAGTTTTCTTGACCTCACTGTATAAATAACACAGTTATAATGAATATAATCACTTGGATATAATCATGATTTTTTTTCTAACAGAGTGCTTCCTTCAGTCAAGAATTGGCATAAGAACTGAATTTAGAATCACTCTTAATACTATCACAACAGATTATACTACTAAGTGTTAATGTAGAAATGGGAAGATCAAATATCCTATTAGAAACATTATTATAGGGGAAAATTATTTTATTCAATAGTCATTATAATATGCTATAATCCTTTCTCCCATGACACAACTCACTCATATGCTAACATTCCTGAACACAATTTTGTCAATTACAGTAACATTAACATCTAAGTTTTCTTTTTTTTTTTCCCATGCTGGAAAGGAAAATTTCTTTATTCACTCACCACATTTAACTCGGATTCTCGGATTCACAGAGCATTTTTATTGCTGGAAATCAATGTAAAATTATTATTATTATTATTTTTGGAAACTGCTAAACTTTATAGGAAAATAGACCAATCAAAATCTGGCTCTGGATATAGAGCCCTTGTTTTTGCTACTCTGTGACTGGGAAGAGATCATGACCAATGACTATACATATTTTGGGGGACCCAGAACCAAATACTTCACTTGAGGCTAATGGTCTTAAACTAAAACTAACTTGTGCAGCAACATCCACATTTCAAGTACTACATGACCCCACTGGTAGTGTAGTATTATAGAACATTTCCATTACTGCAGTTCTATGGGACAACACTGGTAAGAACTTCATGACCCATGCATGAATTTCAGATAGAAGTTTTTTTTTTTCCTTTTACTGGTGGTTTTGGCAGAAAAGAAACTGCTTGCCTAAGGAAAGCTATAGAGATAATTGAAATTAGTCCTGCACCTTACTCAATGAAAAGACCAGAAATACGCCTTCCATCCAGAAAAAAACTATTAATGTAAAAGCCTATAAAGACTTGCAAATTCAGATATCATTGAGCAGAGTAAGGTAAGCTTGAGTCATCAGAAACACACAATGAGGGAGATCTAGCTGAAATGTAAGATTCTCATCTTCCTTCTTGTCGGATTTCCGATTAGCATTAGTATTCCAAATTCAGGTTTGGTATCAGTCAGTTGTGGCAGTCCAATTTGTTTTTCCTAAGATTTTAACTTAAATTTTCAAATTAAAAAATACCAAATGTGGTAATTTTAAATAGGGTACAAGTTTAATTAAAATGAATTATCACAGATTTATGTTAACCTAGTAAGTGTAACCTATACAAACTTCCAATGAAATACAATTCTGAGATGCAAATAAATAAATGAGTCAAAATTGTTATTTTTTGTAGATAATATAATTGCCTACATAGAAAATATTAGTAATCTTTCAGGAAATTTTTGAAAAACAATCACAGCATTTTGCTACAGACATTATTAAATCAATATCAGTATTAAAACAGAGAAAGAATCTAACAAAATTCCTCAAGATTTGTATGTTGTTGACTGTCTGTTTGCTTGTTGTTGACTTGTTTTTTTGAGAAACTAAGTTAGAAATCTTAATTAAGAAAATACATAAAATAAAGAAGTAAAATAAAACTACATAATTTATACTGATAATGGAAAATATCTAAGAAAATGTAGAAAACCTGTGTTACAACACTAAAACATTATTCAAAGACATAAAAGAAGACCTAAATAAATTGTGGTGTGAATTGTGATGAACAAGAAAATCTGAATACTCTTCAAATTAATTTATATGTTGAATCCAATTGTCACCAAAACCCCAATAGGATTACTCACAAAAGTAGTCAAAAGTTCACAAGAAAATTCATAGTAAAAGAATAAAGAAAACCAGGTATGAATAAGAACCAGAAGCAGAAATTCTATCTGGTTCTACAAGTTGCCAAGATACATTACAAGTAAGTGATAATTAAGACAGAGAAATATTGTTGTAGGAATAATTCAACAAAATACAGAAATAGATTCAATAGATCATGAATATAGGTATGCATATATGTAAAGTTGGTATATAATATAGCTAGCATTTCATATTAATGGAGAAATGCAGAAATATAAGAGTAATGTTGGATCACAGAAGCAAATATGTTAAAAATATAAAATTATTTTCTATTTCAAACCATTTGAAAAAGTAAATTCAAAACAAATCAACATCAAATAAAAAAGCTAGATATGAGAAGCAAAACATTATAATGTTAAAATACAGGAAAGCACTTTTTTTTACCTCAAGGAAACCCCCCCCAAAACAAACAAGCAAAACACTAAGAATTTATAGTCTAGATAGAAAACTGTGTGTAGTATGAAAACTGATACCAATATAGTGAAATTAAGACTTTATGAAGAATAAAACTCTCTGCATAAAATAATACCCAAACATACAGTAAAAGATGTCATTTCTAAGACATATAAAATTAAGTTTTAATATCTAGAAAATATGAAGAATTCCTATACATCTATATGAGAAAGACAGCCAATCTAATAGAAAAACAGGCATTGCCTTTGCAAAGACATTTTACAGAAGAAATAATCTGAAGTCCATTAAATTCATTTTTAAAGATACTTAAGATGATCATTATTCAAGTAAATGAAGTAAAAATCAACAATTTACCACTTTCACTATTCAGTTATAAAGAATCACCCTGGGATATAATAGTCTGGGATTAACTTGTTTGGAGTGTGGCGTGACATATTTACTCTCATACACTCTTGGTGTCAGTTGTAATTGGCATGGCAATTTTAAAGAGCAATATTGGAGTAAATTCAACTATGATGCTTATTGAGCCGACCAGAGGTACAATAAAGCAAGGCTTAGGAAAACTACCCTGATATTCACATATGAAGTTGAGATATGATGGTTGGGACTCTATATAGGTAACTAATTGGGAGGACGTATTATCATTCTATTGGGATTTAATTGCTTGATTTACAGGGCTACACATGGAAATGGAAATGTACTGGATACTAGATTTTTTACAATAATGTAATAAGGTAATTTGGTGCCTGATTATGGTTTGCAAAGAAATAAATTAGAAGGGTTATATTCTTTCTTCACCAGTGGAAGACTATCAACTAGACAAGACTAACATTAAGAACGTTTTACCCTCTATGCTTGTTTTTCCAGAATGGTAACAGAGTCTTCATTTTTAAAAGAGGCTAAATTTTTTTGTTGCCCATCATGGGAAATGCAGTGCCAGAGGTATAATTAACATATGTTTCTACATGTGGTAATTTCAACATTTTAAGCTCAAATGGGAAAACACAGTTACTCTCTTTGTTTCAGAAATTACTCAAGTCTGAATATGGATTTTAACAATTCACATTTATTTAAGGAAAATATATCATCTATACTATAAATTAAAGTATCAAAAATGTCAGCTTAAAAACATTACCTTTTTTCAAATACATATAGTTTTTATTGTGTTAATTTATATGATTTGTAAAACATAGGCAATATTTCTAAAGATAAACTTCAATTCTATGGCTGTGCTACCAATTGCATTATTTTCAATGTTTTAATCTCTTCTTTCCTTCTTTCTTTCTTTCTTTTTTTTTTCTTTCTTTCTTTTCTGAATCTTACAATTTGGGATATAAAATGCAAAAACGATATTATGAAAAAGCCCAAAAAGAATGTAGTACATAGCCAATTTTGTTTCAAGAAAAGAACCCAAAGACTGCACTTTTTAGGGAACTCTGCCAAGACGAACCTTTCTGAAGGTTTCTTTGTGAGACAGGACTTCAGGCAGAGAAAACTCTCATTTGTGTGCCAGCAGCTGATGATGTGAGATGTGCAAGGTTAACACCACACACTTTCTGTCCTGTGCGTTGTGATTTGCTGTTAACTAATGACTGCTCTCTGCCCAGCAGCTCTGCTGCCACTTCTTTTAAATTCAATCCTATCAAAGTAAACTCAGTTTGCTGCCTTAGGAGGTTTCCTTTACTTATAACCAGGAAAGTCAAGTGAAATCTTTATGTTTGTGTGTTCCTTTTTGTAGAGCTTGAGAAAGGTTGACATGGAGCTTTTATTAAGCAAGAAGATGTTATCTTTCCTTCTTTTTTTTTTTTTTGCTCCTTTCCTCTTTTACTTCTTTCTTTCCTTCCTTCCTTCTTTCTCTTTTTTTTTCCTTTTTCTTCCATTCCTCCTTTCCTCTTTCCCTCCCTTTTTCCTTCCTTCCTTCCTTCCTTCTTTCCTTCCTTCCTTCCTTCCTTCCTTCCTTCCTTCCTTCCTTCCTTCCTTCCTTCCAATTGTTTATTTCTTTCATTTCCCTCTTCTCTCTCTCTCTCTCTCTTTGCCAACATGGTCTTAGACTGAAGGGCCCCATCCTTTGAAAAGATTAGTTCAAGACATACAGGTTTTCAAAAGACCTCAAGCTAAGGATTCCTTTCATCAGAAGTAGAAGGAAAACTTCCCCTGTTCTTGGCATTCCTGCCCTTTCTGTAAGCCACTGATACTCCTGTACATTCATCTACAAGTGTAGCCTAGAACAGACCTCAGTCTACAGTAGGGACTGTGAACTCATGAACTTAGACTAATAGTGATTCTATTCATCTAGCATATAACAATAGCAACAAAAACAGAAAAAGATAATATTTAGCAATTTAAACACTTTAAAGCCAGGTCAGAGTACCAAGAATGTTTCCTATTGCATCTAGAATTAGAAAGTGCCAGTTAAATATGTTATATTTGGAATTACTTTAAGAGTACAATGATTCTAAGGGAACCTGGATGGTTCAGTCAGTTAAACGTCCAACACTTGGTTTCAGTTCAGGTCATGATCTCACGGTTCATGGGTCTGAGCTCCACATTGGGCTCTGTGCTGATAGTAAGGAGCCTGCTTGTGATTCCCTCTCTCTCTCTCTCTCTCTCTCTCTCTCTCTCTCTGCCCCTCCCCTGCTCATGAGCTTGCTCGCTCTCTCTCTCAAAATGAGTAAATAAACTTTAAAAAAGAGTAAAACGATTTGATAACTTTCAAGTATATAAAGTTGATTAAAAATATAATTCTGTAAGACAAAAATACAGATATATATATGCATTCATTCATCAGAATACATTGGTTGTCACATACACTATTTTAGGAAGCTTAAACAAAATGAAATTACTGAGTGAATACATGGTAGTTCATAAGATTGAAGGAAAAGCAGACATGGGCATAAAATAGGATAACTCCTGTGATACCAGGTGGGAACTCATAGTTTGTCATTTTAAGCTGATAGCAGAAAATATACGTACACAAAAAGAAAGTGAAAACTTGAGTACAAACTTCTTTCTGCCCATAAAATATTTTGCTGAAGATTCAATTCCCAGGAGAAATATGAGTCTAGCTTAACCTAAAATCCCTTGGCCATCACTGATTAAGATCTCTTTCAGAAACAGATTAAATGGATGTGAGAGTTATTTCCCTAATGGAAATGTGAGGAGCTGTAACATACAAAGGGTATTTTTTTCCCACAAGCAAGATAAGCAGGTACCTACTATGAGCAGCACCCCCCCACACACACACACACACTCTGTGCACTGCTTCCTACCACACAGGCACACTCATACTATACTTCTATACATAGAATTCTACAGTATGTCTACTAAACATATATTGTTATTGTAATACACAATCTAAGCATAACATAAACGGAGAATAATTATAACATTACAGAAACTATGATTTTAAAATTTACATAAAATATAGTATACATAAACTAAATTTAGTTATGTAAAAATGCTTGGGTAAAGGAATAGTCATAATAGGTGAGATTAGACATGAGTATTTGGGGGCATGCAGGAGAACAAATTATTTTAAAATTACATCTGCTTCCCTAATTTAATGTGTTTGAAAATGTCCAAATAATCATTAGCTATAACACAAAATATTTGTATTTAAAAGAATGACATTCTATTCATGCCTTTTCCATTTAATAGCTGTATTCCTAGTAGAAAATTATTTAAACTCTGTCTTCCAGAGAGAAAAAGAATAAAGCCTATCTTACAATCTCTTCTTAAAGGAAAAATAAAAGAATCAATATATTAGTGATTTTGATGCTGACAATATGATTAAATGGTATATTCTGATAAAAATCCAAAGTAATGAACCAGGACTGGAAAGTGAATATTTAGTTCATTTTAAGTTGACATTAAGATAGTCAGAGGAGTAGGAGTTGAAGGTGTTTTAATTATATTGAAGAAAAAGTCTGATTATGAACCTTTTTGATAATCAAATGAAATCAGCATGCTTGCCACCTAGAAGAGTGCTCAAAAGTACATATATTTTAAGTCTCTATATAACATATTTTACTGCTTTATGACTTTATTTTTTGACAGAATTTGACTGAAATTTATAATTTTAAGTATTATGCTCAAAAACATTTAACATTTTGAATATCTGGTAAGTCAGAGAGAGCTTGAATTGATTGAGCACTGGCCATATGCAAGATATATTTCTAGATATTGGAAAACGATAGTAACCACCACAGAAAAAATTGTTCTTTTGGATTTGTCATTCCATTGGAGAGGGAAACAGGCAGGCATAATAAATAGTAAATATGAAAATTATGTAGTTTTAAAAAATAATATAAAAATTGGAACTAGTAACGAGATAAGAAAATCTGTGGGAGATGATTGAAATTCTAAATAGATTGGTCTTGGTGGTGTAGGGCAACCCAGTTGGGTGGGGGCGCCCCACAGGCAGTGAAAGAATTCACCCAAGGTAGAACAAAGGAGATAGAAGTTTATTGAATACAGGGCAAGGGAGCAGTAGGAAAGACAGCAAAGGAAAGGCTGTGTGCCAGCAGGCAGTGGTGGGGGTCTGTAATTAAGGGGGGAAGGTGAGGAGGTATGGGAATGTATGGAAATTTCCTGTTTTGGTACCGCACCCAGTTGTAAGTAGGGTTGTATGTAGCTGATTAGTCAGCTAGGGCTTATGAATATTTTGAGGTGGTCACCTAATGGGTCTGTTTGCATTCAGTGTGGTGGTCACCCTATTACCTTACTCAGCTTTCCATTGCTCAAGTGTTGCCTAAAGGCGGCCTCTACAGGTAGCACTTATTTAGGAAATGAAAAAAGTTGCAAGAATTAGCTCCGTTGATATCCAGATGAAGAATGTGTGTGGCAGAGGTAGCTGTAGTGCAAAGGTCCTGAGTTGAACAGGGCTGTCCAAGGCTTACAGAAAGGGTAATAATGTCAAGAAGCAGAGAAATTTCTCTTTTATTCACTTCTGAATAAAAGGAAACCTTATCTCATGGAGATCTCCTGGACACTTTTATATTTATGTATTGAACTAACCTTTCGCAAGGAATGGGGCCCTCCATTTTACCTGGTGTGTTTGGTGACCAGTAAGGAAAATAGCATGACTTAGAAAGCAGTAAGAAATATGCAGAAGCAGTCAGCACGCTGGGGCAAGGAAGGGACAATTTTATTTCAGTGGGAAACACTGAACACTCAATTGAAAGTAACTTGCCCAAGATTATTCAGCTGGTAAATGGACTGAATTCTTAACTTTTTTTCATCTTATTCTAGGTATTTTGTTTGTCATTGGAGATTTACATGTAAACAGCACACTCATTTTAGTCTTCCTACTGTGTCAGAAATAGTACTTTGAAATCTAGAGACAAAAATTTAGATATGCATTAGTATTTTGGAGAAAAACACCTTTAAAAATGTTTAAGTAGAATTAAAAAGAAGAGAGAAGGATAAAATGAGGAAGGGATCAAAAGAATAAGCAAGCTTTAACATTCAAGAGTTAGAAAATGAATTTTTTTTTAATTCTTTTTTCAACGTTTATTTATTTTTTTTGGGACAGAGAGAGACAGAGCAAGAACGGGGAAGGGGCAGAGAGAGAGGGAGACACAGAATCGGAAACAGGCTCCAGGCTCTGAGCCATCAGCCCAGAGCCTGACGCGGGGCTCGAACTCATGGACCGCGAGATCGTGACCTGGCTGAAGTCGGACGCTTAACCGACTGCGCCACCCAGGCACCCCATAGAAAATGAATTTTATCGAGAGGATCCACAATTCTCAGTAGTGATAGATTTATATTTTATGTCAAGTATAAATGCATGCACAGGTAATGAACAAGGATAAATGTCACAGGGATTGAGCCATTTCTGTACTATGAATAGTCAGGCAGATAAATTTAAGTTCCCACTGAAAAGAACTAAAGAACTGCTGGATTAAAATTTTCTAAAAACAGCAGCAAAAACAATGACACTTTTGTATTAAAGAGCTGGCAAGCAACTGTAGATTAATCAGTATTTAAAAATCTAGATAATACAGAATATAAATGGAATCCTAAAGCTGATTTTGAACAGGGAGAATTTGTCAAGGTGACAGACAGCCCAGCCTCTGGCCACTGACAACAGAGGATTAAACAGGAAATCCCCAACAGTAAAATCAGGACCAGCGGTTAAATCTGCAGTTTAAGGGTAAACCGGAAGGAAACATCCCCCACTTCCACAGGTTCATTAAACTATAAGAGGAACTGCATTATTCAACACTAACCACAGGAGAAGCAAAAACAAAAATAAAGCCTGAGAAGTAGTGACCAGCTTGGCCTAACCCAGGCTTGTAGTCCAAGTTCAAAGTAACCAGGTAAATTTTAAAAAGCCTCAGTGAAGAATTAAGTTTAAAATTGTCATAATCTGTGGCTGAGAAGCTGAACAGGAGAGAAAGCAAATCATCTCTGGAAGCATGTACCAACAACATACTCCCAAATTATATCTTTTTTTTTTTTTTTCAACGTTTATTTATTTTTGGGACAGAGAGAGACAGAGCATGAACGGGGGAGGGGCAGAGAGGGAGGGAGACACAGAATCGGAAACAGGCTCCAGGCTCTGAGCCATCAGCCCAGAGCCCGACGCGGGGCTCGAACTCACGGACCGCGAGATCGTGACCTGGCTGAAGTCAGATGCTTAACCCACTGCGCCACCCAGGCGCCCCCTCCCAAATTATATCCTTATGCCGCTGTTACATCAGCGTCTCTGTGAGGGAATGAGGACTAGGGCTTCCCTCTCTGTCATCTTGCTGATGCTACTCCAAGGGACTTGATTTTTATTGGTGAGTTATAGCATTCATTAATTAGGCTGTATAACATTTTGTTCTATGAATATTCCCTAAGCAGGGCTCACTGTGCCTAAACTTTGTGTGAACATAATAGGGTGTATGCTTTCCTTATGAGAGACTGGAATTTTGGTACATGCTAGGCAAAGAATGATAATATGATCAGTCTCCAATAAAAACCTTGAGTATTTTGTCTCTAATAAACTTCACTGCACAATATTTCTACTTTTGATAGAGGTTGTTTCAATTTTTCATATTAAGTTATATGTATTTTATATTCATTATTAGTTTATAAACTCAGAGAAGACATATGACAAGGCTAAGGGTTTTGATCTTCTAAATATTTTTAAGCTGGCTTCATGCCCAGCATGGAGCCCAACATGGGGCTTGGGCTCATGACCTTGAGATCCAGATCTAAGCTGAGATCAAGAGTCAGATGCTTAAATGACCTAACCACCTATGCACCACAAGGGTTTTGATTTCTAAGACCTTAATTAAGCCCACCAGAGAATTCTTCCTTAATAGTCTAAATTTGAGGGGGGGAATATTATTTTAAAAAGTAGTCTTTGCTTAGCACTATCATCCTCATCCAAGAATCACAATAATTTCTATGGGTATGAAGGGGTTGTATAATAATAAGAGGTGGAAAAGACTTTTACAACCACATAAATAGCAGTAAAGTTACCATGAGGATGTAATACATTTTTAATAACAAGAGTTACATTAGATGTGATTTTATTAAACTTGGCAACTATTTCTGGACTGTCTGTTTCAAAGTGCATATGCACATTAATTTAAGAAATGATTTATTGTTAAATAATCTGTGTTTACTACCAAGTGTATTAATCCTTGTGGAGGAAAGAAAAGTGCTGATTCCTTCCTAGTGTCTACTCAAAAGCCATAGTAAGGGGAACAAGAAGTGGTTTGGGTAATATAAATAATAATAGGATAGTCTTCCAGCTAGGTCCTATGTCAGGCTGTTTAGAATCTGCTTTACTCTTCTTCCCCAACTTTTCATAATTTTTTCCTCAGAAATGATTAAATATATTATTAACAAGAAAGTATGTTATTTGGATCAAGATCCCCTTAGAAATTTTTTTTGAAAGCTTGTATTTGATAATCAATTTTACCATAGCATTCTTAGTTCTTTAATTCTTATAATTACTCAAATCTGAGTTATAAAATCAAAATAGAAAAAAGAATGGAGTACACATGTTTAAAGAAGAATGCTGACTGCTTCTTTGTATTAAATTGCTCCAGTAAAGAATGAATCGGCAGTTTATAGTCATTTAATTAGGAAAAGAGTATTTTATTTTTATCTCTTATATCACAACTTACAAAATAGTGACTTTAATGGTTTTGTTCACTTAATTATGTCAACAATTAAGAGACTGTTAAACACAAAGCTATAACTTGTCTTGTTGAGTTTGATTCATTTTACTGGCCTACTTATATTTCAACGGATTCTTTAAGTATTTGGAGACAAGCAAGTATTTGCTATAATGAAACAAAATGATACGGATGCTGTTATTTTGATTGGGTAGACTGTAATTTAATTTCACAATAAGAGTAAAAAATAAAATGTAAACTATAATTTAAATAGACCTAATTAATCCTATTTATATAATACTTCTGATGATTCAAAATTATTACAGTGAACTTGGTCTTTGTCTTCAGTTACCATTTTTATTCTTTTTCTGGCATCTGTGAACACAATGCCCTGGGGCATTTTCTTAATCTCTTTACACCACAATGTCATCACTATTAAAGGGAGGATTCATCATATAATACGAGCTACTGCTTAAAATTGTGTCCCAGATTAATGAGATTAAAACACATTAATAAGATAAAACTCACAGAATGCATATCATTGACTAATTATACCATAAAAGTTAACCTTAATTATAATATTATAATTTTTCCTCTTTTATCATTATTTGTCAGTTCCCTTGTATCCACACTGCCTTCCCATCAGTCACTAAATAATGGGTTTTCTCAAATCTTGGCTTTTTTTTTTCTTTTTTTCATTTTCATTGTATATCTTTCCCCTTGACAATCTTATCCACATATGTGTACATTTAATGTCTCTATATTTATGATGGATCTGAAAATAAACAAACTACATATCATTACTCCAAACTGCATAATATTTACAAATGATTATGTAATATAATTATATGGATATTTCAATACAACTAAGTGTTGGTTTGTAAGATAAAAATAAATGAGAATATTTCTCTGAAAACTTGACTTATACTAGCATTGTTAAGTCAAGCTCTTTACCATTCATCCTACTGCACAGAGCATTTATAGAGCTGTCATTGTTGACCCTTCCTACTCTTCATCTTTATACCCATTCATCAAACTTTTAGATTTAAACATATAAATTCTTTTTAAATATACTCATTTTTTCTTAATCTCTGATGCACTTTTATATTTCAAAACTTCACCCTCTCCCATTAGAACTGCCATTATCACTTTCTAACTAAAATCTCCACATGCATTCAACCTCCAGATTCTACTTCACCTGCTCTTAGTATTAGAGCTGAAGTAACCTTAATAAAACACAAATGTAATCATACCAACCTTCTGCTTAAATCCGTGCAATCTGTTTTCACTGGGAGAGAGTTGTTGGAATATGAATTTGGTGGTGTGGACATGGGTCTGATATATCTGTTAGGAACATTTGACAGTGATAAAAACAGTAATGATATTTGCCAGAGTTTTTGAGTATTTGCTATAAGGTAGGCACTGAACTAAGTCTATGACAGGCATTAATTATCTCATTCAATACCCACAGAAGTCTCATTCAATAGCCACAAAATTTCAATAATGAAGAAACGAAAATGTTAAGCAAGTTGACCAAGTACTATAAACAGAAACCCTAAAGACTTCAAAGGAAAAACAAAAACAAAAGCAAAAACAAAACTCTTAGAACAAATAAGCAGATTCAATAAAGTTGCAGGATACAAAATCAACATGCAAAATTCAGTTGTGTTTCTATACACTAATAATTCTCTGAAAAATAAATTATGAAAACAATCTCATTTACAGTGTCACAAAAAGAATCAAATAGGAAAAACTTAACTAAGGAGGTAAAGACTTGTACATGGAGAACTAAACAAAATTGATGAAAGAAATTAAAAACACAAACATATCATGCCATATATGACATCATGGATGAATCTGGAGGCCATGATGCTAAGTGAAATAAGGTACTCACACACACACACACACACACACACACACACACACACAATACTGCATGATTCCACTTATATGAGGTATCTAAAATGGTCAGATCCATAGAATCCAAAAACGGGATAGTGCTTATAAGGGCTGGGGGCAGGGGGGGGGGGGGAATGAAAAGATAGTATGAATGAGCATGGTGTCTCAGTTAAGCAAGTTGAATAGGGTCTAGATATATGCTGCACAATGGTGTACCCATAGTCATCAATAATTTTGATACACTGAAAAATTTAAGAGGATATATCTCACTTTAAACTTCCTTGTAACAATAAAAAAACTTTAAAAATTGGTAAAAGTCCCTTTGTTAAGTGACGCAGCATGGACACCGGACTAGTGTATTTTTATTTAATCCCTAGCTTTTTTAAAAAAAAATTTTTAAATGTTTATTTATTTTTGAGACAGAGAGAGACAGAGCATGAATAGGGGAGGGTCAGAGAGAGGGAGACAGAGAATCTGAAGCAGGCCAGGCTCCGAGCTGTCAGCACAGAGCCCGACGCAGAGCTGGAACTCATGGACTGTGAGATCATGACCTGAGCCTAAGTCGGGCGCTTAACCGACTGAGCCACCCATGCACCTCTTAGTCCCTAGCTTTTGAAAAATACTTACAGTGGGGTGATTTTTGCTTACAAAGGAGAATGGATTGGCTTTATTCATAAATAACTATATTCAAATACAATCAAATAGAGAATATACAGAAAATAGTTGCCATGATTTGGCCAAGGTGGGGGTGGGAAAACTAAACAACTGTTTAATGTGGTACCATGAGTTAACAAGAAGCATGTATTTTCTCATTTCGTACACACAATGTACTGAATATAATACAGCACACATATTTATCTGGGATAAACACAAATTAGACACATTTCAGAAATTAAAGCTACAGTGTCAAGATAAGCTATATCTAGATGGCTTATGGTGGATAGAAACTGAATGCAGGATTTAGGGTCTGAAGTTATAATTCCAAACAAGAATGGGTGATAATTCTTTACTCTCTTTAATGGCTGGGAGCTGGAGGTAAGCATAAAAGTGTTAAGTATTCATCCGTGAATGAGTAGAAGATTTAAAAAGGAGGGGACATCATGTTGTGTCTCCTTCCACCCATAAACACACCCTCTTGACATAATACAATATCTCTGGTTAAACTTTTGTGTTTCCAGCTGAAGCCAAAGGGAAACAATCCTTAAAAAATTTTAACAACCAAGTGTCTAAAGGTTTTCTTTGAAAAGAGCTTCAGCCAAAAATGTGTTCATAGTAAAAAATTATAAATCACACTGCTAGCAGAAAGGTAATCAACATTCCAAAACTATAAGTCAACCTTAAATAATGACTATTACTAGCGCAGTAGAATGAGTATCTGTAACCTAGAGCCTAAGGTTAACAAGGTGAAGGAACGGTCAGTAATAATTCCCATTTTCTGGTCTGGTTAATTGGGTGGATGATGGTACATCCACCAAGGTGAAGAATGCAAGAGAAAATGTTGGGGGAAAACGTATGTTTAGTTTGGCACATTTGGATTTGGAGATGCCTGTGGCATACTGTCTTAGTCAACCTGGCTACCATAACAAAATACCACAGAGTAAAAATAAATAGAAATTTATTTTCTCACAGTTCTGGAGGTTGGGAAATTTAAGACCAGGGTGACAGCCAATTTGATTCCTAAGAGAGTTCTCCTTCCGGCTTGCAGATAGTTGCCTTCTTGCTGTATTCTCACATGGTCTTTCCCTGGTGTGTGTGGGTGTAGAAAAACAGAAAGAGAGGGAGAAAGAGAGAGAATGCTCTGATGTCTTTTCTTATGTAGGCACTAATCCCTTCATGAAGGCCCCACAATAATGACATCATCTAATCCTAATTGCCTCTCAAGGGCCCCATCTCCAAATATGATCACATTAGGAGTTAGGACTTCAAAATATGAATTTTAGGGGGATACAAACATTCAGTTCATAACATGGCTATTCATTTTCCTAGCAGAGATAATATGTTCACTTGAGATGATTTTATGTCATTAATCAATAATTGTTGATTCCATTTATTAATATTTATTAATAAAAGATAATTTGGAGTCCACATAAACCCCAATAATTTATCTTGTATTAAATCATTCACTTAACAGGAATTTGAGTGCCTATTATGGGCCAGTCACTGTCAAAAGCACTTGGAATGCATGAGTGATGAAATAAAGATCCCTGGCCTAAGGTGGCTTTCCTTATAAGAAGAGAAATGATAAATAAATACAACAGACAAATAAATTAAAGGATATGTTAAGAGGTGGTATAATATGGAAAATTTCTACTTGAGTGTGTAGTGATAATGGGGCAAAACAATTGTCTTTCTTATCTGTATCCTTTACTATCTTGAAGGCTATCTTGAAGGTCTGCTTCTCATAAAATGATATCTGTTTCCCTACACCTTGAATTTGACCTTGCCTTGAGACTTGCTTTAAGTAGTAAAATGGAGTGGTACTGAAGTGTGTCAGTTCTAAGCCTAGACCTCAAGCACTGCATACTTTCACTTTCAGAATCTTTCCTTCCACCATGTGAATCAAAATGGGCTATTTCTGTGAAGGATGAGAGACTGCATGTACCAGAACTCAGACATCCCAATTGGCACCTGAAAGTGTGCCTGAAGTGTGCACCATGGAAGACAGTCCACCCAAGATCAGCAAAAGTCAACTTCCTTACTCACATCTGACCATAGGTGCCACAGAAGACCAGGAGAGACAATATGCACACACACACATGGCATATATGGACATATATATATATATATATATATATATATATATATACATATATATATATGTATAGGTATATGGATAAATATATATATATATATAGTGAAAACTTGTGAAATAATCTACAAGTGTAGAAAGTTATTACTCAAATAATATGTACACATTAAAGCACCTTGCTAACAAAGATTCTGTTTTAGACCATTTTCCAAGCATGTAGCATCTCTTTTCATCTACTGTCTTTGAGGTGTATAGGTTTTTCATTCTCTTGTAGAATGATGCACTTTATTCCAAAAATCATTGCGTTCCTTTTGAATTTTATTAAGCACTGACAATCAGGAGCAAAAGAGTGCAGCCACAGGAAATATGGATTGCATGCTTATTGGTTCTCTTCCATATGTTTTAACAGTATTAATTTAATTCATCCAATCTTCACAGTCATTCTACGGCACGTGTACAATTATTGCATCCATTTACATACAAGAGAAAAGAAGCACATAGAGGTTAACTATCCCTGGGCCACACAACTGGGTCAGAATTTGACCCAGGTAATTTGATTCCCAAATCCCACTGTTATTAGTATGCTAAAGTGCCTATCATAATCTAGCCCTGCTTTATATATGTGAGTCCTCTAATACTATACCTATATTTTTTATGCATAACTGGCTATAAGGAAACTTTTTCCCTAAAATTGTCATTCAGAAAAGAGAGAGGCTTTTTACATTTGTGTTCCTTCACAGTATTTTTTTGAGTGTTCTCTCAATGGTTTTACTTAAACATTAAAATGTTTTTTTGCATATAACCACATAATGGCCACTATTGGATATTTCACAAACAAATCTATTAAAATCCACTTAGAAAACAATTCACTAAGTAGTTAATTAGTGAATATTGAAGATAATTATAAGAATAAAAAAGCCACAATTACTTTAATTTTAAGTGAATAAATATCTGAAGCTTCAGCTCAAATATCCATTAAGATATCACACATGTATTTAAAACGTCTATACTTTAGGGGTGCCTGGGTGGCTTAGTTGGTTAAGCATCAGACTCTTGATTTTGGCTCAGGTCATGATCTCAATGGTTGTGAGATCGAGCCCTATGTCAGGTTCTGCACTGTGTATGGAGTCTGCTCCCCCTCCCTCGTTTGCATGCTCTCTCTCTTTCAAAAAATAAAAAGTAAATAAAAAATAAAACCCTCTATATTTCAAATAACAGCAAAAGTGAAGGTTAATTTCTCAGGATAGTTATACTATATAACAAAAAACCTCATTTATTACTATAGTATAAAGACTGAAGAGAAACATAAAACATATAAAGTCTAGATGCATTTTTTAAATAAAAAAATAGAAAGTAGAAAATATATAATTGATTTAGTACATTTCATTAAAGCTTGCTGTTTAGTATTGCATTGACTAAATGATAATGTGCAAAATAAATTAATACACTTAATATTGTAAGTAAACATCTGACAATTGCATCTGTAGTACTATAAGTAAACAGCCATAGGCAACATTTTGGTACACATAGTATTAATAGTCAGTATCTACTTTAATTATTTGGTATGCATGCACTACCCTTGGCTTTTTTTACTTTCTAACTTCTGTTTGCTTGTTTTCTTTCTTGTTTGTTTTGATTTGGAACTTCTATCTAGAAAAACAAAAAAGGACAAAACCTTGCCTTAAAAGTGCCTTGTACAAATACATCTGAAATGGAAAAATAAATAAATAAATAATTTTAAAAATGATTTTTATTAATTTTGTCTTTCAAAAATGCATTTACACACCAGTAAATAAAGATGTACAAGATCATTTAAAGTTCATAATAGTATGATGTTGAATATTTATGCTATATTAGGACAATCTACAATTATATAAAACTTTATTTTATGTACTTACTTGTAAAACGGTGCTATTATATTCATATTTTCAGGTGTATGTGTGTGTATATAGAGAGAGTTAATAGAAGAGTTAATAGAAGACACAAAGAATATATGCATTGGTGGATTTGTCTAGTTTTGGTAATAATGGGGCAACCGAATGAAGATATATAGTATAGAGTTGGGAGTCTGGAGCCCATAAAACACATCTTTGAAGTGTACTTTACTAGGCTATTTTATGGATGAAAGTGTAAAGAAGTTAAGGCAATTGTCCAATTAAAAGGTGGTGAGTATCAGAGACAATATTTGAATCTCTAAATTGTCTGACTTCAAAATCTATATAATCAACCAGTATCTATTTTTAAAAATCTTATTATGCTCATGCTAAATTTTATGTAAGGAGTAATCTATTTCCAAAAATGAGAAATTAAGTGTCTCTGGGTAGGTGAAGAAAAGAGCAATAAATTGGAGACAAAACAGACAATGTGAAAAAGTGCAGAAGACATGAGTATAGAACTGCCATTACCTGGTTTTGTTTCCTAATGCCACATTACTGATAACAATGTCAATGAGAACCATTGTTAAATGTTTATCATGCAATCATGGATTTCACAATATTTATTATTATTATCATTATTATTATTTCCATTTTATCTATCCTAAGTTACACTAAAAATGTTTTCAGTTAATTTATAAATAAATCCCTACTGATAAAACCAAACAGAATTTCTCAATATTCATTTATTTTGGCTGCATTATACAAAAAAATGCACTTCTAATTTTATTCATGTAAAAGGTAAATAATTGAATTATCTTATGTCCCCTTGTTTATAATGCAAAAAATATAAAAACTTTTGAGGCGTATTATAAAATGCATTTATTTTATGAATCTGTAACATTACATTGGCACCTGCAAATTTATTCTAAAATAAAGTTATTCTTTTTACTTTTGACATCATGTTTTCACATTTTTTTACCCCATTTATCTCTTTTTCTTTTAATTTCACCATTAAATTTCACTTTGTTGAAAATTAGAGCACTTGGTACATGAATAACATTGCCAAATATGAAAGGCACAGTCTCAGCAGAATAAATTGGATTTACCTTGGTACATAACAAGCACTCGCCAAATATTCAAACATTCTTAGGAGCTAAAAATTAGCATTTTCAAATATTGAATATAACTCTGACATTTGGAGCTTTCAAAGTGTGGAAAATAGGTCAGATATTCTCAGAACAGCAATCCAAATCAGAGTAAGATTTCATATTTTAGAAATATGTCAATTAAATGATTTTGAGAGCCATGGTTTCTTGTTTCATCTCCTATGCATTTAATCCTTTAGCTTCCATTTTGTTGAATACTGTATTCCATCTTATTGGTGTAGACTTATGTTCAAGTTAGCTATGTATTTTATTATTTTAATAATTAAGTGAAGAATAATGGCCATCTAAGTTAGGTTAGGGTCATATGACATGCCTCAAAATTAAATAGCTAATTGAATTTACCTGATGGAAATATCATGCATAGCTTCACATGTAGCTTCTCTAACCATATATTTTTTGATCAGTATCAACATGATTTGACTTCTTACAATGGAGAAAAGAATATGTACTTCCTATAATAGTAAATATCTCAAGTAGGATATATAAACTTCAAATTAATTATAAAAATAATGCAGAACTATCCCTTTAATAATATCACATGTTACTCTAAGTGTTAAACTGAGGTCTTTACAAAATTAAAGTACAAAGGCATATTTAAATACTTAACATCAAATTTAGCATGGGACTTTATTTAAAATATTTCATTTGAAGCATATTGTTTCTATTTCTTCTTTCCATATGCACATTGGATATATAGAGTATGTGAACATTGATTTAATTAAGCAGATTATTTTGAGCAGCTGAGTCATAAACTGAGATATTTGGAAAGAAAAATGAGCAGTACACAGTTTGGTATGTCAGGCTATTTAAATCAACTTCAAAAATTTTTCCCTTTGAAATTTCTCCCAATTCTTGTCCAAAGCTATAAGGCAAATTGATATAACAAATGTTCAGGAAGATGCATCCCTCCTTATTCCTACCTAATAAATAAATTATATTCTCTATAAAGAACTTGCTTCCAAGCAAGGCAAACATAAGATGTTGAAAGAACCATAAAATTTGAGAAACTAGTGAGTGTCCTTAGACCATGAAAAATGAAAGGAAAACTGCAGCTGTAAAAATGTTTATGTATTACTCTGAAAAACTATGTTTAAGAGGAAAATTGAAGAATCCACAAGTTCTTTTGGCTGAACCAATGCTAAACATCATTTCAGAGGAAGAAGCATAGATAAAAGAAGACAGAAGTTGGACAATAATTTGAATTTTGTTAAATGATTCTTGTTCCGCCTATACTAAGTATCAATGGGCAAAAAAAAGGAACTGCAAAATTGGCATATTATGTAAGAATTTAGTCTTCGTAAAAAATATATTAAAATATTTTTTTGCTTAATTTGAACTAGATTACTGATACAATTTTATTTGGATATGTCGTATAGAGATTCACTCAATTGTTTCATATTGGTGATTTGCTTTTTAGTTTTAATTATTTATGGAGTAGTGTCTTTATTTAGAGAAACACAATTCAGGTAAATACTTTCTATTGGACACACATTTTATGGAACTCCATTTACCACAACACTTACCAGATTTGCCTGATTATTATCATTGGCACAAATGCTAAGATTTTACAAGATTAGATAAAAATCACTAAATGTTCATAATTACGTAATTATTTTATAAAATGTAATTTCCATTTTGTCTTGTTCACTACTGTAACTCATAAGTTGGCATGGTGTCTACCTAAAGTCCGTTTTAAATAAATGTTAGTCAGTCAGAGAAAGAGATATTATATGTTTTCACTCATATGTGGATCTTGAGAAACTTAATAGAAGACCATGGGGGAATGGAAGGGGGTAGGGAGGCAGGCCATAAGAGACTCTTAAATACTGAGAACAAACTGAGGGTTGATGGGGAGTGAGGGGGGAGAGGAAAATGGGTGATGGGCATTGAGGAGGGCACTTGTTGGGATGAGCACTGGGTGTTGTATGTAAGTCAATTTGACAGTAAAGTATATTCTAAATAAATAAATAAATAAATAAATAAATAAATAAATAAATGTAAGTATAAGGCATATCACCTCCATTTGCAGTATAAAGCTAGATTCTATTAAATAGTACAATAGAAAATTAGATGTTCCTTAGTTACTGTTCTAGAAGGTAGTTTCTTCTGTGCCTTTTATTCACATTGCATTCTATGTAACTGAAAGCATGCACACTCACATGCACATATACTATCATGATAAATTTTAGTCTTTTAATAGACCAAAAATGAACTAAATTGAAAATAAGTTGTATGATGTATATAAAGATATGAAAAGAGAAAAACAAAACAATTCATATAAGTACTAAAAGCAAGTCCTTTTGATATGGGATTACCATAATTATAGGATCAAATAAAAAATACCTAAAATAAAATAACATTATTTTCTATTTTTAGAGAGAGGAAATAAAACAGATGACATAAAAATATGCTCTTTCCAGGAGAGGAAAAATAAAAAAACTAAATACAAAATGTATCTAAAAATGAGGATTCTTACAAGAAAACAACTAATATCTATATGCATTTGAGTAGAGAACTTTAAGATGGAATAAAATAAGGTAAATAGAAACAGAACTCTCATAAGAAAGCAAAAGTAGTCAGAGGATATAAGTAAAAATTTAAACTCCATTAAGTAGCCCTAAAATGACTACATGTTTGATTTCAATGATGACAGTAAAGAGAAATACTAATTTAACCATGTGAAAAGTAAGATAAGGTCAAACATATAAAGCCCTCATGAAGATTATAAAGAATAATAAATATAATTGTTTTAAAATGTCAAATATCTATAATTGTGACTTACTGAAATTTAGAGAAATTTTTAGAAAAATAATTCTCCAAAATAAATGTGTGAATAAAAAAATGTTTTGACAGGAATACTTTGAATTGTCACCTTTCTAAATACAGATTTATAGATCAATGTCTTAAAGGGTAATATGTTTATTTCATTTGAAAATGATCCTTAAACTAAAATAAGGTACAAAATACATTTATAATTAAAAAGTAGAATAAAATTAGAACATAAAAGGGAAATTAAGAAGTCACATTGTCATAATAATATAGATTTGGTAATAACTTTGTGATGTTATACCTTTAGAAGTAGTTGAAAGTCCTCTATGAAGAAACAAAAAGATTTTGTATATAACAATGGTGCATTATGTCATTTATGAAATAATAGGGTTACCACATGATGTAGGGATGGTGGTGGGCCTTTCCCCCATCTTTAAATATGTCTGTTGAACAGAAGATTGAAAATAATGGAAAATGCATTCACCCTTAATCTCCAATTTAAGTTGGAAGAGGAATAAGTGTATATAATGTATGGGTCTCTTGATTCAAATAGATATGGGTATGAATCCTACTTTATCACCTCCTAGCTTTGGCAAATGATATAGTCCTTCTGGGTTCTTGGATATAATAAATGAGATAATGAGAGAAAAAGGGCTTGGAATAGGTCTTTTTACATCTATTTACTTACTATCTATTAGCCATTATTCAGAGAGTACATTAAATATTGAGAGGCCTGAGGCACCTGGGTGGCTCACTCAGTTAAGTGCCCAACTTTGGCTCAGGTCATGATCTCAAGGTTCATGAGTTTGAGCCCTGCACTGGGCTCTCTGCTGTCAACATGGAGCAACGTCAGATCCTCTGCTCCCTCTCTCTCTGCCACTCCCCTGGTGGTTCTCTCTCTCTCTCTCTCTCTCTCTCTCTCTCTCTCTCTCAAATAAACTTAAAAAAAAAAAAAACAGAAGTATAGAGAGGGCTAGCATTTACGAATTTTTGTACATCGTTTACAGGAAAATAATATGAAGTTTGGTACAAAATTTTATTTAGAAGGAGAATGAATGATAAGAAATTATATACAGTATTTTAAAAGTACACAATACACTCAACACCACAAAATCAGGGAAATGGCATAATACTTCTAATGTAAACTACCTCGTGTATCATATATTGTATTTTTTCATTGTTTATTTATTTTTGAGAGACAGAGCATAAGCAGGGGAGGGGCAGAGAAAGAGGGGGACAAAAGATCCAAAGTGGGCTCTGAGCTGACACAATGAGCCCGATGCAGGTCTCAAACTCACAAACCATGAGGTCATGATGTGAGCCAAAGTCAGACGGTCAACTGACTGAACCACCCAGGTGCCCCATCATATAATATATTTTTTCCTAAATTTGTTTCTTTATACTTTTGGATTGCCCATTCATACATCAATGGTTTGCATATTATCATTACCTATACAGAGAATAAAAATATAATTTAATCATTTCCTTGACTAATCAAATTTAAATTTAATCTTTAATATTTTGGTATCAATATTTATTTTGGTATCAATATTTATTTTGGTATCAATATTTATTTTGGTATCAATATTTTAACTAGTTTCAATAATTATCTGCTTTTAATCCCCCATCTTATATTTACTCTATGTTACTTTATAGAAGTGCATATTTACAAAAAAATCTTTGTTATTAACTATGCTAATATATTTGAGGAATAATTTTAGCAAAAAATTTACAGGGAACATGGTTAAATAAAGACATTTATTTTTGCACATTCTTGAAATTTTACTAAAATACGAATAAAGTGACTTAAAAAGGGTATAAATACACAAACTCGATGACAAAAGATAAAAGAATAGCAAGAAAAGTTTGGATCCTAAAAAGCAATTGGATGGATGCTAAATGATTTAGCAGACCTGGAAAGTTTCATCCTAATCTGGCTATTGGCTAGAGTAAAAATCATTTTAAATTACACAACAAAAATTCCCAAAGGCGTAAGAATTGGTGACACCAAGGACCTTGGAACCAGAAGTGAATTTAAGGGCATGTAAAAGCTCAAACAAAGAAGACTGGTGGAAAATCTGTTTTAAAGATAATTATCTGAGTTGTAAAAACAATGCTAAATCATTAATAATGAACCCCTAATGATAAAGCAGTAAAATGGCCATAAAGTAAAAACAATAAAACATTTCTTAACATATTCACATTGGCAGGTTCGCTATGGTTTCTGGCATATTTAACTCTTTCTAAAATTTCTTTAAAATTCAAACTTATCTTTCTAATCCATCACTTCTCAAACTACTTTGGTTTTGTTTCTGGTCCCTTTAAATTCTGAAACATCACTGACTTGGACTACAGAGTATTTCCACATCACTAAAATCAATGGACACTTCCATTGTTATTTTACTGGACTATCCTTGGAAAGCTCATAGGTACCCACAGATTTAAGAACGATCTTTGAGCAGATAAATTATGTATATTTATTGATAGGGGTTAATTATAAATTATTAATACCTTCAAATAATTTTTAGAATTATTGTTAATACATATTATTAAATATATCAAAAACTAGCAAATATCTTCCTACAATCTGGTATTTTGTTTTATTTCTCAGTAAGTGGTTTTATTGTCTATTGTATTTTGTAAGTTATCAGTGAGTAACCCATGTTACCACCACCTTATACCTAATTCTTCTTAGTTAATCCATCATGAAATCATCAATTTTACCTCCAAAGTAGCTCTCACAGTCATTACTATCTCTCTCTACTGCTACTTACCATGATATATTTCAAAAATTAAAACTGTAATAACTAAACACTCTACCTAGAATATTTCTCTATTTTAAAACTCCAGTTACTTTTTCAGACTTGTAGTTTGGGAAAATAATGGTAGCTGCTTGATTGTGAAAATCTCCCACACTCTTCCTCAAAAAATCAAACAAAACAAAACAAAACAAAAAAAGAATCTATCATCTATCTATATATCTATCTATGAATGAATATAAGAGAAAAATCATACATGGCCCATGAATTTAGCATTCCTAGAAGAGAGAAAATACTGCAACATTCAAATTACCCATGAATAGGGAAAATATATTCCAAAAGATCTCTGATTTTCAACTCATTACTATGACTCTGTTTACTCAGTAGAAAAATAGGAGGCTCGGGAGACTCTCAATAAGAGTAAAGAAGAGCTTAAAATGTACCTGGAGCAATCTAGAAAGGGAAAGTCCAGTATTCATGCCCAAATGCCATCCTGGTGATCCACAACACAGGTTTCAGGGAAAGGACTTGAAAGTGAGTGGGACCAAAACTAGAAGCTACAGAAAAGCATTGCATATGGAGAAAAATCAATAATATAGAGAGAGGATATTCTACTTGTAGATAAGGAAGTGAAGGGCTGCTAAATTTCTTATTAAAAATAAAAACAAAAAAGTTAGAAAAGTAGTAAAGTAAAGAGGGATGAGTTGGTAGTAGACATAGTCTTCACAGATTTTAAGTCTATAAAGCTTCTAAAATTCAAATATTGGGCTGCAGATACATGAAGAAGACAAAAAACTGAAGACATATGATAAAAACCATAGAATTAGATCTATCTTAACAAACACAAAAAAGTAAATGGTAAGATGTCATCTCAAATCTCTGTGTTAAAGATGGCATTTTAAACAAAAGATTTTCAGACAACTGGATAGCCATTTAGAAAAAAAAAAAGGTAAAATTTGATCAATTCCTCACCACGACATACAGGAATGAAATTTATAACATCAGAAATTTACTTATAAAAAAGTAAAATATAGAAGTAGTAAAAAAATTAAGTAGTTTATCAGTATCATTGATATATAGAAATATACAATTATTATATGAAATCAAGTTCCAGGTACAAAATAATAGTACTACTACTACTACTACTAGTACTACTACTACTACTAATATAATAAAATGTGTCCACATAAAATGACAGAATAATCATAGCCTTTAGGGAGAGGGCATCATGACTAAACTTAAGAGATAAATGAAAGACTAAAAAAGTACTTGCAATATATATCACAGATAAGGGCCAATATCAATGGTATAATAGGAAACATTAAAAATTGAAGAAAAAGAGCAAAAATCCTGTAAGAAAATGGGCAGAGACACAGTTGCCAAAACAGAAATATCTTGTGAAATTTATATTTCCCAGAATATTGAAAATTGTTCAACTTTACTCAAAATAATTACACTATGACTTATTTTATATCAATAAAATAATTCCAAGAGAAGCTCAATATGAAAAGCCAAATATTTTGAAAATATAGATATTTAGCAAGCATACAGTAGATTTGAAAAACACTATCAAGTAGCATCGTGACACAGAAAAAATTCTACCAAATGACTGCAGAATACACATTTTTTTTTGTCAAGCCCAAATATAATTAAGACTTCCACAACAGACACAATAAAACAAGTTCCAATGAACTTAAAAGGACTGTTATAATGAAAGTACCTCCTGAATACAATAAAATTAAATTTGGTATCAACAACAGAAGGAAATTTAGGAAATCTTCAATTATTTGGAAATGAAAAGCCAGACTTTTAAATAACATATTGGTCAAAGAAGAAATTATAATGGAAACTTGAAAATATTTAGAACAGAATGAAAACAAAACTGCACAGCACATCAAAATGTAGGGGATGGAACCATAACAGTACTGAGAGGAAAATATATAGCTCTAAGAATTAATATCAGAAAAAAAGAACTTCTACACAATAACTTAAGTTTCTAACAATATACTAGAAAAAAAAAGCACAAATAAATACATAACATGATGCTACGTGACACAAAATGCTTTGGTAAAAAAACATAAAAAGAGTTTTATATTTGATGATAAAAAATTCACTGACATTATACACATAGTTTAAGCCGCCATGAAATGAAAATGAATGAAAAACAAGAAATATAACTCCACTTTTTAATGTTTTATTTATAAAACTGAAAGTGGGAGAGGGGCAGAGAGGGACAGAGGATCTGAAGTAGAGTCTGCACTGACAGCAGAGAGCCTGATATGGGGCTTGAACTCACATACCATGAGATCAACACCTGAGTTTAAATTGGATGTTCAGCCAACTAAGCCACTCAGGTGTCCCAACCTCATTCTTTTTTTAAAGTACTTTTAGTTAACCTATTGGGATTGCATACACCACACAAATAAAAAAAAAAAAAAAACCAACTTTATATTATTTAAAAATTAAAAACAACTAGATGTCAAACATCTCAAAGTTCATTAATGTTTTTATTTTATCATTTGAATATTACTTATTAAGCAACTTCTGTGTTATAGGCCCTTTCCAAACATGGGGATATATTGATGAACCAAATACATCATGGAACTTCATAGATTATGATATGGGGAAACGACTGAAGTCATGTCATTGAAAAAATCTGAATTGTATGAGAAAAAAAGTCATGATATAATTGTGTAGTATCATTTACATTAAGAAACTTGGTGTTCTCAAGTTTCTGTGTGCCCACCTCCTCATACCACAAAACTACACACAAACTTCACACTGTGGTAGACATGAGGATAATTTACATGATTTTGTATATTTTCTGGTTATTAAAAACTAATTTTGTATGAATATATTTTTATAATCATCTCAAGAGTTCAATGTAATAGTATCACTAACACAGAGGTTTGCAGTAACAAAATGTAAATATATGAAATTAGAAATTAGTTTTTCTGCAACATTCACACTGAATCACAATTTATAGCTGAACCATAGCATATGAATTTATGCATACAATGTCACTTTCTATTTGTGTGATGAATATTTTATTTTCATGCATAAAATTGATAAATATGTAAAACAAAATTAGCCTCTGTACTGTCAGTTTTGAGAGGTTGGTTTTATGACTTTTATATTTTCTAGAAATATTAAATTATTCTCTCCCCCAACACAAGTGTGTCTATATTTCTGAAAATATATCAGCATATGCAAAATCAATATATCTATAGACCTATTTGACAGTATATTTTGGAAAAAAGGTTAGCAATATATGACTACATAAATTTCTATAATTAATCTTTATGTTATGGCATAATTGATTCAAAGTTTTTTTTTAAAGCAAAGTAAATGAAACAATTAAAAAGGAAAGAAAAATCAGGTTATATAAAGGAGAATATTATCTTACATGATCATATATTCCATTCTAACACTGAATAACATTATATTCAACGTCATATTGGTTAATTCAACTACATATAAACTTAAATTTATAAAGAACTGAGGATTTGTGTTGACAAGAAATATTTTGATTTTTTTTTTAATTGGGTCTTCCTGTAATATCAAACAGTAGAAGCAAATGTATGGGACTGCACAGAGATAATGGAGACAAGAAAAAGTTTTAGGCTGAATAGCAAAATCCTTCCACTTCTTTCCCGAAGTTATTTTAATATTCTTTAAGTTTTTCTTTCTTTGTTTTTTTTTTAACTTAAATTCCAGGTATTGAACATACAGTGTAATATTAGTTTCAAGTGTACAATATAGTGATTGAACACTTCCATACCTCACCTTGTGCTCATCACAAGCGCACTCCTTAATTCCCATTACCCATTTAACGCATCCCCTTGCCCACCTCCCCTCTGATAACTATCAGTTTGTTCTGTATAGGTTAAGAGTCTATTTGCCTCTCTCTTCTTTTTCCCCTTTGCTTGTTTGTTTAGTTTCTTAAATTCCACATATGAGTGAAATCAGATGATATTTGTCTTTCTCCGACTGACTTATTTTGCTTAGCATAATACTCTCTGGCTCTATCCATGCCATTGGAAATGGCAAGATTTCACTCTTTTTCATGGCTACTGTTCAGAAATTTGAGGAGAGAGAATTTAAAATTTGAGAGGGGAGTTTAAAATTCCCTTGGGTAGAGATAACTAACAAAGAAAATGCAGAGAAGAAAAGTTCCTTACAGAGTTGGTAATGCAAGTATGTTTGCTTCCAAGATAAATTCCACAAGTTTTTGCACACATGGGTAACAGTAAGAGTAGGGGTTAGGGACAGGAATCATCAGTCATAACTTTCATAGAAATAAAGCAACAAAACAAAACAACAAAGAAATGGAACTTATAACTGGTTTACAACTTGTACAGCAACAGGAAGTGATTTTGACAATATAGGGAACTGGAATGGGGTGGGGGGAGGAAGTCAGATGTTGATGGGAAATTCTGTGAATCCATTTGTTTTTTATTTGTCCTCCAAACTTGCAGCACCATCTCTTAATTAGGTGTAGGAAAGTGTTTCTTTAAAGTTTAGGGAGATCCTGGGGTTCCTGGGTGGCTCAGCTGGTTAAGTGGCCAACTCTTGCTATCAGCTCAACTCATGATCTCCTGGTTGTGACCTTGGGGTCGTGAAATCAAGCCCCGCATTGAGCCCTGAGCCCACTGCTCGGCTCAGCGTGGAGCCTGCTTGGGATTCTCTCTCTCTGCCCTTCTCCTACTCGTTCTCTCCCCTCCCCTTGCTGTCTCTCAAATTAAATAAAGGGGTGCCTGGGTGGCTCAGTGAGTTAAGTGTCTGACTCTTGGTTTTGGCACAGATTGTGGTCTTGCAGGTTCGTGGGTTCAGTCCCCACGTGGTGCTCTGCACTGACAGCATAGAGTCTGTTTGGGATTCTCTCTCTCCCTCTCTCTCTCTCTCTCTCTGCCCCTCCCCCACTGGTGCAGTCTCTGTCTCTCTCAAAATAAACTGAAAAAAACTTTTTTTAATTCTCTCTCTCACACACAAAATAAACATTAAAAAAAAGTTTAAGGAGCTCTCTCTAAATTAAAAAGGCAAGGAAAATATACTTGTTTCTAGATTTTAAAGTAATACATTTTTATAAAACAGAACCAACTATATATTTCATTGTTTTCAGCTATATTTCTCTTAGCTCCTATGTAAGATAGAGTTACCTTATAAGTGGACTAGTTTAGTGCAATGCTTATCCTCACCAAAGGCTAAAAGTTTGCTGTTGATGCTTCGCCAAGATAAGGATGAAATATGCAGCTTAAAGTTCAGAACTCATTTGGAGACGGCCAGGATTTGCTTGTCTACATTGTTTAGGGATGCATTGTTTTATGATTTACACCTGTTAACCAGTTACACAAACTGGATTGGTTATATGACCAAAGGGGTCCAAGACATAACTGAATTTTTGCGTGGGCCCTCTTGAAACCACAATTCCTGCATGTGTCTGTGTCATCAAGATAAAAGAGATCTTGGACATCCGTGTGGCTCAATCAGTTAAGCATCTGACTCTTGATTTAGGCCCAGGGTATAATCTCATGGTCCTGAGATTGAGCCTCAAATTGGGCTCAGTGCAGAGCGTGGAGCCTGCTAGGGATTATCTCTCTCCACCTCTCTCTCTCTCTCTGTCCCTCCCGTGCTCATGCTTTCTCTCAAAATAAATAAACTTAAAAAAAAAAAAAAGGATTAAGCAGATCCTTTGCAACTGAGAAAGGAGCCTAGGGGCCTGCATATAGAATCCTGAGACCCTCTTGGTAGCCTGATCTTACTTTCTACTGCTGAACAAAAAGCCTTACCACAGTACAAGCTAGAGGCTTCCGATTTTTTTCAATTATCTGATCCTGTGTAATTGGTGCAACTCCCAAAGTTTCCTTTTTTAGCATAGTGTTCTCTACCCTAGCCATTCAAAGCATGTTACAGAAGTTGGTACATCTTTTGGGTTCCTAGACCCAATTGCAACATGGGAAAGGCTGTTTCCCATTCTTGGACATGGGCTAGATGTCCTACAATTCAACTCAATTCTAACACTCTTCTTCCCCTGGAGCTAGCATGAAATTCTACAGGTGAAAGGCTCAGTACCATAAGACTGCCCCCACGCTCACTTCAGACACCAGTTCAAAACAAAGGTGTAGGAAAAACCTGTGCTTCTGACCTATCCGAAGGACCCCTGCTTCTGGTTTCAGTTGCCAGTTATTCAGTCCAGGTTGCTGCCTGTACTTCTCTCTGATTGGCTATTAATCAGAGCTTCCCATGAATCCCCTCCTTGCGTTTGACTAATTTGCTATAGTGGCTCACAGAACTCAAAGAAACATTTTACTTACCAAATTGTGGTTTATCATAAAAGGACACAGCTCAGGAACCACAGATAGAAGTGATATATATGGGAAGGTATGAGGAAAAGGTGTAGAGCTTTCTTGTTCTCTTGGAGTGGACCACTCTCCCTAAATCTCTGCATGCTCCCTAAACTGGAAGCTCTCTAAACCCTTTTTAAGGAGGCTTCATACATAAGAATGAATAATTAAATCATCCAGCCTCTTTTCCCACCATGGAGGTCAGAAGGGTGGAAGTGAATGTTCTAATACTTTAATTACAAAGTTGGCTCCACTGGCAACCAGCCCTCAGCCCTGGGTGGGGTCCCAAAATTACCTCATTAATATGACACCTATGTTTCTCTCACTTAGGAAATTATAGGGGGTTTGAGAGCTCTGTGTGAGAAATGGGAAGCCCAAATATATCTCTCTCATAATCACCATATCACAGCACACAGTTCTGTTTCTTGAACTTGATCAATTCTCTGATTGGAGTCTTTGAGGGTATAATGTACCATCTGGTACCACTCTGGTTTCTACTTATGGAACAACCAACTCAGGTTGAAAATCTGATGTAGGTATGCTATTGTCCAGATGTCTTTAAACTCAATGTCAGATGGAAGCTGTTACAATAAGGGCCAAGTTTGTTTTCACAAAAATTCCATAGTTAAACTATTACTGAAAAAAACATTAGCTTTGAGATGACAATATTTTGAGATAGACTGCAATCTTTCCATTTTTACAGGAGAGTTCATTTTGTTTTAGAGCTATTTGTTATTTTTAATAATTATTTTGTTGCTAAAGTGAAAAACTGTGGGCACATTTAAAAAATATGATTTATTATGCAGTTATATCTATGGGAATTCTCTTAAAATATGTTTGGTTACCTATTATATTTGTCAGTTTTTTAAATGAAAATATTATACTATGGTAATAAACATTACTTTAATGTCTAAAAAGAATCAATATTTCATATACCTTCCCTAAAATGCTCTTCTATATTTTTCTTAATGTTTTATTTATTTTTGAGAGAAGGAGAGAGAGAGAGAGAGAGAGAGACAGAGAGAGAGGAGGGGCAGAGAGAGAGGGAGACAGAATCTGAAGCAGGCTCCAGGCTCTGAGCTGTCAGCACAGGGCCTGACGCGAGGCCCAAACTCACGGACTGCAAGATCATGACCTGAGTTGAAGTCAGACGCTTAACTGACTGAGCCACTCAGAAGCTCCTAAAATGCTTTTCTAAAAATTATTTTAGATAATCCTGGTTTTCTTTTTCAAGCCAAAAGTTTTAGCTTTCAAAATTAACTTGACTGCTTGTCATCCATGATGGCAGATTTGTTGAAGGAAATGTGGGGCCACTATTTTAGTGATAAGTTGAAGCTAGTTTAAATATAAATTATTTTTGGAACAAATTAAAGTGTAGTGGGACAGAATGTAATTTTTATCCCATCAATCATATCTGTCTCTACTGTTTAACATTTTTTGTTATACTGTAATGATTAAATTGACTGCAAATAAGGAACATTGCCTTTAAATATCAAATTTAGGTACAGCACTGTTGCAAATTTTACTATTTTCTATCATAAAAATAACTGACAAATGTAAGCATCTCAAATTATTTGTAAAACAAAGAGATATTGATTTTCACTTTTTATTTCAAAATTTCACTGGAATTCTGAAAGGGAATGGTTTAACACATTTAATTCAGCTTACATTAATATATACATAGATAGCATATTTACATTGAAGAAGAAAATAGTTTGAAAATGAATTATTATACCCAATGTCTCTTGCTCTTTGCACAGAGGTAAAGGGGTCTATGGGAAGAATTTGGTATAGGTTGGTTTTCTACATTTGAGATTTGTTTTGCCTTTATATTTTTAATTAAAATTGTTATTATTAATAATGTTGTTTTTAGGAGAAAAATTGATTAAGATTACTTACATTGCTGCTGCTTTACTGCTGTGAGAAGGAAAAGTTAAGCTCACTGGGGCAAAACCTCAGTGATAATGGCAGACGGAGAAAAAGCATCACCAACCTGTTGGCTTCAGAGAAAGCAAGTCTGCAAAAATAACTGCAGATAAACTGAGAAGTAACACATGAGGAATCATCTGATATCTAATGACTCTCATGGATGTAGATTTTTTTTTTTTCAGTTTAACCTAGATTCATATGGAGTGTCCTGTTTTGTTCTGTAATGTGCTTAGGCAGCCAACTGGTCTCCATTTTTCTGCCCATAAGTATAGATCTATACATTCCATAAACTCTACTGTGAAGCACAACATTCCAAAAACTCTGCAGCACTCTGGTGCCTATAGAGGCCCACTGTAGAGCTGCCTGCTGGTAGAAATGACTCTTCATATTAAAAGAATAAAACCTCAAGAATGCTTCATGAACATAATCACTTTCCTTGCAGCAGACATTTGTGGAGGACAGCAAATTCATAATCTTTTCTCACCTACTTCACGCAACCTCTGAAAGCAGTGTCCCAGGCTCAAACAACAGAGAATAATTTCAAGTAAACTGGAGTGGCCAAAAGAGAGATAAGCAGCTCAAACCAAAAATACAGCACAAATGGACGTTACGCTTCCATTATTCATTATGGTTAATGGGCCTTACAATGTCTGTGCAAACAGCTTCTACTATTTTCTTTGGTACAATACACTTAGCTCTCTGTATTCACCATTGCTCTGCCCTTAGTTATTAGAAAATTCAGATTTGCTAATTGAAAGGTTTTGTGCATAGTGCAGCAGCTTCGCTTAATAATATCTTTGATGAAGCAGTAAAAATTATTAATTTTATTAAGTCTAGACCCTTGAGAAAACATTGCTTAATCCTCAGTATGATGAAGTGTATAGTATGCAAAAAGCACTTCTGCTGCTTACTGGAGTATAATTCTTATCTTAAGGTAAAGCATAAAATAACTTTTATCATAGAATACCACTTTATCCTTGCAAGAACCACTGACAGTGAAACAGTGATTACACAGATGTGAGTATATGCATACATTTTATTGGAAGTGAACTTGTAATGTCAGTGAAAAAACATTTTTTGCCATTAACAAAATTTTCATTTTCAGTTGAAAATTAGAATTTTTAGAAACTTGTGTCTGCCACTGTGAGCTTGAGAGCTTCCCAGTACTTACTTCTCCTGATGAGATTAGTGATATTAACAAATGTGAATTTTTTTAAGTTTCTTTATTTATTCTGACAGAGTGAGAGACTGGGGGAGAGGGACAGAGAGAGAGAGAGAGAGAGGGAGAGAGAGAACCCCAAGCAGGCTCCACACTGTCAGTGCGGAGTCCTGTGGGGCTCAAACTCATGAACCATGAGATCATAACCTGAGCCAAATTCAAGAGTCAGATGCTTAACTGACTGAGCCACCCAAGAGCCCCAACAAATATGAATTTTTAATACCATGTTATAAAATGTATCAAAATTTAGAAGAACTGCAATATTAACCAGTATTTCCAAAATAATCAAAACATAATTTTACAAAATCATGCCTGGATGAAAGACCCATGGAAGTACAAAATGAACTGATAAATTTTAATCTTAATAAAGTTTGAAAAGTTTGCTGGTATATTTTTAAGATGCCACTTGGCTAATATAATTTCAGAGACTACTACTTTTTGAGTGTTTGTAGAGTATCAATATTCATGATTATCTGAAAAGATCATTTAAATACTCTTTTATTTTTCAAATATTATCTGTGCAAAGCTAATTTTCCTCATATATTTGTAGCAAAACAGCATATTGTAATAAATTGACTGCAGAAACAGATATGAGAATCCAACCTCCTTATTACAGACATTAGAAATTCACAGAATTGTAAACAATGCCACTTTTTCACTGATGCTCTTGATTATTTTCATAAAATATTATATTTATGTTATCCTGTGAGTATGCTGATTATGGCTATTTTAAATACCTAAATAAATGCATTTAAAATTTCCCAGTTTTAATTTATGTTATGGCAAATGATATTATCAATATAAAAAACATGCTTTGGGACTTCCAATAATTTTTTAAAATATAAAGGTATTATGAGACCAAAGTTTTGAGAACAACTGTTGTAGTGTCCCTTTATGAATGGAGCAGGCTGCATCCTCAGTATAAACTGCTCATTAAGTAAAATTGAACAATTTTTATATTTTTATGCAGTATGAACTGAATTGTTAGCTCTAGACATGTTCCTTTAAAATTACATACTAGTGGAGTGCCTGAGTGGCTCAGTCAGTTAAGTGTCGGACTTCATTTTAGCTCTGGTCATGATCTCACGGTTCCTGAGTTCAAGCCTCGTGTAGGGCTCTGTGCTGACAGCTCAGAACCTGCTTGGGATTCTATCTCTCCCTCTCTGCTCCTCCCCTGTTAGTACACACTCTATTTATCTCTCTTTCTCACTCTCTCTCAAAATAAATAAACATTAATAAAATTTTATACCAGTGATTTCTTGTTGCTGCTATTGTTGCTAAGAGTAACTTTTATCATTGTTCAGGTTAATATTGTCTTTAGCTACATCTAAGGCAATGGTTTGTGGTCTGTGAAGATGGAGCCACTATCTCCACAATCTGCGTACAAAAGTTGTCTGCAGTGGGCTCCTGGATGGCTCAGTCAGCTAAGCATCGGACCTTAGTTAAGGTCATGATCTCACAGTTCATGGGTTTGAACCCTACGTGGGGCTCTGTGCTGACAGCTCAGAGCCTGGAGCCTGCTTCAGATTCTGTGTCTCCCTCTCTCTCTGCCTCACTCCGCTCATGCTCTCTCTTTGTCTTTCAAAAACAAATAAACGTTAAAAAGTTAAAAATATTTTTTAAAAATTTAAAAAACAAAAGCTGTCTGGCTTTAGGATACAGAGACCAATTTTATACTGCATGAAGCAGAGATCAATTAAGATTCATTCTGTATTCTGTTTATTTACCATGGGAGAAGAATCCCCAGAGAATTAAATGAAACTGTTTCCATGTCCTAGCAAGGGAGCACTTGTTGAAGTATTAATTTCTCCCTCATGAACAGTTTAGCAATTTGTACAAACATTGATCCTTTCCTCCAAGTGGGAATTTGACAAGCTCCACATTCTTGTCCCTTCCTACTTTCACTTCAATTTAGGAAATCCTTTGAGGCTTTGTAATAGCAGACTTCCAGGAGATCGTATTGTCCAGGGATTTGCTACACTGTATTAGCCAAGGCTTTTCTTTCAGTTAACTAAAGTTATTTTAAATAGCAGTATGAGCAAATCTAGAGTTAAAATTGATGTCAGTTACCTAGATTGTAAGACTAACTAACCAAAACAACAGTTTCTCTTGTCAGTAAAGTTTCATTTGAATATAAAAGTGAAGATCTTCCTCTAAAAGATTTTGTAAATAAAGTCTTTATTTTAGAGCATTTTTAGATTCACAGAAAAATTAAGAGGAAGATATAGAAATTTCCCATATATGCACTGTCCCAATACAAGGAGAACCTACCTGTCCCCCTATCTACAGCCCCCATCAGGGTGGTGCATTTGTTACAACAGATAAACCTACACCAACAATCATTATCACCCAGAGTCCATAGTTTACATTAGGGTGTCCTCTTGGTGCTCTATGTGCTACATATCTGAAAAATTCATAATGACATGTATCCATTATTAGAGTATCATACAGAATATTTCATTGCCCTAAAATTTCTCTGTGCTCTGCTTTTTCATCCCACCCCACACTGATATTTTTATAGTCTCCATAGTTTTCCCTTTTGCAGAATAAGAATGCTCCATAGCTGGAATCATATAGAATGTAATCTTTTTCAGATTGGCTGTTTTCACTCAGTAATGTGCATTTAAGTTCCCTTCATGTCTTTTCAGGGCTTGATAACTCATTTATTAAGCACTGGATAATATTCCATCGTCTGAATGTACCAAGGTTTATTTATGCATTCACCAAATAAAGGATATCTTGGTTGATCTCAAAGTTTCGGCAATTATGAATGAAGCTGTTATAAACATTTGTGTACGGGTTTTTATGTGGCCATGAGTCTTTACTCGTTTGGGTAAATACCAAGAAGTGTGATTGCTGGGTTCTATGTGTAAGTATGTTTAGGTGAGTAAGAACCCACAAACTGCCTTCCAAAGTCTCCACCATATGCATTCCTACCAGCATTGAATGAGAGTTCCTCTTGCTCCACATATTCACCAACATTTATTGTTGTTAGTGTCTGGATTTTGGCCATAGGTGTGTAGTAGTCTTTCACTGTTGTTTTAATTTTCATTTCTTTAATGACATAAGATGCCAATCATCTTTTCATATGCTTATTTGCCATCTTTATATCTTTTCTTGTGAGGTGTCTGTTAAGGTCTTTGGACCATTTGTTAATAAAGTTATTATCTTATTTGAGTTTTAAAAATTCTTTGTCTACTTTGGATAATTTTTTTGCTTTTGTCTGTTTTGTTTTTTAAATCGATTGTGCCTTCTGCAAATATTTTCTGCCAGTGTGTGGCTTATCTTCTTTCCCTTACCGCTGTCTTCCACAGAGCAGGAGTTTTTAATTTTAAGGATGTCCAGATTATACATTTTTTTTCTTTTTCATGAATCATACTTTTGGTGTTATATCTAAATATTTATGGTCACACCCGAGGTCATCTAGGTTTTCTCCTATGTTACCTTCTAGGAGTCCCCCATAGTTTTTAAGATCAGCATAAGTCTAATGTTTTCTTGTATATATATGTCTACAGATTTCTCTCTTTGCAGGGGGTGGGGAGACTGAGAGGAGTAGCCTTTTAAAGCCCCTGGTTCCCCTGATGGAAAGGGTCTGTGTCAGTGTTTTATTGTTTTCCATGCTTCTTTGATGAATGTAAGGTCTGCTCATTGAAAGCTTTTTTCAATTCTTCTTCCCCCTTTGGTAGCTGAACCTCTGAAGGCCATAGAAAGTTATTTCCTGTATATACAGGAGCAATTCTGAAACTCTGAATAGCTAGGTACATGTGCTCTTACACACTCATTCTCTGACGTTATGGTATCAATAGCTTAGTGTTGTGGTATATGTGTGCCTATTTTCCTTCAACAAACTGCATGACCACATAATGTGTATTTGTTTTTAATGTTTTATAAGTAAACTACCTTAATAATGCTGCATGCACTTACTTTGTAAATAAGTTTATCTTCACGTTTGAATTTGTGTATATGCATGTCTATTCTAACAATTAGCAACTTTTGTGGTTCTAATTTCATATTATTTCTTTTATTTTTGTTGATACAGAAGAGGAAAATAAGAGCTGAAGCTTCAAAATATTTTTAAACAACAAGGAAGTTACAACATTTGCCACACTCAAGTCTCAAATATTAAAATTTAAATTTTTTGACAATCAAGAAAGTCATTTTAAAGGATTTAAATATAATTTACCATAGTTCTCCAAAATTTCTAATTTTTCAAGTTGAATAGTAAATAGGTGTGTATGGTATACTAGTAAGGAAAATGAAGAGAAAGAACCCATTTACATGAAAGAAGATGAAGTATTCTAAACCTAATTTATGCAGAGGATCTTCAAACTGAAACATCAAGTATGCAATTGTGTGTGTGCGGAGTTATGGTTCAGCTGGGGTTTGATCTGCTTCATCCCAGAGAAGAGTCATAAAAGAGTCATGAATGGATCATCACAGTTCCATGATTTGATATGGATATTGGGCAAAAAACTATTTTTTTCTGAGACATATAATTTTAAATTCATAATATCTATATAAGTATTTTAAGGGATAATCCATAGAGAGCACTTATCCTTTCTAAGATCTCAAAAACAATAGCATCAATATGGAAAAGGAGAAATAATAAGTTTTGATAAAGTCCACTGAAATTATAGAAATTGACTTGTTGAAACCGGTAGGAAGTTCTGCCTCTTGGTCAAGTGACAAACAGAAACAGAAGAATTAACAAAATGTTTAATTTTCCTTCATTTTCCAGGAAATAGTCACTCCACAGCACAGAGTAGAGTGTAACAAACCGTAGAAGTTAACACAGGAATTAGGGCTTAAGTTTGTCATTATTTTTCAGCTATGTTTTTTCGCTTTGGTTTAATTGAACGTTAAAAGAATGAAAGTTTTCTAAATTGTATTTAAGATGAAGGAAATAATTTTGCATGCAATCTTACTGGTTTAACTCTGGTACTTATCTCTGGGGTGTTAATGTATTTTTGTCATGGAATTATTCAGAACATGCTTTGAGAAAAGATAAATTGAGAGAATATAAATAATAAAAAGTAGAGAATAAAAGGAAACACAAAGTGTTCATTTAAGAATAACATAAATGTATCATTTCAACCCATCCTTACAATCATTTATATGAAAATATTGAATCCTTCATTTACAGATGAAGAAACCAAAAAAGACAGCTAAGTTTACCAGCTAAAGACTGCTATGAACACATCTGTAGTCACACAAAGTTAGGTTTATTAATATGTTGTAGCCAAGGAGAATAAACAGCATAAGAAGTATGGGGCATCTCAAAAGCAGGAAATTAGAGAACAGAGTTACTGCATTTTGAAAGCTATAGTCAGAGGATGATATCGGCAAGTATTGATCCAAAGTGCAAACTACATGAATTGCTGGAATAATCAGTAGCCTTATTTTAGAACACATAACTCTGTGCAGAGTTACTAATTTAAGCCTGTATATGCTCTTATCTTAGAGAATGTGGGTCCATACAAACTGACATTAAAGGCATTTTGGCTTAGTCTGATCAGTTTGGTTTGGCATAGGTTTTCCATTTTGTGAAAAACAGTGCAGTTCATTTTGTAAGTTGTGGCTTACATTAAATTCTCAGTCCTAGATTCCAACAAGACTACCCTTTTGTTCCTTTATCAAACTAAATTATTTTCCACATAATTTTTTTTAAATGAAGTAGAGGCAAGTTATGTAACCTGAGTGAGATTAAACAGTAATGACAGATTGAGTCGGGTTTGAAGACAGAAGTTCAGTGTCTATGCCAGGAACTACTATGCTCTATAATAAGTAGAAGCATGATATAAAATAAAGAGCTATGCTGACAAGCAAAGGAAATATTTGCCTTAAATTAGCCAGGTTTAACTGGCATAAAGGAAAGAAATTATAATGCTCCTATTCAGAAGCCCACTTGCTTTTAGTCCTCTATCTTACTTAGTGAATTTGCTGCATAATCTCTTTGAACATTTGTTGACTTGCCAGAACTAGATTAGTATTTATTGTGCTGAAATTACTTTCTCTTAAGTTTACCATGAGCTTTTATTGAGAGTTTTGACTATAAAAAACAATTGCAAAAAATAATTCAAATTATTGAATTGTAGGATAGAACACTGAATTTTAAACCAATTAAAAATAATTGGACAGCAATGGAGACAATAGTAAATGCACTTCAAATTGTGATAAATAACGTCAGTTAAGAAAGAGATGTAGTGGAACACCTTTGCTTTCTTGTACAGTATTCCTTTTTGAAATCTGTTTTAAACTATAGTAACCCTAAACATAAGGTAGCTTATACATACTGTAAGTATAATTTATACAGGCAAATTGCTGTCTTTTAAGAAGCTTCTAATGCTATCATCTGAGTTCTTCTAAATCAGCATTTTCATTATAACATTTATTTAAGCTCTTTATCACTTGCAAACACTATCTCAGAAACTCTGACAATCATATATAAACAACTATACCAACATCTATATATAAACATATCTATCTATCTATCTATCTATCTATCTATCTATCTATCTATCTATCTATCCATCCTGTATCTTGCCTTACCTAATGTTTTAATCCACTTACTTGGTTTTAATTTTGAAAACTAATTGGCAACTTTTACTTGAATAAAAAAGTATTTAGGTAATCATTGATATGAAGTTATTTAACACTATATTTTCCTGTGTTGAACATGGTATATTAATATATAACTTTCATTCCACATTCTCCTTGTGCAGGTTTATTTTCAAATTTTTCTACTACAACCCATTATGATAGTACATTTTACATAGCAATTCAAGACACACACAGACACATATAAAACCAAATTGTTAGGAAACTTCCTCTTACTTCACATAATAAGCTTTAATGTTTTCCATTGTATATACCATGCTATTCAGTTCTTTGTATTTAATTTTGGGTATGTGCTGTGATCATTAATTTCTTATTTATTTTTTTTAAATTTTTTTTTAACGTTTATTTATTTTTGAGACAGAGAGAGACAGAGCATGAACGGGGGAGGGTCAGAGAGAGGGAGACACAGAATCTGAAACAGACCCAGGCTCTGAGCGGTCAGCACAGAGCCCGACGCGGGGCTTGAACTCATGGACTGTGAGATCATGACCTGAGCCGAAGTCGGCCGCTTTTACCGACTGAGCCACCCAGGCGCCCCAGATCATTAATTTTTTAGATGCTACAGCTTAAAGAACCCACTTGTAGTATGCTTTATTCTATTTCCGAGACTAAAAAGTAAAAAGAAAAAAAATGTATGTATGTATGTATGTATGTATGTATGTATGTATGTATGCATACCCTTGCATACACATACATTCCATTGATTCCTTTGCAGTTATGGTTGCAGATATGATCTGCATTGTTCAACCATATTGGAAAGACAGAAGGAAGCATACATTAGGACATGGTGCTGCTTCTTTTTCTGCTTGCAACTAGAGCATGGGGCATCCATTTTAATCATGCAGCACATAGCAGATATGATGTATTTCTAAAGCCATGAGTAACAACAGTTCTTTTTTGTTTTTATTTTTGTTTTTGTTTTTGGTGGCAATTTTATTTTTAATGTTATAGAGGTAGTGGAGTTCTGAAGCTTCCTAATGGTGTAAAAGGTAATGGCTAATAGCATCAAAAATAACATAATACTTATAATAAATTAATCAAAAAGAAAAAACTTATCATTAGTAAACTAAAACTGTTGAAACAATTTTTAAAAGTTATAAATAATGGAAAAGTCATTGCATATTCATGGATCAGAAGACGTAATATTTTTAAGTGGCAATACTCCCAAATTGATTTACACATTTAACACAGTCCCTATAAAATCCCATCTGGCTTTTTTGTAGAAATTGACAAGAGCCATAACAATTTTCAAAAAGAAGAACAAAGTTGAAGTTCTCAAACTTCTTAATTTAAAACTTATTTTAGGGCACCTGGGTGGCTCAGTTGGTTAGGCCTCTGACTCTTAGTTTCGATTCAGGTCACGGTCTCACAATTTGTGAGTCCAAGCCCCATGTCAGGCCCTGTGCTGACAGCTCAGAGCCTGGAACCTGCTTCTGATTCTGTGTCTCCTTCTCTCTTTTTCTCTGCTCCTCCCCCACTTGTGTGTATGCTCTCTGTCTCTCTCTCTCTCCCCCCGTCTCAAAAATAAATAAACATTTAAAAAAACTTACTACAAAACTACGGAATTCAAGACAGAGTGATGCAGCCATGAAAATTAACTTATGGATCAGTGGAATAGAAGTCTTGGTCAGGAAATGCACCTTACATTTATGATAAATTTACTGCCACAAGAGTGCTACACAACTTAAAGGAAATGGAAATAGTCTTTTCAGCAAATGGTGCTATGGACAGCCACATGTAAATAGACAAACTTGGACTTCTGTGTCATATCAAATATAAAAATTAACTCAAAACAATGCCTAAAGGTAAGAGCTAAAACTACAAAACTCTTAGAAAAAATTAGATACTATACTTTGTGGCTTTGATGTAGGCAATTTATCTTGATAGAACTCAAAAGCATAAGCAACAAAAGGAAAAACTACACAAAACTATATTAATTTTTTTTTAATTTACTTGGAAGGACACTATCAAGAAATTAAATAAAACTCACTGAGTGGAAGAAAATATCTGTACATCTTGTGTCTAATAGACTAACATTAAAATTGTACAAAAGACATTTACAATTTAAAACTAAAAAGAGCCAGTTCAAAAAAAAAGCAAAAAATATGAATGGCCATTTTTTCAAAGACAATATACAAATGGCCAATAAACATGTCAAGATGCTCAACAACATTAGCAATCTGTGAAATGTAAATCAATCGCAAAAATGAGACTGGATAATTAATATAAAATCAAAACAAAACAAAAAAAAAAACAGGTAACAACAAGTATTGGTGAGGATGTGGAGAAACTGGAACCTTCATACACCACTGGCGGGAATGGAAAAGTATGCAGCTGCTTTACAAAACATTTGGCCATTCCTCTAAAAAGGTAAACACAGTCATCATGTGACCCAGCAATCCAACTCTTGAGATACATATTAAGAGTATTAGTAATATATATCCATGTAAAAACTTGTACACCAATATTCATAACAGCATTATTTATAATAGCCAAAAGGTAGAAACCACCCAGATGCCTATCCACTGATGAATGAATAAACAAAATGTTCTATCCAGTGGGATATTATTCAGAAATGAAAAGAGATAATGTAAATGAGACAGTATAGGGAAGGCAAGAGGGACTTAACTCCTGAAAAACCACTGGTCTCAGGAAAGTGTTAAAAGTTTCCATATACTTAGAGATGAATCCCTCCTTCTGGGCAAGAGAACAAAGAAGATGTAACAGGCATCAAGGAGTAATGGTTGTTTGGGCAAAAACAGAATTAATAATTTAAAGAATATCAACCATGAAAAAAGGCATCCTATGACAGTCTTGTGTCTACTAAAAAGTAAGGACCATAAGATAATAACTGTGGACTCTCCCTGTCCCCTCACCCTTTGGGAAAAAGTGCCTTATTAAGTCTTGCACGTTACCCCTTCTTGGAGCAACATTCCTTCTTGTCAGCTTCCTCATATGCAAGCTACCCCTGATAAACTCTGCCTGTTTTGTTTTTCTTGAGTTCAGCATTCATTTTTTATTACATTGGGGCTCAAGAATTTGGTCTTGGGGGTCCTGTAACATAACCATATGTGCTACAACATAGATGGACCTAATAATAATTATGCTCAATGAAAGAAACCAGACACAAAGACCACCATAACATTTCTTTCATATAAAATGTTCAGAATATGCAAATCTGTAGGGACAGAAAGTACATCAATGGTTTCCTATGGCTAGGGTTTGAGGGGATAGGGACAAGGAATGGCTGCTAATGGTAATGTGGTGATGACTGTCGACTACATGTACATATTTGAAAACAGAATTTATACTGTAAATGAGTTAATTATATAGTATTTAAATTATATATCTTTATAAAGATTTAAAAAGGAATTACTACCTCTGTAGCATCGTTCTAACAGTGTGTCCTGGGAATTTTCTTGAAAACTCACTCTATAATGTGTTTCTTTAAGTCTTCCCTTGATTCTGTCATATACATCTTTAAAAATTCTACTCTGGCTTGAAATTAATGCATTAAATGTAATTCTCTATAATTAGAAAATCAGACATATTTCGTGGTTTTTAAACTACATATTTTAAAATTTTATTTAAAACATTATGGATGTAAACAACAGAATCAGAGAGTAAAACATTATATAGTCTCAGTGCATTGTAAAGTTCACTTAACTTATTTTTTGTCTCTATTATTTTTCACATTAACTTCTAGGTTGTCCCATTGATTTATATTAATCTCTCCCTGGAGAAGGTAGTAAAATGCATATCAAAACAAGGAATTACCATTACTGCTATTATGATACATACTCATAAACTCTTTGACCTCTCATTATGATACAGTGCAATGATTAAATGATTATAATCAGAAAGTCTTTGGTATCTATAAGACTGGGATATAAGTTCTTATTTCATGGGGTTTCATTAAGAAAAATGACATAATTCACATAAAGTACTTAGTATCTGCATTTTATATATATTAGAAAATAAATCATCCTTGCTTTATATAGGAATATTTTTGGCTTTTGAATTTTATTATTAACAGTGGAACTGAACCCTCCAACTGAATAACCTACTATGCTCATTTGCTTTGTGAAATCTACTATTTTTTTAAAGACTTCAGGGTGGGTAGTAATATCCTGCGAATATAGCCATACAGTCAAAATTAAAACCATGTTCATTCTCATCCAATTAAATATCTATGAATATACTTGAAAAAATTACATAAGAGAATTCCATGAAGTATTCCTATGAGCTAATAAACAACATTGCCTTATTTATCTGTAATCTATTTCTATAAGCTGTAAATGACATTTAAGTGTTATTTTAATATTGCTGCAATCAATGTGTATTTAAGCAACTGTGTTTTTAATCCTTTAAAGAAAAGGAAATATAAGTCATCAGCAATTTGTAATCTGGTGCAGGTACTCTGATTAATACTTTGAATAATATACTAAAAATGTAAATGATAAATTAAAATGAAATCATGTTGAAATTATCTAAGAGATAAACTATAATATGAATACTTTCCTGTGTTTTAAAAAAAGTTGGCTACTGTAGCTATTTATTTGTCGTAAGAGGTATTTGTTTTCTTTCAAATTTTATCTCATTTATTTTCATCTCTTTTAAATCTGTTTTTCAGTGCAGTTACCATAGTTAAACACTATGGAACTAAAATCTGAGAACATTAACAATATAATCATAATAAACAATTTTAATTTATTTTCTAATAAATGGCTTTGTAAGGGATACTATCTCTTAAATCCAATGAATTTATTACACAGGTAAGCTTGTAGGCACTTATTTGCATATATATGTAATTATTCACTTATGTGGTCATTCATTAAATCACTCTAATACTGATTTCTTACTATACATCATAAACTCATATATTTTTATGAGTATTAAAAATTACAAGAAAAAGTAGTATATATGTGAAAAAAGAGCAATTATCTGTTAAAATGCTAGTATAGTAATAATTCCAAATTAGGAACTAATAAATTCTACAAGGTGTCAAAAGATAAATTCTAAATGAAGCTTTTTTTTCTCATTTGATGCATTATGTTCATTTTTCATTTCATGTTATTTACTATTCCTTCTCTTTCTCCATGTAGATTCCTTTTCATCCCTATATTCCTCTACATAATGTTGGTATCTGTTAGAGTTCTACCTTTAATCCCGCCCAACCCTCCCATATAAATTCAGGGTTCCCATTGCCTAGTAATACAGAGTTTTCATCAGACTTTTAGTCTTATATCTACCTGTGGTTGAGATATATTCATTGTGGGAGTTCAAACACAAAATGCCTAAATCTACACTAATTTTCTTTCTAAATGTTTGTATCAGTCAGCTTTTGCTGCATACTACACCACCTAAATCATAGCTAATTAAATTATCCTCACAGATCTGTCTCAGCTAGGTGTGTCTATTTATAGGCTGAGTTTGTTCATGCACCTGGAGGTCATATGGGATGAATCTAGACTGGCTTGGGTAAATATACCTGATTTCCATGCCATGCAAGGACTGTACAGTGGGAGCAGTCCAACCTGGATTCAGGCAATAACAAGGTGTAGTGTCCATAGAGAAATTAAGATCAGTAGTAAAACTGACAAGAAGTTGCTCTGTTTTTTGTTTTTGTTTTTATTATCACCAGTAGCCTATAACTCTAAACAATGATAAAAATATTTTCCCCAAAAACATTTATCTTAAATTCTAAACAGCTGTGCTGTTTAGTTTTGTATATATTATATTTCAAATGAACACATTTTAATTATTTGCCTTAGTAAATACTGACTTTTACATAGAAGCTTATTCAGAGATTAAAACTATACAGTATGTGAAGGACAATATGAACTCAGTTACATATGTTTCTTTTGAGAATAATTTCATAAGATTTGAAATTTTGTAAATTCACTTCGTGTATAGTCCATATTTTGAACCTCTTTGGTACTATTTATTTGTTGGAAAAACCACACTCCATAAATATTTTCACATTTCTGCAAGATCTGAGCTCTCTGAGAAGTGTACTAACAACCTGGATTAATGGATGATTGAATGGTAAAGACACCTTGGAAATTAGAGACAGTGAATTGCTCTGAACAGATTTAAAGACCCATCCCCAGAACCACTTGCTTACATTCAGAGACAGTAAACATCTTTTCCTTTCCTTCTCAGAAAGAATTTATTTATTTATTTATTTATTTATTTATTTATTTATTTATTTTTAATTTTTTTTTTCAACGTTTATTTTATTTTTGGGACAGAGAGAGACAGAGCATGAACGGGGGAGGGGCAGAGAGAGAGGGAGACACAGAATCGGAAACAGGCTCCAGGCTCTGAGCCATCAGCCCAGAGCCCGACGCGGGGCTCGAACTCACGGACTGCGAGATCGTGACCTGGCTGAAGTCGGACGCTTAACCGACTGCGCCACCCAGGCGCCCCTTTATTTATTTATTTATTTATTTATTTATTTATTTATTCATTTATTTTCACATTCTAAGGTAAACACTCTCTCTCTCTCTCTCTCTCTCTCTCTCTCTCTCTCTCTCTCTCTTTCTCTCTGCCCCCCACTGCCCTTTCCTTGACAGAAGCAGGGGCAGTTATGCTGTCCTATATAAGCACAAATTCTCATAATTTTGGTGTTCCTCTTCTGTGGTGCAAACCCAGTTGCTTATGCAGGTACATCATCCATTTGTTTTGCTATCATATGGAAAACTGGGGCATGGGGACGAGCACTACCAAGTGTCTTTGTGAGTAAATAGAATTCTTGGTATTTGATAAAGAGGCTTCATGATTCTGATAGTATATATAACAAAAATGTGGAGTGCTAATATTTTCACTATGCAAGATCTCTGATCAAAGTTTATGATTTAACAATTAGAAATACTTTTGTTTCCCATTTCTTTTTTCTTCCCAAAGGTAAAGATAGATACATAGATAGATACATAGAGTGTATATAGTATATATATATATATATATATATATATATATATATATATGTATATATATATATAGTATATATATAGTATATATATGTTATACACTATATATACACTATATAGTGTTTATATATATAATATATATATTATAGTAGAGTGTGTATATAGTGTGTGTGTATATATATATATATATATAATATATATGTATATAGTTTCAGTTTTAAGTTTTCTGTAAATTGTCCTTACAACTTTGAATATAACATTTGCCAATATAATAATTTAGGCTACATATTTTCTAAATATAAAATATAATGATATTTTACCATCCTACTGAGTATTAGCTTTACGAAACTTTATTTTATATTTAAACCTTATTCATTTTATTATTTATTTTAGATTGTTCAGATTGTTTTTCATGTAATGTAATTTTTTTATTTAAAAAAATTTTTAATGTTTTTATTTATTTTTGAGACAGAGAGAGACAGAGCATGAGCAGGGGAGGGGCAGAGAGAGAGGGAGACACAGAATCCGAAGCGGGCTCCAGACTCTGAGCCGTCAGCACAGAGCCTGACATGGGGCTCGAACTCACGGACTGTGAGATCATGACCTGAGCCAAAGTCAGACGCTTAACCGACTGAGCCACCCAGGCGCCCCTTTCATGTAATGTAAATTTAACATTTTTCTCAACACCTGTATTGCTATTTTTATGTTGACAAGATTTTAAAAGCACTGTTTTGTTTCTGTTGTCAGTTTATAGTTACTTCTAAATTTCAAAAATTAACATATGTCTAAATGTCTATGTTCTGCCTGTAATGATGGAAGTATTCTGTAACCAGTAGGTAGTATGATAATATAAGCATTTTTCAAGTTGAAGTATTTGAAAAAATCCCACAGAGCATAAGATTTTTTATTTAAAGACAAAGCATATGGTGCATACAGCAAGAGAAACAGAATGCAGGAAGCATCAGAGTTCTGAAAGCTATCTCATGTGCCAACTTCCCAGGCATTCATCTGTATATGTGCTGTACAGGGTTTCTATTTGTACATGGCATATCTGCCCTCCTTCTCTCTCTCTCTCTCTAGAGTAAATAAGGAAGGGAGGGAAGAGAAAAAGGGAGGGAGGGAGAGAGAGAGAGAGAGAGAGAGAGAGAGAGAAATGAAATGAGAAGAAAATGAGAAAAGAGAAAAGAGAAAAGAAAAGAGAAAAGAAAAGAAAAGAAAAGAAAAGAAAAGAAAAGAAAAGAAAAGAAAAGAAAAGAAAAGAAAAGAAAAGAAAAGAAAAGAGAAAGATCACTGGATAGAATCACCATGGGCCATGAGGAATTTTGGCTTTCCTTGAGTTTGGAAGTTCCAAGGAGGGTTTTTATACTTCCCTGGTACTTAATCAGGCCAGGATGATAAATGGGTTAGACCAGTTGAGACTTTTAGTAACAAAACAAAACAAAACAAAACAAAACAAAACAAAACCTCAAAAACAAAAAACAAAAAAACCTGTCTGGAGGTTGCCAGGGGAGTTTCAGTCTTTTAACAGAACATAAAAATCCTACTGATCTTATCTTGGCCCAGAGTCAACAGATATCTAACCATCCCCAAAGACAAATACAGAGTTTTTCAGTCTACCTGTAAATAAACTCTATCTACTACATGTAACCACCAGACACATGTGGCTATTGAACACCTGACTTGTGACTTATGGAAATGTGGAATTAAATATTGTTTACCTATATTTAGTTTTAACTTAATATAAAATTAATAGCCACATGTGGTTAATGGCTATAGTATTGGATAACACAGATCTAATTATTTATAATATAATGGCCATGTGAATATAAATCACAACAGATGCAAACTGAATGAGTAAGCCTGTAGAACCCCAAATGTTTTACTGTCATTAAAACTTGAGTATAAAGGAGAATATGCACATATCAATTCCTAATGGTCCCAGTTTGTTTTGTGTGTATGCCATATTCTGTCATATAAGTGTTCTTCTTATCTAAATATAATAAATTATATATATAGTTTTAATTTTGGAGATTCCAACTATAAAGCTTCATTTTATTTTTCATATTTGAAGTGGGTCATAAATTTAGTTACTCTTTTTTTGCAAAGATGGTCTTATTTGACAACATAATTTCTCTGAGCACAGATTCTAAGATAGAAATCTATTTATGGTATTCCAGATTTTTTTTTGTGGTTCACTTCAAGTTTCATAGTAGTGTGGTCTGAAAATATGCATGGTCTGATCTCAATCTTTCTGTACTTGTTGAGGGTTGATTTGTGACCCAATATGTAATTTGTTTTTGAGAATCTCCCATGTGCACATGAAAAGAATGTGTATTCTGCTACTTTAGGATGAAATGTTCTGTGTAAATTTTTAAGTACATCTGGTCCAGTGTGTTATCCAAAGTCATGGTTTCCTTGCTGATTTTCTGCTGAGATGATCTGTCCATTGTTGTAAGTGGGATGTTCATGTCCTCTATTATTACTTTATTATTATCAATGAGTTCATTTATGTTTGTTATTATTTTATATATTTGGGTAATCCATGTTGGGGGCATAAATATTTACAATTGTTAGGTCTTCTTGTTGGTATTCCCCTTTATAATGTTATAGTGCCCTTCTTCATCTCTCCTTACAGTTTTTGTTTTAAAATCTATCTTCTCTGATATATTACTTAAGTATTACTATTCTAGCTTTCTTTTGATATCTATTTGCATGGTAAATCATTCTCCATCTCCTCATTTTCTTTTTTTTTTTTCAACGTTTATTTATTTTTGAGACAAAGAGAGACAGAGCATGAACAGGGGAGGGGCGGAGAGAAAGGGAGACACAGAATCTGAAACAGGCTGCAGGCTCTGAGCGGTCAGTACAGAGCCCGATGGGGGGCTCGAACTCACGGGCCATGAGATCATGACCTGAGCCGAAGTCGGGCGCTTAACCGACCAAGCCACCCAGGCACCCCTCCATCTCCTCATTTTCAATCTACAGATGTTTTTACATCTAAAATGATTCTCTTATAGGTAGCATATAGATGGGTCTTGTGTTTTATCCATTCTGAGACCCTATGTCTTTTGATTGGAACATTTAGTCCATTTACATTCTGAGTGATTATTAATAAAAATGTACTTAGTGTCATTTTATTACTTGTTTTGTCATTGTTTCTGGAGATTTCCTCTGTTCCTTTCTAGTCTTTGTCACTTTTGGGTCTTTTCACTCAAAGAGTCCCCATTAATATTTCTTTCAGGGTTGGTTTAGTGGTCACAAACTCCTTTAATTTTGTTTGTAAAACTATCTCTCCTTCTATTCTGAATGATACTTATTTCAAACTTTTGTACATGTTGATATTTTGACCTCTTCCCATGAATCATGGATGCTTTTTAATAGTACATTTAGAATTGTAAATCCTTTCTTTTTTTTTAATTTTTTTTTCTTCAACGTTTTTATTTATTTTTGGGACAGAGAGAGACAGAGCATGAACGGGGGAGGGGCAGAGAGAGAGGGAGACACAGAATCGGAAACAGGCTCCAGGCTCCGAGCCATCAGCCCAGAGCCTGACGCAGGGCTCGAACTCACGGACCCCGAGATCGTGATCCGGACCGCGAGATCGTGACCTGGCTGAAGTCGGACGCTTAACCGACTGCGCCACCCAGGCGCCCCTAGAATTGTAAATCCTTTCCAGAAGGTTTTCAGTTGATTTTGCCCAGATACATCACAAGAATCATTATATAATGCAGCCTACAACCTTACAAAATTTATTTCTTAAATTATAAGATTTGAAAGTTGAAATTATGCCTTGAAACCTGACATGAAGAATGGATATTGTGTTAGCAGGCATGAAAAAACATGGATCTCCATGTACATACCCATCAGAAATCTTAGGTGACCAGGCACAATGTCAATGAACAGTAATATTTTGAAAGTAATCTTTTTTTCTGAGCAGGAAGTCTGAATGGTGGGCTTAAAAGAGTGAGTAAAACAATGTCGTGAATAGATATGTTGTCATCCAGGCTTTATTGTCCTATTTATACCACAAGCAGAGTAAATTTAGAATAATTCTTTTAAAAAAATTTTTTTAATGTTTATTTTTGAGAGACAGAGTGAGACAGAATGTGAGTGGGGAGGAGCACAGAGAGAGAGGGAGACAGAATCCAAAGCAGGCTCTAGGATCTGAGCTGTCAGCATAGAGCCTGATGTAGGGCTCAAACCCATGAACCATGAGATCACGACCTGAGCTGAAGTTGGATGCTCAACCGACTGAGTCACACAGGCACCCCAGATTTAGCATAATTCTTAAGGGTCCCAGGATTTTCAGACTGATAAATAAATACTGGCTTCAAGTAAAGTTACCAACTGCATTAGCCCCTAACAAAAGAGTCTGTTTGTCCGTTGAAGCTTTGAAGCCAGGCACTAACTTCTCCTCTCTAGCTATGAAAGTCCTAAGATGGCTTCTAATTCCAGTAGGAGGCTGTTTTGTCTACACTGATAATCCATTTAGTCCCTTTCATTAATTATCTTAGCTAGATCTTCTGGATAACTTTCTGCAGTTTCTACATCAGCATTTGCTGCTTCAGCTTGCACTTTAGTTATGAACTTGGCTTCTTTTCTTAAGCCTCATGAACCAACTGCTACTAGCTTTAAACTTTTCTTCTGTGGCTTCCTCACCTCCTTCTGCCTTCACAGAATTGAAAAGAGTTAGAACTTTGCTCTGATTAGACTTTGGCTTCAGGGAATTGATCCTCCTGGTCTATTTTATCCAGACCACTAAAACTTTCTCCATATCAGCAATAAGTCTGTTTTGTTTTCTTATCATTCATGTGTCCAACAAAGTAGCACCTTAATTTTCTTCAAGAACTTTTCTTTGTACTCACAATCTTTTTGGTGCAAGAGATCTAGCTTTTGGCCTGTCTTAGCTTTCAATATATCTTCCTCAGTATGTTTTAATTGCTTCTAGCTTTAGATTTAAAGTGAGAAATGTGCAACTATTCCTTTCACTTGAACATTTAGAGGCTGTCGTAAGGTTATTAATTGGCCTAATTCCAATATTGATGTGTTTTAGGGGACAGAGAATCCCAAGGAGAGGAAGAATGATGGAGGTACAGCTGGTCAGCGGAACAGTCAGGACACATAGAACATTTATTGATTAAGTTTACTGTCTTATATGGGTCTGGTTCATAGCACTGCAAAACAATTTTAATAGTAGCATCAAAGATTGCTGATCACAAATCATCATAACAAATTTAATAATAATGAAATTGTTTGTAATATTGTGAGAATTATCAAAATGTGATACAGAGAAAAGAAGTCAGCAAATGCTTAGAAAAAAATGGTGCTAATAGACTTGTTCCATGTAGGTTTACCACAAACCTTCAATTTGTAAAAACAGAGTATCTGCAAAGCCCAATAAAGTGAAGTTCAATAAAATGAGGTAATCTTGTATAGAGGAAAGCAAATGACTTTTGCATACTAACCTTGTATCCTGTATTACACTAACCTTGCTTGCTATAACTGCTTAATAGTTTTGTTAATTTTATTTATTATTATTATTATTATTAATATTGGTTGATTCTTTTGATTTCCTACACTGACATGGACATTCATGTCATCTGTGAACAAACACAGCTTTATGACTTCCTTCCAATCTGTCTGCCTTTTAGCCTTTTCTTTCCTGTTTTTTTTGTTGTTGTTGTTTTGTTTTGTTTTGCCTTATTGAATTAGCAGGAATTTCTAGGAGTACAGAAAAGGAGTAGTTGGCAGACACCCATGCCTTGTATCTGATCTTAGAAGGAAAGCGTATCAAGTTTCTTGGCATTAAGCATAATGTTAACTGTTGTTTTTTTGTAGGCAGTCTTAACCAAGTTGAGGGAGTTCTACATTTCTAGTTTACTGAGGGTTTTTATCATGAATGGGGCATGATTTTTTCAAATTATTTTTCTGCATCTATTGATATGATCAATGGCTTTTTTTTTTAGTCTGTTGAAGTGACAGAGTATATAATTTGATTTTGTAATGCTGGACCAGCTTTGCACATTGGGTAAACCTTGATTGTGGTGTATAATTCTTTTTGTACTTTTTTGATTAAATTTGCTAACATTTTATTGAGGATTTTTACATTCATATCCATGATAGATTTGGTCTTCAGTTTTCTGAACAATCTTATATTTATTCTTAAATTGCATTTTTAAATAATAGTGGACTCATAATTTTCAATTGTGAAAGCTTCACTTTCCAAATGTATCTCTTCTCAAATTACTAGGGATAAGAATCTTAAAAGTTATAATTATACAACAATTATGTATAACTAATTCTGTTTCTTTGTAGAAATCTCAATGACTAAATCATTTAGTTGCTATCAAAAAAGGTGCCATTGTTTCCAACTCACTTTAAAATACAGTATCTCATTCTTAAAAAACTGAATTTTAATACTACTTCTAGTACCAGTTGTTCTTAGACAGGGTTTTCTCCAAAAGTAGGCATTGAAACAAGGACTTAAATACAAATAATTTTATGTGGAAGATGGCCTCCAGAAATATAAATGAAGGTCTGTGGATATTGAGGCAGGAAATGTAGTAAAGCTAAAGGCAATAAATGTGTTAGTGAGTTGACTATTTCTAGGGAAAACTGGAGTTCCATCCTGTTGGTGGTCCTCTGAGGAATCAGATTGAAAATATATAAGATCCGTCCATGTTGCTACAAAGGGCCATATTTCATTCTTTCTCATTGCCACATAGTACTCCATTGTGTATATAAACCACAATTTCTTTATCCATTCATCAGTTGATGGACATTTAGGCTCTTTCCATAATTTGGCTATTGTTGAGAGTGCTGCTATAAACATTGGGGTACAAGTGTCCCTATGCATCAGGAGGGGAGGGTGGGTGATGGGTATTGAAGAGGGCATCTTTTGAGATGAGCACTGAGTATTGTATGGAAACCAATTTGATAATAAATTTCATATATTTAAAAAATAAACAAAATAAATAAATAAATAAATAAATAAATAAATAAATAAATAAAATTAAGCACTTCTTTTGATTATTGTGCATAAAAAAAAGAAAATATATAAGAATTAACCCCATTAGATGCAGAAGCTGAATATCTAACCACCAATCTCCATCCATCACTGTTTCATATTTGCTTCCCTCAGTATTTAATTCTTGGCACACTAAGCTGTCCTGTTTGTACTGAAAATGCCCATGCAGTTCTAGAAAAAGATCCTGGGAAAACAAGTAAAATTTACAGGTATTTGTGATGAAAATCTATAGGTATTAGTGGTATATCATCACTTTCAGTACTCAGAGGTGGGCCAAAGAACATGGGTTAGCATCAATACTGCCTGCTACTACATAACTAAAATTTTTTATAATTGTACTAAAAAATAACTTAAACTGGAAACAAACAAAATAGTGGAATGTTTTGTGTTCATACAATGGGACATTCTCCCATGAAATTTAACAAATGAAATTTGAACAAATTATTGCCAATCACACTACATAAATGAATCTCTAAAACATAATGATGAGTGAAAGAATCTAGATACTAGCAGCACAATTACACTTGTAAACAGATACTATATTAACATTTCGCCCATAAATATAATAATAATTACCAATATTAATTATGGAATATTGAACAAATTTTACTGAGTCTACACTTCTCTTGTCATTTCATTATTCTTCAGAAGTATCCACAATTCATCTTGGACAATATTGAAGCACATTTATATAATTACATATTTATCTATCTTGGACAATATTGAAGCACATTTATATAATTACATATTTATCTATTTGCCAAAGTATTCAAAGCCAAGAAAATTATTTCCCTACATAAAACCCCATGCCATCATTTGAAAACAGAGAGCAAATTTAAATCTATGGCTTAAATAAATTGCTAAATTCTAAGAAAAATGCACACTATGATAAAATGTGGGAAATGCAGTGTGATGTAGCTGACATAAAAAATTAGTAAAGGAATAACCAGTACATACAATTGCTTTTCTCTTAAGTGTCATAAATAAGTATATGTCATGAACAGACAGTTTGCATTCTATATTGATTTAATGAAAACTTAGATGGTACATTAAATTATATGTACTAGTTTTTGAAATAATATAATACCACCAACTTATTAAGTGCTTTCTTTACAACAGACATTATATAAATTCTTAAATTTTTAAACATGTATGCTTATGAAATCTAAATATGTTTCTGTGAAGATTATTATGTTCAAGGAATAGGGTCATTGGGAAACTCAGCAGTCTTATCCAAATGTACCGAGTTATATGGTGCATACTTCAGATTCAAAATCAGATTATTTCCAATCCAGTTATGCTATGGTCAATGGAAGCAAGTTAATTATGACCTGATGTGAGTGTTTGTGAGTGCTGGATATGGGGCACTTTAGGCAAGTAGATTTCCAATTATAGGGATTGTTATTTTTAATAATGGGGATCCTGTTTCTTATCATTGAATATAAATAAAAATTAATTCTAAGGACTCTCAACACTAGTATTTTCCAATAACCATCCCCCAAATACACTTCATTACGACATGGTTTAGCAACTATATTTTCTCTTAAAGCAACAACAACAAAAAAAAGCCAGAAGTAGCTGGCATGATGATTTATACAAAACAGCACTCAAAAATAATGGAAAGTGTGTGCACATCTTTACTTTAGAGAACATTTCTCAATGAGGCTTTTTAAGTACATATAAAAGATGAATCTCAAAGTTTCGTCCCTTGTAGCCACCCATGGTGTATGAATTCTTCCATTGCCTTTTGGCTTATTCTAGTATCTCCTCTGGCCTAACCTTACAACAAGTATAGAGAATCTAATAGGGGTGGACATAATATTTGCAGAAGATAGCATAACAAATAATGGTACATATGGCACTCAAATAATAGCTTGAAAAATTAAATGTAATTCATAGAGAAAATAAATGTAAACATTAGGAAAGAGTAGCATGATGTATTGCATCTTACAATAAATATACATCTTGTGCTAAGCAAAAAATGAATTTTATTTCCTCCTGAGGCACTTGCTTCTCAACTACTTTCAACACACACACATGCACGCACACACACACAACTTGCTTTTGCATGCAAATTGTTTTCCAGAATCAAATGAGTTTTTCATAGGTCATCATTTACAAGCAACTAAGTATTGATGATAGGGTTCATAATTTTTGCATTCTGTAGCTGTGACTAAATGCAGCCCTGGATTTCAAAATTTTAATAATGCTTTTATCACTGTTATTTACATGGCTAAGTGCTTTTGAAGTTGTTTTGCATTTATCAGGTGTCAGAACACACTGCAAGAATAATGAGAAACAAGTTAGAAAAGTGCATTAAACACTGCTGACTACCGTCATCATCTTATCAATGCTAAATAGCAAAAAGTATTGCTAACGATGTAAGTAATAAAAGTCAGAGAAAATTGTTTTAAAAGCTAAAATAATGAGTTTTAAAATGATAGCATAATGAAAAGAAATGACAGTAATCAAGTAGCAGATAAACACAAATGAAAATAAAAATAAAAGTAACAATGTAGCAAAGACACATTTGGTTTATTCAGCCAATTCAGAAATATAATGTTCCATATTTATGTTTTGCAATATTTAAATCAATAGGTTTCATTAAAATATTATTTAACATAGTTAATTAATAAATCCCATTACTAGGGATGTGGCTTTTCTGAGATTAAAGTTCTAAATTTATCTCAAAAATTTATCCTCCATAAAATCAGGAATTCTGAACATTTTAAAAAAAATTTTTAAACATATTGATTTACATATGATAATTACTTCCTAATTATGACTGTGATTTTAATGCTAGTTGTCACTACCTGAATAACTAGAGTGATTAACAGGGTCAACAGAAAACAAATATAATGATTGTGATGGTTATTATGATGTGTCAACTTGGCTAGACCATGGTATCCAAGTATTGGATCAATCTTATTCTAGATGTTTTTGTGAAAGTATTTTTTAAAGTAAATCAGTACTTAAATCAGTAAACCTCGAGTACAGCAATTATCCTCCATATTGTAGGTACGTCATTCAAATCAGTTGGAAGCCTTAATAGAAAACACTGACCTCTCTGGAAGAAGAAAGAATTCTTTTAGCATACCATCTTTGGACTCAAACTGCAGCTCTTCCGTGGGATGTCAGCCTACTGGCCTACCCACCAGATTTTGGACCTATTAAGCTTCCACATTTGTATAAATCAATTCCTTAAATAAATGAATCTGTCTGTCTCTCTCTTCATTGACATATATAATGCAAAAGGGGCTTTGGCACTGGACAGTGGATAGAGCCTAAAAGAATTCTGAGGTGAATTTTAGGAAAAACTCAGATTTCCTTAAAGAGATTCTTGGTAGAAATATGGACGTTCAAGGTGCTTCTGAAGGAAAGGTGATATATAATCTTGAAAACACAATTCCCAAAGTTCTGCATAGTCCATATCACCCTCACATTAATAAGCAATCTTTTTTTATGAAAAAATTCTTATTTTATCATGTGAAACCTTTCATTCTGGCCAATTCCTCATTATTAGTTGATCCTTCATTATTCCCTAGTCAAACAGTAATCTATTCCCAAACTCTACATGTAAAATGTTGTTTCTTCATGTATCCCCCCTAAATTGGTGCCTGATACTCCCTCCTTTCTCTTTGTTAAAGAAGCAAAGAATATGCTTCCTGAAGGTGGCAGAATACGCCACTCCAAAATATGCCTCTTTGGCAGAAGGCTTATTTTGAGCTGATTATTTTGAAATGCTGCAGACATAGGAGAAGCTCTAAAAACAGAATAGAAGTTACCCTTGTGCAAGGGCAATTTACATTAAAAAGGGAACCTGTTCCTGGAAGAGAGCTAGTAACAGATAGCACTTTCTCACCTCAGCAGCTGATCTGTACTGCAGGGCAACCTTTGTTCCTCAAATGTTTCCTTTCCTCAGCTTCCTGTGAATTGCCTTCTCTCAGCTTGAATCCTCAGACCCCTATTCCTTTCCTTAGCTCAGGATGGTATATAATCCTCAGTTGTCTGGCAACTTTGAAGCTCCAGATCCTTTCCTTTTCTAAGTAAGCCTCAACTATCTTGCCACCTTTTAAGTCTAATATCTTTTTGGGATTCCTGTGCATATGAATGTATATAATTAATTTTTTTCTCTTGTTTATCTGTCATTAATTACAAGGTCCAGTATCAGCCAGGAACTTAGAGGAAAAGAAGGAAACTTATTTTTCTTACCCTACAATTAAATCATAATTCGTTCACAAATAACTTTCAATGTCCTCTTTGATAGACACTCCTCTGGATTTCTGCATTACTAAATTTATCATTGATATGTAATGTGTAATATACCTTTGTGTTTGTGTGATACATTTTCATATACCTCTCTCCCTCCCTTCCTCCCCCACCTTGTATAAGGATTATAAATCCTTACGGGACAGAAAGCCCACCTATATTCTTGTTAACCTAGTGCCAATTCACCTATTGGAATTTATCTTTTATGTCCTCTCATTTCATAACACATTACTCTTAACTCCTCAGCATTCAATTAAGATCATAACTAATTCTTGGGGCACCTGGGTGGCTCAGTTGGTTAAGCATCTGACTTCAGCTCACGTCATGATCTCATGACTCCTAAGTTCCAGCCCTATGTCGGGCTCTGTGCTGACAACTCAGAGCCTGGCGTCTGCTTCAGATTCTGTCTCAGTCTCTCTCTGCACCCACCACCCCCCATACAAATAAACATTAAAAGTTTTTTTTTTAAAGATCATAACAAATTATTTATATTTCAAATACTTATAAAGTTGATCTATAAACAATTAACTTCACGTAAAATTCTTAAAAGTTCTATGCCACAAACAGAGGCATGAAGAGATCAAGGAGTCCTTCAGAGATGAAAACTCATCTGATCTGTCTCGAAGGATGAACAAACAGTTGAAGAAGAAAAGTGATTCAACCAAAGTGAAATCCAGGTATTGGTGAAAACGATTATATCATGCTCATACAGTTTGCCATACTTTAGCATGGATGGAACAGAGTGGACATGAGTTTCATGAGGGTGAGTATGCCAAGCAATGAAGAGAAAAAGTAGACAAATGTGATATTAACAGTCTTCTACATTTTGCTAATATGTTTAATCTTTATCCCTCAGAAAATGAAAAATATTTTTTAAAAAATATTTTAAAAAAAGGACTGATATTATATAATTGGCATAATGCCTTGATCTCAGTAGCTCTCAATACACAAAGAAGAAGTGAATTAGTTAATTTTCTGTTTGAATTTGAAATAAATTTATCTTTAAAAATGTGCATCTATTTTCAGAAAAGGAAACTTTATGAAAAGACCTTGAACAGTTTCTTTTGGACATACACAGCAATATTAGCCAAAGAGATTTGGTGAAGATAATTTGATAATGATTTAACATGAGTAGCTTGTTTTATTCTCACTTTTTTTTAATGTTTATTTATTTTTGAGAGAAAGAGAGACAGAGAATGAGAGGGGGAGGGGCAGAGAGAGAGAGAGAGAGGGAGACACAGAATCAGAAGCAGGCTCCAGGCTCTGAGCTGTCAGCACAGAGCCTGATGCGGGGCTCAAACTCACAAACTGTGAGATCATGACCTGAGCCGAAGTCAGACGCTTAACCGACTGAGCCACCCAGGTGCCCCTATTCTCACTATTGAAGGATTGTGTGATAACAATGTCCCTCATTTATTGAAATGTTTTCCCTTCATAGGTATTTGATGTAACAAGTCCTAGTTGGAATATTAGAAAAGTTACAATGTTTCTCTCACAGTGTAATCTTTTATAAGTAAAGATACCTTTGTAGGCCTAGGATATTTAGTTAGTTATGCATATGTGTATGTATTAAGATTTCTAAATCAAGTTTGCAGCAGAAGCTCTAAAATGCCAACAACTTATTGTGAAGTACGATTATAATATCTGAGAACACTGTGATAAAAATTACTTTTCAGGGTGCCCGTGTGGCTAAGTCAATTAAGCATCCAACTTTATAGCTCAAGTCATGGTCTCACAGTTCGTGAGTTTGAGCCCTGCATTGGGCTCTGTGCTGTCACATCAGAGCCTGGAGCCTGCTTTGGATTCTGTGCCTCTCTCTCTCTCCGCCCCTCCCTTGCTCATGCTCTCTGTCTCTCTCTCAGAAATAAATAAATAAAAATTAAAAAAAGTACTCTTCAAGAAATTTTACTATAACCAGATTATATTGGTGTTGAAATAACATGCTAGACCTGTCTAGGGTGCCAAGACAAAAAACCAAAAGATAACTTTCATGTCCCTTGAACAGAAACACAGTATATCTAGTCAGCTAATCCTCAAATGCCAAATATGGGCCTTCTTGTCCCAAACAAGGTTGACTGTGTGGCCCCAGCCAATCAGATATTTTCCATTTATATCTTGCTGTTCTTTCTTCTTTATCCTATAAGAGCTTCCTGCCTTCTGCACCATTTTGCAGTCCTCTTTTTAAAGTATTAAGTAAAGTTTGTATCACTGAAATTGTCTCCTTTAATAATTTTTAAACACCTGGCTATATTTTGATTATTATATGGGTTGAGTTTTGTTCATTCAACCAATCATTTTGAGTACTTCCCATTTCCAGGGCACTGTTCTGAGCTTTAGAGCATTGAATGAACAATATGAGATCCTCAGAGTTAACGTCCAATCTTGAAAAGGTGTAATAAACAAAAATACAAATTAACAATATTTCAGATGTCTATATTTGAATTAAATATGGAAAAATAATATGATACAATTTCATGGACAGGTAGAGGTTAAGGAGGCTTCTGAGAAAGAGCCAAAAATTTGAATTAAATGACAAGCATTAGAGGACACTGAATTAGAGAGCAAGTATTTCAGACAGAGAAAAAAGCAATGTAAAGGCATGCGGCAAAATGATCTTGACATTGTCAAGAAGAAGTAAGAAAGTAGTGATGCATCCCTTATTTAAATCAAGTGTTGTTCAAGTATAATTGTAGTCCTTATGGTTTCTAAAGAGGCTTACAATAGCAATGGGACATGATACTGGATATTAGAGGGAAATCACATGTGTCTGCACTTGACAGACTTTAGATTGTGCTTGTTGGAGTAGGAGAAGACAGGTTTTCTGTCTTGTTTCTGAGTCAAAGAAGTCAGAACTGAAACAGTCAGCACAAGACCAAATTTGACCTCATCTAGATAGGAATCCTGCTAGAACATCTAAAAAAAGTACAAAATATATTTTATTTGATACATAATCCAGTTATTTTATTCATTTGTTCTTGTCTGCCCTCTGTATCTACATGACTGCTTTTCTATATGAGTGGAATTTCTTTTTTTCCCTTGCTTATATTACAAATTTATCTTATCCAATGAGAAATATGCAATTACCCTTCAGAGTTCACAATTTGGTAGTTTATGAATATATCAAAATTCTTTTTGAAATCTTTTAGACATACTCTGGTGTATGAATGCATTTCCTAAAATTATAACACTGCGAACTGAGAAGAATACATGTATAGATTGATCTAAACAGAGAACCGTGAGACTAACTTCTCTGCTCCTGAAATTATAATTCAACTAATATAGCAGCCTAAAATGTAACTACATTTTATTTTTTAAGTTTTGGTGAATCATGTAAGTTTTTTTTAGCAAATTAAGAGTATATGAAAGAAAATTAATCTCTGTCATATAATGTACCATTTAAAATCATACAACAAATTATAAAATTATTATAGCAAATATATTTAGATACCTCTCTCTAAACTTCATGGCATGACATCTTAGCCTCACTTCCCAAATGTATTTTATGGACATCCAACCTACAGCTTCTCACCTTTTCCAGTTGATTATGATAGATCAGTCAATTAGCTAGATAGGAACAGGGAACAGAAACGTCCAACCGCTGAAAAAGATAGAAACCACAAACCATCTCTGGAGCTTAAATAGCAGGGAAAACCCCATGGAACATGCATGTAATCTTCCTGATAAGTACTACTCTAAAGCAACCTATAGTTTCACAATAATACATTTACACTGATGTTCTGACCTCCCTTTGTGGTGGATGATTGCCATGACAGTTCCCACAAAGGCTATATAGAGCCAAAAACTCCTCCTCCCAACTAGTCCGTTAGATGACTGGAGCCAAACTTAGTCAGAAAGCACCCTAGCAATGACCCATAACCCATACAAATATAAAAAACAAGACAACCCTGACCCCAGGCACAGTTGCCACCTCTGGGCCTGCTTGCTCTTCCCCTTGAGAGTGTACTTTCACTTTGACCATCATTAAATGCTTGCTGGCTTACTTAAGAATTTGGCTCTGAATTCTTTGCTGGCTGAACTCCAGAACTGGGGCCAGGCAGAAGGACCCATCACTACCAGAAGCCCAGTATTTTTCACATCCTGCAAATGTTCAGTTCATGGTACAAGCAGCCCATTTATCAAGTGGCCAGCAACAAGAGAAACATTCAGTCCTCCTTCCACAAGCAGAAAAATGGAAGCACTGAACAACTCCTGAGTGTAATTTTATGTTACTAGAGAACATACTGAACAGAATTCTTGAAAGGAAGGTGTTAGCTATGTTGAGTCTTAAAAGGTAGACCAAAAGAAAGGTGGGTTTTCTCTGATTATCTCACATGTTAACAAGAGTGAGAACTCTGTTCACTGCCCATGCAAATCACACTCCTAAACCAGACCAAGGAGAAAGTTTCAAAGGAAAAATGGAGTTCTATCAAACCCCCATCAGCCTGCCTTATTATTGTTATTGTTAGTACTTTCTGTAGTTTATGACATGAAATTTTTTCAACCTCCACATTAAGATTTTAACTTTCATGGTGGAATGTAAAGAAGAAGAGTGACCACTTTAGGTCTTAGTGTCATAAAATTCTTGACCAACACCAGCAGCAATAACAGGCAGCATGCTGGGACATATGGGATGATGGGCCTACGTGCAGGTATCTAATGTTCCCTCGATATCTTGTGGAGAAATATATTTTTTTCCAAGGGACAGCTACAGCACTCTGGGTTGTGCCATCAGTGGAGGAAACACACACAACATTCCAGATGATCATATCATCTCCATAAAAGATATTATAAAGTAAAGAAGTTATAACTTTTAGCACTTTTATTTTTTTTTTTCAATGTTTATTTATTTTTGGGACAGAGAGAGACAGAGCATGAACGGGGGAGGGGCAGAGGGAGAGGGAGACACAGAATCGGAAACAGGCTCCAGGCTCTGAGCCATCAGCCCAGAGCCTGACGCGGGGCTCGAACTCACGGACCGTGAGATCGTGACCTGGCTGAAGTCGGACGCTTAACCGACTGCGCCACCCAGGCGCCCCAACTTTTAGCACTCTTAATATAGACATGTCTCTTGAATTGATAAGTTTAAAATGGCCACGAATCAATACTTGGGAAAGTAAACACAGATGGTTTTATTTACAAATACTCTTTTATCTCCAACTTCTTATCTTTTCAGTTCAAATTAATAGAAGTAAGAAAATAAACTCATTTTATCGGCTGCCAAATAGTCATTGCTACTTAGTGTTTCATTACCTAACAGAAGAAAGTTTTTGTATCAAAGTTTTCTTAAAAATAAAGTACTCCCACATATCCAAATATTTATGAATTAGAATGGGATAATTTCTGATAACATTCATTTATTTTGCTCCTTAAAGTTAAAATATTCAGTTAAATCTATTTTCCATAAAATGTAAAAATATCCCTGATTTATAATTTCATTGATTTAGTGCAAAATTTGAAACTTCACAGACTGAACATTAGTTTTAAAAAGTTCATTTAATAAACGGACAGCTAATATTCTATTATGAGAAAGTACTTTATCAGTAGAAATTTCAAATTCAAATAACTTCTCTCAGTTCATTAAAATACATTCTATATTTTGACAATAAATTGAGGTTTTCATAGTACAAGGCAAGCATGGTCATTAATTCAGCTGGATTTTGCTAAGTAGTTTGCATTTCATAATCTCTCTTATAAATTGCAATAAATATGAAAACCCTTGACTGTCACGTACAAGTTTTGCTCTTGGTGAGTCAACAATGGATGGTTAACAGAAACAAAACTGTAGAGAAAAATTTATAATAGGAACAGTTTTCCCACATTTAGTATTCCACAGTTTTACCAAATTTGTAATATTAGGGGCAGTTTAAGTACCATGCACCTGCAAAGGCTCACCAACCCAAGCTTACTTGCCAAGTAGGATGCCATTTTCTAAATTAATCTCCTCAAGGAAGATGTCATTTTGTCTTTTTGTTTTTTCCCTATTTCTACATCCAGAAGTTGTTACTCTCGCTACTTCACCAAGAGGAATTCTATACATTAATATAACAATGCTTTATTACTATAACAAATTTTTTAAGTCTATATACTATATATACAGTGTCTATAAATATATATATATGTATACATACATATATATATATATATATATATCATAGTAAGATTCACATACTGTTTTCCTTTTCAGCATTTTCTTTTGAGTGTTGCATGAATATTGACATTCATTGCTCAATATATCACAGTGGCATTTTATGTGCTGGGGAGGCCTGAGAAATAATAGTGACAAAAAAAGCAAGACATCACCATGGGGAATATAATTTGTATTAACATACTTCAAGCTTGATTTGTCCAGAGTTATATCAATATGTCAAGAATGTCACTCCAATTGCTTCTGGATCCTATTTAATGGCTCCTAAATTTAGATGAGGCATGGCCACAAAGGGAAGGAATTTTAGTTACTTTCCATAATGCTGTTAACATATTAACAGCCATTCCATTACTACTAAATGCCTTTAGAGCTTTGTTGAGCATTTATTTTTAAAAATACAATAGCACCAAAAACAATGAAAAACTTCAGAAATTTTACTGTTTAAGTGAAAAGACAATGTTGGCTATATAGCAAGCAAAGAATCTGGAAAGCTAAATTATTTTAGTGTATATGGTGTGTTTTTGATCCAAGCAGAAAGTTTCTTCTCCTGGTGCACAATGATAGCATTTTTCCTAAGCTCTTTATTATCAGCACTTGAACAACTATAAGGTCACAGAAAATATTACTTGATACAGCAAGTTCTGTTTAAAATTAACATAAGGTAACTATACTTAGAGATGATTCTTGTCTTCTGTCGAGGGAGTTCAAGGTTTCCTTCCTATTGCTTCCTAGATTCTTCACTATTGAGAAAGAACAGAGACCAAATAAAGACAATTCATCCAAATTTCTGGCAGGTGATTTAACGGGATTGGTATGTGACAAAGGTGTGTTGGGGCAACTGTTATCTTTTCTTTGAGGACTCATTTGTTTAATTTTTTTTGGTTGTTTTCTCTTTTCTAATGCTAATTTTAGAGGAAAGTTTACACTGTGGAATTGGAGAAAGAGTCCAAAAAAGTCACACAGCTAGCTTGTCTTATAAGAAATAGAGCAGAGGTGTTAAATCCTTGAGTGTCACCTATAGCAGTGCATATCTGTTAGGACTAAGTGCCCTGTGGAAGAATTTTGGGCTAAAGCTTTACATCCTCATCAACATGCCTCAGTACGCAAGTCTCTGTGTTCTGTACAACTTCTTTAGAAATATCCCAGTTTGGGTTACAGCTTCTCAACAAATTCAGGATTCAATATCTCTATAATGCAAAACAAAATGGCAAAAACTATACACACACACACACACACACACACACACACACACACACACACACTTTTAATGTTTATCCCAAAGCAGGATAAGGTCTTACACATAATTGTTGTGTGCCTGCTCTTTAATATCTTCAACACTCAGACTCCTTTTGACATAACCAACAGCATATAAAGGATTTCTGAATCTAGCTTGTAATATGCTCACTAAGCAGCAAGTGACACAACTGGCTGTGGTTTCCTTTCTGAACCATTCTTTCCTTGGAGTCCTTCATACCATATTCTTCTTGTTTACCCCTGCCCCCAACTTTCTGGTCCACAGCATAACTCATCAACTGCCACTGCTTTCGGTGCCTCTCCAATGTTTCCATTTAACAATGGACTCCAAGATCAGCCATCAAATTCCACCAGCCCTAAATAGAGAAGGCTCTCCTTCTCTCACACAGACAATATACAGGTCTGTCTCGCTGATTTTATCTTTTATGATAACCTAATCCAAGATACCATCATGTCATACCTGGGAAACTGCAATAATTTCGTAACTAATCTTCCTCATCCATACATTATTTAATCCAGTAAGTGTTAAAATTGAAGAAGGTAAATTCATTTTAAAGAACAAATTAGATGATGTTGATCCCCTATTTATTATTCCTAAATGAACAGAAAACATAGCAAACTGTGACCCTTGGAAAATACTGCATCCTTATTTGTCATCATTCCATGTCTTACACACAGAGGACTTTTTAGATGTCTCTAATATTCCATTTTCCTTGATGCTTTAGTAACTCTGTCCACACTGTCAGTACCAGATTTCGGCCTCTTTTTCACCCATCACTTTCATTCTTCCTTTATAGCTCAAGATTTATTTACTTGGTAAGGTTGTCTATGCATCTTTGAAACATTGTATTTCCTTGCTTGTATGACTATGTAAGATGTTGACATTCATACTTTTTGGAAGAATTTGGCCCATATGTGGTAAAGGAAATAAAACGTAAAGAACTCCATAACATAATGATAAAATATAACAAAAAGCTAAATTTAAAAGTGTGCAAGATACTAAACACACTCCTCACCAAATAAGACAAACAGTTGGCAAATAAGCATAAGAAAGGGTGCTCAGCTCATTTGTGACTAGGAAACTGTCGATTAAAGCATAAGAGACTCTTAAAAACTGAGAACAAACAGGGTTGATGGGGGGTGGGAGGGAGGGGAGAGTGGGTGATGGGTATTGAGGAGGGCAGATTTTGGGATGTGCACTGGGGGTTGTAGGGAAACCAATTTGACAATACATTTCATATATCGAAAAAAACACAAAAACAACATATTCATGAAATTAAAAATGAGATAATACTACAAAAGAAATAAAAAATAAATAAAACAGCTATGAGATGCAACTACACACATATTAGAATGGCTAAAATTTTAAAACAAAAAAGATAAAACCTCTGAGACTCTAACTTCTGGAGACCATGTAGAGCAAGAGGAACTCTCAACAATTGCTAGTGGGAATATAAAAAGTTCAAAAACTTTGGAAGACAGTTTGAAAGTTTCTAACAAAGCTAAACATAGTCTTGCCATGTGATCTGACAATCACACTCCTAGTGGCCTAGCAGGCATCTTTCCCTACACTCCCAATTATATGTTTTAATTTAATTGTTCTTTAAATATTTAAATTATTCCTCTAAATGATTCCAGATCCTATTTCCTGATATATTTTTTCAAGTCTCCAATATATTCAATCAAACTTCTTTATTTTCCGATTTAATAAAACAGCATATTATTTTATGCACATGCACACCAAGAAATCACCATAAATATTAATAAACAGATTTTAACCATGTGTTGGAATAAAATTATTTTCTAGAGTGTTTCAGTCTTGGAATGTAATTAGCACCCATTATCAATGAACACTCAATGTGAATTAATATGCTTAATAAATTTTAAATGATCAGGAAGTTTTGTGAGGAGGAAAAGGAGGAGGAGGAGAGGTAAGAGAAGCAAAACCTGGTAGGGCTGAAAGGAGAAATAATAAATCTATAATTATAAATTGATTAACATGCATCTCTCAATAATTGCTAGCACAATTAATTATAACCAGTTGATTACATAACATAATCAACAAGAATATATCAGAACTCAACAAAAGTATCAACCAACAGGATCTAATTGACATGTATAGCATACTCCATCCAACACCAAGAAAATATACACTTTTTTAAGCCTCCCCATAATATGCACCAAGATAGACGCCCTAAACCATAAAACAAACCTGAACAAATGTAAAGGAACCAAAAACATAAAATGTATTCTCCAAGCAACTGAATCATAGTAGGAATCAGTAACAGATGATATGATAATCTCCAAAGACTGAAAACTAAATAGCACAATTATAAATAATCCATGGATCAGAATGAAAATAAGAATACAAGATACTAAAATCTGGGAAACACACTGCACAATTAAAGCAATGATGATATGGACATTTATAGCATTTAATACATACATTAAATCAAAGTTAAAAAGCAAACAAACCTCAAATAAATTATTTAAGCTGCCAAATCAAGAAAGAGCAATATAAAAGCAATGTAAGCAAAATAAAGAAAATGATAAATTGTTTAAGAGTTGTGGAGGTGGGAATGCCATAAATCCTAAGGGAGAGACTGACTGTACAAGAGAAGGCAGGCAGAGCCTCCAAACCGCAATTTTGCGCTGATATATGTGAAAGGAGAGGTAGGAGGAAGGAGGATTGGACAGACAGAGTCTCAGGTTGAAAGGCAGTTATGAGAAAATCCCAGCCAGGACTATGGGAGGCCAGGAGAAAATAGCCTCTTAGAAGATTCCCACATCATAGTATATACTGAGTCATCCATGTGATCAGCCTAGGGAGATATGGCCAAAGCACAAACACTAAAGTAGATGCTGAGAGGAGAGATACTAGCTATTGTCAGCTAACTGCAGTCCTTCTCAGCAGATTCTCTCCTTAAGAGATAAAAGGTCAGTACATCTCCATGGCTCTTGGGTATGCGTGTGTATGCATTTGTGTGTGTGTGTGTGTGTGTGTGTGTGTGTGTGTTGTATATATATGTATACACACATGCACACTTGGGACTACTGTTATTTCTTGATTTAAAAGTAGGTTATATTTTATACATTTCTCTTTATTTTGATTCAGTTTCTTAAAAATACATCATGGGAAAATAAGTGTGCCCAAAATATACATAGTAGCAAATCACCAAATGCCTGATTGTTAAATTTCAGCAGAGGCTGAGGCATAAATCAGAGAACTGCTGAGAGAGATGACTAAATCTGAATTTCATAAAAAATATTAATTATGTTTATTTAAATATTTTTTTAATTTGGGGCATTATGTCACAGGAATATTAATTTCTTAGCACTGTTACTTCCTACACTGATGCAGAAGTCATCAGTACTTGGTAGATAAGTATCAGTTTATGGTGGATTGGAAAGATATTTTTGGATAATTTTGCTATAAGGGGATCCTGCAGCTGCGGTTGATAGTAGTTTAAGTTAAAGACACATTTCATACAACTTCTGAATTAAAAATTATGTTCAAAAATTCCATATAATTTTGATCATGAAATTTCAAAAATGAAGCTTATTTTACTGTGTACATTAAAAAGATTTAAAATTTTTACCCTCCTGTGTATTTATGTTTCTAATGTTATATTTAAATATGTATAATTTTTCACTTGAGTGAAAATTTTCCTTTAATTTCAGTTGAAAGAGAGAGACAGAGAGACAGAGTGTGAGTGTGGGAAGGGTAGAGAGAGAGAGGGAGCACAAGAATCTGAAGCAGGCTTCAGGCTCTGAGCCCGATGCAGGGACTGAACCCGTGAACCACATGATCATGACCTGAGTCAGGATGCTTAACCAACTGAGCCACCCACGGGCCCTGAAAATTTCCCTTTAAACCTGGGAGTTAGAAATGTAGCAATATCAATATAATTGGATTTCAGGATAAAATAATTTCTTTTGTAGTCCTGGGTTTGCAAAATTAATGTTCAAGTTGGAAATTTGTTGACTATTCCATTTTCAAAACAATGAAAATACTTTTTGCCTTAAGTTGAAAATCCTCCATTTTCCCTAACTTCAGAGTTCATACCCACGATTCCTCAAGAACCAATAACCAATATGATTTAGCACTATGGCCCTGTCATTATTGGGGCCATTTCTGCATGTAATATTAAATACTTTTAATATCACAACTGAATAGCTGCATACCAGTTACAGCATTCTATCCAGAGTAGAATGATGAGAGGGCCTTATAGCAAATATAACTCAGGAATTATTGTATTTTCAAGGTAATGTGCTTGGTTAATTTTCTGCAGCTACCAGACAGCAGACTCTTGTTGAAAGCGACCACTGGTTGTTAGTAAGTCTCATTATATTGGTATTGTTAATCAAGGAACTCAGTATTAAAGTTTTTGTTGTTGTTGAAGACTTTTGAAATGTATACCGGTTGTTCTCTTACCTTGCTGGAACATCTTGTAAAATCATTATGTAGTCTGAAAATGTGTGTATCTTATGTCCTAATTTTGGCTAAAGAAAATTAATTCAAAAAATCAATTTCTTTATTCTTAATACCAAGAATTCCACTACATTCCTTTGTAGTAAACTTACTTTCGAATGTAAATAATAGGGTAAATGAGTAACGATAATATGTTCAGATTCCCAAATCACATTTAACATCAACTGTGCTCCTGGAATTGTTGTTTACTAACTTTGCATTCTATAAATATTTCTTTAGGTAGATTCACTACACTGTGTGAGAGACTGAAACTACATAGCAACAAATAGAGTCAAGTTTTAATACATTATTTTCTCCACCGTGAGGTAAATATTTAAATGTTTGGATGTCTTAATATCTGACTTATTTATTTAGAAGTAGCATTTATCAATATAACTAATCATTATAATATAAAATATATTCTTGAAAAATAATTTTTCCATACAGTCTTTTATTCCCAATATTCATGGATTGGGCATAAAACTCTTCTATAACTATTAAAAAATTAGCAGTTTACAGTAATCCTTTTGGGAAGCTTTTTGTGTAAGTTTTTAGATTACCTCTATAAAAAATACATTATGGGCCACATTTTAAACAGTTCTTTCTTGGCTTTGGATTTTCTTTTATAATGTTTATTTATTTTTGAGAGAGAGACAGAGAATGAGCAATGGATGAGCAGAGAGGGAGGGAGACACAGAATCCCAAGCAGGCTCCAGGCTCTGAGCTGTCAGCACAGAGCCCAACACAGGGCTCAAACTCAAGAACTGTGAAGTCATGACCTAAGCCAAAGTCGGACACTTAACCAGTGAGCCACTCAGGCGCGCCATCTTCGGATTTTTTTTAGCTTCAAGTTTAGACTGTTATTTTTAGGGACAAAATTTCTTTTGGGCAGCTTAATTTTCCCAATATTTTCTTGTTTCTTTACACTCTAAATAATGATTTTAGGTTACAGGTGTCTTACAAGGGATGCTGTAACACATGATTTTAGTTTTTCCCCTTATGACATTTTAACATGACAAATTTGAAATTTTCATTTCAAATCATCCTCAGAGAACATGCAGAATTCCAAAACATGTCTTCTTTAAGTATTCATGTGCTACATGTAGTCAAATAATTAATACCTAATGAGATTATGCAAATTTGATAGAATAGTTTACACTAAATACACTTATATACAAATGTTTTTATAATTAAGAAATAAAATACAAGACAAAGATGCCAAATTATATGTTTTAATAGTCATTTCCAGATGATTTTCTAAAAAGCTTATTACTATTCTTATTTCTAGTAGGAGTCTATAAGAATACATTTTCAAAAAAAAAAAAGAATACATTTTCCACTTCTCCATATTCATTAGCATTAGAGACTGCCTAAAAATTGGGTGAATGGACAGGCAGATACGAGACAGAAAGAGAGATTTTTTTTAACTGTCAATATCTTATGTAAAATGTGTTGTCTTTACTGCCACTACTGAGAACAACTTTTCATATATGTATTAATCATGTTTTTTACATTACTCATTTTTCTTTAGTTTGTCTTTTTCTTAATGATCATAGACTTTTCATGTTAAAGGCAGTATATTACAGAGAATTTAATTAACACATGCACAAATGTATTCTGTAAATCTTTGTTTATAGTATAACTTTACAATACACTTTAATATTTATATAAATAACCTTAAAATAATATTCTATATATTTAGTGTTTTCTTGTAAAGAAGTGTTTTATTAATGGCTAGCTTTTAGATTGTTTTACATGATCAATTATAAAATGTATAATATTGGAAATTGCCTCTTCACTAAAAACTGAGAGTTTTTAATACTACTGAGGGCTGTTAAGCAATCATGCAAAATATACTCTTTTTTTAAGGATATATTTTGAGGATATTTAATTTTCTCACTTTGTTTTGTATTTTGTATTAAAATACATCAATTAACTTTACTCTGTTTGGTTTTCTTAGAAAGACTTTATTGGGACATATATGTGACTCAGCTATTCTTCATAATTACCAAGCAGCTCTACTAACTATATTAAGTACAGTGGAGAATTGTTCAACTTTTTTTTATTTTCTTTAAAAAGGCTCTCTTCATTCAAATCAAGGAAATTATAAGTTAAAATATGTGTGGTTTGGGAACAGGGTATCCACCTGTTATTGAGTGTTTTCTCTAAGTAATGAAAGTCATCTTGTCACATGGCATATTATAAACTCAAAGTGAATATCATGTTATTTACTTAATAATGAACTATAATATAAAGGATTTAAAATATATTAATCAATCTAGGGCCACCTAGGTGGCTCAATGGGTTGAGTACCTGACTTTGGATCAGGTCATAATCCTGTGGCGTGAGCTTGAGCCCCGCATTGGGCTCTGTGCTGACAGTTTGGAGCCTGAAGCCTGGAGCCTGCTGCGGATTCTGTGTCTCCCTCTCTCTCTCTGCCCCTCCCCTTCTCTCTCTCTCTCTCTCTCTCTCTCTCTCTCTCTCTCTCTCTCTCCTTCAAAAATAAGTAAACATTAAAAATTGTTTAAAAGGTATTAATCATCTGTATGAGTCAATTTTACTTGTTCACTGAATTTCACTAAATGCATTTTTAGAATCAGTTTTTCTTAAACCTAGTAGTTTTTGGTGTGTAATTGTACACTTTGTAAAACCTTTCAAGGTGACCACTGTTTTTCAAAAGCTCAGTTTTATTTTGTTCATTATAGATATTAGATAGTGGATTCTACTGAGAAAAGGAAATATTTCTTTCATAAAAACTTGCTCAAAATCTGTATCAGTAAAGACAGCAGAAGTAATGGCTTATCTTTTTAAAAATTTGACCACAGTTGCTTTTTACTGTATATTAATAGTGATAGAAAACATCTATTCTAATAAGAACCAAAAATAACGAGTTATTGATTGTTCCCATTATTTCAAGCTCCAGATTTGAGAATATTCACCATGAAGACCTCAACCAATCTGCCAATGAACTCCTAAATTACAGGTTCAAGGAAGTTAAATTTAAGGCCCAAATCCTAGCTCCTAGTAAAAGAGTTAAAAGCCACTGAATTGTGATGAGCTTCTCCATTCTGGCTGGTTTCTTCTATATTATTAAAAATGACTTGCTTTTTTATTTTGAACTTCATTTGTCCTACTGAAATAGAGTCTCAATTGATGTAATTTTATTACTAGACCTCCTTATGTAAATAGCATTTTCATTTACTATATTTTCTAAAATATTCATTTTAGAATATGTAAAATCCCATCTTCTAACTCCAAATCCCAATTCTTTTGAGAATTTGGGGCAAGTTAATTCCAATTTAAACTTTAACTTAGTAGTATTTTGTGTAACTCATAGCTGATGCTAAGTAATATATTATATTATAATAAAATAATATCTCTTCTAACTTCCATTAATATTAGTAAAATTGCTGTTACCCATAACAATACATAACATTTTTGACAAGAATACTTATTTTTAGTTATTTTATATGTCCTTTATTTTATTTATTTATAAGCCACTCTTTTAAAATTCTCTTTAAAACCATAATTAAAAGTTTCAACATATTACCTATTTTATTTACACATTTATTTTTAGACAACAAATTGGGCAAATAAATTATGATACAAGTCTTTATTTTAATATAACTTCATAAAAATAGAATTCACTACTCATGATTTGTGGCCAATAGCTTGCAAACTTTCCTCTGCTAGTTCAGAAACCAGGGATGGTACTTTTCCCATTAATAAAAGATCATGTGTTCCTCATGCATGTACATGCAAGCACAGATATTTATTTATGCATAGCAATTAATTATTGGAATAATTCTAACTACAATGAAAAATTTTGTTAGGAAAATGGTAACATAAAAAGTAAAGAATGTTTAAAGTATATCTAGCAATGCCATAAGCCAAAGAAGGACTGACTATAAGTAAGTGCACTGATATTGCCAAAGTATTTACTAGTTATGTTTAAAAAAAGGATTATTGAGATATGATAAACCTATATAAAAAGCTAATAAAATATGCCACCCATAAGAGGCTCATTCTTTCTAGGATAACAATTTTTTGTAACTTTAAAATATAAACATTACCTTAAATAATGTATTTTAATAAAGGAATTTATCTGATTTTATTCTAGCAGTGTCTCCAGACTATGTATTACTGTGTATTTCTAATACTATTTCAGATCAATTTTGTGATGAGACTTTTAGCAATGCAGAGAATCTTCTCTGTCTTATTTGCCAAGTCATCTAACTTGAGTGAAGATGGAAGAATTAAAAATTTGCAGCATCGTTTTTATTTTTTTTCTTTGCATGTTAGATGTCCTGCTGGAGAGTCAGTCTGCTTTATTAGTTATTAACCTGTCCACTACAATGGTGGAATATTGGGTATTTATGAAGCTAGGCTACTGATTATTTCCATGGTCTTCAACAGAAAATAAACTAGTTTGCACATGCTACAAGGCATCTACCTCTCAGCCTCACCCAAGGGCATCAGCCCTTGAATGGTCTCCAGAATGTCCTCATCTGTCAACTATAGCTGTCAAACAAGAACACCAATATGCGTCATGCTGAAAGCATAATGCATTCATAGATGTAAGTGACCAGGATATTGGAACAGAAAGCATAATGAGGAAAAAATTTATAGTCAACACCTTTTGCTTAGGGAACTGTAAATTTTATACGCTATGGGTGAAGATTTCATTCTCAATCTCCACTAAGGAAAAAAAAAAGTAGACAAATTAAATTCCACAAGGTGAAAATGGTTCATGTCAGCAATCCTTCCACTACACTCAGCATTAAGCATTAGTCAAGCTTTTATAAAGTATGGCTACTGGCAGCATATTTGTTCTTTCTATCTCAAATTTGTTCAAATTGAATGCATTGCTCATGCAGGATGACAGGATGACAGGCTTCTTAGATACGAGGAAAGAGAAAAAATCTAACAAATCTGTATTTTACTAAGAACTTTTGGCACCATCTCACATAGTATTCTCATCAATATGCTTGATAAATTGTAGAATGTGTAGAGGAGGGTCACACCCAAAGAGTGGTGATCAATGACCCTGTCAACCTCAAGCAATATATTTAAAGGTATCAAAATAGTTGGACTGAGAAATGTTATTGATATATTTTACCAGAAGTCTGATGGAAAAAAATAATATTAGCTTATTCATTAAATGAGCAGATTATATTAAGCCAAGTGAAGTGGCTACTACTTAAGAAATCAACAATAGAATTTTGATGATTGTAATTAACTGGATAAATTCTATTGTAACTTCATGGAAATATGCTTTATTACTTAGTAAATAGTACAATCACACAATTGAACTCACCATGGTAGAAACTGTTTAGTTTACTTCAAACAAATAGAATTCAATTAGTAGTTTATCCATGCATTCCTGGCTTTATTTCTAGTATATAATAGTCCTATCTAAACAGAATTTGGCCAGTAATCACTAATGTAAGCTCTACTTACTTCTCTATAAAATACCAATGAATATACATAAATATACAAGAAATGAATGATTTTGCAACTGTGAGGCTTCCCAATGTCAAAGTATTTGATGGATTTCTTTATCCTATAAATTTTCTATATTTTGCAATTGATAAATAGTGACATAATTTTACTTGATTAACTAAACAAAGAATAAATGTGTTTTGTATATATAATAGCTAAACAAATACTGTTTCTCTTTCACTGACTCCTGATGTAAGAAGTATCTGTATGATCTGAAATTTCTTTTTGTTATAAACAGCTTCTAAAATAGCCCCCAGTGATTTCTATCTACTGATATTCACAACATCATTTAATCCTGTCCCCTTGAGTACTGACTGGATTTAGTGACTTGCTTCTAATGAATAAAATATGGCAGGAGTAATGGGGTGTTACTACCAAGATTAGGTTATAAAAGGCTGCAGTTTTGTTTTGATTGTGCTCACTCTCTCCATCTCTCTTCAATTACTCACCCTGAGGGATACTGTGTTGTAAACTAGCACTTTGGAGAGAGTCACTTGGCAAAGGAACAAGGTGTGTCAATGACTATGTGAATGAGCTTGTTTACCTCTCAACAATCAAACTTTCAGATAAACCTGCAGTTGACAGCTTGATTTCTACTTCACGGTAGCTCTTGAATCAGAGACACCCAACTAAGTCACTTCTGTATCTTTGATCCAAAGAAACTGTGAGATAATATTTGTTGTTAAAAATCACTGTGCATAGGGGTGCCTGGGTGGTTCAGCTGGTTGAGCATCCAACTTTGGCTCCTGTCATGATCTCGCAGTTTGTGAGTCTGAGTCCTGCAATGGGCTCTGTGCTGACAGCTCAGAGCCTGGAGTCTACTTCCTATTCTGTCTCCTTCTCTCTCTGCCCCTCCCCACTTGTGCTCTGTCTCTCTGAACTCTCAAAAACAAATAAGTGTAAAAAAAAAGTTAAATCACTGGGCATCAATACGTAACAATGCAGATAACAGATGCAAATTTTATTACCATGAAGCAGGTTGCTGCCCAAAATAAGGGAGTGGCTTTGGTAAAAGGCAGTGAGTGGGGGCTGAACTTTGAGAGGAAGCAGTGGTAAAGCTGTACTTGCCTTCAACAGACTGTCAGTAGAACTGTAGACACTGGAACACTGCAGTTGAGAGCTTACGTGAAACTGAAGAAAATATTATATTAAATGGGATTATGGGAAATGCTTGTTATGTACTGGCATAAATTTTAGCAATGCTCCTACCCAAAAATATATAGAAATTAGAAAATCTGTGTCATGAACTAGATGATCAACCTAGAGAGACACACAGACAGAGGACATATCACTCGCATCCAAATAAGAATTATATATTGCATTAAGGTAGAATAGCAAGTAAGTAGAATTGAGATAGAACTCGATGAAAGAAAATCTCAAAATAATAAATACTCAAAATTCAATGAAAATTAACATAAAATAAGCATATTGTAAAAGAAATGGCTTTTAAATTAGAAGATGTAAATCCTAAAATTAGATACCAAATATCAATATGATTTATGAAGAAATAAACATAATTTTTGCCTCAAAATTTACTAAAAAAAGAAGGCAACACTTTAATAAAGGGCTTTTGATACAAAAAACAGTTGGTCCCTAAATTTATATTGAATCAGGTTGTTAATCATGTTAAAAGCAACAAAAATGCATGCTCAAATAGTCACTCTCAAACTTTAAATATAAAGATATATACAAATATAAATGCATATATATATATATACATACACACACATATGAGACAATATATAATTATAATAAGTGTAGCTCTTGAGTAAAATAATTATTAATACAGTCAACTAATATGTGAAAAACATTCAAAAATAAAGATCAAAAAATAAGGATCTCTTCTTTTATCTCTTCTTTCTCTTCCTACTTTATAGAACCATAAAGTTCTTATGAGTTAATATAAAGAACAGAGTAAATTAAGCTTCCAAACATTTTGAGAAGACCATATAGATAGAGATATGGATAGATATAGATAGATAGAGAGGGATATATACAATTACTCTTTAAAGTGGTATTAAAGATTATATAAGAGATTGTTTTTATAAGTAAGATTGAATTTATTACAAAGCAGTGTGATGAATTACCTAAAAGCTATATTTTTCATCTTATATATGTCAAAACAAATGGATTTAGTTATGATATTGATAATCACAAGTATATAAGAAATGTAAAATATAAGAATAAATCAATAATAAGTAAAAATAAAGTATAATTTAAAAATCATTGCAAAAGGTATAGGAAACCACTCATCAATGCAAACTACAGTTCATAAGTTTTTCATAAAACAAAGCAAAAAAGCAGAAAGAAAAGACAGAAAGACAAGAAAAAGATAAAATAAATGACAGCTACAAACTTAAACATAAATTACTGGAACAAAATCATGATTACTTTTCAAAAAAGTAGTGTAATTTTCCAACTCTACTACTTTTTACTTGGGCAAAATAATTTGGGCAAAGAAATTCAAATCTCGAGGTATGTGTACAAAGAATATAGGAAGATACGCAATTACAAAAAAATTCACTCAATAATTTTCTTATGCAAGTAAGTTTACATGTATACACATATATATAACATGTAAGTTCATGTGTACACATGTAAATACATATACATGTGTGTCGATGTGTGTAAATTCACACACACAAGTGTGATATAAATATAATGCACATATACACAGAAATATAAATATACATATATATTCACTAGTGTCTAATATATGTAATGACAGAGAATGATAAAAAATTGAATTTCTCACCTTCTTTTTCTTACTTCATTCTGCTTATTCCTTTACCTCTGAAACTATTTTCTTTAAGGTAACTAATGCCCTCTATTTTATAAAATTCAAGCGATATATTTAATCATTACTCTTTTGACATTTTCAGTAAAATGTAAAGTTGGTGGCTTCTCCCCCTTCCTAAAATAGTCTCTGTTCTCAACCTCTAGACCAGCAAAATATACTCTAATCTTCATTATCTTCTTACTGGATACCTTTTGCCTTTATCTCTTGGTTCTTAAATATTTGAAGATCCTGCCTCTTGTCTTTCTAAACTTTAATGAGGCAACATCCATTATTCCCATGGTATTAAATATCTTCTACATGTGGATGGATGATTCTCTAATTTATTTCCAACTCATGCCTCCACTCTAATCTTTGCCTTCAGTTATCCAACTGCAAGATAGATATTTCTGTAACTCAAAGTTACAATGTTCAAATCTAAACTATTGACTTTTCCCCTTGACAAGTCACCATAGATTAGGTTATGCTATTACAGGGGGAAACATCATTAATCTCAGTAGCTTAAAATGACAACCTCTGATTTCTTTCTCACAGTACTTGTACACTGAGAGCCAGTAGACAGTGCTGTAAATCACAGTTATTCTGGAATCTACATTCAGAGAGCAGCCACAATCTTAAACTTGACTAACAGCAAATCCAATGAAAAGAGAAGTCTGAGTGTTTCCCATTGGCAATTAAATACCTGGTCTAGAAGTATCACCTCTAATTGGCTTTAACCATCCACAAGATTAGAAAAATCAATTTTGGCACGCCTAGGAGGCTCAGTCGGTTAAGCATCCCACTTCAGCTCAGGTCATGACCTCATGATTTTGTGGGTCTGAGCCCTGCATCAGGCTCTATGCTGACAGCTCAGAGCCTGGAGCCTGCTTCAGATTCTGTGTCTCCCTCTCTCTTTGCCCCTCCTCTGCTCACACTCTGTCTCTCTTTCTCTCAAAAATAAATAAAAGTATTTAAAAAAAAGAAAAATAGAATTATATATTCTGTTTGGAATCAATTTACCCAAAATATTTAGTTAAAAAAGCTAATTATATCTTATATCCCCAAACTAATTCTCCAGTGTTACTATCTTAGCAGATACTACCATTTTAGACACAGAAAACTGTGAGAACTCTTTATCATCCCATTCTCCTTCCCTGTCCATTGGCAATCTACCAGAAATTTTTTTTAATTATGTTCCCCAAATATATCACAAATCTTTTCAATACACACTTACTACTCCAAGAATACTCTTTTCACTATTATTCCCTATACCACCACTAACATCTCTTAACCTGACTATTGTAATTCTTATATAAACTTTTGAAGTCTATAATTGACGCATTCAAATACCTTTACATGCTGCATCTAGAGACATGTTTGAAAAACACAAACATGATCATCATGACACTAAGTTGATAAAAGATTTTTGGGAACCTCTAATCGGTCTTTTTTGATAAAGTCATTAATTCTTCATTGAGTAAAAAGTCTAACTTCTGGTTTCAACCTGAAGAAATAGAAAGCTAGAAAGATGTTTCTCTGATTCTAAACACCAAAAAGAAAAAAAAAATTGGTTAATTAATAAATCAGTGATTTGCTTCGACCCATTAGAAAAAACGATGTCACAGAAAGTACTGCCCTCCCAGAATTTAGACATATGTACATGCAGGCAAATATAGGGCCCAAGCATTCCCTCACTGAGAGATACCCAACCAAAAGCCCTGGAAGCCAGCAAAGGAGATTAAACTAGATTTTTTTTTTAATTTTTTTTTGGTGTGAATTGCTTATAGGTGATTATGAGTGTTAGCTATTGTAAGAGTGTGAAGCTCTTGGGACCAGAGTCATAGGACAGTTGTTATCATCTTGTAAACTTTTCCCCCAGAAACAGGTTGTCAAAGGGGAGGCTCAGAAGGAATCCAGAGAAAGCCACTCCTATGATGATGTCTGGGAGAGCAGAAAAAAGGTCACATATGAATGTGGTCTATTTTCTCTATCTCTCATAAAAGAAAAGATTTAATATACAAGGGATATTCACCAAAGCCTGTATCTAGAGAAAACTGGTTGCGAGGAACAACTGAATTTCAGCCTAGACCACATACCTCAATCTCCTAAGTAACAAATACCCTTAATTATTTGGGTAAATGAGGGAGGTATACAAAACCTTAGCACAACACTGATGAATACATGAAGCAGCAAGGAGAAAAATCAGGCAAGGGATAAAGAAGTCTACCAAGGGAGTAGGAGAATTCTTTTTAAAGCAACAATGTTAAAACATATTGCACTACATGTCTGTGAAAAGCTAAGGAGAAAATCAGAGAAGCTTCTCCTTTGCTACTCCATTTTAATGATACTAACAAGCCTTGTTTAAAAATAGCAGGGGACACAGTAGGAGGTGTTCAAGGGATTGATTCTCATGGAGAAGAAACACAAAGGGAAGATACAGAGCCAAGTGGGAGATGAAAACGTTTTACTAAAGAAACTTCAATCCTCTGGTGCCCATTTTAACAATAAACTTCACCTCTGATAACCATATCAATGATAATATTTAAACACATACAATATCCTGAATAGATTAACAAAAATCCTAACACTAAAAGTCAAGAAAAATACCCATGAGGAAAACTCATGCTCTTCTCTTAGCAGTCCATATGTTGGCCTCAATATTTCCTGTGTCATAAACATTCACAGCTTTCTAAAAATAATAATAATAAAGTAAAATATGAGGCTTATCATATGGCAAAGCAAAAAACAAAACAAAAAAAGTCTAAAGGCAGGAATTATTCATCAGAACCAGAATAAAAAATGACTCACATGTTGGAATTATCAGGGAAAAAAGTGAAAGTTTGCCTGGGTCACTGAAGTTGGTTAAGTGCCTGGCTACTGATTTCAATTCAGGTAATGATCTCATGGTCATGAGAGTAAGCTCCATGTCAGGCTCTCTGCTCGGCATGGAGCCTGCTTAACATTCTCTCTCTCCCTTTTTCTCTGCCTCTCCCCCATTCATCTGCACATGTATGCTCCCTCTCTCAAAAATATTAATTAAAAAAAGAAACTAAAAATAACAATGGATTATATTTTAATGGATTTAATAGAAAACGAACATTAAATATAAGATCAGATGGATATCCGGTGAAAATGGATATTTTAAGAAAGAATCAAATGGAATGTTACAAATCAAAGTAACAGAAATGAAAAATGTGTTTTATGGGTCTATTAGTAGACCAGACACAATCAAGAAAAAAATCAGTGAACTTAGTGATACATGAAGAGAAATTACTCTTCCAAAACAGAAAACACACACACACACACACACACACACACACACACACACACACACACACACACAAACATAACCTAACAGAGCAGTCAAAAGCTATGGGAAAATATCAAACACTGCAGAATGCATATAACTGGAATTCAAGAAAGAGAAGACAGAAAGAATGGTGCAAAAGACTTTTGTGAAGTGATAACAATTGATACCTTCCAAATTTCATGGCAAAGACCAAGCCACAAATCCAAGAAAGGTCAGAAAACACAAAGGATGAAGTCTAACACACACACACACACACACACACACACACACACACACACACACTTAGGCATATCATACCCAAACTGCTAAAATCACAGATAAAAAGAAAAATCTCAAAGATAAAAATCCTACTTACGGAAAAACAAAGATTAGAATTACAGTCAACTTCTCGTCAGAAATCACATAAACAAGTATAGAGGAAAGTGGCATCTTCAAAGTGTTAAGAGGAAAAACTATGCCTACTTGGAATTCCATCGCCAGTGAAAATATTCTTCAAAAGTAAAGGAAAAATAAATACTTTCTTAGATGAACAAAATGCAGGAGTTAAATGCCAGGATACCTGCTCAGCAAATGTTAAAAAGTTCTGCAGACAACAGGATTATTTTAAAGGTCAGAAACTGGAATCTAAAGAAAGAAATGCATAGAATTAGAACAAACAATCCTAAAATTTGTATGGAAACACAGAACACCAGAATAGCCAAACCAACCTTGAAAAATAAAAGCAAAGCTGGAGGCATCACAATTCCAGACTTCAAGATATATTACCAAGCTGTAGTGATCAAGTGATCAAAACAGTATGCTACTGGCACAAAAATAGACACATGGATTAATAGAACAGAGTAGAAAGTCCAGAAATGAACCTACAACTATATGGTTAATTAATCTTCGACAACGCAGGAAAGAATATTCAATGGAAAACAAAGAAAGTTTCTTCAACAAATGGTGTTGGGAAAACTGGCCAGCAACATGAAGAAGGATGAAATTGGGCCACTTTCTTATAGCATAAACAAAATAAATTCAAAGTGGTTGAAAGACCTAAATTTGATACAGGAAACCATCAAAATCCTAGAGGAGATCACAGGCAACAATTTCTATGACATTGGCTGGAGCAACTTCTTACTACACATGTTTCCAGAGGCAAGGGAAACAAAAGCAAAAATAAATTATTGGGATTTCATCAAAATAAAAAGCTTCTGTCCAGCAAAGGAAACAACAAAACTAAAAGGCAACCTAAAAAATGGGAGAAGATATTTACAAACGACATGTCTGATAAGGGTTAGTATCTAAAATACATAAACTTATAAAACTAAACACCCCAAAAATGAATAATCCAAATAAAAGTGGTCAGAAGCTATGAACTGACATTTTTCCAAAGAAGACATCCAGATGGCCAACAGACACATGAAGAGACGCTCAGCATCACTCATCATCAGGGAAATACAAATCAAAACTACAATGAGATATCCCCTCACAAGAGTCAGAAAGGCTAAAATCAATAATACAAGAAACAACAGGTGTTGGCAAGGATTAAAGACAGGGGAACACTCTTGCACTGTTGGTGGGAATACAAACTGGCGCAGCAACTGTGGAAAACAGCAAAAAGTTAGAATAGAACTATCCTACCAACAAGCAATTGCATTACTAGGAATTTACTCAAAGAATACAAAAATAATAATTCAAAGGGACACATGCACTCCAATTTATACCAGCATTATCTGCAATAGCCAAACTATGGAAACAGCCAAAGTATCCACTGACTGATGAATAAACAAACACACACACACATACACATATATGCACACACAGAAAATGGAATATTGTCAGCCATTTGCAACGACATGGATGGAGCTATGAGTATTATGCTAAGTGCAATAAGTCAGTCAGAGAAAGACAAATACCATATGATTTCATTCAGATATGGAATTGAAGAAACAAAACAAACAAGCAAAGGGAAAAAGAAGAGAGAGAGAGAGAGGCAAACCAAGAAACGGACTCTTAACTACAGAGAACAAATTGATGATACCAGAGGGAAGGTGGGTTGAGGAATGGGTTAAATAGGTGATGGGAATTAAGGAGTGAATTTGCTGTGATGAGCACCAGGTATTGTATGGCAATGTTGAATCACTATATTGTATACGTGAAACTGATATTACACATATGCTAACTGAAATTAAAAAAAAAAAACTTAAAAAAAAGAATGAAATGAACAAAATAGAAATGGCATAAAAGAAGGGGATATTCTTCTTACTTTTCTTGTTCTAAAAGATAACTGGATATTTAAAACAATAATAGTACAAATGTATTGGGTGTTTATGGTGTATGGAAAAGAAAAATGACATGGGATTATAGGGAAAAATAGGAATATACTATTATAAGGACCTTAAGTATGAAGTAGGAAGAAATCAATTTAAACTGATTATTTTTACACAGTATTGTAAAAATTCTTTAAAAGGCAATGATGATAAATAGACAAGAAAATGTAGAATCCCAAAAAAAATTCAATTAAAATGAGAAAGGGCAGAATAAGAAGAAAAATGTCACAAAAAACAAATGGAAAAGAAAACTGATAACAACGTGGCAGATTACAATCTAACCATACCTGTAATTATTTTAAATGTAAGCAATCTAAATATACCATATAAAACACAATACTTGTCCCAATGGATAAAAATGTAGGACCTTCCTTAAAGCAACCCATTTAAATAGCAGGACATAAGGTGAGTTACAACAAAGATATGAAAAGAGATATAGCATGCAAACTCTTAACTAAAAACTAGGATGACTATACCAATTTGAGACAAAACAGACCTCAAAACAAGGAAGATCATTGGCCTAAAGAGGGACATCCCATTATAAGAAAGCAGCCAATTCTCCAAAAAGACAAAGTAATCCCAAAAGAATACAAATTTAGCAACATAGCTTCAAAGCATAGGAGGCAAAAACTGATATCTGAGAGGAAACTTAAATACACAATTATAGTTGGAAATTTTAATACTCTCTCTCAATTGATGTTGAACATCTTTTCGTGTGTCTATTAGCCATCTGGATGTCTTCTTTGGAAAAATTTTCATGTCTTCCACCCATTTCTTTTAATTTTTTTTAACGTTTATTCATTTTTGAGAGAGAGAGGGAGAGAGAGAACAAGCGAGCATGAGTCGGGTGGGGGTGGGGGGGCAGAGAGAGAGAGACAGGAGACACAGAATCTGAAGAGACTCCAGGCTCTGAGCTGTCAGCACAAAGTCTGATGTGGGGCTCAAACCCACAAATGGTGAGATCATGACCTGAGCAGAAAGCGAACACTTAATCGACTGAGCCACTCAGGCACCCTGTCTTCTGCCAATTTCTTCACTGGATTATTTTTTGGGTACTGAATTTGCTAAGTGCTTTATACATTTTGGATATTAACCCTTTATCAGATATATCATTTGCAAATATCTTCTCTCATTCCATTGGTTGTCTTTTAGTTTTTTTTATTGTTTCCTTCCTGCACAGAAGCTTTTTATCTTGATAAAGTCCCAATAGCTCATGTTTGCTTTTGTTTCCCTTGCCTCAGGAGACATGTCTAGTAAGAATTTGCTCTGGCCGAGGTCAAAGAGGTTGCTGCCTGTATTCTCTAGGATTTTGATGGTTTCCTATCTCACATTTAGGTTTTTCATCCATTTTGAATTTATTTCTGTGATTAGTAAAGAAAATGGTCCAATTTCATTCTTCTGCATGTTACTGTCCAGTTTTCCCAACACCATTTGTTGAAGAGACTGTCTTTCACACTGGATGTTCTTTCCTGCGTTGCTGAAGATTTGATGTACATATACGTGTGGGTCCATTTCTGGGTTTTCTACTCTGTTCCATTGATCTGTGGATCTGTTTTTGTGCCAGGACCATACTGTCTTGAAGACTACAGCTTTGTCATATAACTTGGAAGTCTGGAATTGTGATGCCTCCAGGTTTGCTTTTCTTTTTCAAGGCTGGTATGGCTATTCTGGTCTTTTGTGGTTCCATACAAATTTTAGGATCTTTTGTTGTATCTCTGTGAGGAACGCTGGTGTTATTTTGATGGGGGTTGCATTAAATGCATAGATTGATTTGGGCAGTATAGACATTTGAAAAATATCTGTTCTTCCAACTGATGAGCATGGAATGTTTTTCCATTTCTTTGTGCCCTCTTCAATTTCTTTCATAAGTGATCTATAGATCTTTTACCTCTTTGGTTAAGTTTATTCCTAGGTATCTTATGGTTTTTGGTGCAATTGTAAATGGGATTGACTCCTTGATTTCTATTTCTTCTTCTTCATTATTGGTGTATAGAAATGCAACAGATTTCTGTACATTGATTTTAAATCCTGTAACCTTGCTGAATTTGTGTATCAGTTCTAGTAATTTTTGGAGTATGTATGTTTACATAACATATGTTTATGCCTGTATGTATATGTTATATATGCATATGTAAAATATATATGATTGATTGATTTCATAATCAATGAAAACAAGCTGGTTCTTGAAAAAGTTCAATAAAAATTAATAAATCTCTAAGGTAAACCAAGAAAAAAGAGATAAGGAAAAATATCAACATCAAAAATGGACATCACTACTGTCTTACAAAACTAAAAGTATAATAAATGAATATTACAAAGGTCTATGTCCATAACTGGTAGCTTAGAAGAAAATGACTCTTTGAAAGACACAAACTAAAAAAGCACACTCAAAGAGAAATAGATAACCTGAATATCTCTATGTGTAATAAACAAATGATATTTGTAGTTTAAAATATTCCAAGAAACTTTTGACCCTAATTAGTTTCACTAATACATTTTGCCAAATATTTAAGGAATAAATAGTAATGATTCTACTCAATTTTTTCTAAATATTGAGAGGAGAAAATACTTTCCAAAAGTTTATGAAGCCACCTTTATGCTAATACCAAAACTAGAAAAAAATGATAAGCAAATAAATTACACATCCATATTTTTTGTAAATGTGGACATACAAATCCTTTCAAATCTATTTCAAAGAGAAATATATTATTTTATATTAAATTATCACAGGCATACAAAGCTATTTCAACATTTGGAAATCAGTGTAATTTACCACTTAACAGATTATAAAGAAAAAATATATGAGTAAATTAATATGTGAAGAAAAATAATTAGACAAAGTTCAATATCCTTTCATGATAAAAACTTCAACAAATTAGGGAATAAAATATAAATTTATTAATTCTAATAAATCTATTGGAAAAATCTACACTCTAATATCATACTTAAGAGTAAGAGATTAAATCTTTTCTCACTATGACTAGAAACATGGCAGATATTTCACCTCAAATTATTTCTATTTGATGTCATACTGGAATTACTAGGAAATGCCATAAAGCAAAGAACAGAATAAAGACATGTACATACATTGGAAAGAAAAAAAATAGAATAGTCTTAATTTGCAGAAACATGATTGCCAATGGAGAAAATTTCAGAGAATCAACAACAACAACAACAAAACCCAAAAAGCTAGAATCACATGTGAGCTTACCTTGCCACAGTGTATAAATCTAAATTGCTTTCCCATATAAAAGTAGTAAATAATTGGAATCTGAATATTAAATAATATATTTTACAATCCCTCACTGGAAGATTTATTATATATAACTCTAATATATTCAGAACATCCATGTGGAAAACTATACAAAAGTTATAAAATAAAGGAGGATCTATATTAATGGGTACAAATAGTCCTTCCAATGAATATCTTAGATGTTTTGTATTTTTAAAAATTACATACTTAATTCCAATTCAAGCTGATTCCTAAGTTGCTGCTGTTTCTGCTGCTGCTGCTTCTCATTCTCTTTCTGATAATCCTTTATTCTATCTTTTCTGTTTTAAGTCACCTTTGGTTCAAAGTCTGTGCTGACGTACAGCAGGTTGGAGACATTTTGGAGAAGCAGTGGGACTGCTTCAGAATTGAGACACCATGACCTCTCTGCATCTGTGTCTAGGCTTCTCCTTTAAACAAAACCTGCCTTTCCTAGACATCTGTCCTAAAGAAGCCACCAAGGCTTATGGCATCTCAGCTACACATACGTAAGCTGAAATGGCAATGACAGGAAAGGAAATGTAAATCTGCCATGACAGTCGAGTCTTGAACAGTGGCTGATTTATAGAAGTGAAGGCATCTTTAGGACCCTTGCCTTACAAATATGACATAGGTCTTACTTGGAACTCCAAATATTGCAAACACTTTCTTTCCAACTATACCATGTATAATATTTAGGATTGTACTTCTTTTGTGGAACTCATGATTTCACTCTTTCCCTTTCCAAATTATAGTGACTCACATTTAAGAAGTAATGATAAAAGAACTGAATGTGTTTAAATAAAACCACCTCATCCTGGAAGGCATTCAAATCAGCCTCAATTTACTGGCCAGAGTCGTTATACATGATGGAAGCACCCTACACTTACTCTCTGTGGTCAAGGTGAAGTCTGTGTAATTACTAATACTTAACACCATACCTGGATCATAGGCTTGTGGCAAATGGAAAAATTCATACAGAAACTTAAGGAGAAACCACCTAGCCTATTAAGGTAGGTCTTTATCGTTTATGGGATTTTTTTCATCTGGGATTCTAAGGAGCACAGCTAAGGTCAAAACTGGACTCCATCTGCTGTGTTTAGACTTACTGACAATTGACTTAATTAAATTGTGCATAACACAAATCAAAAGGTTTTTTTTGTTTTTTTTTTAATTAAAGCTCAGATCATGTTGGTCAGGTTGACTGGAATGGTTGATAAGTGGTATGGGCACATATATTAGATTAGATTGGATTAGATTAGATTAGATTAGATTAGATAGATGTAGATATAGATATATTCAATATAGTGAAGAACCAAGGATTAAGTATTATAAAGAGTCAATCTTCCTTGGGTCTCTCCCATTTCTGCATACTTTCTAAGCAAAACTATTGGTGATGCTTTGTTCTATACTATCTTTTCTAAGATGTTTGCATAGCAAACAGTCTTGGACAACAGAGATAATATCTCTCTCCAGAGAAGGGAGTAGATTTGTTTTCTTTCCAGCGTAATAACAAACTATCTGTGGCACACACTGGCAAAACTTTACTAGCAGTCCCTTCAAAGTCTGAGGTTTCCTTAGTTTAGGGTTTCTCTCATTGTGTGGGCAAGAGTCACCTAGCCTTCAATGTCCTTCCACTTGGGAATTTGTGTTCAGGGAACAAGTGCAAATAATGTTACTCTGGATATTGGTATTACTCTGAGTAATAAACAGTTCTTTTTTTCTAAATAACGAGTTTCATGTTTTTACTAGCATCTGCTAAACCTGTGGTCCTGAAACTAGGATAAAATATGAGACCTTTGACAGGCTTTGACATATAGGTACATGCATTAGTCAAAGCACAGTACATTTAATTACAAATATTACAATGAACATCAAAACCTAAGTTTTAGCAAACTGTATCTATAATGAAAATTTTTTTAAAAATGTACTTATGAATGCAATTCACTTTTGAATGTATCAAAAAGTAAGTTATATTGATAGATGATAAAACAAATCATTGATAAATAGATGATTGATAAACATTAAAACAAGTGTTGTAACATGCTAATAATAGAATCTAGGTGGTTACAAAGTGGTGTTCACTGTAAAATTTCTTTCCATTTTGGAATATTTACTGTGATAAGGAATTTAAAATGTATTTATATTTATGTAAATAAGAATTTATCATAATTTTGGCCTTCTTTCTAAATGTTTCATAGAAACATAGCAGGGATTATGGATTACACAGCTATTAATGCTACATCTTGGTGATGGAGGGAGACTGGGGAACTACATTTGAGTTACACAAAATTTCCAATGTATGCCTTTATTGCCTTTGGGGAAATAATCAAAAGTGGGAAAGGAATCAGGAAAATAATTACATTAGCTTAGAGAAAAGACCACCTATACATGTTGACACAGTAATATTTCAGCTGAAATAGTCAAGATAGTAGTGAATAAATATCTTGATCATGACTATTCAGACTGTGAAAAAGAGTAAAAAAATTTAAAAAATCCCTCAATGCTCCCAAAAACAATCTGCATACTTATTCCCTTGGAGGCAAAATTATTTTTATTGCATCAAATTTGTGAGTTGCTCATTTCTGAGTGGCAAATTAAAAAAAATTGCATTTTAGTCTCTATGAATATAATTTCATATGTCTTCCCTTCAGTGTTCTGATGGACCTGGCTGATGTAACTTCCCTTCTCTTGCACTAATATCCAGCAGTGCCAGGTTGCCTCTCTGGCACTAAAAGAATCTTACTCCATCATATACTAATAGCTGGACCAGTTTAAGATGTATAGAGCCACTGAATACCAACAACCACACTTGCTTTTAAATTTATAACTCACTGAGGCTATTTTTTTATTGCTAATAGGATAGATCTTCTTATCTCCAGAGTTATTCATCCTATATGAGCAGTGCTTTCAAGGTGAATTGATTTCAGCCTGTGAAAACAAATACACTGCTCCACCGCATGCGTTATTAATGCTTCTGAGTGTGCTGCCTTAAGAACCTGGTTATAAATAAAATGACACATGTTAAGTGAAAGCACTTCTATGCCATTAAGTCGGCCCAATCAGAAGACACCACATGTACAAAGAATTTTAAGACTAAAAACTTACATTATTTTTATAAATGGTTAAGATTTAAATTTAATTATATAAACTTACTAATTTATTTTCAAGTTAAAAACAATACATATAACAAGCAAAAATGATGCTATATACACAGTATTGAACAGTCTTGAAAAAAATTAGATAATAGATTCTAAAGCAATTAAAATCAGTAATGAAATAGCACAAGCTCAGTTATTTATCAGGTGGTATCTACATATATATGCATTAAAATTAATTAAACACAGTGTTTTAACATCACTTGAAATCAAATGTATTATTTTTGAGGAACAAAAATTGCATTTATCAATTTAGCATTTAGTAACAATATTCTAAGGATATATTTTGGAAAACAGGTACTTTAAATTAATTCTCATCAATTCGTAGGGGAACATAAATTGATGCTTTCAAAAATACCACCTACACAAATATTTCCCAAGTCATATTACTGACATAATATGCAAGGCAAATGATTTATTCCCATTTAGACATTTTTTTCTTATGGATAAATATCAAATACTAGTAATAAATAAGAGGAACTGAATTGGTCAAAGTAACATATGGGAGATATTACGAATACACCTAACAAAATAAATTTGACAATTTAGATAAGTAAACATTTTCTTATAAAAATATAACATGATAGCATAAGCACAAAAAAGACTATCTGTGTACCAATTTGAAACTGTACTGTTTCCTTTGTCTTCTCATTTAATGAAAGTACACTTACTTTTCATAATGACTTTTTTCTTTCTATTCTGAAGACTTTAGTCAATAACCAAAGCTTCTCAGCTCTGTATTTTTCTAGCATCAAATGCCAGTCTTTCTTGTTCCCCAAATCCAAAAGACACATGTCAAGTACTGTGGACTTTTCTTAAAAATAATAAGTTCTTGACACACAGTTGTAATGCACTAGTCAAATCAGTGCTTTTTAAAGCACTCTGACAATTATCTCCAGAGAAACTCCCTAGTGACTTCTTCCAGCTCAATACTTCTATTCTCGTCATGTGGGTTTTAAGCTAAGGTTCAAGTGGCAGAAACATGTACTATTCATATAATGTACATTTGTTCCTCTGCATTTCTCCTTATCTTGAAATTGGTTGGCCATACAACTAATTGTACCCAAAAAACTCAGTGCAAGTGGAGTGTATGATTTCCTGCAAATGCATTTCAGAACTTGTTCCAGAAACAATTAGGTAGCTTGTTCAATTGTCATAGTGATGGTAGAGAAATTATTTTCAATGTGATATAGCTACATAATTTTAGAGGCCTTATTAGCCAGAGTACTTAAGCAACTATATAAGCAAAAGGCTGTTTGAAATACGAAGCACATAAGAAATGAGTTAAAAATAAACCCTGCAGTAAATCATTTAGAGTTCACCCCCCAAATTCTCTACTAAATCCTAAATAATGCAGGAAGATATCACTGGTGAGTACTTTTACAGGAAATACTTAAAATATTGGTCAATAGTCAGATGATAGGGAAAAACTGAATACTTTTTAAAAAATGAATACTTTAAGCTAGAAAGTAAGTTTTTAATTGTATACACTGGCAAAACTCTTGGTAAACCATCAACTGTAATGATTTTGGAAGCAGACCACACAGATACTAAGCAATCCTAGAAGAAAACGTTTATAGTGGCTATTGGTTTGCATTGGTTGTAGTTTGTGGGGGATAAGCTTAGGAATCTCCCAGGCCTACACCAATGGGTTAACAAGGTATAAAGAAATACAGAATCATAAAATGCTCACACCCGAGTTTGGGTAACCAGATTGGCAATCCAAGAATAGGGAGGCACAAAGGTACCAAGAATAGGGAGGTGCAAAGGCACCCCAAAATAGAGAGGGTGTGCTGAAACCCCAAACAGAGAGAGAGAGGCAAAGGCCTGAAATAGAATTGGCACAAAGGTGCCCAATACTTAGGAATAACAAGATTAGATATTCAGGGTGAAAGCACCACAAATTTAATACTATAGCAGAAAGCTGCTTTCATAGGAGAATAGGGCCAGGTTAGGTAAAAAAAAAAAAAAAAAAAAAAATTGGTGAATTGGACTTTGGACCACTGCACTGCAGGCAGAAGCAGCCCTGAGCTGAGATGGTTAACAAAAGAAAAGGTGTCTTGTTCACCCCGAGGGTATTCCTCCTATCTGTCTCACCCTCTAGGCTGGCAAAGATAAACAGGCACGGCTCCTCCTGTCTGCCATTAACAACCATCTACCCATCTGCCTGGCGCCTGGATTTTGTTTTATATTGACCCAAACCCCAAACACTGTATATCTTCTAAATACCCTTTTCCCCCTCACATCCACAAGTTAATGTTCCTAGTTTCTTTGTCTCTTTGTACACAACCATCACGTTTGCAAGCCTTCTGATCGGAATAAGCACGGGGCAAGGACCCTTATTCGGGGCTCTTGTCTTTTTCCCTGGACATTAGCCATCTCTCCTTTTAATCCTGTGTTCACTCTTTTGCTAGATAAAAGAGAATTTTAGACTTAGAGTCTACGACAGTAGTTAGCAAAGTGCTAAAAAAGAATGCAGTAAAAACAAAAAGGTTTTTAAGCAAATATGTGAAAGAAGAATTAGAAAATTAGGTAAAACTTGGAGTAAAAGCTGATTCCTGACACAATCCAAATAGCAAGTATACAGGATAATGCACATCCAATTATCTCATTCTTTTATCAGATCTCTAACATATTTCTTTGCATCATCCAAAATTCCATACAAGAAACTCCAAACAAAACTCCCTATAAGAAAAATAATTAATATTGATAAAGTGACGAAAATCTTCCCTAGGAATAGAAAAAGCTAGTGAACCTATGCTATAGTTTCATGACCAATAAGGTAAGGTAAAATGGCAATGAACAGGAATAATGGATATTTTAATATTAAATAATTTCACATTCTTGAGGCCATAAGATAGTATGCAGAAATGCATAAATCATATCATCCCGCATGAGATTACATATATATATGGTCTTATTTAGCAAGTGATAGGCATGGTTTCATTTCATAAGAATAGTATTTACTGATGTTTCATTTCTAGGCATTTTTTTCAAAAGTATTTATAACTTAAAGTAATGCATTTCACACTTAAATTGAAACTACAACAGATTGGAATTGTAGATTTCACCTTTAACTGATTTTATTTAAGTCAAATTCTAGAAACTTTCTAGAAACATCATTAACAGATATTTTAAAGCAACTTATATTCTTTCTGATATTTGGCACATTAAAATGCTTAAAAAATGTAAATCTTAATGAGAAATCAAAACTACTTGTCTTTATAAATGACACAGAATAACAACTTCATGCATTAGGAGTTGACTTGCATTTAACAAATGCAGTATTTGGTAATTTAATTAACTTATTAATTAACAGATTTAAACCAAGTCTTTAACGTAAAATAACATTATATGGATGTCTGTTGCTACTATTATTATGAAAAAAATGCAAAATATTACTTGTCCTGCACAGTTGTTTGAACAAAAGAAAGTGACTAAATAGCAATTCTTTTCAAGTAAACTAAAGTTGGGTGAAGAAAACAGTTGTTCCCTGAATTTTTATTGTTATATTGTACATCATTATGCTAACTGCTAATTTAGATTTTGTTTTAATATTCATTAAATTTTAATAAATGTAATGAACTTGACCTTTTAACCTAAAGAATGTCATACACTTGATAGTTTCCTATCAATTTAATGTTGATAATTAATAATGAATTGTTAATAACATTGGTGACTTTAGGACAATATTTAATTTTCATTTGTCTTTTCATATTTAAACATTTTGAAATACTGTTTAAAATACCCACATTATGCAAATGGAAGGTTTAGGTGAACTTTTCTATAAAATATAAAATGTAATATTTTAGCACATAATTTGAAATTTAAAAATTGGCATTTTAAAAACTGGCATCTCTAAATTCAAATGGGTAGGTAGGTAGTTGAGAGAGATAAATAGATTAGATATGCTTTTTTTAGAGAAAATATTCTTCAGAATTTCTGAAAGAGCTTTCATGTTTATGGTGGTAATGCATTTTTTGCATTATCTACATATTTAAGATATTTGTATATCTAAATATTTAAGAAAGAAAGTATTGTTAATAACATTTGAATATTGCCAAAATTAAAAATAAAATGCAAGGGGTGCCTGGGTGGCTCAGTTGGTTAAATATCCAACTCGTGGTTTCAGCTCAGGTCATGAGTTCTCACAGTTGGTGAGTTTGAGCCCCTCATGGGGCTCTGTGGTGACAGTGTGAACCCTGCTTGAGATTCTCTCTCTTTCCTTAACATAAAAAAAAAAATGCAATTGTTCCTTCCTTATCACTTTTGTTCTACTCCACAAAGATATTTTTTTTAAGTTCCTAATGTAATCTTTTAAAAATATTACAAGTGTCTTCTACCTCCTATTTTGTATTTTGGTTGTAGCTTAGTAATTGAGACTATAGATTTTCTGTATCTTACACATAAATCTACCTGTGTTTTTTTTTAACATCATTTTATTTATGACACATACTATATTTATTCCACTCCTTAAAAACTACTTTAGGGGCGCCTGGGTGGCGCAGTCGGTTAAGCGTCCGACTTCAGCCAGGTCACGATCTCGTGGTCCGTGAGTTTGAGCCCCGCGTCGGGCTCTGGGCTGATGGCTCAGAGCCTGGAGCCTGTTTCCGATTCTGTGTTTCCCTCTCTCTGCCCCTCCCCCGTTCATACTCTGTCTCTCTCTGTCCCAAAAATAAATAAACGTTAAAAACTACTTTAGGATACTTTCAATTAACATAAGGGCTATATTAAATTATTTGTGCATTTTTATTTTGAAAGTTATTATGAAGACTTTTTACCAAATAGGTATCCTAACAATGCGATATTTGTGTCCTTAATTTTACATTTCACTCAAGTCATATATACAAACATTTCACTTAATATATTTTTAAATGTTTACTCATTTATTTTTGAGAGAGAGAGAGAGAGAGAGAGAGAGAATCACAAGCAGGCTCCATACTGTCAGCACAGAGCCTGATGCAGGGCTAGAAACCACAAACCGTGAGATCATGACCCTAGCTGAAACCAAGAGTCAGATGCTCAACCGACTAAGCCACCAGGTGCCCTGTACATATTTTGATTATAGTCCTTTAAGTGTCAGTGATGTCGAAGCAACTTTCAATTATTTAATTGCCAAGTGTGTCTTTTGAATAACTACTTGCTTGTATATTGTACGTAATATTTTACTGGGTTGTCATTCTTTCCCTTGTCATATTTTTGTAATCATATACTTATTTTCTCTTTTGACTTTGGATTTTGATTATGGTATATTAGATATATGATATTTTAATTTTGAGGTCAATTTTTAAAGCATTTTTCTCTCATGATATCTGAATTTTACGTAATAATGGGAAATACATTCTGGTATTAATAATATAATCATAAAAATTATCCATGCATTTTATATTTATTTATTTATTTATTTATTTATTTATTTATTTATTATTTTAGAGAGAGAATGTGTGCAATCAGGAGAGAGTAGGAGGGGGAGAGAGAGAGAGAGAGAGAGAGAGAGAGAGAGAGAGAGAGAGAGAATCTTAAGCAGACTCCATGCTCAGCACAGAACCTGACACAGGGCTTGATCCCACGACCCTGGGATCATGACCTGAGCTGAAATCAAGAATTGGATAGTCAACTGACTGAGCCACCCAAGCACACCTATCTATGCATTTTAAAGATGATATTAACGTCATAGGTAGATATCTAAATCTAGATTCATCAGGATTTTACTCTAATAAACGTTAGTTATGTTCCAGGTTCTTTCTTTTATTTTTGCCTCCTGCCAAAGCCTAACTTTTAGCTTCCCAGTTATGTATTCTATCTTTACTTTGGATACGCCACATATGTAATGTAGTAAAACAATTATATCACTCATTTATTTTTTTAATAAATTTATTCCTTTAGTGCTTTAAAAATACATGATCAAAAAATCTATACCTGATTTATTATATGCCTGTGGGATAATACCCACATTATTTAATCTCATAGCTGCATTTGTTACATAACAACAATAAAATGTCCTGCCTCATGGAGAAATTATAATAATGATATACTATTTTATAAAATTGTGTGTATACATACATATATGCTCAAAATTCCAAAAAGGCTTATATCAGCTTTCTTCAAATAAGATGCGTACACAAGAAGCACATAAAGACACATTCTCCACTTTCATGAGCACAGTTTAGGGATATATAGTGAAGTTAAGCAAGTAACTTTCAGTGACATTTCTTTATACCCACCCTAACATATGCTGCTACAGTGTCATTTGTTTCATGTTTGCACTTATCATAGCTATTTGTATCAGAACCAACCACAGACAAAAAAAAAAAAAAGCTTTTTGAGAATTGATTGAAGAAGACTCTTGAAATTAAAAAAAACAGGGAATAAAAGATAATGTCAAAAGACAGAACAATAGCATTTCTCTCTTGGTGGGTTATGGGTATATATTTCGATTTTTGTAAAGGACAAAGGAAGCATCCTGGATTCAGCTGAAAGCTGTAGCAGAGCCTGGGACTTCCAAGAGATGAAGACTTGAATCCTTAGGTGACATGAGTTAAAATTTGTCACCTAGTGAGCAGCAAGAAAAGGTAGAAATTCAAATTCCTGAAACTACCTCAGCTCTCTATAATGAAGAAAAGCACATCTTCATGTGGAGAGAAGCAAGAAGTCTTCACTATTTTTACATCCAGTCCTTGATAGAAACCCAAGTCCAGATTAAATGTGTTGAAAATTTTAACTCTATGAAAGCTTTTAAGAATGGTGTTATGTGCAAACTAACAAGGGATTTATCAGTGTCTAAGAAAAATTAAATATTATTAATATTATTAATGCCATAGTTAACTGTTTGAGTATTCACTGTGTATTAAGCTTTGGATATACACAAACTGCATTAGACACAGCATGTATAAAGTACTAGAGAGAACAATGAAAATGACTTGACTGCATTGTGTACTCATCAACTTAATGAAAGTGGTGAGTGTATCTTTATATGGTTTTTGGTCTTTATGCATCTTATTTAAAGAAAGGTACACATAAGTTTTTAAAAATTGTGAGCGTAGTTTACTTCCTTAGGCAGTCAGTACTTAGTCTGACACATATATACTGATACATTTACCTACCTGACTTTTAATTTTATAATTTTCAGTGGAAAGTATTGTTTAAGTTTTATGAAGACAACTCTAGAGCTCTATTCCGCTGGCATGGCTTTATCTACTGTAATCTGAATATGACTTCTTTCCTAATATTAAAAAGAACAACTTTGATTTTCTTCAAGGTGTTTATTAATCTTATGTGTTTTAAGTTTTTAATTCCATTTGCATTTATAAACATGATATTACCTCCCATCTAAGTTCCTTGGGCAACATCTGAGAACTTCATGGGTCAAAATATAGTTAGGAGGAGATCAACCTGGGTATAGCAGAGGAAGGAGCTCCACTAACCCACTGCTAGTGATCTAGTGATACTGGTAAAAGGTTTTTTTTTTCTTTTTAAACTCTGGAAATGTCCTAAGCATGAACAGAAAGTGAAAAAACCTTTAAAAAAAAACATCTCCAAAAATCAACAAGGATGAGAGATTGTGGTACGTATTTGCCAAGCAAAGCCATTGTAATTACCAATGGTTGGGCCCAAAAGAGAACTCCCCAGTTGGTGACAGTTTTTATAAAGAACAAGTATTGAGTATGACAAATATTTTCTTTATTTTATTACTTTTAGACATTCATTTTAAAGCAGCTTTAAATTCACAGAAAAAATGACAGGATGGTACAGAACTTTCTCATATATACTCTGTCTCCACACATGTGTAGCCTCCCCTGTATTCAACATCCCCCACCAGAAAAGTATATTGCATTGTAAAACCAACATTAACACACCATAATCACCCAAAGTTCATGGTTTACCTGAGAGTTCACCTTTGGTTGCACATTTAATGGGTATAAATAAACTTATAATGTCATGTATCCATCATTAGAGTATTCTCATAGCCCTAAAATCCTCAAGTCCCCTGACTATTCAGCCAATCCTGGCCCCCACAATGGTTGCCAACCACTGTTTATTTTAGATTTCCACAGTTTGCCTTTTCTAAAATTCCATAGAGTTGGGATTATATAATATTTGGCTTTTTTATATGAGCTTCTTTCACTTACAAATATGCTTATGTCTTTTCATAGCTTGATAGCTCATTTCTATTTAGTTCTCTAAGCCTGAAGTCAGACAGAGTCATTCTTTCAACTTCTCCTTCCATAAAAGTGAGTTATTCAGTTTCTTTTGCCCTTCCATATAAACTTAAGAATTTATAAGAAATGGTAAAAAAAAATTAGTTGGTTGATATCTATATAATAACCTATTGAAATTTTTATTGGGGCTGTGTGGAATCTATAGATCAAGTTCAGAACAACTGACATCTTGACAATATTGAGTCTTATTTTCCATGAACATTTATTTAGTTCTCTGATATCCTTAACCAGAGTTGTGTAGCTTTTCTCATATAGGTCATATACATACTCTATTAGATTTAAACCTAAGTATTTAACTTTGGGGTGATGATATAAATGGTAATATGTTTTTAATTTAAAATTCCATTCATTCATTGCTAATACATAGAAAATCAATTAACTTCTGTATATTAACCTTGCACCCTGAAATCATGCTATAATCACTTGTTAGTTATAAGAGAAGTCTTTTTTGGTGTTGATTTTTTTTTTAATTTTCTACATGATGATAATGTGCTCTGCTGACAAAGTTTTATTTCTTCCTTTGTAATCTGTATAACTTGGTTTCTTTTCTTGTCTTATTGCACTAGCAAGGACTTATAATACAATGAAGAAACATAGTAATGAGAGGGTAAATCTTTCCCCCAACTCCCCCAGTCTTATCCAGAAAGAAGAGTTTTTCACCATTATATATAAAGTTAACTGTAGGGTTTTGTACATGTTCTTTTTGAGTTGAATTAGTTCCCCTCTATTCCTACTTTGCTGAGAGTTTCTAATCATGAATGGGTACTGGATTTTGACAAATGCTTTTTCAATCTATTTATATAATTATGGGAGTTTTCATGATGTGATATATTATATTAATTGATTTTCAAATACTGAATGAGCTTTGCATATCTCAAATAGATGCCACTTGGTCATGGTACATAATTCTTTTTACACATTGTTGAATTTGGTAATATTTTATGAGAATTTTTGCATTTACATTCGTGAGATACATTATTCTTTATTTTCTTTTATTGTAGTGTCTTTGTTTTTGGTATCGAAGTAATGCTGACTTTATTAGGAATATGAATTATGAGGGTTCCCCTCTGCGTCAATCCTCCTGAAAGAAACTGTAGAGAGTTAGTATAATTTCTTTCTTAAATGTTTAGCAGCACTCACTAGGGAATCTATCTGGGCCTGGTGCATTCTGTTTTGAAAGGTTATTATTATTTTATTCACTATATTTAATGGATATAAGCGTATTCAGATGATTCCTCCTCTTTTGGAGAATTTTGATAGTTTGTGTCTTTCAAGGTTTTGGTCCATTTCATGTAAGTTTTTAAATTTTTGAACATAAAGTTGTTCAAATTATTCCTTTACTATACTTCAAAGTCATGGAGATCCATAACAATGACTTCTTTCATATTGGTAATATGTGTCCCTCTATTTTTCATGATTAACCTAGTCAGGGGTTATTTTTATTGATATTTTTCAAATAAGCATTTTAGATTTGGATGATTTTCTTTACTGTTTCCTGTTTTCTATTCAATTCTGTGTGGAATTTTATTATTTAATTATATTGCTTGTTTTAGACCTAGATTGTTCTTCTATCCTTTGCTTCTTGAGATGGTAGCTTGGTTTATTGATTTAGTCTTTCTTATTTTCCCAAATATATATTTAATACTATAAATATTCCCCTAAATATGTTTTTACTGCATTACACAATATTTGATTAGTGTATTTTCTTTTTGTTTGGTTTAAAATATCTTAATTCCTCTTGATACTTGATACTTGATACATGGATTCTTTGTGTAATCCCCAAATACTTTGGAATTCTCCTAGAATCTTTCTATTATTGACTTCTAGTTTAAATATGTTGGGAGTGAGAACATATTTTGTATGATTTTTATCATGTTAAATTTGTGAAGGTGCATTTTTTGATCCAAAACATGGTCATTCTTGGTGAACACTTCAATGAAACCTTAAGATAAATGTGGATTCTACTGTTGTTAGATGCTGTATTCTAGAATTATAAATAAGATGAGGTTGATTGATGGTGCTGTTTAGGTCAATTATATCCTAATGATTTCCTGGCTGATTGATGTATCTGTTATTGAAATAGGAGTAATAAGTCTCCATATAGAATAGTATATTTTTGCATTAATTGTTGCAGAACTATCAAGTTGACCTTATGTATATTAATGGTTTGTTGCTGGGCATATAAGGTTAATGATCACTATGTCTTGCTGATGAACTGACTCCTTTATTGTTAGCAATGACCCTTTATATTGCTGATTAATTTTTCCTTGTTCTGAAGTCTGTTTTGTCTGAAGTTAACATAGTCATACCATCTTTCTTTTAATTAGTGTAAAATTGTATACTTTCCTACATTCTATTATTTTTAATCTATGTGTGACTTTACATTTAAAGAGGATTTGCTGTAGGCAGTATGTAGTAGGGCCATTTCTTTTTTTTCCACACTGGTAATCTCTCTTATTTCATGTACTTATACCATTTACATTTAATACAATTATTAATATGTTTAGATTGGTTTTTACTATATTTGTAACTGCTTTCTATAATTTGCACTTTTTCTTTGCTTATACTCTTTTTCTTCAACTGTTTTAATTGATTTCAACAGCTTAATTTCTATGATTATGTTATTTCTACTTTCTTAACATATTATATTTATTCCAAATGTTTTAGTGGTTGCCAGAGATCTTGCAATATATAATTATGATTAATCTATATCCATTTTCAAAGAAGACTATACCACTTCACAGGTAACACAGGCAGTTTATGAAAGACTATTCCCAATATTACCATGACTTGCAACATTGGTATTATTCACTTCATTTATCCATATGCTTCAGTCACCAAACATGTTGTTACTATTATTACTTTGAACAATAGCTTATTAGATTAATTAAGAATAATAAAATAAATGATTTATTTTACTTTCATTTATTCACGTGTTAAAACTTTGTTTTTCTACGTGGATCAAGTTTCTGATGTGTATTATTTTCCTTCACTTTGTAGGTGAATTTTAGCATTTCCTTGGAGTAGATGTTCTAGCAATAAATGTCCTCAGTTTTGACTGAGGGAGTCTTTATATTTCCTTTGCCATTAAAGAATTAATTGGATACATAATTCTACATTTTTTTTTTATTCTTTGATATATTTTATTCCACTTCGTGACTGCATTGGTTTCTGACAAGAATTCTGATGTAACTATCATTATTTTTATTTTATGCTAGTTTTTCCTCTCTGGCTTTTTTTTCCCCAAGATTTTCTACATCCATTCATGAATAAAGCTCTCCATAAAATACGTATATAAAGAATTTTTGTGAAGATGGCAGCGTAGGAGGATGCTGGGCTCACCGCATCCTGTGGATCACTTAGATTCCACCCACACCTGCCTAAATAACCCAGAACATTGACAGAAGACTAGCAGAACGGATTCTCCAGAGCCAAGTGTAGACAAGAGGTCCACGGAAGAGGGTAGGAAGGGCGGCAAGGTGGTGCTCACTACACGGACTGGCAGGAGGGAGCCGGGGCGGAGGGGCAGCCCGCCGGCAAAGCAGAGCCCCCGAATCTGGCTTACAAAAACGGAGGGGCTGGATGGAGTGTGTTCTGACAGCAAGTGGGATTTAACATCTGGAAGGTTATAAGTTAACAGATGTGCTCAGAGAACCGGAGGGCTGGAGGACAACAGAAAGGAAAGTTGTTGAGCCCCGGACAACACAGCGCAGCTTGGTGGGGAACAAAGGTGCTCACCAGAGCCATCTTCCTCCCCTATACCCCAGCCAAAATCCCAAAGGGAACCAGTTCCTGTCAGGGAACTTGCTTGCAAGGGGCAAACACTCAACTCCGTGCTTCTGCAGATCCATCCCTCTGGCGGGTCTGACTCCCTCCCAGTGCAGCAGGGCCCCTCCCGAATCGGACCTCTGAAGGAAAAGCAAGCTAGGCCTGCCCCTCCCGCCCCTGTGCAACTTGCTGATCCACCCCAGCTAATACGCCAGATCCCCAGCACCACAAGCCTGGCAGTGTGCAAGTAACCCAGACAGGCCACGCCATCCCACAGTGAATCCCGCCCCTAGAAGAGGGGAAGAGAAGGCACACACCAGTCTGACTGTGGCCACAGCGGTGAGCTGGGGCAGACATCAGGTCCGACTGCGGCCCCGCCCACCAACTCCAGTTATACACCACAGCACAGGGGAAGTGCCCTGCAGGTCCTCACCACGCCAGGGACTATCCAAAATGACCAAACGGAAGAATTCCTCTCAAAAATACCTCCAGGAAATAACGACAGCTAATGAACTGATCAAAAATGATTTAAACAATATAACAAGAAGTGAATTTAGAATAATGTTCATAAAATTAATCACTGGGCTTGAAAAGAGTATAAAGGACAGCAGAGAATCTATTGCTACAGAGATCAAGGGACTAATAAACAGGCAGGAGGAGCTAAAAAATGCTATAAATGAGCTGCAAAATAAAATGGAGATGACCACAGCTTGGATTGAAGAGGCAGAGGAGAGAATAGGTGAACTAGAAGATAAAATTATGGAAAAAGAAGAAGCTGAGAAAAAGAGAGATTAAAAATCCAGGAGTATGAGGGGAAAATTAGAGAACTAAGTGATGCACTAAAGAGAAATAATCTACACATAATTGGTATTCCAGAGGACGAAGAGAGAGGGAAAGGTGCTGAAGGTGTACTTGAAATCATAGCTGAGAACTTCCATGATCTGGGGAAGGAAAAAGGCATTGAAATCCAAGAGGCACAGAGAACTCCCTTCAGACATAACTTGAATCGATCTTCTGCACAATATATCATAGTGAAACTGGCAAAATACAAGGATAAACAGAAAATTCTGAAAGCAGCTAGGGATAAACGTGCTCTAACATATAAAGGGAGACCGATAAGACTAGTGACTGATCTCTCTACTGAAACTTGGCAGGCCAGAAAGGAATGGCAGGGAATCTTCAACGTGATGAACAGAAAAATATGCAGCCGAGAATCCCCTATCCAACAAATCTGTCATTTAGAATAGAGGGGGGTTAAAGGTCTTCCCAAACAAACAAAAACTGAAGAAATTCATCACCACTAAAACAGCCCTACAAGAGATCCTAAGGGGATCCTGTGAGACAAAGTATCAGAGACATCGCTACAAGCATGAAACCGAAAGACATCACAATGACTCTAAATCCATATCTTTCTATAATAACACTGTATGGAAATGGACTAAATGCGCCAGCCAAAAGACATAGGGTATCAGAATGGATAAAAAAAACAAGACCCATCTATTTGCTGTCTACAAGAGACTCATTTTAGACCTGAGGACAATTTCAGACTGAAAGTGAAGGGAGGGAGAACTATTTATCATGCTACGGGAAGTCAAAAGAAAGCTGGAGTAGCCATACTTATATCAGACAAACTAGACTTTCAATTAAAGGCTGTAACAAGAGATAAAGAAGGGCATTATATAATAATTACAGGATCTATCCGTCAAGAAGAAATAACAATTATAAATGTCTATGTGCCGAATATGGGAGCCCCCAAATATATAAAATAATTACTCATAAACATAAGCAACCTTATTGACAAGAATGTGGTAATTGCAGGGGATTTTAATACCCCACTTACAACAATGGATAGATCATCTAGACACATGGTCAATAAAGAAACAAGGGCCCTGAATGAGACATTGGATCAGATGGACTTGACAGATATATTTAGAACTCTGCACCCCAAAGCAACAGAAGACACTTTCTTCTCGAGTGCACATGGAACATTCTCCAAGATAGATCATATACTGGGTCACAAAACAGCCCTTCATAAGTATATAAGAATTGAGATCATACCACGCATACTTTCAGACCACAGTGCTATGAAGCTTGAAATCAACCACAGGAAAAAGTCTAGAAAACCTCCAAAAGCATGGAGGTTAAAGAACACCCTACTAAAGAATGAATGGGTCAAGAGAAGAAATTCAAAAATATATGGAAACAAACGAAAATGAAAATACAACAATCCAAAGGCTTTGGGACGCAGCGAAGGCAGTCCTGAGAGGAAAATACATTGCAATCCAGGCCTATTTCAAGAAACAAGAAAAATCCCAAATACAAAATCTAACAGCACACCTAAATAGAAGCAGAGCAGGAAAGATACCCCAAACCCATCAGAATAAGAGAAGTAATAAAGATCAGAGCAGAAACAAACAATATAGAATCTAAAAAAACTGTTGAGCAGATCAATGAAACCGAGTTGGTTTTTTGAAAAAATAAACAAAATTGATAAACCACTAGCCAGGCTTCTCAAAAAGAAAAGGGATATCACTCAAAGAGATAACATCATGAATGAAAATGGAATTATTACAACCAATCCCTGATTGATACAAGCAATTATCAGGGAATACTATGAAAAATTATATGGCAACAGACTGGACAATCTGGAAGAAATGGACAAATTCCTAAACACCCGCACACTTCCAAAACTCAAACAGGAAGAAATAGAAAGGTTGAGTAGACCCATAACCAGTGAAGAATTTGAATCAGTTATCAAATATCTCCCAACAAATAAGAGTCCATGACCAGATGGCTTCCCAGAGGAGTTCTACCAGACTTTTAAAGCAGAGATAGTACCTATCCTCCTCAAGCTATTCCAAAAAATAGAAAGGGAGGGAAAACTTTGCGATTCATTCTATGAAGCCAGTATTACTTTCATTCCTAAACCAGACAGAGACCCAGTACAAAAAGAGAACTACAGGCCAATATCCCTGATGAATATGGATGCAAAAATTCTCAACAAAATACTAGCAAATTGAATTCAACAGCTTATAAAAAGAATTATTCACCATGATCAAGTGGGATTCATTCCTGGGATGCAGGGCTGGTTCAACATTTGCAAATCAATCAACGTGATACATCATATTAATATAAGAAAAGATAAGAACCATATGATCCTGTCAATCGATGCAGAAAAAGCATTTGACAAAATTCAGCATCCTTTCTTAATAAAAACCTTCGAGAAAGTCGGGATAGAAGGAACATACTTAAACATCATAAAAGCCATTTATGAAAAGCCCACAGCTAACATCATCCTCAATGGGAAAAACTGAGAGCTTTCCCCCTGAGATCAGGAACAGGACAGGGATACCCACTCTCACTGCTGTTGTTTAACAGAGTGTTGGAAGTTCTAGCATCAGCAATCAGACAACAAAAGGAAATCAAAGGCATCAAAATTGGCAAAGATGAAGTCAAGATTTCACTTTTTGCAGATGACATGATATTATGATATTATACATGGAAAATCCGATAGACTCCACCAAAAGTCTACTAGAACTGATACGTGAATTCAGCAAAGTTGCAGGATACAAAATCAATGTACAGAAATCAGTTGCATTCTTAGACGCTAATAATGAAGCAACAGAAAGACAAATAAAGAAACTGATCCCATTCACAACTGCACCAAGAAGCATAAAATACCTAGGAATAAATCTAACCAAAGATGTACAAGATCTGTAAGCTGAAAACTATAGAAAGCTTATGAAGGAAATTGAAGAAGATATAAAGAAATGGAAAAACATTCCGTGCTTATGGGTTGGAAGAACAAATATTGTTAAAATGCCAATACTTCCCAAAGCTATCTACACATTCAATGCAATCCCAATCAAAATTGCACCAGCATTCTTCTTGAAGCTAGAACAAGAAATCTTAAAATTCATATGGAACCACAAAAGGCCTCGAATAGCCAAAGTAATTTTGAAGAAGACCAAAGCAGGAGGCATCACAATCCCAGACTTTAGCCTCTACTACAAAGCTGTCATCATCAAGACAGCATGGTATTGGCACAAAAACAGACACATAGACCAATGGAATAGAATAGAAACCCCAGAACTAGACCCACAAACGTATGGCCAACTCATCATTGACAAAGCAGGAAAGAACATCCAATGGAAAAGACAGTCTCTTTAACAAATGGTGCTGGGAGAACTGGACAGCAACATGCAGAAGAATGAAACTAGACCACTTTCTAACACCATTCACAAAAATAAACTCAAAATGGATAAAGGACCCGAATGTGAGACAGGAAACCATCAAAACCCTAGAGGAGAAAGCAGGAAAAGACCTCTCTGACCTCAGCCGTAGCAATTTCTTACTTGACACATCTCCAAAGGCAAGGGAATTAAAAGCAAAAATGAACTATTGGGACCTCATGAAGATAAAAAGCTTCTGCACTGCAAAGGAAACAATCAACAAAACTAAAAGGCAACCAATGGAATGGGAAAAGATATTTGCAAATGACATATCAGACAAAGGGCTAGTATCCAAAATCCATAAAGAGCTCACCAAACTCCATACCCAAAAAACAAATAACCCAGTGAAAAATGGGCAGAAAACATGAATAGACACTTCTCTAAAGAAGACATCCAGATGGCCAACAGGCACATGAAAAGATGCTCAACATCGCTCCTCATCAGGGAAATACGAATCAAAACAACACTCAGATATCACCTCACGCCAGGCACAGTGGCCAAAATGAACAAATCAGGAGACTATAGATGCTGGCAAGGATGTGGGGAAACGGGAACCCTCTCGCACTGTTGGGGGGAATGCAAAATAGTACAGCCACTCTGGAAAACAGTGTGGAGGTCCCTCAAAAAATTAAAAATAGACCTACCCTATGACCCTGCAATAGCACTGCTAGGAATTTACCCAAAGGATACAGGAGTACTGATGCATAGGGGCACTTGTACCACAATGTTTATAGCAGCACTCTCAACAATAGCCAAATTGTGGAAAAAGCCTAAATGTCCATCAACTGATGAATGGATAAAGAAATTATGGTTTATATATACAATGGAGTACTATGTGGCAATGAGAAAGAATGAAATATGGCCCTTTGTAGAAACGTGGATGGAACTGGAGAATGTGATGTTGTGATGCTAAGTGAAATAAGCCATACAGAGAAAGACAGATACCATATGTTTTCACTCTTATGTGGATCCTGTGAAACTTAACAGAAACCCATGGGGGAGGGGAAGAAAAAAAAAGAGGTTAGAGTGGGAGAGAGCCAAAGCATAAGAGACTCTTAAAAACTGAGAACAAACTGAAGGTTGATGGGGGGTTGGAGGGAAGGTAGGGAGGGGAGGTGATGGGCATTGAAGAGGGCATCTTTTGGGATGAGCACTGGGTGTTGTATGGAAACCAATTTGACAATAAATTTCATATATTAAAAAAATAAAAAATTTAAAAAATTTGAAAAAAAAAGAAATTTTTGTAATACAATAAACGCCATTTATACCTACTCTGACCACTTTTATTCTATATAGTAGTGGAAATCTTAGCCAGAGCAATTAGGAAAGAAAGAAATAAAAGTTATCCTAATTGTATAGGAAGAAGTGCATCATGTCTATTTGCAGATGATATCATAATATATATGCATACAACCCTAAAGATTTAACAATAAAATACTACTAGAACTAATAGAATAATTCAGTACTGTTTCAGGATACAAAATCAATGTACAAAGAATCAATGACATTTTTATACACTAACAATTAATTATACAAAAAGGAAATTAGAAAGACAATCCCATTTATAATAGCATTAAGAATAGTAAAGTAGTTAGGGATAAACTTAACCAAAGTGGAAAGCTGAACACTAAAAATCATAAAACACTGATGAAGGAAATTAAAGACAACACAGGTTAATGGAAAGATACAACATGTTCATGGAATGGAAGAATTAATATTGTTAAAATGGCCATTCTACTTAATCTACAGGTTGGCTCTGTGCTGACAGCTGGAATTGGAGCCTACTTCAGATTCTCCCTCTCTCTCCGCCCCTCCCTGGCTCGCTCGCTCTCTCTCTCTCTCTCTCTCTCTCTCAAAAATAAACATTAAAGAAAATTTAAAACCAAAATAAAACACCAGTTTATACACTTTAAATATACACATTTTGGGGGGTCAATTTTAAGTAAAGCTGAAGAAAATGATGCTTCCTCATTTGAAATGAAATTACAAACTTACCCCACGTCTTACATCTAAATGTGAAAAAGGTATAAAAAATTATAGAGTATTTCTATGGTTGTAAAGTAGAAAAAGGTGTTTACAAAATAAGGTAACACATCTTTCTTATAAAAGAAAAGATTGTTAAATTGGATCCATTCAAATTTAAAATGGCTTTACTTTTAAGAAAATGAGATTGTAAACCATCTTAACATTGTTTCACATAATGGCAAATTAATTCAAGATTTTCCTGAAGAAGAAAGCAAGTTCAAAATATTCAGGGATTAACTAATACATCTGCTTATGCATTGTGACAATGGAAAAAAAATAGCTGTATAAAAATAACTGCAGCTTTGGCATGTATTTATTCATTTATTTATTTATTGATCTACCTATTTATCCATTTATTTTTATAATTGTCTAAAGTAATTGATTTGATCTAGTGCCAGCAGTCTTGGTAACAATACCAGGTAGTTTTCAAATCTCTTGACTGTGGAATTTGTTCCTGTATACTAATCTCTGCATTTCTAAAACTATGGCATTCTTTCTTTTAAACATTTTTTAAGTTTATTTATTTATTTTAGAGAGACAGAGACAACACAAGTGGCAGAGGACAGAGAAAGGGAGAAAGAGTCCCAAGCAAGCTCCACGCTGCTAGCACCAGAGCCTTATGTGGGGCTCAAATTCATGAAGCTGTGAGATTATGACCTGTGTTGAAACCAATAGTCGGATGCTTAATTGACGACCTAAAACTATGGTACCCTAAAACTATGGCATTCTGAAGGAATTTTTATATAAAACATTCTAGATAAGTAATGTTTACCCAATTCCATAAGCCAAATGAAATTTGTACTTAGATTTTAAGCTAAAGTATATTCCCATTCCCCAAAATTGATCATATTAACAGTGGTCTAACTTTTCCTTTTGACTACTTCCAAACATTCCTTTAGATTTTCTAAAGAAAAATATACTACATTTTCAAAATCAAGAAAATCATGTTTTTATTCAACGTATTTATATTTTCTTAGCATTTACAGTATACCATGCTATTGTTATTTTATGATTTTTCTGTCGTTTGGGACTCATTATGAAAATTCTTATGTACCTATATGGATACCAAACAATATTAAACATGTGGGTTATTATACAACATATACCCAAAGTGTTTCCTTGAAGTTTTTCCCAAGCCTTTCCCTTTGATTCTCCTGCTGATCTGATATTCCAGACCCTATTAATGTTTGAGCTTTTCCCACTCAGGAAAGTGCCCTATCTTTGTGAAGAGAAACTCCTGCTGAAATTTTATAGCTTATTCCAAATGCTGTGAAACCCCTGTAATCTCTGTTCATATATTTGACTCTTGCTGGACTCCTGAGTTTAGAATGGAGTACATGTGAATTGTGATTTTTAGTGTGTCAACCATACTTAAAAAAAAAAAAATAAAATTTTGATTTTTAGTTTTCCTGACATCTATTGATGTTTTTACTTGTCCTCATATCTCTATGTCTTGTTAGGAAGAGAAAAGAAGAGATTTGGACCTAGGAAGCCATTATGCTCTAGAATTGATTTCACACCTGAACCCTGGAAAGGATCCATTCCTAGACAAGTCAAATGGTGTGAGGGAGGCTGTGAGCAGCTAAGCTGGTGCGCTGGTGATGACAAATAGAATAGAAGACGGTACTTAAAATAAGTTTTGCTAGCCTGTTACTCACCCTTTTGAGTTGAAGGAATGCTAGTGGTAAGTGGGAAGGAGGCAGCTGAACATAAGGGTCTATTACTGAGCTACTTCTTGCTCATCAAGTGTCTACACGGGCCTTACATTGCTCACTCCCTGTGAAAGTAGAACCCTGTACCTAACTCTAAGGAGAAGAAGTGAACATACATGAACATTTAAGAAAACAGTGACAGAGGTGAGCATTTAAGAGGAAATGGTAGTTAAATATCAGAGAACATTTTTTAAAGAAATATTTTACCTATGTACTCATAGCTCAATTCTTAATTACTATAATACAGGTCTTCATAAATGCTGGGATATGGTCTCTGTATCAGTGGGATTTATCCCAAAAATGTAGGCATTATTTAATATTGGAAATCATATGTGTTATACAGTTGACCTTTGGACAACACAGGTTTCAACTGCATTTTCCATGTATTTATTTATTTTCAATGAATGTAGTACTGTACTATAAAGGTATTTTCTCTTCCTTATGATTTTTATTAGTACCATTTTGTTTTCTTTAGCTTACCTAGTTGTAAGGATACAGTATAGAATACATATTATATGCAAAATATGTATTAATTGACTATGCTATCATTAAACCTCCCCATTGACAGTAGGCCATTAGTAGTTAAGTTCTGGGGGAGGAAGAAGTTATATGTGGATTTTTGACTGCACAGGGTTGGGTGTCCCTGTTGTTCGAGAGTCAACTGTACAAACAGAGCCAAAGACAAGTGGCATATTCCTATTAATAAATCCTCAATAAAGCCTTTGGCCATATTCAAATCTATTTCGGAGGAAACTTGTCAATGAATTAAATTGAATGATTATTTAAAATTCTCCAAAGCAAAATCTCACTAAATTGGATAATATTTTTTCCACTGTTTAAAAAACAAAAACAAAACACCTGTAAGTTATGATTCCTATTATTAAACATTATATTGGAAGCATTAGCCAATGCAATGAGATAAAATCAGCTATTGGAGGTGTATGTATTAACAAAGCAAACAAGGAAGCAAAGCGATCTGTATTTGTAGATGACAAAATAGTATAAAGAATCACTTGAAGAGTAAATAAGAAGCAATATAATTTTATGCATTTGAGGAAGGCTTGGGAAGTTGGGTAGAGGAGACAGAACAACTAGAAAAGTCTTCTAAAGTATAGATAGCTTCTTACATGAATTTTAATGTAGATTATGTAAATTGTTTCCTATTATCATTTAAATATATTAAATAAAAAAGAAGTGATCATGCAAATTTCAAATAAACTGAAACAAATGACATTCACTGTGCATTAACTTGGTTCCATAACCATAATGAGGATAGAGAATAATTTCAAGTGGCTTAATACACTAAATTTTGATTATGTCAAAAGTGGGAAACATCTGAAGATGTGGAGAGGTGCAGACCTCTGACACTGCAGATTGATCTTGTTGGTCATACCCTTCCAGAAGCTGTTCTAGGGCAACAGAGCTGTCACTTCCATGGAACTCTGGTGTGCTAGAGTTCTCCTTAACACAGCTTTCTGGAGCCATCGAGTCATTTCTGTATAGGTGGACTAAAACTTGAGCAACTCTCTCTTACCACCAGCTAGATAATTCTCAATTTCCTCACATGTATGTATTTTTTCTTTTTTTCTTTCTGAATTGACATTTGAAATGCTCCATGCTCCATGGAGAAATTACTGAATCTAGATTTGGGGCAAAAAACACATCAAGTGAGTTTGGGATGTCTTATGCCAGGAAGCAAAACTAATGAGCAGCTGTCAGTATGATAAAAGGAGCAAGTTTAAATATCTTCCACAGTTTAATTAGTGGAAATGTTATGTTAAAAAATGATACATGAGGGTGAGGGTGGCTCAGTTGGTTGAGTGGCCAGCTCTTAGTTTCAGCTCAGGTCATGATCTCATGGTTTGTGAATTTGAGCCCCACCTTGGGCTATGTGCTCAAAGTGTGAAGTCTGCTTGGAATTCTTTCTCTCCCTCTCTCCCACACATGACCCCCCCCACACACACACAATAAATAAACTTTAAAAAATGATATGTGTTTGAAATGCAATGAATATTAAAAAAGTCCATGAGTCTGCAATAATACTACAAAGAAGGAAGAAAGTTGAAAATCTCATTTTCCAGTATTGAAGTCGTTGTTACATCAACTTCTTATTCTGAACGTTGGGAAATAATAAGAATGTAGTAGGTCTTTATCTTGCCTTTTGTTAGATGGCAATCAAATACCCACACATAAAGAATGAAAAGTATTTTTTTAAGAGGAATGATATCTATACACATAGAAAAAAAGCATAGGATTTAAGCATAGTTTCATCATAAAAACTTCTGAAAGGCAAAGCAGAATTAAAAACAAACAAGCAAATAAAAACCTATGTTGATATATTATTTATTAAGACTCTGAATACATTTTCCAATTTCCTTTCAGCTACCTCAAATTTGTAACACAGAAATGATTTGCTAAATATGTTCACTGTTTATTTTTTAATCATTCATCTGTGGCTCTCAAACGGATTTAATCTGGGATAAGGATGTAAGCCAAAACAAGCAAAGCACCACTTGACTCACAGAGATAAACAAAAGGATCTGCAGTTATCAGAATATGCATGTAGTTTAATAAACTCACAGAGAATGAAAGTTTAAAATTTAATATTGCTGCATAAAGCTGAACATAGTGTGAATATTTTCCAGCTTGCTACATTAAAACAGAAATAATATATATTAAGTAATACTCATTCCTATTTAACTGAAATTATGCTGACTAGAAAGCACACCTCATGTTAAAATAAATAACAGTGTTAATCCAATAGTTCATTTAACCCCCACCTATTTGAGATTTGAAACATTAATTTTTTTCACATTTATTCATTTTTGACAGAGAGAGCACAAGCGGGGTAGGGGCAGAGAGAGAGGGAGACACAGAATCTGAGGCAGGCTCCAAGCTCCAAGCTATCAGCACAGAGCCCAGCGCGGGGCTCGAACTCACAAACCACGATTATCATGACTTGAGCCAAAGTCCGATACACAACCGACTGAGCCATCCAGGCGCCCCTGAGATTTGAAACATTTAAACAAAAACGTACAAATATCAAGGGAAGCCAAACTCGCATATCGTCCTACTTTGGAAAATATTCTTGGTAATTTAGGAAGGCTAAAAGTAAGAGTTATCAGAAGTTATCAGAATAGAATGTACACCATAAAAGATAATGGGGTTGTATGCCTTTTCCTAGATGAGAAACTATGGCTAACAAAGGTGGAAATTATTTTATCTTAAGAGCATATTAGGAATTACTAAATATGTTTGGCGATGTTTTTCCTTATTAGAAATACAGTCAACATGATCATATATTAAATATCTTATTACACTGAATAGGCTTTATGTGAACTTTTACATTACTATTAATTGTATTTGCAAATCACAATAAAATATCCTTTCATTTGTATTAAATACGTATGTAACGCCAATGCTATTATCTTTTTAGAAGTTACTACTGATTTTAAAAATCTCACTAAATGTTCAGATGACAAAAAAAGTTGATGAAATTTCCTATGAACATTTATGAGGGATTCCATGTCAATAATTAAGCAATGCCTGCAAGGCACTAGTCTGTCGATTAAAGATAATTGTAGAATCAGAGTAAAAGACGTAGATAAATAAAATAAACTTTGGAATACAGGCTCAAATATTTTTAAATGAAAATATAATTGAAAGATATTTTATCTTAAGCACCTTTATCTAGTTAAGATCATTATACACTGACATAAAATAAATTTAGTTAAAAGTTGTTTGCTCTTAAATAAAAATTAAGAAATAAAAAAGAAACAAAACAGCTTTATTTACCAATCTGACACAAAAAATAACAAAGCTTCACATGAAATTTCACAATGAAACTAAGTTGCCAAAGGCATCTGGTGCAAAATTTCTCCCACAACTTTACCAGATGTCTAACAGTTGAAATACAATCATTTTAAGGCTTCAATACATCTGCCACTTCATGTTTCTGCAATTGAAGGCAGCAATACACAGCCCAAGTAAATGCATTTCATAGGAATTGTATAATGGCAAAGGGAAGCAACTATGTATACAACTTATGCCAAGTAAGTTTTTATTAGGGAAAAAGAGAGCGATTTGATCTTAAAGTAAAATGACTGATTGACCTAGAATGAGACAGAGTAATATATAGGACAAAATCTAAATAGATATGAAAAGCCATAGAAGGTTTGTGAAATAGATTTTTCTTTCTTTTGGTCAAAACTAGTAGTTTTGGGATAAAAATCATATTAATTTATTTGTAATATTTAAAAAGGTTTTTTTAAAAAGAAAGTTTAAAAGTAATAGCACACTGATATAAAACTATAACATGATTTTCTTTATGTTAAAATGGAAGGTTTTTTTCTTGGATTATTGGTCTGCTCTTAATACATGGTTGTAAATGGCTTTTCTTTTCCTTTTGGAGTCAACTTCCTAAAAGTTAAAGATGGTGTGTCTTATCAGAAACATTTTCTGTGCTTTATTTTGGCTTTATCACACTCTTGATTAAGAGAATCAAGTCTCACTTTTAAAAGAGCTAAGGTTTTTATAATATTTCCTCCTACATCTAGTTTTTAAAAATATTATCATTTTAGTTAGTCTAGTATTGTTTTTCAACCACCCATAATCCAATTTAGACAAGTGTTCAAATCCACTGACAACTTTTGACATTTTGTCTTCCACAGGGAGGAATTGGCCTTACCCAAGGAAAGAGTAAACTTTTTTTTCTTTTTTTTAACTATTGTGTTTTATTAGTTTCAGATGTATAGTGATTCAACAATTCTATACATTAGTCAGTGCTCATCACAGTAAATGTACTTTTTAATGCCCATTACCTATTTCACCCATCTCCCACCATCAGTTTGTTCTAGTTAAGAGTCTGTTTTTGGTTTGCCTTTTATTTCCTTTGCTTGTTTGTTTTGTTTCCTAAATCCCACATGAGTGAAATCATATGGTATTTGTCTTTTTCTGACTGACTTACTTCACTGAACATCACTCTCTCTAGCTCTATCAATGTCCTTGAAAACGTCAAAATTTCATTTTATGGCCAAGTAACATCCCATTGTGTATGTATACCACTTCTTCTTTATCTATTCATCTATCAATGGACATTTGGGCTGTTTCCATAATTTGGCTATTGTAAATAACGCTACAATAAACAAAGGGGGTTATGTATCCTTTTGAATTAGTGTTTTACACACACATATAAACATTAATATAAATATAAATATAAAATATGCATACATATATATGTATGTATGTGTTTGTGTGGGTTTTTTTTTTTTTTTTTTTTTTTTTTTTTGTTTTTTTGGTAAATGCTCAGTAGTGTGATTACTGCATCATAGGGTAGTTCTAATTTTAACTTTTTGAGGAACCTCCATACTGTTTTCCAGAGTGACTGCACCAGTTTGTGTTCCTACCAACAGTGTAAGAGGGTTGAGTTTTCTCTACATCTTCGCCAGAATCTGTCATTTCCTGTGTTGTTCATTTTAGCCATTCTGACAGGTGTGTGGTGATATTTCATTATAATTTTGATTTTTAGTTTTTCTAATGATGAGTGATTTTGAGCATCTCTTTCTGTGTCTGTTGGCCATCTAAATGTCTTCTTTGGAAAAAAAAAAGTCTATTCATGTCATCTGTCCATTTCTTACCTGCATTATTTGTTTTTGGGTGTTGAAGTTGGTACATTCTTTATAGATTTTAGATACTAACCATTTATTAGATATGTCCTTTGCAAATATCTTCTCCCATTCAGTTGTTGCCTTTCAGTTTTGCTGATTGTTTCCTTTGCAGTGTAAAAGCAAATGATTTTTTTTCCAATGTAGTCCCAATAATTTATTTTTGCTTTTATCGCTGTTGCCTCAGGAGACATATCTAGAAAAATGTTGCTATGACCAATATCAGAGAAATTACTCACTGTGCTCTCTTCTAGGATTTTTATGGTTTCAGTTCTCACATTTATGTCTTTAATTCATTTCGAGTTTATTTTTGTTTATGGTGAAAAAAAAAAAACTGGTGCAGAGTCATCCTTTTGCATGTTGCTGTCCAGTTTTCCCAACACCATTTGTTGAAAAGACTATCTTTTTCCCTTTGGAATACTTTTTCCTGCTTTGCCAAAGATTAATTGACCATATAATCATGGGTTTATTTCTGGGTTTTCTATTCTGTTCTATTGCTCTATGTGTCTCTTTTTAGGCCAGTACCATACTCTTTTGATTAGTACAGCTTTGTAATATAACTTGAAGTCTGGAATTGTGATATCTCCAGTTTGGTTTTTCTTTTTCAAGGTTTCTTTGGCTATTTATGAAAAATGCTGCTGGTATTTTGATAGGGATTTCATTAAATGTGTAGATTGCTTTAGGGTAGTACAGACATTTTCACAATATTTGTTTTTCCAACCCATGGAATGTCTTTGCATTTCTTTGCACTATCTTCAATTTCTTTCAATAATTTTTTATAGTTTTTTGAGCCCAGGTCTTCACCTGTTTGATTGAATTTATTCTCAGATATTTTATTGAGAACAAACTTTCTTGTATCTTCACAATAGGAGGTATCTTTACAATTTGAAGCAAGGTTCCTATCTAAATTAGATTCTTACCCTCCCATAGAGATGGAGAGATTGTCTCTGTTTTCCTTGATTATTTAATTTGAAAGGACATCTCCCTGCTCCTTGAGAAGGCGAGTGTGGATTCTCAGGAATCCTTAGAACAAGAAGCTAAGCAGTTGGGAAGAAACCTAAAATATTTGACTGTTTCAGCAGATCACAAAGGGTAACATTCATGCCCGGTGTAGCTGCTAGATGGGCCACTCAAGCAGTATGCCAAAAGTTCTGCATGTTCCATACTCTGCTTCCCAAAAAACCAGGATCATGGACAGTCTTAACCAAAACCACCAACATCACTGCCAGAGAATTATACAAACTGAAGCAAGAGGTTCTCTACAATCATTGGTCATGATTATTCCTTCTCAAAGAGGTACTTGTGCAGTGGATGAAAGCTTCTGCTGTACATATGTTTCACAAAATGTCTCTAATGTCTATGCCATTATATTTAGACTGCAACCTGGGAAATTCATCAGATTGCACTGTTACTCACTCAACCATTTAAAGGCATTTTGAGTACTATATCTTGGAAACGTCTGAACTGGCTCCCTCCAAACCACAATTCTTGGTTTTATTCCCTTAAACTTTAATAATTATTATCTTTTTATATTCCTAGACACACCTCTTATTAAATACTTGATCTCTAAGGTCTTCCAATAGCTGTCAGTTCAACAACATCCTCAATAAATAATATAACTAATCTTTCAGAGCCAACAACAATGTGAAGGGCAGCCCATAACTGAAAATTACTTGGATCAACCTTAATATTGAAGTTAGTCATCTCTAATTGTTGATTTTGTCTGTCTTTAAACAACAGGGGGAACTGACAAATGTTTCAGTTACCCATTTCTCATTCTTTACTTTGTCTTCACCAAACTTTGACCAGGCTTCTACTCTTTCTATGTATCAACTTGCCCCCAAGCCTGAACAAGCACTTAAAAGTGGTATCATTATCAGCCCATTCTGAGAACGGGCTGACCGCAGTGAGACATTTTTTAAAATGTTTATTTATTTTTTCAGAGAGAGGGAGACAGACAGAGTGGGAAGGGACATAGAGAGAGAGAAACAGGTGATTTGAAGTGGACTGTGAGCTGATAGCAGAGAGCCCAATATGGGGCTCGAACTCACATACTGCAAAATCATGACCTGAGCCGAAGTTGGACGCTTAACTGCCTGAGCCACCCAGATGCCCTCACAGTGAGACATTTTTATAGTCGACTCCACTGGTCATTTTCTCTTGCTTACTACCCAACTTGCGCTTAGGAGTTTCTGCTAAAACTTTTGCTTACCTATTCCCTATATTATAAAAGGAAAGTTGTTATCTATTTGCTGAGATTCCTGCAGATTGCTGAAATGGGAGCATTTTCCCCACTGCAATAATCTTTGCAATTAAAATTTCCTTTTAATTTAAGTTCTGATTTGCTCTTTAAAAAATTTTAATGGCTTTATTTAGGTATAGCTGATTTATAAAAACTGCACATATTTAATGCATACAATTTGGTAAGTATGGACATATGCAGACACTCATGACAGCATCATCACAATCAGGGTTATATAGATATACTCATCACTTCTAAAAGTTTCCTTGTATTTTTTGTTTTGTTTTGTTTTTGGTAGTAAGAACACAACATGAGATCTATCCTCTGAGTAAAATTTTAGGTGTACAATACAGTACTGTTAACTGTAAACACTATGTCCTACAGCAGATCTCCAGAGCTTATTCATCTAGGATAACTGAAACTTCATACCCATTGAACAACATCTTCTCATTTCCTCCCTTCCGCCCCCATCCCCAAGTCTCTGACAAGTGTTGATGAAGAGAAATTGGAAGACTTGTACACAGTTGGCGGGAATATAAAATGGTACAGCTGCTGTGAAAAACATTCTGGAGGTTTCTCAAAAAGATTAAAAATAGAACTACCATATGATCCAGCAATCCCACTTCTGGGAATCCAAAATAACTGAAATCAGGATCTTGAAAAGATATCCACACCCTCATGTTAATTGTAGTATTATTCACAATTGCCAAAATATGGAAACAACACAAGTTTCCATCCATAGATAAATGGGTAAAGAAAAATGTGGTATAGGGGCACCTGGGTGGCTCAGTCTGGTAGGTGTTGGCTTAGGCTCTGGTAATGATCTCACAGTTCATGGGTTCAAGCCCCACATCGGGCTCTGTGCTGATAGCTCGGAGCCTGGAGCCTGCTTCAGATTCTGTGTCTCCCTCTCTCTCTGCTCCTCCCATGCTCAAGCTCTGTCTCTGTCTCTCAAGAATACATAAAAGTTAAAAAAAAAGTTTTTAAAAAGAAAAATGTGGTATATACATACAATGAAATATTTAGTATTAAAAAAAGCAGGAAATCTTGCCAAATGCAATAACATAGATGAACCTGAAGACCAGTATATAGTAGATGAAATAATCCTGTCTGGAAGCACAAAGACTACATGATTCCACTGATAAGAGGTATCAAAAATAGTAAAACTCATAGAAGCAAAGAATAAAATAGTGGTTGCCAGTATGTTTTTATTTGACACAAGTTACAGACTGCTTTGGTTTTTCAGTATGGATAATTAATAAAGGATATAACCACTATAAGAAGGATTTGAAAAAAATATACCCTCTTATATTTATTTCACTGATACAGCCTTTATATAAATAGGATCGACAAGCTGTTTAAGAAACAAAACTTATCTGGAAGGACTTTTAGTAACCATCAGACACAACTGTCTTTATCCAACAATTTAAAAATACTGTGCAGATGTAAATTTCTCTCATTTTTTGTTCTACTTCCCCCATTAAAATCTAGATCTAATTTTACCTTAATGCTAAGTAAGGCACAGAGATGTGACTAAATTCCCACAAGCAATATCACTCAAAAGATAATTAAATAATGAGGAAATGAGACTAAGAAGTAGTTGCTTAGAGTTTTCTTTTTTAACTAGTGTCATTTTTCTTTGTAGGGTCCTAGGAATGACCAGTTAGCAGACTCTTCATGCTATCTAGTGTTCGTTCTGAGTAGTGGTGACAAAGGCACATGTCTGGGAGACTCTTTGGTTTGGTCAGAGAGTATTCTGAGCTTTTAAGCCTGGAGCAATTTTTTCCTGGAATTTTTGTGAACTAACATCTTTTAATAAATTTTATTTTCTGTTACAACCAGGCAAAAGATCTTCTGTTAGTTGCAACTAGAACTGTAATTACACAGGGTTATAGTTCTGTATCACATGGATAGGAAAAAATAAGTGAGATGATCTTCAAAAATGTAGCTAAACAAACTTCATAAAGAAATAGAATTTAATGGATGAGACACAATACAAATTCAAATAGAGAAAATGGAAAAATCTAGGAAAGGGAAGACCAAAGATATAATTCTATGCCAGTGGGGGAACAAGATAGACATTGATCAACAAAATTAAACTAAGTACTCTGAATTGAAAAATAAAGGAGTAGAAATTATTCCTTACTAAAAAGAGATGCATACAATAAGAATGGGAGTGAACTGATAGGTTTAGTATAGTGCTTTTTCAGATTAGTCATTAAGATGGTGCTTTCTGATACCATTAAAATTTATTTTGCTTATAGTATTAATGGTGTTATGTGAATAAATAAAAATGTTTAGAATGGGTATGATCATTTTTCTTTTAAAAATAATCAGTTGGTTCAAAATTACATATGTAATATTACTTGAAGATCAAAAAGAATGAAATCTTGCCATTTGTAGCAATGTGATGGCACTAAAATGCACTATGCTAAGCAAAATCAGTCAGAGAAAGATAAATATATGATTTTACTCATATGCGGAATTTAAGAAACAAAACAGATGAACATAGGGCAAGGGAAGGAAAAATAAGGTAAAAACAGAGAGGGAGGCAAACCGTAAGAGACTCTTAAAAACAGAATAAAGTGAAGGTTGCTGGAGGGGTGTTGGGGGGGTATGGACTAAATGGGTGACGGGCATTAAGGAGGGCACTTGGGATAAGTACTGGTTGTGTAAGTGATGAATCACTAAATTCTACTCCTGAAATCATTATTACACTATATGTTAACTAACTTAGATTTAAATAAAAATTAAAAATGTAAAAAAATAAATTACATATGTATACATATATGAATGTAACCTCATTAATATGTGTTAGTTTTGTTATGTGGAATAAGGAAAGGACGTGTCCCTCTACAAAAGAGTAGTTTTAGTTTTTTCATTTTTAAATAAATAGAAAAGTAGAAAAAGTATTCTAAATTACTATGGATTAGCCTAATGGTATTTTATTTCCTTTCTTCTTTTACCCTTTCTCTCTTGACTTATTTTATGTACAAATACTCCCTTGGGCTATTTATGCTAATCTTAAGAGCACTAATTATTCAGAATTCTTATCTGACAAATGCATACTCACATACCATTTGTCTCTAGGCTTAGCAACATTTTAATGATGATAAACAGAAATACTTCCAAGAGTAATTGACTTGCTATTTTCTAATTATGTTTTATTCTATTACTTTGCTGAAAAGATTTTTACTGATGCATGAAAAATATTCCAAAAGCAGGAGGCATATTTTTAATTATTTTATTGTCTTCTGCCAGAAGTTTGGTTTTTGCTTTAAATCTAGACACTGGGATCATTTGGTGTTTGAGCATACACAGCCTTTGTTTCTTAGTAGTTGTAAAGTTGATCAACACATATTTTTAAAAAATATTTATAGAGAATGACTGTGATGGTGAAGTTTATCTAAGATGACTATTTTAAAACTCTATTATGTACACAGATGTTTTATGATGCTCATTTTTCATGACAAGTATAAAGAATCTAAGAAAACATCTAAGCAATGCAAAATAAATTTCAAGTGTTTGAAAGCATGCCCCTTTTTTTTAAGATTATAACCAAAATAAATTGAAACATGAAATATTTAATGCTATTATGGTGTTTCGGGTTGCTTCAATTAAAATAGTTTTTGCTTATTTGTTTTTTCAAGAGAATAAAATTAAACTTAGTTGGGGAAACTTTCCTTAGTGATATCCACTTTGAATCTGAAGCAAATTTAATATAAATGAATAGATCATATGGATAATATATTTATTTACCTAAATTTTGACAACACAAGATAATTTCTCTCTTCATATGCATATTCCACTCTATGTAAAAACACTAGTAGTAAATCTTCTAATGACCTGTAACATAAATATGCATTATATTATATTATATCATATTATATAAAAAATACCATTGATTCTATGTTAAGAATTTATAATGAATATCAACATATTAGAAATTATGGACATTATTAATACTGAATTTCTACTTTAATATTAAGCTTGGTCTTCCTTTTGTACATTCTTTCAACATACAAAAATGTGTACTCAGTATCAGTTGTGTTTCATGAAACGAGAATATTATAGAGAAAAAGACAAAGACTGCCTTCTGGTTTATTTTAACATGGTCAGAAACCGACGAACATGTAAACAAATAAATACGACCAAAAGAATTACTTCAGTTAGTGATAAATTTTATGATAAAAATGGAACAATGATGAAGTGGCTGTAAGTAATAAATATTATTGTCTCAGTTATCTGATAAATTATTTCTAAAGAGATAGCATTTGAGTTGAGACTGGATGAAGATATATTCACAATTAGGAGAAGAAGGTCCCAAGTGGAGGAAATATCAGATGCAAATAACCTTAGAAAAAATACAGAGATCCTGGGGCAAAGGTAAACACAATAAGATGACTCAACATTGATTATTCTTCTTCTCCTTTAGACACTTCGTAACTGGGAAGCATAACACTCAGATGCCAAGTAGAAAATAAGACGCTAGAGCTTGTGGGAATCTCACTGACTATGGCAGACAGAATTTGGATTTCAAAGCTAACAAAGTAGCCATGACATGCAAGTATAAGATCCTAGACGAAAAGGGAACTACCAAGAAGTTAGTCCAAATTTATATCCACAAGTCATCTTTAAGGCATTTTCCCTTTACTAAACTACAGATATGCTCATAGACCAAGCAGCAGAAAGAAGCTTCTAGGAAATTTAAAGAAATATAGAGATTTTGGTAAGAAATGCAAGTAAATACCAATATGGAAGTTTCAGGTTCTATGAGAAACTCGGATTCTGGAAAATAATTCAGACCTACAGTTAAGATCTATAAACAATCATATTCTAAGTAAGGGTAAACAAGGATTAGATAAAACCTCAAGCCTATTCCTGATTCACAAAGGATTAACTTGAAAATAAGTATTGTTTGTTCAAGTGCTCTGTCTATATTTAAATCCTTTCTTAATAGGATAACATATTCATATCAGCCAGAATTTTTCCAAATGAAATATTTAATATCATGCAAAATTACCATTAATGTTCAGAAACAGGATGGAATGACAAAAAAAAAACAGAAAAAATACAAAGACCATGAAAAGAATCACAGTGGTCTTGTTACTAATGTGAGAGGAAAAAAAAGACTTTAATAACTTTTAATAATTTAGTCAATAGGAAGATAGATTTCTATCTTTATATTTAATTTGAGAATTGTATCCTATCTTTATATACAGTATTTTATTCTCAAATTTGAGAATACAGTTAAAAATTAACTAGAAATTCCAAAAATAAAAAGATACATTAACAGAAGTATATTCTTTAAATAAGCAAAAATCCTGAAAGACAATAAAAAAAAAATAGAATGATATTGACTATAGATATCAAAGTATTTTTGAAGTAGTTAAAAGTGTTTGTTGGTATAAAACTATTATACACAAAAATAAATAGAAGAGAAAGATCAGAAACAAACACATGCAAATTATGTCTGCTTATCTTTGACAAAGGAGACACTGAAATATAATAGAGCATATTAAATTGGATATTCATGTGGGGGGAGAAATGAACCTAAAATCATCTCTCACACCATATTCTGAAAGCCCATTTGGAATATATCATGAACAAAAACAAAGAGTAAATCAATGAAGTTTCTAAAATACAGTGAAGTTTCTAATATACAAGAGGAGACTCTTCAGGATGTTGGAATTTGACATAATTATTTTAAATAGGAGGAATAACTTTAGCAAAGAAGAATGCTTCATCAGACTTCATTAAAATTAATATCTTTGTTCACAAACCCCCCCCCCCCACAAAACTGAATAAAACAAACAAACAAAACTAAAGAAAACACACTACTAAATGAGTGAAAATGCAAACCTGGAGTGACGTGAATAATTATGAAATGAAATGTTTGTATTAAAAAAATATAAGGTATTGTTACTATTGCAGTCAAAATGAAGATAGATAACCTAGATTTTAAAAAGGACACCACAATGAATAGATAATACACAGAAAAGAACCACATGACAAATAAACAAAAAAAACTACTCAAAAGAGAAATAAACATTTTAATTACAATGGGATTCCTTGCTTCAGTTTGGAGATAAAGAGAATAGCAAAAAAAGTGTTGCTCCTGCAGTTACAAAATGCTGGAAAAACTTGAATGACTTTTCTTTAACCATAACCCATCAGAGAAATGGGATGATAGGGTCAAGTAAGTGTCCTGTAGAGCTGCAGATATAAAGAAGTTTACACCCTCTCTGGAGATGTTTCCTTCGTGACATCCACTAGGTGCTCACAGGGAGGACCAGAGAGGATCCCAAATAAGCTTCCTTCCTAGTGAGGACTGGGGAAAGGGAGCAATAGGCACTGCTGAAGTTCCACATAGACTCACATCTAACTCTACAATGGAATAAACACTTTAATCTACAAAAGCAAGAGGAAGAAAAAAAAGACAAAGAAATAACAAAACAAAAAAAGACTGCTTAAGGTACTGGTAGAAATCCACTCCAAGTAGGGGGAGAAAAAGAATTTCTACCCTTGGAGAGGGGTAGGAATATATGCTAGCATTAGCATTACAGCAAGCTGGAAAGCAAGAACACTTGGAAAGTCACATAATATAACACCCAGGTTCCATGTGCTAACACCAGCAGAAGCTTATTAGCATAACAGATAACACACAGTTTCCTTCCTCAGGTCCCACCACCATGTCAAATGGAATTAAAATAACAGTGCAGCATTGCTAAGAAAGTGGAAAGAGAGAAATTTTCTCAGTGAGCAGACACTGGAAAAAAACAAACTCTGACAAACTAGCCTACAAATTGAACACTAGGTATCCCTAGAGGAATTTAATTCTGTGACACACTGAGGGTAAACCCGACAACAACAAACTTCAAAGCCAGCCCAAATTGTAACTAGATTAACCCAAATCCACCCCACGCCTGGCAGAAGGAAAGGAAGGATGTTCAAACATTCAAAATACTTGGATCATTATGTATTCCCTATTAACATATCTAGCTTTCAAGAAAATATTATGAGATGCATGAAAAGATAATATGAAACCCAATCTAAAAGAGGGGGAAACAAAAGAACTAGATTTCAATAAGACATAGATTTGCAATGAACCGAAGTTGAAATAACTATGATTAATATGTTACAGACACTAATTGAAAAACAATGTGCAAGATCTGATAATTCAGTGATTCGTCACCTACGTACAACACCCAAGTGCTCCTCATAACAAGTGCCCTCCTTAATACCCATCATCCATCTAGCCCATCCCCCACTTACCTCTCTCCATCAACCTTCAGTTTGCTCTCTATAGCAAAGTCTCTGGTGGGTTGTTTCCCTCTTTCCCTTTTGTTCCCCCTCCCATATGTTCACCTGTTTTGTTTCTTAAATTTCACGTATGAGTGAAATCATATGGTATTTGTCTTTGACTGACTTATTTCACTTAGCATAGTACATTCTAGCTCCATCCATGTTGTTGGAAATGGCAAGATTTCATTCTTTTTGATGGCTGAATAATAATCCATTATATAGATATATAGATATAGATTAGATATAGACATAGACATAGATATAGATATATAGATATAGATATTGGTATATCTATAACCACTCATCAGTAGGTGGACATTAGGGCTCTTTCCATAGTTTGGCTACTGTTGGTAATGCTCCTATAAACATCCAAGTGCCTGGGTCCTTTTGAAATACTATTTTTGTATCCTTTGGGTAACTGTCTAGAAGTGCAATTGCTAGGTAGCAGGGTAGTTTTATTTTTAACTTCTTGAGGAACCTCCATTCTGTTTTCCAGATTGGCTACAGCAGTTGGCATACCTACCAACAGTGTAAGAGGGTTCCCTTTTTTCTGCATCCTCACCAACACGTGTTGTCTCTTGTGTTGTTAATTTTAGCCCTTCTGGCAGGTATGAGGTGGTATTTCATTGTGGTTTTGATTTGTATTTCCCTGGTGATGACTGATTTAAGCATCTTTTCCTGTGTCTGTTAGCCATATGGACGTCTTTGGAGAAGGGTCTATTTGTGTCTTCTGCCTGTTTCTTAACTGGATTATTTATTTTCTGGATGCTGAGTTTGCTAAGTCCTTTATAGATTTTGGATACTAACCCTTTTTGCAAATCTCTTCTCCCATTTCATAGGCTGCCTTTTAGTTTTAATTGTTTCCTTCCCTGTGAAGAAACTTTTTGCTTAGAAAAAGTCCCCAAATTCATTTTTTGCCTTTGTTTCCCTTGCCTCTGGAGCTGTGCCTAGTTGCTCCAGCCAAGGTCAAAGAGTTTTCTGCCTGTGTTCTCCTCTAGGATTTTGATGGTTTCCTGTCCCACATTTAGGTCTTTGATCCATTTTTTAAAATGTTTATTTGCTTATTTTGGGGAGAGATAGGGAGAGGCAGAGAGAGAAGGAAAAACAGAATCCCAAGCAGGCTGTGTGCTGTCAGTGCTGAACCTGATGTGGAGCTCAAACTCACAAACCGTGAGATCATGAGCTGAGCCAAAATCAAAAGTTAGACGCTTAACTGACTGAGCCACCCAGCTACCCCAAGGTTTTTCATCCACTTCAAATTTATTTTTGTGCATGGTATAAGAAAATGGTCCAGTTTCATCCTTTTGAATGCTTCTGTCCAGTTTTCCCAACAACATTGGATATTATTTCCTGCTTTGCTGAAGATCTGTTGACTATATAGTGTCAGAATAGTCAATTTCAATGATAATCAATTCAAGATCATATAGATACAATAGAGAGATACATATATACATAAAATTGGGAAACATTCTTATTAAATTCTTATAAAATTAACAGTACTAAAAAGAAAAAGAAAAAGAACTTACTCAGAGTTCAATGTTAAATGCCTAACTACTAAATTATTACCATATTAACACTTCCTCAGAATGGAAATCGTTTCAAGAATAGCTTTCACAATATTAATAAAATTCACTATATTAACATGTAAAGGTAACAAATTATACTATGCCCTTTCATAGATGAAAAAAGGAATTGAATGGCTTTCAACACTGATTCTTGTCAAAACAATGATCTTATGATAAATTAGGAATGGATTATGGTCTCCTTACTATGGTTACATCAGTTTTCCTTATTTGGTTAGAGAAACCAGAATTTGCATCCAAGGAATTTAAATAAAAAATAAATATGCTGAAGGTAAACCATAGATGGTAAAAGTAGAGAGAGCAGAGAATAAGACTTGGAAGCAAAACAAGAACATTGGAGGAGTTAAGGCAATTTACGACAATGCAGTCTGCAATAACAATTTACACTCCATTTCCTTTTCTTTCCATCACTCTAGTTTGAGGTTCAGCACCTTATAAAAGATAGAGTGATTATCTTAGCTTCAGTCATGGGCATCTCATTTGAAGAGAGAAAAAGAGAAAAACTTGGTTGTACTGTTAACAAGAATACACTCTGGTAAAAAAAGTAGTTTCTCAAGTGGAAATTTGTATGGCCTTAGGAAAATTAAAAAAAAAATAAATAACTTCAAATATCCCGTGGTCCAGATTTTTTTTTCCCTTTCAGTGTACACAAACACACACATATCTTTCTATCCAATTCTGATACATCTTTAAGTGATCCCTTCCACTTAAGTAAGTTCCCTCATAAAAAGTTCCAAAATATAACCAACTCTAAAAAGATGCTGCAACACCAGTTCCAACATCAGGTAAGCCATCATCTAGTTGCATGTTTCAGATAACTGGATCTGATGTCCATTCCTTCTCTTCTTTATATTTTGCCCATAAATATACTTCACAATACTTGAAATAAGTTGTAATTTTTCAGCTATTTTATGCATAATGGCAGGAAATGGAAGAATAAAGGAAAAATAAGTTGAGATTTTAAAATATATATGGCAAAAAAGAATGGAATATAATTTAATATCTCAATATTGCTATTTCTGAAATAATCACAAGGGCATTATTGACATTTATGATTATCTTTCTCTCCCATCCATTCTGTGCATTCCTTGCTATAAATGAGTTGCCTCAAAAGTGTGACTCAAATCTTAGTCCCAAAGGAACAGAGAAGTGTTTTTTGTTTGTTGTGATGCGTGGACAGAACTCTAGCAAAGCTTTATCATTTTAAACCTTGTGAACGAATTCCAGAAGTCCTACAGAAAACCCTCAGGTTCCATATATACAGGGAACCCTTGGTTCCCTGTACACTTTTGTCCCACAGTGACCTTATTTTCCCTCTATAGTCAAGATCAATCACCCTAGTAACACAGTAAGTTATCGCTGACTTTGTTCATTTGCACAAGGATCCCCAGATAACACTAATCATTCTAGTTTATAAACAAGTGGTGGTAGCTAAACCCTTAAATTCAGCAGAACCCAGAATCACAAGGAAGAAACATTCTCTCCCTTAAGTTGTAATTCAGTTTATTATAAGTAGTATCTTAAATTCCACCCCTTTATTTTTTTAAATTAGCTGCTCTAGGAGATTCATGGGCAATCCTGCTGAAAAATCCTATGGCTTATCAGCTCAATTGACTTATGATGTTTTTGAACATAAGAGAATATTTTATGTGAGGATTTATGCTTTCACACAACCACAAGATAATTTAAATAAGTTGTAAAAAGTGAATTAATGTGAGAGAAAGTATTAGTATTTACTTTGCTTACATTAACACGTGGTTCTTTAATGTGTACATATTTGTGTGAGAAAATAGAAGAAAGCTATTTCTCATGCCTCAAATAAGAGAAAAATATACATAATTTTCTCTGTGATGGCTTTAGGTATAAAAGATGGAGACATTCTTTTTTTATATATATTTCTATGAGACAACAGAGGAAGCCTCTACTTGATGCCTCAAATATAAAAGGAAAAATGTAACTTGATACTATCACCTTATTTTGATTATTTAAGATGGAGGCAGTTCAACTGTATGAGAAGTTAGGATGAGATAACCACCATTTATATCTTTTTCTTTCAAGACAAAGGGCTCAAAGAGAGATTACAGAGAGATTTTACTCTCCACAGTTTGTGGAGAGTAATGCTTCACCAAGAAAGGAAATAAAATCATAACAGTAACATATGTTTAAAAGACAACTAATACTATCTTAATATTACTAAAGAGATGCCAAGTAAAAGAGACTTTTAACAAATTTTGTCTCCAATATTTTAACTCACTCCCTTAGTAGCTAATAGAAAGAATCCATTGTTTTAGGTCTTCATAAAGTGAAGGGAGCCTAACTGAATTTGAACAACAACAACAAAAATATTAGCTGTATATTATGCTATTGGAGACATTTTACATTCTCATTCATGGTACAGAAAACATGAAATTGGACAGGAAAACACCCCAAGTTTGTAAGATACTATCTAATACTTTCATCATAAATTAACTTTCAATAATGCATCCAACTAACTTTAACACTAATTGTTTTTCATGTTGGTGTGTATAGAAAGATGCAAAATTCTTACAAAGTAGCCCATTGCTTTCATGTCTACTCTGTAAAGTAAGGTATTAAAAAGCAATAATGTATATCATTATGTAAGACTTAGTAAGTCTATGGGGGCTGGCATTGGAAGAACTATTACAAATAGCTGAAGAAAATGAAAATCTCCTATTTCAGTGAGGTCAATAACTGCTTCCATCATTCTGGAATCAATCTGTCTCTAGTTAACTAGTGTGTTCATTTGAGAACTTATATCTTATTGGGTGAATCTGAGCAAGTTTGATTTATACAGTCTGCTGAACTTTAGTGAGGTCAAATCATCATTGACCCAATGTAAAGTCTCCATCCTAAAGCCAGGGCCATATTTTTTAAGTTTATTTTTTTTATTTTGAGAGAGAAGGAGAGAGAGTGCTTGAAAGCATGAGTGAGGGGAGAGAGAGAGGAAGGCGGAGAGGGAAAGACAGAGAGAGAGAAAGAATCCCAAGCAGGGACTTGGAATGATGCAGGGCTCTATCCCAGGAACTCGCTAAATCACGACCTGAGCCAAAATCAAGAGTCAGATGCTTAACTGAATGAGCCATACAGGCACCCCATATTTGTACAACAGCACATTAAAGAGAATTAGTAAACAGACTGACTGATCTCTACTGGGTTGTTGGCAATCCCTTGCAATTATGAAGTACCTGTTTTCCATTGTGGACATTTTAATGAATATTCATAAGATATGAGGTCAGTAGTACACATATATTGTATCTCCTGCTGGGGTTGCCAGTTAAAATATAGAATGTCCATATTTGTGTCCCCTGAAAAGATGTATGTTGACTCTCCAATGTGATGGTATTTCTTTATTTAAATTTTTAATGTTTATTCATTTTTGAAAGAGAGACAGAGTGTGAGAGGGGGAGGAGCAGAGAGAGAGAAAGAGGGAGACACAGAATCTAAAGCAGGCCCCAGGCTCTGAGCTGTCAGGACAGAGCCCGATGTGGGGCTCAAACCCATGGACCGGACCGTGAGATCATGACCTGAGCCAAAGTCTGACGCTTAAATGACTGAGCTACCCAGACACTCCAATGTGTGATGGTATTTAGAAGTGGGGTTTTAGTGAGATTATTAAGTCATGGGTGTGGAGCCTTCAAGAACGAAATCAGTGCACTTATAAATGAGACCCCAGAGAACTCTCTTGCCCCTTATGCCATGTAAGGAAATAGCTAAGAGAATGCCATCTGTGAACCAGGAAACGCGACTTCAACTCATAATGAATCTGCAAAGTGCCTTGATTTTGCACTTGCCAGGTTTTGGAACTGTGAGAAATAAATGTTTGTTGTTTAAGCCACTCAGTCTATGGTATTTTGTTACAGTAGCCTAACAGACTAAGACACCCAAGTACCCAAGAATTTCAGGTAAGCAGTAACATTTGATGGAACATATTTTACTAAAAAACCATTTGTTGTATCTAGAATTTAAATTTAATTGTGTGTAAGCATTTGTATTTGTTAAATATAGCAACCCTACCCTGGACCCAACCACATGTCATCTAATGATGTCAACCATATATCTGATGTTGCTTATTCCATTCCCCCAAATATGTAGAAAATTTTGACCTGATATTTCATTTTGATGATTTACACATTTTAATATTTTCTTTTCATTTTTTCTGACATATTTTATTCACCAATTTATAGGCAATCTTTGAGTATAATTTTTTTCCAGTGATAGCTATGGAATAAAACACTGAATATCTTCACTTAACCAAACATGGGTTTGACTTGTGAATTTGCCTACTTGATATGACTGATTATTCACCTACTGCCTTAGACAGGATGCCCACATGAAAGAGGTGGTACCTTCAAACTGAGTACTTGAGGAAAGTTTAATGATTGTAAGAGCACTTATTTCAAAGATATGGTAGAATGTGGAGAAGTGGCAAGTGATAGTTCATTATCCTGGAACTAGTAACAAGTGAGGTGCTCCACTATTCTGGACTTAACTGAAGTAAACGTTTGTGGGGAGAGGGCCTTTTGACAGGAGAGAAACTGCCTGACCATGGCAATATTGCAGGTATTTAGCCAGGACAATAATTATCTGAACCCCATTTTTCTCCTTCCCCTCCTTTCTACACACTTGGAACTAGAGTATAAGAAACCTGAAGCAAAGGTCAGGTTCCTTGTGCTCACAGACAAGGCGAAGGATGGAGAAAGACAGTGAATATAGAGGAGTACCCTGAGGATATCCAAAACACTTCTGTGACCTTATTATTATTATTATTATCATTTGCTATGTTTTTCTGTCATTTTCTTAGTTTATCCCTTTCCTGGATCTCTCTGCATTCAACACCTTTAGTTGGTTGTTCTACTTTTCTCCGCAGTAATTTATTCCAGTTTGCATTTTTATTTAAATAGTAGATTAATACTTAAAAATTTATTTTAAAAACATATTTAACATTTTATTTTTTAATGCTCACTCATACTTCCTTTCCAGTAAACTAAGCAATGATAAAGAGCAGATAAATTAGCATTCACTAGTCCACCTCCAATGGTCTCAAATTATCTTGTTTACGTGAAACATCTGGCAATAGAATTCCTTTGAGGGAACATATTAAAAAAATAATAAGTAGTTTGATCTGATTGAAATTGAAGTGGTGAAGGCAAGGGTTACCAGAGATGAAATAATGAAATAAATAGCTGAAATACTTTGGGGGGTGGAGAGGGTGGCTAAAAATTGCTGGTGAAGCTTAGAATACAGAACAATATAGAGAAAAATAAATGACAGTTTCATAACCAAAAGGAAGTTTATAGATATGTCAAATATTTAAATTTAACTTTTATTTAGACTGCTCTTCCACCTTGAGACCTAGCTCATTCACCAATGTTCTGAATGACATTAAGCAATATTAGTTCAATGATGATTCAACACAAGTGAAATTACCTCAACTGAAAAACGAATATAACTTCACAATTTCAAATATTTACAAATTTGGTATTTGTAACATAATCTCTGGATTTCAGGCAAAGGTGCAGATATTATATCCATTTTATTTTTTTTTAATTTTTTTTTCAATGTTTATTTATTTTTGGGACAGAGAGAGACAGAGCATGAACGGGGGAGGGGCAGAGAGAGAGGGAGACACAGAATCGGAAACAGGCTCCAGGCTCTGAGCCATCAGCCCAGAGCCTGACGCGGGGCTCGAACTCACGGACCGCGAGATCGTGACCTGGCTGAAGTCGGACGCTTAACCGACTGCGCCACCCAGGCGCCCCTATTATATCCATTTTAAAGAAAAATAAAGTTACTCTTGAAGATTGTCTTAGCTTGGTCTATTATAACAAAAGGACATAGTCTGAGTGGCTTAACACAAAAGTTTATTTTTCACACTTCTGGAAACTGGAAACCTAAGATTAGGGTGCTAGCATGGTCATGTTCTGGTCAGGGTTTTCTTCTTCACTTGCAAAAGGCTGGTTCTCTCTGTGTCCTCAGATGGTAGACACGAGAGAGAGAGAGAGAGAGAGAGAGAGAGAGAGAGAGAGAGAGAGCCCAAGCTGTGGTGTCTTCTCCTTTTCTTACAAGAACACTAATCCCATTATGAGGACTCTACTCTTCATGATCTCATCTAAATTTAATTACCTCCCAAAGGCTCTACAACAAGAACCATCACATTAGGGTGATAACAATAAGACAGTAATAGACCCCAAATAGAGTCAGTTATGCTAAGTCCCAAACTAAGACACCAAACCAAGGCCCGATTACAGTTTTCGCACACCTAGAAATAGAAGATTAAATCAATCAGGAGGAATTGCCTAATGAGCACTGCCTAACAGACCCCTACCATCCCCCAAAGGAAAGTGACTGTGCAATAGCCAACTGCCCACTTTATTTTCCTAGTGCAATTTTCTTACTTCTCCCTTCTGCCTATAAAAGTTTTAATTTTATACAGCTCTTTTCTATCCACTAGATTGGATGCTGCCTGATTCAAATAAGTTTTTCTCAAATAAATTCTTAAAAGTTTTTAAATGCTTCAGTTTGTCTTTTAACAAAATTTGAGGACTTCAACATATGAATTGGGGATGAGACACAGAAATTCAGTCCATAATAGAGATGTTAAATCACCAATATTATTTAGTTGAGTTTTGCTTGCTAGGTTGAAGTAAGTATAGTTTTATATTCCTTAGAGACAGTTAACTATACTATACACTGATCTTTCATAAAGTGTTCATATTACCAGTTTTAATATCCTAGAAATTAAGCCTGTCAAATGGAATGCACTATCAATATTTCTACCCATTCTCTATAGAATACCTTGTATCAATAATAAGGATTCTTTAATATTTCCAATTTCCAGCAGAGTTTTCTTTTCTCTTTCAGTGTATTTGTGAGTTTTTAGAAATTAGTAATTGAATGGATAAAATGGTTTATTAAATGGAATGTTTTATTGAACATAACCCATGTATCTCACTAGCAATTTATTGTGATATAATCTTATTTCCAATAAAAAAAAATAGATGGCCAGAAATATAAATGATAGGTACATGATAGGTAGATAGAAGATAAACACAAGATATTAAGAGAATGTGATTAAAATTGTGCCCAAATATCTACTCATTCAACAATGAAGCATTAGGTTTTAAGCAGAATGCCATTTAGGATAGTAAAGTGAAATGTTCTGTTGGGTCAGCTCCTTATATATCTAAATAAATATATCAAGTTAAATTTAAAAAATTCTAAATTCATTAAGTGAAGAAAAAAAAGGATACTGCTAGCTGTCATCATACGTTTTTGAATATATGGGAATGTCGAACTGAAATTAAACATAGAATATAGAACATAGAAATTAAAGTCACACATTATTTTCCCAAAAAATTCTCATAAAATCCAATGGAATAAGTAAACATGTGGATAGGTTGCTATCATGGAATATGTGGGTAAGTTAATATTATGGATAACAGGTTGCATTACTTTTGTTTTCTAAAATGAGTATTATTGAAATCACATATAGTAAAATAAGTCACATCTTTTAAGAAGCCTCAAGTATGACTAAATGGAGTTTGAAATAAAAATTATGGAGATTATATTGAGAGACATGGGCTTTTAAAAATGTTTTTTCATGTTTAATTATTTTGAGAGACAGTGAGCACGTACATGCACACATGAGCGGAGGAGGGGCAGAGAGAGAGGGAGAGGAAGAATCCCAAGTAGGTTCTGTGCTGTTAGTGCAAGTCCAACATGGTGCTCGATCTCACAAACCACAAGATCATAACATTACCTGAAATCAAGAGTCAGAAACTCCACCCAAGTGCCTTTAAAATTGTGGTTTAGAGAGGAACTCCAACATGCTATTCTATTGTAGCCTGAATGTAGCAATAAATGCAAGACCAATTCTGAATACATGTAGCTGATTTTGTATAAGATGTGGCATCTTCTGTTTTTCAGGTAACATAACTAAATTTTATTTTCATGACATTTTAGAATAAAAGCAGCCACTAAAATCCAGTTATTGGTGAACAGAAATAATAGGGACTGTTCTCTAAGGAAAAAAAAAAAAATCACACACTAACAAGTAAAAATTTCCAAAGACTTCAGAGAGTTGAGAAGACAAGACTTGCTGGAGCGTCCTTTTATAATTGAAGAATCGCTATATTAAATAGAAGCCACTACATACACTGAAGAATGAGTTCCTCGTAATGTTAAATTGGACCTGACAGGAGTACAAGTATCATTATACATGAATCGTTTTCTTTCAAAGAGGGATCTTAAGGGGGGAAAATCAATTTCTATGGTATTCTTGGGAATTTTAAAATTATTAACCTCAAAATAATGACCTATTCAGAGAAGTGAGAAAATACTGTTCATGTTCACATAGAATTAGCCTAATTTTACATCATAGATCACTGCAGTTTTTCTTAGATTTGATGGCTCTGAAGTATCGCCTGTTTTAAAAGGAACTGAATTATTTTACTCTCAATCCCAAGGCTTTCATTCTCTTAACACAACATTTCTTAGCAATTCAGTCTTGAGATATTGCTCAGCTTTGATGGGGAGAAATTAGAAAAAGGGACAGAAAAAGCAAGTGGAAGTTATTCCTTTAAATCAGTTATGTAAAGTTTGGTTCTTAAACTGAAATTGCTAACATCCATTAATAATATCGCTTTGTTAAACTGAAGAATAGTAAATTAACAAATTCATCAAAAACATCCATCAAGTTTTAGCCTAAAGAAATTTTTACAAAGCTGCAATAAGCTGGGAAGACAGTCTTTAAGCGAGATTCTCACATTACGCTTAACTAGACAATTTTAAATTGAGTTGTCAAAATAAACTATTTTTTTTCCTAACCAATAAAACCAGTCAATTCAGATTCAATTACTAAGGCTCTTTCACTGGAATTCATTCACTCTTCAAAAACATGTTATTTAAAGCCTTTAAATGTTACTTGATAGTGTTAAGTTGCTATACACGTTTTGATTTTAAAATAGGATAAGGTCAGCAGAGTCCATTTCTACCTCAAAATCACAAAAGCATATTCATATCTAGGCATGCTGCATTTAATGAAGGCGTTAAACCTAATAGTAAAATGTGGGATAATTTTAGTCATAGCTGATAATTTTGATACATGGCTGGCAACAGTCGACAAATGATAATTTAACTTATTTAAAGAAATGCACCTTCACATTTTCATAAAACAGTTCAAAGTTTAAACTTTATTCACGTTACTACGTATTGACAATAATGACTCCTATGACCTGAATGGTTTGTGGCCCTCTGCCCTACTAGGCAAAGCAATTAAACAACAAGGAGTAAAATAATATGCCAAACTCTCTTTGATACAGTTTTTTTTCCCTCAACTGTCCAGTAAATATTACTTTATAAACTAAAGACTAGACTGTTTAGGGATGGAATAATTTTAGAGAAATTGTCTGGATTTTTACAAAAGTTAACATTAGTTTCCTAATGAAATACAGAGAGAAGTTAGTCTAACATCTATGCAACTTTAGATACTGCTGTGGTTATCACTCTTTTCTGCTTGAAATATCCTTTTCTCTATGAGTGCATTTTAAGTAGAAATTAAGATTACAGCACAATCTGATGTTAAGAAAAAATAGTTATAAGCATTCCAAGAAACTATTTTCTCATGACCAATTAACTTGAGATGCTAATGCAAAGATGAAATGGAAATACCACTCAAGATAAATTTCAAAATCATAAATGTCGTAAGACTTCAATAAGTATAATATATTGGAATACATGTTAATGAGGATATTCTGTTAGCTTTCAGGCCAATGAAAAAAAAGGACAGTAGAAAATAATGGTATTATGACTGCAATTCACAAAATGCATTTTCCCAGTATTGTAATTGGTATATTTTGGTCTGCCTCATAAGCGTGCTTCATTAACTCTGAAACAGCACACTATCCAAAAGTTGTTCCTAAGGCTCTGATTGTTGATGATTCCTTTCCAAAATTGTTATGACTCATTTGAACGAGAGTGTTTTTGTTCATACTGAATATTAAGTTTTAAAAAACCCTGCAATATGTTAATAAAGGACTTTGATGAGTATGGCAATATGTCAGTGAATGTGACAATATTAACCTAAATTTTTCATTGGATACACACCTGAAAACTTGTTTACTAAAAAAAGAAATAAAGTCCCTTGATTTAAAATAAAAATAGAAAGTCTGAGACATTTAGACATCCCTGAATAATTACCATTGGTGTTGCCTCTGTTTATAGGAAGATACTGTGTTGGTCATGTTTTATTAAAAGAAAATGAAAGTTCTATATTTGTTAATTTATAGATAAGAAAATATTGTGCTATACTTTTAAGAGAAAGTGTGTTTTTATTGCAGTGTAGATCACATATTAGAATGTAAAAATATCACTAAATTTACCATAAAATAAATAATGAATTTGAAGTATATCTTAAGATGCTATTTTAAAAAAATTACTAAAATACTGTGGCGCCTGGGTGGCTCAGTTGGTTAAGCAGCTGACTTCAGCTCAGGTCATGATCTCACAGCTCGTGAGTTCCTGAGTTCGAGTTCCACGTGGGGCTCTGTGCTGACAGCTGGGTGCCTGGAGCCTGCTTTGGATTCCGTCTTCCTCTCTCCCTGCCCCTTCCCCACTTGTACATGCACGTACACATGCTCTCTCTCTTTCTTAAACATAAATAAATGGGCTTTGAAAAAAAATATACCAAGACAACTTCTTAGTTAAAAAAGATATGCCATATGACCAAAAGATTCCACTACTACATATCTATTCAAGAAAAATGAAACATATGTCCACACAAAAATTTGTGTAATAATGTTTACAGCAGCATTACTCATAATAGGCCAAAGGGGAAACAATCTAAAGGCTCATCAACTGATGATGAACAAACTGTGGTACATCCATACAGTTGGATAGTATTTGGCAATAGGTAGGAATGAAGAACTGATACATGTGACACCATGCATGAACTTTGAAAATATTTTGCTCAGTAAAAGAAACATGATGCACAAAAAGCATTTATTATTAAATGCCATTATATGAAATATCCAAAAGCCAGTTCTATAGTAACATAAAATAATGTCTTTCTATTACTGGGGGCAGGAATGGATAGTGACTTTAAATTGCCACAAGTTTTCCTTTTAAGATTATGGAAATGTTCTAAAATTACATTGTGGAGATGGTCTTATAACTCTGTAAATATATTGAAATTCATTGTGTTATAAACTTGAAAGAGGTTAATATTATAGAATTTGAATGACATCACATAAAAGTATTAAAAATTTACTGAGATACTACCTTAGATCAGGAATTCACAGGTGTACAAGATATAAGAGCCAAAAAAATGAGCATTTATTCTGTGGGTTTACTGTTTAGTGTGTAGAGACAGACATAAAAGCAAATCAATGTATTTAAATGCCAAAGTGACATCATAAGCATATTTGTAATCAAATAGTTAATTTAAAAAAGTGTGGTTGTTTCTGTATTTGGTGACAGATTTGTGATAATTGTGTACTGAAAATGTCTATATTTGTAATTATAAGTATGTAATTTAATCTTACTACGTTTCTATGTATATAGGGAAGAAAATTAGAAGGTGAAATTTGAGTAATTGTATTAGATTACCAAATGTATACTTCGCAAAGAAGTAGTACAATTTACTTGCTTAATTATAGTAGTGGGTGAAGACCAAGGTCGGTTCAGTCACAGGAGTAAAGTTTTTCAAATATAGCACATCAGTTCATCCAGATACATTAAAGTAAGAACGCATAAACAACTGTCAGAGAATTTCTTATTAAGCACATGACAGAATTCCTTGGTTTAAAATGTGACTTAATTTGTGTTCAGCAGTAAATATTGACTCTGAAAACAAATTCAGCATACTAATTGCTTTGTGTTAGTACTTAGACTCTCCTAAACTCCAAGTGCAAATGTATGTAAATTAGGCAAATTATTCTTTCAAACTAATTGCCTAGTGATACTTGACTAAACCACAACATAATGTGTCTTGTGCTCATCTGTATCACAAAATATTTATATTATGTGAACATACTCTCCAAATCACTCATCAGTTAATCTATTTGTTCATTGACTCACTCATTTGTTCATTCATTCAATTGCTTATTAATTCATTTAGTTGATGTAACTTGTGTTTATTCTGAACATTTTCATTGCCATACATTCAGAATACTTATCTTAAAAAGACTATCAATTATTATACATTTTTTAATATGTATGTGTTTATGTATGTATAATTATATATGGGTTTATATATAATACATATATATGGATTTGTATATAAATACTATATATATATATTTCTGTATTCATATGTTTATATACAGAGAGAGAGAGACAGAGAGAGAGGGGCAAAGACAGAGCAAGCAGAAACATTTTTCACAGTGCATTCAAAATAGCTTTTTTATTTTTAAATTTTTTTTTCTTTTCTTTTTTTTCAACGTTTTTATTTATTTTTGGGACAGAGAGAGACAGAGCATGAACGGGGGAGGGGCAGAGAGAGAGGGAGACACAGAATCGGAAACAGGCTCCAGGCTCCGAGCCATCAGCCCAGAGCCTGATGCGGGGCTCGAACTCACGGACCACGAGATCATGACCTGGCTGAAGTCGGACGCCCAACCGACTGCGCCACCCAGGCGCCCCGCTTTTTTATTTTTAAACATATCATATCATTAATTCCACTGCTCAAAAAGAGCCAATGGGTTCCTTCTGAAGTCAGAGTAAAATCCAAAGTACTAGTTATATGACATGGGTTATCTTGTACCACTCTACCCCTTGCTCATTCTCTTCATATTCACTGATCTACTTGATTCTTCTTAAAACAACACCTATGGTCACAGCCTTTGCACTTGTTGATCTAATATAAATGCTGTCAAAGATATCTACATGGCCCTTTACCAAATTTCCTGAGGATCCTTCATTAAACATGTTAATTAAAATAGATCTAACTTATCTCTCCTTACCTCTTAACATATTCTGTTTTTTCCTTTTATCTATCTCAAAATGTAATGGGAAAATATACCAGTCCACATGGGTAGCACGTATAGCATGGGTAGCACAGCATTATTTTGCTGTATTATTACAAGAGAGCCAGTTATCAGCTAATAATGGAATCGGTCTTTTAGACTTTGGCATGGGTGACACTTGAGTCAAAGAAGCCAATGCAGGTGTCTTAGTGTCATATATGACATACGTTTCACATATAGTGAAATGTTGTAAGTATTCTGCAAGACATAGTTTGTTGGTGTAACTGAACTATTTTATGGATTAACTATTTTCTTTGAATTTTTGTTGCTTCTGTTGTTAGACTTCTACCTTTGACAATCACCTTGACTTCCATGTTTTTGAAGTTGGTGGGTATGCATTGTATGAAAATTACCCTGCTCAATTTATTCAGACTGGTTAAAAATAAGAGGGATTACTCTGCTTATTTGCATATGCATGAGTGCTACATTTTATTACAAAAGAATAAAAAGGAAATAGAAATTTAAAAGTTAGGGTACACATTATTAGGTGTCTAAAAGCATATAGCATTTAAGGAGGATTTTTCTTTTATCCTAGGGCTCCTGGTTGGCCTGTGAATCAAAGACTGAGAACCCAGTCTGTAGAGCCTACTGACACAACTTTTATAGAGCAATCTGAATTTTGATTATATTGGTTTAATGTACTTGTATGGATTTATAGGTACAAAGTATTTGATTGATTAAACCATAGTCTTTCTTAAGCTGCTAGCAGATAATAAAGGGCTATTTGACTTTGAGTGGATATTTTCTATTAGACTTTCAATCTCTCTAAAAGGACCTCAAAGTTTCTCTAGTGGAATGAAGGCAATTGCTATATGGTCCTTAAAGCAAATTGGAGTGCTTTCTCCAATTTACTTATCCTTAAAACTGCTATAAAGAATCTCCTGGACTTTTAAACCTTGGTTTCTTTTTTTTTTTATTAAAAATTTTTTTCAACGTTTTTTATTTTATTTTTGGGACAGAGAGAGACAGAGCATGAATGGGGGAGGGGCAGAGAGAGAGGGAGACACAGAATCGGAAACAGGCTCCAGGTTCCGAGCCATCAGCCCAGAGCCTGACGCGGGCTCGAACTCACGGACCGCGAGATCGTGACCTGGCTGAAGTCGGACGCTTAACCAACTGCGCCACCCAGGCGCCCCTAAACCTTGGTTTCTTATATATATGATAATTTATTTTGTTCAAGAATAAGCTTCACATACAGGCGCCTGAGTGGCTCAGGAGGTAGAGCACACAAATTTTGATCTCACTGTTATGAGTTCAAGCCGATGTTGGACATGGAGCCTACTGACTTAAAAAAATAAGAATAAACTTCTTCTAAAATATATAAAGTTACCTAGTATTATAGAATATATTATTTCAAGATTCCTGCTGGATTTATCTAGTAAAGGTATATTTTTCAAATTTTAAAGATACTTTAAAAGCCTTATTGTTTGGGGCACCTGGGTGGCTCAGCTCACTGGTTAAGTGTCCAGACTCTTGATTTTGGCTCAGATCATGGTCTCATAGTCATGAGATAGAGCCTTGAGTCAGGCTCCAGTGTGATTCTTAAGGTTCTCTCTCACCCTCTCTCTCTGCCTCTTATTCTCTCAAAAAAAAAAAAAAAAAAAAAAAAAAAAAAAAAGCAAGCCTTATTGCCAAGAACACTAATACAATCCCTGCTCCTATAGGTTGGGGTAGATGAAAGGTGAAAGTAGAAAGTTTTTAATAGGTCTTCTTCACTGGTATGATTTTGGTGGCATTGTATATTTACAAAGAGTATAGTAATTACATTAGTGGTACATTGTAAAAAGCCATCAAGTCAATTTTATCAGGTAAATTTGGAAGGATATTATTCAAAAAAAAAAACAATGCTATTTTCTCTTGCACAGAAATGTGCTACTATTGTTTTATTCTAATATTCTTTCAAGGATGCCTTTCCATGTACACACAAAAACAGAGTTTGAGTGTGACTTGTGAATTTTTGATCATCTGGTTGAGGTTCTACTATATTTATTTTGTTGCTTAAATTATTTCTGGCTTTGGCCATTGCAGTTGCTTTCATTTGGCTTCTATGTGTCTTTGACATACACCCATCCTCGTAAATTTTCTTTGAGTATTGCTTTTCTTTGTGGCATAAGATGTGCCAGGCTTATCTTGTATGTTTCCTGCCCCAGTGCTAGAACCAGCCATTTCTCCAGGGATCCCTGATTTCCTTTATTGGGGAATGGTATTAGGCCATCTTCTGAGTGTTAGTTGTGCTTGTTGCTCTTGGGATAGCATTGCTTCTTTGACTTTTTTCAGCTGACAGACAAAAAAAATGTGTGTATACTATCCCATATATGTATATAATGTGTAAGTATTTTTATATGTGGTCATCGGTAACTATATTAAGCTATACCTGACTTCAAAATGATGTCATCTACTCTAATCCATTACCATACAGATCACTTTGGCCTCCTTCCCTTGCTTATGTCTAATTCATCCCACTTTAACAGCGAGAATCCTATGGACTATTCGTTTATTTGTTTAATTTAAAAAATCACACACAGTTGATGCAGAACTGTTAACTCATAACCCTGGTGAAGACAACTTTATCAACTAGACTCTAATTGTTATATATGATTCTTTATGCTTTTATTTTTATAGACCCCACTCATTTCCAAAATACCACATAAGTACCTTTTGCCTTGATTCTCTTCAGTGCCAATACTAAATAATGGCAGCACTAAATGCAGTAAGAATGAGGAGAAAACAGATCACTTGTGCATCGCTGAGAATGTAAAATGTACTGCTACTCCAGAAAACAATTCGGAAGTTTCTTATAAAAATAAAGATAGTTACTTCATGACTCAATGATTGCACACTTAAGTATTTATACCAGATAATAAAAAAATACACAAAACCTGTCCATGGATGTCCATAGCAGTTTTATTTATACTAGGCAAAAACTGGTAACAACGTAGTTGTCTTTTAATGAAAGAATGGTTATACAACGTATGGTAAAAATCATATATACTATGAAATTCTCTTCAGCAAAAAATAGAAGAGAGAGAAAGAGAGATACAAAGATGGAGATGGAGATGGAGATGGAGATGCGAGAGACAGAGGGAAAGAAAGAAAGAAAAGAAAAGAAAAGAAAAGAAAAGAAAAGAAAAGAAAAGAAAAGAAAAGAAAAGAAAAGAAAGATAAAATGCAATGGACATTCAAAAACTTAAATGAATTACACGATTATTTTGTGTGGTTATAAAAACAATATAGGAAGGATCTTTGTAATGATAGAAGTTTGCAGTATCTTTTTTTTAATTTTTAAAAATGTTTTACTTATTTTAGAGAGACAGAGTGGGAGTCAGAAAGGGGCAGAAAGAGAGGGAGACACAGAATCTGAAGCAGGCTCCAGGCTCCAAGCTGTCAGCACAGAGCCGGATGTGGGGCTCGAACTCACAAACCGTGAGATCATGACCTGAGCCGAAGTCGGACGCTTATTCGACTGAGCCACCCAGGCACACCTGCACTATCTTGACTGTAGTGGTACATACCTGAATCTAGAAATGTGATAAAATTGCATAAAACAAGACACACACACACACACACACACACACACACACACACACACAAACACACACAAGTATATGTTAAACTAAGGAAATCTAAATAAAGTATGTGGATATATCAAAGTAAATATTCTGGTTATGATATTGTATTTAGTTTGCAAGATGTTACCATTAGGGAAACAGGATAAAGGGTATATGAGAGCATCTTGTATTATAATTTATAACTACATGCAAATTTATACTTCTCTATAAAATTTAATTTAAAAATTCAATTACAAAAACTGCAAGGATAAAAAACATTTCTCTAAGGACTAATATCATGGCAAAAGGTTTTGTGCCCTTGATAAAGATATTTTACAAAAATTTAAAGAGAGAGTCTCAAATGCACATTGAAAGTGAGGGCATGGAGACCCATCTGTCATGATAATGGATCTCAAAAAGAAGACAGAGTATCCATACTTATACCATAAAAACTAGATTTTAAACCAAAGACTGTAACAAGAAATGAAGAAGGCATGATAACATAATAAAGGGGTCTATCCATCACGAAAATCTAATAATTGTAAATATTTATGGCCCTAACTTGAAGAACCGAAATATATAAATCAATTAATAATGAACATAAAGAAATTCACTGATAATAATTTAATAATAGCAAGGGACTTTAACACCCCACTCACAGTAATAGAAAGATCATTTAAGCAGAAAATCAACAAGGAAACAATGACTATGAATGATACACTGGATCAGATGGACATAACAGATATATACAGAATATTTCATCCTAAAGCAGCAGAATACACAATCTTTCAAATTATTTTTAATGTTTATTTATTTTTTAAATGTAGATCTGTATGTAACATCTACTCTTTAAATTTTTTTTTTCAGCGTTTATTTATTTTTGGGACAGAGAGAGACAGAGCATGAACGGGGGAGGGGCAGAGAGAGAGGGAGACACAGAATCGGAAACAGGCTCCAGCCTCTGAGCCATCAGCCCAGAGCCCGATGCGGGGCTCGAACTCCCGGACTGCAAGATCGTGACCTGGCTGAAGTCGGACGCTTAACCGACTGCACCACCCAGGCGCCCCTGTTTATTTATTTTTGAGAGAAAGAGAGAGAGCATGAGCAGGGGAGAGGTGGAAAGAGAGGGTGGAAGAGGAACCAAATCAGGTTCTGTGCTGACAGCAGTGAGCCCGATGTGGGGCTTGAACTCAAGAACTGTGAGACCAAGACCTGAGTCGAAGTCAGACACTTAAATGACTGAGCCACTTAAGCACTCCCAATTTCTATTTGAGTGCAAATGGAACATTCTCCAGAAGACATCACATACTGGGTCATAATTCAGCCCTCAACCATTACAAAAAGATTGAGATCATACCATGCATATCATACCACAACACTATGAAATGAAGTCAACCACAAGAAAAAATTTAGAAAGAACGCAAATACATGGAGCTTAAAGAACTTCATACTAAAAATGAATGATTAACCAGGAAATTGAAGAAGAAATGAAAAATACATGGGAACAAGTGATAATGAAAACATGATAGTCCAAAACCTTTGGAATGCATCAAAGCAGTCCTAAAGGGAAGTACAGATCTACATCAAGAAGCAAAAAAAAATCTCAAATACACAAACTAATAACACTACAACTATGGGAATTAGAAAATAAAATGAAACAAAAACAAAAAAACAGCAAATAAAGCCAAAGCCAGCAGAAGAAGGGAAATAATACAGATTAGAGAAGAAATAAAAGATACAGAAACAAACAAACAAACAAACAAACAAAACCACAGTAGAACAGATCAAAGAAACTAAAAGCTGGTTCTCTGAAAGAATTAATAAAATTTATAACTCCCAGCCAGACTTATCAAAAAGAAAAGAGAAATGACCCAAATAAATAAATCACGAATGAAAAAGAAGGGATCACAACCAACACCACAGAAATACAAACAATTGTAGAAGAATATTATAAAGCATTTTATGCCAACAAATTGGGCAATCTGGAAGAAATGGATAAATTCCTAGAAACATACAAACTACCAAAACTGAAAGAAGAACAAATCGAAAATTTGAACAGACCCATAACCAGCAAAGAAATTCGATCAGTAATCAAAAATCTCCCAACAAAAGACCAAGGTCAGATAGCTTCCGAAAGAAATTCTACCAGGAAGTTAAAGAAGAGTTAATACCTATTTTTCTCAAACTGTTCCAAAACATAGAAGTGGAAGGAAAACTTCCAAACTTATTCTACAAGGCCAGCATGGCCGTGACTCCAAAAACAGACAGACTCCAGTAAAAAAAAAGAAATACAGGCCAATATCCCTGACGAACATACATGCAAAAATTCTCAACAAGATACTAGTAAATTGAATCCAACATTACACTAAAAGAATTATTCACCATGATCAACTAGGTTTTATTCCTGAGCTCCAGGGGTGGTTCAATGTTCACAAATCAATCAACATAATAAGTACATTAATAAAAGAAGTGATAACTATCATACAATCCTGTCAATGTATTAAAAAAAAAAGCATTTGACAAAATAGAGCATCAATTCTTGAGAAAAATCCTCAACATAGTAGGGCTAGAGGGAACATACTTGAACATTATAAAGGCCATATATGAAAGACAAATATCTTCTAATATCTTCAATGAGGAAAAACTGAAAGTTTTTCCTTTATGATCAGGAACAAGACAGGGATGTCCACTCACACACACATGTCCACTCACACTGTTATTTAACATAGTACTGGAAGTCCTAGCCTCAGCAATCAGACATCAAAAAGAAATAAAAGGCATCCAAATCATCAAGGAAGAAGTCAAACTTTCACTATTTGCAGATAACATGATTCAACTCTATGTAGAAAACCCAAAAGACTCAACCAAAAAGATTGCTAGAACTAATACATAAATTCAGCAAAGTTTCAAGATGCAAAATCAATTATAGAAATCTGTTGCATTTCTATAAACCAATAATGAAGCAGCAGAAAATAAAAACAAAGAATCGATCCCATTTACAACTGCACCCAAAACAATATGATACCTAGGAATAAATCTAACCAAGATAAATATCTGTACCTGAAAACTATAGAACACTTATGGAAGAAATTGAAGAGGACACAAAGAAATGGGAAAACATTCTGTGCTCATGGATGGAAGAACAAACATTGTTAAAATGTCTATGCTACCCCCAAAAAACTACACATTTAATGCAGTCCCTATCAAAACACCAAGAGCATTTTTCACAGAGCTAGAACAAACTACCCTAAAATTTGTATGGAACCACAAAAGACTTCCAATAGCCAAAGCAATCTTGAAAAGGAAAAGTAAAGCTGAAGGCATCAGGATTCCAGACTTCAAATTATGTTACAGAGATACAGTCATCAGGAAAGTATGTTACTAGCACAAAAACAGACACATAGATCAATGGAACAGAATAGAAAACCCAGAAATTGACCCACATCTATTTGGTCAACTAATCTTCAAGATAGCAGGAATGAATAGCAATGGGAAAAAGTCTCTTCAACAAATGGTGTTGGGAAAACTGAACAGCAACGTGCAGAAGAATGAAATTGGACCACTTTCTTACACCAACCACAAACATAAATTCAAAATGGATGAAAGACTTGAATGTTAGACAGGAAACCACCAAAATCCTAGAGGGGAACAGAGGCAGCAATCCCTTTCACTTGGAGCAACTTCTTTACTAGACTGTCTCCTGAGGCAAGGAAAAGAAAAGCAAACATGAAGTATTGGGACGTTATCAAAATAAAGTCCTTCTGTGCAGGGAAGGAAACAATAAACAAACTAAAAGACAAGCAATGAGAGAAGATATGATATATCTGATAAAAGGTTGGTATCCAAAATCTATGAAGAACTCAAACTCAACACCCCAAAAATAAACGAGCCAGTTAAGAAATGAGCAGAAAACATGAATAGACCTTTTTCCAAAGAAGATATTCAGATGGTTAACAGACACATGAAAAGATGCTCAACATCAATTGTCGTTGTCAGGGAAATGCAAATCAAAACAATGAGATACCACTGCACACCCCTGTAAGAATGGCTAAGATTAACAACACAAGAGACACCAGGTGCTAGCAGCGAGGCAGGGAAAGGGGAATCCTCTCCTCTTACACTGTTGGTGGGAATGTAAACTGGTACAGCAATTCTGCAGAATGGAAGTTCCTCAAAAAGTTAAAAATAAAACTGCCCTACTATCTAGCAATTGCACTATGAGGTATCCACCCAAAGGACACAAAAATACTGATTTAAAAAGGCATATGGATCCCGATGTTTATAGCAGCATTATCAAAAACAGTCAAGGGGCGCCTGGGTGGCGCAGTCGGTTAAGCGTCCGACTTCAGCCAGGTCACGATCTCGCGGTCCGTGAGTTCGAGCCCCGCGTCGGGCTCTGGGCTGATGGCTCAGAGCCTGGAGCCTGTTTCCGATTCTGTGTCTCCCTCTCTCTCTGCCCCTCCCCCGTTCATGCTCTGTCTCTCTCTGTCCCAAAAATAAATAAACGTTGAAAAAAAAATTAAAAAAAAAAAAAAAAAAAAAAAAAAAAAAAGAAAAACAGTCAAACTATGGAAAGAGCCCATATTATATATATAATATGTATATATAATACATATACAGTGGAATATTACTCATCCACCAAAAAGAATGATATAGATGGAGCTAGAGTATATTATGTTAAGTGAAATAATCCAGTCAGAGAAGGGAAAATATTATATGATTTCACTCATACGTGGAACTTAAGTAACAAAACAGATGAACATATGGGAAGTAAAAAAAAAAGGAGGGAATCAAACCATAGGAGACTTAACTACAGAGAACAAAGTAAAGGCTAATGGAGGGAGTGGGTGGGGGATGGGCTAAATGAGTGATGGGTATTAGGGAGGGCACTTGTGATGAGCATAAGTTGTATGTAAGTGATGTTATATGTAAGCTACATGTAGTGATAAATCACTAAATTCTACACGTGAAACCAATTTTACCATATATGTTAGCTAAAAAGAGTTTAAATAAAAACTTGAGAAAGAAAAGAAATAGTCTACAAGTTAACCCCAAAATGGCTGAAGGATATGAACAGTTCACACATAAAAAAAAAGGGTGAATATCGTAAACCTATGAAAATATTGTTAAGCCCATTCCTAGTCAAATAAATAAAATATTCCAGGGCACACATTAAAATAATTACATTCAATGTACACAGAAAAAAATGAGAATTAAAATATAATAATAGATATAAATATTATTACTATGAAGCAAATAGGAAAAGAAAAATAAAATAACAAAAATCCTATTGGAAATTTAGAAAGCAAACAGCAAGATAATAAATTTAAATATAAATCTATCAGAAGACATATTAAATGCAAATTTTCTAAACTCTTCCTAAAGTGCATACATTTTCAGACTATAGTAATGAGAAACTAAACTACATTTACTGCTCTTTATAAACACACATAGAATTTATAGAACACACTCACATACATTAGGATGCAGAAAGCCTGAAAATAAATATTCAGAAAAAGATTTTTTATGCAAACATTAAAAGGTGGCAAAGATGGCTATCTAAATATTAGATAAAATTTAAGGCCAAAAAATACAGGCGGTAAAGAGATGTATTATTTTGATTCGAATATTTCTTGTATAAGAAGATGTAATAATCCTAAAGATTATATACCTAATAAGAGTATTTTTCAAAAAAAAAAAAAAAAAAAAGGAAGACTTGACAGAACAAATGCTCGGGAAAAAAAAATCCAGAGTAAGTATTTTAACATACCTCTTTTAAAAACTGATAAAACACGCAAACAAAAAGATCAATAAAAACATAGAAATTTACATAACATGGTTAAGTGCTGATGTATTTGAGATATGTGGAATACCATATCCAACATCTGCAAAATATATTCTTTTCAAATGCATGTTGAAATTAACATGTTCGAATATAAAACCTGTAGTAACCAATATCAAAACCTTGAAATCACTTCTGTGTATGTTTTCTTAATATGTACAATCACACTAGAATGCAAATTAGAAAGCTAACTGGAAAATCTCCAATGGTTTAGAAACTGAGCTACACAAATCTACATAACCTACAGGTCAAAGAAGAATTCAAATATGAGTGAGCAAATGTTTTCAATGTAATGGTTATGAAAATCAACATATTAAATATTGTGGGGTCTACATAGATAAAGCATGTCTAGGAGATTGTTTTTTAAAAGCAAAGAATGGGAACTGCTTCAAGCATTATTTATTCATTAACTAGATAAATAAACTGTGACATGTTCATGCAATGGGATACCACAGTATTGAAAATAAATGAAAAGTTTGTATACACAATTCTATGAATAAATATCACAGACATAATACTGAGGGTAACAGCCAGATGTATCACAACACTAACCTTATTATATTCGATTTATATTAAATGCAAAATGGTAGAAGTCAGAACAGTGGCTGTCCTTAAAGCTGTACAGCTGGAAAGGAGCCTCAAGGAGCCTTCCAGGATGCTGGGACTGTATTATATCTTGACAAGGGTGGTGTTCACATGGTGAACATATGTGAAAATTCATACATATGTATATATATAAACTCTACAAGCTGTACACTTAAGATTTATGCATTTTATTACGTGTAAATTCAACTTCAATAAAAAATAATGCTAACTACCCTATCACCCAATAGCTCATTCATCGACCTGAAAAATTCAATGGTGATAACATCCTCTTTTTGTGAGACTACAAAATAGTATATCTCATATATTACTGCTGAGAGTGTAAATTGGCACAAACTTCCTGGAGGGGAATTGGCAGTATATATAAAATTACACAGGTATATACAACTTCTCCCAGCAACTTTATGTCTGGGGATTCATCTTATGGAATTTCTTATACATGTGAAATGATATATGTACTAGTTTATTCATTTTAACCTTGTCTGAAACAGCAAAATATTCTCAGAACCCAAATATGTAGTAATAGAGAATTGATTAAATAAACTGTGGTACATCCACAAAAGTAGTAACATGCACTGCGAAAGAAAAGTATGAGGACACACTATAGAAGATACTGAATTTTCTCCAAGATAGACTGTTAAACAACTATGTGGGAAACAGTGTCAGGTGTCCTACCTCCTTTACTAAAAACAAGTGATGGGGATTATGGCGTACACTTATTGTGATGACCACCGTGTGTTTTAAGTGTTGAATCACTAAATTATACACCTGAAATTAATATTACACTGCATGTTAACTAACAGGAATTTAAATAAAAACTTTTTTAAAATGTTTATTTATTTTTTAGAGAGAGAGAGAGAGAGGGAGAGAGAGACAGATAGACAGACAGACAATGAGCACAAGCAGGGAAAGGGCAGAGACGGAGGGAGACACAGAATCTGAAGCAGGCTCCAGGCTCCAAGCTGTCAGCACAGTAGTGGACACAGGGCTCAACCCCACAAACTTTGAGATCATGACCTGAGACAAAGTCAGACGCTTAACCGACTAAGCCACCCAGGCGTCCCTAAGTAAAAACTTTTTTTTTAACTTTTTAATGTTTATTTTTGAGAGAGAGAGACCAAGTGTGAGACGAGAGAGGGGGGAGACACAGAATCCGAAGCAGGCTTCAGGCTCTGAGCTGTCAGCACAGAGCCCAATGTAGGGCTCATACCCACAAACCGTGAGATCATGACCTGAGCCGAAGTTGGATGCTTAACTGACTGAGCCACCCGGACAACCCCCCTAAATAAAAAGTTTTAAAAAAGGAAAGATAAGGAATTTTTTCTATGCTTCCAGAAACATTAATACTGCAAGAATACAAAAAAAAATGATTATCAGTGAAAGGGGGCATTTAAATTTATAGATTATTTTGTTAGTCATGTGAATATATTCTCCATTCAAAGGTATTTTAAATGAAAATAGAGGACACTGCCCAGTGCACAGATACCAGGTTTAAGTACATTGAACAGGTAAAAAGCCTGTCTATAGTATATGTCAGCAACTATGGGCCACAGGGAGACATCTCCACCTACCTTGAATATAATAGTACATAGTATTTCCCCTTTCGAACATCCAAACAGAGCTTCAGAATTCCTTTAATCATAAGAATAATAATTTATAATAAAGGAAATACAAAAATATTTGACATTACTGATGTATTAATAGAGAAGGGCTCTACAGACTGGGTGTAGCACGTACTAGTTTGCTATCTTGTCTATTCATTTTTTTTTTTAATTTTTTTTTCAACGTTTATTTATTTTTGGGACAGAGAGAGACAGAGCATGAGCGGGGGAGGGGCAGAGAGAGAGGGAGACACAGAATCGGAAACAGGCTCCAGGCTCTGAGCCATCAGCCCAGAGCCCGACGCGGGGCTCGAACTCCCGGACCGCGAGATCGTGACCTGGCTGAAGTCGGACGCTTAACCGACTGCGCCACCCAGGCGCCCCTTGTCTATTCATTTTTTAAATGTTTATTTATTTATTTTGAGAGAAAGAGAGAGTGCCCACATGCGCACACACGAGTTGGGGAGGGGCACAGAGAGAGAGAGGGAGAGACAGAGAATCCCAAGCAGGCGCCATGCTCACTACAGAGTGTGCCATGTGGGTCTGGATCTCTAAACCGTGAGTCCACGACCTGAGCCAAAATCAAGAGCAGGACACTTAAGCGACTGAATCACCCAGGCACTCCCAATTGTCTAGTATTCTTTTTCTTTTTTTTTAATATTTATTTATTTGTTTTGAGAGAGGGAGGGAGGGACAGAGAGGGAGAGAATCCCAAGTAGGCTCTGTGCTATCAGCCCACAGTGGGGCTGGAACTCAGGAACTGTAAGATCATGATCAGAGCTGAATCAAGAGTCAGATCTTTAACTGACTGAGCCACCCAGGCACCCTGTGTTCTTAATGTTAGATTTTATGTTACCCTCCTTCTCCTCTTCATTAATCAGGGCAGCTGCATGCATTCAGCAGGTTGTGTCCTGCCCTAATAGGTAGCAGGAGAAAACAATCCATGTTTTGCTCTCCCAGCTTAGTACCTCTGATTTAGGGTGACAGAATGAGAGACAATGCCATTTCCTTCACAAAAAGTTGCTATCTAATAATCATGACTTACTTTCATAAGGCTGCTTCTGCATAATTTAGCATAGTGGAGATGCAGTATTTGAAGAGAGACACAGAATAACTAATGATTAAGAGATAAAATTAGTTCTATATTTGGTTTAAAATTACTTTTATCGAGGCATAGTTTATAAAAAGTATACAAACCTTGAGGGTATGTGAAAACAGCCACATTCTGTGTTAATACCACCCAAATCAAGACATTGAAAATTTTTATCACTCTGAAAGATCTTTCATGTCCTTTCCAGACCAAGCCCTGCTACATGAGTAAGCATATTCTGATTTTTATCAGACCACTTAATTTATCATCCCTCTTCTTTTTTATTTTTTATTTTTTATTTTTTTATATATGAAATTTATTGACAAATTGGTTTCCATACAACACCCAGTGCTCATCCCAAAAGGTGCCCTCCTCAATACCCATCACCCACCCTCTCCTCCCTCCCACTCCCCCATCAACCCTCAGTTTGTTCTCAGTTTTTAACAGTCTCTTATGCTTTGGCTCTCTCCCACTCTAACCTCTTTTTTTTTTTTCCTTCCCCTCCCCCATGGGTTCCTGTTAAGTTTCTCAGGATCCACATAAGAGTGAAACCATATTGTATCTGTCTTTCTCTGTATGGCTTATTTCACTTAGCATCACACTCTCCAGTTCCATCCACGTTGCTACAAAAGGCCATATTTCATTTTTTCTCATTGCCACGTAATATTCCATTGTGTATATAAACCACAATTTCTTTATACATTCATCAGTTGATGGACATTTAGGCTCTTTCCATAATTTGGCTATTGTTGAGAGTGCTGCTATGAACATTGGGGTACAAGTGGCCCTATGCATCAGTACTCCTGTATCCCTTGGATAAATTCCTAGCAGTGCTATTGCTGGGTCATAGGGTAGGTCTATTTTTAATTTTCTGAGGAACCTCCACACTGCTTTCCAGAGCGGCTGCACCAATTTGCATTCCTACCAACAGTGCAAGAGGGTTCCCGTTTCTCCACATCCTCTCCAGCATCTAGAGTCTCCTGATTTGTTCATTTTGGCCACTCTGACTGGTGTGAGGTGATACCTGAGTGTGGTTTTGATTTGTATTTCCCTGATAAGGAGTGACGCTGAACATCTTTTCATGTGCCTGTTGGCCATCCGGATGTCTTCTTTAGAGAAGTGTCTATTCATGTTTTCTGCCCATTTCTTCACTGGGTTATTTGTTTTTCGGGTGTGGAGTTTGGGGAGCTCTTTATAGATTTTGGATATTAGCCCTTTGTCCGATATGTCATTTGCGAATATCTTTTCCCATTCCGTTGGTTGCCTTTTAGTTTTGTTGGTTGTTTCCTTTGCTGTGCAGAAGCTTTTGATCTTCATAAGGTCCCAGTAATTCACTTTTGCTTTTAATTCCCTTGCCTTTGGGGATGTGTCGAGTAAGAGATTGCTACGGCTGAGGTCAGAGAGGTCTTTTCCTGCTTTCTCCTCTAAGGTTTTGATGGTTTCCTGTCTCACATTTAGGTCCTTTATCCATTTGGAGTTTATTTTTGTGAATGGTGTGAGAAAGTGGTCTAGTTTCAACCTTCTGCATGTTGCTGTCCAGTTCTCCCAGCACCATTTGTTAAAGAGGCTGTCTTTTTTCCATTGGATGTTCTTTCCTGCTTTGTCAAAGATGAGTTGGCCATACGTTTGTGGGTCTAGTTCTGGGGTTTCTATTCTATTCCATTGGTCTATGTGTCTGTTTTTGTGCCAATACCATGCTGTCTTGATGATGACAGCTTTGTAGTAGAATATCATCCCTCTTCTTGACAGAAGGCTAATCTTTGAGGGTTCTATCTGTAATCATTGCAGAGAGGCAGTTAGATATAATCAAAGAGTAAAAAGGCTTCTGGTTTCTGCATAAGCATGTAGAAAAAGGAAAAGAAAAAACAAAACAAGCCCCCATCCTTACATGGAAAACAAACAAACAAACAAAAACACAACAGGCATCTAAGTATTGGCCTTTTTTAGTGAAACCTAAGAGAATGTGTTCACAGGACAGTCTTCCAAATATGGAAGGACAGACGCTGGCAGGCAGACACAGAAATTAAAAATTTGAGTCCCAGGACAGAACTGTCAGACTGGTAAGGTCATTAAACTAGAAATTATAAGAAATTGCTGGAGGCTAAGTATAGGCTGAAGTGAGAGTGGGAAGCTCCCGGGAGATGCAGACATAAGGAGACTGCCACCCTTTTATAGAAGCAAGGCAAGGTACAGTTATGAAAACAGACCCTTACTGGGAGTGTTCAAAGACTGAGCAACACAAGTCTGCTGGTTAGTATGTTCCTGCATATATGCTTACCAAACAACTCAGCTATCTTGCTGTTATTCATCAAAATGATTTTTAAAATTATGTACACACAAAAACCTAACTGCAAATGCATACAGCAGGTTTATTCTTAATCATCAAAACCTGGAAGCAACTAAGATATCCTTATATAGATGTCCTTGAGTGGATAATAAAACTATAACAATTAGAAATGGTGGGTGATAATGGGCTGATTTACTGGTATCAATAGAATGTTTATGTCCACCCCAAATTCTTATATTGAAGCCCTGGTGTCCAGCGCGGAGATATTTGGAGCTGCGGCCCTTAGGAGGGAACTAGGTTTATCTGAGGTCAAGAGAGTTGAGACCCTATAATGGGATTAGAGCCATTAGAAGAAAAGATTAAAGAGCTTGTGCACATGCTCTCTCTTTCTCTGTCATGTGAGTATTCCATAAGGTCCCTTTCTGTCAACCAGGAAAGAGACTCTCACAGAAAAACCAGGTGCCCTGACAGCCTGATCTTGGACTACCAGCCTCTAGAATTGGTTGACATTTAAAATATGAGGAGTCTGAGAGGAGGAAAAAAATTCCATAAAAACAGCTAAAGTCATATTCCTAAATCTATGAATCTTCAGCAACTAGTCACAGACATGTTCCTTTTCTTGATGAAGTATGATATTGTTTCTGTAGGCAAACAGTTTTTTATCTTCTAATATGGCTACAACATTTAAATTATCAACAGGCTAAAACACAGTTTCTTAAGGAAGATCATTATATAATGACAACAAAACAATTAGTACTTTACTATAGAATCTATTCTGAGTGCTCCTTTGGATCTTTCTGATGTTTGGAAACCTGTGTTTTTCCCTAGTATGGAAATCTTGTAATAGTCCCCCCTCAAGCTTTTAAGCAATACATACTAAAGTGAATGGTAAATGTAATCATTTAAATTACCTAACTCAAAATTTTATTTTTATAAGGTTTAATATAGAAGTTGGAAAATTCAAGAAATAAGCTATATTCAAGAAAAGGGATATATAAGGAAATAATAGTATCCAAATTAAACAATTTTTGCAAAATATTCCTTTGCTTATTTTATTTTGTAGTATTCTAAAATAATTTCAACTCCTTTAATGGACCCCTTGGAATTTGTTTTGAATAAAAATAATTCCTGTCAATTATTTCCCTAAATTTTTATGTTTTTCATACTTATGTGATGATTACAAAAACAGTAATAGGAAAATAGGGCAGAACAGCTATTTGCTGGGGAAAATACTGCAAAAAATTGAAAAACATTTTTAAGCTATAAATGGAGTTCTATTAAGAGAAGTGCAAAGAAAGGTAGATATTAAATATTCACAGCCTATAAATTTTCAAAATTAATATGCCCTTATGATTCCTATTAACCCATCAGTGTCACCATTCCCAATGGAATATGCAATAATATTTCCTACTCTGTGCACATAAAGATTTTGGAAAGTTTCATCTAATCTAATTCTACAGAAACTTCCAAAATATTATGACTGAAAAGTTTTGTGTTAAGGTAGTAAGTGTTCGTTATAAATGCAATTTTATTGCAATATCTTGTAGATTCATTTCTCTCCCTAAAAGAAGGGAATGAGTATAATTTCTATAGGTAACAATATCTAGAGACAAATAATATCTGGGGAAATTATTATTACTTTTTTCTGTGCACTCTTAACATCTAACTAGATACATTCCCTTATGTACATGTTAATACATGCACACACACAATGCAGGTTATGAGGGTTTTTTTAAGTGTATTTATGTATTTTGAAAGAGACAGCATGAGTGGGGGAGGAGTAGAGAGAGAGAGAGAAAAAAAAAAATCCTAAGCAGTCTCCACGCTGTGCCAGATGCAGGGCTCAAACTTTCAAAACCATGAGATCATGACCTGAGCCAGAACCAAGAGTAGGAAACTCACCTGACTGAGTCACCCAGGCACCCCGTAACATGAATTCTTTTAAAACATACTTGCTAAGAGTCTCTTACTAGCACTAGTAGAGAATTTCTTCCAGCACTGGGGAATACAACAATGAACAAGATGGATAAAACCCCTCCCTCCTCCATTCAGTGAGTAGATAATACACAAAACAAATAAGTGACACAAGCTAATAAGAAAAATAAAGCAGGAAATGAACTTAAGGAATGAATTAAGGTCAGAATGTGTTTAATTTTTTTTTTTCCCAGAGCTTTTCTAACAAAGAGGGGATGAATTTCATACCATGGTTTAGATTAAAAAAATATATATTAATGATTGGTTTTGTTTTGCCTTGTTTGGGTCACTTGCTTAAACTTTGGACCAATTCACACTTGTCATATGCCTAGGAAACAAAGGAAAACTGGGTATCAGTTTTCTCTACCTCAAGTGGACAGTATATGTTCTTTTAACTTTATAATTTCTTTTAGTAAAATGTATTCATTTTGTCATATATAATATTTTAATTTTTTATTTAATTTTATTGCAAAATATTTTATTTATAATTTTTTTACGTTTATTTTTGAGAGAGAGACAGAGCACAAACAGGGGAGGGGCAGAGAGAGAGGGAGACAGGGAATCCAAAACAGGTTCCAGGCTCTGAGCTATCAGCACAGAGCCCAATGCAGGGATCGAACTCCAGAACTGTGAAATTATGACCTAAGCTGAAGTCGGATCCTTAACCAACTTGAGCCACCCAGGCACCTCAAATGAAAAATATTTTATAATGTCTTTTAATTTGCAGATTTAATATTTTTCCTTTTATACAGTTTTTTTTCTTAAATTTTCTAGTCCTCCATTTTATCACATTTAATAATTGAAACACTGAAATTTAGAGACCAGCTTATGGCTTTTTTTTTAGTACAGTGTTATTTTTTCCCTAATATTGATCATTTTTTAATTACAAAGTAACCTTTCGGTTATTAGAGAAACTGATTGAATTAGTGCTCTCAATTCATCAGCCCTCTCTGTATCCTTTGCCACCTGACCTGTACTCTTCTTTCTGCTGGAATGTTTATGACTTGCCCCTTGCCCTTGATGTTTCCTTATTTTGTAATTATCTTCTACTGTATTGGTTTCCTTCCCAGCGTTGCCATAACAAAGTACCACAAACTGGGTGACTTAACACAACAGCAATTTATTGTCTCACAAGCTAGAGTCTAAAAGTCCAAAATCACAGTATCAGCAGGTCCCGGCTCTCTGAAACTCTCGGGGAGCATACTTCGTTGTCTTTTCTACGATTCTAGTGGTTTGTGAGCAATTGTTGCGGTTCCTTGGTGTGCAGCTGCATCACTTCAATCTCTGCCTCTATGGTCATGTGGCATTCTTGCCTTTGTACCACAGTCTTGTTCTTCTAAGGACACTGGCCAGATTGGCTCAGGGCTTATCCTAATGACTTCACATTCATTTGATCATGTCTACAAAGATTATTTCCAAATAAGATCACATTCAGAGGGTCAGAACTTCAGCCTAAGTTTTGGGGACAAAATTCAACCTATAACACCCAAATACGGACATGACTTCCATTTTTGTATCCTTCATTCTCTACTCAAATTTTACTTCATCAGAGTGATTATTACTAATAAGGTAATAATCCCTTATAAAATAAACTTTTACATTCTGTACTTTCAGCCTTGTCTTTTTTTTTTCAGGGTATTTATACTTAACTGACAAAAGATTTATTTCTCATTTTGCTTATAAACTATTTTGTGTCTGTCCCCATTAAATGGTGAGTATCATGAGAGGAGATATATCACCAATTTTATTGATTGTTCTGTCCCCAGAAACTTGAACAGGGCCTGGAAAACAGTAGGTGTTCAAGAAATATTTATGAAATTAATGAATGAGTGAATTTAGTTACTAATTTATTCAAATGGCTCATTGTACAGGTGACTCTTGAACATGCAGGGGTTAGGGGCACTGACTTTTCAAACAAACATTCTCGTATAACTTTTTACTCTCCAGGGTGCCTGGGTGGCTCAGTCAGTTAAGCCTCCGACTTCAGCTCAGGTCATGATCTCACGGTCTGTGAGTTCGAGCCCCGCGTTGGGCTCTGTGCTGACAGCTCAGAGCCTGGAGCCTGTTTCAGATTCTGTGTCTCCCTCTCTCTCTGCCCCTCCCCTGTTCACGCTCTGTCTCTCTCTGTCTCAAAAATAAATAAACGTTAAAAAAAAAATCCAGTAACTTTTTACTCTCCAGATCTTTACTACTAATAGTCTACAGTTAACTGGAAGGCTTACCAAAAACATAAAATTGATTAACATGTATTTTATATTTTACATGTATTATGTAATATATTCTTACAATACAATAAACTAAAAATATTAATAAGAAAAACCTAAAGAAGTGAAAACACATTACAGTATTGTACTGTAAAAAAAATCTGTTTAAGTGGATCTGCACAGTTCAAACTTGTGATGCTCAAGGGTCAACTGTAGTTTCGTTCTTGTCTTCAAAATAAAGGTATATGACTCAAGGCATCAATACAGTAATAACAGTTCAAAAGAATGAAAAAAATGCACAATTTTAGTAATTTACTCTGCTGAATAATATTTAAACCATTTCCTTCGGTCTCTTTGACTAGGACAAAATTTTGTTACTGTTTTTTTTTTCTCAAAGTTCTTTTGTAGATGAAATAACTTAGCATTCCAACTATTTGATACGCTCATGGGATTGCTTTATATAATGCCAACTTTTTTTTTATCCTTTCTTAACTTCAATTTGTTCTTTTGAATTTGTATTTGTATTTCTGACAGACTGGCTTCTTCTCTTTGGGCCACTGGGTACAATTCTATTTTAATCATGTTTCCTTTTTGCATAATACCCAGATTTGATGATGAAAAACAATTTCTTTGAAAAATATAGAGCAGATACTCTTCACTTAGCATGCAGCGTATTTTATTTGCTACTGCTAAATGGCTTTCTTTTTAAAATAAAATTAAAATGTTAGACTACAACAGGTAGAAATCTGCTTTTGATGTCAATTAAAAATCAAGCAGGACATTTGCAGTGCATTTAAGTAATTTATAAGTTAGGCATAATTATAAATTGTGGACATTACGGGAAATTATTTCTCAGTGAGTAGGATAATAAGTGAGTAAATATGTTAGATTCATGTGGTTTTTACATGTTATTTACACCTTTTGTTAATATTGAACTCCTTGAAAATGAGTGGCTTTCTGCTATTTTTTTTTTTTTTTTTGCTATATGCTGTTTCACAGTGTACAATGTAATACCAGTTCTTTCCAAAAGAAGGGATTAATCAAGTTTAATAGAGATGTTCCTTGTTCATCATTAAATTCATATGCACTCTAAAATATGTTCCTAAGTGAAAATGACTCTGTAATTTATTAGGAAATATATATATATTTGAATCCTTACTATGTGCAGGATTGACTTCATTAGTTGTTAATCACTATGTGCACAATAAGATTTCATGAACATTAAGAGGTATAAAAGTTTTCATATACACACACATATAATATATATACATATTCCAAATCAATCAAGGTATTCTATTTTATCCTATCTGTCATTTTGAGACAACAGCAAATGAAGTGTGCAGAATGGGATTAGTGTCTTCTTGCCAGAATGATGATAGCATATGGCATTAGTGCTTATAACTCATATTTTTGGGATCATCTAGAAGTCTGTGAGGCAGCTTTGCTGACCTTGGCTGGGTCAGTTTACACATAGGGATTCGGCCAGCTGTCTGCTGATTTACGATGGCCTCAGTTGGGCCTACTGAAGTAAATAATCGGTAGCCCACATATCTACACTGCTAGTGGGACTAACCTAGGCATGTATTTATGACAACAGCAGAAGTGCAAAAAAGGAGCAAATTCAATTGTACCTGTGCTTTCATAAGCCTTTATTTGTATCACATCTGCTAAAAACCCTTTGACCAAAGCAAGTCACAAGCTCACGGCAATGATTAGAGTAGGTAGAGACTTCAAAGCCATATGGCAAGGGGGGGCTGATGAAGAATTAGAGTCATTTTTGCAACTTTCTGTAACACATTTGTCCCATGTAATTTAATTATGACCACTAGTTGACAAATAGTACCAATAAGTTCATGGATTTCTGGTAAAACTGAATTTCCTAGATGAAATAAACAAGAGTTGTTGTTGTTGTTTCTTTTTTTCTTTTGTTTGCTTTTCGTGTGGTTTTTGTTTGTTTTGTTTTGTGCTTTGTCTTTCCATCATGAAGGGCACAATTTGTAGATATGTCAAAATATCATTTATACTAATTGGTATTTTGAAAGTATAATTATTAGGCCAGCTATAAGAACTTGTTATTTAATAAATTAACAAAGACAAATTCATAATAAAACATAACCAGCTTACTTGACAAATGTATCACCATATTACAAAATAATTTGCTTCCTTTGTAATCCTATGTATTGTATACAATTCAAACATTACTCTAAGAATGGATCTACAACCTTTAATTAGTTTGAAAAGTGGATTTATGGACAAACAAGAGTTAAGAAACTATAAACTACATATGGTTTGAGTGCAGTCAGTTGCTCATTCTATCTTCATTCCCTTCTTGTAAAATTTAGAAGAGTACTTTATAATACACTGTGTTAACCAGATACTTTTTATCTAACTAAAATAATTGAATCCTGATTCCATAAATGTTTCTCTCTCCCTCTCAGATCTCTTACCTTAATAATTAAATGTAAAATTTTAATATAGTAATTATACCAACTAGGCATCTTAAATGTGTCAGTCACCATTGTTAATTCTTTCACTTATTAAACAAGCATTTCTTGAGCACCACTGCTATAGCTAAGCACTAAATTGTAAGTTAGAGGTTAAATGATAACGAAGATGTAGAACCTGGTATCTAGTATTTAATAATTTAATAGTTGAAAATAAAAGAGGAATACACAATTAAATATTGCTTTACATATGCTATCACAAAAATGACCTCAGAATGTTAGTCGGTATACTCTAATAATGATGCAAAGAGGCAAAGGTGTGGGGTCAATAAAATATGTCATGCTTCTATGACTTTGTACATGTTATGTCTTCTATGAAAACATTTCTACTTGTTGAAAGGATACTAATTATTAAAACTTAGTTCCATCCATGTTGCTACAAAAGGCCGTTGAGTCATACAGAGAAAGACAGATACCATATGGTTTCACTCTTATGTGGATCCTGAGAAACTTAACAGAATTCCATGGGGGAGGGGAAGAAAAAAAAAGAGGTTAGAGAGGGAGAGAGCCAAAGCATAAGAGACTCTTAAAAACTGAGAAAAAACTGAGGGCAGATGGGGGGGGGGTGGGCGGGAAGGGAGGGTGGGTGATGGGTATTGAGGAGGGCACCTTTTGGGATTAGCACTGGGTGTTGTATGGAAACCAATTTGACAATAAATTTCATATTTAAAAAAAAGAATAAAAAGAGAAATAACTCAGGGAAGCAGATAAGTTACAAACCAAATAAATGAGAAAAAGTTATTAGTATTAAAAAAAAAAACTTAGTTCAAATGTCATATAGGTGATTCCTTTTCTCTTTGCAATCTCATAAGGTTTTGTTCATTATTCAATTTATCATATTTATTCACTAATGTTATCTCTAATGTTACCTAGACAATGAAAGAAGTTTGCGAGTTCAAAGACTTAGTTCTTCTTGTTTGTTTTCTTAATACTAATTCAGTATTTGATAATTCTTAATAGCAAGGAAGAGCCAAAGATTTGGAACCAAATTGAACAAATTCAAGTACTAGCCTCATAGCTTGCTAAATGTACAAGTTGGATAAGACTTCGTTTCTCTTTCTGCAGTAAAGACTTTGTAATAAAATCCATATTATACAGATATTCTAACGGCATATAAATTGTTTAGCATATTACCTATACAGAATAATGGTAATTTGCTATTATTGTCACATAGTATAAGAGCAGTAATACTGTCTTATGAATGTGTATGGAGCATAATCTGTAAATGGCCAAAAAGAGATAAAAAAATGAAAATCTTGACTACAAATTCTGTATTTTACAGAGTTAAGAAAATTATAATTTAAAATTATAGGTATCTAGAATATTAATCTGTGTTAGAGTTTAATGATATTTCTGAAGGATATATTGCTAATATGCACTTGTTGAGTAATTGATACTGACACTAGAATCTTTACTTTTGTACTTAAATATAGAGATATATGAATCAAGTGACATAATAGAAGCACACAATGTAGATGATTATGTATTATTTGAAGATAATCAATCATTTTCCATACAGTTAAGTTGCCTTGAGGAATCAAAATGATAATCACATACATCTGTATCTTAGCATTTTCTTTTTTCTATTGTTAATCAATATCAGCTACCAGTTATAAATCATAATGCCCCAAGTTATATTCTTACTATATTCATGTTCAGCACATAGGGTGCATATTTAAAACTGGGCATGAATTATTTAAAATTTTTACTATTAATCATGATGTAGCAATGCATCAAGTTCTGTATTATTTAAATGTTTAATCTGTTTTATGTGCATGTTTTTATTAAACAATATTAAAGTGAGATCATTTCATATCCTTAATATGAATATTTATCTTAGATACACACTGTTCAGTTTATATGAAGATGAAAAACAATGAAGAAGCATCTGAATTAGTCAAAGCGTTAAACATGCATATGGAAACAATATTGTTATGTGATTTAAAATGTTATGACTTAACATCTTCACTGGTTTTATAAATCAACTAAATTATCTTACAGTTACTTTAGCATTTTCTGCCATTCAACATATTGTTGGTTTATTAAGACCTAAATTTGACTGAAGAGGGTTTAAATTTATACATATTACTTTAGAGAAATATAAAAAAAGAAACATTATTCTGAATTAACCCAAGCTAAATTTTTTAGTACATTAAGATGTGACTAGTGTTCCTTAAATAGGCAAACTTGAATTGTCAGGACCTACATTAGTGAAAACTTGACATTTTCACTAAGTCTGTGGATGCATCTCTCTCTTCTCTACTTTTAAAACAAAATTGCCTGGGAAGTGAATTTAAGATAAGGCTTTATTTAAAAAGCAATACTATATATTTTTTATTATCTATGAATTATATAAGAAACATTTCTAATCTACACATCTTCAAATTTTTATGGTGGAAAACTTTCAAATAGAAATCACTTTTCTTGGGGTGCCTGTCTGGCTCAGTTGGTAAAGCACGTGACTTGTGATCTCAGGATTGTGAGTTAGAACTCCACATTGGTGAGTAAATATTTCTTAAAAATAAAATCTTAAAAAAAAAAGAATTACTTTTCTTGTTTGTGAAATGTTCCCATTTGTTTTCAGAGTGCTGTCTTAAGAAAACAAGTCACAATCCAGTAAGTAGAAGTTTGTATTTTCCAAGATGGCTGCAAAAATATCTACTGTCAGGTCTTTCTGGACACTTCCCTTTCCCTTTTGCAAACTGAGTTTAATTCCTCTCACCTTAGTCTTGGCAGCTATGACTATGCCAGAAGTGAGCTGTGAGACCTCCCAAGTTTAGTTATGAAAGCAGATATAGCTTTGACCTTTCTTACTGGAAAACTGCTTTACAAGGCTGAGACTGGCAAACCTTGTTCTATAAAAGGTCAGATAGTAAATATTTTAGACTTTGCCATGGATGTGGTCTCTGCTGCAACTATTCAACTCTGCCCTTACAGCATGAAAGCTTCCACAGACAATACTGAAATGATTTGGTTTGGCTGTGTCCCACATAAACTTTATTTATAAAAACAGAAGACCATCCAGATTTGGTCAATGGTTACCAGAAGTAGTAAATAAAAATATAGCGTGTCTAGTGCACTTTGAATTTCAGATAAATAATAAATACTTTTTTCTTTAAAGTGTAATTTGGTCCCAAATAATGTCCAGGACATATTTATACAAAAAAAAAGCTATTCATGTTTATCTGAAATTCAAATTTAACTGTATCCTGTATTATCATTTTATCAGGCAATCCTCTTTGTGCTGTAATTTGCGGACATTTGGTGTAAGTAATCTCACTCATGAAAAGTGGTTATGCTGTAAGAAAATACAAAACAAGGGCACCTGGGTGGCTTGGCTGGTTAAGCATCGCACTTCAATTCAGGTCATGACTTCGTAGTTTGTGAGTTTGAGCCCCTGCATCAGGCTCTGTGCTGAGAACTCAGAGACTGCTTCGGATCCTCTGTCTCCTTTTCTCTCTGCCCTTCCCCTGCTCATGTTCACGCTCAAATTCTCTCTGTCTCTCTCAAAAATAAATTACACTAAAAAAATTCAAAACAGAAGAGAGGACAGAATCCATGGAGAAGAACTAAGACAACACAGAATGAGAAATGCCCAGCCTGCATGTATCTATTTCACCCAAACCTCTGCCATTTCAGCTCCAAATACCATCTGAATTCATGAGCATTCATGGGCCAGAAATCTAGATGAATCCTTGCTCAAATCCTCATATGCAAAATCATGAGAAATAATAAAATGAGATTTGTGGTTACAAGTTATTGATTATTATGTGAACTACTATGCAGTGTTATTAACTGGAATACCCTTTATGAACTTTTTTAAACAATATTTTCACCGTTTCCATCTGCATCTGGAGTTCCAAAATGCATAAACATGAGAATTTTTGACAACTCCACCTGAAACCACATCCTAGAAAGTTTGATCATAACAGAGATATTTTTGTGTCACCTAAGTCATTATATTTTATTTTCTGGCCCATTGCCAATACAATAAAACAATAAGAGTATTACATATAAACCTATGAATTCCACATATTTTGTTTCTCAAAAAATTCAAATGCCAGTGACTCTTCCTTCTGAGAAAAGTTTGACATTAAATCATCACATATAATGATCTCTACTCAAACTTTAATAATGAGCTGAGGGGCGTCTAGGTGGCTCAGTCAGTTGAGTGGCAGACTCTTGATTTCAGCTTATTTCATGATCTCACATTTGTGAGACAGAGCCCCGCATCAGGCTCTGTGCTAACAGTGTGTAGCCCACTTGGGATTTTCGCACTCTCTCTCTCTCTCCCTCTCTTTCTCTCTCTCCCTCTGCCCCTCCCCTACTCACACTCTCTCCTCTTTCTCTCAAATAAACATTTAAAAAAATGTTGAGGGGCGCCTGGGTGGCTCAGTCTATTAAGCTTCCGACTTCAGCTCAGGTCATGATCTCACGGATTCGAACCCACATCAGGCTCTTTATGCTGACAGCTGGGAGCCTGGAGCCTGCTTCAGAGTCTGTCTCCCCTCCTCTTCCTGCCCCTCCCCCACTCACACACTGTCTCTCTCAAAAAATAACATTAAAAATTAAAAAAAAATAAAATTAAAAAATTTTAAAAACATTAAGCTGAAAACGATACTTTCCAATGGGATAAATGCTTTGATGTCCATTTCAGCTGTTGACCATTAAAAATTCCTCTCAGAAACAGAAGTTTTCTATTATCAAAAAGAAAGGTAGCTTTCAAACTATATTGTGAAAACTATCACTTGGAGGCTTATTAAAGATGCAGAAATTATTACTCCCAAATGCCCCCATGGTTTGCAAATGAATCTGGACAGGAAGGTGTGCAGAATATAAATTTCTAATGTTGTCTTGCTGACCAAACTTTGGAAAACATGGAAATAAAGCTAAAACACGGAGTTGTCTTAGTGTCATTTTTAAAAGTTTCTCCTTGGGGTGCACGGGTGGCTCAGTCAGTTAAGCATTCAACTCATGATTTCATCTCAGGTCATGCATAGCTCATAATTCGTGGGATCAAGCCCCACATCAGGCTCTATGCTAACAGTGTGAAGCCTGCTTGGGATTCTCTGTCACTCTCTGCCCCTCCCCTGCTCTCTCTCTTTCTCTCGCTCTCTCTCAAAATAAACAAACTTAAATTAAAAAAAAATAAAAATGAAAAATAAAGGGCGCCTGGGTGGCTCAGTTGGTTAAGCATCCAACTTCAGTTCAGGTCATATCTCACAGTTTGTGAGTTCGAGCCCTGTGTCACGGGCCCTATGCTGACAGCTCAGAGCTTGGAGCCTGCTTCAGATTCTGTGTCTCCCTCTTTCTCTGCCCTCCCCTGATTTCTGTCTCTCTCTCTCTCTCTTGAAAATAAATAAACATTAAAAATATAAAATAATAAAAATAAAAAATAAAAAGCTCCCTTTTTTTAAAATGTTTATTTATTTTGAGAAAGAGAGCACGAGTGATAGAAGGGCAGAGAGAGAGGGATAGAGAGTCTTAAGCAGGTTCCAAACCCAGTGCAGAGCCTGACTTGGGGCTCAACCCCACAACCCATGAACTCATGACCTGAGATGAAATCAGGAGTTGGACGCTTATCAAAGAGAATGAAATCTTGCCATTTGCAACTACATGGATGGAACTGGAGGGTATTATGCTAAGTGAAATTACTCAGAAAAAGACAAAAATCATATGACTTCACTCATATGAGGACTTTAAGAGACAAAACAGATGAACATAAGGGAAGGGAAACAAAAATCATATAAAAACAGGGAGGGGGACAAAACAGAAGAGACTCATAAATATGGAGAACAAACTGAGGGTTACTGAAGGGGTTGTGGGAGGGGGGATGGGCTAAATGGATAAGGGGCATTAAGGAATCTACTCCTGAAATCATTGTTGCACTATATGCTAATTTGGATGTAAATTTTTAAAAATAAAAAATAAAAAATAAAATTAAAAAAAAGTAACACACACACACACGCACGCACAAAGTGTGATGCTTAACTGACTGAGCTACCTAGGCGCCCCCTCCTTTTTGATTTATCTTTCAGGTTCCTAGAACTCTTAATTATTGGCTTGACTCCCTTTCTAGCTATACACATATACATTCAGAAAATTAAATAGAAATGCCATGAAAGTCCTTCATTATTTTTTGAGGATGCAGTGTCAGCAGCAAGATCTGCTTCTCTAAAGAAGACTATGATCTGAAGAGTAGTTTCTGTTTCTTTTTTATCTGTATATGAAAGTGTTTTATGAGGTATAACTAGTGGAGAAAACCAAAAGTAATTACTTTTGGGACCTGATCTGCATTACTGATAACTCATTTCTATACTTTATTATGTAACTGAAAAATAAAGTTCCTGAAGGTTGGTAACGTCTGAATGCTGTTTATGTATATGTATTTCCACAAATACATGCAATTGGTTACATTGTAAGTCAGATAATTGATGGTTGGTGTCAATGTGAATATGTGAACAAATATCATTATATTATTCCAATAATAATAAAACTAACAAGTCTGACTTCACACAGTTAATGAATATGCGTATATCACATGGTAAGGTTACCTTAACCCCACCACAAAACTACCAGGAATGATTAACACTGTATATATTTTTTTCACAATGGAGTTTGTAAATTGATATAGTACATTTGAGTTACTTATTTTCAGAACTAAACTAGTCTAGGCAGCATTTGTCAGTCTACATAATCAATACATTTGTCAAATAAAATTAATCATAAACAAATTTTATATCCCTTATAAATCAAATTCATTTATACCTATGGCCATTACTCTGCTTAATAGATATTTGTCTGTTGTGTGAGTATCCTCATCATCCAGGTCAAGGTCCAGCTAGACCAAATTTTATTAATTTTTGAATATGAAACCAATGTTACATTCCTGAAATAAACGTTAATTGGTAATAATTTTTCTTTCATGTATTCAATCTGATAATAATCTATTAGAGATTTTTATATTTTTCATGATCTTTGGAATACTGGCTTAGATTAAGGCTTATGTTCCCATTCAACCATATCTAATTTTGTTACTAGTTGATAGCCTCTTATATTTTTTCCCAAGGTCCAGCTGCCATGCAATTCATATTAGGTGCTGGCCTTGGCACAATTTTCCCAGATCTTATACATTTGCCTGATCTGTAACCTGGAACTTTAACTTTGTTTTTTTCATTTTCTTCTACTTCTATTTTTTTATCTAAAATACAAGAGGCATAAGCTCCTAGAAACCAATCATCTGCTGCATTATGTAGATGGTGATTGGCCCAGTGCTGCTTAATAGTTAATACCATAATTAACACCACCTTATAACTGTTTATAGTTCTTGTAATGTTCATACTATTTACTTTGGCCCTTTTTTTCTGATTCTATTTTTTTTCAAAACTTCTGATTTTATGACATTTCTTCCCCCCAATATTTCTTTTTATCTAACATTTTAGTGAGTTTTTTACAGGTTACTGAGGGATGATATCCAAGAAATTCTTTCATCTTTCTCTTCATTAAAAGTTAAGCATTTCTCACAGAGCCTGTATTTCTCCACTTATTCTTAAGTATTCCTGCACATCCAGCAGCAGAAATAATTAATATTCAAAGCCACATTTCTGCCAAGGTGGGGATCAGTTTATCATGATCTTCCTCTTAAGAATATCCCATCTCATTGCCAATTAAATGATTCTGAGAAAGAACAAATCAAGATCAACCAAAGCCTGAATTTGAGATCTGTGAGCAGGAAGCAAATCACTTAGCTGGCAAAACTTTCATTGTACTCTTTTCAACAAGGGATTCATCTGTCTCTCTGCTTTGCCTGATGTCCACCCCCAGCTGGTAGGATTAGTAACATTTGTTTGTGGATATCTTCCCAAACAACTGGAATCACCTAGTGATCAACTTGTGTTGGTCTACAACCAGCTCAGCTCCAGAGAGACAAACAGAGTTGAGGCTCCTTATCAATTTGGTTGTGCTGGCTTATATGCTAAGGAAAACAGTAGTGAGAGCTTTGTGTTAACCTTACATTTTATTAGTCCACAGTTGAATTTGTAATATTTTGATTTTGCCACTATTATATGATGTATTACATATGTTATTACAATTTGTTAGTGAAACTTGCTTATGTTCTAAAAATGTTTATTAATATACACTAGAACCTCCTGGTACTTTCCATTCATATTTATTATGTCTTGTCTACAACTCTATTATACTTGTCTACAACTCTGAGGTGAACACTTTCGAGAGAAAATATTTTTTACCAGTAAAAGAACATTTCTGGTAGTCAAGCTAGTTTTAAATATAGCAAAATCATTAATATTCACACATTAAAATAAAAATGAGGCAATATTTGTGAACTTCACATTGTAGATACAGATAAATACATAGACATAAATACAAGATCATGTTGTTTATATAATTCTCTAAATATCCAGAATATTAGATAATGAAATTGTGAAGTTAATGAACGAAAACATTCTTAATATTATCAATAATTAGACAAATGAAATAAGGATGACTATAAGATATGCAACTAATTTGTAAAAATAAACCAGTAGACAATATAAACAATATAGTAATAAACATAACTTATTTATTGTTTGTGTTATTATAAGCTGCAGCTTCATCATAAAAGAAAATTGTCATTTCCTTTAATGTTGAAAATTATAGGTTATAAAGCCTTCCACGTGTAAATGATGACAACTTGTAAATTTCTTATAACAATATTTAATGCTTTTGAAGTATGGCATATAAAGAGAAATGTGCACAATTCACAACTGTATACAGTTCAATAGATTACCACAACACAATCATATATTTGTAACTACAACTGTCAAAGGTCAAGAAATAGAAAAAGTAAGAGCAACTAAGAAGACACCTCCTGCTCTCTTCTAATCACTACCCTTCTCTCCTCCATAAAGGCAACCATTATCCTGATTACTAATAGTCATTTCATTTTGCTTCCTTTTGAACTTTGAATAAATGGCATCACTGCACAAGTACTTTTGTGTTTGCCTAATGTCTTTCATTAATTTTTTAATGTTTTTATTTAGTTTTGAGACAGAAAGATAGAATATGAGTGGGGGAGGGGCAGAGAGAGAGAGGGAAACACAGAATCTGAAGCAGGCTCACAGAATCTGAAACACAGAATCTGAGCTGTCACCACAGAGCCCAACACGGGGCTCGAACTCGTGAACCCCAAAATCATGATGCAAAGTCTGATGTTTAACCAACTAAGCCACCCAGGTGCCTCCCTAAAGTCTTTCATTATTATTTGTTAGATTCATCCCACTTTTTTGCATAACTATAACATGTTTTATTTTAATTTTTAATTTTTTTTTAATTTTTTTTTCAACATTTATTTATTTTTGGGACAGAGAGAGACAGAGCATGAACGGGGGAGGGGCAGAGAGAGAGGGAGACACAGAATCGGAAACAGGCTCCAGGCTCTGAGCCATCAGCCCAGAGCCCGACGCGGGGCTCCAACTCACGGAGCGCGAGATCGTGACCTGGCTGAAGTCGGACGCTTAACCGACTGCGCCACCCAGGCGCCCCTAATTTTAAATAATTTTTATTGCTACATAGATCATTGTATGAGTATATCCATTTTATATATGTTTACACTGATATGTATTTGGGTTGTAGTAACTATTATGTAAAATGACCCTATTACTTTTTGTGCATGTCTAACATGGCACATATATACACATTTCTATTAAATATATGACCAGGAAGGAGTTCTTGCTAATACATATTATGCTGATCTTTAGTTGACACTTTCAGAAGGACATCTCCAGTCATATTCCATTAAAAGAATATGTAATTACGAATTACAAACTCTTGAAAACCCTTGGTAACTGAAAAAACTGCATTTAGCCATTCTGGTGAGCACTAATGGTATCTCATTATAGGTTAGATATAAATTTGAATTGATTACTTGTAATTGGACATGTTTTTGTGTTTTGTTAATGATCTGAATACTTCTAGTGACATGTCCAAGTATGTTGAACATTTTTTTTAATTTTATGCATATCTTTGTATAATTAATTGATAACATTTATGGGTTTTATATAGAACTATTTCAGGTGTATGTATCACAAAATTTTTCTCAGTATTTCAACCTTCTTAACTGTCCTAAATATTTGTTGGAAGAGATCTTAATTTTAATGAAATCTAATTCATTAAAGGTTTCCTTTTTGGAAAAGTGCTTTTGTATCCAATTTAAGAAATGTCTGGCTAACCTAGAATTGTCCTCTGCACTCTTGCAGCTATTCTAATTTGTTTTACACTTAGAATAATAGTTCTTTGCTTAAAGTAGCTAGTGATGTTATATTTCTTAATCCATATTGACATTGATATAAACCTAAAAGTAAAGAAATACTGATCAATGTAAACAACAGTAAAAAAGTGAAGAAAAACACAATATTTCTGAATTATTCTTACAATAATATGTGAATCCATAATTATCTTAAGAAAATTTTTAATTTAAAAATATTGAAACTAGTATCAGAAAAATTTACTTCATAAAAAAAGGAGATATTGGGAGATATTTAACAGCATCACTTCTCATAATAGGAAAACCTTAAAAGCCATACAACATCCACTTTTAGAAAATGAATAAACTATAGTATAGTCAAGGAATGAAATAGTGTATGGCAGGAAAAATAAAACACTGTAGTAATATGCAATAGCACAGTTGGACTTTAAGAACAAAATGCTGGTTGAATAAAACAATTCTAACTAGATTATATACTGTTTCATATTCCATATCTCTAAAAATATATATAACCTAAATATTGCATAAGTATGCATAAATGTCTGATGGTTGTTAGAGAAACAACCAAGAGGAATGATAAACATTTAAACAAGATAGCGCTTACCATGGTGGGAGGGGAGGTGCACTTGGCAGCTTGGGAGAGGAGTATTTATAGGTACCTATAAATACTGGCAGTGTTCTAATTCTTATAGTGGATAGTGGATTAATAAATGTTTATTATTTTGAAAATACGTGCATGAATGATTTATGAGTAATAAATAAACAAAACAAAAAGTTATATATGAATACACTTATACACTGTTAATAACACAGATTAAGATTAGTCAATATTTTTGTATTTTATATTCTACACTGAAATTGAATTGACTATGGATACTTTTAAGTAAATAATCATTTACAAAGATATATTTAGTAAATATAAAGTCTTCTGTCTGTTCTTTTATTCAGGTTTTAAACACTGGGAGTTCCTCCACTGATTTTGCATATTGATTATTCTCAGGACTAAGTCCTAAAGCAGGGAAAAAAATATTGAACCACCAGTACAAGATTACTTTTCCATTAAGTTACTAAGATAGCCTCTCAGTTTGCAATCTTTTCTAAAGCTCTTAGACTTTAAATAACTTAATGAAAATTCACACATCTACATATAAATACCATTTTTAGGTTTTGCAATCACTCATGTATATTAGGCACACATATTTAAAAAGTGTACAAATCGAATTTATAGACAGATGTATTTCTATGCTTACTTCAGTGAAAATTTTATTGAGAATTCTAAAATTTTTAGTTTTATTTTCTCTTTTAGAATTCTATAAAAATGCATATACATATTGCTTCAGAAATTATATGCATTAAGAGTAATGTATTGAAGAGTGTAGGTTTTGTACTCCACTTATGATTATGTCTTCATTTTCTTATTTAAGTAGATATAATTATTTTCAGTGAACATTCAACTTATTTCAATAATTTCCAAATAACACAAATAGTAACAAAATTATTGGGCAACCTGGGTGGCTCAGTCGGTTAGGTGTCTGGTTCTTGATTTTGGTTCAGGTCATAATCTCAGGGTTCCTGAGATGGAGTCCCACAATGGACTCTGTTTGGGATTCTCAATCTCTCCTTCTCTCTGCCCTTGCTCTGCTCATGCTTGTGGGCTCTCTCTCTCCTTCTCTCTCTCAAAATAAACATTGAAAAAATGAAAAATTTTGTTTTTACATGGTCTCTATTTAATCTAGAAACAAAAAAAATATTCAAAATACAATTTAATAAACTGGTAAATGTTTTAAGCCTTGGGACTAATGCTGACCTGAAACTTACAATACTTTATCAGAGTGTGAGATAAATCCTCTATTTCAAATAAATCCTCTATTTCAAAGAGTTTGCTAATAAAATGCAATGTTTCATCCAAATCCTTATGCTTTGGTAAGAAAAATATGCTTAATTGGTATATATTTCTTCTATAGTATGAATTGTACATATAGATGAAAAATACATATAATATTATCAAATTATAAAACTGGATTTTCTCTAAAATAACAGACTTAACACTTTACAGTCAAGAGTGATTTATAATAAAAATTTTTGTATCTTAGATTTTAAGACTTTTTTGTTACCAAAATATTGTGGGCTTTTAGCAGCTCTGAAAGGTATCACAAACCCTAAAACTGACTTGTAAAATGCATTAAAACCATATTTCTAATAAAGGGGCTTTCTGTAGACCTCCAGGATAGAGGAATGTACTAATACAAGATGAAATGTAGAAATCATACATAAAGGAATAATGAATCATGAAAAAGGACATTTTAAAACAGGCAATATAAGCCAACATTTAAGGAAAGATAGTTGGTATATAAAACTGAAAAAAGATAGTATACAAAATAGAAACAAGACTTTTACAAATCCATACAAAATCAATCTAAACCTCAATATGACAAAGAGCAAAAGATGTGTGAACAAGTAATTTACAGAGAAGAAAAAATTACCAGAAAATTACTAAAAACATACTTTACCTCACTGTGCATTAAAGAGTAAAAATTAAAACTGCAATGAGATACACTTTCAAATTCACAAGGACAGTATAATTTAATAAAGGAAGAACAAGGCAGAAAGAAAAATTCTGTACTGCTAACTGGGCTATTAATTGATACACCCAATTAGGAGGGTAATTTGGTAACAGGCAGTGTGGGGAATAAGCTTAGAAATTCCCTGGGCTTACACCAATGGTTTAACAATGCATAAAGAATTACAGAGCCATAGGGTACTCTCACCCAAGCTTGGGTAAACAAGATAAGACTCCCAGAATAACGTAGGGAGGGGCAAAGGCCCCAGAATAGAGATGGGTGCAAAGGCCCACAATACAAAGGTATATGAGGTCAGCAAGATTAGGCATTCAGGGCAAAAACACCCCCCAATTTAGTACTATAGCAGAAAGCTACTTTCACAAGAGGGAAGGACCAAATTAGGTAAACAGGTAAATATAGCTGTAGACTGCTACTCTGCAGGTGAAGCTGTCCAGAGTGGAGCTGATTAGCAAAAGAAAAAGGTGCTTTGTTAACCCTGAGGTTATCTGCTCTAACTGTCTCATCTTATCTGGCTAAGATAAACAGAGGTGGTGCCTCATGTCTGCTGTAAACAACCTTCTGCCTGGCTGCCCAGTGCCAGGGTTTTGTTTTGTATTAACCCAAACCCCTAACAACCCTGAATATCTTCAAGATCTCGCTTCCCTCACATCCATGAGTTAATGTTCACAGATTCCTTGTCTGTTTGTGCACGTCCATCACCATGTTTGTAAGCCTTCTGATCCTAATAAAAACAGGGCAAGGACCCTTATTGGGAGCTCTTGTCTTTTCCCAACATTAGCCATCTCTTGCATTTTAATCCTGCATCCCACTTTCTTGCTAGCCAAGAAAGAACTTTAGATTTAGAGTATACAACAAGGTAGGAAGATCTTTGATTCCAAGAATTCCATTTCTGAACATATATCTCAGAAATATTTACATAGGTTTTGCACAAGGAAATGATGGATAAGAATGTTGACTACAGTATTGGTTTTAATAGCAAAATATTAAAAAAAGCATACATGTCCAGCAAAAGTACAATGAACATGCTTTGAGATATATAATTACAATGATATAACACATAGAGTTAAAATGAATAAAACTGGTGTTACACAGATGAACTCAAATAAATATGACAAACAACTGAGTCAAACCATAAAGTGAAGATAGTTATATACTTAGAGAAATAAAATACAATTCATATACTTTTAAATATACAAAAATATATGTGTATACATGTATTTTTTATACATATATACAAATATGCATACATATATATCCACATATACACATATATAACTGTAACACAATATTGTTATATTTTAAATGCTGAACATTATTTTTATGACTTTAATCACACCCCATAGGTATAAATCAAAATACTAAAAATTGATACGATGTTCTACCAAATTTTTGAGTACTTCATGTGAAATTTAGCAGAAGATATTTAGATGTAATAGATGTTTCATCTATTACATTTGGTTCAATAATTTTGAAAGCGAGGGAATGTTATGAAATGCTGTAATGATTATTTATTTTGCAAAAAGAAATATGTGGATCTAACACTAAATCTAAAAAAGATTTTTAAAAGGTAGTAAACATTCACATGTTTCCACACCTGAGTTTAATTTGAATACAGGCTAATGTTTTGTTATATTAGTCATTTAGCACAATACTGGAAAGTCATTAAAGAATCCTATTCATAGTTTTGATTTCTACAATTGAGTTAAATCCTGTCAAGCAACTTAATATTTGCCACCTGCTAAATCATTTACAATGTCATATTAATCATCATCTATGTTAATGGTCTCTCTAAAATACATGCACTTGTTAGAACAGATGTTCTCTGGGTAAGTACATAGTTTTAACTAAAGCTCACCATTTAGATATGCACTAGAGTCTTTCTTAGTATCACATAGAAGTAACAGAATAATAACCTAAGGTTTCAAATCTAATTTAATATTTGTAATCTAGAAGGCTATTTGTAAGTTCCTACTATATATTATATGTATTCTATTCAAATGATTATAACTTGAAGTATAGAAACAAAATCTTATCATTAGCGCAAAAACTCATGAATATGTGAGCTTTGTTTCCCTGCATCTTATTTTAGTATCTGAGAAGCTGAAATCAATGCTTAGAAAAAAGCCTCATTCCCAATAATCAAAGAAGACATAGACATACAAGAAGCTTGCATACGTGTCAGTGCGTTGTTTAGAGCTAGGAAAGAGTGAAATAAATTTTGGCTATTTTCCCAGTGTAACATACAGAAAATCTATTAATGCACATTTACTAAATGCTGAATATTTGCAATTTAAAATATTAAAATAGGTACTGTCATAATGACACTGATAATAAAAAGAGAAATAACATTTTTAAAAGTTGTTTTATGGTTCATCACAACCAACTGTAAATCACAAAGTTCAAAGATAGGGACTTGAAAGTATTCAAAAGCAGCACATGTCATTAATCATTTATCATAATGCCTATATGATAATTGTCTGAGCCCTTTCCCAAGACACAACTTTTCACAAAGGTGTTTGTGGTTTATATCTCTCCCTACTCCTCCATATCCCCATCCCTATAGATGTATAAAGCTAAATAAACTCAAAGGAATTATGTTTGACTAAGAAGGATTCTAAGGATCTTTTCTTATAGTAAAAGCTCTTAAAAAGAGAATTCTGATCAGTACCTTTCTTCAGAAATATCACCCAAGTCAATGCTCATGTCCATATCTCTTGTTGGTATTGCTATAAATAATGGAACCATGACTTGTTTCACTTACAGGGTGGGTGTTGCTACTATCATAATCTTAAGATGCCACCTGTAACACTACATGAATAATCAACTAACATTTCTTCTTTTCTGCCATACCTAGTTTTAAGAAATGAAAAATCTCATCTTGCATGTCCAAAAAATACTAACAACTTCCACTAGGAATTTGGTAGAAGAATTTCTATTATCTCTGCAGGAATAGGATTTAGTCTAATTCCAAGTCAACTGGAAAGAGGATATATTAAAGAGTAGACATAAGAATCATGCTTCTACTTCCAAAATCAACTCAATACCAGTCACTGATTTATTCCTGAGAAACATACTATTTTCCCATTTTTTCTATTTAAAATAAATTTAAGATGAAATAAATATATTTAAAATAAATTTAAAATATATGTTTGGATTTTGAGGTAAAACACATTTTTTCAGCTAATATTGATCATAGAGGAATTAGTTTATGAAAGAGCAATATTCCATTTTCCCCCCTTACCTTAGTTGCATAAAAACATCACACTGTCCATTTCTTCAGTGTATATTCTCATGGTAAGCGCTGAATGTTACACAAGCATAATTCTGGTAACCTAGAAAATAGTCATAAAATATGCTGTCATTTATGTCCAAAATAAGAAAATATGCACTCTGGTTAGTCAAGATCATGTCTAAATAAGATCTTCTTATTTTACATTAAATCAAAAAATAATTCTCCAAAGAAGCAGTATAATATATATATGAAAAAATCCATAAATTAAAAATGTGAATATTTACACTGCCTACTCAACAAACATTTCCACCATGATATCTAATAAGCATAACAAAATTAATATTTCCAAAGACTATTTCTTGTTACTTACATATCATTTTCATACCTTTTGCTTCCTTCCCTATTTCCCATCTAATTAACAATAATAGTAATAATAGTTGTTATTATTGTTATTAGTATTATTATTATTATTTCAGTTACTCAGGTCAGAAACTTTGGTAGTAACATTTTGACTTCTTTCTGCCATACACCAATTCTAATCCCCTAATAAATTAGCTCTTCTTTATAATGTATCAAAAAGCAAATTATTTTCACCTCCCTCACCTATATTCTGACTTCATAATACTTTCCATATATTGTTCAACAATCTCATAAGTGATCACTTTGCACTTATACTTTTTCCATACTACAACCAGAGACATCCTGTATTTTTATTTTTTAATATTTATTTGTTTATTAAAGTTTATTTACTTATTTTGAGAGAGAGAGAGAGAGAGAGACAGTACAAGTTGGGGGAAAGGCAGAGAGAGGGAGAAAGAGAATCTCAAGCAAGCTCTATTCCACCAACTGTGATATCATGACCTGAGCTAAAATCAAGAGTCAGAGGTTTAATCAACTGAGCCACTGAGGGGCCCCGAAACATCCTTTAAAACTGCAACTCAAAGCAGCTGCATAGAGACTCTGACTATACTCCTCATCTCAAGCAGTAGAACCTCAAAGAAATTATTATGGCCTATATTGTCACTTCTGATACAGTCCTTGGCTATGGTTACAGTATCAACACTTCCCTCTCTCCATTTTGTTTACTATGTTCAATTTTATTGGCCTCCTCTTTATTCCTTGGACATGTCTAGCACACCCTTGCCTTAAGAACTAAAAAATTGCTATTCACTCTGTGATGCTCTTTTCCCCAGATACTCACAAGTTCAAAAGTTAGTTAAAAATTTATTTTTTTTAATTTTTTTAAGTTTTATTTATTTATTTTTGAGAGACAGAGAGACAGAGAGAGTGAGTGGGGGAGGGGAAGAGAGGGAGGGAGAGAGATAGAATCCCAAGCAGGTTCTGCACTGTCAGCACGGAGCCCGATGCAGGGCTTGAACTCACACACCATGAGATCATGACCTGAGCCAAAATCAAGAGTCAGACTCTTAACCGACTGAACCACCCAGGCGCCCCTAAATAGTTAAAAGTTTAAATAGTTCCAGTAACTGAGGTCCTTCCATGACTACCCTATATAAAATACACTGCCTTTTTCACATTTTTCATAATTATTTGTATCATTCTTTGTAAAACTTAACATTGGCTGATGTTGTTAAGTTTTATACAGTTATTTGTTTAAAGTCTTTCTCTCCTTTGAACATTGGTATATTTACTGATGGAGAGTAGGATTTTTTTCTTTTTTTCATTGCTATATTTCCATCACCTAACACAGTCCCTGGCACATAATAGGTAGTAAATTATTAGTCGAATCTGGTTCTTAAATGAAAGCAATTGGTACTATACTTCATATGAGTTTATAATATGTTCATTATTATCAGCAAATACCTCAAGTGTTTCTCAAGCGGTTGATATATTTTCCAGAGAGGCAATATTGAGTATTCCAATCCATAAACATGGAAAATTTATCCTTTTATTTAGTGCTCCTTTGATTTTGTTCATCAGAATTTTGTCATTTTTTTTCTCAAATACAAGTTGTATACATTTTGTTAGATATGTTAATTTTTGAGGTGCTAATGTAAATGGTGCTAAATGTAATTTTGAGGTGCTAAAATGTAAATTATGTTTTTAATTTCTAATTCCACCTATTCATTGCTAGTATATAGAAGAGTGGTTGATTTTTTACATTAACCTTCTATCCTGGAAATTTAGTACAATCCCTTATTAGTTCCGGGGTGGTTTTTTGTGGGGTTTTTTTGTTTGTTTTGTTTTTTCCAAATCTTTCAGAATATCTTCATAGACAATTAGGTTATTTGTAAACAACAGCAGTTTTATTTCTTTCTTTCTAATCTGTATAACTTTTATTTCCTCTTGGTAAAAAGAATTTCCAGTATGATTTTGGATTTTTTTATGTTTATTCATTTTTGAAAGACAGAGAGAGACAGAGCACAAGCAAGGGTGGTGCAGAGAGAGAGGGGGACACAGAATCTGAAGCAGGCTCCAGGCTCTGAGCACAGAGCCCAATGCAGGGCTTGAACTCAGGAACAGTGAGATCATGACCTGAGCCGAAGTCGGAGGCTCAACCGACTGAGGCACCCAGGCGCCCTATCCAGTATGACTTTGAAATGAAGTTGTGGAAGCGAATATCCTTGTGTAATGCCTGATCTTAGAGGGAATGCTTCCATTTTCTCACCATTGAGTATGCTTTTATCTGTGTTTTTTTGAAGATATTAATTATCAAGTTGAAAAAGTTCCCCTCTATTTCCAGTTTACTGGGAGTTTTTATCATGAACTGAGTATTAGGTTTTGTCAAAACTTCAGATTTTTCTCTTTTAGTTTGTTAATATAATGGATTAAATTAATTGATTTTCTAATGTTGAACCAGTCTTGTACACTTGGGGCTAAACCCCTCTTGGTAATAGTGTTCTTTTCATACATTGCTGGATTCAATTTTCTATAATTTTGGTGAAAAAAATCCATCTGTGTACATAGACATATTGGTCTATAGTTTTCTTATAAAATTGTCTGGTTTTAGTATGCAGGTGATGCTGGCATCATAGAATGAGTTAAAATGTATTCCCTTTGCTTTTTTATACTTTGAAAGAGATCGTAGAAAATTGCTATAATTTCTTCTTAAATATTTGGTAGATTATTTTCTGGGGATGCAAGGATAGTCCCATACACAAATCAATATACGTGATACATCATATTAACAAAATAAACGATGAAAATCATATGATAATATTGATAGATGTAGAAAAAGCATTTGAGAAAATTCAACATTCTCTTATGATTAAAACTCTCAACAAATTGGGTACAGAATGAATGTACCTCAACATAATAAACACCTACATACGACAAGCCCACATCTAACATGGTGAACGGCTGAAAAAATTTCCTCAAAGATCAAAAACAAGACAAAGAAGCTTAGACTTGCTACTTTTATTAAATAAACATGGTACTGGAAGTTTTAACCAGAGCAATTATGCAAGAGAAAGGAATAAAAGGCATGCCATGGGAAAGAAAAAGGTAAAATTGTCTCTGTTTGGAGATGTTGTGATTTTTATAGACAGAAAATCTTAAAGATTCCATCAAAAGCCTGTTAGAACTTGTAAATTCAGTAAAATTGCAGGATACACAACCAGTTGCATTTTTATACACTAACAATAAACTATCAGAAAGAGAAATTAAGAAAATAATCCCATTCACAATAGCATCAAAAAATAAAAAATAAAACGCTAAGAAATAAATTTTACCAAAGAGGTGAAAGATCTGTGCACTGAAAAGTATAAAACATTGATAAAAGAAATTGAAAAAGACAAAAAATTTTAAAAAGTTATTCCATGCTCATGGATTTGAAAAATTTATATTGTTAAAATGTCCATACTACCCAAAGCAATCTATACATTCAATGTAATTCCTATAAAAATTCCAATGGCATTTTTCACAGAAAGCAAAATAATCCTAAAATTTGTATGGAACCTCAAAAGACTCCAACTAGCCAAAACAACCTAGAGAAAAAAAAAAAAACAAACCCAGAGACATCACACTTTCTTACTTTAAACTGTATCACAAAGCTTTAGTTCTGGCATAAAAGCAAACACATAGATTAATGCAACAGAACTCAGAGGCTACAAATAAACAAATAGGTAAATAAGACTAATACAACAGAATTAAAAGACTAGAAATTTCTAGAGGCTAGAATTACAAATATGGTCAATTAATTTGCAAAAAATAAACCAAAAATATTCAATGATGAAAAAAAAAGTCTGTTCAATAATTGGTGCTGGGAAATTGGATATCAACATGCAAAAAGACTCCTGTCTTATACCATACACAAAAATCAACTCAAAATATTAAAGACTTGAACATAAGACCTGAGACTACAAAACTCCTAGAAGAAAACATAGGAGGTAATAAGCTCCTTGCTGTTGGTCTTGGCAATGAGTTTTTGGTCTAGACAACAAAATCCAAAGCAACATAAGCAAAAATAAACAATTGGGATTACATCAAACTGTAAAGCTTCTAAAGAGCAAAGGAAATCATCAACAATATGAAACGGCAATTTATGGAACAGCAGAACATATTTGCAAACCATGTATCATCTAATAAGGGATTAATATTGGCAAAAGCCTAAACATTTTTCCAACAAAGATATACAAATAACTAACAGGTACATTAAAAGGTGCTCAGCATCAGTAATCATCAGAGAAATGCAAATCAAAACCACAATGAGATACCACTTCACACATGTTAGAATGTCTATTGTCAAAGAGATAAGAGATAAGACATGTTGGCAAGGATATGGAGAAAAGGGAACACTTTCATCCTGTTGGTGGGAATGTAAACTGTAACTCCACTTTGGAAAACACTATGGAGGCTCCTCATAAATAGAACTACAATACAATCCAGAAATTAATTATATATATGGAGGAATCTCCATGTATACTAATAGTATTACTTATTTTATATATATATATAATTATATATATTTATAAAATTATATATATATATAAAATTATATATATTTACATATAATACTACGCGGCCATTAGAAACAAGGAAATCTTGCCTTTGCAACATGGATGGACCTTGAAGGCATTATGCTAAGTGAAACTAATCAGACAGAGAAAGACAAACACTGTATGACTTCATTTATTTGTGGAATCTAAATAAGCCAAACTCACAGAAACAGAGTATAATGCTGTTTACGAGGGTCGAGAGTTGGGAGAAATGAGGAGGTGTTGGGGAAAAGAAACAGAACTTCAGTTTTAAGATGAATAAGTGAAAATTCTGAGGAAAAATTGTATAACTAATGACTATAGTTGACAATAGTGCGTTGCTGAAGATCATGTTATATTTGGAGGTAATATAATGTATAAATATAAGGTTGTTAGAAAAAATATTTGATTTAGATTTTTTTAATGTTTATTTATTTTTGAGAGAGAGAGAGAGAGAGAGAGTGTGTGAGTGGGGAGGAACATAGAAAGAGGGAGACACAGAATTTGAAGTGGGCTCCAGGCTCTGAGCTGTCAGCACAGAGTCTGACACACGCTCAAACTCATGAGGCATTAGATCATGACCTGAGCCATCCAGCTTCAGCCTCTAGATTTTTTTTTAATCATAAAATTAGATCAGTATATTCCCCAACAAAGGATTTAGTAAATGATAGGGAATCTACAGATAGTACCCAAATAGAGTCAGAGAAATCTTGCAAAAAAGAAGAGCATAAGAGAGGCACTTGGGTGGCTCAGTCGGTTAGTGTCTGACTCTTATTTAAGCTCAGGTCATGATCTTACAGTTGAGCGCTAAGTCAGGATTTGAGCTGACAGTGCAGAGTCGGCTAGGGATTTCTCTCTCTCTGCCCCTCCCCACCTCATACATGTGCTCTTCCCCTCTTTCAAAAAAAAAAAAAAGAAGAAGAAAAAGAGCATAAGAACAAAAGTAATCTTAGTAGTAATGGAGACAGAGTAAGCTGGTTTCCCATCTTAGACGAGCAGAAAAAGCAAGAATGAAATATATGATTCAAACTAACTTTTACAAAACATTCTGTTTATCAGATCTGGGATATAATCTGGAAACTAGGTCTGAGACACTGAGTAAAGAGTATATATTGGAAATTGACCACAAGATCAAGATGAGATAAGTAACAAGGGTGATAACACAACATCCAAAACCATGCGACTAAGTACTTCATATTTTCTCTTCATAAATTATTTTTCCATAGAATAGCGATTCTCAAAATTCACTGTGCCTAAGAAGCATCTGTGATACTTCATAAAAATGCAAATTTCTGGGCATCCTCTATAGAAATTCTAATTCAGTAGGTCTGGAGTAGACTCCACGATTTATTCTAAAATAACATTAAAGGATTTTTTTCATACAGGTTGTTCCTGAAGCTTCCTTTGAGAAACATTTAGAAACTGGGGCATGCCTAAGCCTTAAATTATTTAGTCTCAGAGTTGGGCAGAAGAATGGAGCTTAAAAAGAAAGTGACAGAAACCAGGAGGAATTTGAAGAAAAGGAAACACTACCAACAAATCATCTTTAGTTCTCAGTATTGCTCAAAGACAAAAACACACATGTGACAACAGTTGGTCTCATAAAGTTAAACTTTTACATTTTTGTCACTGAACATTTGAAAGAGATTGCTATATATTAGTGTACTTCTATCTGAAAATACTCTTGAAAAACAAATAATTAATATTTCACTATTTAGAGAAAACTTGTAGCTGACACAATGTTCAGCTCTTCTATTTAGCTTATTATTATTAACTATTGTTATTATCTTCATTGAATAGAAGAAAGAGAGGTAGAGAAGTTTTAAGTCACTTTGCCAAGATTACATAGCTATTAAACATTAATACCTGAATGTCTACTAAACACTCTGTTTCCAAAGCACAAGCTTTTATACTACAAAAAAACAACAGAAAAAGAGAATGAATTAAACTTAAAAAGCTTCATGAACATTTTGTATTTAAAGAGGAAAAAAAATGGATGAATGAACTAACACATGAAACGTACTTGTTGAAGGGTACCTGGGTGGCTCGATCGGTTAAGCGTCTGACCCTTGATTTCCACTCAGGTCATGATCTCATGGTTCATGAGATCTAGCCCTGCATCAGAATCTGTGTTGACAGTATGGAGCCTGCTTGGGATTTCCTTTCTCCCTCTTTCTCTGCCCCTGCTCCACTCATTCATATTCTCTCTCTCTCTCTCTCTCTCTCTCTCTCAAAATAAATAAATAAACATTTAAAAAAAGTACTCATTGAGTATAAGTAAATGTTATGTTTTACTTTAAGGATAATGCTGCAATTATTTACTTTAAAAGTCAGTGAAAAGATAACAGAAAAATAATGGAACATACTAATTTAAAACTAAGAATGAAGTAAGAGTGTTAACAGTTGTTTATCAGTAACAATACAAAAAAAAAGAGACAGACACATAGTTCTAAACTACTTATTGACACTATACAGATTATTTTCCTCTTCTCTAAGCATCATTACCTAAAATTATACATACACCAAATTACATAGAAGAAAAACGTCAAAGGACAAAACAATTTTGTTATGAAAACATGTATCTTTTACAACTGTTTTATACAAAATCTACATGCAAAATGAGCTCTCTAGGTCAACCATATTTGTCAAGTATTTTTCCTGATATGAGAGGCAGGTGTTGCCAATTTTTCACTCAGTACAATAATCAAATATAATATAAAGGAAATTAACATAATCAATAGAAAAATATAAAATTGCTATATAATCACCAATCAGGCAGCATCCTCTGAGGCTTAGTAATCACAACCAGATGCATAATTCACTGAGATAATTAGGAAACACAGTTTAAATATTGTAAAGACAGAGTTTTTATTCTAAGAATTCATGAGACTCACAGGCTCAAATGAAATGAGAGAAATTTGCGACTGTCCATATTTGTACTAGTGGACAGAATAGCCACAGGTGGTAAACCAGATGATTACACATAAACACTGTCTGACATTTTGAAAAAAAAGAGAAAATGCATCAATAATTAGAAGCACTGTAGGTGAGTAGCTCCATGCCAAACTAACAGTAGGGTTGGTTAGTACAAAGTTAATTGCTGCTAGTAGTATACAACATCATGCTAGACTGGGGATTGCACAGCAGCAAATTGAAGATTGGAAAAGATGCCAATTTTGCAGTTCTTTCTTACTTTACTTCATAAACATAACAAATATAAAACGAAGAAAAGTCATTCACTTGTGAATGACTGATAGAGAGCCAAGTATTGAAATTATTTAATTTTTACAACAAAAAGAAGCTAGGTAACAATCTAATTCTTTCTGCCCATTTTCAGATTGTGAAAAGTTCCAGTATTGTCTCTCACTATGGGTTAGAAAGTCTGGAAACCACACTTCTGAGATCTGATCTCAGTTTTCCTGACAGTCTCAAATTTCCTGACAGTAAGTTCAATGTTTCTTTGTTTCCATGTAATGTTATTGTCATTGATGTTCTTATCTAAATTTTACCCCAGATTTATTCATCTAACAAATATGTTTGAGCTTGACTCCTGGTATAGTTTAGCTCAAAATGTATCATATCTTTATTTACCTGAGTCACCATTAGGACTCAAGTGTGTCAGATTATCCATCACCATGCACTATGGGGTTACTTACTTTTTTGCTTCTCTGCACAAACTCTAATCAGAACCTATCTCTCAACCTGTTCCTGTTTACATAGATTTGCTCACATTTTTGTCCATTTGAAACTGAGGTTCATGTATTGGAACATCCACTCTTTATACTTAACCACTTCTCTCAATGTTTTCTTCCTACTTTTGGCCTGAGGAAAATCTAGTTCTTTTGACAATATTGTTTCTCTTGATGTATTCTTAATGTGAGCCTTTTAATTTTCTGCTTTAAGTCATGTGCTCTACATAGGAGGTTAGTTGGCTTTCTCATTCCCCAGTTCTGTATAAAATTAATCTCTTATGATTATAGCATGTTGAGGATGGATTCACAGAAATAAAACTGGAAAACAAAGTTACTAATAAATATGTTACTCCAAAGGAATCTTTCTTTTGACTTTGAAAATCTATATTTTTAAGATACTACTTCTGAGTGACAGATGTTGAAGAAACAGATATGGAAGGGTAGAAGAACATTTAAATAGGTGGTAGAGAAACATCAAATAAACTTTTGTGTGATTTCTTGGAAGTCAGTTCGTATGTCCAATGAAATTGTATCTCTACAAAGAAGTTTAAAAATAGAATATTAGTAAATATGTTGGTTATTATGGTTTATGGTTATTATTATTATTATTATTATTATTATTATTCAGTCATCACACAAAAAAGGAAAAGCAAGAAATTGCTGATTTACAAATAGAAGAGAAGGAAAGTTGAGAAAAATGTCCAGGAATTTGGGAACTTACAGCATTGGAAGAGGTAACTACATCTTCATCACCAAAGGAAAAGATGAAACTGAAAAGCCATTTGAGCAATCACTTAGGATTATAACTCACTGTAGAAAAACGTAAATGAACATAATTTCTACTGTGAAAGTATCTGATTTAAATAAGGTGTTCCTAAATAGGTGTCTGCAAAGTCAAAACTTTCAATTGAACAACATTGCTCAGGAAAGGGAAACTCCAGAGATGGTTGTCTCACCAAGTCCTGATCATCTCCATGTACCCACAATTAAATTGAGAAAGTTATGGGATAAGAAAGCAAAAACAGAGTAAAACAACAATAAAAAAACATATATATATATATATATATATATATATATATGTGTGTGTGTGTGTATAGGTACGTATATATATGTACATATATATGTATATATATGTATATATATGTACATATATATGTACATATATATACGTATACATATATATACATACATATATATACATAGTAGAGGGTGGGATCAAATTCCTCACTGTTCAAAGAGGAGTTTATAAAAACAAGCAAATGGAAACAGCTAGAATAAGACATGTCATGCTACATAAAATTTGGAAACCTCAGCATGAACTCATACTTAGCTCAAAGTACAGATATATGGATAGATAAGTTAGAATACACAAATCTTTCCCAACTCTACCCACTAAAGAATCTAAAAACACTGACACCTCAAAAACAATAATACGCTGAATTCCAAGATTTGGGTTTCTAATGACATTCTTCAATAAAAGAAATATAGACTCCTTGGAAAAATGGCTGAATCTTGTGCTAAGGTAAGAGGTATAAAAGATGAGCTTGGAGCATCTCATAGTGCCAGAAAGTAAGGAACAGTAACAAAACAAAGACAATATAATAACAATGGAGTTATAACAAAGAGACACAAGAACTGAAAGTGCCAAGCTGTAACAATCACAGCAACAAAGAAAATTATATAATATTGAATTACAGCCCCAAATATAAGATATACGCTCTTTAGTCCATACTGACATGAATGAATAATTGAATAAATGAATAAATAAGGAACAGGGGCGCCTGGGTGGCGCAGTCGGTTAAGCGTCCCGACTTCAGCCAGGTCGAGATCTCGCGGTTGGTGAGTTCGAGCCCGGCGTGGGGCTCTGGGCTGATGGCTCAGAGCCTGGAGCCTGTTTCCGATTCTGTGTCTCCCTCTCTCTCTGCCCCTCCCCCGTTCATGCTCTGTCTCTCTCTGTCCCAAAAATAAATAAAAAAATAAATAAAAAAATAAATAAATGAAAATAAATAAATAAATAAATAAATAAATAAATAAATAAATAAGGAACAGATGATAAATTTCCTGCATAGAAAAATTCCAAAACCTTTTTGAAGATACTACCCTTCCAGGAGGTGACATATAACTCTTATCCCTTAACTATCAAATGAGCAAAGTGACTTTCTTCTAAAAGAGTAATAGTTTTATAGTTGAGTAACCTGACAAACACTACCATAGTGAGGTAATAAAGGTCAATACAGCTGTGATAAGTAATGCTGATAGCATATCCTATACCCTTGATACAAATTGATGAGAATGGCACTTAACCTATGGGGTCTTCATCTACAAAATCCATAGCCATTACATAATCATGAGAAAAAAATTTCAGATCAGCCCAAACTTAAAGACATTCTACAAAATACATAACAGTATTCCTGAAAATGGTCAAGATTATCAAAAGTAAGGGGAAGTCTGAGAAACTTCCACAGTCTAAAGAATCCTCAGGAAAAATAACCATTAAATGCAATGTGGTACGCTGGATCATATTCTCAAACATTAAGTAAAAACTTAGATCCAAATAAAATTTGAACTGTAGATAACAATAACACATCGTTATTAGTTCGCCATTTATGATAAATGTACCAGAGTAATAATAGGGAAATCTGACCATGTGTATATAGGAACTCTCTGTAATACTTCAACTTGGCTGTAAACCTAAAACTATTTTAAAATTAAAATTTTATTACATTTCAGGAGGAAGAAAGCAAAGCTGGAGGCATCACAATTCTGGATTTCAAGCTATATTATAAAGCTGTAGTCATCAAGATAGTGTGGTACTGGTGCAAAAACAGACAAGTAGAAAATAAAACAGAATATAAAACACAGAAATGGACTCAAAACCACATGGCCAACTAATCCTCAACAAAGGATGAAAGAATTTTCAATGGAAAAAAGATAGTCTCTTCAACAAATGGTGTTGGAAGACTGGACAGCAACATGCAAAAGAATGAAACTGGACCACTTTCTTACACTATATACAAAAATAAATTCCAAATGGATGAAGGATCTAAATGTGAGAAAGGAAACCATCAAAATCCTAGAGGAGAACATAGGCAGCAACCTCTTTGACAACAGCTGTCTCAACGTCTTACTAGATATATATGTCTCCTGAGGCAAGGGAAACAAAAACAAAAATAAACTGTTCTGACTTCCTCAAGATAAAAATCTTCTGCACAGTGAAGGAAACAATCAATAATTAACTAATGGAATGGGAGATGATATTTGCAAATGACATCTCCCAATGGAATGGGAGATGATATTTGCAAATGACATACCTGATGAAGGGTTAGTATTCAAAATCTATAAAGGTTTTATCAAACTCAACACCCAAAAACAAATAATCTAGTTAAGAAATGGGCAGAAGCCATGAACAGACATCTTTCCAAAGAAGACATCCAAATGGATAACAGACACAGGAAAAGATGCTCAACATCACTCATCACCAGGGAAATGCAAATCAAAACCAGGATGAAATATCACCTCACACCTATCAGAATGGCTAGAATTAGCAACTCAGGAAACAACAGATGTTGGTGAGTATGTGAGTACCCTGTTGGTGGGAATGCAAACTTATGCAGCCACTCTGGAAAACAGTATGGACATTCCTTAAAAAGTTAAAACAGAACTACCTTAAAACTCAGCAATTGCACTACTAGGTATTTATCCAAAGGATGCAAAAATGCTGATTTGAAGAGACACATGCACCTTGATGTTTATAGCAGCACTATAAAAAACAGCCATATTATGGAAAGAGCCCATATGTCTATTGACTGATGAATGAATAAAGAACAACTGGTGTGTGTGTGTGTGTGTGTGTGTGTGTGTGTGTGTGTGTGTGTGTAATGGAGTATTACTCAGCCATCAAAAAGAATGAAATCTTGCCATTTGCAATGATATAGATGGAGCTTGAGTGTGTTATGCTAAGTGAAATAAGTCAGAGAAAGACAAATACCATGTGATTTCACTCATATAAAAAATTTAAAAATGAAACAGATAAAAACAGGAGTAAGGAAAGACACAGACAAACCCTAGGACAGACTGTTAACTATAGAGAACAAATTGACAGTTGCTGGAGGGGAGTGGTAGGGGATGGGTTAAATGGTTGATGGATATGAAGGAGGGCACTGGTGATGAGCAATGGGCATTATATTTAAGTGATGAATCACTAAATTCTACTCCTGTAAAAATGAAGACAGAAGTGTTTGCTAACATGTGTGGAAGCATAAGTTACCATATACTTAACTCTTTGAAACTACACTGTGCATAAACCTTCTTTCAACTAACGTCTTCTTTCATTAAGATAGAAGTATTGGTTGAACTTATGAGTAGAAGCCTATGGAAAGAGCCATATGCTTAACTCACTGCAAATATAGTGCCTATAAACCTTAAAAAAAAGTTTTCAAGAAGGAAAACTATATAGTCTGAAAATAACAAAAACATTTTGTACCAGATTCCTATAAGTTGTTTATGGAATGGATTTGGCTGACAAGAATATTTTTCTCTCTCCTTAAAATTTTAACTTAAAATTATATCCTGCTGGGTAGACTTTAATAGGAACTCAAAAACACTAATTCAGATTTATAAAAGACACTATTCAGAAATGACACTCTGTGAAGTGACTCAATGAAGTAAAGTTATCAAATACAATGAATGGTTTTAGGGGCTCTTCCTTTTCTTCTCCAGAAAACATTTACAGTCCTGATTAGAAGTTAACAGAGAAGGTTAAATAACTGCCTTTACAATAACAGCTTCGAAAAAAATCAATTGTACAGTAAGGACAACTATCTTGATATTGTACATAAATAATATACTTCTCTTAATGTTATGTACATATTTATGATAAAGCTATTTGTTTTACTCTTGCTTTAAATTAGTCTACTTAAAAAAATGTTATTACACGTAAAAAAAAGCAAAACAAAAATAACCACTTAAATAGAAAAACATAGAACTTATAGAAATTCCAGTTTCCATTCTACAACAAATAGGTAAATAAACAGGATTTTTAAAATAGCTATTTTTTACCAACCAAACTAAATTGAGTAAAATTGAAAACAAAAAGAAGCAGGTTTGCTCTCTGTATTGTTATTCATCTCTTAAAACTCTACTAGTTTGCATTCAGCATATGAAAACCCCACAGTAGTAAAGAGATCTCATATCAGTAACAAATCAATACATTTTAAATTATGCTGTGGTTGCCAAATTTAGAGGGCAATGAGATAGTCTGCATTTTTAAAATTATAGTTAGTCTGCAATAACTATAATACTTTGGGGGTGTCTTTGTTTCCAATGGAATGTTTTAATGATGAATAAATATTAATAGAAAACAAATCTAGAAAACAGAGATGTCAATATAACCTTCAACATAGGAGAAGCTTTTCCAACTCTTACTATTTATCTGAAATCTTCTAGGGGAAAGATTTTCAGGTAGATCAATAAAATATAGGCTATCATTATTTATAATGTCTCAATGCTACCACCTCTAAAATTATTCACAAAATTGTGAAAATAACTACTAGATACCTACTGTGCTCCTGGTTAGTGAGGAGGTTAAGGAGCTGTCCATTGAAGAAATGCAGAGAATAGAAAACATGAATCAACAGCTTTGTATGATGATTTTTAGAAAAGAGTGATCCATAATTAACTGCAGTAGGTATTATATAACGTATTCACACAACTTACCATATCTCCTGACCCTGGACAAACATTTTTGGGGTCATTTAAAACTCAAAAGACAGATGAAGGTAAAGATTATGTATTTTCTATTTATTTTAATTTGTATACATCTCATTAGCCACATACCATACCAAAACAAACAAACAAACCAACAGCTGGCTATGCAGTGTTCAGAATAATGAGATTCCTGGAGAGAAGAATACCTTGTATATTTTTGCTGAGCCTACTAATTCAGGCCAGCCTCCAAAAGCTGCTAGTTCAGCACTATTCCACTGTTTATAATAAGAAACATGTAAAGCAGCCTTCACTATACATCTTTTCCTTGGGCAAAAGAAAACAAATGGTTAGAATGTCCTTGAGAATTATACTCTTCCCTGTACACCAGGATTGTTTCTTAGTCATGGGGTACTGATTTTGTAACAATAGCATTGACAATATTAACAATAAACAATATATATTGCATAATATGTCTCAGGCTCATTTAATGCTCACAACAACTTGATACGGCACATGTGATTTTTATTTTTCTATTTACAAAGAGGAAACTGATGCATAGAGTTTAACTTATCCACAGTCGCTCTCTATAAAGTAGTTGGCCAAGGGGCACCTAGGTGGCTCAGTTGGTTAAGTGTCCAACTTCAGCTCGGGTCATGATCTCATGGTTCATGGGTTCAAGCCCTGTGTCAGGCTCTGTGCTACCATGTATCTCTCTGCCCCTCTCCCACTCATACTCTGTCTCTGTCTCTGTCTCTCAAAAATAAACAAACATTAAAAAAATTATAGAAAGTGGTTGGCCAAGTATTCAAATTCAGTTGGCCTGATTCAAGAATGCATGCTCTTAGCCCTCATAACATAATCTCTCCCCACATTAACAAAATCCTAAATACTTTATTTTGTTATTTATGGATAGTGTGGTTGTATTTCTGGCAAATAAAAGACTTCTAGTGCCTGTGGAGTTCAAACAAATTGAGCCAAACAATAAACCCAAGTGTTAATACTCTGAGATCAATTTAGTGTAAAATTTTTATCATCTTCAAGACTAATGCAGCACCAAGAAGACAGAACATCTGGAAAATGAAGGTGAGTGTAGGTGAGGCACAAGAGATTGAATTTTGCTAACTCTGAAAGAAATTCAGATGATTTCAAACCAATATCATATGACTCAGAATGGACATATTTCAAAGTTCTGCCATACAATAGTGAAACACTATATCATGTAAATGGGACACACGAAAAATTTAACATAATGTAAACATCATCATATGTGTTTTGTGCCCTTTTCTGGTCCTCCACCTTGTACATACTAATACTTCTTTTAATTCTTTCTTCAGTGACAAAGTACTTTGTATATGCTCTATTTTTCCTATTCCTTTTAAATATTTGTATCAAGTACACAATATACAACAAAGGCTTGAAAGTGGAATTTTAGTTATCAACTATTCAGAGAGGAGAGAGGTTCAGCTGTCTTTCCGTTAAAATACAATTTTATTCCCTAGGTTTGCTGGAAATCACAAATGACTGGCCAGGCTGAAATATCTATACTTTATCGCTGGTAAGAAGCATATTCTGGTCATGATTAAATGAAGACCTCTTAGTCTTCTCTCATCCCCATTTCATCTAGAGTGTAGAAGCAGATGACCAAATTGTGAGCTATCTCCAACTCATAAATTGAGTTGAATTTAAGCTAGACAGCTTCAAGGCTCCCTTTAGTTTGATGAGCCTTTAGAAAAGTGTTTTCTGTTTGTTTTTGTTCTTAAGGATTCTAGTCCCCAGACCATGTTTCCTTAAAGCATTTACCTTAGAAAATTTGCAATTGTAAATTATTTCCCTGCCCCTTTATGATGTAAATCTCTCAACCACAGAAACACCTTTGTCAAGGACCTAGAAGCTATCTGTTTTCAGTGCAATCACTGAGGAAAAAAGTGGATTAATCTTCCAGTCTCTATGCAAATTAGCAAACACGTGTCTAATATTCTTTATCACTGCAGCCCTTAAAAATTCTATTCCCTTTTGTTTCACTGGAGTTTAATTCAGTTTCTCTCCACTCTTGCAGTAGGCTTCAATAAAATCTTCCTTGCCTGTGCAACTTGTCTGGTGCAATTTTTCTTTGACAGATTTTGTTACCAATGCATAGTATTTGGATAATTGATTTATAGATAACTTAATCTGAACAGAAGTCCCATAAGATCACCCTACCTTTCTTGGCAAATAGTTCTTTAAAATCTTTAATGAGCGTTGCCTAATTCTAAACCATTTAAAATCTTTTTTAAAGTTTATTTATTTATTTTGAGAAAGAGCACTGAGTAGAGAGGCAAGCAGACTCCACACTCTCAGCACAGAGGCTGACACTGGGCTTGATTTCAGGAACCATGCAATAATGATTTGAGCCAAAATCAAGAGTCGGACACTTAACCAACTGAGCCACACAGGTGCCCCTAAAATCTATTTTTAACGACCATTTTGAACATGATTGTGTTTTTATTGTTGCTATTGTTTTTCTCTTTACATACATATTCACCACATAGCTATCATACATACACAAAAGGAGAATATAGAAAAGCTCTTAAAAGCTCATTATTATTTCTTTCCTTATATTAGTTGTCAGGGGTAAGATTGGGAGGTACAGACTACATTCCTTATATAGGAAGTTACACATTCAGCCCCAAACAATACAAAACAAAACAAAAAAAACAACTGTGTTGAATTCTTTTAACCAGTAGAATCTTTTGTTAGTTATGTTAAGTCCAGAGATAAGCCTTGTAAGACTACTGACTACTCAAAGATGTGATTAAACACGTCCTTCTCCTGTTTTCCTTCCCCACTGATCTGGCATATGTTTTTTTGTTCTCTTGGCCATGACAGCCTGCTGCCAATTCAGTCATTATATCCCATTCAAAAGGCAGAAGTGGAAGGGCCGCAGCATTAAATGTTGAAGGGTTGAAGAAGTCTTTCCTGTAAGTTTCTACTTTTAATAAACTTTCCTGGAAATTGATAGTGACTTCAGCTTACATCTTATTAGTGAGAATTGGGTCATGAGATAAGCCCCAACTAGAAGAAATTCTAAGTGAGTCTATATATTCAAGATCTATGGTAGATGAAGTCAAGAGAGAAACAGACTATGAATAATTTTAGCATAGTCAATCCACAAAATCTGCTTTATGCTTTTATTTATATTTTATCAATATTTTGCAATATAATTTACATTAAAATTGCACCACTGTAAATATATATTTTGAGTCATTTTCACAAATTTATGTACTCTTGGAACCACTACCCAGTAAAGATAGAGAATATTTCCAACATCACAGAAGGTTTCCTCATGCTCCAATGCAGAAAATTCCTCCAATTTTTAACTCCCGTCTACAAAACTGATTTGACTTCTGTAATTATAGATTATTTTTTTCTTGTTCTAGAAACTCAAATGCATAGAATCACAGAATACACACTCCTTTGTGTCTCACTATTTTACTATGATTATTTTGAGAGTCCTCCAGGAAGCTAGCTATATCAGTAGTTCATTACTTTTTATTGCTAAGCAGTACCCTTTTGAAATAAACATCACAATCTGTTTATTATTCACTCATAGAAAGATACATTTTCAGCATTGAGGAATCATGGGTCATTTTCAGCATTGAGGAATCATGAGTAAATTTGCTATATTCATATACAAGTTTCTTTGGTAAATTCCTGGTAACTGAAATTTCTACATTATAAGTTAAGGGCATGTTTAATTTTATAAATAATTCCAGCCTGTTTCCACACTGGTTGCACCATTTATTCTCTCATACACAGTGCACATAAAGTACAATTGTTCCACACGATGTGGGAAACAAAGGCAGAAGAAAAAAATTAAATTTCCTTACAGTTTACAGCCCATTGACAAGTCCTTGATACAACAAGAGTGATATTCCTCTAGGAACTCTGTTGCCTCAATGATGACACTTTGCTAAGGGCAAAAGGCAATCTTAGCTTAACATTATCCTGACCTCCAGGATCCTGGAAGTCTACTTTAACACATAAAAAAGTTCCTTTGGAAACTTCCTCTACCTCAATCCCCCAAATGTATGTTAGCAATCATCCTCCAAGCATATGGACTACTGACTTACATCTGAAGAGTCTCATGACTGAGTTTTTACTAAAAAAGTAATACATGCCCTTTTCCTAACAATAGCTGGCCCCCTCAGGATCCTGTAAACCTTGTTTCCAAAAAACGGTGGAGGCTTGTGCTATTCCTAACCCCTTCCCAACTTGAAAGTATATAATTAGCCATTCCTCAAAACCCCAGTGCAGCTCTTTCTGCTCAGAGGTCCTGTCCTCATGCTTTAATAAAGCTACCTTTCTTCACCAAAAAGGTTTCAAGAATTCTTTCTTGGCCATTGCCTCTGAACACCACATTTTCTACGTCACACACCCTAGTCAGTTGTTGCTATTTCAAGCTTTGAAATTGCAGCCATTATTTTTTAAACTTTTTTTTTTAATGTTTATCTATCTTAGAGAGATAGCGCTTGAACAGGGGAGGGGCAGAGAGAGAAAGAGAGAGAGAGAGAGAGAGAGAGAGAGAGAGAGAGAGAGAGAGAGAATCCGAAGAGGCTCCTGGCTCCAGGCTCTGATTTGGACACAGCACAGAGCCTGATGCGGGGCTCAAATCCATGAACCGTAGATCATGACCTGAGCCAAAGTCAGATGCTTAACTGAATGAACCACCCAGGCACCCCAAATGTAGCCATTTTAGAACCTATGTGATGGTATCTCGTGATTTTAATGTTTGTTTCTCTAATGACTAATGTTATTGAACATCTTTTTCTGAAGAATATGTTCAAATCCTTTGCCCACTTTTTTTGGAGGGGGAGTGGGGGGGTAGGCTTGTTTATTTATTATTGAATTATATAACTTTCTTATATACTTTGGGTACAATTTATTTGCCACATATGTGTAGTGTAAATACTTTCAGTCTGTAGCTTTTAATTTTTAATACAGTATTATGAAGAATAGAAGTTTTAATTTTGGTAAGTCCAGTTTATCATTTTCCTCTTACATTTAATGTTCTTTTTAAACAGATTAAGAAATATTTGCCTACTTAAGTGTTGTAAAGATATTCTCCTAACTTCCTTCTCAAGGATTTGGAATTTCTTTTACCTTTAGGCCTATGATTCATTTATAACTAATCTTCCTGTATGGTGTGAAGTAGGGGTTGAAATTTAATATTTTTTTTCTGTACATATATCTGAATTTTATTCAACACCTCTATTTTATTTATTTTTATTTTACTATACATTCTTTATTCAATTATGTTGGAGCATATATTTAAAATCAACTGAATATATTTGGGCCCATTTCTGGCTTCTCAATTCTATTCCATTTCTATATGTCTCTCTGTACCAGATTATATTCTAATTATTTTAGTTTTAGAAATAATTTTAACATCATTTAGTCTAAGGCCTCACACTTTGCTATTTTTTATTGAAAAATAAAGAGTCTTGACTATTCAAGCTTGTTGATTTCTCCTTCCCCCCAAATTCAGCTGAGATTCTGAATGAGACAGTGTTGTATCTATACATCAATATCTAATAGACTTCTAAATATTTTTGATATGTATTTTGATATATATATCATATATATATTTCTCCATTTATTTAAATACTTTTAAATTTTCTTCAGCAATATTAAAATATTTTTATTGAAAGGGGTTTAAACTGATTCTGCTGAATTTATTCTTGAGTATTTTAGTGTGAATTGTGAATTCTAATTTTTTAATCTATGTTTCCAACTGTTTGTTTCCAGTTTATAGCAACATATTCTCTTTATATGAACCTTACATCTCTGACTTGATTGAATTTCATTGTTTTGCTAAAAATTTATTCTTTACCATCTTTATGGCATTTATTTTATTTTATTACCTTGTTTTGCTGGCCAAATATACTGTATAATATGAACATAAGTGGTAAGAAAAGATCTTTCTTTCTTTCTTTGAATCTTAGAAAGAAAACATTTAGACTTTCAATATTTTATATGACACTAGCTATAACATTTTTGTTGATACACTCTGTCAGATTATGTAAAAGACCTTCAAGGGGCTCCTGGATGGCTCAGTTGGTTAAGAGTCTGACTCTTGATTTTGGCCCAGGTCATGATCTTGTGGTTTGGTTCATGAGATTGAGCCCCAAGTCACAGAGACTGTTGGGATCCTCTCTCCCTCTCTCTCTCTGTCCCTCCCCTGCAAGCACATACACAAGCATGTGCTCACTCTAAATAAATAAATAAATAAATAAATAAATAAATAAATAAATAAATGTATGTATGTATGTATGTATGTATGTATGTATGTATTTTGTTAAGAGAAAAAGCCATCTGTTCCTAATTAATACAGAATTTTTATCACAAATACTTATAGAATTATATCAAATGCTTTCCCTTTTGATTGAGATGATCATATGATTCTTTCCTTCATCTTATCAATGTGAACTCTTTCGTATACCTTGTAAGTGTGAATTCTATCATTTCTTTAAAAGACTAACACAAATTTTCATTCCTGAAAGAAACTCTACCTTTTCATGATGCATTATTCCTTTTGCAACATATTATTTGTTATGATAATATTTTGTGCAGAATTTTTGTGTCTGTATCTTTAGTCTTCTGCTGTCATCATGCTCTGGCATGAATATTACACTAACCTTATGTTGTTATATATATTTTTTCTTACGTTGTTATCTTAAGTGTGTTCTGTCATCCTTTGCTTCTGGTCTGCCCTGTTTTGAAATAGTTTAAAATTAGTGTCAATGCTTTATTTTTTAAATAAGAAGAAAACATTTTGCAGATTTTCAAAACTTTGATATTACATTAGTCATGTTTTGCTTGAGCAAAAAAAAAATTAAAAATTGAGAAGCACTGTTTTTTTTTTCCAAAAAAGTCTAGAACACGGAATGTATGTCGTTTTCCAAGATTTTAACATTACATTTATTTATTTATTTACTTAAGTTTTTATTTAAAGACACTAATTTTGGAAAGCTGCTTCAAGACAAGAATTTAGGAGCAGAGGATCTTTTACCTTTCTTTTTAAAGCTGGAGACAGTGTTATAAGATAAAGATGTTTCTAAAACTCAATTAAATCGTATAATGCATAACCAAACTAAACATAAGAGATTCACAATGGGAGTCAGCATCATCTTTGCCAAGGACAAGACTTTCCTCAACTGACTAATCACTAGCATGGACTGGTTATTTCCTCTTCCAAGGTACTTAAATTGGCATGGTTCAGTCATGACTGTAGGACACTAAGGAGCTATACTTCCCTTCCCTGATAACCTTAGAATATCCTTCAAAACTTTATAAATAATAATTTGTATTTTTTTCTTTTTGTCATAATTTGTCCATAACTCTGAATAGTTTTAGCTCATATTTTTTAGAGGCAATATTTCCAAGGGGTGTGTGTATGTGTGTGTGTGATGTGTTCCTTTTGTTCATTTTTTTTAACGTCAGTTTTAGTCCACCTGAGGCCAACAGAAGGCTCTGTATTTGAGCTGTGCTGGGGACACTGACTAATTAGCCATCAGGAAGCCTTTTGGATGGTGAGCAGTCTAAGGACAGGGACAGTGAACCTGCATTGTTGTAGCTGCTCCACGCGAGTTCGTTAAGGCTCATGCTGTCAGAATCTGGCACTATGAGAGGTCATTCTGTCAGAAGTGATACCTAGACGACTTGAGGGTCAGACACCAGGCTCCAGAAGTGACCTGGTTCAAGGTGTACCCTACCAGTTGATTAACTTTCAGATTGCTATCAGGATACTTGGATATCAGTTATGATGATCACTAGGGCTGGTTCCTGGGTCACTATGACAGAAAACTGTCAAAATCAGTGAAGATAAGAAAATAATTTCATTCTGTTGAAAAAGAAAAAAAGACCATAAAAATATGTCAGATTTTACCTTCAAATAATCCAGATTGGGGGTGAGTAGATAAACAACTCAAATAAGAATGATTTAAAATTTAAAGTTAATTAAATCTCTGCATTAAAAATAATCAGAGATTTTCATTACCACTGGATGGAACATTTTATTTTCAAACTCTTTCCCAATGTTGTGAGGTTAAAATTAGCCACAGAGCTAAAATATCTGACAAGCAAATGGCTAATCTTCTTAAATTGGTATTATAAATGTGTTAAAGAAAACTGGGAAAAATCCCAGAGAAAATTCTAAAATCTTCCAACAGTTAGCTGTATACTGAATAATGTTTAATTGTGTCTAGTTGTTTTTATATTATTATTTTAATTATTCAGATGTCTTTGTCATTGGTAACTCCTAGAGATGTGACCTCTAATGAAAAGTAGCTCTTAACAAATAAAATTAAATCAATAAAAAAAGGTCCAATGCTATTGAAATAAATGTACTATGGTGTTTCTGATATTCCTTCCAGTTAGACAACAGTCCCTAAGACCAATTTTGTTCATAAGCACACCCAGTGACATTCACAAACAGAAATCAGTGTAGCCCATTTAGTAAAAACAGTAAGATGTGTTTCATAAAATTAAATAAAAAGACTAATGAATATATAGTGACATCAAGATCTAATTGATTTACTCATATAGAGTTCATTTAATATTCTATAATTATTCTAAATAGATATTAGGACTATCAAATTGCATGGCTGTACAACAATAGCTCAATATGAGCAAACCTACAAAGACTTTAGGCAGTAAGAGTATGCCACTTACTGGTACTTTGAGTCAGCTTTTAGAATTAATTCTAGCTCACATGTACAGTTTTAGAAGAAGTATTGTGTAGCAATACTATGTTTAAAAACACTAGAAACTACCATAACAATTTCAACATTAAAGATACTTAGTTGTAGGGATGCCTGAATGGCTCAGTTGGTTAAGCGTCTGACTTTGGCTCAGGTCATGATCTCACAGTTTGTGAGTTCGAGCCCTGCATCGTGGGCCCTGTGCTGACAGCTCAGAGCCTGGAGCCTGCTTGGGATACTGTGTTTCCCTCTCTCTAAAGATACTTAGCTGTCGCAAGGGCAAGATGGTAGGCTGCAAAAAAGTGAGCTGGGTCAAAATGCACATGCCACCCGATTGTTCAGACTGTTATCAGGGCAGTTGGGTATTTATTTTTAATGACTCACAAAAGTTATATTCTTCCACCTATCAATTAATAAAGAGCATACATACTTAAGAAAACTAATCTGATACAGGGTTTCATTAAACTGTTTAATACAAGAAAGAGCTCATAAAATCAAAATTATATATATAAATTTGATAACTAACACTTTATAATTTCCTAAAATAAAAAGAAAAAATACAAGAATGTTCACTTGTTTTGTGAAATAAAAAATGCAAAAAATGTTTCCTTGCTGTTACAATATTAAACGTGTCATAGTTTTACACACATTTTCAAATAAGAAACTCAATTAAAATATACAACTATCTGAACTTAAGTGATAGAAGTAGTAATAAAAATCTAACTTCAAATAAAGAGACCTAAAGTTACCATACAAAACATTCTAGCTGTCACTAAAAATCAAGTGCAACATACCTCAATGACTTAGAAAATAATGTGTCTAAGATTTCCAAGCCAAGAAGTACCTCTGTTCCTACCTCAAACTTTTTTGACTCCTCATTTGATCATTCCTAATTCTATCATTGCATATAATTGAAAAAAAAAACTCTAACATTTTCTCTCAGACTTTTATCATCAAAGCTGATATTATAACTTAAATTTACACTATATTAAAACTATTAAAATATTACCACAGGTCCTGAAAATAATTATTCCATCCCTGTGTTCAAAAAACATCAATTGCCATTTTTCAAAATCTATTTGTTGTTACACACAAGTGTGTTATTAAATCTTTACACACTTGGAAATAACCCAGCTATTTCGCCATTATTTATTCTCTAATTTTCTTGTGGTCAGAATAGATACACTGTATGTTCTAAATTACTTTAAATTCATGGTAACTTCTTTGATTAGCATATGTTCTGTCTTGGTATGTCTCATGAACATATGATTGGGATGGGTATTCTGTTGCTGTTGAACAGCATGTTATAAAAATGTCAATTCCACTAAGTTGATAATTTGTGCTTTGCTCGGTTTTGTTAATAAAATAAATTTTTGTTAATAGATTGATAATTTGCTCTGTACTCTTATTGATTTTTAATCTATTTTTAATAAAAATTGAAAATGAAGAGATCTTCTACCATCATTGAACATTTATCTACTTCTTCTTTCAATTATACCATATTTCGTTTGGTGTATATTGATACTGCAGTCTGGTGTATATACGATGAAAACTGCAATGTTCTTGATAAACTCACCATTTATTAGTATCCAGTGTCCCTCTTTATTCCTTATTCTTGGTTTGATTTCTACTTTATCTGATATTAATACAGTTACTAAGACTGTCTTTGTGTCAGTGCTATGTAGGGGATAGTTTCCCATTCCTTAAATATTAACCTATCTATACCTGTATATTTAAAGTGTGTTTCTGTAGACACTATATATTGGTTTAGGCTGCCTTTTCTATCCAGTTGGACAATCTCTGTTTTTTATTTGAACTATTTTATCATTCATATTAACTTTAACTTATGATGCATTTAAGTTGAGAACCCATCATCTTTGTATGTTCTCATGTTTTCTCCATTCTCTGCTTTCTTTTGGATTATTACTTTTTTAGTAACTTAGTATTCCATTATGTATACAAAACTGACTTCTTAGGTGTCTTTCATTGTTTGATTTATTTTCCCTGTGGTTATACTAGATTTTACATATCTTTAACTTATCACAATGTACCTTCAAGCAATATTATACTGTATCTTTGCATAAAATCTAAAAAAAATTAAGTGGCTAAATATTTTACCTTTCATTCATTTTTTGTACTTTTTTTTATTCCATATTAGTTGCAAAATCAATACTAATTTCACTAAAAGCACAGGCAATAGGAGCAAAACTAGGCAAGTGGATTATATCAAACTTAACTTCTGAGTATCAAAGGAAACAACAGAATGAAAAGGCAACCTACAGAATAGGAGAAGATCCTTGAAAATTACACATTTGATAATGGGCTGATATCTAAAGCACATAAGAAATTCCTACAAATCAGGACACCTGGGTGGCTCAGTTGGTTAAGTGTCTGACTTCAGCTCAGGTCATGATCTCAGGGTTTATGGGTTCGAGCTCCATGTCAGGCTCTGTGCTGACAGTTCAGAGCCTGGAGCCTGCTTCAGACTGTGTGTGTGTGTCTCTCTCTAACCCTGCCCCACTCATGGTCTGTCTCTCTGTGTCTCTCAAAAAATGAATAAACATTAAAAAAATTTTTTTAAACTCCTACAAATCAACAGCAATCATCATCACCATCAACAACAACAACATCAACTCAAAAACGGGCAGAGGACTTAAACAGAAATTTCTCCAAAGACATACAAATGGCCAACTGGTGTTTGAAAAGATGCTCAACACCACAATCATGAGGGAAATGTAAATCAAAAACACACTGAGCTAACACTTCACATCTGTTAATATTATTTTAAGAAAATTAAAAAAAAAAAAACCTAGTGTCAGCTACAGAAATTGGAATCCAAGTACACTATCAGTAGGAATGGAAAACAATGGAGCGACCAAGAAAACAGTATGGAGTTTCCTCAAAAACAGAACTACCATACATAATCTAGCAATTTCACTTCTGGGTATATATACAAAAAACTGAAATCATGAACTTGAAAAGATATTTGCACTCCCATGTTCATCGCAGCATTATTCACAAAATCCAAGATAGGGAAAACAATATAAACATCAATCCACAGATGAATGGATAAAGAGAAGGTGATATACAGAAACAATGGATTATTATTCAGTCTTAAAAAATAAGGAAATCCTGCTGTATTCAACAACATGGATGAAACTTGAGACATACTAAGGGAAATAAGCCAGTCACAGAAAGACAAATAGTGTATAATTCCATTCATATGAAGAATCTAAAGTAGTCAAACAAACAGACATGAAAAGTATTATGGTGGTTACCAGGACCTGGAGAGGATGGAGAAATCAGGAGTTATTATTCAGTGGTTATAGGATTTTGATATTGCAAAGTAAGAAAAAAAAGTTCTGGAGATCTATTATATAGCAATGTGAAGTGTTAACACTGCCAAACTAATACAGAAGACAATATTAAAATGGTAAATACATTTTTACCACAATGAAAAATAATAGAAAATAATGGGATATATATATACACATACATATATATATATATATATATATATATATATATATATATATATATGGTGGAATATTACTTGGTGATAAAAAAGAATGGAGTCTTGTCATTTGCAACAACATGGATGGAACTAGACTGTATTATTCTAAGCAAAAAAGTCAGTCAGAGAAAGGCAAATACTGTATGATTTCACTCATGTGTGAAATTTAGAAACAAAACAGATAAACAGGGGAAGGGAAAGAAAAATAAGATCAAAACCGAGAAGGAGGCAAACCATAAGAGATATGTAAGTTACATAAGAATATGTAAGTTATATGAATAGTGTAATACACTATATTTTAACCAACCTAGATTTAAGTAAGATTAAAAAAATAAGAATAATAGGGGAAATTATATATTGTGGAATTTCTTTGTACGATCTCACGTTGCCTCTGAATTGAAATATATTCAAAATAAAAATTTTATTTAAGGTTAAAAAAATTAAAATAAAATCTAGATTTGAATTATAAAAAAAGCAACTTTTCCTAACAAATGTGGAAAAGCATTTTTAAAATGACTTCTTGTGTGTGATCATCTAATCATTCTCTATGACCATGTAAATAAAGACATCAACATATTTTTCTAGAAACTTTCTAGAGACCTCTACACCCAATGTGTGGGTCAAATTTTCAACCCCAAGGTCAAGAGTCACATGCTCCACTAACTGAGCTAGATAGGTGTCACAGAATTAATATATTTTTAAAGATTTAATTAGGTATCAGACGTGAAACAACATCTAAAGAAGGCACAGGGAACCTATATTGCTCAGTACAGAAAAACACAATTCCTCTGCATGGTAAATTCATATGACAACAATAGAAGTAAACTGTGTAGAAGAAAAAGGAGAAAATAGCTGAGATGAAGGAGGTAAAGCTGAAATGCCAAATAGGGGTCATGTGATGTACAGTTATGAATGATGTGTTAATTGTATGGACTTTATCTTGTACATGTGGGGCATTTCTAGGGAATATTTGCGAAGGACATTATTTATAAACCCCTAAGTCTACTTCACCCTCCCCCATGGTGTGGCAATAAATAAGTCTGGGGTACTGGTCACTAGCTCCAGAAGGGGGTACTGCTGAGCCTTTAGCAATCATGATCATTCCATCTGCCTAGCTCTTTTGATGCAGAGATGGAAACACCTATGCAAATTTGTTTCAATAAAAGGAAGAAGAGGTTTATCACTGGCTTCAGGATGGGAAGCCTCTATAGATCATTAAAATAGAACACTTTGGATGAATCAGAAATCTTGAGACACCAGATGCTGCTATAGCATTGAAAACAAGGGGAAGGATCCAGGCTAAAAAGGTAGAACAAGCAGAGCTACCCTGATCAAACTGTGCATGAATTCCAACCCAGCCCTGCGCTTCCAGTTCTGTGGGCCAATAAAATCTCTTATGGATCAATCCAATAGGAATCACATTTCTATTCTTTGGAGCTCAGGCATACTACATAATAAACGTTTTAACAAGGAAAAAAATAATTATTTTAATAGTCAATAATTTTTTAAATAAAATTTTAATTAGAAAATGAAAGTATATTATTATATTAGAATTCTATGCTATGTAAAAGATTACCGTAACCAGAGTAGTTTAGGCGTATACTTTTATTATTTTACAGTTCTGAAGATCAGAAGTATAGGCACAGCTTAACTGAGTTCTCTGCTTTAGGGTCTCACAAATATAGCAACATAGATGGCTTCCAAAACACAGTGCTGAGTAAAAGACACAAAAATGCTACATACAGTATAATTACATTAATATGAATTTCAAGAACAGTCAAAATTAATTGGGAGTGCTAGAAATCAGAAAGCAACTATCTAGCATAAAGACTAAGGGGAAAGTGGAGGCACAAAGGAAATTTTCTAGGCAATGGGATTGTGGATTTTAAATTTTTATTTATCAACAAAACTAAAGCGGAATGGGAAAAGATATTTGCAAATGACATATCAGACAAAGGGCTAGTATCCAAAATCTATATAGAGCTCACCAAACTCCACACCCAAAAAACAAATAATCCAGTGAAGAAATGGGCAGAAATAATGAATAGACACTTCTCTAAAGAAGACATCTGGATGGCCAACAGGCACATGAAAAGATGCTCAACGTCACTCCTCATCAGGGAAATACAAATCAAAACCACACTCAGATATCACCTCACGCCAGTCAGAGTGGACGAAATGAACAAATCAGGAGACTATAGATGCTGGAGAGGATGTGGAGAAATGGGAACCCTCTTGCAATGTTGGTGGGAATGCAAACCGGTACAGCCACTCTGGAAAACAGTGTGGAGCTTCCTCAAAAAATTAAAAATAGACCTACCCTATGACCCTGCAGTAGCACTGCTAGGAATTTACCCAAGGGATACAGGAATACTGATGCATAGGGGCACTTGTACCCCAATGTTTATAGCAGCACTCTCAACAATAGCCAAATTGTGGAAAAAGCCTAAATGTCCATCAACTGATGAATGGATAAAGAAATTATGGTTTATATACACAATGGAGTACTACATGCCAATGAGAAAGAATGAAATATGGCCCTTTGTAGCAACGTGGATGGAACTGGAGAGTGTGATGCTAAGTGAAATAAGCCATACAGAGAAAGACAGATACCATATGTTTTCACTCTTATGTGGATCCTAAGAAACTTAACAGAAACCCATGGGGGAGGGGAAGGAAAAAAAAAAGAGGTTAGAGTGGGAGAGAGCCAAAGCATAAGAGACTCTTAAAAACTGAGAACAAACTGAGGGTTGATGGGGGGATGGGAGGGAGGGGAGGGAGGGGAGGTGATGGGCATTGAAGAGAGCATCTTTTGGGATGAGTACTGGGTGTTGTATAGAAACCAATTTGACAATAAATTTCATATATTAAAATAAAGTAAAATAAAATAAAATAATAAAATAAAATAAAATAAAATAAAATAAAATAAAATAAAATAAAATAAAATAAAATTTTTATTTGATATTTTGGTAATAATAACCATCTATTACATACAAATTTGCGTCAAAAATATTCAACAGTTCAAATTCAACACATACACACACACACACACACACACACACACACACACACACAGGAAATTTGAATAGCTTGCTATCTGTTAAAGATACCAAATTTGTTATTTTAAAGCTTTCCATAAGAGTGTATGAGTACTTTTTCCTTCTCCAGTATTTGATAGACTTTACCAATAAAGCCAATAGGGCCGGGGTTTTCTTGTGGGAAGTTTTTTAAATATCAAAATTGGTATCATTAACAGGTAACAATCTATTCAAAGTTTCCATCTGTGTGTGTATGTGTGTGTAGAATTTGAACTGTTGAATATTTTTGACACAAAGTTATATGTAATATTTTCTTATTAACCTTACTAGGGATTAATAAACATGACTAACCTTTCAAAGAACATATTTAGCGGTTTGCTGATTTTGCCTCACTGATTTCTGATTTAATTTTTACTGTTTCCCCTCCTTCCACTTACTTGGTGTTTAATTTACTCTTAATTGATTTCTTAAGGTAGAAACTAAAAGCGTTGATTCTCTCATTTTTCAAGTATATAGTTATAATACTATAAATTTATCTCTAGTGATGTTTTAGGTTATAACATATGTTTACATAATATAATTTTATTATGATTCAGTTTTGATGTTTTTGTTTTAATTTCTCTTGTGATATCTTTTTTATCTCATGGTTTGTGTATAAATGGAATTCCAAAGACCCAAGGTATTCGGGGTTTTCTACGTATCTTCTTGCTATTAAATGTTAAAGTACACTTTATGCATGCTTTTATCCCTTTGCAATTTATGTAGTTTTGCTGTGTGGACCAGCATATAGGATATCTTTGTGCATTATATCTTAAGCTAGTAACTTAATAGTATTAAAGTCACAATTCAGGTATAATCCTTAATCTCTGCTAACATCTTAATAACACAATATTGCTTTCTAGTTATTACCATTTTAATAACTTCATTGAAATCTAAACATAGGATACCAATGAAATTTATTTATCACTATTATTTTATATATGGCTTTTGTTCATGAAGTATTTTAATATAATTGGATTAAATAATTTGAAATTTAATAATTAAAATTCATACATTATAATTTCTTCTATTAAATTAAATTTGTATACCAAGAAGAATATACAATGACATAAATTGGATATTACTTTAATTGGGGTATTATTCTTGCAAGAAATATTGGGTTTTTTCCATGTCTAAGGTTAACAAGCAAATCTTAATAATTTTTATTCATTTAACTCCAAACAGAATTTTACAAATATAATACAATTTGTATGATTGACTTACACTTGTATCATTTTATCTATAGCCAAAATCAGTATATAAAAACTGTATTCTAGATATAACACTACTACGTCATAATCGTTTGTAAAAAATTATTTAAGAAATGAAACAGTGAGGTGCACCTGGGTGGCTCAGTCAGCTGAGCATCCAACTTCAGCTCAGGTCATGATCTCACGGTTCGTGGGATCAGCCCTGCATCACGCTCTGTCTGTGCTGACAGCTCAGAGCCTGGAGCCTGCTTTGGATTCTGTGTCTCCCTCTCTCTTTGCCCCTCCCCAGCTTGTACTCTGTCTCTGTCTCTCTCAAAAATAGCTAAGCATTAAAAAAAAATTTTAAAGAAATGAAAGAGTGAGACATTTGAAAAATTTGGGGGCTTTTTCCTGCACTCTCATCTAAAAGAAACATTAGGTGGTCACTACTGAATTTTATGAAATTCACAGTACTATTAAAAATTTCTTTTAGAGAAAAGTAAAAAAATATATATGACTTTGTCAAAAATAGCCATGCTTTTTAGCAATGTAGAAAATGGTTACACAAATGAAATGTGTCTCCTTATTAGGAGAAATTTAGTTTATAATAGACAAATTACTGTAAGAGACTTCTTAAAAGATTCTAATTATTAAAGTAATTTGTACAATTTCAGTAATTTACAGAATGAGTGATATATTAAAACCCACATTTTGACTATTTTATACGTAAATGTGTCTCACATCACCTCATTTTGGCTCCTGGAATATTTTTGATATGGACAGACTTGACTTCTCCTCTGTAACTTCGGTACTACAGCTGACCTTTATGTATTAACTAGTCAACAGCTTAACCATTTTCTTTTGAAATATGCAACAATGCCTTTAGGAAATTGCCTGTATGCTCTCTCTATTTTGCATTCATCACCAATAGTATGACACAATAGTTTATTCTATAAATTGGTCTAATACTGTAAATTTTTGATGCTGACTACTCCCCTGTGTCACCCCTTAATTCACATGTAGGTGGCATGTTCTCCCATGAACAGGGTGGTGCCTGGTTTCCAGGTATGTACTTTCTCCATGTGTAACATAAGGAGAAACAGAATATTCACGGATCCGTTTCTTGCTGTTAAAAAAGAAGGGGGTTGATAAAATATTATATATATATGCCAGATTCTACTAATACAGCCTCGGGCTAAATTTAGTGCTACCATTCATACAGAATGGCTCAGAATTTGTGGAAAATGTTAGTCCTGAAATAAAAACAACAAAAATGCATTATGAAACATAACTTATTTCTGTGTTTGTTGCTTTAACATGGATTTAATTCTTAAAGAAACTGTTAATATATTCTAACAAGTATCGTTATTGTCTTTGCAAAAGACAAATGCAGCCTCCCTTCCTTTGGCTCTTTTATTTTCACTCAAAATTAAGATTCTATCCTAAAAACAAGAACTCTTAGTTATTACTCATTGTTAGCTGAACAGTCCAGCAATTTCAGAATCATAGACTTCTAAGAAATAATTCTTTGGTATAATAATGAGTAGACATGAATGGAAAATAATTTATCTTGTCCAAGTGGATATCATATTTTTGCATATCAACTCCTTTATAGGTTTGTCACAATTACAGTTTTTTGGCTTATAATCCAAAAACTAAAAATCGCTGAAATTGGCCTTGACAGGCCCAACTAATTGGCTCCCAAGGAGCCGTTATGTTCTACCTGGTGAACAGTCCGTGAAGTACACAGCCACTTGTCCAAACCACACATGCAGCTAATTATAAAGCAGCAGGAGATATCACATGGTAATAGGCCATACACTGTTATTAGTACATAATAATTCCATACCCAAATCATCAATTATACTGCTCTCACTGCCTTGAAGAAAACTGTATTGTGCAAGAAGGATTACTTAGGGACACTCTCTGAGTAAAGACCATGCTATTGTTACTGTCTTAAATGACTAATTCTTCTAATTTTTCCTAGGAGATTAAAAACTCTGTCTAGTCATCAAACACAAACAAAATTAATTTAAATAAAATAAAAAAACTCTTTGCTCTCGGCAGTCAGAAAAAGAAATATGATTCAAATGATATTATTTGAAAAGTAGAGGGTGATCGCTTATTCTTTGCAATGTATCATATTCCAATGTTTCACTGGACCCTCCAATTTGTAACTAATCTTAGGAAAGACTAAAATATCATGAATTATAAATTTATTTCAATAAATATTTATATACTTACAATACGACTAATACACACATACTGAAGGTGGCATTGCTCTCACCCTTTTAGGATGATCAATTACATTCACACAGAAGTGCTCTGCTGTAGCTTCATGAATCATTTGAAAGTAACAAAAAAAGAAAAATGAAGCTCAAGTTATTCCAACTTACTCTGAGAAATGTCTCTGCTTACTTAATTATCTTCTTTTGACAATTTGTTTTACAAGCAGGTTCATGCTTGTCTCAGACTTGTTTGATCTTGGTTTGGGGTCATTAACTCTGATCTGTTCTTGTCTTTAGACAAAAATATAAAAATTTCTTGTAACCAGGCACTCTTAAATTTTTTTCTTTCTGAGTTTTCCCTAAAAAAGTGAATTTTAATTTCTTTCATTTAATTATAATTCAAACCTCATAAAATTCAGGACACAGTTTTCATCTTTGTCCACTAAAATGGAATAGAGCTCTTCAATTCCTAGCTAATTTATTGATAGTGGAACTTTCTTTAACTCAGCACCTGGAACTCAGTGGAAAATAAAAATTAAGACAAAGTGAGATTACAAAAGCCCATCTCACAGATTTTGCTTATAGTGAAACCAATGGTCTATGCTAAAAATGGGATGAATCAAAACTTCTGGTCATCTGTATCTGTTCAGAAAATTCAAAATGAATCCGATCTAAGCAAGCCAGTTATACACCAGTTTGCTTTATGAATCATTTTGCTGTACAAATGTGATTTCTGTTAAAAATATCTTACCTATTTATTATTATATAACTTAAACAATTCAGGATTTGCCAACATAAAATGACTCCATGACATGAGATTTGAAGTTATACATCTCCTTGTTTGATAAAAAGGTCAAAAGGCTTTTAAAGAGATTAAAATTTTTAAAATTGTTTCTATGATTGGGTTTTGAATTCCTGAAACTCTCATATCCTAAACATAGTTTCTATGACTTTTTCATTATCATGAATATTCTTGTGGCAGCAAGACTATTCAACTTGAAGCCACAAATCATAGACCATAAGCCATAATTCATAATTATTCATTACATTAGTTTAAGTATCGAGAAAATTTCACCAGAGAATCAGGGAGATTTATGATTTATTGTTCAATCCCTATTCCCATCACTCATTCAAATGATAGTTGGAAGCTATCCAAACTCTCTAAATTTGATTCTCTACAACTGTACCTAAGGATGAGATGTGTTTTGGACCTGGAAATAATTGGGTCCTATATACTTAAACCAATAACAAGTTCCTAGTTCTTCATGCAAATCTCATTTTGATAGAGGACTTTTATATGAGCTGACTACACCTAACTGTTGTATCTTTAAAGCCCCTTAAGTACAACATCTTAATAGCAAAAAGTAAACTCATGGAAAAGGAGTAAATGTTTGCACAACATATCTGATAAAGAGCTAATATGCAAAATATATTTTAAAAAATACTTCTCACTAAACAGAAAGAAAAAATACATGATTATAAAATGGACAATGGACTTGAGCAGATATTTCTCCAAAGAAACATAAAAATGGCCAAAAGGTATATAAAAAGTTGTTGAACATTATTAATCATCAGGGAAATGCAAATCCTAACCACTAATGGCACAGATGCTATAGAAAACAGTATGAAAGCTCCTCAAAAATTAAAAATAGAACCATCATATGATCTAACAATCCAACTTCTGGATATATACCCAAAGAAACTGAAATCCAGGATCCCCAAGAGATATCTGCACTACCATGTTCATTGTAGCATTATTCACAATAGCGAAAATATGGAAACAGATAAATGGGTAGAGAAAATGGGTTTATTCATATAATACTTATATAATTGCCTTAAAAAAAGAAGGAAATCCTGCCGTTTGTGACCACATGGATGGACCTTGAGGACATTATGCTAAGTGACAGTAACCAGTCACAAAAAAGACAACTACATGATTCCACTTATATGAGGTAACAAATAATCCAACTCATAGAATCAGGGAATAAAAGGGTAGTTGCCAGGGGTTGGGGGAAGGTGAAAATGGTGAGTTGTTCAATGGATATAAATTTCAGTTATGCAAGATGAGAAAGTTCTAGAGATCTACTGCAAACACAGTGGTAATAGTTTATTGATGCTGCATTGTACACCTACAAAATTGTTAAGTTTATAGAACACATAAGTCTTCTTACAAAACAAAAACAACAAAAAGGAAAAACACACAAGGAAGCTTTTAACAAATATATCTGTTACCCTGATTATGGTGATGGTTTCACTGGCACGTGCATATGTTTAAAGTCATCAAGTTGTATATATTAAATATGTGCAGGGTCTTTTTTATATAAATTGCACTTCAATAAAGCTGTTTAAAACAAGAAGAGTAAGTGACAAACATTGTTTAGCTAGTAGGCTACTGGAAATATATTTAAAAAAAAATCCGAGAAGTCCTTTATTATGCCCTTTACGATTTATGTAGATATGTTTATTACTGCAAAGATCAAAAGCAGCATTAATACATACCTACAAATTTAAGAATTCATTTGCCCCAAAATACATCCCAAACTAAATCTGAATGAAACTTATTTACTATCCTGTTTAAATGACCTGCCTTGCTTTTGATTGATTTCATGTTCCCCTCCTACATATTTGGATTTTTATTTGCTCTAAGATTTATGGGATAAAATTGTCATCATGTCATCGTTTCCTTAAGAATCTCAAATCTATGTATGGACCATAAATACTTGTTATAATTACAAATCAGTAATTACTTTATTAAATAATATTAATTTTTGAAGAATATTTAAGGATTCCCAAATTATTAAATTTTATATAATTACCTTAAAAATAGTAACAGTAATGCTATTTTGTTATAAATAATGGGGATATGATTTTTTCTGCTTCTTTCAGCTTCACTAAACCCAAGATCATACCTGAAGGCACAGGTATGTATGTATGTAATTTTAACATAAATGAAAAGTATGTATTTTTAACAAAAAACTTGTTTAAAAAAAATGGAAAAAGATACTGATTATAGATTTCTCCAAAGATAACATACAAATGGCCAAGAAGTACATGAAAAATTGCTCAACATCACTAATAATCAGAGAATGAAAATGAAAATGAAAATCACAATGAGATAGCACTTCACAAATGTTCAAACAGCTATTATCAAACAAAAAACAATCAAGCAAAATAACAAGTGTTGATGAGTATGTTGTATAAAGGGAATTCTAAAAAAAAAAAGGAACTCTTACACTATTGCTGCATTTATAAATTGGTACAACCATATGTAAAATAGTATGAAGGTTTGTCTAGAAATTAAAATTAGAACTACTGTGCGATCCAGAAATCCCACTTCTGAGTATTATCCAAAAAACTTGAAACCAGTATCTTGAAGCAGTATCTGTGATTTCATTTTTAATTCACTGTGCTAGTATCTGTGATTTAATTTTTAATTCATTGTGCTAAACATCCAGAGGGCATATTAATACAGACCACAGTTGTTCAAAATTCCCCTCTATATTGTATTTTCTTGGATAATTTCTGCCCCCATGATTTTCCCTAATTTACTATCTTATATTTGTTCTTAGGTTAACAGTTGACCATGTGGATTTACTCTTTAACATCCTATAATTTCTCTTCTTTTCCAGATCTGTATGTTTTTGTTGTATTTTTTGGAAAGTTTTTAAAATGTATCTTCCAAAATGGTTATTTAAAAAAGAACAACATTTTTGTGTTTATTTCTAGGAGCTATGCTTTGTATTTCTTATTTTTCTGCATATACCTTGTTATCCATTTCATAAATGAAATTTGTTCTATTACCTCTTGGAAAATGAAGAGATATGAACCTTTTTTCCAGATTTTTCACTTCGGTACTTCCAATGAATTACTTTTTGTGTGTGCTTTTGTAGGTTTGCCAGTTGTGGATTTCATTCTTTCACATTAGAAGATTTCCTCAAATTTTGGGTGATGTTGATTACCTATTTTATATTTAATAAAAGATTTGTTGGAAATGAGGCATATATGATACTTTGAAAGACTCAGTTTACTGAAAGGAAAACCAGTAGATTTTTGGGAATAACTTCTGATATTTAGCTCCTTTATCTATATGATTCAGTTTCTCTTAAGTAGACTCTATGCCAAAATCTCATCAGAAAATTCTGTTTGGCAATTCTAAGGATCTGGAAAAATGAAGGGAGTTTGAGAGTCCTTAACAATTAGTATGCCAGGTTCCATATTTCATTCCTTTGTGAATAATATTCCTAATCTAGAGTTTTTGGTTCAATGTCTCTAGATGGAATTCCTGAAAATTCTAGGCTTCTAGAAGGAGGAGATCAATAGGTAAGATGGGGGACATGGCATCAGATAGCCTTTTAAACATGCTTTTATCCAATTTCTCTATGTTCACATTTTTTGCTTAATCTTTCCTACCATTCTACAAGCGGATCAATCACAAATTGTTTCTGTGATAATCCTGACGTATTTTCCCACTTTTCATTGTTTTCTGCAAGTTTGGGAACCTGCATTTTTCTGTTGCTGTTCTATTTTTGTTTGTTTTTTAAATAAGTAGGTGACTTTAAAAATGCTTCAACTACATAAATTTTTCTTTGCAATGATAGGTTTTATCTAAAAGATTTTTTTTGTTTTTCTTTCCATTTCTGATTGATTTTTAGAGAAGATGCAGAAAATTATTTCATCATGTTCAAACCAAAAGTACCCCTAAATTATCTTCAAAGTCAAATCAGTAATTTTACCATGTAGATTAGTTAGGAACCAAAAATGCTTCACTGAACCAATTTTGAAACTAAAATAATTATTTCTTATTTCTTTTTCCTATTTAATATTGTACATAATCCTTAGAGGAAAAATTCCTTGATGAATTAAGAAATAATTAAAATATATATTGGCCAAGATTACAGAAACAACTTTTCTGTACTTTCAACTTGCTAAGAATTAAATTTGGTTCAAAATGTGAAATTTAAATTATCATAATAAAGCTATTGCAATAGAATTCCATAATACTATCCATTTTCAGTAACATAAGAAAATTATTATTTTCCACTGTTTGCTCTTGATTTGCAAGGGTTTTCCAAGAGTTTAAGAGCTAAAAATATGCAAATAATATCCTTTAAAAGAAGAGCTGTACTTTTCCATTTAAGAGACAACATACATTTTTATAAGTTATAAAACAAGTTAACCCAAATCAGTTTAATTATGAAATTGTAAGAGAAGTAAATAGGAAATACAGAAAATAATCCAAGTAGGTTTCTTCTTCTTCTCTTCCTCCTTTTCCTCCTGCTCCTCCTCTCTCCTTTTTCTTCTCATTATTTTGCTTTCATACATTTGACACTAGTATTTTCTGAACGTTAACTTGTATTTAAGTAGAAATTATGCATCTAAACTGTCATTAGGGAAATTAAAATCCTACCTATTAAGTAGGATTCTTAAATATTAATTAAAATATTATTTTTTCTGTGACTATAAAGATTAGAAATTACATATACAAAATAGCTCTTTTTATACCCGGGGCACTAATCTTAAAAAATAGGGACTTGGGGCGTCTGGGTGGCTCAGTCGGTTAAGCGGCCGACTTCGGCTCAGGTCATGATTTCGTGGTCAGTGAGATCGAGCCCCGCGTCGGGCTCTGTGCTGGAGCCTGCTTCAGATTCTGTGTCTCCCTCTCTCTGACCCTACCCCGTTCATGCTCTGTCTCTCTCCGTCTCAAAAATAAATAAACGTTAAAAAAAATTTAAAAAAAAAATAGGGACTTATTAGTTATAATTAAAACAAACTCTCCTGAGTCTTATGTTTTGAAATATCTATAGTTTGAAAGATTAAACAATTATTCAAATAATAACTGATCAATTAAATTGACTGAGCTGCATTCCAAATCTAGCCATATCTTAACAGTAGAAATTTAGATACCCAGGAAACATTCAGTACCTAAACACTTCTTATTAACCAGATAACTGTGGAGACCACATTAAAAACTTTCTTAGGTAACTGAGTAGTTTTCATGTATATAATAAGAAACCAATGTTATGTGTAAGTTTAATACATACAGTATTATAGATAATATATATGTGTACTACATATATGCATATAATTTTATGTGTTTTATATTTCTGTTGGTATACACTGTATACTACTACTACTACTAATACTATTATAAACACTATCATTTATATTTCCCTTACTATGGACCAGGCAGTGTACTAAGCATTTTCTATTAGTGTAGTTTAATATAGTTAGTACAGTCTCTCATTCTCAAATCAACCCTAAACGGTAGGTAGTATCTTATCATCACTCTTTTACGTATGAATCACAGCAAGTTTCAACAACTGCCCCTAAGTGACAAAGCCAGAACTCTTGTGCAGAGTAGTGCTCTTGGCCATTATACAGTATTGTCTCTCATATACCTAGGATTGTTCCTGCTTAGGCAAACTAGGGAAAAAGCCAAAGTAGCTATTTTTTATAACCGTTTGTGAATACATTTTTAGTTTGTTATAACTGTCCATCTATGAATTGACTTCACCATTGCTTAGCATATTTCCACACATAAGTTAGCAGCTCAGGCATCAAATATTTCTCCTTTTAAGAAAAATTTCATCTACTTCAGGTAAATTTTCCCCATGTTCAACAACCAAAGAAATATTTTATTTGCATTCTTCTACTGGTATTGCCTCTTCCCAAATAGTTTGAGCCAAGAAAATACTCATTATTAAAACTCTATGAATTCTCCATATTCCAGAGCAACATCTTCAAACTGTGAATAACTATAAACGTACTCTAAGACTTTGCCGGGTGTCTGCAGTATGGATAATGTGATGGAATATATTTTAAGAATCTCATAGTTTTCCGAAAACTAAAGTACCTAAAATGTACTTATGATGGAGGTATTATGTTGGATCTGTTGTTACAATTCCACTTTTACAATCATTCTCGATTACTTTATGATAAAATTGTGCATCTATTACCTATTCCAAATCTTAATCTCTTGCATTTCCCTTTGAATAGATAACATTAAAACAGCTTTGAAACTTCTAGCATCAAAATATCTTGTTAATATTTAAAATGTCAACAATTATATTTTTGTGACCATTTATGTTACAAAATTGTAGGTACCATAGGTTTCCACAGTATCTCAGGGGCAGGCAAGCAAAATACTGTAATACTTTTTCTATAGTTTCTAGTATCTCCATGAAGTAGAAAGCAAAGTGCGTAGTTGTGAGTAGTAAGGAAGTAAGAGATTCTGAATTTTTGAAAAGAAGTGAAATTGTTGTCACAGAGAACGGGAGAATAAAATAATTCAGAAAATAAATAGGTAATGGGGATTAAGGAGCACACTTGCTTTGATGAGTACCGAGTGTTACATGCAAGTGTTGAATCACTATATTGTACTCCTGAAACTACTGTTACACTGTTTGTTAACTAACTGGAATTTAAATTTTAAATTATAAATAAATAAATAAATAAATGAATAAATAAAACAAAGGAAAAGAGAAGAAAAAGAAAAAATAAAAGGAAAAGAGAAGGGAAGAGAAGAAAAACAAAAGAAAGAAAAGAAAGGAAAAAAGAAAAAAAGAAATGAAAAAATTTCACCATCTCAACTGGTTCTAAGTGTCTACTTGAGGTTGTTCCAGGAAATTCATAAATAGAGAACTGGCTTTATGCAGAATGGGGGTTTCAATACTAAAATGAATGGAAATAGCACTACAAAAGCTTTAAGTTGAAAGCAAACATCATATGATGATTCTAATGATATTGAAATGTAATATAAAATATATATTAAAATGTGATGATTACTTCATTCTGATGGAAGTACTCTCGAAAATATCATTATGTAAAATTAAGATACTAGTTTTACTAGTAAGTTTTATTTATTATGGTTAATAATAAATTTCAAATGAAAACTACAAAATATAAAGTTCTTCCAATAAATTTATAAACTCTGCATCTGGTTATTTTAAAGAAAAACGGTAAGAAATAACAGACTTGTTCCTTCATGTAAGCTATTATATACTTTTGTTGTGGATATCTATACAATTATAAAGATAAAGTGAATTTCAGTACTGTCAACACTAGGAGAGGTTGAGACAGAAGTTTTACAGGAGTCCTAATAGAAACTCAAAACTAAAGTTGGTTGGAGAGAGACACCTGAAAGACACAGAAGAATTTTTTTGAAAACACACAACAAACAAAAGACAATCAGATACAACCCACCTCAACCTCCCCCCAAAAAACTAGTGAAAATATTTGAGAGGATTGACTATATATAAAATTATATTGAGTACTTTTTAAACAAATGCTGATGACTAATGTTAAAATGAAACATAAAATATGAAAAAAATTAGGCAATTTTAACAGCCCGTGTTGTATAATAAAGAAAATACAAATGAAGTACCACTCACTGAATGACAATATCAAAACAAGTGATTTTCTGTACAAACACAATGTTGACATTTCATGAAAGGGAAGGGCTAAGAATATAAGAAAGCTATAACCCCCATCTTCTATGACAGGAAGCCAAATGATAATGTATAACATGGTAAATAAAATGCAGCAGTGTATGGCAAGAGTTAAAATAACGAAAAGTACAGCCTCTAGACATTGGGATGATGTTTTGAGAAAAAGAGGCCAGCGAACATCTACTGAAATTTTATAAGCTCATTACACTATATGACTTCAAAATTGTGTACATTTATTACTCAAATATGAAAAAAAGAAAAAGTACAACTGAGAAAAAAGGCCCTTAAACTAAAAAACCAATAATTGTAGAACAGATAAGTGAAATAAACTTCACATATAAAGGTAGTAAAAACACAAACTTAGGTGTATGTCTATGTATACATAGTGAAAATACCCATGCCCACATAGAAAAGAGATTTTAATGGCACTTCCGATGTTTCATAGGTCACATGAAAAGGCTAACAATGAAGAATGGATTGGGTAATAGAAATTATAACATTTGTCTCCTTGAAATCTTTAAAAATATAGATACAATGCATTCTTATCACAGGAGGTGTAAAAATAAGTGTTTTAACTTGCCATCATTTGAAAATTATTTTTATGAACATGATTTGCATCAAGTTTAAATTGTGATGAAAAGGAATAAATGTGTTCAACTTCCTCTCCCCCAAGCAATTGAGGAAGATTATGACTACTTTTTTGGAAGTGATTAAGAAAAGCAGAATGAGTCACAAACGCTAGATGTTAAACAGAGCTGAAATGGTAAATTATTTCAGAGCAGATGTTAAAGGAAATGAAGCCAACATTTGAGAAGAAAGAATGGGTATTAGAGAACTGAAGTAATCTTTTTAGTGACTTTTCCTATAGTCTACTTTTGACAGATACAACCTGCCAAATCACTAACTTCATGAAAAAAGTCACTTTACAAAGTGGTCCTGTTTCATTTTTCTGCATGTCAGCTGTCCAGTTTTCCCAACACTATTTGTTGAAGAGACTGTCTTTTTTTACTAGATATTCTTTCCTGCTTGGTTGAAGATTAGTTGACCATACAGTTGTTGGTTCCTGAAACTTTCAGTACTTATTGACACCCACCCTCTGTAAAGTATTTCCCAAATAGGACTGAAGTATTATAAATGATAATATCCCTATTTCGTATGTTAAAAAAATCAGAAATAGAAAGGCTTTATGAATTAGCCACGATTTTACAAATCACTTGAATAATTTTGGGGAACATTTCAACCTCAGCTCTGTTTTTCCTCAGGACCCAAACCTGCGCACAGCATTATGTTGCCTCATACGCTAAAAATAATTCTGTTTTTGTTTATTTGGGGGAAGAATACTGTCAAATAAAGAATGTGTACATAAAAATAAAATTTTATTAATTCTGAATATTTGCTTAGAAAGAATGTAATGTCACCTAACTCACTTATTCAAACATTCATAGTAGTGACTTAACAGGTATTTAAAAGAAAATTTATTACTTCTTCACTTATTGAAAAACAAAACCAAACAGACTTATGATTACCGACTGTGGTAAGCAGAATAATGGTCCCCCAATATATACATGTCCTGCTTCTCAATACATGTGAATGCGTAAAGTTACATGACACTGGAGAAACAAGGGTGCAGATAAAATTAAGGTTGCTAATTAGCTGGCCCCGTGATGGGGAGATTATCCTGGATTATCCAGCTGGGCCTAACAGAATCACAAGGGTCCTTCTAAGTGGAAGGGGATGGCAAAAGAAAAAGCACCTGAGAGATGGTACCATGATGAACACTCAGCTCAGTGCTGATGCAGATGAAGTTTGGGCCATGAACCAAGGAATGGGGCAGCTTCTTGAAGATGGAAAAGTCTAGGAAATGGACTCTTCTTTTAACCTCTAGAAGAAATTCAGTCCTGTTTGCTAACAGGCTATCAGTTTTAGCCCACTTATACTAATTTTGGACTTTCAACCTCCAGAAGAATGCAAATAAAATATTTCTTTGGTTGTTGAACATGGGGAAAATTTACCTGAAGTAGATGAAATTTTTCTTAAAAGGAGAAATATTTGATGCCTGAGCTGCTAACTTATGTGTGGAAATATGCTAAGCAATGGTGAAGTCAATTCATAGATGGACAGTTATAACAAACTAAAAATGTATTCACAAACGGTTATAAAAAATAGCTACTTTGGCTTTTTCCCTAGTTTGCCTAAGCAGGAACAATCCTAGGTATATGAGAGACAATACTGTATAATGGCCAAGAGCACTACTCTGCACAAGAGTTCTGGCTTTGTCACTTAGGGGCAGTTGTTGAAACTTGCTGTGATTCATACGTAAAAGAGTGATGATAAGATACTACCTACCGTTTAGGGTTGATTTGAGAATGAGAGACTGTACTAACTATATTAAACTACACTAATAGAAAATGCTTAGTACACTGCCTGGTCCATAGTAAGGGAAATATAAATGATAGTGACATTTATTTATTTTTGAGAGACAGAGAGAGACAGAGCATGAGCAGGGGACAGGGAGACAGAGAGAGAGGAAGACACAGAATCCAAAGCAGGCTCCAGGCTCTGAGCTGTTTAACACGGGGCTCAAACTCACGAACCGCGATATCATGATCTGAGCTGAAGTCAGATGCTCAACTGATTGAGCCGCCCAGGCGTCCCACATTTGTGTTCTTTTAAAAGCCACTAAATTTGTGGTAGTTTTCTTACAGCAGAGATAGCAAACAATTACATCTATTGTAGGACAAACAAAACTTTACTATTCTTAGATTTTTGCCTGATACTGTGACAAAAGGATTAATAAGAGAAAAACAGTTCATTAACAAGTGCAGTAGCCATCATGCAGGAGAAACCTAAACAAAAAGTAACTCAAAACAGGGAGTCAAAACTCCAGCTTATATAACATCTTCAACAAAGAACAAGGCATTTATAGAGAAATGGCAGGACAAAAGAAAGTAGTTTTAGGCTTCCAAATGCAGCAAACTGTGGTAAGTATATGATAAGGAACAAATGGAGTAAACGTATGTTTGCAGATTCCTCTGGTGCCATCTCTGGGCTGATGAGTCTTGTCTCCAGTAGAGGGAAAATCTACACCCTTCCTTAGGCAGAAAAGGAGAAAGTAGACAGAGCTTCTCTTGTATTTGCTGCTTCTTATTTGCCTTCAGTTCAAAAGAATTTTTAATGTCAATAATTTTAGGGTGACCCATTCTGGTTTCCTTCACTACTATATACTAGTATCTTTGCTAAGTGTTAGCAATAGATGATGAAACAAGCCAGAAAAGCATCCTTGTCCTATAAGAGCCTAGCTTTTAGGTGTTGCTACAAGAAATTTAAAAAAAAAAAGGTTACAAGCAAGCAAAATTAGATTGAAAGTAACTATCAAGGAAAGGAAAAGCAGGGTGTTGAGTCTGCAAAAAAAGAAACAGTTACTTAAGTAGGTCTGCAGTTTGCAGTGGGCTAGAATCTTTCAGAAGACAACACAGACACTGGTAACTATTAAGCTGGAGTCAACTGTGCTCAGAATACTGTAAAACAGCATTTCCAAGACAGAACAGTGAGCTCACAAATTGTAAAGAGTAGAGGAGCCTGATGCTCAAAGAACAGAATTCTGGCATTTTGACAAGAAAGAGCTTACCAAGTAAAAGGGTCTAAGTGTTGATTTGGGAAAAGCAGTTGAAGGTAGATTCTCATAAGTCAGCATAGGTAGTTTAGACTTTAAAAAGTAAAATGAAAACCATCAAATGATTTAAGAAAGGGAGTAACACTATCACATCACATATATTTTTTAATGCTTATTTATTTTTGAGAGAGAGAGAGCATGAACGAGGGAAAGGTAGAGAGGGAGAGAGAGAACCCCAAAGCAGGCTCTGTGCTGACAGCACAGAGACCTATGCGGGGCTTGATCTCACAAATCCTAAGATCATGACCTCAGCCAAAATCAAGAGTCAGATGCTTAATCAACTGAGCCACCCAGGGGCCCCCACATATATTTTTAAGATGACTTCCTGTAGATGGGTAATGCTGAATGGAACATGAATAAAAGGAAGAAAGTATGGTGGCTTTGATTATTTTAATTGCAATAAAATGCAGACAGTTCAATAAAAATAGGACAAGAATTGCTAATGTAATGGATGGGGGAGGTGAAAGAGGGAAAAAGTATGAGTTATTATTAGGTTTCTAATTAACTGGATAGATGCCAATGTAATTTGCTAGAAGGGGATAGATCTGCTAAGGAACAGTTTTGGGAGCAAAATATGGAGTTTAATTTTGATAGGTTAAACATGAGAGGATGAGGAAAAATCTAGATTAAAATATTAAGTTATTCAACAAATGTATTTATATATACATACCTATAAGTATATATATGTAGAGACTCATACACACATCAAACACATACATGAAATATATATATATACACACATATATATATATATGAAAATTAATGAGTAGGCCTGTGTTTTATTTGGATTTAAAAAGATAAATGTACAATGTCACTAATATTAATTATTAACATAATCTATTGAGTTTATTAGTAATAGATTCTTGAGGCTATAGTTAATGAGCTGTTATCATGTCAGTGACAAAAAATGGTAAAATCAGATACAACTCTAAGTGAACTCTAAGCTTACATTTATTATTATAAGATTATAAACCAACAGTTATTGGAACCAGTTAAAAGAAAGCAAAAAAATAACACTGGTGTTACTGGAACATTTTTGTTATTTTTAAATAGGTTATATATTTTAGCTATCAAGGCAGATAACATATTGGACTTAAGTAAAATTGTATGATAACTGGTCTGTAAATATTCATTAATATGCTTACCTTCTTTCCAAACACTAATTGTTAAGTGCTTTGAATCCTCAAAAGCATTTGTGTCCTGTCAAGTTTTCTGCTATTGGCATGTGGCATATGGTGTTAATCAAATTTCATCAAGGATAAATTAAAGATATTTACGGTTTATGATTATAATTTTACAAGTGTGAAACATCTGCCAAAGCCAAGGAGAAGATCAGTGCAGGATTTGTGTGTAACACCACAGGAATGGATGAGATAACTCAGGAAGTGTAAAGTAAAAACGAAAGAAAGCAAGAAAGCAAGAAAGCAAGAAAGCAAGAAAGAAAGAAAGAAAGAAAGAAGGAAAGAAGGAAAGAAGTTAGGAAGGGAAGAAATAAAGGAGGGAGGGAGGAAGAAAGGAAGAAAGAGAAAGAAAAGAGGACTCAGGACTAGACCCCGAGGATCGTCTTCACGGCAAAACACTGAGTAAACTACAAATGGCAAATGAAGTAGGAAGAAAACCTACAGAGTCCACTTCTGCATTAAATAAGCAGTTGAGAAAGATGAGAAGTCTATACCAAAATGTAAACAGTGGTCTCTAAAATATCATTCTCTGAGATGAAACGTCCATAAGGAACAATGGGTAAAAATCGGATTCCTGATTAAATGCAGGGCCTGGACTTCCCCAGTTTCGTTCAGTAGGTGAGGACATTTTTTATCCTGTCTGCACAGTACAGGCACAATTAGCAGTTTGCCTACAATGAAGAGAGGATGTGGATACACCTGTGCAAAGGAAAACTAGGCCTGATAATTGACTTTTGACATAATCACTAATATATCTAATTTCATTTCTGAATTATATAACCGTCTTCTCTAGGAGGGAATAATTTGTACCTTGGGATAATTTCTTAACTGAGCAAAATGGAATAAAGATTTCAATAATTCTTTATTATGTGTAAGCTAAAATTTATACCCCTAATTTAGGATTCAGTATTCTTTACAGCCCCATCCTAGCTTTCACTGAAAACATCCTTCTATTATCCTTTACATGGATTTTGTAGCTACCAACTAATTACAAAACATGTGTATTCTTAATCAAATCTGACATCCTTATTCCACTTGCTAACTACCTAAACACCCGTCATTTTAATAAACCTTTTAAGTTGAAGTGTAACCTTCATACAGAAAAACCATACTAATGATAAATGAACTCAATGGATTATTTCAAAATGAAGATATCATTATAAACACCATGTGGGTCAATAAAAAGAACATCGCCTGCATACCACAAAAGCCTCCTTATGTCCCTTTCCTATCACTATCTTCTGTCTCCTCCCGGATAGAAACAATATTAAATTATAATGAATTTTTACCAGTTTTCAGGTTTACATAAGTGGATTCATAGAATATGTTATTATTTTGTGAGTGCCTTCTTTAACCAATGTTAAGTTTCATCTATGTTATACCTGACTGGCAATGTTTACTTTTTATTACTGCATAGTTTTTATCCAATGATTGTACTTCATTTTATCTATTCAAATTTGATGGGCAATTGCAATTAATACTTCTAGTAATATCTGTATATATGATGAGACTGTCTGTATACATTTAAACTAAGATACAAACTTTCTAAATGACCTGACATCATTCACAGATTCAGGGGAAGGAATCCACTGCTAAAAACCATAAAATCAGCAGTGTGAATACAAGAAAGAGTGATTATCATCACAAAACAAAATGCATACACACACACACACACACACACACACACACACACACACACCCCTAATAACAATGAGGAGACTAGTAAGAAACAAAGTCATAAAGTAGACGGGACCCACATCTTGTGGGTCTTGTTGTCTAAGGTAACTGAGTTTGCATTTGAATGAGAGATGCTGAAAGATTTTTTAAATCTTTCTGAGGTATGATTAACATATAAAATGCTAGTTATAACATACGTTATGGTGCAAGCTAAGGATGCTGATGATGTGTTCTGTGTAGTTACAGTGAAGATGAAGAGTAAAATGGATCCATGAATGAGGTATTGTTGATAAATCAGTTGGCAGGGGGAACATCTGAAGAACAAAAGAGGCATCAGCCATTACTCTGAAGTTCTAAATTGAGCAACTAAGCACAAATAGCCACTATTTTTCAAAGACTAGAGAGAGGAGGTTCAGAATTGATGATAGACAAAGTAAGGGGGAAAAAAACAAAACTTAGGTGACTTCAATATAAGGAAAATTTTCAAATTACCCATCTAGGAGATAACTTGGTATTTCAATCAATAGAAGACAAAGGATATGGAAGAAAGCTATATATATTGCCCACATATTAAATATTAGTTCCTGTTACTGTGTAGGTTTAAAACTTTATAAATACATAGTTTATTTTAAAACAGTTCTTGGGGAGCCTGGGTGGCCCAGGGGACTGATCAATTTCAGCTCAGGTCATGATTTCATGATTCCTGAGCTCCAGCCCTGCATCGTACTCGCTGCTGTGAATATGGAGCCTGCTTCGGAATTTGTTCCCCTCTATCTCTGCCCCTCCACCACTCATTCTCTCTCTCCCTCTCTCTCTCTTTGTCTCTCTCAAAAATAAATTTTAAAAATATTTAAAATATTTCTGTAGTGTAGCTAATAAGAGGGCTAATAATATGGTGATGTAAAAGAGCTTAAGAAATTCTCCATGACATGTTTTTTCTCATAAAATGTGATGAGTCAGGATCACATATAGTTTTTTGGAATTTGTATTATATTTTTTCTTGTCTCTCCAAGTGTCTTCTCCCTAGGATATCATAGCACTCTTTCACAGTAATGTTCCAGTGTGATTACTCTGACAAAGAGATGACTGTATCGCAAATTAAGAGCCAAGGAAAAAAAGAGTTTGGTGCCAAGACAATCATGGATATTGGTAACAAGGGTGAAGCACAATCTTTGCAGTAAACATAGTATCTATTATGTTCTGATTTTTATCAAAGAAAGGTAGACTCACAAATCAAATAATCTGATTTTTTTTTTCCTTAGAAATGAATGAATTGTCAGAATGTAAAAGAGTAGGTTTCTAGGACATTTTCCAGTTTCCATTAAAAAATGAGGTACTTGAAAAACCTTTATATATAGATTTTTAAATGGTCAGCAATAATGTGAAAATTTCCTTTACATAAATATACATCCACAGTTTAATAAAATGGTAACTTTGTGGCACTCCCCATATTAAGAAGTGAAATGATAGTGTCATAAACACTCTGAAATGCAATTAACATGAAATTACATTAAATTACTGTGTCTTTGTTTTTGCTTTTACTTCTTCACATGAGTATAATATTTTTTATTGACTTAACATGTTTAGTTCAGTTTTTGTTCAGTTTCTTTAAACTTTCAGAGGCCTCTCCAATGACCTCTTTTTTTTCTTAAGTTTTCATTACAATTTCAGTTAGTTGACATAGAGTCTTTTTTCAGGTGTACAATATAGTGATTCAACACTTCCATAAAATACCTGGTACTCATATTTTTCTTGAGTAAATCATCTTTTTCGTCATTTACTCTACAATTCATACATTTGAATAAAGTAATATTATTGTCAAGTACTAGCAGTAATTATGAATACAATGACTTGTAAACCTCATCTTTGTTCTCTGAAATAGGTTTTTAATGTAATTTGCTCTCTCTAATTTGTGATTGTGCTTAAATATAATTAGTTAATTATGGTGATACCATAATAAAATCAATAAATTTGATGTTATAGTATTTTTTAAACAAAATAGTTTTACCCTGAATAAAAAACACATTTTACAAACTTGTTTTAAACTATAGGACCACTGAGAAGCATTTCCGATATAAATACTGTTAATGATTATGTTCTTTATGTTTAAAAAATAGTAAATAATCCTATTAATAGTGCAACAATATTTGTGTGTGTGGTACATCTATAAATGTGCATTTGTGTGTGTCAGTGTGGGTGTAGCTTCAGAGTTTACAAATTACTCTCATATACTGATAGAATGAGATTTTGATCTGTTAACTAATGAGCTTTCATTCTCATTCATTCCTTGCTCTATGCTACTCCCTGCCCCTAGACCCTCTGGACCTTTTAGACTTTGTTTGTTTGTTTGTTTGTTTGTTTGTTTGTTTGTTTGTTTTCTTGGCTTAGGAAAGTAACTTGAGAATGAAACAAGCTCTTTAAAAATTTTTTAACATTTATTTATTTTTGAGAGATGGAGAGAGAGCATGAGTCGGGGTGAGGGGGCAGAGAGAGACACACAGAATCTGAAGCAGGCACCAGGCTCTGACCTGTCAATATAGAGCCCGATGCAGACCATGAGATCATGACCTAAAGAAGCTCTTAACTTTGAATATTATATACAGTTATAATCAGAAAAGTTAAGAATCTGTACATGATAGATAGATATACAGAGAGAGAGAGATTTCCTAAATCTGACACAGTTTTTGTCTCCCTCCTTCTCACTAAGAGCTTTTAAAATGAGAACTTTTCTTGTCTTCGTGAAACAAAGTAGTCAAGTAGGACATCAGAACACACTGAAGCTGGAATAGGTCTCAAGAGAACTGCTCTCTGCTTCTCTGACTTGAAGCTAAGCTTTCAAATGATAGTTTATAGGTAGAACAAATAAAAGGCCAGCTATTTTGGAAACCTACTGAACAAGGTTATGGCAGCCTCATTTTCTGGTTAAGATTCAGGAAAGTAGGTAAACCTCACAGAGAAGAAACAATACCCAGGCTAAAATACAAATAGTAAGGGTTATGTAAGATAGTTATGTACAAAATATAAGCAGATGGAATGAAAGCAAAGTCCCTCTACAGCCCAGCAAGGAAAAAGCAGCAAGATGATCTTTCCTTTTAATTAAGAGAATATGGCACTGAAGCCAGGAAAAAAAGAAAGGACTTGTAATCAGAACAGAATGTGGTAGTGCATGCAGGAATAAAAGAAATGTGGAGACAAGGTGAGAAGGTAAACATCTAAGCTGATGCCAGCATGAAGGACCAGATATGAAAATGGGCGACTTGGTGGATACCAATTGGAAATACAACAACCAAGAACAAGAGACTGGATGCTCTTTCCATATAGGTGCTTCTTCCAAGACAAAGTCAAAAGAGACAAAAAAATAACAACAAAAAATATGTTGAATAGAACTGATTTATCCTAAATTGTGTAGGTTTTATTTTATTCTATAACCAGAGAGAAGTATAGTTTGTTATTAAAATAAAGCCCATTCCCATGAATCTGAGCTAGTTGTTACAAAAATGTGACCCTTTGATTTACATTAAGCATTTAATTGAAAAATGGAGAAGTTAAATGACTTTAAAAAGTTAAAAATCTATATATTAACAAAGGTAATGTTTAAATACAGGTGTTCACAAAGTGTGAGTATTAAGTGTCAATATTAATAAGAAATGCTGAAAGCCATTTTAGAAGGCCAACTAGTATATACTATATATAGCATAATATATATATATGTATATATATATATATATATACATATATATATATATATATATAGTATATCAGATACAGTATATCTGACCTCCTAATAGTCAAACCTTATGTAATACTGTCTATTTGTGTATGGACTGGACCTACTGACTTGGTTCTAATGAATTAAAATATGACTCAAGCAACGAGATGTCATTTCTGAGGTGAATTATAGAAGACTCAGACTTCCATCCTCCTAACATTCCTTGTCTAGCTCTTCTTACATAATTCCATGATAAAGAGGACTACATGGGAGTGAGGGAGTGAGGATGACCTCTAGTTCACCAGTCAGTGAGAGACAAAGACTAACAGTCCAACAGCTATATGAGTGAGCTTAAAAGCAAATGCTCCTGCAGTCAAGCCCTTGGATGATACCACAGACTCAGAAAATACTTTGACTGCAGCCTATAGGAGACTGTGAAGCAGAGGACCCAAGTAAGCCAAGTAATTCCTAACCCACAAAAAACTGTGAAATAATACATTTTGTTTTAAGCTAAATAATAAATAAATAAATAAATAAATAAATAAATAAATAAATAGGCCAGGCTAGTTGGAGAAGCCAGACCAAAACCAGAAGGGTGGGGCAGAGACATGGTCACAGTTCAGGGGGTAGAGCAGAGGCATGTTCAAACCCAGAGGGTAGGACAGGGGCATGGAAGAGGATGATGGGACAAGACCCAGGGGGCAGAACATGGCCTTAAAAAAATATTAAATCTAGATCTTCTTCTAACTATATATCTAGAGCAAGGTTCACTAGTGCAGTGAATTCTCCCAGTGATGGAGACATAATGACCCAGAATGATCAAGTACAACATGGAGAGAAACTATATAAGAGTTTGAGATTTTAACTGTGCAAAGAAGGACCAATTCCTGTGTTTGAATTTATTTATGCTGATAATAAATTATAACTAATAATTTTTATCCCTTCCCATTCATCTGAAGTTATCATTTACTATGCATTCTTAATTGTGCTATATATTATGAAACTGAATTGCTTAATTTTATTTTGAGCATAGAAAATGAAATATCATATCAAGGGAAAAGTTTACCAGGTATGTGGAATTTATATCCATATTCTGATTTATGTACAATGACTAAGACAATTTAAAAATCAAGATATCTAGCTTCTCATGATTTTTTCTATGTAATTGAGCATCATTTTTTTCAATAACTACAAATTTAAGGAGGAAAAGCATTAAGATCCCACATTTTCCTGGTAATTATATGAACATCAAGGACTATGAGTTTATTAAAGCACAGAGAAAAGAGTTTCAGTGTCATGGGATGGTTTTACTCCATGGAGAGATCTGGACTCTAAAAACCAAATATTAAACAATAAAAACAAAAAAATAAAATGTGCAAATTTCCGTATGGTAATTGAGTTTTAAATGCCTAAGTTACATGACTTTAATCAAGACTAGTGGGTTTTACCCAAAAGCTATTTCCGAACCAAGGAGAGAACCGAGTAAAGGCTCGTCATTTCTCTATAGAGATAATTTATTGTTCTTTGGGCTACCAGCATGATACAACCATATCCAAGGGATTCTTGAATAGAATGTGAAGATTTCATGAATTTGAATGAGAAAAATTATACTATACTTTTATTACTCTTTATTACTCTCTCATTGAAATTTAACATTTCTTCCAATTACATATCTGTCATAAACCACATTAGTAAGAGCAATACCATGACATTTTTTTAGAAATAGATGTCACAGATATTTATATACCATATTACATTTGTTGCATATATCTCTTAAAAATCATTTATGCTTGTCACTATTTTGAAATTACAGTATTTATTAACATGACACTGCATCATATTATTAAATGTATTAATATAGAAGCATATAAATTTCCATATTACAAAAATTTTATTTTTTTTAAATTTTTTTTTTCAACGTTTATTTATTTTTTGGGGGACAGAAAGAGACAGAGCGTGAACAGGGGAGGGGCATAGAGAGAGGGAGACACAGAATCGGAAACAGGCTCCAGGCTCCGAGCCATCAGCCCAGAGACCGACGCGGGGCTCGAACTCCCGGACCGTGAGATCGTGACCTGGCTGAAGTCGGACGATTAACCGACTGCGCCACCCAGGCGCCCCATATTACAAAAATTTTAATAGCTACATGTTAACAGAATTGTTTCCCCCTTACAATCCATGTGTCTTTGTAGTTTTTAAACACTATTCTGAAAAGTAGCCCATAAGCCTTACCATATTGCAAAAAAAAGGCCAGTGCAAAATAAAAGTTAGAAAGGAGATATGAGGAAGAGGATGGGGACGGGTAAGGAGAAGACTGGAAGTGGGGAAGGAGAGAGGAGAGAAAGAAATGAGGATAGGGAAAGTAGTGACAATGGAGAAGAAGATGATACCACTGTTTCTTGCGATTTTACTTTCCCTTACCTCACTTAGTACTGGCAGAAGGAATAGGGGTGGAAAATAGAACAGCTCTGAACTTTTTGCGTTTGTTATGAAAATCCCTCACTGCTGAACCTCACACAAAAGCTTTTCAAGTAGTCACTCTACAGAGAGAAGCTCACCATTTTTTTTGAGAGAGAGAGAAAAAGAGAATGCATGAGTGGTAGAGGTGCAGAGAGAGGGAGAGAGAGAATTCCAAGCAGGCTCCACACTGTCACAATGCAGAGTCTAACCTGGGGCGCATTCTCACCACAAGATCATGACTGCAAGATCACGACCTGAGTTAAAGTCAAGAGTCGAATGCTCAACCGACTGAGCCACCCAGAAGGCCCAGAGAAGTTCACTTTATGTTTCTACAGTCTAAATGTGTTTCTCACATGAGTAATGGTAAGTGAAATTCTGAAATGTTTATTTCAGCTCTCAAATTCTTATGCCCAAGGAAGGAATCCTAATCTGCTCATCAGTATTTATAGATATGTGTATGTACTCTCGTAATTGGGGGCTCTGTCTGCCCTAAGAACTGTTTTGATTTGTTCTTTCCTCTTTCTTCTCTCTTCCTTCATATTTCACTCCTTAGGTCCTCCTTCCCACTTCCTATTTCCAGCCTGAGCACTGTCTCTCCCTGTCTCTCTCTCCCTCTCTCTCTCTCTCTTTCTCTCCCACACTCCCTCTCTCTCTTCCTCCCTCCTTCCCTTCCTTCCTTCCTTCCTTCCTTCCTTCCTTCCTTCCTTCCTTCCTCTAAATACTATAGTCAAATTACTCTCAAAATAACCTAGGCTAATATACTTATCTAGAGAAACAGTTTCACAAATTAATAGTTTTTAAGTTTTATGTGTCATAAACTTTATGCTTTATAATTTACTGAAAAATCTCTTTTTTATCTGACAAGGGTTGTTATAAATAGGTGTAGATATTAAAAACAAGGCCTCTAAATGTAGAGTTGTTTTCTTTTTTCTGAAAACTGTCTCTACAACAAATGCTATATGCATGCTACAAATACATTCACACACATAGTTAAAGTCTTCAAATGTTTATGTAGATTCTTTAAACATAATCTGAATATGGTGCTTGCAATAAAACCTAATGTTTTTGTTCTAACAAAGTACATTTAATGTAAATATAGAAGAAATTTTATTTATGTCTCTTGGTAACTACCTACAGTCTGAAACATTTGCACCATAATTATTTTCATTGTACATGTGTTTCACTGACCTGCCACTATTAAATTCTTAAATCATGTGTTAGCAAGGCATCCCCAGTGTTAATGATAAAAAATACAATAAATAGAAACATTACCATAAAATGGTTGAGGAATTTATTACAGCCATGATCTTAAAAAAATCCAGTCTCCTAATTTTCAAACTCAGGCTTTTATAACATATGTTTAATACATAACATTTTCAGACTTCATAACTTTTATTAAAACTTTGTCAATTTTTCACCTCATTGTGAAGTTTGAAATATGTCCACATATTTTTCCACAGGTTAATAAGATGTGTTTGATTTTTGCCTGATTTCCTGTATCATCATCTTGGAATAATTTCACCTCTCTTAAAATATTTAATACAGTCATTTTACTTCATTTTTTTCCAAAAGGATACTTATTTGGTGAACATATTAAGTATGAAATCATACACATTTGTATGAATGTGCATTCTGAGTGTGAATCAGCAAAACATGTGATGTCTATAAGTAGTATCCATTATATCCCTCCATTATCAAAATATGACACTCACCAACAGCTGAAGCTTCCTCGTGTATGTCTTTTTCTCTTGCTAGGAACTATTATTTGTTTCTATTCCTTCCTTCTCTCTCCCTGGTATTTACCATTTACTATATTTTCCTTATGTGGTCATTTTCTCTGGATTGTGAGTGAACATAACATTTTTTGTGACTCTTCTGTGCCAGAAAATAATTTCAAATATTGAACTTGATTACTCTGTGAATGCAGATTTTCTTGAATCATATTCAATGGATTTTATTTGGGTACTTATTAGATCCTAGGTCCTATATTTGACACATTTTTTATTAAAAATGTAATATTAACTTATCATCAAAAGCTTACACATAATGATGCATATGTTTAGAAGGGAAGCAAATACATACATTACAGAAATATCACAAGTACATTTACAGAGGAATGTACATGAAAGTCAACATGGAGATATACCAAACCTCACTGATACCCTCCCCAAAAATTCTTTAAAATGAGGAACAGAGGTGCACCTGGGTGACTCAGTTGGTTAAGCTTTCAACTCTTAATTTGAGCTCAGGTCGTGATCTCACAGTTCAAGCATGGTTCGAGCCCCATGCCAAGTCCTGCCCTAACAGCACAGAGCCTGCTTGGGCTTTTCTCCTTCCCTCTCTTTCTGCCCCTCCCCTGCTCACACTTGTTCTCTCTTTCTCAAAATAAATAAACTTTAAAAAAATAAAATGAGAAACAGAAATTCGTTACAAATAATGAAAAATATATGTTAACATTCAGGTGAACAGTATAATTTACAATTGTTGCAAAAATTGAGTTTATCCTGCATTTAACAAAATATAGGTTATATTTATATACTTATTTGTATATTTGATTCTGTATCAAAGTCTGAATCTAGTGATTATCTGTTTTATTTATTTCAACATTACAATGTAAAGTAATGTTATTATTTTGAATTTCATGTTTGATCTTTATATGAAAACCATAAAGAGAACTGTTTTTTTTCCAAAAATAATCAAGAGATGCTCAATTGTCTAAAGAACTTTTCAACCCATTTTTTCATGCATCTACCTGTTATTTTCTCCAACTTTTCCTCTTACTGTGATTTTTAGCACTTCTCTAGGACCATTTTCATATAATTGATAAAACTATTTTGGGGCTGCATTGGTAATTTTACTTTGCAACTGATTTACACTGTATATTTACTATAAATCCTACAATCAGTAAGTAATGGATTCACAAACAGATTGATGCTATAAGTAAGGAACATAATCCATATTTGAAAAAAAAAGTTGTTTCAGAGAGGTCTAATTTAACAAGTTGCCATTTAATATTTAATTATCATGACCTTTTTTTTTTCAATGTACAGTGGTAACTCAAGTAAAGAATCCTTGTAAAATGAGGATTAGAGAGAATAGGAAAGTAGTAGGAGAGGCAAAAGGAGGCCAGAACATCCGAGACAGGTGAGGTGAAATAACAAAAAGCATGGATAGTAAAATGTGTTTATAAAGCAAATTATATAAATGCTGTTACATAATGGTTATGTATGTAGTAGTAGAAATAACGTATGAGGTAATACAGATAAAAGCAGAGGCAACTCTAACATACTAAAAAAGAATGTATTCTATCATAAAAGGAATGAAAAATCATTGAAAAGTTTCCAACCAGGAATGACTTGGCCAGATTGTGTTTAAGATAGAGACTTGTCTGGCAGGAAGATGAATCGACCTAGTGGGGAAAAACTGGAGGAAAAAAGACAAGTTAGGAAGTTACAGCAATCATCAGGAGGAGTGGTATATTAAGGTTCCATGATACAGAAAATTAACCATCACAGGCAGTCAGGACAAAGATAAAGGGATTAATTTACTATGTAATAAAGAAGCAAAACAAGCAAACTTATTGACTATATGTCAAAAGTTTTAAAAACGGAAGAGTTAAAGACAAATTTCTGACTGGGGAGAGTAAAAGATGATGAAGTCAGAGAAAGAAAAGTGAAGATGAACAGAAGAAACAGATTTGGGGTAGGCATTTGTAGAATATAAAATGCCTGTGGCAAATGCACAGGGTTATACAGCAGGAAAATGGGTCTATGAGTAGAAGCACATTTGTGCAAAGTGTGCTAAGAAATTGTATGTTTGTCGGTCCTTGTCTGATATGTATTATTGTAAATAAAGGAAAGGAAAGGGAATGCTAAAAGTGATTTTAAAAAAGTGGGTTGAAGTGGATATATATATATACAAAACTTAATAAAAGTAAAGTAAAATTAATACTTCAGAGAAAGATAATGGGATTGTTTTTATATAAGACATCCAGATAATCTGAAAAAAAATGGTGATGATCCAAAATGCTTGCCTGCAGAGAGTGGCTAGGGAAGTGCAGGGCTATATCTGGACAGGAGAAAGACCTCGGACTGATACTGAGAGGGATCAGATCTCTAACTGTGGGGCTTTCTTCAGACTGGAGCCGGCTCCCTGTTCTCGCACCTTGGGAGGAGGGGAGCCAGGCCTTGGTGCGGTTGCAGGTCAGGGGTTCAGTCCGCAGCTGGAGAAAGTGGTTCCCTCCCTGGAGGGCTGCACAATAGCACAGAACCTGCCTGCATTCACCACACACCACAGTGGCTAGGCCGAGGGCTAAGTCTGCAGGAGGATAAGGCCACCGTTTTCCTGGAGTGCCATGGGAAAAGACAAAGCCTGCCTGCGATGGCCACACAGGTGGCTCCCAGGGAGGGCAGCCGCTCAGTCCGCAGCAGGAGAAGGTGGTCCTCCCTGAAGTGAAGGTGCACAGACAAAGCCAGCTGGTACCACATATCACAGCACTGAGAGGCACTTCCCCAGTGCCAGAGCGCACAGAGCGGGACTTTGGATCCTAGCCAAGTGCTGGGTCAGGGGAGTTGGCAGAGCGAGAAGGACTGCCTCATCTGTGCCTGCGGCACAGTGAGGACGACTCAAACAGAGTCCACCAGGTCCGGCTTGGTGGAGAAGAGACTGGGGGATCACCATCCCCCCCCCACCTTCCCTGACCATCACCACCAAGGCAGGGCCTCGGGGATCACTCCTGGATCCTCAGGGATCCACTCCAGTGGAGGTGGGTTCAGATTACATCAAACCACGCCCCTTTGTGCTGGGTTAACTGCGTATCCACCACAGTGGCACAGACCCTGTGGACAGGTACTCCCAACAAGCGATGCAGCATTGCCTGGATTAACTCTAGGTCAATTCTGGATATATAGATATATTCTCCCTCCCTGCCCCCATTTCTCCTTCTTATCTCTTCCCTCCCGTGGGCTGGTTACTCTAGTTATTGGTCTCTCTAAACAGATATATTTAATCTATTGTCTTGATATATGTTCTACACCTCCTTTTTTTACACTCCTCTCTCTCTCTCTCTGGAATAATAAAGCCATATAGTTTCTCTCTGTCTGGGTATTTTATCTTCCTTTCGTTTTCCCCGCCTCCTTCTTTATTGTCCTTTCTCTCTCTCTGGATTAAGCCTTTTAGTCTCTCTGCCTAATCAATGTTTATTTTTTCTCACCCCAGCCCCCCCCACCCCCGCATTTCTCTCTTTGTATGTGCTTTTCCATCAGCACCACCTCCACCCTCTTCTTTACTTGTAGTCAGTGTTTTGGGGTTTTTTGTTTTTAGTCTTTAGTTTTTTGTTTTTCTTTATTTGTTTGTTGGTGTTATTTGTTTGTGTGTTTGTGTGTTTTTGTCTCCTGTTTGTCTGTTTTCCTTTACAGGGCTACTCCAAGGAACAAATTGAAGCACATCTAGTGAGGGTCCAAAATATTACTACAAGTAGGGTAATAAAATAACCAAAGCCACAACAACAGGAAGCAAGTAACAATACCTGAAAAAACACCTCTTGAAGGGCCAGGCCCTGGACACTATATGACCCTCCTTTAATATAGGAGTGCTCGCAGGTGAAGAGTACACAAGCTTTTAAAACACATAAGGGACAGAAAACTAGCCAAAATGATGAAACGGAAGAATTCTACTCAAGAGAAATTCCAGAACTAACAGCAGCTAATGAATTCATCAAAACCGATTTAACCAATATAACAGAACAAGAATTAAGAGTAATAGTCATAAAGTTAATCGCTGGGCTTGAAAAAAGCATAGAGGACAGCAGAGAACCTATTGCTATAGAGATCAAGGGACTGAAAAATACTCATGATGAATTTAAAAATGCTATAAATGAGGTGCAAAATAAAATGGAGGTGGCCACTGCACAGATTAAAGGGGCAGAGGAGACAATTGATGAATTAGAAGATAAAATTATGGAAAAAAGAGGAAGCTGAGAAAAAGATAAAAAATTCCAGGAGTACAAGGGGTGAATTAGAGAACTAAGTGATGCAATCAAATAGAACAATATCCGTATCATAGGAATTCCAGAAGAAGAGTGAGAGAAAGGGGCTGAAGGTATATTTAAACAAATCATAGCTGAGAACTTCCCAGACCTGGGGAAGGAAACAGGCATTGAAATCCAAGAAGTACAGAGAACTCCCTTCAGACGTAACTTGAATCGATCTTCTGCATGACATATTATAGTGAAACTGGCAAAATACGAGGATAAAGACAATTCTGAAAGCAGCTAGGGATAAATGGGCCCTAATATACAAAGGTAGACACATAAGGGTAGTAGCAGGCCTATCTACTGAAAGTTGGCATACCAGAAAGGAATGATAGGAAATCTTCAATGTGATAAACAGGAAAAATATGCAGCCAAGAATCCTTTACCCAGCAAGTCTGTCATTCAGAATAGAAGGAGAGATAAAGGTTTTCCCAAACAAACAAAAACTGAAGGAATTCATCACCACTAAACCAGCCTACAAGATATGCTAAGGGGGACTCTGTGAGTTAAATGTTGCAAGGACCACAAAGTACCAGAGACACCACTAGAAGCATGAAAACTACAGATATCACACTGACTCTAAGCCCGTATATTTCAATAATAACACTGAATGTAAATGGACTAAATGTTCCACCCAAAAGACATAGGGTATCAGAATGGATAAAAAAAAACAAGACCCATCTATTTGCTGTCTACAAGAGACTCATTTTATTTTATTATTTTTTATAAAGTATTTTTCTTATTTTTTTTAACGTTTATTTATTTTTGAGACAGAGAGAGACAGAGCATGAACAGGGGAGGGGCAGAGAGAGAGGGAGAAACAGAATCTGAAACAGGCTCCAGGCTCTGAGAGGTCAGCACAGAGCCCGATGTGGGGCTTGAACTCACGGACCATGAGATCATGACCTGAGCCGAAGTCGGCCACCCAGGCGCCCCTACAAGAGACTCATTTTAGACCTGAGGACACCTTCAGATTGAAAGTGAGGGGATGGAAACTATCCATCATGCTGCTAGAAGTCAAAAGAAAGCTGGAGTAGCCATACTTATATCAGACAAACTAGACTTTCAATTAAAGGCTGTAACAAGAGATGAAGAAGGGCATTATATAATAATTACAGGGTCTATCCAGTTAACAATTATAAATGTCTATGCACTGAATACAGGAGCCCCCAAATATGTAAAACAATTAATCACAAACATAAGCAACCTTATTGATAAGAATGTGATAATTGCAGGAGACTTCAATACTCCACTTACAACAATGGATAGAACACCTAGACAGAGAATAAATAAAGAAAAAAGGGCCCTGAATGATATATTGGATCAGATGGACATGAAAGATATGTTTAGAACTCTGCATCCCAAAGCAACAGAATATACTTTCTTCTCCAGTGCACATGGAACATTCTCCAAGACAGATCATATACTGGGTCAAAAAACAGCCCTTCATAAGTACACAAGAAATGAAGTCATACCATGCACACTTTCAGATCACAATGCTATGAAACTTGAAATCAACCACAGAAAAAAAGTCTGGAAAACCTCCAAAAGCGTGGAGGCTAAAGAACACCCTACTAAAGGATGAATGGGTCAACCAGACAATTAGACAAGAAATTAAAAAATAATTGGAAACAAATGAAAATGAAAACACAACAATCCAAATGCTTTGGGATACAGCAAAGGCAGTCCTGAGAGGAAAATACATTGCAATCCAGGCCTATCTCAAGAAACAAGAAAAATCCCAAATACAAAAATCTAAGAGCACACCTAAAGAAACCAGAAGCAGAACAGCAAAGATACCCCAAACCCAGCAGCAGAAGAAAAATAATAAAGATCAGAGAAGAAATAAATAATACAGAATCTAAAAAAAAACCAAAACTGTAGAACAGATCTATGAAACCAAGAGTTGGTTTTTTGAAAAAATAAACAAAATTGATAACCTCTAGCCAGGCTTCTCAAAAAGAAAAGGGAGAAGACCCAAAGAGATAAAATCATGAATGAAAATGGAATTATTACAACCATCTCTCAGAAATATAAGCAATTATCAGGGAATACTATGAAAAATTATATGCCAAAAAACTGGACAACCTGGACAAATTCCTAAGCACTCACACACTTCCAAACTCAAACACAAAGAAATAGAAAATCTGAACAGACCCATGACCAGTGAAGAAATTGAATCAGTTATTAAAAATCTCCCAACAAATAACAGTCCTGGATCAGATGGCTCCCCTGGGGGGAATTCTACCAGATTTTTAAAGCAGAGATAATACCAATCCTTCTCAAGCTATTCCAAAAAATAGAAAGGAAAGGAAAACTTCCAGACGCATTCTACGAAGCCAGCACTCCTTTGATTTCAAAACCAGAGACCCAGCAAAAAAAGAGAACTACAGGCCAATATCCCTGATGAATATGGATGCAAAAATCATCAACAAGATACTAGCAAATCGAATTCAACAGCATATAAAAAAATTATTCACCATGATCAAGTGGGATTCATTCCTTGGCTGCAGGGCTCATTCAATATTCAGAAATCAATCAACGTGATACATCACATTAACAAAAGAAAATATAAGAACCATATGATCCTCTCAATCAATGCAGAAAAAGCAATTGGCAAAATTCAGCATCCTTTCTTAATAAAAACCCTCGAGAAAGTTGGGATAGAAGGAACATACTTAAACATCATAAAAGCCATTTATGAAAAGCCCACAGCTAATATCATCCTCAATGGGGAAAGCTGAGACTTTCCAGCTGAGATCAGGAACATGACAGGGATGTCCACTCTCACTGCTGTTGTTTAGCATAGTGTTGGAAGTTCTAGCATCAGCAATCAGACAACAAAAGGGAATCAAAGGCATCAAAATTGGCAAAGGCATCAAAATTGGCAAAGATGAAGTCAAACTTTCACTTTTAGCAGATGACATGATACTATACATGGAAAACCTGATAGACTCCACCAAAAGTCTGCGAGAACTGATACATGAATTCAGCAAAGTCTGCAGTATACAAAATCAATGTACAGAAATCAGTTGCATTCTTATACACTAACAATGAAGCAACAGAAAGACAAATAAAGAAACTGATCCCATTCACAACTGCACCAAGAAGCATAAAATACCTAGGAAGAAACCTAACTAAAGATGTAAAAGATCTGTATGCTGAAAACTATAGAAAGCTAATGAAGGAAATTGAAGAAGATACAAAGAAATGGAAAAATATTATGTGCTCATGGATTGGAAGAATAAATATTGCTAAAATGTCAGTACTTTCCAAAGCTATCTACACATTCAATGCAATCCCAATCAAAATTGCACCAGCATTCTTCTCAAAGCTAGAACAAGCAATCCTAAAATTTGTATGGAACCACAAAAGACCTCGAACAGACAAAGTAATTTTGAAGAAGAAAACCAAAGCAGGAAGCATCACAATCCCAGACTTTAGCCTCTACTACAAAGCTTTAATCATCAAGACAGCATGGTATCGGCACAAAAACAGACACATAGACCAATGGAATTGAATAGAGACTCCAGAATTGGACCCACAAATGTATGGTCGACTAATCTTTGACAAAGCAGGAATTTTTTCCAATTGAAAAAAGACAGTCTCTTTAACAAATGTTGCTGGGAGAACTGGACAGTACCATGTAGAAGAATGAAACTAGACCACCTTCTTACACCATTCACAAAAATAAACTCAAAATGGATGAAGGACCTGAATGTGAGACAGGAAACCATCAAAACCCTAGAGGACAAACCAGGAAAAAAACCTCTCTGACCTCAGCCGCAGCAATTTCTTACTTGAAACATCTCCAAAGGCAAGGAAATTAAAAGCAAAAATGAACTACTGGGACCTCATGAAGATAAAAAGCTTCTGCACTGCAAAGGAAACAATCAACAAAACTAAAAGGCAACTGATGGAATGGGAAAAGATATTTGCAAATGACATATCAGACAAAGGGCTAGTATCCAAAATCTATAGAGAACTCACCAAACTCCACACCCGAAGAATAAATAATCCAATGAAAAAAAGTGCAGAAGACATGAATAGATACTTCTCTAAAGATGACATCCAGATGGCCAACAGACACATGAAGAGATGAACAACGTCACTCCTCATCAGGGAAATACAAATCAAAACCACACTGAGATATCACCCCACACTGGTCAGAGTCGCTAAAATGAACAAATTAGGAGACTATAGATGTTGGAGAGGATGTGGAGAAATGGGAACCCTCTTGCACTGTTGGTGGGAATGCAAACTGGTGCAGCCTCTCTGGAAAACAGTGTGGAGGTTCCTCAAAAAAGTAAAAATCGATCTACCCTATGACCCAGCAATAGCACTGCTAGGAATTGACCCAAGGGATACAGGAGTGCTAATGCATAGGGGGCACTTGTACCCCAATGTTTATAGCAGCACTTTCAACAATAGCCGAATTATGGAAAGAGCCTAAATGTCCATTAAATGATGAATGGATAAGGTAATTGTGGTTTATATATACATTGGAATACTACTTGGAAATGAGAAAGAATGAAATCTGGCCTTTTGTAGCAATTTGGATGGAACTGGAGAGTGTTATGCTAAGTGAAATAAGTCAGGCAAAGAGTGACAGACACCATATGTTTTCACCCTTATGTGGATCCTGAGAAACTTAACAGAAGACCATGGGGGAGGAGAAGGGGGAGAAAAAGTTACAGAGAGGGAAGGAGGTAAACCATAAGAGACTCTTAAATATTGAAAATAAACTGAGGGTTGATGGGGGTCGGGGAAGAGGGGAAAATGGGTGATGGGCATTGAGGAGGGCACCATTTGGGATGAGCACTGGGTGTTGTATGGAAACCAATTTGACAATAAATTTCATATTTTAAAAAAATTAAAAAAATAAATTAATTTAAACAAATGAAAAAAATAGGTTATACAGATCAGCACAAAAAAAAAAAAACAAAAATAAAAACAAAAAAAAAAAAAACAAAATACTTGCCTGCAAAAAATGTCAATCTAAGCCCGTACTTCAGATTAGCTAACATTTGAAATACAAGTAGTAGTTGGAGCAATGACAATAAATAAATTTCTTAGGAAAATTATTTTCCTAAGGGTACAATTTTAAAGAGAAAAATAGAGATCAATAATGACTTTGCAAAGATATTATGTAAGAGATGAAGGAAGACCTCAGATTGAAGTATGTTAAGAAGTAAGCACAGATTAAAAATAATAATGCCTTCTGGGGCACCTAGGTACTCAGAGGCATCCGACTCTCGGATTCGGCACAGATCATGACCTCACTCACGATTTTGTGGGTCTGAGACCTTCATCGGGCTCTGCGCTTGGTGTAGAGCCTGCTTGGCATTTTTTCTCTTTCTCTCTCTGCCCCTCCCCTACTCCTGCTATCTCTGTCTCTCTCAAAATAAATGAACTTAAAAAAATTTTTTAAATGCTGCATTCTGTTTCATAGTAAGCTATCATAGGGTGCAGAGATATGGGAAGATTCTTTTGTTTTGGTGGGGTGGGGAAGGCCTGAGCATCTTTCTCAATTGGCTTCAACAGCAAAATATCAATAGATCTAAGGTACGGAAAACGGTTTTAAATGGGATAGGTATGGATTGGACCAGAAAAACCAGTGAAAAAACTGAAAGAAGAGAGACCTCTGAGAAGGATGCATGTGCACGTACGTGTGTGTGAGTTTGTGTCTTTACAGAATTTACTTTCAGCGCAAAAATACTGAAATGATGCAGTTTCTGCCCAACGACTAATTTTCTTGGAGGAAGTAGGAGATGGTTACACAGGGAAGTGCTAATATCAGCAGAAGAGTGCAGATGTGCAAATATCACTGAAATATATGAAGGGACAAAATCATTGAAGAATAGTACCAATTGCCCTACACCAATTAGAAATCATTGATCTGGAGTCATCCAGCAGTACAGGAGTCTCTAAGAATTACTAACTATTGGACAAAGAGCTGAAGGGAAAACTGTAAAATTGATTAAGCCTTAGAATTTTTCAAGCATATTTCCCCCTTTTTGTTAAGCAAACATATATGATATATACCTAATTTCTGCATGTATCAGTTGTAAATGAATCCAGTAAACGCAATCTCTATACAGGGATGCGCTGAATGGTAAATCAATTCTTGGTTTCATTTTTCTTAGACTCACTTTGCCTTCAGAGAAATTGCAGGGACTAGGCACTGACACTAGTAGTAAAGACCAGAAAATAGAAGTAAATCCAAGATAATAGGTAAAACTGTATTTGCTATGCTCTCAGTGGGTAACTGTCTCTGAGAACGGCTGCTTCAAATTTGCTTTCTAAAAACAGTGGAATTATATATAGAGTTCAGGAATCATTGTTGAAAATTCCTGCTGTTTTTGTAGGAAACATGATAGAGACACAGATTTGTACAGAAACACTTTTCCAAAAATAGTGCTTTCTTCTGAGGACTTGGCCTTTAAGTGAATGTCATTTTCTGTACAGAAGAGTAAAAATGACCAGAAGGTTTTCATATATGACTCCAAAGGTGCAAAGTGATGACATGATAATACAGAATCAATGTAGATAAACACGAAGCTAAAAAAAAAAACAGATCATTCAATTCATGCCCCCAATTTCTCTCTCTCTCATTTTCTCTCTCAAACACACACACACACACACACACACACACACACACACACACACTCACTCTCTCTCTCTCTCTTTCTCTCTCTCTCTCTCTCTCTCTCTCTCTCACACACACACACACACACACACACACACACACACACACACACACACACAAGGTACAGTTGGAAAGAATAACCAATATTTAGATAATTTCTCTTCTATTTTAATCAGGGAAGCAGCTATGAATCCTCATCAATCAATAGGCCTTTAAAATTTTCCTATCACCATAGGAGTAGCTTTACCAGTAGTTCTCTAGGTGGTTTCATTTAAAATTACTGCTAGATGCTTCTAAAGAGAGAAAAACTATCTGATTCTACTGTGTTTGCACACTGCTGACACAAATGGCAACAATCACTGTAGATATCCATGAGATTATGGTTAATACCATCTTGGGTTCATCAACTTAAGCCTGTGTGTTCCCTTCTCCACTACAATATACATGCCTGTCTTTCAATTTTTTTTTTATGACACTGTCTTAAGTGCAAGTTTTCTATCATTTCTAGAACAGAACTCTAACGCCAATGTTCAGCTTCTAAAAATGAGTATGACTCTACTGGCTATTTTATTCAGTATCTGTCCTGGTTGTTTGGTGCCTGTACCATATTCGTTATCATGTATTTAATTTAAATTGCCTATTGCATGATCTGTGCATTTAGATGTATTTAATAGCTCCTTTCCCTCCAACTGACTAACTTTTCCAGAAGGTACTTTGAAAATTCTATTTATGTTCAACAAGTGTTCCCCTGAATGTTACTCCTTGATTTTATTAAACTATCACTTGGTTCTTATTTCCCTTAACACCTGAAAGTATTAGTTTTTTGCATGCTACATATAACTCAGAGTACAGAAGTGGCACTAGTATCACCCTTGCTTCCGAACATTATTTTCAAAATATTGCTTTTCCATCCTGTGTTAAAAATTCTGGTTCCACTGAGTAACATGTTATGTTTCTATGATGTTCCCATGACCTTTATATAAGGATTACTGATTTACTTTCTGCTAAACCTATATCCTCCTTTGATAGCTCAAGCTCTGTATCACATCCTTCTATATTAAAACTCCTCTCATTAACATACCTTATTTAAGCATACATGAAAATAGACCTTCCATCACAATTTTTCTCTTCCATTCTCCTCAACAACCCATTTCCAGTTGTGAGGTTAAATTTTTCATCTCTCAAACAATCATCTAAATCACAAACTCAAAAACAAGCTATCTTCTAATTCTACCTCTTAACTTGCAGTATGCTTATTCAAGTATGTTCTCTCCAAATGTTTGTTTGCTTCATCAGGTTTTCCATCCTCTAACACACTCACCCCCAGCCCATCATCAATTTCATGTATTTGATTTTTTTTAAGAGCTCATGTCATTGATATACTCTGGATATGCTTGATTCTCTGACAAAATATTACACTTTTATCATCTAAGTTTATATCAACACTATTTAAAGGCAACCATCTGTCTTATCCATATGCAAGAAGTAAGGTGCTTCTAATGAAAACAAAATCACATAAATTGGAATAAAACTATGACTTAAATTGTTCATTATCAGTCTCAATTAGGCTCCAAACTTTCTGAAAATATTACTATGATCAGATCCAGGAATCCTACGGTAAAACTGTAGATGGCATCTCGCAAGAGTTTTGGTCAAAGCAAGGTCAGAGGTGCTCGTGAAAGACGACATTCACACTTTGGGAGAGTCAAGAGACTTCACACCCCTGCACTAAGGAGAAAATCCACAGATCTAAAAACGCTGAGGCTTCTTGCGTTGTAGTGAAGAACTTTCTGAGACCACTGTTCCTATTCATATTAGGTACTCATTTTATCACCTTAACTGACACCATATGTTAAAGGTAGATAAAATCTCCCCTAAAATGTCCACAACCTAACCTCTGGAACCAGAAAAAATGTTGCCTCACATAGCAAAAATGTCTCTCTAGATGGTATTAAGTTATGAACACAGAGGTGGGGAAATTATTTTGGATTATTCAAAGAGTTAAATCTAGTCACATGGGTCATTATAATTGGAGGCCATTCTCTGGCTGAGTTCAGAGTCATAAACAGATGTGACTATTGAAGAATGGTCACAGAGAGACATTGTTACTGCCTTTGACAATGTAAGAAAGAGTGTAGGTAGCCTCTAGAATCTGGAAAGACCCTGCACTTAGACCCTCCAAAAAGGAACCTAGGTCTGCCAACACTTCTGAGACCCATGCCAGATTTCTACAGAAATGTAAACCAATAAACTTATGGTTTTTTAAGCTACTAAATTTTTGGTAGTTTCATACAGCAGCATGGAAAACTACTAAATGTAAAAAATGAATTAAACCAAAAATACTGATTTTAGAACTGATTAGCAACATTACATTGGCTTAATCACTACTACATATCTCACTACATTTCTGTGAAGACACAAATTAGGCAAGCCTCATGTGATACCCGTGAGATATAGTGTCTACATAATTTCCATTTAAACTCACAATTTATACAGCCAAACCTTGACTGTGATCCTGAAATGAGGACATGCTTTCATTGCTATGGTTTTTTGAAGTGTCTTAATATTTGGTAGAGAATTTTACCTGTTTATATATATTATGTTTATAACTGTCCTAGCTATTTGTGATTTTTTCTTCCACATATTTAGGAACAGTTTATCAAGTTTCTTAATATATAACCAAATGAGGGGCGCCTGAGTGGCTCAGTCGGTTAAGCGTCTGACTTGGGCTCAGGTCATGATCTTACAGTCTGTGGGTTCGAGCCCCGCCTCAGGCTCTGTGCTGACAGCTCAGAGCCTGGAGCCTGTTTCAGATTCTGTGTCTCCCTCTTTCTCTGACCCTCCCCTGTTCATTCTCTCTCTCTCTCTCTCTCTCTCTCTGTCTCAAAAATAAATAAATGTTAAAAAAAATTAAAAAAATAAAAATAAAAAATATATATAACCAAATGAAATGTTTATTAAAATTTAATTTGAAAATTAATTGTAAAAAATAATGCTTATAGGTCATCTCATTCATCTCATTCAACAGTATGTTTCCTTTACCTAAGATTCTTTTTATCCATTACTTAAAAATGTTTTAGTGTTTTCCAAATGGAGATCATATGAATGTTTAGGTTCTAGATTCTTATGTTTTTATTGAGATAATAAATAGTATATTTATCTGTCAAAACTTATCAGTGAAGTATAACGAATATGAGTGATGTAAGAGATTTGTCTCAGATATGAACTCTTACAAAATAGTGGGGGCTGACTGAAAAGTATCTGCGTGGCTGTTGCTTCTGTTTATAGCATTGGGTGTGAAGAATCTATAGGTCAGCCGAGACAGCAGCTGACAGCAGCTGAAGGAAGGTTTGAATGTGAAAAAACGGAAGAAGAAAACAAACTAAAACCAATGAAGACAAGGTAGAAGCAAAAAGGATGAGGCAGAACTTACAAGGAAGAGGAAGAACATACTTGAAAGAATGAACCCGCACATGTCTCTCAACAACACAGGAGAAATGCGAGAACCACTAGTATCCTTTGCTACAGAGCCGATGTTGCCCATGCACCTGATCTAAGACTTGTAGAGTCTACAGGAGGATATTCAGCAGTAGCTAATGGGAGAGAGTATTAGCGATAGACTGGAAGAGTAAGTCAAAGAAACCCTTGAGTTGAGGGATAGGAAGGCAGAGCAGCATTTTAGTTTGAAAACATTTTCCTCTCAAATCTGTTGCCTTAGTCAGATACAGCCGAGAAGCAGCCTATTACCCTTTGTAAAAGACCAACTGGAGGCAAACATCTCCTGATTCCTCACAGATTTCAGACAACTGAATTTAACATATATTTCAAATATATGAAACGTATAATTAGATCATTATACGATGTATATTTAACTATTGAAGGAAATTACTTTTAAAATGAGTTATTTTTAAAAAACACTATTACTTTTAAATATTAAGAATTAGAACATTAAACATAATCCATAGTAATGAAAAAATCAATTGAAACACAGTAAAGTAGCATGAATTTTGAGATGAAAAATTTGGAGGCATTGAAGATAGACCTTTAATCTCTAGCCTTCAACTCTGCTCTTTAGTAGATATGTATAAGTCACTCTTCAGGGGAAAAAAATATTTCAATTAATGAGAACTCTATCCAAGGAATGCCTAGGCTGGGCATTTGGAACTTGAAATACATGGACTTCCACGAAGGTCATTAAAACTTGAAATGTGAATGCTATTGATTGTGCCTGTGTGTATGTGTATGTTTAACTTGAAGACTGTTTTCTTCAGCTTCTCAGACGAATGCCTAAAGCCATTTCAATAGCTAGCAAAAACTTCCTACAAGTTTTCTTATAAAAATATTTTAGCTCATGGAATTTTAAGCTATATTTTAAAAATCAAGGTAAGTGTTTAGAATCATGACAATAAATCTTCTGTTTAAATCCATATTTTTTCAAGAATAGAACATAAAATGTACATATATAAAAACATATATTCACACTAATAAAAGAGCAGTCTGAGTTCGTCTTTAAAATGTATATCAGATACTAGGAAGCTATTATTTCAAACTCTAAGAAGATGAGGTAAGAGTGGCTTTTTTTTTTGTTTTTTGTTTTTTTGGGTTTTTTTTGGTCTCCACTGAATGACCAAGATGCTCAGTGGGGTTTCTCCTCTCTGGTTGTGTGGGGACTCTGAGAACCCTCAGCAATGCACAGCTTCTCATTCAGTTCTTGTCTCTCTGCAGGAAGCAATCTCTCCTTAGCCATGTGTGAGAGTATGATTTTACCTTTTTTTAAAAACATCCCCTAACAGATTGAATTCTTTGATTATAGTCTTCACGTTTTTGTTTCTGATGCTTAGTGCAGGGGCATTTAAAAATCACCTGATTTAAGAGTCTTATTTTATACATGATATAAAACGTAACTTCTCTAAGGAGACAAATCAAATATCTTAGCCTAATGGAATATAATTTCAGAAAAAAAAATGAAAAAAATCACAAGATACTCTTCAAAGGGGAAAATAGAGTACTACAATTTCCTCTGAAGAAACAGACACCTGGGATTTTTTATTTACTTTAATCAACATAAAATTCTCTGAAAATATCAGTTACTGGTATTTAATCCTAATTATTCAATCTATAATAATAAATTCAATATAGTAAATTTATAAATAGATTCAAGTTGTCTTCAATATTCCAATGTCGCTTGCAGTTAGTAACATCTTCAAAGACCTTTTAAATTAAAATATGAAGTGTAAAACCTACCATTCAGTTACACATTTTAAATAGAACTACCAAACTGCATTTTCAGAGTCTCTACAACAGTTAATTATCTTAATCATTACATTTTTATTCCAAATGCAGATATTATCCCTAAACAAAAAGATATCATTAATGTGTATATGATTTACATCATCTCTATATTATATTCTAAACCTTTTCAGGGTTAAAAAACTCTTAACCTTAATGATATAATTACAATATTCCAAGTAAATTAGAATTAACAAAAATGAAATGAGGTTAACAGCTCAGGTTACTAAGGTTATTTATTTGCCAGATAATTTTTATTCAGGGTGATAACTGTCATACATATTTACACATGCAGAGTATCCCATGTTTCATTGTGTTAGTTAAACTGGAACCACGACTATGGTCTTACTGTTCATGTCTGTGTGTTCAAGTTCATATCATGTCTTAGTCTTGTGTTTGAGCTAGGGAGATAAACATGTCTAAATCTCTCCCTTCACATACACACATACTAAAATAATATTTACCAACCTCTACTATCTGGACAAATTTTATATTTTCTAGTGTTAGAATTTAAAGTTTCCTATTTGGCCCTAGTAACAGTTTGGTACAATTACATTGGATTTTATACCCTTACACAATTCTGCAGCAACCTGTTTCTATTTTATGATTTGATTAAAATAATGTCTCCCACCCCTCACCTCCCCCCCCCCTTCTTTTTCATTTTCTATTATTATAGGCGACAATTCCTACTGGTATCAAAATTACATCTAAATAATTTCTGAATGTTTACCAAGGATCTGTCTGGATCTGAAGTTATATATCTGTGTCACTATAATAAAATATTTCAGAAAGCCACACCCTACATATGAATTTAGTTTATTTTGGTAAAATTTCTTGTCACCCTATTTAATTTCATTTATGCTAGTTTCGAGGAGAAAAGTGAATATAACTAGTTGAATTATGTCTATATAAATATATGTTCATATATTCCATTTTAAATAACTTCAAGGTCAAGAGTTAAATGAATGAAACTATGGAGATTAAAGAATACATTAAAAATTCTAACATAGGGTATTCTTTCCAAAAATTCCCAAGATATTAATTTATATTAGCACACCAAAAATATTGTATCAGAGAGATACAATGACTAACAAGCCTTTATTTTCCTCCATAGTCACAGAGGGAGGGAAGGTGGGTCATGTAAATAGAAATGAGAATCCCTGGTTTGTACTGATAAATGTAGAGGGGGCAAGATTTTCCCTCTATCCTTTTTAATTTTTGGTTGGGCCTGAGAATTAAATTGACATAAGAAAGATTAACAGGAAAACAACATACAAATTTAAGTTTTATGCGACACAAGACTCCTCATAAGGAAAGGGAGACCCAAAGAAGTGGCAAAATCTAAATCCTTTTATACTAGGTTGAACAGAGACAGGCAGTTTTGAAAAGTAACTGAACTATGTGGAAAGTCTAAAGAAGAAAATAATTATTTTACCCAGGTCTATTTGTACAGAATTTTCTCTGGTCTCTGCTTCCCTGTCAAAGAATGTTTCTTTTCTCTTGGTACAGGGAGAGTATCTTTCACATGGAGTTTTTATCTCCTGTTTTCAGAAAGTAAAGGAAATTAGAATGACCTTGCATCTACTGATTCTCAAGTGCCTATTTCTCAAAAGAATCCTTATGCCAAACTGGCACATTTTGGGGTAGAATATTCTACCACTTTTCATAGGCTATTTGGAGAAAGTGGTTCCAAATCTGAACACCTGAATATACACACCTCTATCCATCCTGAAGCTTGAAACAGCACTTCTTAGGAAAGTATTAGTGTAGAAGACTCAATATATTTTTGCAGTTTTGCTACAAGTAGTGTGGAATAAAGGAAAAACAAGAAAGAAAAATAGCTCCATTGTTTGTAACTATTTATTAGACTGGGTCCACCCAGGCAAACATGAAACAATATATGCCACACCCCAATTAGGTCAGGAAGTGGTTTATAAAGTGCAAACAAGCAAACAAAAACAAAAACAAAACAAAAAACAAAAACAAAACAAAACAAAACAAAAAACACAAGCGCTGGTGGAACAAAACCTTTTCACGTGAAAATGAGGCAAGTGAATAAAAATTTCCCGAAACTGCCATGTACTACAAGATACAGGTTTACTTGAAAGGGTTGTTAAACATATTATCTTATAACTTTTAATAAAAAGTGTCTATATAATGCTAATTGTTTATAAGATTCTTATTAACGCAGAACATGATACTGCTATGTTATTAGAAATGTGACATTCACACTAGATGTGTCAGAATTCTCAAGTTTTATGTAGAAAATCAGGCACTTCAACTGAATCCTACAAACACATTCTCCAAATTTATTAAACTTTCAAAAATGTGTGTGTGTTGTCATGCTTTTGAGATTTTCCTTTTTAAGATATGGCAAAACCCCACACAAATTCTTTTTCTATTTTGACATTTGTAACCACCTAACATGTATTTTTCTTTCTCAAATCACCAGCCAATTGCCTTAAGCAATGTCAACTTTGGCCAGTTTTCTAACTTTGTACATTGCATTTAATACCTTTAATTACCATCCTATTGCATATCTCTCCAGGCACAGCTCCCACCTCTCCTTTGAGGAGCAAACATCCCCGCCAGTGAACAATCAATAAATAATATTTGTACTTTCTAGCATATGCCTTAATCTTTCAAATCTGAAACATTAACTTTTGAGCTGTACAAAAACAGTAAGTTGCCTGTCTTTATTGTGTTCCTATGGTAAATGCTTTTACTTTGCAATATGGAACTGTCTCTCTGTTTATCTGTTACATAAACATCTGTGTCAATTTGGTGCAGACTTTATCTTGCCACTTTTTGAAGGTTTATTTATTTTGAAAGAGAGAGAGAGAGAAAGTGTGAGTGAGGGAGGGGCAGAGAGAGAAAAAGAGAGGGAGAATCCTGCACTGACAGCTTAGAGCAGAATGTGGGGCTCCAGCTCACAAACCCAGATCATGACCTGATCTGAAATCAAGAGTAGTATGCTAAACTGACTGACCCACCTAGGCACTGCCTTACCCACATTTACTGACACTAAATGAGTACATTTTCTTAAAGTCCTAGTTCTCAGTCAACAGGTAATTAGTTGAAGGAATTAAAGGAGAGAGGAAGAATTTTTGAAAAGGGCACAGAAAAATGGTACATACATGACATTATATTTGTCAAAATCCCTAGGATGTATAACACAAACAGTGAACAGTAATGCAAACTATGTGTCATAGTATATAATAATGTGTCAATGATTGACTTATCAAATGTAACCAATTTACTACACAAATAAAAGAAGTTAAAAATAGGAGAAATGAGAGGGGGCTAGGGGATTGAGGGGGAATACAAAAACTCGGTATTTTCTGCTCATTTTCCTGTAAACCTAAAACTGCTTTAAATATAAAGTCAATTAATTTTAAAAAAAATGGAATGGATGGAGGAAAAAAAAAGAGGGAAGAGAAGGCAAAGGGAGAAAGAAGGGAGGGAAGAAGGTAGAGAGAAAGGGGAGGAAGGGAATAATGGAAGGAAGTAAGAAATAGGTAGGTATATTAACAAATTTAAGGATTATTATAATCCAGGAGTTATAAAGAAAATATGTGGTATATGATAAAATAGTTGGAAATGTTTGATTTTGAGAAGAGAGTACCTTGCATGCCATTAGATTTATATTTTTTGGCTAAGAGATTAAAACACAATGAATATAAATTTAAAACACTGATTTAAGTTCAACAAAATAGGATTTTTAAGTAGAATTCCATTTAGGATGTTTTACTTTACTTTTAAGACAAGCACTCAGAGACGTACGACTCTATATCAGATTTGTTGCAAGCTTTGTTGGGTAGATGCTGACATGTGAGTCAAAATAAACTTTCCCTTTTAGATGTTTTCAGGCACCTTTGTTTATATCTTCCTTTTGGGGGGAGGGGGGTTGTGGTAAATGATAGACATATAGTATTTATTTGTATATCTCACTAAATTATAAATTCCTTCAAATCAAGTGCCCCTATCTTATTCATCTTTGAGACACTTCTCAATGCCCTGTCCACATTTTATGTGCAAAAAAATGCAGTATTAACAATTTTAAAATAACTATGGATTGGTTTAAGAGAACTTTAACTTATTTCAGTATTGAAATGTTTTCTCCTGCTTCCACTTTCCATGTTTCACCTAACATGAATGTAAGGAATTAGGTATGCTGGTTGATGTCACCATTTGTATTCATTTAGTTTTACTTTTCTCTTCACAGATATATGCTTTATATCTACAGTTTTTATGGATATTATTATTTTAAAATTTCTCATATATACCTGTAGTTTGTATTTTAATCCTTCTCTTAATCCCTTTTCCAGCAACATTTCTCATGACTGCCCTTTCTACCTCTCCCAGGCTTTTAATTACAGCCATTTCTGAGTTTTCGTTTTCTTCATGTTTGTATGACTATTACCATCACTGAAAAAGAAGCAATCTTTGTATGTGTTCTGGGAATTAGTTTTTTCAGTAATGCTTCATTCTCTCCGTGTATCCATGTCCCCTAATTTGTGTCAGAAGCTCTTTTCAGGGAGTCAGGGAATCAGGACATTGTCTTAAACCAACATTAGATTGCAATTCACTAAAATATTAAACCATTGGTAAGTAGTTTGGCTCCAGGTACACAAGAATGACTTTATCACTCCTCTTTCCATTCTCTTTATGCAATGTCAGCAATCCCAGTGTTGCTCAGACCAACAGCCTATCTATTCTAGTTGATTTCCTTCTTTACTTGCAGAGAAGCATATTTTATCCCAGTAGTTCTCACCAATTTGCAAAGCCTTCCTCCTTGTCCTCATTATCAAAGTTACTATGGACTTTTGCTGATCTTCTGGTTGTGTCTTTGAATGGGAAAAATAAAAACATCAAAAATTTAAAATATCCAGTATTTTATTCACAATTATGTTAAAAAACATGATCATCTCCAAAGAGGCAATTTTGGAAAAATTAAGTCCATTTCTTAAAAATGTGTTGCTATTATATATATAATATCAGGGCATCCTTGATTGATTAATGAGAGCAGGTGTGCCTCCAGGAGTGTCTGTGCATTCAACCACACCCAGCATGTGCAGGGCACTGATACAGCGGCACAGGCAGAAGTGGCTAGAGCAGAACAGAACTGGATGGGGAAACTCCTGTCTGCCAATGCTGATCAGATCACTAAAAATTTCCTGCAAGCCTGGGTGACTGTTTGAGCATACACACCCCTTTGCATATCTTAGGTCATTTTGGACCAGAAGAGGGTTGCATCGGAAAAAAAAAAAAAAGTGGCTTTAGCACTCAGGAGCCTTGAAACTGAGAGCAAATGACCACAATCACAAAATCCCTGAAAGTAGTTAAGATCATTAACTGTAAGCAATTAGCACCCAGTAATACAAACGGATAATTCATATAATATGAATATACCATATGAAATAATATGAATGAATATGAAATGAAGAGTATGAATACAAATAATATGAATGAATATGAAATATGAACACTTCATAATATGAAATATGAATATTTCATAATGTGAAATATGAATATTTCATAATGTGAAATATGAATATTTCATAATATGAAATATACCAAAGTATATTTCAGAGAGGGTGAGAGAATATTGTGCCAATTCAAGCATCCAAACTTCTTCACATTTCCCTACTCTCTCCACCACAAAGTTATCTGAACCTCAACTTCATACTAGATTCTACCCTGACTAGAAGAGGTAATAAGTCTCTGAGGAAAGACGTTTTTAGTTCAGGCACCCACGCAGACACTAAGTTACCAGGAAGCCCTACTGGATCACTGGATCAGCAAACATTTCTTAGACTAATTCTTCCTCCCACTACACAGATTTGGACTCATTAGGGAAAAGAAATCAGAAAAAGATACAGTCACTCAGTAGTGCAAGTACTTTTTAAACTCATGTTGCAATAATATTTTGAAAGTTCTGTTTAATTTTGCACTAAAATATAGCATACCTAAAATAAAAGGCTTTAAATGCCCATATGTTTTTTTTTTGTTTTAAGCTTTCTATTAAATATCCATTAATCTAAACATTGATATTATAAAACCATACTCTAAGGAAACTTTAGTTTCATATTATATTTTATAATACATATCCACATGGGTTAAATATTTTTAAATGTGATTATGGCTGAAGATGATTATATTATATGAATTTGTATTTTCATGTATTTTTTAAGATATATGCTTTTTGACATTTTAACATAATGCTAGGCAATTTTTTTGTTTTTTCATGGAATATTTTTTGTGTATGAATACATTTTCACTAATTACATTGTCTAGATGGAGTATTTTTATTTAGTTTTGCTTTTTACATTCCTTCATTATATAGCTTAATATCAATTTGAATTAAGCTATTCTCTGAAGTGCATATTATAAAAATATAGCAACATAAAATGTGATTGTTAACCCACTTATTTAAGTCTCTGTGAGTTCGACATTTTTCTCGAATTTGTTCTTTTATAACCCAACACACCTGTATTAAACTTTATGCAATTAGTGATAACCTACTTTTTTTCTTTGCTCTAATTTCTTTCTCAGCTTTCCCAAAGCTTTATGTTTCCACTCAACTGGGGTCTGAGGCTGGAAAACTTCCATGATCCTGGGTAAGTTAATTTATTTCTATATGCCACCCATTTTTAGCTATAATGGGAAAACTAGTATCGCTCAACTAAAAAAGTTGGAACATGCTTATAACTAAGTTGCTCAACTCAAGGTCACCCAGCTCAGGGGACAGAATTTCCTTCCATCCTGGATATAAAAACTCAAGGTCTCTAGATCATTATAGACTATGCTTAATGCTTCCCAGATTAGTGACAAAGTATGTTTTATTACCCAGAATATTTAAGTATTTAGTATACTTTTATAGGGACATTCATCAAAGTAAAGCTTACGTGGTAGACAGAATAATGGTCTCTTTAAGATGTCCAAGTCCTTATGTCCAGAAATGGTAATTATATTATATGAGTATATTTCCTTATATGGAAAACAGAACTTTGTAGATGTGACTAAGAATCTTTAATGAGGAAACCACCCTGAATTAAACGGGTGGGCCTGAAGTAATCATTAGGGTAGTTATAAGAGGGAAGCAAGAGCATGAAAGTCAGAGAACAGGTGATTTACCAATGGAATCAGAAAGAAAGAGATTGAGAGATACTACACTGCTGGCTTTGAAGATGGAGGGTGAGAGCACAAGCTATGGAATAGAGCTGGCCTCTTGATGCTAGAAATGACACAAAATGTGATTCTCTGTTAGAGTCTCCAGAAGGAACAGGTCTGACCTCCAGAACTATAAGAGAACAAATCTGTGTGTGTTGTTTCAAACACTAAGTATGTGGTAATTTGTTACAGCTGCAACAGGAAATCTAAATGGTCACCTTAATATAAATTTATATAATCAGCCATAGGCACATTGGGATATTAAATTTGATCCCTTAAATAGCCCACAATGATACAATGACACAGATTTCTGTAAAAAAATGTATTTAACATTATATCTACAGGTTAGACTAAATGTTCAAATAAAATAATTACTGTTAGTTTGATCCATCCTCCTCATAGGTTTACAATTAAAGGAAGCCAAAATAAAACTTTCAAAACTACAAAGGGCCATATTTCATTCTTTCTCATTGCCACGTAGTACTCCATTGTGTATATAAACCACAATTTCTTTATCCATTCATCAGTTGATGGACATTTAGGCTCTTTCCATAATTTGGCTATTGTTGAGAGTGCTGCTATAAACATTGGGGTACAAGTGCCCCTATGCATCAGTACTCCTGTATCCCTTGGGTAAATTCCTAGCAGTGCTACTGCTGGGTCACAGGGTAGGTCTAGTTTTAATTTGAGGAACCTCCACACTGTTTTCCAGAGTGGCTGCACCAGTTTGCATTCCCACCAACAGTGCAAGAGGGTTCCCGTTTCTCCACATCCTCTCCAGCATCTATAGTCTCCTGATTTGTTCATTTTGGCCACTCTGACTGGCGTGAGGTGATATCTGAGTGTGGTTTTGATTTGTATTTCCCTGATGAGGAGCGACGCTGAGCATCTTTTCATGTGCCTGTTGGCCATCTGATGTCTTCTTTAGAGAATGGAACTGGAGAGTGTTATGCTAAGTGAAATAAGCCATACAGAGAAAGACAGATACCATATGGTTTCACTCTTATGTGGATCCTGAGAAACTTAACAGAAACCCATGGGGGAGGGGAAGAAAAAAAAAAGAGGTTAGAGTGGAAGAGAGCCAAAGCATAAGAGACTCTTAAAAAATGAGAACAAACTGAGGGTTGATGGGGGGTGGGAGGGAGGGGAGGGTGGGTGATGGGTATTGAGGAGGGCACCTTTTGGGATGAGCACTGGGTGTTGTATGGAAACCATTCTGACAATAAACTTCATATATTGAAAAAAAAAAAACTTTCAAAACTAAAGCCACCATTTCTAGGTTTTAGTGCAGAAGTTCCTGAATAAAGGTGAATGAGAGAAGGAGCAACACATTTATTGTCTTTGTTTTTTCTTGTCTTTGCACTCTGAAGGCTCATACTGGAAGGCATGAAATAACTAGGTCTGATAAAATGGCTTAAAATAAATTGTAATGAAAAAGAACTAATCTCCCACAGACTGATATAACCTTAGATGCAAATGATACTTCTTTTATTTATATGCAAATGAGATGTTCTATTTGAGTTTTAAGAATTTCTCAGATATCTAATTGGTATTTCTTATGCTACTGGTGATATCTGAATACGAAAAGAGAAACATACTCTATTTTAATACTGATCAATATTTACACTTCTAACACAAAATATTCTCAGGATCAAACCTTTACTGTTTAACAAGCTTTCTCAATTTTTTCTACAACAATTCAAAGTCCTAGCATTTTATAAACTTATTCACCTTAATCTTCCATTAAATAGTCTTTGTATTGTCATATGTTTTTCCCTCTCTACTGTATTTCTCACCTTAATGCTGTTAAAATGAAACAATACATTGATAATGAAGTCACTTATGCTAAGCTCACCAAAACTTAAAAGCTAATTTACTTTCTAAAGGAAGATGTTATTTTGTGGAATTTTTTTTTAATGTTTATTTATTTATTTTGAGAGAGTCAGAGAGAGAGCAGGGTAGGGGCAGAGAGAACGAGAATCCCAAGCAGGCTCCATACTGTCAGTGCAGAGCCCGATTCAGGGCTCAATTGCACAAACAGGAAGATCACGACCTGAGCCAAATTCAAAATCTGGATGTTTAACTGACTGAGCCACCCAGGTGCCCCATCAGTCCTGTTTTTAAAACCTGTTCTCTTTCTGTAGCCTTTTGAAGTTTTTTTGTATTGCTAGATAGGATGTTGTCTGATTCATGAATCATTCAATAAAACCAATTAGATCTTTAAAATTCACTTCGTTGAATTTTGGTTAACAAAGTCCTTAACATATGGTGAAACTGTGCATGTTGTACATTTTTTTCTTAGATGTTTATTTTTAGACATTTTCTGAATAAAAACATATCTTTGGCATTCTATGCTCAAGCTGAACTTAAAAAATCATTAAGGTTCTAATAGGAAATAAGAGTAGATAATATAAATATTCTTGAAAGAAATGAATAGATTAACAAATACCATAAATATAATAAAAGAAAATCCAAAACTGTTAATGAGAAGCTATAGGTTTCTGGGAAAATAATTTGTTTGAAAATTAATAAATGTTTGTTGGGCTTTGGATTCAGTATAAACTAATTGGTATACAAAAGAAACTAGGAGAATATCCCCATGGAAATGATGGAATCCATATTGTTGCATTTGAAAGTCATACCTTTCATCCATAAATAAATAAATAAATAAATAAATAAATAAATAAATAAATAAATAAATAAATATTTGAAACAAGATTATCTCATCCACATCATCTTCAAAAATCCATACTAAAATAATTACCATTAATCATATTTGTGAAGTGTTGGAGTTTACAACTTTAAGATGCTAATAAAAAAAAATGTGCTTATTCCAGGTCCATCTTATTTATGACACATACTTTTCCTTTGGCCCACTTTATATGTAAAAATACAGTGATATGCCCATGCACTTGAAAATTTATGCCAAGTAATGAATTATATCACTTTTTCTATTAACATCATCTATGTTACTCTCTTCCTGAAATGATTTTCTCACAACTGTAAGCCAGAACTCTGCTTTTTAATACTTATCATTTTCCCCCAATTTTCCAATTGTAGTATAAATCCCTTTTTAAAAGTCAAATAGAATTAATACAATTTTTTAATTATTTTTATTTAATTTTTGTTTTTCAGCACTCAGTTCCAAAAATAACTTTTAAAAATATAATTATAAAATAAAATAAAATAAAGTAATAAAATAAAATATATTATAAAATAAAATACAGGAAAATAAAACCACACAATTTAAATATATAGCTTAATCATGTATTGTAAGGCAGCTCTAGGTTAAAGAAAAGTACTTTCGCAGCCACTTCTGAAACCCTTCCATATGAGACATGCCAACCACAGGCCCCTTATTCTTCTGGTAACTATTATGTGGACTTTCTAGTTCTCATTTCCTTGCATTTTTAATAACATTATTACACAAAAATGCTCCTCCTGACATTAGAGTTTAGTCTTATTCATTTAAAAAATGAGTACTACTTTACGTTTTTTCTTTTTTTTTAATTTACAGGTTTTCCTTTTAACTTTTCTATTTCCTTAAACTTTACCTTTGGAGAAACGGCCATTTTGTTTGACCTGTATAGTTTTCCAAACTCTGGGTTTTGATGACTGAATAATCTTGGTGTAGGTCCACATGTATCACTGCACTCTGGATTTCCTACAACTTGGCAGCTGTATGAAGAGACTAGGTTACACTCTAGTTCAATCCCTCTGGCAAGATTATAGATGGTGTTGGTAATTATATAAAGATACATGATGCCGGGTTGTCTCTTGTTGGGATTTTAGCAGCCATTGATGCTTAAATCCTATAACCTATTATTAAATGGAGTTTGCAAAAATGGTGATATTCTACTTGTATCATTATTTTTCACTTAGTGTTTGAAATGCCCTTATCTTTCATTTGGCAATCCAAGGTTTGAGCAGACTGAGGGAAATCTGGAAAAAATGCTTGATTCTTTTGCGTTACTTACCACATAACAAATAGTTTTCTATCACTCTCTGAAAATGGCATGATGAATATTACTAGATCGATCATTTTTTCTAGAGCTTTTTCAAATTTTTCTGAAAGATGTTCAGATCTTTCAGGAAAGTTAACAAATATTTATATTAATATTATATATATGATATAGATAATAAAGTACATGTAATTACATTTATAACATAGATGCTAGGAGCTAATAAAATATATATATGTGAAATACTGTATTAATACCATTGCTGAAACAATTGTTAAAATTTTAGATTTTTTTTTTTTTTTTGCATCTGCTTTCCCTCTCTCCATTTGATGTAGTTGTACTATAGCTACACTGGCAAAATACAAAACAATTATATACTAGATTGTCTCCCTCTTAATATACTGTTTTGGTTCTACAGAAAACTAAATTTAATGATCATCATCAACTTATTTAGGTGTCTGATCATTTTGGTTTCTGAACTCATTCTCTAGTAAGTTTTTCAGAAATGACACATGAGGAAATGTTGAGATCTTGCACACTGATAACATTTTGTCTATGACCATTATATTTGAGGATCAGTTTTGCTGGATGTAAAATACGTGGCTCACTCTTATTTCCTTAAATACTTTAAAATTTTTATGCCAATTTTGGCATAAATTATTGTTGTAAAAATACTGATAATCATTCTCCTTATAAACAGGGTAGGGTTTTTTTTTTGTTTGTTTTTGTTTTTTCTTTTTTCCAAATAACTAATTACGGTTTCTTTTTTAGAGTAAAGTAGTTTTACCAGATGTCCAGTGTTGATCGTTCTAGGTAAATATACTTTGTCACACAGCATGGACTTTCAAAATGTGATTCCAAGTCTGGTTTTTTGTTTTTATCTTAGCAATTTAGCAAACCTAAATTGTAGACTTGAGGTTTGTTTGTTTTACTCCATTTCACTTTCTTTAGTTTTTCTCTTTAGAAACTCCTATTATTCTGTGTTTGATTTTATTTGCTTCTGATCAATATTAGTCATTTCCTATTCTTCATTTATTGTAGTGTTTATTTTTAATTCTCTTTTCATCTCCTATGTTTAAGGCATTATCTTTAGGGCATTGTTATTTTCTCTCGTATAGTACTTTTAGTCTGTTTTTTATTTCTAAAATATGGTTTTCTTTTATTTCTAACTATACATTTATTTCTACCACCTAATTTCTGTTTGTTTTTTTTCTTGCTGTTTGTTGTTTGTTTGGTTTTTACTTTTAGCCTACTATGAAATGGTAGGTTTAATTTAATCTGTGTTGTGGATATGCCTTTCTGGAATAATTTCATTGTCTGTAAGAGTATTGTTATCATCTTTACTTTCATTCTACAATATATTTGTATTGTGATAGACTTTGCTATTTTCAAAATTAAAAAAATAGTAACTTTTTAAAATTTCTTTTACTCAGTGTTATGTGAAATCAGCTTTACTGAAATTTTAGTAGAAGCAAAATTCAGAAAGATTTTTTAAAGAATATTTTTAAACTTTATTTTTGAGAGAGAGATAGAACAGGTGAGGGGCAGAGAGAAAAGGAGAGAGAGAATCCCAAGCAGGCTCTGCATTGTCAGCACAGAGCCTGACGCAGGGCTTGAACTCACCAACCATGAGATTATGACTTGAACCGAAATCAAGAGTTGGACGCTTAACCAACTGAGCCACCCAGGTACCCTGAATTCAAAAAGATTTTTAGAAATTTTTATAGTATTCTCAATTTCAACTATGAATAATGATAGATTGATGTTTAAAGAATAAGTGAGAATATGAAATATTTTCAAAATTATGAAATATTAGGTAGGTAAATTTATGACCAGAATGTACATATTAAGAGCACAGAGACCTTATATCTTTTTTCACTGCTTTATATCCAACATCCAGAATATAATTTATTTTAATGGCCTATTCACAGAAAAGTTTGTAAATCAAGGGGAAACAGTCTTTATTGATTACTAACCAATTATATGGTTAGTATAATGGTACCAACCATTATAATGTCTTTTAATATATAAATAGTAATTGACAAAATATATGAATAATTGAATAAATAATTGGCAATTAGAGTTATTTATAATAATGATGTGTAAGTTTTAGAAGAAATATGTTAAGTTTTATGCCCCTCTAATTTTCAGCAATAAATTAGATCATTATCAACCTGGATACCTCAAGCAAGGGTTGTGATTTAACTGTTTGCATAGCATTTGTAAGAACAGCATTATAACATCTGAAAAGTTATATAAAAAAGAAACTATGTCCACATTGTACTGAATTATTTGGAAAAATGTTCACATATAAAATATAAAATGTGTTGAAGAGATGAATTATATAATGCTCAATAAATTTTGCTTTTACTACCTGTCTCCTCTGTACTTAATATTACCTTATAAATCAAATCTATCCACTTCAATGATGGACTATTCTTCAGTGTTTTCATGCATTTAGCAATGTGTCGAATTCTTCTCAGTTATATACCACAAAATAGAAATAAAAAACTTTAAATACAGCAGTTTAAACATGGGTTAAGTAACAGCTTGTAAGGGCAACAAAACATTTATGAAAGAGCAAAGAAAAAGAGAACTACAAGATGAAAAAGCCAGGAGAGGTTCCTTTAGCCAATATCACAGGGAATGTGGTTGTTGAAAAAGATAAATTAATGAAAAGTCCCTCTCTCTGTCACTCTGTCTCTCTTTCTCTACCCCTTTCTCTCCATTTTCCCCTTTGGCTAACCAGCCACATTTAGGTGTAACTGGCACATCTGTAAAGTACAGTTAAGTAAAATTTGATAGGTTTTGACCTTGACATGTGTGAAATCATCAACACAATCCAGATAACAAACCTATTCCTCATGCTGAGAAGTGTGTTGCCACTTTGTAATCTCTCCTCCCTTCTCCTCCCTGTGGCCTGGGCATTGTGAGTTGCTGACAATAAATAAAATACAATAAAAGTAATGTAACTTTTAAAGATTTATCCTCAATAGTTGCATTCCACAAATACAAGTTAGGGCATACTTATCTATGTAAGACATTCTATATTTACTACTGGTGATTTTTTTCTATGATCTCACATTTCATCTCTTCATTGGCTGATATTCCTCTTTGGTTACATAATGTTTCCCTGAGGTTAGAAGTGACGTTTCTTGGAAATGCAAAATATAATGATATAGATGCTCTTAGCATATGATTAAAGGGCTGTAATTTCAAGAACATATTTGAGGCTAATACTCAAGCTCATACTCAGCACATGATTTTTAAAAAGATATTAAATGAATACAGAGAATGAAGAATTTCTCATGATAAACTTGAAGTAGAAAAAACTTCTCAGTCTAAATTTTGGTATTAGTATTACTTTAACCTCAATCAAGTTTGAAACACATACATATGTGGGTCATATACATATATAGAGAGAGTTAATATTAAGAACAGTATATATTTTTTATTTATAAACTTTCTAAGCTACAATAAAGAAGTAAACTATGTATTATATATGAATTTGGCTGTTAGAAAAAGAAAGTTATATTAAAGTTAGTGCCTGATTTAGACTGCATTTTCCTTATTGTTTTTCAATAACTCCCAGATTCCATTAAAGACAAGGGGAAGTTTCTTTCATGATACATAAATGTTGACATAAAAATTTTATTAGTACTCTCAACATTAGGGTTATGTTAATTATGTAAGCTTATACTATTTTCTTTCCATATCAGTCCCATTTATTTTAATTAACACGAAAAATATAGCAAAATTAATCAAATATTTGAAATATACTTGAAGATTGACATTGTTGAAAATACAAGTAGTTCATTCCTATGTGCCTCAAAATGATGTTCCTAATGTCCTTATGGTTATCTTGGCAAAATACTTTTTTACTTGATAATCTGGGATTTTAATGAATAAGAATTTTGAGGTCAAATCTTATTGTAGAACTCAGTCTTTATTTAGCTTTGGCAGATAAAGCAAGCACAGAAATCACATTTCTTGTTTTAACTCCCAATATTTATTATAGAAAAAAAAAACTATTTTTGTAGATAGAAAATGTGCAACATGGAGCATGTCATGCATTTCCCTGTTACAAAAGTTGGAAAATGTAGGGTGGCCTATTCTGTCATTTTACATAAGTATTACTTCACTGAATTTAACAACAATAAGTACACCCTATATTTTAAGTAATTTGATAGACAGAAAAGACAGGGCTGGCTAATAGATAATTAAATCACCAAACCTGGAGTAGTGATCAATAGAATAATCTAAATAAGAAGAAAATTTTATTTTGGTATTATCCTGGGCTTTTTCTTTAACTTAGTATAGTTTGATACTTAAAATAAATTCTTCTCTTAAAAATACAAAAGGTATGCATATTAATACAAGTAATTAAGATGATGAATAAGTTAAAAGACTAAAATACAAAATATTTGATTACAGAACAAATATGAATTTAATGTGATATTTACTGTAGATCAGAAGTCCTGTCTTCAAAAAATAATAAGTCATAATTATAACTACAACAATGTAAGAAGAATCAAAAGCAAAGTCTGGCACAAAAGGAAGAAAGTAAATGGAAAACTAAAGTTTGAGTCTTAAAGGGAGCTGGGCTATCATGGCTGACTCTGGGAAGAAGGGACGTGCGTGTTAATTTCTCTACGATTAAGCCGGCAACAGGCATGGCTAAACCTAATATTATGATCTCTTTAAGTAGATGACTTCGTGGTTCCTCATAAAGCATTTACCAATTGAATCACAAACTAAAATTTTTAGTAAGTATGATGGGAAACTAAAATATCTGATTTGACATTTGTGTTCCAGATTTGCTCAATGTGATGACAGAGTAGATAAATCTGTTAGCCCCCCCAAGGATTAAATGGCCCCAAATCACTGGCAGTCAACCTTAAGGACCTCATGACATAGATCTGGGTTCCATATAAAGGTATAAAAACCTATAAATTTTAAAATAAAAAACATTGAAAAAAAAATTTAAAAAAAAAAAAAAGGGGCGCCTGGGTGGCGCAGTCGGTTAAGCGTCCGACTTCAGCCAGGTCACGATCTCGCGGTCCGGGAGTTCGAGCCCCGCGTCGGGCTCTGGGCTGATGGCTCGGAGCCTGGAGCCTGTTTCCGATTCTCTGTCTCCCTCTCTCTCTGCCCCTCCCCCGTTCATGCTCTGTCTCTCTCTGTCCCAAAAATAAATAAAAAACATTGAAAAAAAAAATTTAAAAAAAACCTATAAATTTTATGGCAAGTGGAGTTTATAAATAGGAAATCAAAATAAGTATGGGTATATTTCCAGCTGGATTCATTCATTTATCACTAATTCCTTCAAGTCTGTTACAGAAAAACTGAATTTACAAATGGCCATTATTAGTCCTAGGAGAGACCACTTCTAGAAACTGTAGTTGTGTTTTTTAGTACCTATAACCATAGAACCCCTGATTTTTACCTTGCTGCAAAACCATCCGGAATAGCCTTAACATTTCTTAGTTTTCCTTAAAAAACTAGGCGATTTTTTTACTAAGTTCTGGTTAATGGGATGTGAGTATAGTAGGCAAATAAAATGCAGGAATTTCAGATAAGCAACATATTCTTCCAATATTTGAATATAAGTATGTTCAAATATTGCATGAGATATATTTACATTAAAAATGATGTATACAATTTCCATGCTGTTCCCATCAAAGAAATAAAACATCTTTCCTCTCTCTTCCTCTCTCTAATCCAGGTTCCTGGAACATGGTCAACATTGTTCCATTTTGTAAAATTGTAAAATGCAGATGAGGTCATCACACTAAAACCAAAACAGCAACAAGACAGAAGGTGGCAGAGTGCTAGATAACATTTTGAAACAGAGATCTCTTACAAACCTTAAAAGGGTTATTACAAGTTAAATCCAGATATTACATTGGAGAAAATAAATTCAACTCTGTTTAAGCCACAAATTTTGTTCTCTACTATGTACTAAAATTATATCCTAGTTAATATATCACTGTACTAACAGGAGAAGTCATCCTGGTTGTCATTAATTAGTCTTAGATTATTTTCTTTCCCCCTTCTCTCTTTTTATCCTTCACGTGATAATTTGAGGCAAACTGTACTGTTTGTCACAATTGCTAATAGCCTAATTATGATTAATTACTTTCCTTCTATGTTCATTAATTGGCCTTAATAAATTAAAAGCAATTTAAACTGTCTTGCCCTGAAGACCCTTACCATAATTATGTAAGTACAAAAATGACTGAATATTTAGTAAAGATATTTCAAAAATGAGTAATGAAGTTTTTTAGTTAGCATACTTTTTAAAATAGCATTTATTTTATTAGAGAAGTTTTAGGCTCACAGCAAAATTGAAGGAAAAGTACAAAAATTTCTCATATACCCCATGCTCCCACACATATATATACATTCCCCTATTTTCTGCATCCATCACTAGAATAGTACATTTGTGACAATTGAACCTCGATTGTCTCATAATTATCACCAAAAGTCCTAGTTTAACACTTTCGTGTTGTACATTTAATGAGTTTGGGAAAATGTATAATATGTATCCATCATTATGGTATTTTCATGGACCCAAAAATCCTGTGGTCCACCTATTGATTTCTCCCTCCCCCCTGTTCCCTGACAACCACTAATCTTTTAACTGCCTCCATAGGTCTGCCTTTTCCAGAATGTCACACAGTAGTTGGAATCATATAAAATGCACCCATTTTATTTGGCTTCTTTTACCCAGTATTATGCATTCAAAGTTCCCCCATGTTATTATGTCTTTTTATGGCCTCATGTTTTTTTGTTTTTGTTTTCTAGCACAGACTAATATTCCATTATCTGGATATTCAACAGTTTATCTGTTGGCCCAATGAGGCACATCTTGACTGCTTACAAGCTTGGCCAATTATGAATAGAGCTGAAATAAACACTCATGTGCAGGTTTTTGAATGGACATAAGTTTCAACTCCTTTGAGTAAATGCCAAGAAGTACAACTGCTGGATCATGTGATAAAATATGTTTAGCTTTGTAAGAAACCACCATTCTTTGTAAGAAACTGATTCAATTTCTTTAATAGAATTAGGCCTATTCAAATTGTCTGTTTTTGTATGAGTTTTGGCATATTGTGCCTTTTAATTGATCTATTTCACCTAGGTTATCAGATCTATAGGCATACAGTTGTTCACACTATGTCTTTATTATATTTTTAATGCTTATAGGATTTATATAATGTGCCTTCTTTCATTTGTGATATTAGTAATAAGTATCTTCTCTATCCTTTTTTTTTTCTTCGTTAGCCTGGTTCAAGTGCTACTACTTTATTAATATCTTCAAAGTGCCAACATTTAGTTTTGTCTTTTTCCCTATTTATTTCCTGATTTCTGCTTTAATTTTTATTATTAAAGTTCTCCTGTTTACTTTGTATTAAATGTTCTCTTTTTTCTAGTTTCCTATGGTGAAATGTTAGATGACTGATTTTAGATTTTCCTGTGTTTCCAATATATTCATCCAATGCTATAAATTTCCCTCTATGGACTGTTTCCTATGAAACTCACAAATTTTTTGTAAGTTGTGTTTTCACTTTCATTTAATTAAAACATACTTTAAAATTTGTCATATTTAGGGAGTGCCTGGGTGGCTCAGTCGGTTAAGCGTCCGACTTCAGCTCAGGTCACGATCTCACGGTCTGTGAGTTCGAGCCCTGTGTCGGGCTCTGGGCTGATGGCTCAGAGCCTGGAGCCTGCTTCTGATTCTGTGTCTCCCTCTCTCTCTGCCCCTCCCCCATTCATGCTCTGTCGCTCTCTGTTTCAAAAATAAATAAAAACGTTAAAAAAATAAAATAAAAATAAAATTTGTCATATTTAGTGTTCTCTGAGCTTCCTTAATTTGTGGCTTGGTATCTGACATTAATTTGCAGAAATTGTTTCAAATAAGTCTTTTGTCTCCGTTTTTTTTCCTTTCCTCTGGTATCTCATTATGCATTTGTTACACATTTTATAGTTGTCTCAACGTTGCTAGATCTTCTGCTTCATTTTTCTTTTCAGTCTTTGTTTTCTTTGCTTTTTGCATTTGAAGATTCTAGTGATATATCCTATAGATCAGATTTTTTTTTCCTCTGCTGTATCCAGTCTACTGAAAGGCATTCTTCATTTCTATTGTAGTGTTTTTTTATCTCTAAAATCTCTTTTTGGTTCTTTCTTATAATTTCCATCTCTCTGCTTATGCTGTTTGTCTGTTCTTTCATGCTGGCAGCTTTCTCCATTAGAGCCCACAGCATTTCAATCATATTTGTTTAATGATTGCTGTTTTAAATATCCAGTTTGAAAATTTTAACATCTCTGCTATGTAAAATTCTAATGCTTGATCTGTCACTTCAAATTGTGGATTTTGTTTGTTTGTTTCTTGCCTTTTGGTAAACCTTGCATTTGTTCTTCTTTTTCTGTAGCACAGCATGATGTTTGAGTAAGAGGAATTACTATATGTGGACCTTTTGTGTTGTGGTGGTACTGTACCAAGAGGAGGAAAGTATTCCATAGCCCTACAGACTGATCTCACTCTTTTGGTAAGCCTATGCCTCAGGACTCAACTTCACAAGTGTTTCTTACTTTTTCTTCCCTCTTAGGTAGGACAGGATGGCTACAGCGGACTGGAGGTGGGTATTTACCTTCCTTTAGATCAGTTAGGCTATGACAATAACCCAGAAAATTAGGCTTTTGTTAACTAATTTCCCCTGAGGAACAGGTATTGTTAAGAACAGTGATTATTATGATCCTTTTTACTGACATTGTTATATGCCTGATATTCTAAAATTATATTTTTCAATCAACAATTTTTATTTATTATTTTGATAGTGTGTTTCCATGATCAAATGAAAATTTTTTATTAAAAAACAAACTAACCCTTCCATTTAGGAGAGCCAGAAGTTTATAAAGTCTAATCATCTTTTTTTCTTATTTTAAAATATGAGAGATGGATATTAACAGCCAGTAGACCTAGAAAGCACCATTTGCTTGAAGAGATAAGAGAGATAACACTGGGAAGGGGGATGATAGAAGAGTAGCATGGAGACGCACTCAGCTTGTCTCTTCCCTGAAATGAAGCTAGATCAGTACCAAACCATTATGCACACCTAGGAAAATGATCTGAGGATTAACACAACAACATGCATAACATGAGCCACAGAACTCAGCAGGTACACTGTACAGAGAGGTGAACTGGGGGAGAGAAAAGCTGCAGAGGGTAGGGAAATGTTTCTGTGAAGAGAGGACAGAAGGGGGAGAGTGCAGTGCATCAGGATAGTGCAGGAAAAGCACTCCCCCAAAAGTATCTGGAGAAAAAAAGAAAGAGTGAAAACACCCACAAGGGACTGAACAAGAAATCTATTCCCTAAAACCATTGACAGGGACAATGAAGAGGGTTTCAATACCACCAGGATTCTATAAATAGCTAGTACAGAGTCAGAAATTCTGAACCTCGTACCTGGTGGTGCTCAGGTGAGGAAAAAGGGCAAATCCCCAGAAGTAGGCAACAGTGTCTGAGGGATCCATGTGCCACATGGGGAGAAGCAGTTCCCCTGCTTGGAGAGCATTTGGTAGAGGCCATATGGCCTCTCCACAGGTAAAGGTCCCAGCAGATGCTGGAGAGCAGCCATGTTTGCTGGTACTGAGAAAAGATGCTACAGTATGGTGAATCTTGGTGCTAGCTGTGTGTCATAAGTTGCCACAATCTCTGAACTTTTGCTGCTGCACAATCGTGTGAATGTTTTCTGGGGCAAGCCGGCACTTGGCCACTACTCGGCAAGACCCTCCCCCAGAGTCTGAACAAATCCAAGCTACAGGGATCTCTGAAGTGAGGGGTTTTGAAACACAGTCTCACCTGCAGGGAGGTGCCAGCTTGCAGGCTGACAGCTTGGACATGGACACAGTAGAGGTAGGGAGTGAATGGAGGCCTGAGACAAAGGAGGGGTGCTTGATTGTGGGTCAATGAGAGCACAAAGTTCATGTGGCAGAGATTAGAGAGCTGGGTGAAGCCATTTCCACCTCTCCAACACACGTGAATGCATGGGCACTGACGCCACAGTGATCCACCCCAGTAAGCTAAACAGCACCCTCTACAGAAGAAGGGAGCTGTTACACCAAGCCACGCCCAACTGTGCCCTCCAAGCACCTCCCCTAGAAGACCAGCACAAGTCTCTCCACCTTCTTAGTGCAAGGAATATAGAATTCTTCATAGTTTGAGTTCTAGGGGAAACTAGATGTAACTTCATTCAGGTTTCATTCTATTTTCTGGCTCATTTATTCACTTTTTGTTTGTTTATTTTATTTTGTTTTTCCTTCTGTCTTTGTTTAAATTGTTTTTTTTTTCTTTCTTTTATTATTCTGGGAAACAGAAAGAAAAAAAATTATTATTTTTTTTCATTTTTTAAAATTGTTTATTCTATTTAATTTTCTTTATTTCATTTTATTCTATTTTATTATATCATTTTTTTATTTTTACATTTTTTACCTTTTTTTCTTTTTCTTATCCCTTTTTCTCTATTTTATCAAGTTTCTTTCAACAAGCAGACCAAAACACACCTAGGATCTACCTTCGTTTGTGTGACCTTTTATTTTGTTTTAAACTTTTTAACTTTTATTTTTTTATGTTATTAATTTTTTTCTTCCTCCAGAATGACAAAACAAAGGAACTCACCCCAAAAGAATGAACAGGAAGAAATGACAGCTGGGGCTTAAGTAAAACAGATATAAGCAAGCTATCTGAACTAGAATTTAGAACCACATTAATAAGAATACTAACTGGGGTTGAAAAAGTATAGGATCCCTTTCTGTGGGGGTAAAAGAAGTAAAATCTACTAAGGGCAAAATTAAAAAGGCTATAAATGAGATGCAATCTCAAATAGTTGCCACAACAGCCAGGATGGATGAAACAAAGCAGCAAATCAGCAATACATGAGATGAAATTATGGAGAATAATGAAGCAGAAAAAGAAAAAAAGAGGAAAACAAAGGCAAAAGAGCACAATACAAGACTTAGATGACTCGGTGACTTATTAAAAAAGAATAACATCCAAATCATAGGACTCCCAGAAGATGAAGAAAGAGAAAAAGGGGCAGAAGTTTTATGTGAGCAACTTAAAGTGGAAACCTTTCCTAATCTGGGGAAGGACATAGACATCAAAATCCAAGAAGCACAGAGAACTCCCATTAGATCCAACAAAATGTGACCATCAACAAGGCATATCATAGTCAAATTCACAGAATACACAGACAAGGAAAGAATTATCAAAGGAGAAAGGGGGAAAAATTCCTTAATCTATAAGGAAAGACAGATCAGGTTCACAGCAGAACCACAGAAACTTGGCAAGCCAAAAAGGAGTGGCAGGATATATTCAATGTGCTGAATCAGAAAATTATGCAGCCAAGAATTCTTCATCTAGCAAGGTTGTCACTGAAAATTGAAGGAGAGATACAGAATTTTCCAAACAAAAACTAAAGGAGTTTGTGACCACTAAACCGATCCTGTAAGAAATTTTAAGGGGGGACTCTGAGTGGAGAAAAGATGAAACAAAACAAAAAAGAACAAAAGCAACAGAAACTAGAAAAGACAACAGAACATCACCAAAAACTCCAACTCTACAGGCAACACAATGGCACTAAAATCATATCTTTCAGGACTCGCTCTAAATGTCAATGGACTAAACACTCCAAAAGACACAGGCTATCAGAATAGATAAATAAACAAGAACCATCTATACGCTGCTTACAAGAGACCCATTTTAGACCTAAAGACACCTGCAGATTAAAAGTAAGGGAATGCAGAACATGTATCATGCTAATGGTCACCAAAAGAAAGCTGGAGTAGCCATACTTGTATCAGAAAAGCTAAATTTTAAAATAAAGACTGTAACAAGAGACAAGAAGGACATTATATCATAATTAAGGGGTCTATCCACCAAGAATATCTAACAATTGTAAACATTTGTTCCCCCAACAGAACATCCAAAGATACAAATCAATTAATCACAAACATAAAGAAACTCACTGATAATAATACCATAATAGTAGGGGACCTGAACACCCCACTTATGGCAATGGACAGATCATCTAAACAGGAAATCAACAAGAAAACATAGGTTTGAATGACACACTGGCCTGGATGGATTTAACAGATATATTCAAAACAATTCATCCTAAAGCAGAAGAATACACTTTCTCTTTGAGTACACATGGAATGTTCTCCAAAAAAGATCACATACTAGGACACAAAATAGCCCTCAACAAGTACAAAAAGATGGAGATCAGACTTTGCATGTTTTCTGAACACAATGCTATGAAATTCAAAATCAACCACAAGAAAATTTTTGGAAAGACCACAAATACTTGGAAATTAAAGAAAATCCTACTGAAGAAAGAATTGGTCAACCCAAAAATTAAAGAGGAAATTAAAAAGTACATGGAAGCTGATGAAAATGAAAACACAACAGCCCAAAACCTCTGGGATGCAGCAAAGACAGTTGAAAGAGGGAAGTATATAGCAATCCAGGCCTTCTTAAAGAAGGACGAAAGGTCTCAGATACACAACCTACCCTTACACCTAAAAGAGCTGAAAAAAGAACAGCAAATAAAGCCCCAAACCAGCAGAAGACAGGAAATAATAAAGAGCAGAAATCAATATATATATATATATATATATATATATATACACACACACACACACACACACACACAGAACATCAATAACAATCAATTGATAACATTGAATGAATTAACAAAATTCATAAACCTCTAGCCAGACTGATTAAAAAGAAAACAGAAAGGACTCATAGAAATAAAAATATGAATGAAAGAGGAGAGATCACAACCAGTACTGCACAAATACAAACATTAATAAGAGAATACGATGAGCGGTTTTATTTTGGGATATTTATATAACCTATCATATTTTGAAAAAATAACTCAAGCAAATATTTAGCTGGGTCCTAATATAAACCTTTAGGAGTTTCTCCTTTCCAGCATCACTTACAATATGTTCTTATATTATAGCTGTTTTGCATGGGGCACCTGGGTGGATCAATCAGTTAAGTGTCCAACTTCTGCTCTGGTCATGATCTCACAGTTTGTGAGTTTGAGTACTATATCAGGCTCTGTGCTGACAGCTCAGAACCTGGAGCCTACTTCAGATTCTGTGTCTCCGTCTCTCTCTCTGCCCCTACCCTGCTTGCACTATGTCTGTCTCTCTCTCTCTCTCTCTCTCTCTCTCTCTCTCTCTCTCTCTCTCTCAAAAATAAACATTAAAATTTTTTAAAAATAAATGTTTTGCACATAGATTTTAATTCCAAAGGACTGATAACTGATGTACTGGAAGAGACTTCTATAATAATTCCTCAATGAGTGGTAGTTAGAATACTAAAACAACATATTTAAATTGTTACTTAATCAACAATATTGCCCATTATTTTATGGGAAATGTGTTGTGATCATAAACTCATTTGAATACACAGCTGTCTGTAAATCAATGCCATACATAACTTTCAAAACTAACACATTTCAAAAGATTGCCTTTTAGCACATTTTCAAATTCATTGGTAATATGAAGTAATGATCATTGTACAAAAGTCAGCATAATGCGTTGGATGAATTAACACAACTGCAAGTTAGTCCCAGCAACTGCAAGTTAGTCATAAATAGGTATACAGGAAATCCAAGAAAAAACAGATTTTTAAAACAAATTTCAAGTCTATGAACCTTGCTGTGTGTGTGTGTGTGTGAAGATTCTTAATAAAGTAAATACACAAACCCATATGTATATATAAATTTCTCAAAACCCCCGTAGTTTCTTTTGAGCTTTGCAAATATTTAATCTTCTTGATATACAAGGTACCTGGGCCTCTGGTTTCTCTGCTGTTACTCCAAGAAAAAGGGATTTCACAGCATGCACATCACTGAATAAGTCACCATATAAGCCAATTATCAGGGTCATCTAAAAAGTGCACTGCTTTCCTACGGTTCAAAAAACTGTAAATCCAGCAGGAAGAATATGTATCCTATGTAAATTCTTTACTTTTATAGAAAGAGTTAGTGGGCTAAATGGAAAAAGGAAGAAATATGCCTCACTGGATTGATGATGCAAGTTTCTCAATGTTATCCATGTTAAAATTAATTTAACCTTCTTTAAGTATCCTTATGTTATCTGAGTGTAGAAGTTAGAATGTTTTATACTGCTTGAATGAACTACTCTAAATTCTTCAGTATTTCAGTCAAAACTTGCTCACCATTTGGTTAAAATACTTAGCATAATCTCACTGGTCATCAAAACATGCACACACACACACAAAATGATATTCAAAATTTATCAAGTATGTAACTTAACATAACTTATATTAAGATACTATGCATTGAGCGCACAAAGTCCTTACTTTAAACATGGATTTGCTCAGAGATTTTATGATAATATATAAGCTAATCGGCCTATATGTCTTGATGCTCATTAAAGTTAGCTGATTATGCCAGATTTAGGGTTAAAACATTCTGTGAAATTTGATAAAACTATTATGATTGCTTATTTTGTTTCATTTAAATATTCCTCCTCCCAGGGCGCCTGGTTGGCTCAATCGGTTAGGCGGCCGACTTCGGCTCAGGTCATGATCTCCTGGTCTGTGAGTTCAAGCCCCACATTGGGCTCTGTGCTGACAGCTCAGAGCCTGAAGCCTGTTTCGGATTCTGTGTCTCCCTCTCTCTGACCCTCCCCTGTTCATGCTCTGTCTCTCCTTTCTCAAAAATAAATAAAAATGTTAAAAAAATTAAAAAAAATATTCCTCCTCCCAACACTACCAAGTTATCACAGTATGCTTTCTTATATTTCAAATAGTCCTTAATGACTAGTACATGTATTCTTTTCTGACAGATATCTCAACATACACAGTTCCAACCATCCCAGCATTCTGTTTTAGTTAACCACCTTTGTCCATCAACCAGTACATTGTTATTTGTCCATTTAGTGGTTTTCATAGCCTATTCAGGTCGTGATTGTCTCCTTTATCTATGTAATTTAAAGATTGGCATACATGTAATAGTTCATGTAAAAAGTCTTCTTTAGTTTCCTAAATTTTGTACAAAGATACAAATTATGAAGATTTGAACTATTTAACTTTTCATCCAAAATATCTTTGGGAAGAAATTGGGAAGACAATGATCATTGTATGATTTTGTTTTGGATAAGGAAGAGCTTATCACTTTCACTTTTGAAATAATTTTTCTTTGTGACTCTTACTATAAATATCACAGTCATAAACATTGTTAAACACTTACATTATCTCTATTGCCAGTATCTTAGATGAGGTGTCATCACCTTTCACTATAATAATAGCATTATGTCCTCAGAAGTGACTTATACAGTTCCCACCACTAGAAAACATTTCTTTTAATTTCTTCCTTAAATATTTTCCTTAATTACTATATTTTTAAAAGTAGGGGCCAAGTGTGCTTTGATTTAGATAGCAAAGTTCACACATATTGTGAATACTTACCTAGATAACCACAGATGGAATATTTATGTCTATGAGATATCAGGGTATAGTTTATTATCAATTCACACAATGCACTCAAAATTGTCTTCTTTAATGATATATGCCAAAAAAGTAAAGAACACTTGATATATAATTTATGTGACTGCATCAAACAATGTCTACATGTTACCATATATACTACTGTATGAACAAAGCATTGGCAGATATTTGAATAAGTTTATGAGAGTTGTGGATGATACCATGTTAGGATCTGCATGTAATTTTTTCCTATACATATTTGTGGGGTTTGTTCTAGGATATAATTAATTTAGAGTCTGAGTGTTCAGGTTCATTACGAATTCATGATTTTCTAGGTGTGTCTAGAATAGTGATCTGTATAGGGCATTTTACTCCTGATATCTGAGGCAAGATTATCCTGAGTATTCTATACAATATCATAAATTATTCAATTTGTCTGGTGTAGCTGGTGGGAAAAGGCACTTTCTCAACCTTGTATGAACACAGGGCATTGTTCTCTAATCTTTTTGGATTTTATTTTTAACTCGGCTTTGGGTAGTTTTTTCAAACACTTGTGCTGATTAGTATTCAGACTCTATTCAGATATGCAGAATTATCTCTCTGTAGTTATCTTCTCTCCAGTAATCTTGGTTGTAATTCTCAGCCCAGTTTTTCTTTCTGAACCTTCAGCTCTGTCTCTTCAACTCAAATCATGGAGTTCTCTGGACTCTTGCCTTGCTTTCCCTTTCCCTGCCTCAGCATGTGAATTCTCTCAAGGAAGTAGTGAAGAAAGTATTTTCTTTGTTTCCCATCTGTCAGAAAACATTACTCATTATCATCTGGTGTCTTGAAAACCATTGCATATGTTCACATAGATAATGCAGATAAACAAAGAGATAGATGATATAGATGATAAAAATAATATAGACAGATACAGAGATAGAGACAGAGACAGAGATAGAGATAGAAATAGAGACAGATATTGGATGTTTCAGATAGGAAGTTAATTTGGTCACTGATATTCCATCTTGGACACAGGTGGCAGCCCCTCAGAATGTGTTTATTTTAAATGTGTATATTATTCAAGTTTGAGAGACATTGATATGATTGATAAATATTGATATATAAAGCCAAATATTAGATTGTCATATATAATAAGCTCTTCTTTCACATAAGGATGAAGTCTTGATCTTTCAAGGAAGCTTGAGCTGCAATGGCCACAGATTTTGAATTTTTCTCATCACAAAATCAGTTGAGGACCTAATAAAAATGCAGATACCTATGCATTCCTCTCAACCAGCTGAAGCTGAGTCTCTGGTTTGGGCCATTTAAGTAAATCTCGTAATTATTTTTATTTTTACACTCCTAAATTTTGAAAGCCCGTGTTCTAGATTACTCATATCTACCCTCTTCTTAGTAATCCTGTTTTTTTAGTCATATAAACTGTTTTTAACTGTTGCAGATTATAGCACCATGAACTGTGAAGACATGGATATAACATTTATTAAGGACCTAGTATGCATTTAGCATGGTACAAGGTATAGTTCGGGCATTGTTTCAGTAGTTAACTATTATACATTATTTTTTAATGAGAAATCAAAGGTTATCTGCATATTTTTTGAACAGAATCTTACAAGTTCAGTTTTCAAACTCCATATTCTGACTTCAAAGGTAATGTTTCTCCTAAAGCCTCTTTACTATGTGACCTAACCATATTCTTTGCTTTTGTATTTTTTTTTCCAAGCCATTAGAAAATATACTTGCTTTGTTTCATCAACTTCTTTCCATTTCCCCCCTTGAACTGGCTCCATGTTCTGCTTATTTGTTTCTTTTTGTTTGTTTGCAATATTTTCCTGCGGTGATAGACTATCTCAATCCAGCCTCAGAGGGTGGCCATAGGATACAAATAAGAATTTTCAATATAACATGGAAGCATCTATAACACCAGTAAAGTTCTATATATAAAATATCAACTACATCAATAAGCTATTTTTTAATTATCCATCTATATAATTATTTTTAAAAATGTTTAATGTTTATTGATTTTTGAGAGAGAGAGACAGAGTGCAAGCAGGGGAGAGGCAGAGAGAGAGGGAGACACAGAATCCAAAGCAGGCTCCAGACTCTGAGCTGTCAGCACAGAGCCCTACAAAGGGCTCAAACTCGCAAGCTGTGAGATCATGACCTGAGCTGAAGTCGGACGTTTAACCAGCTGACCCACCCAGGCACCCCTATATTTATTTGTTAGAATTAAATATAAGAAATCAGACCCCATAAATAAAGTCATTATCTATTATTTAATGCTTCAGAAATATATTTCTGAGTCAATAATGTAACTTTTATTTCCAAGCAGCTTCTTTTAAAATCAATTAAAATGTAAGTGGTTTAATATTTATTAAAAGATCAATGTATATCAAGAAACCCACTTACTTTGCTAGCATAAGTGACCAACCAAATAATAACATCAGATTTTCAGTTATGCATTTAATTCATATTTATTTCAGATTGCAAAACTTATAATCATGAATAGTATTAATTTTTTTTCAGAACAATAAAGATGTAAGTATGCATGATCATTCAGAGATAAAACTTATACTGAAGGTCTTAAAAAATAGTAAAAATGAACAGATCAGCTTTTTAAAAGTTAAAACAATTATAGTTGGAGAACACTTGAAAGCTATTTTCAAATCTAACATTTTTAACTTGCTATGTAGGCATTGTTTGTTCAATTGTTGCTTTGTCTTTATAAATAGAATAGTTAATGTATTCAACAAATGTATGAGGGATTGCATTTTATGAAGAAAGAAAGTAAGTTTATCGTATCTGGCCAACATAAAATTTTCATAAACTCTTTGGGTATTTAGCCAACATGTAATTCTCATAAAAATAAACCTTTTTAGAGTAACTTATAAATGTACCTGTTCCTTGCATTTTATTTTATTTCATATTTTAACAATACTCTATTGCTATCTAATGGAAGCATAGCTAAAAGGTAATATATGTGTAGGGAAATACATAAGTGGCTATGGTTGTTTACAGGCATATGAGTGATTTATAGCTCTGTAATATTATAAAGCTGTTGGCAAACAGGCAAAAACTGCAAAAATTTTTAAGTCCTCCTCCTCCCCACAACTTTGTAACAAAGATACGTAGTCCATCGATGTGTATTTGGTGGGCACAAATGAGTAATGCTATGTTAAGTATTATAAAGGATTACAAAAAAGCTTAAGGCTTTTACTGTCATTCATCCCAATGTATCCTTAGGGACCCCTTTAAAATATCATATACATTATTACTTTACCTGATTTGCCTTCTATACCACCACAGCTCAGCAATAATATTTACTATATTGTATTACACCCATTTGTCTCTCTAAAGGCAGAATTTATACCTCTTTTTAGCCTTGTATCCCTAGCAACTAATGCACAACCTGGTTTAAAGCATGTGTTTAATAAACATTTGTTTTAAGATTATGATGGAGGGATTATCAGATTTTCAGTCTCAAAAAATAGGATTTCATAGAGAAGATAAGTTTCAACTGTTTGAAGCAATTCAAAGCAGTACAGATAAAGTGCTCAATAAGTAGCATATAACATAAGGAAATGGGTAGAAAGAATGGCTTTACAACATTTATAGATATATTTTGTAAATTATGCAGAACTATGTAATTATGCAAAACTGAAGTTTTAGTAGTCTTCCTTCCAAGAGAATCAGATATTAAATCCATTAAAAGTTTAAAATGATTCACTAGAAAGATGAAAATAAGCCAATTAAAAAATGGCAAGCATGTGCTTCGGTTTTCACAGCTTAGCATAGCACTGTTCTATTTTCAATGCTACATTTATCTTTCTTAATGTGGGATTGACTCCAATTGGCTAAAAATACTGCACCCTTTTTTAGTTCAATATTTGAGGTTCAAAAAAATTGTTCATTTTAAATATTGGGTTAAGTTGTGTCTGATTTTAAATTCTATCATTTGTACCACACACAGACATGAATATGCTTCTTTAATAACACAGACTATAAATGGCAATGCTTTGTTTGTTTATCCTATTCTCATGATTATAATCTGGACTGAGTTTTTAAAGTAGGGTTGGTTTAATCCAGTTATCTATATATGAATATGTCCATATGTGTTCTTAAATTGGGAATTACCATGCCACCATGTTCAGAAATATAAACTGGGCCAGTATTTCTATGCATTAATTTAAACAGTACTATACAATAAGATTTTTCAACTTGTAATTCCTGCTCAACATATAAATAGCTCCAATACTAAGTATGAAAAATAATTGTCTTTCCTCTTAGACACTTTGGATTCATGTTCCCCTTGGGTTGAATATTAGTAGTATCAATCATTCTAAGGTGCTAATGTGTATTATTTCTAAGATTGATGGCCCTGTTAACTTTATTGTCTGTGCATACACAAAAGCCTGAAATTCTTTCTGGTGAACAGCCTTAAGTGGTTGATTTTAATCAAGATTTGTCTTTCTCCCAGTGAGTTCTGGGACTGCTTGCTTTATGAATTAATCTGGAAAATAGTTCACTCCCTTTTGAAAACACAGGCTTATTTTTGTGCCAGTTATCTCTGCCACAATTAATGTTCCTCAAAAAATTAGCTTTACCTGCCTTTCCAATTGTTGAAAGTTTATCTAAGCTACTCATGCTACCTCAGCATCCATTTTATTTGCCTAAGCTGCCTATAGGGACCTTAAATCAACACCAGCCCCTCATGCATGGACATGTCCTGGAGAGCAGCCCACAGAGCCACAAGCCAATGTAAGTTGCTGATGTGACTTCCACAAAAGCCCTTGTGATCAACTGTCTTTCCTGCCTGCCACAGCCTTCCCCTTGTGCACTTCGTAAATAAGATCCCTGTGAAGCTCACCAAAACCCTGCTCCTTTGGTTTACATTGAGTAATCTGACCCTACCCTGAGAACCCCAAAGCGCTCTACAAATGGGCCCTAATAAATGCATGTGCCTCATGTCCTGTCACTCTGTCTGCCTACATCCTACCTTGACCTTGCTGGGTAGGCCCTCGAGTCAGGCCATGTAACTCCTCCAGTACTTAAAAGTAATAAATTTCTCTGTTTCAATTTTTCTTGTGGTCTTTTGTCAGACTTTGACTCACCATCGGGCACTTTATGCTTCACTTAACAAATGTTCATTTAATAAAATCATAACACCAATATGTAGAAGATATGACCTCACCCCTAAGGAAAAGGTGTAAAAAGTACCTTGAGAACAAATTTTTTGTTTAAATGTATATTATCTGAATATAAAAAATGACATTCTGGTGCTCGCTTCGGCAGCACATATACTAAAAAATGACATTCTGAATCATGTTCTTAAATTCATTATGTTGATTATGGAAAGATGCTATAATTGTGCTTGTAATACTATACATAATTTTATAATTATTGTATGAAAAATGTGTATACTTAGACATAAAAATGTTTATTATTAGTTCTGAAAACAAAACCTCTTTTTCTCATCAAAATATGTAGGAACAGTCATCTCAGCTCTGATTTTTCCTTACTGGGATATTGAGACAGTAAAGTAATATGTTTAGAGAAGTGTTTTAATATTTCTACTGAAAAGTGAGCAGAGAAATAATGTGGTAGCTGTATAAGGATACGCCATCAAGATAGATGCTTGTGTCCTTTTCTTTTAATGTGATATATTAGGGTACACCTTTAAGCTTAAAAGGATTGATCCAGTAGAGGTAAAGGGAATAATCCGGTAAAATAAAAAAAACAATTTCACAAATAAAGGATGGAGCCCAAAACTCCCTGATTTGTGTATAGAGAGTGAGAATATTTCACCAATGAAAGGATTAGATACAGATAGGTAAAAAGGAAAATCATATAATTAAGAATACAGGAGATATGTTATAGGTACAGAAGTAGTTACATACATGGCATAGATTTAATAATATGTTTGTTCTCACATGATTACAACTATTTTCTTGGTGAAATAAGCACAAATTAATTGGTTGAAATTGAGAAAAGGCAGCAAATACTGTAGAATTTTTTAAAAAATGTAAAGTGTTAAGTGAGAGTAAATTTACTAAAGAAAATAATCGAGAATTAGATATTAGGTAAACTTACTTTGGAAGAAATTGCTTGTGCTTCTATCTTGTTTTCTCCATTCACTGTTATCTGAAACAAGTTACTTAATATTTCTATACCTGTACAGAAACCTTCTCTGTATATTTGTGATAATCATAACTTCATCATAATGCATTTGAGATTAAATTTGTTTATATATTATGCTTAAAACATATGTTTTATTAGTTTCGTTTATTATTAAGAATTTACGTTCTGTAGTTACACTGTAAAAATTTTAAAACTCTGAATGTTCTTTGTTGTTGCCATTTTCCACAATTACCTCAGCTTCCCTTTTGCAAAACTAATGTAGGTGGGGTTTTCCTATGAGATATAAGTGAAAAGATTCAGTAGCAAAATACATGAGTGTGTATTCCATAGAGCAATCTTGGTTTGTTTCATGGAATACAAGTTGGGTAAGAAGTCAGAGTGAATAATTTGGATATTCTGAGAAGATATATGAACGTTGACATGTTTGTACTAGAATATGTAAACTTTAAAGATAGGATGCTGTAATATGAGAAAAGAAAATTTAAAATCAAAGTTCTGGAGGTGATGTAATTATTAGAAATAAAAATAATTTATAGAATTAAGAAAATATAATTAATTAAATTTATGTATTAAACTAGTAGTGATAAAAAGGTCTTGCCTAATTGTCATGGAAGAGAGTGGCTAACCTAGGAAAGATGAAAGATCACTGGAAATTAAAAAAATAAAGAAACTAAGCGATTAGACCCTAGCCTCCTAGGTGTTAAATAGTGTTTTAGTCATTAGGACTATTAAGGAATCAAATGGTTATTATGGCGCTTACATACACAGAATTTCATTTCTCCCTCCTGTTAAGATTTGAGACTCCATGAAAAGCTGCTTTGTTCTATGAAGAAAAAGCAAAAAGAACAGACTGCATTTCAAAGTGGAAGCTTTAAGAATCAATGAACAATTGATTGCTGTATCAACCTAATATTAAGCAAAACTATTCTCCTTCAGTGTGGTCTCTCAAATGATTAAGATGAGAAAAGCCCTTTAACAATCCATTCTGGACATGTATAACAAATAAGAAATGTATCCAAATTATTTCAGACATGTACATCTGGGGCTGGTGTATCAGAAGCCACCTTGTCTGACAAGTAGATTGTTAACATAGTTGCTGAAATAACCAAGAACAATGCCTACCTACACCAACAGTGGTGAGAAAGATGCTAAATCTTTAACAATTAGGTACAAAGAATCTGGACATTAAAGGGGAAAATGAATGCAATGGTTCATTTAGAAAATCCACACGTTAATTCTGAGACACTTTTTCTCCCAGCTGCTGGTTGTTTTGGAAGTTAGGGACCTCAGGTAAGTCCCTTTCTGGAAATTGCCTTCAGCCTAATAAAGTGCTTCTTCCATAAAGTCCAGCTAGGGTTCAGCCCTATCCAATAACTGATAATCCTATGGGCATACATGCCAGTCTCCTTGCCTTTAAAAGGATGATCTGGATGAGTCATTCCAGGTCCAGAGCTGTCAGAAGGATTTGTTGAAGCCTTTGCTGTAACTGCATTGCAGTTCAACTCTTCATTTTGCCCTGTTCTGCTTTTTACACTCCTATATATGTGTTGACTCTGAGGGCACTCTCCAATAAAATTCCTGTTTAAAAATTCCTATTCCAATATTGATTTCCTAGGAATCTGGTCTATTATAATTCTTTCCAATAGTAGCTCAAAAGAGCAGACCCTCAGTTGGAAATTTGTGACTGGATCACCTATCAGCATATTGGAAATATGGATCCCATTAATTGTAGTAGGTAAATCAATTAAAATTCATAACACAGAAGAACAATGCAATTATGGGAAAAGTTACAGATGGCAAATTGTTATGGAACATTAATGAAAGGTGGAAGAAAATTATGGTAAGTGCACTATTATGAGAACAATGGAGTTAGATGTCCTATGCAGAATGCCATTAATGCACTGGAGAAAGACAACATAAAAAAATGAAGGATGAAAATTAACCAATTAAAGACAAGTGTGAAAGTCAGGAAGATATCATGACATATTATAGGGACAGTCATCTCTTGCTGGGCCACAGAAATATTAGAGTATAAGAAATAAGACTTATTCATGAATAAGTATGAACAAATAAGCTTATTCATGAATAAGTATGAATCTTCATACTGAATTCTTGGTCTGTGGGTTATTATAATGACAGATGCCAAGTAGAAGACTTTGGAATTATCCCTCATTCCAGCCTAGGGTGTACTTTAAAATAATTATAATATACTCTAATGGGAATGGAGAGAGTTACATCACCCTTAAAGATGGATGGTGCTTCCTATTATATCTCTGTTTAATTTGTAATTCCCACCCCTACAAAAACTAGGAATATCCTCTAACATCCAATTAACAGTCTACTTGCATCTTTAGTAGATCAACATGGTGTCAGAAATATGGTAAGTGATCACTGAACAGGGAAACGTGTTATTTCCCATCACTATCAGGAAGGAGTACCAGAAACATGTGGATTCATTTGGAATAAACAAGATTTACATATCTGCCCTAAGGAAATGTTAATTATTTTGCTTTCTAAAATAGCATAGTCCAAAGGGATCTTCCAAAATATCAAGTTGGTCCGTTAAATGGACAACATAACATTAATCTGGATAAGTTAGAAGTATCAAATTTGATGGAAGGGACTAGTAAGACACATGGCTCCAGAAAATAGGACATAGCCCCTATGAAGATTCAATAACACTATAAAATCAGGAGGGGTCTTTAGGAGCACAGTGATTTGGGACATGTATCTTATCCCCTTCAAAGTACTGGAGCAATTATTATAATTTGAACTTGTCCCCCAAAAGAAGTAAGCACATTCTTGGGGCACCTGGGTGGCTCAGTCAGTTAAGTGTCCGACTTCGGCCTAGTTCATGATCTCACAGTTCAAGAGTTTGAGCCCTGCGTCAAGATCTGCACTGACAGCTGAGACCATGGAGCCTACTTCAGATTCTGTGTCTTCTTTCCGTCTGCCCCTCTCCCGCTTGCTCACGTGCACGCTCTCTCTCTCAAAATTAAATAATAAACATTAAAAAATAAAAAAATATAAAATAAATTTAATAAAATTGTGTGGTAGTGAGAACAGGACTTATTTAAAAAAAAAATTAGTAAGAACATTCTTCTGTAGACCTCTTTGAATTCTAGGACCATCATATTCAACATTTAGGAAAACTACTCTGATTAATTTACCAAGTGACATGAGCAGAAGGCTCTTGGCACTGACTAGGTCCCAGAGGGGAGAAAAAAACTCTCTCCAACAGGACAAGATTGTGTTAAAAGTATGCCCACAATTAGGCTCTCATGACCTAATAACCTCCCAAAGGCCCCACCTCCTAATACCATCACCTCAAAGATGATTCAACATATGTATTTGGGGAGAACAAAAACACTCAGACCACAGAAGGCCATTATCTAGAATACTTAAATCCCACAGCTTAACATGTAAAAAATTCAATCAGAATATGGGCAGACAATACATGCAGACATTCTGCATGAGAATATTTATGTTTGGCTAACAAGCATATAAAAATATTGCATGGTAACAGAACTTCATTATACTTATTGTGGTTAGCATTGAGTAATGTAATGTCAAATCACTGTATTGTACACCTGAATGTATATAACATTGTGTATCAACTACACTTACACATCAATAATTTAAAAAAAAATGCCAAAAACTGTTGAACATTAGCCAGTAGAGAAATGCAAAAAACATAATAATGAGAAATCACTACACACCTTATACAATGGCTGAAATAAAAAGGAGTGATAATACAAATGCTGGAGAGAAAGCAGAGAAACTGGATCTGTTATTCATGGCTGATTGGAATGTAACACAGTTTGTCACTCTGAAAAACACTTAGGCAGTTCCTTTTAAAACAAAAAGGAGAGTTATCATAACACCCAGTAGTTACTCTCTTGAATATTTATCCCAGATAAATGAAAGCTTACTTTCTATTTTTTTTAAGTTACAGATTTTTTTATGTTTATTTACTTATTTTGAAAGAGAGAGAGAGAGAGCATGCAAGCAGGGGAGGGGCAGAGAGAGACGGAGAGAGAGAATCCCAAGCAGGCTCCGAGTTGTCAGCACAGAGGCCAATGCAGGACTCAATCTCACCAGTTGAACGTGAGATCACAACTTGAGCTGAGGTCAAGAGTGGAGGCTTCACTGACTGAGCCACCCAGGTGCCCCTGAAGCTTACTTTTATGCAGAAACTTGTGACATGTGCGAAAAAAAGCAGCCATCACCTGAAAAGTCTCAAGGAGAGCAGTATGGGCAGCCAAATGAATTAAGGAAGAGCACAACAGAGAAAGGAACTTAACAACAATAATATATGGTATTGGGGGTTCTGTTAAAGATGTGCAATAATATCGAATGGACAAAGAAAAGAGTGCATGGGTTGCTTGTAATTGGGGTGTTCAAGATGTGACTCTGTGATCTCATTCAATCCTATGATTTTCAATGCCATCTAGGGACTAATGACTTTGAAATCTATATAACTAGCTACTGCAATCCTCTTTAATTCTAGCCTATTTAACCAAACATCAATGAGCAACATCTCCATTTGGCTGTTTAACAAGCATCATAAAATTAAAGAATCCAAGATTGAATGCATGATATTTCCAGTCCCAAACCTTTTTCTTTAGTTTCTTCCTTCTTAATCATAATGTTGCCATTAACCTTGACACTCAAACCTAAACACTGAAGTCATCCTTGATTTTTTCACCTCACAGCTCATAATCCATCTCATCCTGTCAGTTCTACTAAAAATCATTTCCCCACTTTAACAACATATCACTACCTTCAATACCAAACTCAATCCCAAGGCATCAGCATCCCTGACCTAAACTAGTCTGTTTACCTTTTATTCCAATTCCCTGTTATCACTCATTTCCCTGGTGCCACTTTATTTTTCTTATAGTCTTTTCTCTAAAACAACTTGTGTAATGTTATTTTGTGCAGAACTTATCATGCTTTTGATCAAAATCCTCTAATGTCTTCATGCCACATTAGATTAACATCTTACAAAAACACACACACAGATACACATGCAGACATACCTTTACAAAGATCCACAGTCATTGCTAGAAACTTCTTTAGCTACCTCTTCTAAAGTATCTCTCCTACACACTATAAGCTATAGCCGCACAGCTTCTATTTCTTCCTTGAACACTCCAAACTTATTCCTACCCCAGAGCTTTTATACTTGCTTCCTTCTAGCTTGAAAGGCTTTCCTTACAGCGTTCACAAGATTAAGTTTTTGTTTAAAAATGTCACCTCCTCAGAGAAGATATAAGTGATTTCTATCAGAAACACCTGGCCTTCTGCACACATCCCTCACTATCAATTCTGATTTCCCTCACAGCACTGGCCATTACCTGAAGTATTATTTCTCCTTTTTATTTTATTCTGTTAGCACAAGAATTTTAAGATCCATAAGTCAGGTCCATGTAACTCAAGCAATAAAAACAATGACTAGCACATAGTGAGTAATCAGTAATATATTTTCAAAGAATATTAACTGAGTAATAGAGCTTAACAAAAAAGGTAAACAAAATATTCAAATATATGTACATGATTGAAAAAGAAACACATAAAAAACTAAAATGTAAAACCTACAGACATGAAAATTAGAGACATCATGCCATAAATACTATATATCAATGTAAAGTAGACTTTTAAAAAGACAATTTTTTGCTGGGAAAGTAAGTTACAGTGAATGCTTATGCCTGTTTTAAACAATGTAATTCACATTTTTACTCCCTAACTCATGCCAAAGACTATGCCAAATTTAGTATAGATTAAGAAACAAGGTATGCTGCAATAATATCCTTATAATATAGGATAAAATGGAAACATTTTGTGAAAGCCTTTTTATCTATATAGACAGTAAGTTCTTGGGGTGATATTACTTCAAAGGAGAAATAACTTCTAAGGAGCAGTCAACAATGGAGTCTCCCCTTGATTAAGTTACTATCATCTTAAGTCATTATCTAAAACCCATCCATTTTTCACACTTGGCCAAACTGGTAATTGGAAGGAGATAGAGTAGGAACAACCCACACAAATTTCACTTATTTTTTATGGTAGCACTGGTTACTGAGATTTGTTGAGAAATTCAGTATTACTTTTGAATACTTCAAGCCAATGCAAGCATTAGATTTATTGTTAAATATGTGTGAAGCAAATTTAAAATCAAATTATTGAGAAATAATCTTAGAACATTTCAGAGAGGTATCTGATATAAACTAAAGTGAAATTTGATCAAAATTCATTTCTCATGTAGTTCTGTATCTCCTTTATTCTAAATGAGAGATACTACATATGAAATATCCAAAAATCATTAGTTTGATTGAACTCTCCAATAGTCCATAAAGTTTCCGCATTTCTCTTTAGGCTTACAAATAGTAGCAAGAACATATACTTGCATGGCCCTTTGAAGAATATTAAAGGAATAGTGGAAGAGTATTTATGTATTTTGAGGATATATACTTTTTGCACATGGAAAGGATCACCCACAAGTGTTTCATTTTAATGATCATTTTATACAATTCAAATATCTAATAAGGAAAATTGTTGACGATTTCAATGTAGCCTACATTTAATATAATTTCCTTAACTTACTTTTTTTTTAATTTTTTTAATTTTTTTATTTTTGAGACAGAGAGAGACAGAGCATGAATGGGGGAGGGGAGAGAGAGAGGGAGACACAGAATCAGAAGCAGGCTCCAGGCTCTGAGCCATCAGCCCAGAGCCTGACACGGGGCTCGAACTCACGAACCGTGAGATCATGACCTGAGCTGAAGTTGGACGCTCAACCGACTGAGCCACCCAGGTGCCCCACTTAAACACTTTTTAATGATTTTTCTAAAGCCTTAATTTGCAAATTAAACATCAAAGATGTTTAAAATTATTACTATAGTTATACCAAACACAGTATTGCTTAATAATTATACATTTATTTTTATATCCACCGGGGGTTATTGCTTTGCTCCTAGCAGAATTGGTGTAATCCTGTGAAATTTTTTTTAAAAAGCGAAAACAGTACCATCTCATGGCTAGGAAACATTACATGATCATAGTTATCTTCTAACTAATTCTTGATAATGGCAAAGGTCTTGGTGACTTCTCTCAGGTTATAGAAGTCTTGATCACTTGATATGTTTCAGCATCAACTTAACAAATGAAGGTATTTGTATATCATCAGAAAGAATTTTTTAAGTCTACATCTGGTGATTTTGTTTTATTTTGCTTTAGTTTTCACGATTCAAGTAAGATACTAACAGGTTGCCTATAACTTTAATTTCTTGGAAATGCATCATTACTTATTTGTAGCCAGATAGCTCTGTTTTTTAGTTCACTTCCTAAAATCAGACTACTGAACCTCTGTTACTGCTTAATGACTTTATGCACTTTGTTTCTTACCATAACTACTGGCACTATTGCTAGTGACCTGTGCCAACCTCACTGAGACTATAGATCTTATTTCAGAATCATTTCTTTTGGCCATAATTACCCATGTACTAAAAACAACTGGTAAACTTATATCAAAATTATTATGCAATTCTCATCCATTTATTCCCTATAACCATGCACTTTGGACCTTGTTAGGTAAAATTTGGAAAAGATAGGTAGCACTTTTATTTCTTGATGTCTTTGTTTTTAGTTTTTTTAATGTTTATTCATATTTGAGAGAAAGAGAGAGCGAGCGAGCGCATGGGTGGGGGAGGGGCAGAGACAGACGGAGATACAGAAACCAAAGCAGGCACCAGGCTCTGAGCTGTCAGCACAGAACCCAATGTGCTGCTTGAACTCGCGAACCATGAGTTGAACAGATGCTTAAGAGTTGTCAGATGCTTAACCAACTGAGCCAGCCAGGTGCCCCATTTCTTGATGTCTTTGAATTAATGTCTCTACATGTAAAGTATTTCCTACTACTTTTGTGTTTCAGGTCAGGAGTCAACATTTGATACACAGTTTTGTTAACCACACCATTAAACAATTAGAACTGCAGCTGGCTGTCCAAAGTTGCACAATGAATGTACTTTGAATATGGTTCGACAGTATATTACATTTGTCTAGTTTGAAAATCACCCAAAAAGTCAGACCTACACATTGCTCAAAAATATTAATGAATTTCTTATTTTCATCATTTTATTCCTAGAAAGGTATTTGCTAAATATTTAGTGACTAAGATAAGAAAAAAACAATGTTGGAACATGATGTAAATTTTAGTTTTCTCCTTCAAAAGATTCTTACTTTTCTCGAGGATGGAAATTACAATAGTAAGCATTATCATAAGTTTAGAGGCCCATATTTTTCAAGTCTGCCAAAACTTTCTAGATATTCCTTTTTTATGTTTATTTATTTATTTTAAGAGAGAGAAAGCATGAGACAGAGGCAGAGACAGAGGGAGAGAAAGAATCCCAAGAAGGCTCCATGCTGTCATCACAGAGCCTGAGGTGGGGCTGGATGTCATGAACCATGAGATCATGACATGAACCAAAATCAAGAGTCAGATAGATGCTTAACCAACTGAGCCACCAGGTGCCCCCAAACTTTCCAAATATTCTTGTTTCAAATGTTGAGATTCCCCCTTTACTGGTGACCGTCCTAGCTTTCACATGGAAATTTGGAATTAATAGGGGCACCTGGGTGGCCCAGTCAGTTAAGCATCCTACTCTTTTGATTTCAGTTCAGGGCATGATCTCACAGTTCGTGAGTGCAAGTCCCACATCGGGCACAGCCTGCTTGGGATTCTCTGTTTCCCTCTCTCTGCCCCTCCCCTGCTTGTTTCCTATCTATCTCTCTCAAAACAAATACACATTTAAAAAAAATTAAAAAAGAGAAATCTGGAAATAATGATAACCGAAATGGTGTGGCAATTATGTTAGTCAGAATTATCTTGTCAATTTGCTAAGGCTTATTTATTTTTTTAACAAATGACACATGCAGATTCAATTTTAAATATATGCCTCCAGTAAAGAGTTATAAAACGTAAGCTTGTTTATAAATACTAAATTGAGGCATACAAAGCTCAGAATTGCAACACACAAACAACTTTTAAATGAATAACTGGACCATAATTGAAATTGCTACACATAGGGTCAGTTTGAGAGTGTGATACAAGAAGTTGTCTGAAAGAAGGGTTTTAATCATTTGTTTGATAATGTAGAAATATTCTTTGACATTTTACTACTATTTCTATTCTTCTCATTAGGTTCTCATTTTTTTGGCATGGTATACTATCTCACAACACTTATGGAAAGAGGGACACATTCATAGGCAGCTACTGCAGTGCTTGAAGCGCCGAATCAATAAAAATGTTTAAAAAGAAATAAAATAAGGCTATAAATTATTATAATAAAACTTTGAGCTTTGGGCTTTAACATTTGTTAAATCCATGGGGATATTAGTAATTAATACAGTATACGCTATGTAAATACATTATCCGTACATTATAGATTAACCTAAGCATGACTTAGTGTGGTAGTGGCTTGACATAGGACCCAGATGATCAAAGGCAAATCTAAATAAGTGTCCTGAAAGAAGAGCAGAAATAGATTCATAAATCAGGGCACTTTTACCTGATTGTATCCAGTGATTTTGTGAGAAGATATACTCTAATACAACAAAGCACTATTTTACTTATAATTTTGATTATATATAGTTTAATACATCATGAATATTTAAATAACTGTTGAGTAAATGGAATACTGATTTATTCCTCCACATAGATTTGTTTCTTATTACCTAAATTCATTTGTTAAAATAGCTTTTCCAGTGGTACTGAAGAAACGCACCTGAATACACTGGACCTGAATGCCAGTAATTTTCCAAATATTGATGAAACATACCATCCACCATCACATAAACATTTTCTCTATAAAATTTTATCAGGTAAATATCATTTTGTAGTCAGAAACCATTTAAATGTGTTTTTCCTTTAACATATTTGAATCATGTAAAATTATTATTTGAATTGCAATAGCAACCTTTCAAAATATACAGGTTATAAATTCCATCTTGATACACATAATTACTTCTCCTGGGAATGTGAGCAATGATTGTTTCTACTGTGGGATATCTTAATATTTCAGTTTTAAGGAATGCGTGAATCAAGACCATCTTTAGTTCAGGGGACAGTGATTTTTAGGTATTAAATAATGATAAGATCTAAAACCAAAGTGAAATTCTTGAGACATAGTAGCATTTAGGGTAAACACTAATTGATTGGTAGGTTAATATATACATTTTGTTAGGAAAGTTCTCTTTATGGAAAGAAGGGGTTCTTCACTCCAGAATAGCAGGGAAGTTTGTTGTTCAAATGGGTAGAAAGTTGAAGCCTGGGAGAAGAGATCTAGCAATTACAGTGATGATTAATTAGGAAACATGTATTATTTAAAATTCAGAAATGTTAGACATTGTTTTAAAATTCTCCTGAGTAATACTGAAGTCAAGTTATATTTATACAATTGTTACTAGGTTCTTTACACATTTTATGAGTTTTAACATGTGCTACTAAAACTTGTTTTGTCAAGAGCTACATCAATAATTTTTAATCAATGCATAACAACTTGACATTTTCTAAAGCTCTCAGAATTCCTATCTATATGTGGATAAAATTTTTATTTAAATTCAAAATCCCTACTCTCTCCTTAGGTTGTTAAATACCAGACTTTCACTTTATACATGCATAGTTTTAATATAACTAAGTAAAAATGTGTGCATTATATAAATTCAAAATTATGACATTAAGAATATACTGTTAATTGCAATGTTATATATTTAATATTTAATAAAATTTTAAATTATTGACAGCCTTCACTATCTCTGTCCTCCCAGAAGGAAGTACAGATAGTTTCTGTTACAGTTATACATGCATATGTATATATGACAATAGTAACAATTAAACAGCTAACATGTGCTCATCAAAGAATTTTAATGTAATTCATTTAATCCCATCATGTTGATAATAATCATTCCCATTTTACAGATGAGGCATCTGAGTTGCTGAGACATTATATAATATGTTCATAACAGGTTGAATTATGTCCGAAATTCAAGAAGATATGCCAAAGACTTAAACCCCAGTAGCTCAGAATCAGTGAACTTATTTGGAAATAGAATCGTTGCAGATTTCATAAAGTGAAAATGAGGTCACACTGGAGTACAGGTTGCTTTTAATCCAATATGACTGATGTACTTATAAGGAGAGAGGAATTTAGATGCAGGCACAGTGACACAGGGAGAATGTGATGACAGAATGCCGTGTGATGGCAGAAACCGAAGTGATACAGCTGCAAGCCAAGGAACGTCAAGGATGGACATTCATCATCAAAAGCTAGAAAGAGGCAAGGAAGCATTCTACCTAGACTATAAGAGAAAGCACAGAGTCATGGAGCATGGCCCTACTGACAACTTGACTTTAGACTTCTGCCCTCAAGAACAATGACAGATACATTTCTGTTGTTTTAAGTTATCCATTTTATCATATATTATTACAACGGCCCTAGGAAATGAATGCAGTGTCAAAGTCATAGAGCTAGTAAATGCTAAGAACTGTGAAGGCCATAAAATTTTACCCTACTTAGAATGAGTTAATCTAAAACAATTTTATGGATGCTGGTCAAAGACAGTAGATTCCTAGGTCAGAAACAAAACACTTTCTCATAGCAGAGCAAACATTTGAAATTCAGCATTTTTTTTTCAGTTTCTCTTGTCTGAAATTTCAGTGAGGACAGCAAATATAGGTCAAGATCTATGACTACACATGTATGGTTTCTATTACAAAATGATGGGAAGTAAGTATGGCAGCTTTTGTTCTGTAAAGTGACAATATCTCTAACTTTTTAAGGTAGTTAACAAATGCGCACTTTGTTTTGAAGGGAGGTACTTTTTCTGTTTTCTAGAGCTAGTTGCTATACTAAAATCCATGAAAAAAAGTATTGAAATGCAGTCTATGTCTCAATCATAGCCTGTAAAGAAATGCAATAGCCCTTAAGAATATTTCCTAAAAGCAAGCATCACAGCTGGGATTTTAACCTAGGATACCTGATTTTCAGGTAGGTGCTTTAATTAATACACATTCATATGTTTATAAGGATATACAGAAAAATACAAGCAGTAAGAAATCTGTCTTTATCATATGCACACACATATACCTATTATATATGTGTGTGATATATAAATTCATTATATAAAAATATGTTTGGCATATAAGAACATTATATATACATACATATATACACACACACACACACATATATACATGCATACAGATTTTTATGTGTATATATGTGTGTGTATGGGGGCACCTGGGTGGCTCAGTTGGTTAGGTGTCCAACTTCAGTTCAGGTCATGTCTCTCAGTCCATGAGTTCGAACCCTGCATCAGGCTCTGTGCTGACAGCTCAGAGCCTGGAGCCTGCTTTAGATTCTGTGTCCCCCTTCTCTCTCTGCCCCTCCCCCACTCATGCTCTGTCTCACTCTGTTCCTCAAAAATAAATAAATGTTAAGAAAAATTTTAAATATACACATGTGTTTATAACCTTCAACTTTGATAACTTAAAAATGAAAGAAAATGATATTAATTTCCCTGTATCATCTTCAAATGCCTATGTCAAGGCCTCTCGCTCTCCCTCTCCCTTCTCTCCTATTACACTCTGTGTATGTGTATCAGTATATATACACAGATCAAAAGTGACAATTTTTTAAAATAAATTAAATATAACAAAATACACGTGTGTACATTTGCTTCTCTCTGGCCAAAAATGTTGTACTTTTAAAAGTACAAAATCTCATGGAGAGACTAGCCATTGTTTTCCAAAGTGTCTGCACCATTCACATCCTCACTAGCAATGTACAAGAGTTCCAGCTGCTCCACGTACCCACCAACATTTGGTATTGTCAGTCTTTTTAAGTTCACTCATTTCTAATGAAGTAGTTTCTCACAATAAATAATTACACACTTAAAAATAATTCTTACTTGATGATGTTATTTTCCTATACACAACCACTTTTCAGTACCCATCTCTCTAATTAGAACTTTTCATCATAGCTTAGATGAAAAAGACCTAGAGTATAAATTAAGAAAAAAGTAATTTTCCCATATCTGATGGATAAAAAATTTATGAATTCACCAACTTCTCATTGCAATGAAATCATTTTAAGTTTATATAACAGAGACATATACTTAAAAATTCAGTGGGAAAGAAACAAATTGTATTCAATGTTTATCAAGCTTCCATAGCTGTGACAAATTTCTTGGAAATGAAAGAATAAACAAAACTATTAGCTCCTACTAATCTGAACACATCATTACTAAGAATTTTTACATGTCCCTAATCCCATTATCAAACAAAGAATATAGGTTGGGAAATACACTTGAGGTGTATGTGAATGGCAAAAACTAAGACTTTCATTTGATAAACAAGTCAATGAATTCATGACAGTATTAAGACTTAAAAAAATGAAATGCCAAAAGTTAGTAAAAGAAAAATAACAAAAAATATGAATCAATGAATAATTAGAAACTTAATAAAATAAATGCAAAATGAACAATAACTTATTGTCATCCTGTAATTAGTATAGACCTTTTAAATGAAAATATTAATTGCTAATTTTAAAGCAGTATCAGGCTTATTCGTGTTTTGCATAAAATCTATCAAAATACTGGACACATTTTTTTCAAGATTCTTAAAATATGTAAGTATTTTTTAAAAAGAACAATCATAAATAGTTTTAAGATGTACTTCTCTCACAGTGACAATTCCCTATTTGTCTAAAATATTCAAAGTAAATATAACATTTAGTTTTATAAAAACTGATTTGCCCATTAATACAGTTTGAAATAAGGCAGAGTAAGGTATAATTTCTCTCTCTCTGCCTTTCTCTCTTTTCAGACCTACTATTGTTGTTTTTTCAAATGTTTATTTATTTGTTTTGAGAGAGAGAAGAGAGGGTGCAAGCAGGAGAAGGGAAGACAGAGGGAAAGAGAATCCCAAGCAGGCTCCCTGCTGTCAGCACAGAGCCCAATGTCAGGCTCGATCTCACAAACCATGAGATCATGACCTGACTGAAATGAAGAGTCAGAGGCTTAATCAACTGAGCCACCCAGGCACCCCTATACCGTTTTTTGAAATAAACATTTTAATGTTGCATGAAAAATATTTTTAAATCATCTTAAAATTATATAATTTGGGTCTGAGACTCTAAGCCAACTCACCTGAAGTTCTCAGTAGTTGTACTGAATGGAATGAAGTTGGAATACCAGACCTTTCTGACTGCAGACTCACACTCTCAGAAAGTGTGATAATCGCTATTATTAAAGATCATACTTTAATGATGAAACAGAGATATGTTAAAAATTAGCCATAAAAGATAAGTCAGAGCAAAACCATGTATTTTGCAGAATTTATAGGAAGACATAGATCATTTTTGTGCAGTTATATAAACACAGAGATTGCCTCACATGGACCAGTTGGTCTTTTATAACCAACTCTTGAACATACTTGAAATTGACGAAGTGACTACAATATCTACTACCTAAGACTGATTTGGTTCCATGAAATTTAATCAGGTTTCTGTTCACTTCATAGGTCCCTAAACTCTGGATTGCCCTAGTGTAAATAAGCACTAAAGCGCAAAACAGCCCATCTTAAAATTTCACTCTGTAAATTGGCTGACCATGGAGCGATACATTTCCTATAGAAAAATCCTGTTTTTTCCATCTGTTCAGCAGCCCATCTACTTGTCCTACACCCCACAATGTTCCTGCTAGTCCTCCTTTCCTCTATTAAAGAAATCCTTTTCTGTTTGATCTAGACATGCTTACAGACACTGAAGTCCAAGTACTCTCCTTACTGCAATTTCGTGAATAAAAATTTTTCTTACGTAAATCTGAATTGTCTTGTTTAACAACTGTTTGGAATTTTCAGGAATATCAAGGTATGTTTCATGCAATATCCTGTTTCCTTTGAGACTACACAGAGTTTTCATAACTGAGATGAAGTTACTCTTATTTTATTTATTTTACCTTGCAAAAGCATCTGTGACTTTACTTAAGCTCCACAGCAGTGTAGTGAATAGAATAACATTAGTGCAAAACATATTACTTCAAAACAACTTGACATTTTCCAAAGTTCTCAACACTCAGCTTCATTTTAATTCAACATTCTTATACTTCTTTTAAGTGGATAATGCAATAAGTCATGTAACAGAAATTTTAAAGATGTAGGAGTGCATTTGTTTCATGCTAGTCATGTATATAACTCACACAATTTTATAATAAACAGCAATCTGAAACAAAACTTTCCCAAAATAAATACAGAAAGGAAAGTGACACTTATTCACTGAATACAAATTTCTAAAGCATAAATAGAGATGCAAATGGATAGATAGGAATATGCAAGGAGCAGAAATAGTACAAATACCCACCAACGGATGGACCGGATGGATGGATAATCAAATTGTGTATATCAATACATTATTATTTAACAGTTAATAGGGTAATTATGTAGTTAGTGTACAAGTTTTTGTTTGGACAGGAGTATTAAATTCTCTTGGTTATACAGTTGGTAAGGAATACCATGTCATATTGTAGATTTATGTTCAATATTGTAAGAAACTACCGATTCTTTTTTTTTTATTTTTTTAATGTTTTATTTATTTTTGAGACAGAGAGAGACAGAGCATGAGCAGGGGAGGGTCAGAGAGAGAGGGAGACACAGAATCCAAAGCAGGCTCCAGGCTCTGAGCTGTCAGCACAGAGCCCAATGTGGGGCTTGAACTCACGAACTGTGAGATCATGACCTGAGCTGAAGTCAGACGCTTAACTGACTGAGCCACCAGGCGCCCCACTACCAAATGATTCTCAAAGTGGCTGTGCCATTTTAAAATCTCACTACCAATGTGTGATGGTTCCAATTTCTCCCTGACATAACTTACTTTTATTAAATTTTATTTTTGGCCTTCCTAGCGAGAATGACATGTTATGTGGGTTTTAATTTCCATTTTCTAATAACTAATGATGTCAAGCATTTTTTTCCTGTGCTTATTGTGCATTTATATGTTTCTTTGAAAAAATGTTCATTCAAGCCCTTGACCATTTTTAAAATTGGGTTTTTTTTCTTGTCTTCTGATTTTGAGTTCTGAGAATTCTTTATGCTGGATACCAGTTCTTTATCAGACACATGATATGTACATGACAAATATACTTGATATCATAAATATTATATCTGATATATTATAATAGGTAACATATCTGGTAATATAAATATATCTGATATTGTATACATGAGAAATGACATGAATTTTCCCATTGTATAGATTATCTTTATTTTTAAGTGTCATTTGAAACAAAAATATTGTTAATTTTGATGATGTCAAATTTATTTTAATAATAATTATGCTTTTGTTGTTATACCAATTGCCTAATCCAAGGTCACAAAGATGGACTCCTACATTTTCTTTTTCTTTTTAAATTTTTTTAACATTTTTTTTTTATTTTTGAGAGACAGAGAGAGGCAGAGCATGAGCAGGGGAGGGGGAGAGAGAGAGAGATACAGAATCTGAAGTAGGCTCTAGGCTCTGAGCTGTTCGTTAGCACAGAGCCCGACAAGGGGCTTGAACTCATGAACTGCAAGACCATGACCTGAGCTGAAGCTGGATGTGCAACCGACTGAGCCACCCAGGCTCCCCCTTTTCTTTTTCTAATTTTTTTAACATTTATTTATTTTTGAGAGACAGAGAAAGGCAGAGCATGAGCAGGGGAGGGGGAGAGAGAGAGAGAGAGAGACAGAATCTGAAGGAGGCTCCAGGCTCTGGGCTGTTTGTTAGCACAGAGCCCATGGACTCCTACATTTTCTTCATAGAGTTATAATTTATAGTTTAATTCCTACATCTAAGTATATGATACAATTTTAATTAATTTTATATATGATATGAAGTTCAAATACATAAATCTTTAGAAAGATATCCAATTGTCCCAGTTCTGTTTCTTAAAAAGACTGGATATAGACAGTCTTTTTCTTTCACTTTTGAATATTTTTGCCTCCCTGTTTTCTTAAAAGAAATCAGTTAATTTCATTTATTATCACTTGTATATGATAAATAACCTCTCTGTTGTTGCCTTCAAGAATCTGGCTTTCAAGAGTTTGAGTGATCTGTGTTCCTTTAAATGTATCATATCTGATTTGCTGAGCTCCTTGGATATTTAAATTAGGATTCTTAAGCAAATTTGGGAAGTTTTAAGCCATTATTTTTTCAAATACTATGTCTGTCCCTTTATCTCTCTTCTTACTTTCAGGGAATCACAATATGTGCATTTTGCTGTTGATAGTGTCCCACAAATCTAAGAGGCTCTGTTAATTTTTATTCCTTTTCTTTCTCTTCCTCTGATTGGATAATTTTAATTGACCTATCTTAAGGATTAATTATGTTTTCTGGTAGCACAAATCTGCTACTGAGCACCTCTAATACATTTTTTCATTTCCATTATTATGCTCTTCAATTCCAAAATTATATTTGGTTTTTATACTTTTAATATTTTTATTGATATCCTCTTTTTATGTGTTCTTATTCTTGTACATTTTAGAGGTCTTTAGAGACATGGATTTCTGTAGTTCTTTGAGTATTTTTTAATAAAGCTACTTTAAAGTCTTTGTGTAATAAGTCTAACGTGTGGACTCCTCCAGAAATAGCTCTTAATTTTTTTCTATATATGAGCCATTCTTTCCTTTTTCTTTGCATGTCTAGATATTTTTCTTTTGTTTTTTTCTTTTTAATTTTTATTTTATTTTGAATATTTCAATACTTAACTTTTTAATGTAATTTATTGTCAAATTGGTTTCCATACACCTAGTACTCATCCCAACAAGTGCCCTCCTCCCAACCCATCACCCACTTTCCCCTCTCCCCCACCCCCCATCTACCCTTATTTTGTTCTCAGTCCTTAAGAGTCTCATGATTTGTCTCCCTCCCTCTCTGTAACTTTTTTTCCCCTTTTTCCCCCCTTCCCCTCCCCCATGGTCTTCTGTTAAGTTTCTCAAGATCCACATATGAGTGAATACATATGGTATCTGTCTTTCTTTGCCTGGCTCTTTAGTTTCTTTTTAAACTGGACATTTTATTTCTCAAAACTGGTCATTTTATAATATAATGTTGCAAGCTTGTAATCAGATATTCCTCACTCAGGGTACAATATCATAGTTCCTATTTGTTGCAGTTTTTGCCACTGGTTCTGTTTGCTTGTTGATTTTTCGAAACTAAACCAATTCAATAAAGTTTGTATATTTATATCGTGTGACTGATAAAGTTTCTGCTTCAATACTTGTTATCTGGAAATCAGACAGAAATTTCCTTAATTCCTTGAACTAAGAAATAGCTCGGTCTTGACCACAATGTGCAATCAGCGTATTTGGGGATGCCTACTACACCCTGGAAATTTACAACTTGGCAGGAGTCTTCACACCATTTGTGCAGAGTCTCATGATCAGCTGTAAATGAGACATAAGGGTTTTTTCAGATACTTCTTGAGCACATAGAGGACCATGCACACATGTCCTTCTGAATTTGCAGCAGTATGTTGGAGTTTTCTGAAACATCCTGTAGGCATCGCGTTCTCCTGATTTCTCTTTTAAGTTTTTTGGTCAGCCTCTTATTTTCCCCAATTGTTATCCTGCCTCAGGTGCAATGTTAAGTAATTTCTGCGAATTGATTTCAACAAATGCTGCAGGGTAAAGACTGGTCACACTGAATGAGCTCTTCGTTAGTTCAAACACAAATAGTTTGTGGGACAAAATTTTCAAATAGTGGCCAGACAGGTTAAACAGCGCAATTCTCTAGGATTAGATCTTTTTGCGGACTTTCAAACGCATTTTGCCACCTAGTGGCTACTAAGCTTCCAGTTTTCATGGCTACTGTATTTGTTTATAAGGCTACTGTGGAGCTGAGAGAGGAGTATGGGAATAATGCAAGTTAAAACATCACAAGCTTCACTGTCCTGAGATTCAGCCATTGATGTTGAATAAATAACCCACATATTTGCAAGCCTTTTTGGTTATCAGAGTTGTGATATATCTACAAAAAATATTCCATTTTTTTTTCAAGCCAGTAATAAATTTGTCTTTTCCCTGAAAATCATGGCTAATATAGAAACATCTCAAAATTTCAGACTTGTAGTATAAACACAATATAAAATCAATAAATCTTTAAAAAAAATTTTAAGGATTTATTCATTTTTGAGAGACACACACAGAGTGTGAGTGGAGGAGGGGTAGAGAGAGAAAGAGACACAGAACCTGAAGCAGGCTCCAGGCTCTGAGCTCTCAGCACAAGCCCAATGCAGGGCTCAAACTCACAAGCTGTGAGATCATGACCTAAGGCAAAGTCAGATGCTTAACCGACTGAGCCACCCAGGCACCCCAATAAATCCTTTTAAGTATAGTTAATAATCTGTTGCACAAACTGTTTGTAGAATTGCAATATTTCAAGATCCCAACTCTGAATGATTAAATTATTGCTCATTACATTTGATTACTTATTATAAATGGAAAACTATTTTCCAGATACTATTTATTTCTTTAATTTCTTTTATTGATAGATTGCAATTAACAATGATATTTTGTGCATAAACTACCCCTAAAGAATTGTGTAACTGTGTGATTAAACTGAAGGGAAAAAATTGTGAAATACTCCCTTGAAAACTTTTAATTCCTTTGTGTTTTCTAAATTTAAAACATTTCATGAGTGTCACACAGATACAAGTGCACATTGTTAGATGATGTATAAATATGTTTTTTATAGTATATGTAAGTTAATATATATACACATACAAATATAAATGCACATTGTTAGACAATATGTAAATATGTTGTTAATGTTATATATAGTATATGTAAGTTTATATTGTATACAAATATAATATGTAATATAAATAATTATTAAAAGATAGGAACCTAAGTTTTATTGGCAAGTTCTTGAGGAAGTTTGTATTATTTAACAAATTGTGTTTGATTATCATTCCTTCATTATAAACATAACTAAATTGAAATTTTAATCACAGGCATAAATGAAAAATGATTCATTTATCAAAAAATATCAGAGTGCTTGAAACAAACATCCAAGAAATTTTACTTTTACATTTCTTGAAATTATGAAATATAAAGATTTTTCGATCTGAGACTTTTCCTCCTGAAGTATATTTTTTCGAAGTTGCTTTAGTGAGGATGGTGAAAAGCTTTTTCAAATTTGTATGAAAATGTCATTATTGGAGCTCCTGGGTGGCTCAGCTGGTTAAGCCAACTCTTGGATGTGGCTCAGGTAATGATTTCACGGTTTATGAGTATGAGCCCCATGTCGGGCACCATGCTGGCAGTGCGGAGCCTGCTTGGGATTCTCTCTTTCACTCTCTCTGCCCTTCCCCCACCTGCACGTATACACATGCTCTTTCCCTCTCAAACTTAAAAAAAAAAGTCATTATTAAAATCTCATATTTGAAATATATGAATGTAAAAAATATCTAATAGTCACTGAATTAAAGAACATTTTAATAGTGAAATGAAAAACAGAATTGTCTATGGTAACTGGAAGGAAAGTGTTTAATTATACTTATTTTACATTGTACTGATCTGTAGGAATTAAGTATTTTAAATATCAAATCTCTATCTCATGCAATATCTCATATGTTGCAAATATTTTCTCTCATTTTAGGACTCTTTTCTTCTCTAAATGTATACTGTGTTACAAAGAAGTTATCACTAATATAAACAAATTAATTTTTTATATATTATACATTTTGACATTTATCAAAAAAATTTTCCTGCTACAATATCAACCCTCTTTGTCTCTTTCCTCAGATCTCCCAATTAAATTTATGGTTAAATTTCCATTTGGGTTTTTCAGTGATAAAGCTGATACTTGTAATACCCAAGAGTCTAAATAATTTGTCCACCTCTCAATTAATTCTGAACTTGAGTGAGGAGAAGGGTGTTTACTTATTCGATCTTGCATATCTCTACATTATTGTCTATTGCATTTTGACTTTGTTACTATCGTTACTTTTTCTTGAAATTATACCATGTAATACATACTGTTATTTCATCTACACCTTCTCAGTTAACAATATAAAACTATTACTTGATGGCAGTGCATTTCATGTTTTCCATGCCAGTGCATATTTAACTATTTCATTATTTTAAAAGTATGTATAAATCCCCTTCTGTGAAAGTTTCATAATTTATTGAATTTGCCTCTCCAAAACATGAGACAAAAATAATCAGGGCTGCTTATTCCAGATACATGTATCAATTCTAGTCAATGAGACACCTAGTCACTAAGATATTTCCCAATTCTGTTGATCCTCAAATATGTTATGAAAAAAATTTTACTTTTGTACTGTCTGAAAAAGAAACCAACCCACCAATATCCCACAATGAGATATCTAGCATTAGCCCACAACATTTTTAAAATTCTCATCTTTACTAGAAGATGCTGATAGTAAATGAAGTACACACATAAATATCATAAGAAAATATAATAGGTCAGCTTTCACCATTAACCCTTAACTTGTAGGTCACCACTGAATTATCTGAAATACATGTATCCAACATCTACCAAGAAATTTCTGAGAATTTGCATATGCAACACTAAAGAGAAAATCCTTTGTTTCCTAGACATTTTGCCATTAGGCAAAGTGCTTTGATTTTCTCAGTTATTTTACACAGAAAAGAGATAATTATCACTCCTTATATGCTCTTATCTATTACACCCCTGCAATTTTCTTCTTTTTCTTTTTAGCTTGCTTACATTCCAAATATTTGTGATTTTATCATTTATTGTGAGCCTCCTACAATTTGTTGTATTCTTCTACACTTAGAACATATATCCATGCAGGCCAAAAACTTTTCTAAAATGACTTAGCTTCTCTAAACTAATGCAGAATTTAGAGCACTGTTTATGTGAATTGGTACTATCATAAATTCAGAACCACTGACCATTAATGGTCACTGAACAATGCCCTGAATCACTGCAACACTTTTCTATGACACTCATCTTTCTACAATAGTCTTTGAAATCAATTCCAGTCCTCAAAACTTGGCAACCCTCGTTTCTTTCTTATTCTCAATGGAAGAAATTGCCACCTATTACACAATTGAACAAAAATAGAAAGTCTGGATAGACCGACTCTCCTGTTTTATCCACCAAATGGCCATGCAGCTAGGTCCATCATGTTCTTTTTCACTTCTTTTATAGCAGAGAGGCATTCCATTTTCTATGTATTCTCATCTAATTCACTCACAATCTTATATATTGTTTCCTTTGTTCTGTATTTCCAGGCATTCACTCTACTTGTTTTTTTTTTCCTATCCAGCTTCTTTCAGTAGACATATGTACAAAAACTCTTCTCACCTTTCATCATAGTTTCCAAATATCTTTATATATTGTTTTTTTTTGCTTTCCTTCCATGCTATATCAAAAGAGCTGCTTATCTTACTATCTGTATTTCTACATCTACCACTCACACCTCACTGAACATTTTATGACTCTGAGCATATCACATATTGAAACTACTTCTATTTCTTTGACTAATGTCATACAGTTCTAGATTCTATTTTTTAATCCTGATATTTTGGAGGAAAATTTTGACACTGCTGAGCACACTTGTCCTTGAAATAATCTTACTCCTAGCTTTCTAAAAACACCATTCCCTTATTCACTGGCTGATCCTCCTCATTCTGTACTCTCCTCTTCCTGTACCAAATCCTTAAATAAGGGAGACAGTCAGGTTTGTATCTCAGGTGTTCTTATCATCATATTCCCTGGTTGATTTCATCCATTCTAACACTTTCAATTATATTGATGATTCCCATACATTATATCTGTGACCATTTGTCCTACATTTCAGAAAGATCCAGATGTCTACAAGATATATGCTTTTATGGCTCTTGGACATATCAAATCTACAATGCTAACTGAGCTCAGAATTAATCTTCATTACGCCCAAAAACCAAAACAAAACAAAATCTTCTCCTTTTCCACTGTTCCCTATATTGTAAATAACCTTTCAAGTTATTCAAGACAGATACCTGAAGTAAACAATTTACTGCCATCTATCTTTCTTTACTCATATTCAATGAATCATTACATCTGCAGATAATCTATTTTAATTATCTTCTCTATTGAGTGTGTGTGTGTGTGTGTGTGTGTGTGTGTGTGTGTGTTTTGTGTGTGTGCGTATGTGTGTTTTGGACATTTATACTATCTACTCCCTACCTTGTTCCTGGACACTTTTGCTTCACCTTAGTCTTCTTTAATCACTTAGTATATTCTGTATATAGTCCCATTGAGGCACTTAGTATATCTGAAGTTCTTATATCCTGGGTCATTTCACCTGGTAAACTCTTACCCATTCAGTAGAGTGCAGATCAAACATTATTTCTTAGGAAGCTCTACCAGATTAGATACCCACATCATAATCCCTAGAGTTCCAATATGCTTGCTTTTTTTTAACATTCATTCAACTTGATTTTTTTTCTTTGGGCTGGTATATATCTGTCAAAGAATTTTCCATAAGCACAGACACTGTTTATGCATGGCTTAACTATTATATTATTCATGCAAAAAGGGCTCTCACACACAAAAAAATTAATAAATCAGTTAATAGTTTTGCAATGAATACTTTCCAGGGTTGGTTCCTACAAACAATGCTGCAATAAGCATCCTGTACATTCATCTTTCCACATGTTTTGAAAAAGCATGTATTTATATTAAACTCAGAAAGTCTTAAATTGTATGTACATTTTCCCATATATCATGCATATTGCAAATAAAATATTTCTACCAATCTATAACTTCTATTAAAAGCTGTATCAGAGTGTCCTTCTAAGCCATGGCTGAATTTGGGCATTATTTTGTAAATCTGATGGGGTAAAATGAGCTTTCATCATTATCTTAGTTGGAATGTCTACTTGTTACTCAGAGGTTTTAAGATATTTTGCTAATTAGACACATATATTTCTTCCTAAATTATTTTTTCTGGACATTTTTCCCATCTTATTTTTGGAATTTTTTAACTCATGGGATTTATTATTTCAAAGATAACTATAACTGCTTATTTGAAAGTGGTGTTGTTGCTAAAAATGCCATGAGTCTCAATTAATTTGAAGAATCATTTCACAAATAATGGACACTGTACAAATAAAAAGTGAAATACATTTTAGCTATAATTATTTCTAAACTGTGCCTGGAAACACATTTAATAATAAATGCAACCATTATGGCTTACAAAGTAATAAATATTGTAAATTCCATTTGCAAATACTAATTATATTACCAAATAAATAATGAGATTTTAATTGCATAATTATATGAATGGAAACGTATGACATGCTCCAAATCAATGTAAAAATGAACATTTTATTCATGTTAATAAAATTCCAAAGTACTGGATAACTACAGACTGTTTATGACTTCAAAAGGAAAACAAAATAAAAACCGAAATGAAGACAAAACAAGAGCTTGATTTGTTGTCTCATCCAAGAATATCCTAGAACTGAAATTATATGAAGATTGATTTACCCTTTATTTTTTATGTGTACAAACCTTTCAAGTCTGCATGGCTGTCTCCTTTATGATTAGGATTGAACATTAGCTCTCTTCACACAACATTGGGTAGATTAGGAAGTAAAATTGGAATTTCTGACAGCCATGACTTGGATATAACCTTCCTGTTCAATTTTCCCCATTTACTCTTGTTATATTTCTTATTTGATGTTAGAAAACAAACATAAATTTGTAATTTTCTTTGTAGAATAGCCAGCATATTATGATTTCTTACCACAATAGACTAACTTATCTTCACACTGAGATGAAAACCTGTAAAGATCTAACTAATAACTCTGACATTAAAGTATAATTTGTTTCTCTAACATTAGTTTCTGCTATGCAAGTCATATAAAGAAAATTTATTAATTAAATATTATGAGAGTGTAATTTAAAAGGTGATTTTATTATTGTAAATACATTCTAGGTCATTACAAATGATTCAGTATATATATCTGTGCCTGTAACTGTAAAATATACTATTATTTTTATATTTTTCCTTGTCAGTTTAAAATATTTTAGTATTTGTTACAATATAAATAAACTTGCATATGAGACAAACTTTAGAAGTAATAGTCAGTGGAAACGGGCATTTAATGAATTGAACAAGTGGTTTCAAGCACAATGAATGGACTACATCAGATTTAGTAACTAATATGCATTGAAATTTTTTATATTTGTATAGGTACTTATTTATAAACAGTGCTCAAAATGTATGAAAATAAATTCAAAACTTAGGGGTGAAAAAGATAAGAGAGTTTGACTTACTTGTTTCACTGTATAACACATTCTTATTTAGTTCTCTCTGTGTGTACACCTGTATGCATATGTTTTATGCTAATACATACTGTATTTAGTTACCTTTTATTAGTGAAAGCAATTAGCATAAGATATAATATATAGTATGTACCAAATGTATGTTTGTTTAATGTCTGATGACAAATAATATGAAAATGTTATAGATGCTATCACAATCTGAGTACGCATTCATAATGATCACAATGAATAGTAGATATCTGTTTGCTATTAAGTAATGTCTGACATATCCATATGGGATAATCTATATACATAAATAACCCTGTAATAATTATTTAATGGCATTAATAAATGCTTATTATAAAAGTTTAAGTAAAATTTGATATAAAGCAGATATAACACACAAATAAAAATAAAATGGAAATATATAACACTGTATTAGCATAATGTTTGATTTGAATGTGCTCATTATTCTAGTGAATTTTAAAAGAGAAAATAAAAGTGGAAAATAAAAGAATAAGTCCAGTGACCACAGTGGATCCTACTTTACTTTGTGTAAGTTGAAATATAAATTAAAACTTTATAATATTAATAAACATTAATATATCAACAAAAGCTTAAATATTATTTAGTGATGAAGCACTCTTGTGTACATTCTGACTTGTAGGTCAAAAGTTGGAATATTTGTCATGTATAAATCCTGGAGAAAATACAAATATTTATTTCCATTCTTCCATCCATGCATTAATCGTTTATTTTTTTTAAGTAGCTATCTAGCCAACAAAATAGAGATCTTACAAAAAAGAGAAACAGGTGCACATATATATTTTTAATGTATCATGCCTTTGTCTTTTTGCATATATTGTTTCTGTGTACAAATCTATTTGTCTATATGACTGTCAGTATGTCAGTCTTTCTCTATTATCTCTCCCACAGAGCCCTTCGAAGCCAGGCAGCAACATTTGCTATATATGGCAGTTTGATATTCAAAGTAAAGCATCCAGAGCCAAATTAAGCTGTATTTTTAATATCTTTGTATATTTGGCTACAGCAAGTGGTGAGGCAAATGCAAAATGATGTTTTAGAATAAAGACTATTGGGGCGCCTGGATGGCTCAGTCAGTTAAGCGTCCAACTCTTGATTTTGGCTCAGATCATGATCTCATGGTTTGTGAGTTCAAGCCCCACATTGGCTTCGGCACTGACAGTGCAGAGCCCTCTTGGGATTCTCTCTCACTCCATCTCTCTCTGGATTCTCTCTCACTCCATCTCTCTCTGCCCCTCCCATGCTCAGCCTTTCTCAAAATAAATAAATAAAATCTTTTTAAAAAATTATTAAAAAAAAAAAAAACAGGCGCACCTGGGTGGCTCAGTCAAGCATCCAACTTCAGCTCAGGTCATGATCTCACTAAAAGCTCGGATCCTGGAGCCTGCTTCGGATTCTGTGTCTCCCTCCTTCTACCCCTCCCTCACTCGCACTCTATTTCTGTCTTTCTCTCTCAAAAATAAATAAACATTAAAAAATATTTTTAAAAAATGCTGTCTGTTTTATAGCCATGTGTCTACTGTCTGGTCAAATTTATCGAATGAAGCGAGCATTCAATAAATCTTTGTTGAATTAATTCAATTCACTTAGATTTAATTTTAAAGACATTTATTACCTAATTACTACACAAGTCACTGATAAATCTAAATAGGAGAAGACAGGATTACTGCTTACAAGGATATGTAATTAATTGGTATATGGCATTACCAGTATCAGTGCTCATATCAGGGTGTTTCCCCACTTGATAGTTTACAGGGATCAAAAACTATTTCAGTTGTCATTTATCAATAAACAAAATACATACTTCAAAAATTTTAAGTTAAATCAGAATTGATAACCATCCAGTATAATCAGAATAAGTACATACAGAAATTAGTAGAGAATTTTAAATACGTTCATTATCATATCTTCAGTTGTTTTATCCTACAGCAAACTACTAACTGCTGTATGGGTTTTAATATTCTTTCATCTATGTGATATTTTACTAAATGTAAAATGTATAAGGAACACCAATTTTAAAATGTCAATATTAAAATAATAATTGTGCTATCCACCTAAATTTTTCTCTGGTTGAATAAATAATTCACAGTAAAATAAAAAACACATGGAACTTCTGACGAGGAAAAGCCAAGATGGCAGAATAGTAGGACCCTAGGCTTGTCTGCTCCCTCAAACTCTGCTAGATAAATATCAAATAATTCTGAACATGCAGTAAATAAATCTGAGGACTGACAGAATAAAATGCACAATTAGAGGGAGAGAAGAGGCCACACTCTGGAAGGTAGCAGGTGCAGAGACATGATTTGGGAGAGAAGCATATAGCAAGTGCTGAAAAGGGGAAGGCGTCCTGGTCACAAACAGAGGCGATAAAAAGTGAGAGAGAGAGAAGCGCAAAGGCGATCGCACAAAGAAAATACTTCCTCAAAGCCACTGACGGGAAAATAAGAGGGGGTGATTTTCATGAGTTTTTACAACCACCAGGGATCAAAGACTGGAGTTTTAAAGGTCTGAGGTATATATAGCCTGTGTGGAGCTAGGAGGGCACTGCAGTGCTTCTGTAGAGAAGGAGGGCCGATGGTATGGTCTGAGGATCACCTGGGAGGCACTGGGAGAGGTGATTCTCTCTTCTTGGAGTGCATAGGAGAAAGGTGGCATTGTCTCTCCAGGGGCAAATGAGGCAGCAGGCACCATTTCTCTCCCCCACCATTTAGCATAAACTAACTTCAGTAAACAGCACAGTGTCAACAGTGGAGGGATAATATGCTTACACCCAGGCCCAGATCCACTGCACTCTGCAGGTGCTGCTTTTCCTGGGCAAGTGTGCCTGAGAACCAGTGCAGAGAACCGCTCCCTAAGAAGACCAGCACAAACTACCACCTACCCCCTGCCCCCTTGCACGCACCACATCGACTGACAGTAGAGTGTTGCAAAACTACAGCTCCAGTGGAAATAGCATGAGGTCACTTTTCACAAGCAGACTGGAGCATACCTAGTTAAAACTTGCCCCACTCTGGCCAAGGTCCAAACACTCCCCACTGCAGGCAAGGAGAAATTCTTCAGAAGACTGACAGGAGGAAAAGGGCAGCCAAAAATAGCAGCAGAGCTCACACAGCACAAACCAGAGATACTTCCTTAAGTTCCAGGCCATGAACAAAATATGACCTCTTTTTTTATAAAGCCATTACTCTCAGGAGCAGGAAATGTAATAGGCTTTCCTAACATAGAGAAGAAGGCAGAGAACTAGACAAAATGCCAAGATGGAGGATTTCATCCCAAAAGAAAAAAACAAGAAAAGGTCACAGCAAGTGGTCTACTCAAACAGATTAAGTAATATTCTTGATCCACACTTTAAAGCAACAGTCATAAGGATAGTAGCTGGGCTTGATAAAAGCATTGAAGATACCAGTGAGTCCCTTACTGCAGAGATAAAAGATCTAAAAAATGGTGAGGCTGAAATTTAGAAAAATGCTATACCCAAGATGCAACACCTACTAGAGTAGTGACCACATGGATGGAAGAATCAGGGAAACAAATAAGTGACATAGAAGATAAAATTATGGAAAATAAGTTGAAAAGAAATATATTGATGGGGCGCCTGGGTGGCGCAGTCGGTTAAGCGTCCGACTTCAGCCAGGTCACGATCTCGCAGTCCGTGAGTTCGAGCCCTGCGTCAGGCTCTGGGCTGATGGCTCGGAGCCTGGAGCCTGTTTCCGATTCTGTGTCTCCCTCTCTCTCTGCCCCTCCCCCGTTCATGCTCTGTGTCTCTCTGTCCCAAAAATAAATAAAAACATTGAAAAAAAAATTTAAAAAAAAAGAAATATATTGAAACATAAAGGTAGACTTAAGAAACTCAGCAACTCCATAAAGCATAATAACATTCCTATTATAGGAGTTGCAGAAGAACAAGAAAGGGATAAGGAGGCAAAAGGTTTATTTGGAGAAATTATAGCTGATAATTTCCATAATCTGGGGAAGGAAACAGACACAGAGATCTCCCATCAAAATTAACAAAAGCAGGCCAATGTTGAGACATACTGGAGTTAAATTTGTAAAATTTAGAGAAAAAGAAAAAAATCCTAAAAGCAGTAAGAGAAAAAGAAATCACTGACTTACAAATGAAAACAAGTAAGATTAGCAGTAGACCTCTCCACAGAAACTTGGCAAGCCAAAAGGAAGTGGAATGATATACTCAACAAGCTGAATGGGAAAAATATGAAGCCAAGAATACTGTATTCAGCAAGGCTGTCATGTAAAATAGGATAGAGAAAGAGTTTCCCAAACAAAACTAAAGGAGTTTGTGATCACTAAAACACCCCTGCAAGAAATATTAAAGGGGACTCGAGTGGGTGAGAAAGACCAAAAGCAAAAAAAAAAAAAAAAAAAACCAGACTAGAAAGGAACAGAGAAAATCTCCAGAAATGACCTAACAGGTAATACAATGGCACCAACTTCATATCCACCAATAATCACTCTGAAGATAAATAGACTAATTGCTCCAATCAAAAGACATAGGGTATCAAAATGGATAAAAAAAACAAGATCCATCTATATGCTGTCTACAAAAGACTCATTTTAGACCTAAAGACACCTGCAGATTCAAAGTGAGGAGAGGAAGAACCATTTATCATGCAATGGATGTCAAAAGAAATCCAGAGTACCCATACTTACATCAGACAAAACAATTTTAAACCAAAGACTGTAACAAGAAATGAAGAAGGGCAGCATATCATAATTAAGGGATCCAACCAACAAGAATATCTAACAATGGTAAATATTTATGCCACCAATTTGGAAGCACCAAAATATATAAAACAATAACACACATTAATAAAGTCATTTAAAATAATACAATAATAGTAGGGGACTTTAACATCCCACTTATAGCAATATACCTATCATCTCAGCAGAAAATCAACAAGGAAAAAAAAGGCTATGAATGACACACTGGATCAAATGGACTAAACAGATATATTCAGAACATTTCAGCTGAAAACAGAAGAATTCATATTACTTTCAAGTGCATTTGGGACATTCTCCAGAAGAGATCACATACTGGGTCACAAATCAGCCCTCAACAAGTACAAAAAGACTGAGATCATACAATGCATGTTTTCAGACCACAATACTATGAAAGTTGAAACCAACTATAAGAAAAAATTTGAAAATAACACAAATACATGGAAGTTAAAGAACATCCAACTAAAGAATGAATGAGTCAACCAGGAAATTAAAGAAATAAAAACTAAATGGGGAAAAATGAAAATAAAAACATGATGATCCAAAACTTCTGGGATACAGCAAAAGCAGTCATTAACAAGGTAGAATATAGCAATACAGGCCTACCTGAAGAAGCAAGAAAAATCTCAAATACACAACCTGACCTAACACATAAAGGAGCTAGAAAAAGAACAAATGAAGCCTAAAGCCAGAAGAAGGGAAATTAGATTAGGACATAAGCAAATGATATAGAAACAAAGAAAAAAAAAGTAGAACAGAGCAGAGAAACCAGGAGCTGTTTCCTTTAAAAATTAATAAAATTCATAACCCCCAGCCAGAATTATCAAAAAGAAAAATGACCCATATAAATAAAATCATAAATGAGAGAGGAAAGAGCACAATGAACACCACAGAAATACAATTACAAGAGAATACTATGAAAAATTATATGCCAACAAACTACGCAATCTGAAAGAAAAAGACAAATTCCTAGAAACACACAAACTACCAAAACTAAAACAGGAAGAAATAGAAAACTTGGGCAGAATGATAACCAGCAAGGAAATTGAATCAAAAATCAAAAATCTCCCAAAAAACAAAAGTCCAAGGCCAGGCGGCATCCTAAGGGAATTCTACCAAACGTTTAAAGAAGAGATAATAACTATTTTCTCTAACTATTCCAAAAAACAGAAATGGAAGGAAAACTTCCAAACCTACTTCTATGAGGCCAGCAATACTATGACTCCAAAAACAGATAAAGACACCACTAAAAAGAGAATACAGGCCACTATCTCTGATGAACATGGATGCAAAAAGTCTCAAGACAATACTAGCATAGCAAATAGAGTCCAAGAGCACATTAAAATAATAGCTCACCATGATCAACTTGGATTTATTCCTGGGCTACAAGCATGGTTCAATATTTGTAAATCAATCAATGTGATATACCACATTAATAAAAGAAAGGATAAGAACCATATGATTCTCCAATAGATGCAGAAAAAATACTTGACAAAGTACAACAGTCATTACTGATAAAAACCCTCAACAAAGTAGGGATAGAGGGAACATACTTCAACATCATTAAGGCCATATATAAAAGACCAACAGCCATTATCAACCCTCAATAGGGAAAAACAGAGCATTTCTTCTATGGTCAAAAACAAGACAAGGACATCTACTCCTACCATTGTTATTTAACATACTGGAAGTCCTAGCCTCAGCAATCAGACAACAAAAAGAAGTAAAAGGCATCCAAATCACCATGGAAATAGTCAAACTTTCACTATTCACAGATGACATGATAGCCTATGTAGAAAACCCAAAATACTCTATCAGAAAGTTGCTAGAACTGATACATGAATTCAGTAAAGTCACAGGATACAAAATCAACATGCAAAAATCTGTGGCATTTCTACACACCAACAATGAATCAGCAGAAAGAGAAATCAAGGAATCAATCCCATTTACAATTTTACCCAAAACCATAAGATACTGAGGATTAAGCCTAACCAAAGAGATAAAAGATCTGTATTCTGAAAACTATAGAACACTTACGAAAGAAAGTGAAGATGACACAAAGAAATGGAAAAATATCCCATGCTCATGGATTTGAAGAACAAATATTGTTAAAATATCTACACTACTCAAAGGAATCTACACCTTTAATGCAACCCCTATCAAAATACCACCAACATTTTCACAGCAATAGAACAAACAATCCTAAAATTTGTATGGAACCACAATGGAACCCAAATAGCCAAAGCCATCTTGAAAAAGACAAGTGAAGCTGGAGACATTACAATTTCAGACTTCATGTTATATTACAAAATGTCAGTCATCAAGACAGTATGGTATTGGCACAAAAACAGACACATAGATCAGTGGAACAGAACACAAAACCCAGAAATGGACTCACAACTATATGGTCAACTAATCTTCAACAAAGCAGGAAAAGAATATCCAATGGAAAAAATACAGTCTCTTAAACAAATAGTTTTGGGAAAATGACAGCAACATGCAGAAGAATGAAACTGGACCACTTTCTTACACCATATATAAAAATAAATTCAAAATGGATTGAAGACCTAAATATGGGATAGGAAACCATCAAAATCCTAGAGAAGAACACAGGCACGAACCTCTTTGACATTGGCCATGGCAACTTCTTTCTAGGTATGAGTCTGGAGGCCAGAGAAACAAAAGCAAAAATGAACTATTGCAACTTCATCAAGATATAAAGCTTCTGCACAGCAAAGAAAACAATCAACAAAACAATAAAGTAAATTATGGAATGAGAAAAGATATTTGCAAATGACATATCAAAGGGTTAGTATCCAAAATCTATAAAGAACTTAGCAAATCCAACATGCAAAAAACAAATAACCCAGTTAAGAAATGGGCAGAAGACATGAACAGACATTTTTCCAAAGAAGACATCCAGATGGCTAATACACACATGAGAAGATGCTCGGAGTGCCTGGGTGGCTTAGTCAATTAAGCATCCAACTTCAGTTCAGGTCATGGTTTCGCTGTCTGTGGGCTCAAGCCCCTCATCAGGCTCTGTGCTGACAGCTCAGAGCCTGGAGCCTGCTTTGGACTCTGTGTCTCCCTCTCTCTCTGCCCCTCCCCTGCTCGTTCTCTCCCTCCCTCCTTCCCTCCCTCTCTCTCTCAAAAATAAACATAAAAAAAAAGATGTTCAACATCACTCATCAGCAGGGAAATACAAATCAAAACAACGAGGTATCACTTCACACCTGTCAGAATGGATAAAATTAACAACAAAGGAAACAACAGATGTTGGCAAGGATCTGGACAAAGAAGAACCCTCTTATACTGTTGGTGGGAATAAAACCACTGTGAAAAACAGTATGGAAGTTCCTCAAAAAGTTAAAAATAGGACTCCCCTAGGATCCAGTACCTGCACTACTAGGTATTTACCCAAAATAATACTGATTCAAAGGGACACATGCACCCTTATGTTTATAGCAGCATTATCAATGACAGGAAAATTATGGAAAGAACTCGAATGTCCATGGACTAATGAATGGATAAAGAAGAATTGGTATATATACACAATGGACTATTACTTGGCCATAATAAAGAATGAAATCTTGTCATTTGTACTGATGTGGATGGAATTAGAATCTCTTATGCTAAGTCAAAGAAAGACAAATAACATATAATTTCACTCATATGGGGAATTTAAAAAACAAGCAGATGAGAATGGAGAAAAAAAGAGATAGGCAAACCATAAAACAGACTCTTAACTATAGACAAAAACCTGAGATCTGGAGGGGAATTGTACAAGGGGTGGATTAAATGGGGGAGGGGTATTAAGGAGGGTACTTGCGATGAGCACTGGGTGTTGTATGTCAGTGATGAGTCATAAAATTCTACTACTGGAAATAATATTACAGTATATGTTAACTAATTGGAATTTAAATAACAACTTAAAATAGAAAAAAACAGAAAAACATACGTTTTAAAAAATTAAAATAAAATAAAATAAAATATAACTTAAAATAAATAAGATTTTTTTAAGAGTAAAATTTAAAAAATCATAAGAACACAATAGTACATATTCTTGATGACTTAACATATACATAAATTTTACTTTATTTTGATATTTAGATTCAGTCCTTAAAACAAGTGAAATATTTTATTTTCACTTTTTTCGGGGCAAACTTTTCACTTGGTAAATTTACCAAGTAAATTATGTTTTTCACTGCATTTTATACTTTCATAAACTTCATGCTTATATATATGTATATGCTTTAAATATATGTTATAACATTATTATATTGTAAAATGAACATATTATTAAAATGTACTATCTAAAATGTATTTGTTACATCAAATCACTAATAAAAACTGAGGAAAAAGTATTAAAAATTGTTAAGGAAATGTGATATATACTGGTGTGTGTTGCAAATACTGAGGGGTGTGTATTTGTGTGTCTACATTTAATTAAGAAATGACAAAAATGTTTATGTTCACAGTACTGCTATGGTGATGGAAACAAATGAAATGTTATTGAGGCATTGTTGTTTCCACATCAAAACTTATATAAGATATCAGTACTGGTCATATTTATTACTGAAGATGATTAGCTTCATCCTTTATTTTATTTTTACTGAAGCATAATTAACATACAGTGTTTTATTAGTTTCAGGTGAACATCATCCTTTTAAATCTCCTTTGTTATCTGTTATATCCTCGACTGGATCAACATATTAAAATGTGAACATGTATCCAGCTGCAAAACAGTCATTTTTTGTTATTACACAAATGTCCACAATGATTCAATACATGCTGAATCATATATTTAATCTTCTAATAGATAAAAGGAAATATCCTTACACAAATATCTATCTATCTATCTATCTATCTATCTATTCTGTGTGTATGACACTGCTTCAAGAAGTAGAGGTCAATTTAGCATACACAGTCCTGATTATCTGCTATTAGCATTTTCACTATGGCTTTATTTTTAACATTGCCATTTGTTGCCACTAGTAAAATATAACTGAAAGTAAAAACTTGAAACTTTGCAGGATTAAAGTGAAATTATTTTTTACTTCTATAAATTCTAATTTATATCATAGCTTCCCAACAGGTCACTATGCTTCTACCTTAGTTCTCCTACAGTGGGCTCATAATAAAGAAGTCAGAGTGATCTTTTAAACACTTAAGTCAATTCATACTACTCACTGGTTGAAACCCTACATATCTCTAATTATCTTCAGAGTAAAAACCAAATTTGTAAAAATGGCATCCATAGTTGTAAATAATATGACTTCCTATCACCTCTCTAACTTCCAAACACCATTGGTCCTCTAGTTTTCCATCACCACTCCCAGATCAGGACCCTTTCACTAACTGTTCACTGTGCCTGAAATAGTCTTTCACAAGCAAGATAGCCAAAAAACTAACTCCCTCATCTTTCTCATATTTTTGCATATAAACCATTCTATCAAAGAGACTTATCTCAACTACTTATTTAAATCTGTAGCCTGGCCCCAGAACTCTATTAGCTTTAACTTTCTGTACTTTTTCATTCTTTTTTTTTTCCATAGTACTTACTTCCTCCATTTTAGAATTAATCAGGACCCTAAACACAAAAAACATGTCATATTATTGGATTATATTATTGGAGAGGGATTTCATGCAAGTACTATTTACAAAGGTATTTGAGATGAGAACTATAAGGTATGGCACAGAACCAGATTGTTGCAATCAATAATAGTTCCAGAAGCACAGGATAAGAGAATAGTTATAAAAAATTGAAAGAACAGAAGGAAGTAGTAGAAGTAGTGTTGGTAGATGTAGTTAGTGACCATTGGTCAAGGGACACAGCCCACACTAAAGAGCTTGATCTAGAGGGAAGATCTGAAGGAATGAACACCCTTATCTATTTCCCATTTTTCCTACTTTCTTCAGGAGCTGCCCACTGGTTGAACTGAATCAGAAGCTCACAAGGCTGAAGGGGACAGTGGAATCAGTTCATAAATGTCTGCCACCAAGTAACTAATACATGTAAAAATCAATGTATCGTGTCATTGTATTACACTGACTATTAGGTATCTATCTTCCCTTACCAGTATATAAGCAACACAATGGCTCAGATCACTGATATATTTCAAGCACTGAGATAAGCAGCACCAAGCCCATAATAATCACTCAGTAGTCGCTGAATGCTGAATAAATTAATATATATCTAAAAGCTATAATTATAGTAATAATAACATGAGAGTACTTCTACCACTTATTTATTTTTCCCGAGCAAGATATTTAATGGATATGCAATGTCTTCTTCTATAAAGAAAAAGATTAAATACAATCTATTATCTATACTACAAATACATACTTATATGTAAATATATAAATACATTATATATATCATAATGTAAAGAAAGTACTTACCTTGAGACCTGTTACATAGTAACAATGATAATACATGACATACAGTGCAAGATTCTCTTTATGTATTCTCTATTCAATCCTCAAAACAATCCAAAGGGATGATGCTTAGTACTGCCGTCACTTTCAGATTAAAATACATAGATAATGCTGTATTACTTGCATAAGGTCACATTTAAGCAATACAAACTATGTTACTTATGCAACATATATTACCCACTTTAAAATTTTCATCTGTATTTGTATCTTAAATTTTAATTCTTGTAAATATCCCAAAGGCTTTCACCACACAGCAACTAAAGCCATGAATATGAGCTGGCAATTTTGTTATATTTAAATGGTTAAGTGTAAACTTGGTATGTTAATTTTAATCTTGATTTTGTTTTTAAAGTCTAACTAGTTTGACATAATAAAACAAACGAAATGGGTTGACACTGCTCCACACGACATAGATGGAGAATTCTTGTGGCAGTTTCACAAGGTAAATACTCTCTGGTCTTAAGTATTATCCTACTTTCATGACTTCTTTTTCCTGATACACTCACCTCATTTTAGGCATAGCATCTAAAATGATGACAAGCATTAATATCTAATCCAGTGGGTCATAAAAGCTTTTCAGTATTCAAACAATCCTTATTTCCAAGCATGTTTACTTAGGACTCTATATAATCATTATCTGCTCATACTTCAGTATTAATTTCTTAAAAGCTGAAAGTAAGCTAGAAGATTTAGCAATGAATGTGACTCTTAAGAAAGGAGCATGCTTTTAAAGTGTAATTAAATAGTATCACTCAGGGGCGCTTGGGTGGCTCAGTTGGTTAAGCATCCGACTTCAGCTCAGGTTATGATCTCACGGTCTGTGAGTTCAAGCCCCGCGTCAGGCTCTGTGCTGACAACTCGGAACCTGGAGCCTGCTTCAGATTCTGTGTCTCCCTCTCTCTGGCCCTCCCCGTTCTCTGTCTCAAAAATAAAGTAAACATTAAAAAATTATTTTAAAAAATAGTGACACTCAGGCAAAAATCATTTCCTTCAAAACTTGCCTAACCATATGCACATCATACAATCAGTAAGGGGAAGCAGTTAATAGTTATAAAAAGAGAAACCAGTGGATTCATTTATTTTAGAAATGCAAAATGTAGAAATGATCATTTTGCAGTCATATGCTAACCTAGAGTATTGCAATCAACATTTAGGAAAACTCATTGATTTACAAAATTGAACAGTGGACCTCCTAAATGGGACAGCTGAGACTCCCAAATTACACTGTAACATAGTCTCTGAAGCATGAATGCAAGTTAAATATAAAAAGAACGTGTTATGCTCACAAGCCATTTTTATTTGCAACAAGTAATTTTAATGACCTTGGTCTCACTGCTGTCTTTGATGTTCAACTATCCTACAAAAAACTCTCTTGGGAAATAAGATATCTGAGCACTGGAAAAAATATCCCCTCCCTCAGCAACAACTGCTTGTGTGATTACTGATTTGAAACAGATTCCAGTTTAACACATTACCTAGGGCTATGTGGTTTACTTGTATCAGACACCTCTCCTCCGAAAAAAACCTGTTTTTAAAAAAAAAATTTGGTCATGTGTTGAGCAATGTGTGTTTTAAAAAAATCCATATAAATCTAAGGTTGAATTTTGGTCACAAAATATTGACATATCAGAAGTAAAATATATTATTTTATAAATATATACTTTGTAAATAAATATTCAATAAGAATATAACATATTTAGCTGAGTTACTAGGAAATAAATTCCTTTCTAGTTTCCTTTTTTTTTTAACGAGTTATTTTATTTTTGGGACAGAGAGAGACAGAGCATGAAGGGGGGCGGGGGGGAGGGAGGGGCAGAGAGAGAGGGAGACACAGAATCGGAAACAGGCTCCAGGCTCTGAGCCATCAGCCCAGAGCCTGACGCGGGGCTCGAACTCACGGACCGCGAGATCGTGATGCGGGCTGAAGTCGGACGCTTAACCGACTGAGCCACCCAGGCGCCCCTGGTTTCCTTATCTTTAAACAAACAGATATTCCTTTAGTCATTTAGTAGCTTACCTTTTATTTTTTTTTATTTCAAATTTTTTATTTAAATTCCAATTAGTTAGCATATAGTTAATATTAGTTTCAGGAGTAGAGCAGCTTACATTTTAAAACTGGGAAGTGAATATAAAGTTTTATTAATTCTGGATGAATTACTATTTTGCTACTCTAAGTGTAACCCATGAGCCAAGCAACATTGGTATCAAGTTGTAGCTTGTAGGAAATGCAGAGTCTTATTACTTCCCCAGAGCTACTGAATCACAGTCTGCATTTTAGCAAAATTTTTAGGTAATTTATGTGGTCACTGACATTTTAGAAGCACTCCTTGAGTAGCCAAATTAGAATTGAAGATTACTGCTAATATTTTTTGTGATTGGTGAGGCTCAAGTGTCTTAAAAAACAAACACACAACCGCTCCTCTACAAAGAACAAAAATGAAACAAAGCAAGCAAACAAAAGGCAATCTTGCAACTTTGGACCTGTATTCTTGGCTGGAACTGAACAATATCAGCTTCTTTTGACAGACTGACTGCTAAATTATCTTTCCTGCCTTGTTTTGTTACCTGCATTTGAGTTTGAGACCCCTGATTTATGGGAAAGCAATTAATTTTGTGATTCTACTTTATGCCAAAATTTTAGAATTCTCTTTAAGTCACAATGTGATTGATACAGCTCTGATTTTAGCCCTGGCCAGATATATTTTGCATATCCTCCTAACTAGTTAGGGAGGAATCAGAGTCAGGGGTTTCTGACCACCGTCATGCAGAACCAAATTAGGCATCCTGCGAATGTTAGAAGCTCAGTTAGATATTTATGTTGGATTAGAGAACATGCAACCAATACCAATGAAAGCTTGAAGAATTCTCAAGTTTATTACACACAGCCATGTATCTTCCTTGGCACCAGCATGCCAGGGTAGGGAATATAGAAAAAGTAACCTACAGTTGCAGCATAAGATAATAGCTAAAACATATTTTTATTGATCCTGGGATATCATAATTGCACTAAACTCCTGAGTTGACTCTTGTAGGCTCCTTGTTGGCTCTTGTAGCAATGAATTGCTCAGTCACAGATCTGAATGTTTCCTCTGTTAGGCTTAGGTCTGGGATATGCTAATGCCCTGAAACTCAAGTCTTGACTTCTAATTCTTCTTGAAATTCAAATTTAACTATTAAACTCTATATTTTCTCAATTAAAAAAAACGCTTTTGTACTGAAGGATGACTGACATACAAAAACGCTGTTCATATTTAATATATACAACTTGACGAGTTTGGAGATAAGTATCTCAGGAATACTTTACCACAATCACCACAATCTATGCTACAAACATTTTCATCACTTCCAAAAGTTCCCTTCTGCACTCTTTATTATTATTATTGATAAAAAATACTTAAAATTAAATCTATCCACTTAGCAAAAATTTTAAGTATACAATATGATTAACTACAGGTACTATCCTGCACACTAGATCTCTAGGACTAATTCATATTATATAATTTGTACACTTAAACGAATCCCCCTCTTCTCAGCCCCTGATAATCACTACTATACTCTGCTTCTATGAGTTACTACTTTATATGAACAAAATATGACATATACATAATAGATTATGAGTCAGCCTTTAAAGAGAAGAAAAGGTTTCCATTTATAGCAACATGGATGAATCTAGGAGATAGCTTATTGTGAAATAAGCCAGACATGGAAGGACAAATACTACATGATACCTTTCACGTAAGAAAGCTACATTTTCCATTTCTGATATAATGAACAACCAGTAAGTTGATTCTATCCCACTTAAGGACAATGCTTCTCCCACTCTTCCTTATATGCATAACTCTAATGAGTACATGTTTCATTATTCAGCTTATGTTTCTTTATTGGTAATGATTTAACAAAATGTAAAGCTTTACACTTTAAATGTAGCTTAAAGAAACATTTAAAGAAAATCTAAATGCAAATAGCCAGTTATATTCCCATATTTTTTCACATTTAATCATAAGTTGCCACCAAGATATGGACTATTTTATTAAAATTGTGTTCTCTGAGTTGCCTTTTTTATTGCATATTTGTAGTGTGCACATTTTCAAGATAAGTTCACATATCCACTTAGTTAAAAATAAGTACACTGTAACAGTGTAGACAATATTTTATTTCTCACTTATTCTCCTCTGGTACCTAGTCATCTCAGCTTCCTCCTCAGAGTTACAAACTATGTAACTGATTATATATCCTTCTAGAGAAAGTACACACCCAACACACACACACACACACACACACACACACACACACACACACACACACTCCATTTTTAAACAGAGGTTGTATACCTTGCTCTGTGTGCATGTGCATGTGATTAACTCAGGAGTCTATTACTTTTAGTGATGAATATTAGTATATTGTTTTTGATGTACCTTAAGGGGCAATAAAATATAATAAAAGGGAGCAGGAAATCAGGAACCAGATTGTATGAGTTTTCTTACCAGTTTCACTATTTCTTTTTTTTTTAATTTTTTTTAACATTTATTTTATTTTTGAGACATAGAGAGACAGAGCATGAACGGGGGAGGGTCAGAGAGAGAGGGAGACACAGAATCGGAAACAGGCTCCAGGCTCTGAGCTGTCAACACAGAGCCTGACGCGGGGCTCGAACTCACTGACCGCGAGATCATGACCTGAGCCGAGGTCGGACGCTCAACCGACTGAGTCACCCAGGCGCCCCCCAGTTTCACTATTTCTTAGCTTAGTTCTTGAGCAAGCTATTTAATCTCTAGGTGACTTGGTTTTCTACTCTGTAATTTTTTGGAATACTGCTAAGTTCAGTCAGAATAGTTGTTGTGAAAATAAGTGAAATAATATTAAGGTTAGGTAAACATAAGCATCTATAAATTGCTAAAACTATTTTTTATATTTAATTAGTTCCCATTCATGCACAAATAGACACACACACATATCCAGAAATTGTAAGTCTTACCCAGTACTGTATACATTTTCCTTATAATGTTAACAGTTCTAAATACTGCTCAATTTTTTTTTTGTCAATTAATGGGCTAAATATATTCTAATATGCTTTGGTTATCTTCAGATTGAATATGCCCAATCCATTTTAATTGTTTATGCTGTATTATCTGTCATAACAAAAAAAGGAATTTACTCTTTTAGCATGCATTTTAAATATGCTGTCACTACTTATAATTATTTCTGATTTTATGGTATTTTCCCCATGAAATGTTTGTTTTTGAGTGTGTATATGTTATACACATGTTTTCTTTTCTTCATTTCAATTACAGACTATGTGGCTTGCTTAAAAAAGACTTTTTTCTTCTATTTAAAAGTATTATTCATCTGGAATTTATTTTATGATAAAAAATTTTATGACTTTAATTTTTTAGCAGTGGTTTTCTATAGGTCTCAAATACTAACTTAACAATCCATTTAATATTAATTGGCCAGAAATACACCTTTGTTATACACAAATATTTCATTCGTAGAGGCACATTATACAATATATACATCTATATGCTCATTTCTATTAATTGATCTAGTGAATAATATACTGATTTTAAGAATTTTAAATGCCATTTAGCATTTTAAATGATTGTGCTTTATAAATATTTTCACATATCTGGTAGGACTAATCCATTGCCTTCAATTGTTTATATGCATATTTGCCATTTTTGAAATGATTATTACCTTATAAAAATCACTGACCTTGTTCTTTCTAGATACAATTCTAAATAAAAGTGTTGCTTTTAAATGGATTCATACAAAGTTTGGAGGATAATATTGCTAAATTTATACTGTTTATATTCTAGCTTCCCACGAATCTTGTTTCTCTACATTTAGGATTCATGGGAACTGAAGACTCTTTACATTAACTTGCAAGTAGAACACTTATTTCCAGTGTTATTCTAGGTGGAAGAAAGAACATACTTTGGAGTGGAACACAGCTTCATTAGAGTTGTCACCATGGATTTTTTACAACACTACTATGTGCAACTAGTATAAATATATGACATATAGGGTCACCTGGGTGGCTCAGTCAGTTAAGCATGAGACTCTTTATTTTGGCTCTGGTCATGATCTCACAGTTCATGAAATGGAGCATCGCAAGGGGCTCTGCACTGACAGTGCAGGGCCTGCTTGGGATTCTCTCTCTCCCTCAATCTCTGCCTCTCGTCCACTTGCACTCTCTCTCAAAATAAACATTTTTAAAAAAGATATGACACATATTTATAATTCAAAAAGGAATGATATATCCATAAGAGATGCTCATCTACCAATTCTAGAGAAGTTAGAATGAAGAAAATTTACTTCTAACTAAGCCTTGAAGAGTATTGAGCCTGTTGGAGACAGAAGGGCTCATTTGTTTAGTAAAAAATCCTGAATCAGGCCACAGAAGCAGGATATTATATCAGTAATGCATGTACTCCAGTTTGATTATTAGACAGAGAAAATTATGGAAGGCAAGTCTATAAGGATAGGTTAAGGTCAGACTGTGAAGAGCTCTGTTCCCTGAGCTGAGGAGATATGGTTTAGTTATTTGTAATACTTGTATGCTCCCTCTCGTTCTTGAAAGTCAGGAAATGAATTGATGATATCTTCTTGTCATTAGAATTCAATGCACTCAACCAGCTACCAATCCCTTTCACAAACCACTTTGTTCAGAACTAAAAAAGCCACAGGATGTACAACTTATGTGCTCTCAGAACTGCATGGCCTTTTGCTGTTTCTAAATTCAAGTTTGTTCATATTCACAACTTTCATTGTAACAAGTTAAATTCATTTGTATTTATCTTTATTGCCAAAATAGAACTGGTTCTAGACAAAGGGAGTCAGGCTACTTTACCACGAGGACTCTGAAATTACTATATTCCTACTCCTCATTTTAATTTGACTAGATAAAATTGCATTTACTCATTTAATAACATTGGTCACTTACTTTAAAATATTGTGTTCTACCTCTTGCACTGTTGGTGGGAATGCAAACTGGTGCAGCTGCTCTGGAAAACAGTGTGGAGGTTCCTCAAAAAATTAAAAATAGACCTACCCTATGACCCAGCAGTAGCACTGCTAGGAATTTACCCAAGGGATACAGGAGTACTGATGCATAGGGGCACTTGTACCCCAATGTTTATAGCAGCACTCTCAACAATAGCCAAATTATGGAAAGAGCCTAAATGTCCATCAACTGATGAATGGATAAAGAGATTGTGGTTTATATACACAATGGAGTACTACGTGGCAATGAGAAAGAATGAAATATGGCCCTTTGTAGCAACGTGGATGGAACTGGAGAGTGTGATGTTAAGTGAAATAAGCCATACAGAGAAAGACAGATACCATATGTTTTCACTCTTATGTGGATCCTGAGAAACTTCACAGAAGCCCATGGGGGAGGGGAAGGAAAAAAAAAAGAGGTTAGAGTGGGAGAGAGCCAAAGCATAAGAGACTCCTAAAAACTGACAACAAACTGAGGGTTGATGGGGGGTGAGAGGGAGAGGAGGGGAGGTGATGGGTATTGAAGAGGCATTTTTTGGGATGAGCACTGGGTGTTGTATGGAAACCAATTTGACAATAAATTTCATTAAAAAAAAGAAAAATAAAAAAATAAATAAAAATAAATTATTGTGTTCTAAACGCTCAGGATTAGAATCAATAAATAGACAACTATTAGTATTAAGAAGAAACAACAGTTACAGTATGAGATAATTTATGCTATGATAGCATAGAAAACATGCATACTGTTCAAAGACCGGTCTCATTGGGTATCTTATGTTTCTTCAAGTCAGGTAAGCAAGGCACTAACCACTGTTCTTTTCAAGACTTTCTGTCTTTCAAGAATTTGTACAGTGAATACCCATGCGACTGAATAGACCGTTTCCTCTGGAGCGGAAGAATTATTTATTCTCCAGTATAATGAAGACAATGGGTCCCTCTGGGGCAAATGTCAGGCAGGTTTGTTTACAGGCCATCACAAAAGATTTGGAATCTTTAGTTTGAGGTTCCTCAACTATGATGCAAACCAACTGCATGCACAGTATTGACCTTGGCCATTCTGTACTCCTCATCACCACCCTCTAGCCCAAGGACTTGAGGTCCAATGGAACTGGTACAGTAATATTCTAAATTTATTCTAATTACTATACAATGAGTAATAAAGTCCTTTATCTCTGACCCAGTAGTCTTGTGTCTTCTGTTCTCACTTATGAGATTGCTGGCTAGTACGAAGCATAAAATCTCAGACTCTTTACAATTTGCAACATACATAATATAATCCTGGTCTTTATTTAAAGTCAATATGTGAATATCATCCTAGCTTTAAGTTATTCCATATAGATAATCTGGGACTCTATTTAGGAAACGGAGTTTTGCTCATCTTCAAAGACTGATTGCAGAGAACAATGAGCTGTTACTAAGAACCGAATATCTTGTTGGTATATGTAAAATAAGTGATAAATTGTACACAAAGTTTCAATTATGCAAGATAAATAAGTTATACAGAACTGTTGTGCAACATAGTGCCTATAGTTGATAATACTGTATCATCCATTTAGAAAGTAGTTAAGAGGGTAGAACTCATGTTAAGTATTCTTACCACGATAAAAAGGCCTTTTAATGGCTAAATAAGAATACATTCCATAACCAGGTAATATTACAGTAAAATGTGTTCGGATTAAGGCAGTCACCTTGTTAATGAGGAAAAATCAGGTCATAGATTCAATTTGCAAGAGATTTTACTTTCAGAGAAATACTTTGCATGTGTTATTTTAAAAGAAAAGATAAAAAAACAGTTTAGATAAGCGAGATCAAGTTAATTATCACTAAAGAAAGTCATTGTCTTTGGCTGAAAGTTAAGAGCAGCATTAGGCTCAAAAAAAGAAAAATCCCCAGATACAGAAGAAGGTGTTTTGAATGGAATTTATTCATGTAATTGTTTGTAATGTGCTTAATTAACAGAAAGCTTATGAAAATCTCACTAGTAATTCTTATTTCAAGGAACACAACGTTATAAATACACCTCATTATAAAAGCTCATAATTGTTATACGTATAGAATATAATGTACCCTGTAATGTACATGTATACATGTGACATGTATCCTGTTACCATGAAGTTTTCCATGACTTACATGATACTTGGAAAGCATTACAATATTTAATAGGTACATTTTTTCCCTCTTGGATACCATTTGATATTTAGAGCATATGTCATGAGACTGAATAAGCAAGGATATATACTAGAAGAGGTTTTTCTATAATTTGTAAATCCATGGTGTAAAGCAGGACTGTATAACACAGAGACTTAGTTACTGATAATGAAGCTAGAACTTGTATATCAAGTATTCACTCTTCATATATGAAGTTTAGTATTATAATTGATCAAACAGTAAGACTCAGCTAAACTGAGCTGCTAATTTGTTTCATGAAAACTAATACAACTATATTTGGGAAGAGATTGTGCTGATCTGATTTTAGGTTTGGGATTAAATTACAAGAAGAATAAAACATAGAAGAGACTACAAATTATTGAGAATTTAACTATACCATTATATTTATGAAAACAAAATAGATAACCCAAAGTGCATAAGTAGCTATCATCAGAAATACATGCTATATATCATTCCTTTTACCTCATGATATATTTTGTCTTTTTAAACATATGTACTTGGTATTGGAACAAGACAATCCATTGTTCACATTTGGCCATTTCTCTGCCCATGCTTTTATGCCCTAAACTGTAACAAAGTGTATTTTGAATTTAATAACTCCATAAAAGTCCAACAGAAAAAAAAAGACTAATATCAACACACAGGTAATTTCAAAGAACATCTTGAGATCAAATGGAATTTGGTATAAGAAAAAATTTAAATAACTGGAGAAAATTTCTTTCCAATATATGCTCAGAAAAAAAGATGCTATTCAGGTAGGTAAAACAGCAGGAGTTCTAACTCAGTGCCAACAGACTAAAAACACAGTTAGGGAACTTAATGTATTCATTAGTGTAAATAATTGAAGAAAAATATTCATGGGAGCTGAAGTTTTGGTCAAATCTCTTTCTCCAGCTTGAATTGAGACATAGACAGTCCAAATGTATATATTTAAAGCACATTAGTGAATGTGACCATAAGTGTGTTAGGCAGGTAAGGATTCCAAAGTATTACTGATTCACACTGAAGAAAGGAAAGAGGACCCTCTTCCATATCGTATGTACATATGTAATCCTATATTTTTCTTCTATCATTTTACTGTATATTTGATCTGATTTCCTGTAGTCTGGGAAATTAAATTTTCTAATTAGTAATTGATATTTTTCCTGTTACCTACCATTAATATTATTTGATTACATTAGGTATGAGAGTAAAATAAAATTTGTATGGTCATTTCATTGTTTTGATTGAAATCCTTCAATGACTATTACAATTTGTTTAATAGGTTTGAAACAGGTAGCTTTATAGCTAGATTCAAAACATTTATAAATATAAAACCAGGCCCTAAGGAATTTTATGTTATGAAAACACTAGAAACAATGAAAATTTATAATTTGTGGCTTGATTCAGAAAGATGAAATATTACACAAAAACATGCATGTATTCAAGGAAGGCACTTTCATTACATTCTTCTAGAGAAATGTGATTATTTTCATGGTATGTAAATCCTCTACACACTCCCCTCACATTATTCTTTCTCTTGAATCATAATTTCAGTTATGATATGGCTGCAATTCTTATGAGAACTTCAGGAGTTTTACCTCTTTGACTAAGATGGAAAAAAAAGAAACCAATGGCACAGATATTTATTAATTCATCAAAATATCATTTTATGGTGAAATTTAACCTATCTTGTACATTATATTGTTACCATTTTTTATTATTTGGAAAACTAGAGCATTTACTAATAATCCAAGAAGATGAGTATTTAACTGATCTGTGCCTTTATTTACTTACCCATTCCATTATTTATAAACTTTATATATCCTGAAGATTTATCTATCGACACACACACACACACACACACACACACACACACACACACACACCCCAGGGCTAAATTATATATAAATTATATATACCAGGGTTCTAATATATATTATGGCAATCTTAATTTAACAGATTATAACCCTCATCTTTCCTCAATGAAAAAATACATTGAAGAAATCATGCATATATTTATTTTACTTCATAAAATAGATTTTCATATGCATTGTTGTGCTGAGATAAAAACTTTACTTAAAAGGTACAGACCTACCATACAGATAGCTGAAAATAATTAGCAACTACAAATTACATGACAAAGAATTGATTTGGAAAGCAGTTTACAAATCTATTCATCTGAAGAGTTACATATTTAACATATATGTTATCATGCACTCTCTCTGCTTTGTACTCTAAAAGAAAGAAATTGATCCTTTATAATCATTGCAAAATTAGCCTCACATTCTCTGGTTATATTCTTTCTTGACTCTTATTTTCTGCTGTCAATAGAGATTCACAAGCTGTCTTCTGCCTAATGTTTGTATGTTACATCTTTTTTCATCTTTTTACTTTCAACGGTTCTGTATCCTGATATATTTAAATCTTGGTTTTTTTTTTAATTCAATGTAAAAATCATCTAAAAATGTTGCCTTATATAATTGGAATATTGCATCCATTATAATTTAATGCTTTCCATTTTTTTCCTATTTTTAATGTTTTATTTCCTATCTTTTCCCTCTGCTCATTTCTTTTTGAAAATTTTTTAAATATTTATTTCTGAGAGAGAGTGTTAGAGCACATGCATGCTTGGGAGAGGGAGGGGAAGAGTGCAATGTGGGGCTTGAACTCAGGGACTGCAGATCATGACCTGAGCTAAAGTCAGACACTGAAAGGACTGAGCCACTCAGGCACCTCCCCCCTCCATTTTTTTTTATGTTTGTTTTTTGTTTTTTGTTTTTTTAGTTCATAATGGTTACTCTAAGGATTACAGCACAAATCCTTAAATTAGCACAATATGTACTGAATTAATATTATGTCACGTCACATGTAATGTGACAACCTTACATGACAGCTAATTCTATCCATTCCCAATATTCTTTGTGCTATTTTGTCATATATTTATTTTTATAATTATATATTCCCAAATACATATTTACCATTTTCCTTAAAAGTACACTGAATTTAAATAATGTATTGTTTTTAATTAACAGTAAATTGACATCAAAGAATATTTTTAAAAATAGTCTTTATTCATATAAACTGCTTACCACATGTTCAAAAAAAGTCTACCTGATGGTGTGTAATGAAGTTAAATATATAAAAGATAAATTATTTAGAAATCCATTAAAAAAAATTTTTTTTAGTGTTTATTCTTGAGACAGAGACAGAGTGTGAACAAGGGAGGGGCAGAGAGAGAGGGAGACACAGAATCTGAAACAGGCTCCAGGCTCTGAGCTGTCAGCACAGAGCCTGACATGGGGCTCAAACTCACAAACCGCGAGATCATGACCTGAGATGAAGTCGGACACTTAACCAATTGAGCCACCCAGGCGCCCCAGATATCCATTTTTTTATACAAGCAGTTCTCAAAGACCACTATTACCAATATATTCCTCATTTATCCACAAGAATTAACCTGCACTAAAATGTTACCTAGTTCCAGGTCACCTGAGTGGCTCAGTCAGTTAAGTGTGGGGCTCTTGATTTTGGCCCAGGTCACAATCTCCCAGTTCACAAGTTCTAGCCCCACATAGGGCTCCACAGTGATGGTGTGGAGCCTGCTTGGGATTCTCTCTCTCTCCCGCTCTCTCTCTGCCCCTCCCCCACTCTCTTTATAAAAATAAATAAAACTTAAAAGAAAATTTTACCTAGTTCCTGCAAAGATAATTGCAAGCACTATGTCCAGAATTATCTCTTGCTAGGATTTGGGATTTATCTAGCTTACCAATTGTGGCCAAAAATAGACTACCATGTACTTTCTGAAAAAAATATTTATTTTCCCATCACAATACCTTTGATCCACATTCCCTATTAATTAGCACCCTCTTCTCTCTTCGCTGTATTTGTACATTTTCCCTTCCAAACTAATGTGTATCTACTATATGCCTAATGATTCCCATTACCCATTAGAGTAAATTTTCTCATTCAGGTGGGCTCTATTTTTATCACTTGAAGTAAAATTCAAGAAAGATCTCTAAAGAAGTTGTGCTATCAAGATCCCTTCAGAAAATTCCTTAATAAATGGTTTGAAAAGGTTGAAGTAGGTTTCATTTCTCTGAGCTTTTATTTCAGAGACAGGAAATACTCTCTTATGACTCAGTCTTTTGTTCAGATTTATTTAAAGATATTCATTGATCATGATGGTCAATTTTGTTCTTTTAGTTGTTTATTTTCAAATTTTCCTAAATGCTGTATTTTGGCTAATACAGACCTCTGAACCTGATCTTATACAGTAGGAAATCATCAAATGTATTATTATCTATTAAAAGTACTTTTTATTAAAAAAATTTTTAACGTTTATTCATTTTTGAGAGAGACAGAGCATGAATGGGGTAAGGCAGAGAGAGAGAGGGAGACAGAATCTGAAGCAGGATCCAGGCTCTGAGCTGTCAGCACAGAGCCCAATATGGGGTTCGAACTAATGAACCATGAGATCATGACCTGAGCTGAAGTCAGATGCTTAACCAAATGAGCCACCCAGGTGCCCCAAAAGTATTTTATATATATGTGCTTTGAATATATAAAGATTAATTAAATGTTTACTACCACTTGGTATTATATGCAGGATATCTTAATAATTCAATTATATAGAAATTTATCAATATAAAACATATATGATACAGAAAAACACCTGAGAAGACCTTTTTACTTGTGACAGGATTTTTATTGTTTGTGTGTGTGTGTGTGTGTGTGTGTGTGTGTGAGAGAGAGAGAGAGGGAGAGAGAGAGAGAGAGAGAGAGAGAGAGAGAGAGAAAGAGAGACAGGATTTTTTAAAAAGTTTAATCAGTATAAGAATAGGATGTACTGTTCAAATATGCTAACATTTAAACAATATAAAAAGACCTACTAAGTGTTCTAATTACTAATACACTTACAGATAATATAAATTTTAAGCCTGAAGTGCCAGTGTTCATGAACAATTTGGTAGTATGGATATGAACAGGGTGGTGGTAGATAGAGATCAATTTACAGAACACAACTTAATAATTCTGAGCAAAGTGACTGAGCAAAAACTGACCTAAGAGAATGGAAGGATAGGCAAGGACCTCCGTTTATATGAACTGCCAAAACATCAAAACATACACTAAATATATATACAACCCAAGATGAACTTAGACGCTGAAGGTAGGAAGATTAAGAACATCCACTGGCTCAAGAAGTTTAGAGTCTAGGGAGAAAATGAACACAAGTAAAAGAATAATCACAATTCCTGAAGAGTGATGGCAGGCTTTGTTTTTGCCATCTCCTAAGCAAACAGTTAAAGGTCAGTTAAAGATTTGTCAATGATATAACTGGCATTATAAAATTGGACCTTGATCTTTGCCATCAGTGGCTCTTGTCCTGTGTTGTTTGAATCCTTTTCTCCTCAGTCAATTTCTGCAAGACCCACTTCCTCTTTTTCAAGTCTTGGGCAAATTCCACGCCCTCAGGGATGCCTTTTCTTGCCTACATAAAATTACAGCTCATAAACTAACCTTCAGATTTCTCTCTCCTCATCTCCTACTTTACTTTTCTCCAATGCAACTATAACCATAAGCCTTAGTAGATATTTGGCTTATTTTTTTTTTATCATGTCTCCACTTGTTAGTTCCATAAATACAGGGACATTTCTTTCCATTTTTTTTTCTGCAACCCTTGGAAAAGTAGCTGTTACAGAATAGGTGCTCAATAAAATATTTACTGCTGTTTAATGAATATGCATGATTAGTAATTTAGAATAGTTTATTCTACAGTTTGAATTCTAAGATGTAATACATGGTCTTGACAGGATGGTAAGTATTTTGATTGTCTTTACAGCCTGAAATTATCTGAATATTACCTCTTTTTCTTTCATTTTATCTTTTGTGAAATCATTGGACAGGATTTTTAAAAATAAGCATAAAAGACTTAATTTGTTGCTTTTAGTTTTCAGAATAGCCAATTTCTCTTATAGCACAGTCAGTCCCATTAATTTGGGGGAAATAAGTTCAGCCCTTTTAGAATGCTTTGTGGAAACTGACAGGGCCTGTCTTATAATTCAAAGTATTGTAAAGCCTGAAAAACACACCAACCATAAAAATTCAGTCACGCTGAATATATACAAAGTTTAGAAGACATTAGAGAAAATATACAAATGTTCTCTAGTGACGAAATAAGCTCTTAAAGATAATCCAACAGTCACACAGAATAATGATCAATCTTACATAGCCTCTTGCAACCTCAGGTAAATGGTCAGGCTCTCCCATCTCATTCTCTTTGATATAATAACTATTAAAGAAAAAATCTTTTCAAAAATGATTCACTGCCAGGAGCAGATCTAAGATCTATATCTCATTTTGCATTCAAAATTTCAGTATTCTTGTTAGGAATAAAAAAATTGGCTTCAGAACTGACAAAAACTTGATTCATTCCAGAAAGTCACGGTATTATAAAAGTCTTCTCCCAAACCCAAAGAGCACATTAATGTTAATGAGGTTTCATTAGGCCTACTGTAGAGCATCCCATCAAACTTGACTAGTGACTATCCTCCTGCAATTTACAGAATCTCTTCAGGCTCCACATCTCAAGTGAGCTTGCTTTTTACCTTCTCTTTCTCACCTGCTTGCTTTTTTTTGCTGCCTTGATATTTCATGTGTGCTTTTTATCTATTGCATAACTGCTTAGTCCATTAATATCAGTGTTTGGATTAAACTATGTGTTTGATTACTGATCTCAGATTTGTTCCTGAAAACCTTCTTTGAGGTGTTTGCTCTAATTTTTCACGTTTATTGAGATAAAATTGAAATATAAGTTTAAGGTGTACAATATGCTAATATACTACCATAACGCAAATGATGACTACCATAATATTAGCCAACACCTCTACCACCTCACATAATTTCCTATGTGTGTGGCACAAACATGTAAGATCTACTCTCTTAACAACTAGCAAGAATATAAAGTCATCATTTCGGGCGCCTGGGTGGCTCAGTCGGTTGGGCGTCCGACCTCGGCTCAGGTCATGATCTCGCGGTCCGTGAGTTCGAGCCCTGCTTCAGGCTCTGTGCTGACAGCTCAGAGCCTGCAGCCTGTTTCAAATTCTGTGTCTCCCTCTCTCTCTGACTTTCCCCCGTTCATGCTCTCTGTCTCAAAAATGAATAAACGTTAAAAAAAATTTTTTTTTTAGAAAGTCATCATGATGTACATTAGACCTCAAGAACTTATTCACCTTATCACTGGAAGTGTGTACACGTTCACCAACACTTACCCATGTCCTCTACTACCTAGCCCCTGGTAACTACCATACTATTCTCTGTTTGTATTAATTTGACATTTTTTAAAAAAAATTATTTTTATTTGTGAGAGACAGAGTGTGAGCAGGGGAGGAGTAGAGAGAGAGGGAGACAGAATCCAAAGCAGGCCCCAGGCTCTAAGCTGTCAGCACACAGCCTGACGTGGGGCTCAAAGTCCCAAACCACAAGATCATGATCTGATTTCACATGGGACGCTCAACCAACTGAGCCACCCAGGCACCCCTAATTTGACATTTTTTAGATTCCACTACCATGCAGTATTGTCTTTATCTGTTTAATCACTTAGCATAACACCCTAAAAGTCCATCCATCCATGTTGTCACAAATGACAAGATTTCCTTCTTTCTCATGGAAAATAGTATTTCCTGCACAGATACCGGATAATATGGATAATAATAGATAAATAAGATTCTTTCTCCATTCATCCACTGATGAACTCAGGTTGTTTCCTTACTGTAAAGAATGCTGCATGAATGAGGAGGTACTGATAGATCATTAAGGTCTTGTTCTTATTTCCTTTGAATATATAACCTAGAAGTGAGATTGCTGGATTGGATGGTTTCTATTTTTGACTTTTTTGAGAAACATGTGTAGTATTTTCCACAGTGGCTGTACACATTACACTCCACCAACAGTGCACAAGGGTTGCTTTTCCACATCCTTGTCAATACTTTTGTATCTTGTGATTCTGATAGCTATTCTAAAATTTTTTTAATGTTTATTTATTTTTGAGAGAGACAGAGACAGAATACAAGTGGGTTAGGGGCAGAGAGAGAGGGAGACACAGAATCCAAAGCAGGCTCCAGGATCTGAGCTGTCAGCACAGAGCCCAACGCGGGACTCGAACTCACGAACCGCGAGATCATGACCTGATCCGAAGTCAGAGGCTCAACCAACTGAGCCACTCAGGTGCCCTACTGATGATAGCTATTCTAACAGGTGTGAAGTGATATCTCATTTTGATTTTGACTTGCACTCTCCTAATGATTAGTGATGTCAAATATCTATCTGTTGGCCATCTGGATGTCTCCTTTGGAGAAATGTTTATTCAGCTTCTCTGACCATCTTTTAATCAGTTTATTACTAGAGTTGTATTAGTTCTTTATATATTTTGGATACTAATCAATAACCAGATATATGATTCACAAATATTTAATAATATTCCTAAAGTTACCTTTTCATTCTGTCAACTGTTTCTTTTGCTGTGCAAAAGCTTTTTAGCATGATGTACTGTTTCCTACCCCACTTTATCAACTTCAGCTTTGAGAAATAACAACCATGTTTATGTTTTCACTTGTCCAAAATGGAATTCCAAATATTAGCTATGCATTCATTTCATTTTCCCTGTATTCTCTAAAGTACATTAAAGGCCTTAATTTCCAGACACAGCATATTTACCATAATCTTGTAAATAAATAAATCAGATATTCTAAGTATATCATTTCCTATTTAACTGACTTTGAAAACTTATGTTTATTTCTTATTCTAATTATTATCTAATATTCAGATGCATTCCTTTTATCTGTTATATACTTATATTTAAAGAATATTTTTAAAGTTTATTTATTTTGAGGCAGGGGAGGGGCAGAAGCAGAAGGAGAAATAGAGAATCCCAAGCAGACTCCACACTGTCAGTGCAAAGCCCAATGTGGGGGTTCAACTCATGAGCCATGAGATTATGACCTGAGCCAAAGTCAGATGCCCAACTGACTGAGCCACCCAAGCACCCCAGGTTTAGAGAAATGTTTTAAGAACATATATTTAGTTTCAACCTGTCAATAGGCCTTTGAGACAACATAATCTCCACTTCATGAAAAAAATAATATCCCAGCTTTTTTACATAAAATACCTAGCAATTAACGGAATGTAGGGGTCACAAGTCTCTTTTGCAACAGTAATGCCACCTTTTTTATTGTTTGTTCTGTAATTTCTCCAGGATTGATTTCAAGGATTTGATTTTTCCATGAAGTAATTAAAGCAAATAAATTATGTTTATCTTTTAATTTCCAAGCAACGTCCTGATTTTTCATTCAGGTTCTTAATATAGTACAATAATCTCAGTTTCATATTTTCTCAGGATTTTTAACTCAATGATTTATTCAAGAGAAATTCTTTTAACTAATTTAAAGTGGTGTGATATATTCTTTTTTTTTAATGTTTATTTATTTTTGAGAGAGAGACTGAGTGTGAGCAGGGGGATAGGTGCTCAGAGAGAGAGGGAGACACAGAATCCAAATCAGGCTCCAGACTCTGAGCTGTCAGCAAGAGCCCAATGTGGGGCTCAAACCCACAGAAGGACCATTAGATCAATGACCTGAGCTGAAGCCAGATGCCGAACCAACTGAGCCACCCAGGCACCCACAGTGTGATATATTCTTAAATCTTCACATCACATTTTGCCTTTGATTGTCTCTTACTAATGAGACTAGCTTTATCCTTTGAAAACTGAAGTTTTCTTTTTTCTTTTCAGAGAAAAGAGAACAACAAAAAATTATTATAATGGATTCCCCCTATGCTACATACCAAATATTGATAATAATTCTTTTTGGGATTCACTTGGATTTTTAATTTCCTTCTTAATCTGCGCAAGCCAATAAAGTAAACATCTTTTACTTTGTGACTCTTAGAAGATTACACAAAATAATTACTATGGTCTAAAATCACAAGATTTATTTGTTCAAGCAGTTATTCTTTGGCTGTATAACAAATTACCAAATCTTACCAGCTTATGGCACCTTTTTTTGTTGTTAAATCTCACAGTTGTATAAATTACAAGTCAAAACAAACTCAAATTGATTCTCTGAAGACAGTGAATCAAGTCCAAAATCAAGGACTTGCTCGGGTGAGGCTCTTATAGAGGTTCTGGAAATGTTCTTCAAAGCTCATTTGCTGACACAGTCATTGTCAGCTGTGTCAGACTAAGGTGGTTTGACTCAGTCCCCATCTCTTTGCTGGCTGACAGGGCTCATTCTTTGCTCCTAAAGGCCACTTACATTCATTCTCATGTGCCATCTTCCAGCCAGTGGTCTGTCAGTTGTCTGTCAAATCTTCCTCATGCTACATGTCTCTGATTTCCTCTTCTGCCACTAGCCAGAGAAATGGATCCCCAGTTTTTCAAGTAACAGTTTATTAAGATGTAATTTCACACATCATACAATTGACGTATTTAAGCTACAAAATTAGATGATTTTTAATATATGCAGAGCTATGCAACCATCACCATGATAGATTTCAGAATATTATATCACTCCAACATTGATTGGTAAACTTCCTCACTGAATCTTTGGATATATTTCTTTGGCTAAAAGAATTCCCCCCCCAAAAAAAAAAAGAAAATTAAGGGATTCTTTAATGTTAAAATTATATTTCCTCCTTCACGTATTTTATTATGTACAACTAAAAGAAACCAATTGGCACTTTTGACATTCCGACTTAAATTTCCTTTGCATCTTCTACCATCTTAATAGATACATCTTTATTTCTAGGTTACAGCTAACAACGTTTGCTAAGTTTTCCAGTACTATATAGTATGGATCATCTTTTATCCAATTTCTCATATTTATTCAGCATCCTTTAAGCCTTCATCAAGAGTGTCTGTGAGACCTTTCCACTTTTAATAGTCTTTTAGAAATACTTTCAGATTCAACTTACAGCAATGTCACAATTTTTTTCTTTTTGTTAGAGCAATATCCTGCCTTCAGATACCAAATTATGTTCTGGTTATGTTGTACTGTGTGGAGATCCCTACAGTCCCTAAACTGCTATGATTTAAAAACATTTTATCTACTTGCAAATCTCCAGACTAGGTATGGCTTAGTAGGAAAGTCTCAGATCTCATCTACATGATGTCAACTAAAGCAGCTCCACTGTGGATCAACTCCCAAGTTGGTCTACTCATATGGGTGACAAGATAGTGCCTGCTCTTGGCCTACACGAGATATCTTCAAGAAATGCTTCTGCTCTCCCTTTAAGGCTCTCCACAGTTCTTTTTGTACTTCTCATAGCATGGAAACTCAGTTCCAAAAGTACTTATTAAAAACAGAGAGAAAGTAGAAGTCTCTTTTAAGACCTGGGACAGAAACCTGTCACGGCATCACTTTTGCCATATTTTATTGGTCAAAGTCATCACATTACCACCCAGATTTCAAGGTGGAAGGTCACAGATTCACATCTTGATGGGAAAAATGTGAACTAATGTGTAGTTGTCCTTAATCTAACAGAGGAAATAATCACATAAAATTTTCCAAACAGCAAAATTTTAGTCTTAATATAGCTTATTTTTAACATATTTTTCTTTTAAGTATTAGTTTTTATATAAATAAAACTAAACTAGTATTATTTTTAGTGAAATAAGACTACAGAAGTAAAAATGTATTTATTTTTGGCAAATGTTCTAAGTAATTTATGTGATACTAAGTACTTAATAAGTACTTAATAAGACATTCTTAAACAATATATCTCTTATTACCTAATTTTTCAGAGCAATATTTAGAAGGCGGATACATGGTTGGACCTTGAAAATGACTCTTGTTGACTATAGCAAAATATTTTTACATATTCTTACATAAAGGGACAAGATTGATTCCCTATGACTTAATTTGTTGTTCTCAGTGGAGATGTGGGGATATTGCTCTAAGAGGTAAATTTTTATGTTGTTTTTAATTTCAATTTATTAATATTTTATTTCATTTTGTGTGAGCATATTGTTTCCTCAGGTCAGATATTAACTATATGCCAATTTCTTGATAGTTAGAAACCAATAAAGATTTAATAGGAGGAGCCTGAGGGAAAGTATGCATTCAAATCAGGTGGTGGTGTTTTAATATTCTAATAACTTTCATCTATGTGACAATAAAATTACATTTCAAAAGTTTTAATGAAAGGAACACATGATTTATTCTGCTGGATGTTCATGAATCCCTTAAGTGCTTTTTTCATAAAATAAACTGCCTAATGTTGCCTTTCTCATAGTGTATTTCTGAAACACTGATTCTAGAGAATGTTCATAACAGAGCATGATATGACTTGGAGAAATAACAAAAAGTTATGTTTTTAAAATTACAGGTATTCTCAAAGCTGTAAATCTTGTAATTTTCATTCTATATTGCCTAACAAATGTATGACATACATTTAATATAAATCTATTGAGGAAGCATTGCTGAGAATTGCTGAATCTAGTTACACTCTTAGGAAAACAATACTTTCTATTTAAATTTGAAAGAAATTTATTTTTTGGGTGCTGAGTTTGCTTCTTTATAGACTTTGGATACTAACCCTTTACTGATATGTCATTTGCAAATATCTTCCTCCATTCTCTTGGTTGCCTTTTAGTTTTGTTGACTGTTTCCTTTGCAGTGCCAAAGCTTTTTATCTTGATGAGATTCAAAAAGTTCATTTTTGCTTTTATTTCCCTTGCCTTTGGAGACATGTCAAGGAACAAGTTGCTGCAGCTGACGTCAAAGAGGTTGCCTGTTTTCTCCTCTACAGTTTGATGGTTTCCTATCTCACATTTAGGTCTTTCATCCATTTTGAGTTTATTTTTATATATAGTATAATAAAGTGGTCCAGTTTCATTCGTCTGCATGTTGCTGTCCAGTGTTCCCAGCACCATTTGCTAAAGAGACTGTCTTTTAGCATGGGATATTATTCCATGGGATACTCTTTTCTGCTTTGTCGAAGATTAGTTGGCCATACATTTGTGGGTCCAATACTGGCTTGTCTTTTCTACTCCATTGGTCAGTGCATCTGTTTTTGTGTCAATACCAAATTGTCTTTGTGATTACAGCTTTGTAGTAAAACTCAACACCCAAAAATCAAACAATCCAGTGAAGAAATGGGAAGATATGAATAGGCACTTCCAAAGACATCCAGATGGCTAACAGATACATGAGAAGATGCTCAACATCTCTCATCATCAGGGAAATACAAATCAAAACTACACTGAGATACCACCTCACACCAATCAGAATGGCTAAAATGAACAATTCAGGAAACAACAGATGTTGGTGTGGATGTGGAGAAAGGGGAACCCTCTTGCACTGTTGGTGAGAATGCAAACTGTTGCAGCTACTCTGGAAAACAGTGTGAAGGTTCCTCAAAAAATTAAATATAGAACTACCCTAGGACCCAGCAACAGCACTACTAGAAATTTATCTAAAGGATACAGGAGTGCAGATTCATAGGGGCACTTGTACCCCAATGTTTACAGCAGTACTTTCAACATAGCCAAATTATGGAAAGAGCCCAAATGTCCATCAGCTGATGAGTGGATAAAGAAGATGTGGTTTATATATATAATGGAATATTACATGGCAATGAGAAAGAATGAAATCCTGCCTTTTGCAACAACATGAATGGAATTGAAGCATATTATGCTAAGTGAAATAAGTTAGAGAAAGACAGATATCATATGCTTTAACTCATATGTGGAACTTGAGGAACTTAACAGAAGACCATGGGGGAACGTAAGGGGAAAAAATAAGTTTCAAACAGAGAGGGAGGCAAATCCATAAGGGACTCAAATACAGAGAACAAACAGGGTTGATGGGCGGGGGGAGGTAGGATAGTGGGGAAAATGGGTAATGGGCATTGAGGAGAAAACTTGCTGAGATAAGCACTGGGTGCTGTATGCAAGTGGTTGAATCATGAGAATTTACCCCCGAAACCAAGAGCACACTGTATACACTGTACGTTAGCTAACTTGACAATAACTTATATTAAAAAATAAATAAATTTGAAAGAAATTTAATAAAGAGAGTTAAATTCTTATCTAATGGAGACAACTGGGGAGCAGTTTCTTGGACCACTTCTGAGAATGATTTCCTGCATAATCAAAAAGTAAGAATTTACAGAACTAAGACTCATGCCGCACTCAGACTATAGTGCTGGGACCTTGAATCAGTAAGAAAGGCTAAGAAGCTGGCATCACTAGTAGGATGTCTCTAAATGGTAAATAGAGACTAATTCTGAAGCCCCTTCTTCCATACTTGCTTTTTGTTGTTGCTGCCTGCAAAGCTGAAGACTTGTGCTGGTAGATAAAGTTTTGTTTCCTTTTTTGTGTCTAACTGAATGCATTCCAGGACAACAGCCATGAGTTTTTAGGTAATGTAAATTAATTTCCTAAACTCCTCTGTATGTAAAGAGGCAGAAAGAGATAGTGAAGGGTACAGCTTCAAAATCATTTAACTTACTTCACTACAGCTAAGTTCTGTGGTCTTATATATGAATATTCTATTACTGTTGTAACTACTGGCAACTACCACTGCCACAGAAGTTTTTTGTATTTACTCTTCAAAGTTGATGTTCTGAAATGCAGAAAATCGAAAGTCTTTTTTTCATTATCCCTGCTCCAAATTTCACTGGCCTTTTTAATTTAACTCACATTGCAGTGAAATTGGTAAACTGGTAATCAGCATCTGCTTCAAATTTCTTCTAGTGTACCTTCTTCTAAATCAGAGCCTCAATAGCTAACACAGTAGACACACACCTCTTTTGTTTGTTTGCTTTTTGCTTGCAGAAGAGTGCTATGTACACTCTTCTGGACAAAAAAAGAAATTTCAAGCTGTGGTTTGGTCCCCTTTATGTTCCCTTCTGAATATTTAACTGGAAAAACATTTTTGCTTTAAATTATTCATGCAGTGATTAAATAATTATTTCTTACTGCACTTCTTTAAGACCACTACAGTGCCAACCTTTGTGGTTTTGACGATGAGGTCCTTAAGAAAAGCCAGAAAGGAATCTCCTACTGCTTCTCAATTTAAGTCTGTCCTTATCAGTTCACATAATTCTGAGGTAATCGGGTTTGCATCTTTAGAATAAGTTTAGGGGGTTGTTAAAAAACAAAGCGAACAATGAACAAGATCCTCCCCCTACATTTCCACTTAAATATTAGAAAATAACACCATTCAAGTAATATAGGAAATATGACATACATAACTTGTACTAATGTAATAGCATCTTTCATATTGTAGGTTCATTTCCATACCTCTATGAAATTTGAATTTTATTCATAATTTTCTTTTAAAAGCAATAAATTATTGTGCTTTCAAGGATACCAACATTATTTATTTATTATGGACATGGAAAGGTGATTATTTCACATAAAATTTAGCCACTTTCTGTAGATAGTATCTTATTAGTAAATATGCTTTTCAAAATAATGGATAAGATATAAAAAAATGTTTGGGATGCTAGGGTGGTCAGTTGGCGAAGTTTCTAACTGATTGTTGATTTCAGTGCAGGTCATGATCTCACAGTTGTGAGTTCGAGCCCTGTGTCAGGCTCCATTCTCTCCCTCCCTCTCTCTGCTCCTCCCCTGCTTACATTCTCTCTCTCTCTCAAAATGAAAATAAATAAAATATATTTAAAATGTTAAGAAATAAATGATAATTTTTTTTAAATATGTGCAATGAGATAGACATGGATGTTTAATTTAGGGGCACAAAATCAAATGTCTCACTTCTACACTGTTAGAAATAAATTATTTTATCAATATAAGCAAATCAAATCTACCAGCACTGATATTCTGGAGAGACTGTGATATACCTCATAATGTAATTTTATTAGTTAATTTTATGTTTTAGTGTTACTTTTTCAAATTTTAATTGTTTTCTAACTAATGTCTAAATCAAGTATATAAAAGGATTGTTTTAATCTTCATTGATTTTTCTTAAGTTTGATTAATTATTTTTTTGTATTTTAACAATTATTGGCACAGATGTAATAAGTTCATTTGTTCTAACTTTGGTGTGCAAATTCAACTATTGTTCTTCCTCATTATTATGTATCAATATCAGCAAATGATAAATAACTTCACCTCAAGATAAATTTAGATTTTTTCATAAAAAATGCTTTGTTCAACTATTAACTCCAAATACAGTATACATTTTGTGATTTATGATATGATGTAACTTAGTATATAATTTATGATCTATAATATGTATATGGCATATATGTTATAATAATAATATCTATAATAATTCATGAATCTAATATTCATGAATCTGGTTATGCATATTGACAGTTTTTTTTTTATTTTTTTTTCAACATTTATTTATTTTTGGGACAGAGAGAGACAGAGCGTGAACAGGGGAGGGGCAGAGAGAGAGGGAGACACAGAATCGGAAACAGGCTCCAGGCTCTGAGCCATCAGCCCAGAGCTCGACGCGGGGCTCGAACTCACGGACCGCGAGATCGTGACCTGGCTGAAGTCGGACGCTTAACTGACTGCGCCACCCAGGCGACCCATATTGACAGTTTTTTTAAAGAAACACAAATTTATAAGAAAAAAAAAATCTGTCACATTATAAGAGCTATCATATTTTGCTTACTCTCTAAACATATGCTGACAGCCTCAGAACCTGCTATAATGACTTTGATACTGACAGGCTATTTGTACATATATGTGAAGTAAATGTATGGGCTACAATGTTTGTAATGTTTAAAAAATGTTGACAGGAAAAAGTTGTGGGATTTACCATGGAACTTACACAATTGTAATGCACACTTTAGCTCACACTGGCTAAATATCAAATGTAGTACTGAGTCTTCCAGATGAACTAACAATATCCCCTAGTCAGGGGGGTTAATGATGGATGAAGAGAAAGCCAGTAAATAGTCCATTTTAGGAGAGAAAAATATTATAAAGTACTGACTTGGGTATTAACACTTGGACAGGTGCTGCTCTTTTATGTAATTTTCCAAAAGTGTTCCTGAAAATGCTAGAGAAGTGCAAATAAATAACTGGCATAGAAGAAATTTGAGTCTCTGTTTTCCCAATGAAATGAAGAAAATCAAAACAATCCTTGAAGCATCCCAAATGTAGGTGGCTTAACAGTTGGTTGCTGTGAGAATCCTCATTCTTTTTCTTTTTTAATTAATCATTTTTTTAAAATTTACATCCAAGCTAGTTAGCATATAGTTCACTAATGATTTCAGGAGTAGAATCCAGTGATTCATCCCCTACATATAACACCCAGTGCTTATCCCAAAAAGGGTCCTCCTTAATGTCCCATGCCCATTTAGTCCATCCGCCCACCCCACAATCCCTCCAGCAACCCTCGGTTTGTTCTCTATATCTGAGAGTCTTGTCCCCTTCCCTGTTTTTATATTATTTTTTGCTTCCCTTCCTTTATGATCATCTGTTTTGTATCTTAAATTCCACATATGGGTGAAGTCATATGGTATTTGTCTTTCTGTAATTTTGCTTATCATAATACCCTCTAGTTCCATCCACATTGTTGCAAATGACAAGATTTCATTCTTTTTGACTGCCAAGTAATACTCCGTTATAAATATATACTACACTTTCTTTATACATTCATCTGTCGATGGAAATTTGGGCTCTTTCTAAATGGCTATGGTCTATATCACCGCAATAAACATTGGGGTGCATATGCCCCTTCAAAACAGCACACCTGTATCCTTTGGATAAATACCTAGGAGTGCAATGGCTGGGTTGTGGGGTAGTTCTATTTTTAATTTTTTGAGGAAACTCCATATTGTTTCATTGGATTTGATTTTGTTCATTGGTCTGTTTTTGTTTCTTTAATTTCTTTTATTATTCTTAGATACAAAAAGAAAAAAATTATTTTTTATTTTTTTACATAAAATTATTAACTTTTACTTTTTTATTTTTTATAAATTTATTTTTTATTCTATTTTACCTTCTTCAATTCATTTTATTCTATTTTATTGAGTACTTTTTTTTAATTTTTAAACGCTTTCTTATTTTTCTTTCTCTTTTCTTTCCCTCTTTTCTCTATTCGATCAAGCTTCTTTTAACAACCAAAACATACACAGGATCTAGCTTTCTTTATTTTATGGATTGTTTTTAATCTTCTTAATTTTTTATTTTATTAATTCTTTTTCTTCCTCAAAAATGACAAAATGAAGGAATTCACCCCAAAAGAAAGAACAGGAAGAAATGACAGCTAGGGACTTAACACAGATGTAAGCAAGATGTCTCAACTACAATTTAGAACCACAATAATAAGAATACTAGCTGGGGTTGAAAAAAGCATAGAATCCTTTTCTGTGGAGATAAAAAAAGTAAAATCTAGTCACAACAAAATTAAAAACACTATAACAGATGCAATCTTGAATAAAAGTCACAGTTGGCAGGATGAATGACGTAGAGCAGTGAATCAGTGATATACAAGACAATTATGGAGAGAAATAAAGCAGGAAAAAAGAGGGCAACTAAGCCTCAAGAGCACAATATAAGAATTAGAGAACTCAGTGACTCACTAAAAAGGAATAACATCTGAATCATAGGAGTCCCAGAAGATGAAGAAAGAGAAAAAGGGGCAGAAAGTTTATATGACAAAATCACAGCAGACAACTTTCCTAACCTGGGAAAAGACACAGACATCAAAATCCAAGAAGCACAGGGAACTCCTATTAGATTCAACACAAAGTGACCATTAACAGGCAAAATCATAGTCAAATTCACACAATACACAGACAAGGGGAGAATTATGGAACCAGCAAGTGAAAAGTCCCAAACCTATAAGAAAAGACAGATCAGGTTCACAGCAGACCTAATTACAGAAGCTTGGCAGGCCAGAAAGGAGTGGCAGGATATATTTAATGTGCTGAATCAGAAAAAATATACAGCCAATAATTCTTTATCCAGCAAGGCTCTCATTAAAAACAGAAGGAGAGATAAAGAATTTCCCAGACAAACAAAAATTAAAGGAGTTCATGACCACTAAACCAGCCTTGCAAGAAATTTTAAGGGGAACTCTCTGAGGGGAGAAAAAGAGAAACAAAACAAAAAGGACCAAAAGCAACAAAGACTAGAAAGGACCAGAGAATACCACCAGAAACTCAAACTCTATAGACAACACAATGGCACTAAATTCATATATTTCAGTACTCACTCTAAATGTCAATGGACTGAACACTCCAATCAAATGACATAGGTCAGAGAGAGAGTTCAGGAAGATGGCAGCGTAGGAGGACGCTGGGCTCACCGCGTCCCGCTGATCACTTAGATTCCACCCACATCTGCCTAATTTACCCAGAAAACTGCCAGAAGACTAACAGAAGGGACTCTCCAGAGCCAAGCATAGACAAGAGGCCCACGGAAGAAGATAGGAAGGGCGGAGAGGCAGTGCGCGCTACACAGACTGGAGGGTGGGAGCGGTGAAGGGGCAGCCCACCCAGCAAGGCAGAGCCCGCTCGTCTGGCTTCCAAAAGCAGAGGGGCCGGACGGAGTGTGTTCTGACAGCCAGTGGGACTTAACAGCTGGAATGTTATAAGTCAACAGCTCTGCTCAAAGAGCTGGAGGGAGAGTTGTTGAGCCCCAGACAACAGAGCACAACTTGGTGGGGAACAAAGGCACTGGGAAGTGCCATCTCCCTCGCCCATCCCCCAGGCAAAATCCCAAAGGGAACCAGTTCCAATCAGGGAGCTTGCTTGCACCGCGCAAACACCCAATGCTGTGCTTCTGCAGATCCATCCCTCCAATGGGTCTGCCACCCTCCCGGCGCCTCCCTCCCAAAGCGGATAACTGAAGGCAAAGTGAGCTAGGCCTGCCCCTCCCACCCCTGTGCACCTTGCGGATCCACCCTGGCTAATATGCCAGATCCCATCGAAGCAGCACAAGCCTGGCAGTGTGCAAGTAGACCAGACAGGGGCCACACCTCTCCACAGTGAGTCCTGCCCCTGGGAGAAGGGAAGGTACACACCAGTCTGACTGTGGCCCCAGCGGTGGGCTGGGGGCAGATCTCAGGTCTGATTGTGGCCCCGCCCCCAAACCAAGTTACTCTAGACAGCACAGAGGAAGAGCCCTGCAGTTCCCTGCCACTCCAGGGACTATCCAAAATGATGAAATGGAAGGGTTCTACTCAAAAGAAATGCCAGGAGGTAGCGACAGCTAATGAACTGATCAAAAACGATTTAAGAAATAGAGAAAATGAATTTAAATAGTAGTCATAAAATTAATCGTTCGGTGATGGAGGGAAGATGGCGGCGTAGGAGGTCGCTGGGCTTACCGCGCGTCCTGCTGATCACTTACATTCCACCTACACCTGCCTAAATAACCCAGAAAACCAGCAGAAGACCAGCAGAACAGAGTCTCCGGAGCCAAACGCAGACGAGAGGCCCAAAGAAGAGTGTAGGAAGGGCAGAGAGGCGGTGCGCGCTCCACGGACTGGCGGGAGGGAGCTGGGGCGGAGGGGCAGCCTGCCGGCCAAGCAGAGTCCCGGAGTCTGGCTGGCAAAAGTGGAGGGGCCTGACGGAGTGTGTTCCGACAGCAAGCAGGACCTGACATTTGGAAGGTTATAAGCTAACAGCTCTGCTCGGAAAGCTGGAAGGCTGGAGGACAAAGGGAAGGAGAGTTGCTGAGCCCCGGGAGGACAGAGCTCAGTTTGGCGGGGAACAAAGGCGCTCGCCAGCGCCATATCCCTTGCCCATCCCCCAGCCAAAATCCCAAAGGGAACTGATCCCTGCCAGGGAACTTGCTTGCTCCGCGCAAACACCCAACGCTGTGCTTCTGCGGAGCCAACCCTCCGGCAGCGGGTCTGACTCCCTCCCGCTGCCACAGGGCCCCCCTCCTGAAGTGGATCACCTAAGGAGAAGCGAGCTAAGCCTGCCCCTCCTGCCCCTGTGCACCTTGCCTACCCACCCCAGCTAATACGCCAGATCCCCAACACCACAAGCCTGGCAGTGTGCAAGTAGCCCAGACGGGCCACGCCACCCCACAGTGAATCCCGCCCCTAGGAGAGGGGAAGAGAAGTCACACACCAGTCTGACTGTGGCCCCAGCGGTGGGCTGGGGGCAGACATCAGGTCTGACTGCGGCCCCACCCACCAACTCCAGTTCTACACCACAGCACAGGGGAAGTGCCCTGCAGGTCCGCACCACGCCTGGGCCTATCCAAAATGACCAAATGGAAGAATTCCCCTCAAAAGAATCTCCAGGAAATAACAGCCAATGAACTGATCAAAAAGGATTTAAATAATATAACAGAAAGTGAATTTAGAATAATAGTCATAAAATTAATCGCTGGGCTTGAAAACAGTATACAGGACAGCAGAGAATCTCTTGCTACAGAGATCAAGGGACTAAGTTACAGTCACGAAAAGCTGAAAAGTGCTTTAAACGAAATGCAAAATAAAATGGAAATGAAGATGGCTCGGATTGAAGAGGCAGAGGAAAGAATAGGTGAACTAGAAGATAAAGTTATGGAAAAAGAGGAAGCTGAGAAAAAGAGAGATAAAAAATCCAGGAGTATGAGGAAAATTAGAGAACTAAGTGATACACTAAAAAGAAATCATATACGCATAATTGGTATCCCAGAGGAGAAAGAGAGAGGGAAAGGTACTGAAGGGGTACTAGAAGAAATAATAGCTGAGAACGTCCCTGAACTGGGGAAGGAAAAAGGCACTGAAATCCAAGAGGCACAGAGAACTCCCTTCAGATGTAACTTGAATCGATCTTCTGCATGACATATCATAGTGAAACTGGCAAAAAAAAGGATAAAGAGAAAATTCTGAAAGCAGCAAGGGATAAACGTGCCCTCACATATAAAGAGAGACCTATAAAGACGTGTGACTCATCTCTCTTTTGAAACTCGGCAGGCCAGAAAGGATTGGAACGAGATCTTCAATGTGATGAACAGAAAAAATATGCAGTCGAGAATCCTTTATCCAGCAAGTCTGTCATTCAGAATAGAAGGAGAGATAAAGGTCTTCCCAAACAAACAAAAACTGAAGGAATTTGTCACCACTAAACCAGCCCTACAAGAGATCCTAAGGGGGATCCTGTGAGACAAAGTACCAGAGACATCACTACAAGCATAAATCATACAGACATCACAATGACTCTAAACCCAAATCTTTCTATAATAACACTGAATGTAAATGGATTAAATGTGCCAACCAAAAGACATAGGGTATCAGAATAGAAAAAAAACAAGACCCATCTATTTGCTGTCTACAAGAGACTCATTTTAGATCTGAGGACACCTTTAGATTGAGAGTGAGGGGATGGAGAACTATTTATCATGCTACTGGAAGTCAAAAGAAAGCTGGAGTAGCCATACCTATATCAGACAAACTAGACTTTAAATTAAAGCCTGTAACAAGAGATGAAGGAGGGCATTATATAATAATTACAGGGTCTATCCATCAGGAAGAGCTAACAATTATAAATGTCTATGTGCCGAATACTGGAGCCCCCAAATATATAAAACAATTACTCATAAACATAAGTTATTGATAAGAATGTGGTAATTGCAGGGGAATTTAACACTCCACTTACAGAAATGGATAGATCATCTAGACAGAGAATCAATAAAGAAACAAGGGCCCTGAATGAGACATTGGATCAGATGGACTTGACAGATATATTTAGAACTCTGCATCCCAAAGCAACAGAATATACTTTCTTCTCGAGTGCACACAGAACATTCTCCAAGATAGATCATATACTGGGTCAAAAAACAGCCCTTCATAAGTATAAAAGAATTGAAATTATACCATGCATACTTTCAGACCACAATGCTATGAAGCTTGAAATCAACCACAGGAAAAAGTCTGGAAAACCTCCAAAGGCATGGAGGTTAAAGAACACCCTACTAACGAATGAGTGGGTCAACCAGGCAATTAGAGAAGAAATTAAAAAATATATGGAAACAAACGAAAATGAAAATACAACAATCCAAACACTTTGGGATGCAGCGAAGGCAGTCCTGAGAGGAAAATACATTGCAATCCAGGCCTATCTCAAGAAACAAGAAAAATCCCAAATACAAAATCTAACAGCACACCTAAAGGAAATAGAAGCAGAACAGCAAAGGCAGCCCAAACCCAGCAGAGGAAGAGAAATAATAAAGATCAGAGCAGAAATAAACAATATAGAATCTAAAAAAACTGTAGAGCAGATCAACAAAACCAAGAGTTGGTTTTTTGAAAAAATAAACAAAATTGACAAACCTCTAGCCAGGCTTCTCAAAAGAAAAAGGAGATGACCCAAATAGATAAAATCATGAATGAAAATGGAATTATTACAACCAATCCCTCAGAGATACAAACAATTATCAGGGAATACTATGAAAAATTATATGCCAACAAATTAGACAACCTGGAGGAAATGGACAAATTCCTAAACACTCACACTCTTCCAAAACTCAATCAGGAGGAAATAGAAAGCTTGAACAGACCCATAACCAGCGAAGAAATTGAATCAGTTATCAAAAATCTCCCAACAAATAAGAGTCCAGGACCAGATGGCTTCCCAGAGGAATTCTACCAGACATTTAAAGCAGAGATAATCCCTATCCTTCTCAAGCTATTCCAAAAAATAGAAAGGGATGGAAACCTTCCAGACTCATTCTATGAAGCCAGCATTACTTTGATTCCTAAACCAGACAGAGACCCAGCAAAAAAAGAGAACTACAGGCCAATATCCCTGATGAATATGGATGCAAAAATCCTCAGCAAGATACTAGCAAATCAAGTTCAATAGCATATAAAAAGAATTATTCACCATGATCAAGTGGGATTCATTCCTGGGAGGCAGGGCTCGTTCAACATTCACAAATCAATCAGTGTGATACATCACATTAATAAAAGAAAAGATAAGAACCATACAATCCTGTCAATCGATGCAGAAAAAGCATTTGACAAAATTCAGCATCTTTTCTTAATAAAAACCCTCGAGAAAGTCAGGAAAGAAGGGACATACTTAAACATCATGAAAGCCATTTATGAAAAGCCCACAGCTAATATCATCCTCAATGGGGAAAAACTGAGATCTTTCCCCCTGAGATCAGGAACAGGACAGGGATGTCCACTCTCACCGCTGTTGTTTTACATAGTGTTGGAAGTGCTAGCATCAGCAATCAGACAACAAAAGGAAATCAAAGGCATCAAAATTGGCAAAGATGAAATCAAGCTTTCACTTTTTGCAGATGACATCATACTATACATGGAAACTCACCAGACTCCACCAAAAGTCTGCTAGAACTGATACGTGAATTCAGCAAAGTCGCAGGATACAAAATTAATATACAGAAATCAGTTGAATTCTTATACACTAACAATGAAGCAACAGAAAGACAAAGAAACTGATCCCATTCACAATTGCACCAAGAAGCATAAAATACCTAGGATTAAACCTAACCAAAGATATAAAATCTGTATGCTGAAAACTATAGAAAACTTATGAAGGAAATTGAAGAAGATATAAAGAAATGGAAAAACATTCCATGCTCATGGGTTGCAAAAATAAATATTGATAAAATGTCAATACTACCCAAAGCTATCTACACATTCAATGCAATTCCAATCAAAATTGCACCAGCATCCTTCTCAAAGCTAGAAGAAGCAATCCTAAAATTCGTGTGGAACCACAAAGGGCCCCGAATAGCCAAAGTAATTTTGAAGAACACCAAAGCAGGAGGCATCACAATCCCAGACTTTAGCCTCTACTACAAAGCTGTCATCATCAAGACAGCATGGTATTGGCACAAAAACAGACGCATAGACCAATGGAATAGAATAGAAACCCCAGAACTAGACCCACAAACGTATGGCCAACTCATCTTTGACAAAGCAGGAAAGAATATCTAATGGAAAAAAGATAGTCTCTTTAACAAATGGTGCTGGGAGAACTGGACAGCAACATGCAGAAGGATGAAACTAGACCACTTTCTTACACCATTCACAAAAACAAACTCAAAATGGATAAAGGACCTGAATGTGAGACAGGAAACCATCAAACCCTAGAGGAGAAAGCAGGGAAAAACCTCTCTGACCTCAGCCGCAGCAATTTCTTAATTGACACATCTCCAAAGGCAAGGGAATTAAAAGCAAAAATGAACTACTGGGACCTCATGAAGATAAAAAGCTTCTGCACTGCAAAGGAAACAATCAACAAAACTAAAAGGCAACCAATGGAATGGGAAAAGATATTTGCAAATGACATATCGGACAAAGGGCTAGTATCCAAAATCTATAAAGAGCTCACCAAACTCCACACCTGAAAAACAAATAATCTAGTGAAGAAATGTGCAGAAAACATGAATAGACACTTCTCTAAAGAAGACATCTGGATGGCTAACAGGCACATGAAAAGATGCTCAACGTCGCTCCTCATCAGAGAAATACAAATCAAAACCACACTCAGATATCACCTCACGCCAGTCAGAGTGGCCAAAATGAACAAATCAGGAGACTATAGATGCTGGAGAGGATGTGGAGAAACGGGAACCCTTTTGCACTGTTGGGGGGAATGCAAACTGGTGCAGCCACTCTGGAAAACAGTGTGGAGGTTCCTCAAAAAATTAAAAATAGACCTACCCTATGACCCAGCAGTAGCACTGCTAGGAATTTACCCAAGGGATATAGGAGTACTGATGCATAGGGGCACTTGTACCCCAATGTTTATCGCAGCACTCTCAACAATAGCCAAATTATGGAAAGAGCCTAAATGTCCATCAACTGATGAATGGATAAAAAAAAAACCTGTGGTTTATATACACAATGGAGTACTACATGGCAATGAGAAAGAATGAAATATGGCCCTTTGTAGCAACGTGGATGGAACTGGAGAGTGTTATGCTAAGTGAAATAATTCATACAGAGAAGGACAGTTTCCATATGTTTTCACTCCTATATGGATCCTGAGAAACTTAACAGAAGACCATAGGGGAGGGGAAGGGAAAAAAAACGGTTAGAGAGGGAGGGAGCCAAAACATAAGAAACTCCTAAAAACTGAGAAAAAACTGAGGGTTGATGGGGGATGGGAGGGAGGGGTAGGTGGGTGCTGGGTATTGAGAAGGGCACCTGTTGGGATGAGCACTGGGTGTTGTATGGAAACCAATTTGACAATACATTTCATATTAAAGAAAGGAAAAAAATAGACATAGGATAACAGAAGGGATAAGAAAACAAGATCCATCTCTATGCTGTTTACAAGAGACCCATTTTAGACTTAAAGACACCTTCAGATTGACAGTAAGGGGATGGAGAACCATTTGTCATGCTAATGGTCAACAAAAGAAAGCCAGAGTAGCCAAACTTACATCAGACAATCTAAATTAAAAAAAAAAAAAAAACTGTAACAAGAAATGAAGAAGGGAATTATATCATAATTAAGGGATCTATCCACCAAGAAGATATATCAATTATAAACATTTATGCCCCCAATGTGAAAACACCCAAATATATAAATCAATCACAAACATAAAAAAAAATTTAAAAAAACCCTTACTGATAAGAATACCATAATAGTAGGGGGACTTCAACACCTCACTTACAACAATGGACAAATCATCTAAACAGAAAATCAACAAGGAAACAATGCTTTGAATGACACACTGGATCGGATGGACTTAACAGATATATTCATCTGGGCCCCTGGGTAGCTCAGTTGGTCAAGCATCTGACTTTGGCTCAAGTCATTTCTCACAGCTCGTGAGGTCGAGCCCCACATCAGGCTCTGTGCTGAACAACTCAGAGCCTAGAGCCTGCTTCGGATTCTGTGTCTCCCTCTCTCTCTGCTCCTCCACTGCTTGCTCGCTCTCTAAATGAATGAATGAATGAATGAATGAATGAATGAATGAGCAAACAAACAAACATATATTCAGAACATTTCATTCTAAAGCAGTGGAATACACATTCTTTTTGAGTGCACATGGAACATTCTCCAGAATAGATCACATACTGGGACACAAAGCATCCCTCAACAAGTACAAAGATCAAGATCATACCTTGCATATTTTGAGACCATAGTGCTATGAAACTCAAAATCAACCACAAGAAAAAATTTCAAAAGACAATGAATACTTGGAGATTAAAGAACATTCTACTAACAAATGAAGGGGTAACCAACAAATTAAAGAGGAAATTAAAAAGTACATGGAAGCCAATGAAATTGATAACACAACAGCCCAAACCTCTGTGATGCAGCACAGGCAGTCATAAGAGGGAAGTATATATAGCAGTGCAGAGCTTTCTAAAGAAGGAAGAAAGGTCTCAGATACACAACCTAACCTTACACCTTAAGGAACTGGAAAAAGTACAGCAAATAAACCCAAAACCAGCAGAAGACAGGAAATAATAAAGATTGGAGCAGAAATCAAAGCTATCGAAACCAAAACCAAAACCAAAACAAAAAACAAAACAGATCAATGAAACCAGGAGTTGGTTCTTTGAAATAATTAACAAAATTGATAAATCCCTAGCCAGTTTGATCAAAAAGAAAAAGGAAAGGACCCACATAAATAAAATCAAGAATGAAAGACGAGCGATCACAACCAACACAGCAGAAATGCAAACAATAATAAGAATATTATAAGCAATCAATTGGGCAATCTGGAAGAAATGGACAGATTCCTAGAAACATATAAACTACCAAAATTGAAACTGGAAGAAATAGAAAATTTGAACAGACCCTTTACATAATCAGTAAAGAAATTAAATTAGTAATCAAAATCCTGCCCAAAAGACAAGAGTCCAGGGCTGGATGGCTTTTCAGGGAATTCTACCAAACATTTAAGAAAAGTTAACACCTATTCTTTTGAAGCTGTTCCAAAAAATAGAAATGGAAGGAAAACTTCCAAACTCATTCTATAAGGCCAGCATTATCTTGATTCTAAAACCAGATGAGGATCCCCATTCTTTAAACTTACTTTCTCATCTAAGTTGATTTTTACCTACTGAATTTATAGTCATAGACCTCAAAGAAAATGCTTGTTTGATATTTAATAAGCCCTCATTTGTTATTACCAATTCAGTATAAAATCACATGCTGCTTTTCTATTTTCATTCTGGAAAATATTTATATATTAGGATTCACTTCACTTTGATACACATAGAGAATGGACTGATTACTTCAAAGAAGATGACTAGAAATTTGAAAAATTCTCAATGACCATAGAGAAATATGAAGTCTATAATACATAATACTAAACTGGTACACACAAACATGATGTGTTTATCACTTTAACATTCATTATTTTAAGCCATATTATTCATGACTTCAAAGTGAGGAAATGAACTGTTTATAATGTGGCCATTTGTCTGTTATTCTAGAAATCTGACTTCAATTAATTAACTTATATGTATATATTAATTTTATATATATACATATACATATATGTGTAGTTATTGAATCATATAGTAATTGTTTTTAATATTTTGAGGAAACTCCATACCATTTTCCACAGTGGCTGCACCAATTTGCATCCCCACCAATAGTGCATGAGGGTTCCTTTTTTTCCACATCATCACCTACACTTGTTGTTGCAGTATATCTTGAAATCTGATATTCTGACAGGTGTGAAGTGATATCTCATTGCGGTTTTTTTTTTTTTTTTTTTTTTGCATTTCCTGATGATGAGTCATGTTGAGCATTTTTCATGTGTCTGTTGGCCATTTGTTTATCTTCTTCAGAAAAATGTCTATTCGGGCCCTCTGACCATTTTTTTAATTATGTTTACTTATTTATTGAGAAAGACAGAGAGAGAGCACACAAGCCAGGGAGAGGCAGAGAGAGAGGGAGACAGAAATCCTAAGCAGGCTCTGTACTGCCAGCACAGAGCCTGATGTGGGGCTCAAACCCACAAACTGTGAGATCATGGTCAGAGCCTAAACCAAGAATTGGACACTTAACCTACTAAGCCACCCAGGCACCCCTCCTCTGACCATTTTTTTAATTGGATTGTTTGTTTTTTTGCTGTTGAATTGCTGAAGATTTTTATATTCTGGATATTAACCCCTTATCAGATATGTAACTTGCAAATATCTTCTTCCATTCAGTAAGCTGTCTTTTCATTTTCTTGATGGCTTCCTTCACCATGCAAAAGCTTTTTTACTTTGATATTATCTAAATGGTTTATTTTGCTTTTGTTTCTCTTGCCTTAGGAGACATATAGAAAAATTTGCTATGGCCAATATTAGAGAATTCACTGCTTGTGTTCTCTTCTAGGATTTTTCTGATTTTAGGTCTCACATTTAGGACTTTAATCCATTTTGAGTTTATTTTGGTGTATAGTGTAAGAAAGTTTCAATATTATACATGTAGCTGTCCAGTTTTCCCAACACCATTTATTAAACAGACTGTCTTTCCTCCATTGTATATTCTTGCCTCCTTTGTCATAGATTAATTGATCGTGTAACTGTGGGGTTTATTTCTAGAATCTCTATTCTGTTCCACTGATACAGGAGTCTCTTTACGTGCCCATAACATACTATTTTAATTACTACAACTCTTCAGTATATCTTGAAATCTGACATTGTAATACCTCCAATTTTGTTATTCTATCTCAGGATTCCTTTGGCTATTTGGGATCTTCTGTGGTTCCATGCAAATTTTAGCAATCTGATTCGATCTCTCTCCAACTTCCTTCCAAGTTGACTTTTAAAAGGATATCAATACAATAATCCACCCAAACTGCATTTCTACCCTGTTAAAACTCTGAAACACCCATGTTTTTTGCCTTCACATTTCCTTCACATCCCATAATCTGAATTGTCTCTCTTTTTTAAACATTTACACCCTCCCAAACACACACACACACACACACACACACACACACACACACAATCTGCTAGATTGCAAGCTTCTCAAAGGAAAATAAAATTATGTTTTTAATTATAAACTCAGCACTTAAATTAGTGAATGTCAGGGCGCCTGGGTGGCGCAGTCGGTTAAGCGTCCGACTTCAGCCAGGTCACAATCTCGCGGTCCGGGAGTTTGAGCCCCACGTCAGGCTCTGGGCTGATGGCTCAGAGCCTGGAGCCTGTTTCTGATTCTGTGTCTCCCTCTCTCTCTGCCCCTCCCCCATTCATGCTCTGTCTCTCTCTGTCCCAAAAATAAACGTTGAAAAAAAAATTAAAAAAAAAAATTAAAAAAAATTAGTGAATGTCATATAATAAACATTATACTAGTATTTGTTGAATATGTGACATACTTTTATAAAAAAAGCATATGAAAAATACTTTTTGAAAAAGTTCTCATCAAAAATTTGAAATCACAATTTTCACTAAGTATAAGCTATATTATAAATAGAAAATACTAAAAAATATAAAAGTTTCAATCTCCTTATCTTTTTCAGTAAGTATATTGTGATAACCCTTAGTTCTTTTACTAAAATCATTCTCTATCATCTGTACTATATTATCAGGTTGGGTGTTTTTTTTTTGGTTTTTTTAGTCAGAGTATACCTACCCGAAGACCCCTAATTGGTCTACGTGATTGGAAACTAATACTCCAAGATAGCATTTACTGGATCTAGACTTTCTGGCACCCACATAATCTTTGTGATCCTCACTGCTCATACATCCAGTCTAATTTGGAATGGAATACATCCAGAGAGTGCCAGAATTTGAACATAAACTCACATAGTCTGTCCCACAACTGTCCTAACCTTAACCTTGCATAACTCTGTGTGAAAAATGGATAAATGTCCAATCCTTCTATTCTCTTGCTAGCCATAGTTTTATATATTTTTTCTTTCAAAAGAAATCCACCTTGCTACATGACATTGATAAATATCTCCCCAATCCTAGAACATATGGGACCAGCCTTGCATGACACTGGAACAATGGGAACTCATATACATTGCCAGTGGGAATGTAAATGACAAAAGCAATTTGTGGTGGATTTGTTCTGTATCTAGTAAAACTGAAACTGTGCATACACTTTGGGCAACACGGCCCCTAGCTCTGTACTCTAGAGAAATGGTGTCAGATTCACAACATGAAAATCCATTACAGTGTTGTCTGTAATCACAAAATATTAAAGACATTTAAAATATCCTTCAGATGTTGAATCAATAAGTATTCTGAGATATAATCATACAGGTGTGAAATAGATAATAGAGTTATTGATATAAACATTTATAAATTATACAAGCGCACAGATGGGGAAAGCTGCAGAATAATATATACAGTATGCAGCATATGCCTTAAAATGGGTAGCATCTTAGATATAAGGAAATACAAAATATAAAAATAATATTTTTCTCTAAGTTAAACAGTCAAATTGACCATAATATGAAATTCTGTGTTCTTGATGAAGTCCCTGTGATGATTTCACTGTGCTCAGGAAACAAAGCCTTAAAAAAAAAAAAAAAACCCACACTCACAGAGTTGGGTGGAAGTTGAACATGCAATCCAAACTTGGCTAATTACAGTCACCAGGAAATTTCTACTACAGTTAAAGGAGAAGCTACTAATCAAATGAGTTCAATAAGCTGGGAACACATAGTTCCTGAGCTACTAAGGCAACCATGCCTTTTACCTAATGGAAGCTTATGAGATATAGAGAGGAGTTAATTTTGGTTTCAGCATTGTTGTTACTCAGCAAATATGAAACAATATTTGAGGTAAAATTTTATGCCCTCTTTCAGCACATTTATTCTCTTACAAACAGTTGAGAATAGTCAATTACTTAAAATTGTTAATGCTAGAATCAGAGCATTTGCATTAAAGATAACAAAATTCATAATGAAATTAAACCAGTGTGGTATCGATAAAGAACAGAGATAAAAATAAAAAAAAACAGACTGTAGAACCCCCGTGGTATGCTGGAAAAACTGTTCAACAATCTACTGTCAAAATAATTTGGACACCCATCCAAAACATAAAAAAAATACCAGATGGTTAGTTAGTTCAAGAAAAATATTAGAGCATAAATAAGGAGAGGTAAACAGAGTATTTGTTTTCTGAAATGGGAAGGAAGAACAAAAAGCAATTTCAAAATTTTCCATATCATCAATTCAATGAACACAAATTAAAATAACTGGATTTCATGACACCGTATGAGCTTAAATTTTCCTTTGCTAAATGTTTTAAAGTTTTTGATTAAATGAATATTCCAATGCATTCTTGAGAATAAGTTTAAAGTTTCCTGAGAAAAGCTTCTTAGGTATGTTCCATAACTTACAATTGTATATATAACTCAACTCAGTAATTCCACTTTCAGGAATTTTCAAGATAGTTACCATTAAAACATAGGTCTTAGCAGGTTTTTTTAATTGTTTTAAATTATGTTAATAAGTGTTATTACAGTTACATTATGACATTATTTTTAATAAAAAATACTAAGTGTTCATCTATGGCAAATTGATAAATTATGACAGTGTAATGTGTGGATTACTATGCATTTATTTTCACTTAAAATATATGATAAAGTATGCTTAAGAATTATCATTTAGTGATAACTGCAAAGTCTAAAACATCATTGTAGAATTATTCACATTTTATATTGCTATATTGTGGGAAATATAGACAGTGATTGTTTCTGTGAAAAACCTCATTATTGCCATTAATTTTTATTTTCAGAGTATTTCCGATGGTGAACATGTATTCCCTTTACATGAGAATGAACCCACATTCTAAAATAATAAAAAATAATTGCTTAAATGTCTGCAGTTAGGTGGATACACTTACCATGAGGATGACAAGCTACTCAGATTTCTCATTCTTAAATGACAGGTAAAAGTCCTGCAAAGGTTTCCTTTAAAATATTCTCAAAAAAGTACATGTAATTAACATGGAATGCCTACTAGAAAATGAAAAACAAAACTAGTCATATTTCTAGAACAACAGTATTTCTATGTTGTTTGTGAAAGTAACTGGAGAATCCAGTTGTTTTACTTTATACTATGTAATTTATAACTGAAGCAAAATCATAAATGATATTTTAACAAAATAATTTCATGCTCTGTATTAAGTTACTATTTTTTGCTATAAAAAATTCTCACATTTGGGGTTTAAGCAACAGAAATTTCTTGTAGAGTTTTGGAGGAAGAAGCCCAAATTGGGTTTCATTAGTCTATATTTAATTTATCCTCAGGCCTTTGCTCCTTCTGAAAGCTCTAAGAGATGTTTCTTTGCCTTTCCAACTTCTAAAAAGCTGTCTGAATTCCTTGACTTATTTCCCCCATATTTCTCTGACCTCCGCTTCTGTTGTCACTTCTCTATCTTTTGTACCTTTTATCACATTGCTTTCTCTTTCTGCTTCCAGTTTGACAAAACATTCTTTCACTCTGGTCCTGCTGCTATCCTTCTAAAAGGACCATTATGATTACGTTAGGCTCACACTAATAACACTAGGTAATTTCCCCATTTCAAAAAATCTTAACTTACTCCCATCTACAAGGCCTCCTTTACCTTTAAAGCCAAATATTCACAGGGTCCAGAATTAGGGTTGGACATGTTTTGGGGCTATATCTTAACCTATCACACACTCATTGAAGATTTATATTAATTTGGAGGATCAATTAAAATAGCTCTTTTGTGGGTAAGCTAATGGTCTGGCATTTATCATCAATTTTTTCTCTACACACAATATATGAGTCATTCCTGGTTAAATTCATGACAATTCCAGATGGTGAATAAACACATACAACGGCTTTAGTAGATAAATTGAGAGTAAATAGCTTTTATATATTTGAATTCAATGATATCAATAAAATGGTGCACATAAGTTACCATCACGGGTCAGAAAAATCAATTACATATATCAACATTTATTTACATATCATTTTGAACATCATCTTAAAGATCTGCAAGACATAGCATTCTAAATACATAACATATATACAATTAAATTTTTATGGTTAGAAAATATGTTTATATAATTTAGTATTCAAGCAAAAGTTCTTAGGGTTAAATGAAAAATTTGTACATAGAGCCAAGAAAAAAAAATCTATGCAATTAGTCAATCTCAATGTTTACCCCAGTCTTCTCTGAATTCACAGAGATTTAGGTGATGTACATAGCCTTCCTTTTGCAAATTTTGAAGTCCATAGTATGGTTAATTATTTTTAAAAGTGTTTCTATATTAGGGTAGGAAGAGAATCATTCTGAATGCCCCCAGCTGTCATAAATAGCCTTAATTTATTTAAATAGCCATTGTTTCCTTATGTGTACATGTGTCCTTTAACCCTGATCTAGTTAAGAGACCAGTAATATTAACTTGGGTGACAGATAGGCAATTTCAGTCAATTCTCTTAGTAAGAAACTGTCTCTAGGAATCCAAGCTTTGGAAACAAAGTTAAGGGAACAAAAAAACATTATATTAATATTTTTGTATTAAAATGTATACATAAATACCTGGAATTTATGCTAAGAAGCAATATATGTATTTGATATTTTGTATATTTAAAATTTGTATAAATTAATGAAATAATCCCACACTTTGTAGGTGTTTTACTTGACACTGAATTCCTTTGATAGTTGCAAAATAGTTGTATTTTTTATTATGTCATCAGAAAATTAAAAATTCTGGGGCAACAGGGTGGCTGAGTCAGTTAAGCATCTGACTTTGGCTCAGGTCATGGTCTCAGGATTCATGAGTTTGAGCCCCACGTCGGGGTCTGTGCTGACAGCTCGGAGCCTGGAGCCTGCTTCAGATCCTGTGTCTCCCTCTCTCTCTCTGCCCCTCCTCTGCTTGTGCTCAGTCTCTCTCTCCAAAAAATAAACATTAAAAACATTTAAAAAATTAAAAATAAAATAAAATAAATAATGCTATCTCTAAAACTTAATGTAACTACTGGTTAGAATATAAAACAACTAACTAGTATTTTGATGAATTAAAATACTCATTTCTTTGTTTTTGTTAAAGTTATTTGCTTAAATATAACTGAACCTCAGATTAAATGTATTTGTTTAGCTATACCTTTTGCCTCCCATTTAATAGCAAGGAACAATATTCCCAGCAACTTATTCCTATAATACTCTCATAATAGAAAGTGTGAAGTTGAGTTAGATTAGCAGTGATTATTGTTTTAAATAAATTCAAGTTACTTAATTTTGGGGAACTGTGAATACAGATTTATTAGAAAATATAAAAATATATAGTTATCAAAGAACCCATATACAGGAAATAAATTTCAGCAAGTTTATTCTGTATACGTATTTATACTTTTATTATCAAATATATACATTTGCTAAGCTGAATTTTCTTGAGTTACTATAATGTATATTGTTTGAAAGAACAGAAAATCATGTAATGAGTTACACAATATAGGTATTCCATTTGTCTTTTTTTTTTGTCAAAGATTGAGCCCTCTCAGATTGAGAATCTTTAGCAATAGTATAACTGTTTATTATAAAATATTTAGGTTTAAAAATGATAAAGGTCATTGTCACAATAAAACAAAAGATTAAGCATATAAAAACAATTATTTCCAAGATAACTCTATTCTTAATTATTTTTGTAAACATAATAAAGAAATTTTTTTCTTTACAATATTAAAACAATATTTATCAATCTTCCTGCAAGTATTTTTGTTTCATTTCATTAAAAAGGATTGTACTGATTTTACTTATAAGCAGTACAATATAATAGCACTGATTTCACTAACTCATGATACATAATGATGTCTATGGTATTCCAAGTGCTGTCCTCTGTGCTGAATATTCAGGTTTGAACACATCTTAAACAGTATTCCCTAGAGTTATTATTCAAATAAGTGAGAGGGAATTAATAACACACGAGTGGATAAGAAAATGATGGAGGAGAATAAAATAGAATCATTTGAGAATATTTTACTAGGTGACCACTTTAGGATACATAAAATGCCATTGTTGAGTTCACAGGTGTCTGAATGATCAGAAAGAGGCTGAGAATACCTGGATTAGGGACGGATCTAAGGACAAAGAACACCTCACACAATGCATATAAAACAGGAATGACCTTTATGAAGCCAAGAAAACAGGAGAATGCCAGAGGCTAGAGCCTAGTGAGTCAAAAAGTAGTAACATATACAGCAAAGATGCAGGCTAATGGAAAAAAAAAATCCTTAAAGGTATAATTGGAAGTCATTAAACTATTTTCAGTAAGGAAGGGATGCTAACTACTATTAAAGTGCTAGAGAACAGAAAGGGAATTCAAGACAATCTCTAGATTTTTGACTTAAGCAATCATGTTGTATATTAGTGCTGTTTAATGGAATGAAAATCAATAAGTAAGAATCAATTGGGATAGGAAAAAAAACCTCACTTCTCATATCAGTTTCAGATGACATCCACGGGAGATATTAAGAAGGCATACCTATATGAAAGTTTGATGTTTCAGCATACAAAACCCCCAAATCTTAGTAGCTAAGTCAAACATTTATTTCTTCATCACATTACATAAAGTTACAGGTTTCCTTGGTCTTTGCTGTGCTAGTTGGACTCAGTTGGCCTCAGCAGGGCTCTACGGGGCAACATGTGCCTTCTAATTATTTCTGGGTCCCCAGCTGAAGGAACATTCAGAATATGGGGAATGATTTTTTTCCTGGCAAATAACAAATATCTCAAAGGTAGGATGGACAGAGACAAACTACATAATTATACATAAAGTCTCTGCTCAAGAACAGCTTATATACTATGTTTGTTCAGATTTCATTTTTCCTAGCAAGCCATGTAGCAAGTCCAAAGTCAATGAAATGAAGTATAATCTTACTACTCAAAATGATGGCAACTGAACAGACAATACTTAATTGCTAAATGTGATAAAACTTAACATACTGAGAGACATTATATTTTCCCTTTATCACTGAGATACATAATTCGTACTTATTTATTGAATATATAAAATCTAGGCATTTTAGGTGCACTTTTTTCCCTAAATGGTAGTATATGGGACAAGTTGCTATCTGAAAAATTTTTTTTAATCAACTGCTATTTACCTTACTAATTCATAATTGCCATGTTCATGACCCTGACTTTCACTGGCTCAGAAACTGGACTATTAGAGAATCCCTGATATAATCAGGAGGTGCTATCTCACAGGAAAATCCACACACATTTCAATGGTTAGATTTCCTGTTAAACTGTGCTTGAGAAGCATAAACACAGAACATGATGAATCTGTTGAATGATTTTTAAAGTCTTTAGCAACTAGTAGCCTGGAAAACACAGATCTGTATCTTATAATACATTCTTAGTGAATACTGTTCCCTCTGTGACCTTTCTACTGGAAACTAACCTTTCGAACTGACACATTCATGTGTCACATTCATATGTTCTATTCATATGTTTATATATCATATCAAACTTGGGCTCTGGGGCCATTATGATTCCTCAGAGTCACTTTATTTATCTCTGTTCTCAAACCCTACAAGTTCATCCAGTCTTCTTGAAATTTATGTCTGGTGTAATGTATGTTGTTGGGGGTGCCATGGTAAGTGATGCAGATGTGACTCAAAATTGTCTTGATATATATTAGGGTTTACAGTTTAACACTACCAATACACCCAAGCCCTAAGCACTCTTCTAGAGGAAAGGAATGCAACTTCACAAAAGAGTTTGCTATCAATCACTAAAATAAACTGGGTTTTAAAAACTCTTACCCAGTACTAATGCCATGCTTGAGAAATGTATTCCAATCCATTTTAGAATAATTATAGCATCTCTCTCTCTCTCCCCACAGATAAATGAGATAGGTAGATAGAAGAAACAAAGGCAGATTGACTGACAGATGGACAGACAGAGGTGACTGGGTGGTTCAGTTGGTTGAGCATCCAACTCTTGATTTAGCTCAGTTAATGATCTCATGGTTCTTGAGTTCAAGCCCTTTGTCAGGCTCTGAGCTGATGGTGTGGAACATGCTTGAGATTCTCCATCTCTCTCTGCCCCTCACTGGCACACACTCACACTCTCTCTCTCTCTCTTAAAAATAAATATTTTTTTTAAAAAAAGGCAGATGAAAGAGGGAAGGGAAGGAAAGGGAGGAAGTAAAAAGATGGGTAGACACATCTCCCTAGGAAATAACTAATCTGTGCTAACTAGAAGGATGTCTTTTCTTCAACTTGAAGTTTTCAAAATTTTTTATATTGTCTCTATCACCTCTTCTTGGTTGAAAAAAGAAATAAAAAAGAAAGAAATACATTTTTTAAATTGGCAAATGAAAATAGAAACTGATTTTAAGATCCTGGCATTATGCACAAGTTCTCAGTATAATTTCCTATTATTTCCCTGTCATTTCCAATAGTTTACTATTGCTGCTATAATAAATTACCACAAAAGCAATGGCTTAAAATAATAGAAATGCATTATCATATTGTTCTGAACTTCAGAAATTCAAAATGAGTATCAGTGGACTCAAAACAAAATTATAGCACTGCTATTTTGCTCTAAAGGCTTGAAGGGAGAATCTGTTCCCTTGCCTTTTCTACCTTCTAGAAACCACATAAATTCCTTGGTTTGTGGTCATTACCTCTTTCAAGGCAATGACCAGTCAACTCACTCTCATGTGGCACCATTCTGACACTGGATATCCTGTTTTCCTGCCTTGTGATCACATGATGGAGCTTGGTAATCCAGGAAAATTCCTCTTATCAAGAATCTTAATTAATATGCAAAATCCTTTTGCCATGTAAAGTAATATATTTGCAGGTTCCATGAATCAGTATACAGACATCTTGGACAGGGGCATTATTCTGCCGACTACATCTGTCTTTTAAACGAGTATCAGGAAACGAATATTCAAATTATTTCTCTTCAAATGTAGCTGAAAAACAATTATAAACACAATACCAAAGGCACAATACAAGAAAGAAATACTTGATAAGTCGGGATTCATTAAAATTAAAAATTTCTGTTCTGTGAAAGATACTATCAAGAGAATGAAAACACAAGCCAGAGATGGAGAGGAAGTATTTGCAAAAGAACATACCTGATAAAGGACTATTATCCATAATATACAAAGAACTCAAAATTCGACAGAAAAAAAAAAAGAAACACCTAACAACCTAGTTAAAAAATGCACCAGAAACTTTAAGAGATACCAAGCTAAAGAAGATACATAGATGGCAGATAAGCATGTGAAAAGATTTTTCACATCACTTGTCATCAGGGAAATGTAAATTAATAGTGAGAAAACTCTGCACACCTATCGTATTCATCCAAACCCAGAACTCTAACAACAAATGCTGGTGAGTATGTGAAGCAATGGGAACTCTCATTTATTTCTGGTAGCAATGAAAAATAGCACAGCCACTTTGGCAGATAAATTGGCAGTTTTCTACAAAGTTATACGTACTCCTCCTATCAGTCAGAAATCTTTTTCCTTGGCTTTTATCCAAATGAGTTGGAAAGGTATGCACACAAAAACCTGCATGCAGATGTATAAAGAAGCTTTATTCATAATTTCCAAAGCTTGGAAGCAATCTGTCTTTTTAGTAGGTTGATGGAAAAACTGATATATCCAGACAATGGAAAATATTCAACACTAAACAGAAATGAGCTATCAAACCAAGAAAAGACATGGAAGAACTTTACATGAATATTACTAAGAGAAGCCAACCTGTAAAGGGTACATTCTGTTTGATTCCAACTATATGGAATTCAAGAAAAGGCAAACTATGGAGACAGTAAAATAATAATAAATAAGTAAGTGGTTGCCAAGGGCTAGGGAGGGGAGAGGAATGGATTGTTGTAAAGCAGAATTTTTAGGACAGTAAAACAACTCTTATGTTACTGTAATAGTGGATACATGTCATTTTACTTTTGCCCCAAACCATAGAACGTACAACACCAGAAATGAACCCTAGGGTAAACTATGGACCCTGGATGATACTGCTGTGTCAATGTTGGTTTATCCTTGCTTTAAAAAAACATTATGATGAGTGACGTTTATAGGGGAAGGCTATGCATGTGTGTGGTCAGTGATATGCAGGTAATCTCTATATCTTCCACTCAATTTCACTGAGAACCTAAAACTACTCTAAAAAATAAAGCATACTAAAAAATACATTTTAAAAAACCAAGTAAATTCAATTTGACTTACTAGGATTGTATTCAGTCCAACTCCACAAATACCTTCAGTATTGTATTGTGCCAGATATTATTATAGGTATTAATAATTTCAAGTATTAACAGTAGGAATGACACAATTCTTTCCAGCACACTGTTTGCAAATAGTATTTTTAGCTTTCTGTTTAGTCCAAGATAGCTTCTAATTCTATTCATAATATTAAGCCAATTACACTGAAATTATATGTCATTTCCTTTCTTCTGACCATGTTATTAGTACTTCTATAATCAAGTTCTATTATTCTTTTCTTCAAAATCCAGATTAAATACTTTCTCCTCTGTGTTACTTTACCTGGTCATCCTGGCTATACTAAGTTGTTTCTCCTGTGATTTCACAGATCACTTGTCTTTTATATCTGCTATTATATGATATATATTTATTGATGTAAATAGTCTGTCTCCCACTGACTGAGGACTCCTGGAAGCGGAAAGCATATCATACTTATCTTTGTAATGCCTGTAACTTGCATACAGGCTAGCAATGAATGATATGTGCTCAATAAACACTATTCATTAAGTAAATAATTAAAGACATGACTGAATCACAGATTAGTAATTAAGAAAAAAGACATATATTGTAGGCTGATTAAAAAAAAACTTTTTAAATATAACCTTCACTCTTCTGCCCCCTTTTTCCATTTTTCAGGCTTTTAATATTAAGGCCACTCACAGTGGAAGTTTTACATTGATACTTTAGTCTCTCCAGGTGATCATACATGTAGTAGTTTTATCGAAAAGCAGTTGGTTCTATATTTCTGGGAGTCATTCTGAGAGTCTTCACCCAGGAGTTTTTGTGCAGAAAGTCTTGAACAGTCATTTTCATGTCAACTATTATACTCTGCAGTTTTTTTTCAATAAGTGACTCTGGACTGATTCCTTTTGTTCTCTAAGTATCATCAATTTTAAAGGAATCCATTATAACTAGATGGCATTCATGTTATTTAAATATCTGCTGACAGTCAAAGACTTATTTCTATTCCATCATGCCACTTTTGTTCATTCAATGCTTGCTGAAATTTATCTGAGATTCCTCGGGAAAAGTAATTTAAAATTTTCATCTTAGTCTTTGCTCCTGAGTTAAGAAATAAAAGTAAAAAATGCAAAGGATATAAATTAAATGTTAAGACTCCAGTTGTAATTTCAGAATAAGATTACAATATTAAAATTGCAACATTGAGCTTAATATATGTTCACATTCGGATATAAGTAAACAATGGAATTTTCTTGCTACCAGTAAAACCCTTTCTTGTACTCCATTCTGGCATCTTTGTTATCTCCTTATGTAGCTGGACCCTGATATTAAGAATCATACTGCTGTCAAACAGGAAAGTGAGTTAGCTTCCTGTATCTTTTCGTGACTTGACAGTAAAGTCTACTTTAAAAAAATCAGAGACACAAGTGTGAGAGAGAGACTTGTTTAGATGGTATGCATCATATTTAAACAGTCATCTCATTAAGACAACAAACTGAGGAAGAGCTGCTCTTGAGTACCAGGAAGAGTTCTTTTCACTGCAGGGCTTACATATATATATGCATATGTATACTCAAGCAATAGAGTTATTTGTTCTTAACATTCCCTCTAAAGGAAGAGAATTCTTATTTTAATTCAGCCAGGTTATTTACACAAATATTACTCACAAGTAATAACACATAAAATTATATAGGTGCCAGGGCACTTTTGTAGATCACCACCAAGTTCTCGTACCAAACAATTTCTTGTATTATTAACAATTCATCACTCTTTGACTTTAAAGTCCAAAATGTTAAATTGCAGGACAAACCAACATATTACTCAAAAAGGTACATGTGTGTGTGTGTGTGTGTGTGTGTGTGTGTGTGTGTGTGTGTGTGTGTGTGTTTAATGTACTTAAATCCAGAACATTCTTTGCTTTGGTTGGAAAATTGGACAATAAACTGTCTTACGGGGCCACCTTACCATATAACTTCAGGGAGCACACCTTTGAGGTCAAGTTAGCATAAACACAGGTTTTACCCCTTTCAGTTTGGCAATATTGCTCACATACTGCCCACATGAAAATTGAGGGAATCCTTCAGGAAAACGCTGACTAAAATGACAGAGTTGGATACATGCCAACCTCAACTTTTAAATAAGTCCAAAGAATCCTACAATCATCAGAATTTTCTGTATATTGATTTTTCTAAATTCCAGAATCATGAGGTATGATTCTTAACCCTTTACTTAATGTTCAAATTTTAAAAATCAGAAAACATTAGGCCTGTGAATTATTGCCATAAGACACTGGCTTTGTTTAGATCTAACACATTTCTCAGTAGAGATGGGAGGATACTGAGATAGACATACAGCCAGGGGGATCCTTAGATGATGCTTCTTTATAGAACTTAAATTTGGAAGAAATCCTAGAATGCTTTCACCTTGTACATAGTCCTATTATTTTTATTCCTTTCTAGAGTGCTCTTAGCTATTTTTACAAGCTTATATTTTCAGAAAATCTGCATTTAAAAATGTGTAAAAGTAGGACTGGCTATCTTTACCCACTCTCTAAGTTATTATTTTGAGTGAGATCACATTTAATTCATAGAATGATTTACAAATAACTGATATTATGAAGTTATCCTATCTATTGACATCATATGACTTTCTACTAACTCAAATGTTTCTTTCCATAACTTAATAGTTTTTAAGGTTAACGTGCTTACTTATTAATGTGTTCCCTTATTTTTCACATTTGTCTATAAACCACTTATTAGGTGTATTTCTTGTTAGTATATTTTATTGCTATTGAAGCAGGATCTCTTTTTATTACTATAATTTGTATATAGGTATACTCTAAATTTTTATGATTACCTGACAAAAATGGCTTTTTATAAGAATAGATGTATTTTTCATTTCTCTTTAGTTTTCTAAGTATATGTCATTAAGAAATTATTCAAATTTTATCCTTAAATTTGTTTTCCAAAACTTTAAAATAATTTTTCTATGCAGATCATTACATAAGATTTCTTGAAAATATGCTTTTCCCAACTATCAATTTCATTGTATTTATTATTTTTATTTCAGAGTTATTTTCCTTATTTTAGAAGTGTATAGGGGCGCCTGGGTGGCGCAGTCGGTTAAGCATCCGACTTCAGCCAGGTCACGATCTCGCGGTCCGTGAGTTCGAGCCCCGTGTCGGGCTCTGGGCTGATGGTTCAGAGCCTGGAGCCTGTTTCCGATTCTGTGTCTCCCTCTCTCTCTGCCCCTCCCCCGTTCATGCTCTGTCTCTCTCTGTCCCAAAAATAAATAAATGTTGAAAAAAAAAAGTAGTATATATTTACAATTTAATGCTTCTGCATCACCAAATGCACATAAGAAAGTTTTCATTGTTTTTGATCCTCAGTATTTTCAGTTTGATTTGTATAAAACAACTACTTAAGCACTTCCAGAAATTTTGGGGAAAGATGACCACTTCAACTTTCCCTGCACTCCTGCCCCATGTGTTCACCACCAATCAATCATAGTAACTTTATCTGATAATTGAGATTAAAACATGCATGTGCATCCTTCATATCTCCTTCTCTTTGATAAATACTTAATTACTCTTTCCATAGGTCATAATAAAGATGAATTAAGAAAAGTCTCTTGCATTGGGAGTAATAGCCTTGCAGTAGGCTGGATATGAGTCATTAGTTCTGGAACACAAAGGATTTCAAAATCTAAGCATGAGAAAATAGTTGAAAGCCTGATTTCAGCTGTATATCTAAGTTGTGGTTCCTATCATCAGATACCATCAAAACCAGAATTTGATTCTTACCTAATACCCACATTTATTTCTCACAGTATTGGAAGGCATGTAAGAAGGGCTTTGACAGGAGAGGGGAAGACGGTGGTGTAGGAGGACGCTGGGCTCACTGCATCCTGCTGATTGCTTAGATTCCACCCACATCTGCCTAAATAACCCAGAAAACCATGGAAGACTAGCTGAACGGACTCTCTGGAGCCAAGCATAGACAAGAGGGTATGAAGGGCAGGGAGGCGGTGTGTGCTACACAGACTGGCGGGAGGGAGCCAGGGCAGTGGAGGGGCAGCCCGCCCAGCAAAGCAGAGCCCCCCCCCCGAGTCTGGCTTGCAAAACCAGAGGGGTCTGACTGCTTGAGTTCTGACAGCCAGTGGGACTTAACATCTGGAATGTTAAAAGCCAACAGCTCTGCTCTCGGAGAGCAGGGAGGGTGAGAGGACACCAGGAGGGAGAGTTGTTGAACCCACGAAGACAGAGCTCAGCTCAGCAGGGGAACAAAGGCACTGGCAAGTGCCATCTTCCTCTCCCATCCCCCAGCCAAAATTCCAAGGGAACGAGTTCCCGTCACTGAACTTGCTTGCACCCAACAGGCAAACGCCCAATGCTGTGCTTCTGTGGATCCATCCCTCCGACAGGTCTGCCTCCCTCCCACTGCTACAGAGCCCCTCATGCAGGGGACCACCAACAGCAAAGCGAGCTAAGCCTGCCCCTCCGCCCCTGTGCACCTTGCGGATCCACCCCAACTAACACACCAGATCCCATCGAAGCAGCACCACAAGCCTGTCAGTGTGCAAGTAGCCCAGACAGGGGCCACACCACTCCACAGTGAGTCCTGCCCCTGGAAGAGGGGAAGATAAGGTACACACCACTCTGACTGTGGCCCTAGCGGTGGGCTGGGGCAGACATCAGGTCTGACTGCAGCCCTGCCCACCAGCACAAGTTCCTCCAGACAGCACCGGGGAAGTGCCCTGTAGTTTGGGGTCACCCCAGGGACTACCCAAAATGGCGAGACAGAAGAATTCTCCTCAAAAGAAACTCCAGGAAGTATCAACAGCTAACAAATTTAGCAAAAACAATTTAAGCAATATAACGGAACAAGAATTTAGAATAATAGTCATAAAATTAATCACTGGATTTGAAAAAAAGCATAGAGGACAGAAGAGAATCTATTGCTACAGAGATCAAGGGACTAATAAATAGTCATGAGGAGCTAAAAAAAATACTATAAATGAGATGCAAAATAAAATGGAGGCAGCCATAGCACGGATTGAAGAGGCAGAGGCAAGAGTAGGTAAATTAGAAGATAAAATTATGGAAAAAGAGGAAGCTGAAAAAAAGAGAGCCAAAAAAATCCAGGAGTATGAGGGCAGACTTAGAGAACTAAGTAATGCAATCAAATGGAACAATATCTGTATCCTAGGAATTCCAGAAGAGACAGATAAAGGGGCTGAAGGTGTATTTGAACAAATCATAGCTGAGAACTTCCTGATCTGGGGAATGAAAAAGGCACTGAAATCCAAGAGGCACAGAGAACTCCTTTCAGACCTAACTTGAATCAATCTTCTGCACAACATATCATAGGGAAACTGGCAAAATACAAGGATAAAGAGAAAATTCTGAAAGCAGTTAGGGATAAACAGGTTCTAACTTAGAAAGGTAGACCCATAAGACTAGTGGCAGACCTATCTACTGAAACTTGGCAGGCCAGAAAGGAATGGCAGGAAATCTTTAATGTGATGAACAGAAAAAATGTGCAGCCGAGAATCCTTTATCCAGCAAGTCTGTCATTCAGAATAGAATGAAAGCTAAAGGTTCTCCCAAACAAAAACTGAAGGAATTCATCACCACTAAAACAGCCCTACAAGATATTCTGAGGGGGGATTCTGTGAGTGAAATGTTGCAAGGACCACAAAGTACCAGAGACATCACTACAAGCATGAAACCTACACACATCACAGTGACTCTAAACCCGTATCTTTCAATAATAACACTGAATGTAAATGGAGTAAATGCTCCAACCGAAAGACACAGAGTATCAGAATGGATTAAAAAACCAAGACCCACCTATTTGCTGTCTACAAGAGACTCATTTTGGACCTGAAGACACCTTTAGATTGTAAGTGAGGAGATGGAGAAAAATCTATCATGCTACTGGAAGTCAAAAGAAAGCTGGAGTAGCCATACTTACATCAGACAAACTAGACTTTAAATTAAAGGCTGTAACAAGAGATGAAGAAAGGCATTGTACAATAATTACAGGGTCTATCCATCAGGAAAAGCTAACAATTATAAATGTCTATGCACCAAATACAGGAGCCCCCAAATATATAAAGCAATTAATCACAAACATAAGCAACCTTATTGATAAGAATGTGGTAATTACAGTGAACTTGAATACCCCGCTTACAGAAATGAATAAATCATCTATACATAGGATCAATAAAGAAACAAGGGTCCTGAATGATATACTGGATCAGATGGACTTGACAGATATATTTAGAACTCCGCATCCAAAAGCAACAGAATATACTTTCTTCTCAAGTGCACATGGAACATTCTCCAAGATAGATCATATACTGGGTCACAAAACAGCCCTTCATAAGTATAAAAGAATTCAGATCATAAAAAGCACACTTTCAGACCACAATGCGATGAAGCTTGAAATCAACCACAAGAAAAAGTCTGGAAAACCTCCAAAAGCATGGAGGTTAAAGAACACCCTACTAAAGAATGAATGGGTCAACCAGGCAATTAGACAAGAAATTAAAAAATATATGGAGGGGCACCTGGGTGGTGCAGTCGGTTAAGCGTCCGACTTCAGCCAGGTCACCATCTCGCGGTCCGTGAGTTCGAGCCCTGCGTCGGGCTCTGTGCTGATGGCTCAGAGCCTGGAGCCTGTTTCTGATTCTGTGTCTCCCTCTCTCTCTGCCCCTCCCCGTTCATGCTCTGTCTCTCTCTGTCCCAAAAATAAATTAAAAAAACGTTGAAAAAAATATATGGAAACTAATGAAAATGAAAATACAACAATCCAAATGCTTTGGGATGCAGCGAAGGCAGTCCTGAGAGGAAAATACATTGCAATCCAGGCCTATCTCAAGAAACAGGAAAAATTCCAAATACAAAATCTAACAGCACGCCTAAAGGAAATAGAAGCAGAACAGCAAAGGCAGCCCAAACCCAGCAGAGGAAGAGAAATAATAAAGATCAGAGCAGAAATAAACAATATAGAATCTAAAAAAACTGTAGAGCAGATCAATGAAACCAAGAGTTGTTTTTTTGAAAAATTAAACAAAATTGATAAACCTCTGGCCAGGCTTCTCAAAAAGAAAAGGGAGAAGACCCAAATAGATAAAATCATGAATGAAAATGGAATTATTACAACCAATCCATCAGAAATACAAACAATTATCAGGGAATACTATGAAAAATTATATGGCAACAAACTGGACAACCTGAAAGAAGTGGACAAATTCCTAAATACCCACAAGCTTCCAAAACTCAAATGGGAAGAAACAGAAAATCTGAAGAGACCCATAACCAGCGAGGTAATTGAAATAGTTATCAAAAATGTCCCAACAAATAAGAGTCCAGGACTCCCTGGGGAATTCTACCAGACATATAAAGCAGAGATAATACCAATCCTTCTCAAGCTGTTCCAAAAAAATAGAAAGGGAAGGAAAACTTCCAGACTCATTCTATGAAGCCAGCATTACTTTGATTCCTAAACCAGACAGAGACCCAGCAAAAAAGAGAACTACAGGCCAATATCCCTGATGAATATGGATGCAAAAATCCTCAGCAAGATACTAACAAAACAAATTCAACAGCATATAAAAAGAATTATTCACCATGATCAAGTGGGATTCATTCCTGGGATGCAGGGCTGGTTCAACATTTGCAAATCAATCAACGTGATACATCACATTAATAAAAGAAAAGATAAGAACCATATATCCTGTCAATCGATAAGAAAAAGCATTTGACAAAATTCAGCATTCTTTCTTAGTAAAAACCCTCAAGAAGCCGGGATAGAAGGAACATACTTAAACATCATAAAAGCCATTTATGAAAAGCCCACAGCTAATATCATCCTCAAAGGGGAAAAACTGAGAGCTTTCTCCCTGATATCAGGAACATGACAGGGATGCCCACTCTCACTGCTGTTGTTTAACATAGTGTTGGAAGTGCTAGCATAACAATCAGACAACAAAAGGAAATCAAAGGCATCAAAATTGGCAAAGACGAGGTCAAGCTTTCACTTTTTGCAGATGACATGATATTATACATGGAAAACCTGATAGACTCCATCAAAAGCCTAGAACTGATACATGAATTCAACAAAGTCGCAGGATACAAAATCAATGTGTACAGAAATCAGTTGCATTCTTATACACTAATAATGAAGCAACAGAAAGACAAATAAAGAAACTGGTCCCATCCACAACTGCACCAAGCACCATAAAATACCTAGGAATAAACCTAACCAAAGATGTAAAAGATCTGTATGCTGAAAACTATAGAAAGCTTATGGAGGAAATTGAAGAAGACACAAAGAAATGGAAAAACATTCTGTGCTCATGGACTGCAAGAATAAATATTGTTGAAATGCCAATACTACCCAAAGCAATCTACACATTCAATGCAATCCCAATCAAAATTGCACCAGCATTCTTCTCAAAGCTAGAACAAGCAATCCTAAAATTTGTATGGAACCACAAAAGACCCCGAATAGCAAAAGTAATATCCAAGAAGAAGACCAAAGCAGGAGACATCCCAATCCCAGACTTTAGCCTCTACTACAAAGCTGTCATCATCAAGACAGCATGGTATTGGCACAAAAACAGACACATAGGCCAATGGAATTGAATAGAGACTCCAGAATTAGACCCACAAACGTATGGCCAACTCATCTTTGACAAAGCAGGAAAGAATATCCAATGGAAAAAAGACAGCCTCTTTAACAAGTGGTCCTGGGAGAACTGGACAGCAACATGCAGAAGGATGAAACTAGACCTCTTACACCATTCACAAAAATAAACTCAAAATGGATAAAGGACCTTAATGTGAGACAGAAAACCATCAAAACCCTAGAGGAGAAAGCAGGGAAAAACCTCTCTGACCTCAGCCACAACAATTTCTTACTTGACACACCTCCAAAGGCAAGGGAATTAAAAGCAAAAATGAACTATTGGGACCTCATGAAGATAAAAAGTTTCTGCACTGCAAAGGAAACAATCAATAAAACAAAAAGGCAACCAACGGAATGCGAAAAGATACTTGCAAAGGGCGTATCAAAGGGCTAGTATCCAAAATCTATAAAGAGCTCACCAAACCTCACACCCGAAAAGCAAATAATCCAGTGAAGAAATGGGCAGAAAACATGAATAGACACTTCTCTAAAGAAGACATCCAGATGGCCAACAGGCACATGTAAAGATGCTCAACGTCGCTCCTCATCAGGGAAATACAAATCAAAACCACACTCAGATACCACCTCACACCAGTCAGAGTGAACAAATCAGGAGACTAGAGATATTGGAGAGGATGTGGAGAAACGGGAAGCCTCTTGCACTGTTGGTGGGAATGCAAACTGGTGCAGCCACTCTGGAAAACAGTGTGGAGGTTCCTCAAAAAATTAAAAATAGACCTACCCTTTGACCCAGCAATAGCACTGCTAGGAATTGAACCAAGGGATACAGGAGTACTGATGCATAGGAGCACTTGTATCCCAATGTTTATAGCAGCACTTTCAACAATAGCCAAATTATGGAGAGAGTCTAAATGTCCATCAACTGATGAATGGATGGAATACTACTTGGCAATGAGAAAGAATGAAACATGGCCTTTTGTAGCAATGTGGATGGAACTGGAGTGTGAGGCTAAGTGAAATAAGCCATACAGAGAAAGACAGATACCATATGTTTTCACTCTTATGTGTATCCTGAGAAATTTATCAGAAGACCATGGGGGAATGGAAGGAAAAAAGAAAGAAAGAGAGGGAGAGAGCCAAACCATAAGAGACTCTTAAAACCTGAGAATAAACTGAGGGTTGATGGGGGGGGTGGAGGGAGGGGAAAGTGGGGAAGGGCATTGAGGAGGGCACCTATGATGAGCACTGGGTGTTGTATGGAAACTAATTGGACAATAACATTAAAAAAAAAGAAGTGCTGTGACAGCAATTTCATAACAGCTATAACACAATGTGACTGGCTAGAGCCTTTGGAGAAAATACAGAGACAACTGTAATTAGTAGAAGTTAAAGCTTCTGTTAGAACCAGGGTGGATTTAGTTTCTATGTCAACCATGGACCATTGTGATTCTAACCTTTACTAATCAGTCATTGATACCTGAAAGTAGGTAGTAGATATCTATGGCTATTTCTAAGGAGCTCAGGATGCCTATCAATCTTTTTAAGACCCTCTACAGCTGATCTTGAGGCTCCTGAGCATGATTCTGAGAGGAATACTTTTGCTAGATTACCAGCAAAAGGAAGTGAATGAGCACCAATGAAGGCCAGATTCAAAATGAACAGATGTTCAGGTTAGCAGAAGTTTAGGCTTTGATGAATGCAAGTACTTTCTGCTTCTTATTCTTATGTTCACAACAAGGTCTCCAGACTGCTGGGGCTTCACACAACAGCTAACTTTCAAGTTGTTACACAGAACTTTGATTTTAAATTAGAGTGAGGAGGGGGTGGGGTGCCCCTGGGTGGCTCAGTCAGTTAAGCATTGGACGTTGGCTTAGGTCACGATCCTGTGGTTCCTGAGTTCAGAGTTCAAGCCCTGCATGGGTCTGTCTGCTGTCAGCACACAGCCCGCTTTGGATCCTCTGTCACCCTCTCTCTGTGTCTCTCCCCTGCACCAGTGTTCTCTCTCAGAAATTAAATAAATGAATAAAGTAAGTAAAGTACTGAGCATTTGTACTTAGCCACTCTAGTATTCATTTTTTCTTATTTTATACCTATTAAAGCCAGAGGCAGAACTACAGACTAACCTCTTGAATTCAAGTGCATTTTCCAGAAGTTTCCAGATTCATTGCCTAACACATAGACTTACAGACCCTGTATTTTTTTTTTAACAATTAGCACTGGCCATGGCTTAGGTATTAACAAAACAAGATTGGAGGTTCCATTACAAATAACTTCCTTCTACTTAAAGATTATGGCTAATATGCAGTATATAAATACAAAGGATGTCAATATTAAAATGCAAACTTAAAAAAACCTTTCAATTTTCCTGTCTGATCAATTGTATTATACTGTGATACTTAGTTAAGTATCTGCATATTTCATCTTCTTACATTTATATTTATTTATTTACATATTTATATTATTTACATATATATTTATTATATCAAATTGTAATTGATATAATTTAATTCCTTTAATATGTACTTGTTGTTTAATTAAAACAGAGATTATGCCTACAGACTAAAGACTTAAAGAGCTAATTTATTTCCTATTAATATTTATCTTGAACAAGGTGAAACACTTAGGTGACAGTAACATAAGAATTAATTACAAAACTTCTAAAATTCAGTGCCATTATTAAGGAGCACTGTGATTTAAAAGACATGAAAAATTCTCCCAATTGACAATGAAGTGTTCTTATCATTTATCCCACTTTTAAGAGTTTTCATGCTGAATAGCATAGGAAAGAAATCTATATATTTAGTATAAGCAGTGTGTCACTTGATCTTTCTGCTAGAAAATGTTAAACTATGTGATTGCTACATTGTGCATTTCAAAATGTTAGCTAACTGTTGTTCTGGAAGACAGAAAAGAACAAAAATTGAACATTTACCGTCGAGAAATCAAGATGAGTAAACACTTATTATACTAAAATAGTGTCCAACTATACCACTATTGAAATGGCTAATGTGGAACAAAGAAAAGATAAAAATTCAGGGAAATATTTTTAAATAAATATGGTTCAACTATGTAATAAATAGTACTTTCATGCTAAAATACATATACTTTTAGGAGGGTAATGTGTTACTGTACAGATAGAAAGGGAATTTATATTTCTCCCTTGTTTGATTCAAATGAACACTAACAAATGCACACTACAAAATATCTAGTAGGACTTATGATTTATACGTGCTTTCCTGTGTTATCTATGTGAGGCAAATTGTGGCATTTAGCCTGAAATAATGTTTACAAAACGTACTGTCACATGAGGAAACAGTAAGCACTGTCTTCTCACAGGATCTGTATTTTTTTTTTACATGTATTTGTGAATTTTTACATGGGTAGACAATATCTACTTATCAAGGCAACTGGGCTTTTTCGAACAGATTAACACAGCAGTAAACATGAAGGAAACCATGGGTTGTTTCACCTGTTTCAAAGATAGACAGGGAATGTTTTAGCTATTGTTCCATCAACTGATATCTTTCCTGACAGTTGAGAAAAGAAGAATTACTCCTGGGTATTAGTTTCTTGATTCATAGCAGGATAGTTAGAGGCTTCTGCAAGATTGGTAATATGGAGAAAGACAGGAGATGTGCTGCTGTGATAGATCTAGGATTTGATGAAAAAGATTCTTATGCCTTTGCATCAGCTGAGATGGAGACATAATAAATAATTGAAGGAGACCCTAAGAAACAGTCAATGAGTTACCATCTTATCCTCAAATGTGATAAATCCATGCAAGTTAGAAATCCAAAATGCTTGCTATAAACTCATTTTGCAATCAGTATAAAGGTTTGGAACATTGCCTATATATATTTTGGTAGACTTTAATAATAGTATTATGTCATTGCTCTAATAGCCATATATGTGGTCAGAAGCCTTTCTATTACATTGAAAGCCAAGAAAATATTAATGTAATCATTTGAATGAGACTAGATTATTTGTATCATTTTTAGAGTGCCCTCCTTAATTCTACAATCAACATTTCTCCCTTTAGCCATCCTGTTGGAGACACATTTATTCTTACCTCCAGGGATAAGTATTCATTGATATAGTATAAAGAAAAGTGATAGGTTTTCTTTTTTCTACATAGAGTAACTTTTAAGGAGGGAGAGACAGAGTTGAGTTGCTAAATTAGTTTGAGGGCTGTCATAACAAAGTATCACAAAGTGGATGGCTTAAAGCAACAAAAATGTCAGCTTCACAGTTCTAGAGTCTAGAAGTCTAAGATCAAAGTGTTATGAAGGCCAAATACGCTCTAAAAACCTCTAGGGGAAGATCTTTCCTTGTCTCTCGTAGCTTCTGTTAGCCCCAGACATTCCTTGACTACAGCAGTATAAATTCCACCTCTACCTCTGTCTTCACATGGCTGTCTTCCTTTTGTCTTTGTGTTCAAATTTCTCTTTTCTTAGAAGAACCAGTCATATTGCATTAAGGGCCCACCCTTCTCCAACATGACATCATAACTAATTATGTCTGCAATAACTCTATGCTCAAAAGCAGTCACATTCTGGTGAACTGGGGATTTAGGATTCAATATACCTTTAAAGGAATACAATTAAGCTAAAACAGATCTGTTGTGAAGAAAAGGAAGAGTGAAAATGAGAAGGAAATACATTTTTGCTAAAGACACTTTCCTGAATTCTAAATGAAAATTTGTGGACATTTTCTTTTTATACAGGTTTTAACAACATTAATTTTAAAAAGTCACATTATTACCATGTTTTTTACAAAAGCTGAAATATTTCTATGTAAAAAGTATCAATTTTAAGAGCTATTTAGTCATGCCAATATCAGTGCACTGTTGGAAAAATCTGTGAATACTCCCAATTCATAGGCATCATACTGAAATCTAAAGAGGCATCTCACATCTAACTTCCTGGTTTAGGATTTACTTTTACTTTGTTTAATATCATAAATTATCTAAGCGTTTGTACCTTATATTAAATAAAATTATGTTTAGAGTGTAGCAGAAAGGGTTCTGTCCAACATTCCAGATGAAGCAGACCTCAGAGATCTACAGCAGTTATGAAAAGCAGAGACCAGATGAGGCAACGGAATGGAGTGGTTAGTTAATGTTTGTGCAACTAGATCCTTATCCCACTTTTTCAACTAAGAGTACTAGCAATCTCTGCTGGGAAGTGGAGTGGATGAATGATGAAAACCTGGACAATGGTACTCCATCCTACTTCCTTGGCAATACAGAGAAGTTCAAGCAGTGAACTGCTATGACATGGCCAAATCTTAAAATGAGTACCCTCCTAATACTAGAATCAAAATTGTGAACATCAGTCATGCCAAAGCTTGAGTGTTAGTAGATGTGAAGCTGCTAATTTGGAAAGATATACATTTTGACTCTCACTTATAACTCAAAACATTTCTGAAACTCCTCTTTTAACTTTCTTTAGATCCTTTAATATCTTTAAGTCATAATCATAAAGTTATATTTTCTTAAAGTAAAGCCACTTAGACCTCTGGAGTTAATCAAATATCATGAATGAGCTAATTTTGATGCTGAACTGAATGACCAAGCTAGACAATAGAAATGTGATAAAATGAAACTTTTCTTATGACCTAAAAACCATTTTTACTTACAATTTCTCTAACTTATAAACAATGAAGCTTGGGATAATGCTACAAAAAGGGCACTGCATACCCTTTATGAATAAGCAGTTTCAAGACATCAGAATACATGTATTATAGAAATAACAATGTCCTTATATTCATGTGTCAAATAAAGATTCCATACATCACATTAAGTCAACTTATAAGCATAAATATAAATGCACACACAGACACAGGCAAAGCAGGTTTTGAAGGGAAGGGAATTGCTTCATCAACCCATATTGTTTTGCTCCTTCCTAATCATATATATTACTATAGATAAAGGAACAATTTCAATATTAAGAAATTGTATATTCTTAACACAGTAAAAACTAATTAGACCCACAAGTGTTTCTGGACACGGCCCAAGTTTAGAGCCTGAATATCATTAGATGTATTTCAGATATTGGTAATATAATAATGCATATTTTATTAACCTCCTTCATTTTCCCCCTTTTGTTCCATTCAAAGAAATCTTATTTTATTCATGAATTTAAAAAATGCAATATCCATTTTTATTCTAAATATACTTTGAGGTATTTAGTCATGATGTTTAATGTTCATAGATCACCTTCATGTTTTTATAAGAGAAATAACTTCTAAAAGTTTCATCAAGGAATACAAAAATAATATATTTCTATATGTAAATGCCTTGAGAGTATGAACATATTCCCTAGTCACCTAACTGATGGAGAAGGATAAAGTCAGTTAATTTTACTTCTTTGGCTATTTGAATATTTCATTTAATTGCTATAATATTTTATAGAAAATAGAAATTGAATAAAATATAAAACTTTATCTTAAAGAATATTTCAACTGATTAAATTCCACACTATGTATGCAATTTTATCTATCGATATAAAATATGTATGAATATATATATGCCCACATACATATACATACACATTTATATATTTGTGTATGTGTATGTATATGAATAAATAAAAAGGTCTAACCACCTTCTGATTTTACAGTGGTTTCACAAATTCTCTCCGCTTACATATTTTCTTCATTCTTTTTTATTTCATTTGCATCTTAATGCCATCAGCTTTATCTGTCTTATAAACTTTCTTTGAAGTTTATTTATCTATTTATTTTGAAAGAAACAGCGCTAGCTGGGGAGAAGCAGAGAGAGGGAGAGAGAGAGTTTCAAGCAGGCTCTGCACCGTCAATGCAGAGCCCGATGAGGCACTCAAACTCATGAACCGTGAGATCATGATCTGATCCAAAATCAAGTCAGAAACTTACCCGACTGAACCACCCAGGTGCCCCTAAGATTTTCCTCAATGAATATCAGAAGGAGTAGATCACTTCAATGAAAGCTACCTCCATTCCTATTTATGGGTGACTTGAACTATAAATACATTTGAGTATTATCTGGATATAAATATGGGAAAATAAAATGTTATTTTCTTAAGACAGTTTGCAAGGTATTCTTCAGTGTTCAAATTCTGGGGAGAAAATGGTAGAAACATACCAGTAAATCTTGCCCTTGTTTGAGTCAAGTTGAACCACAAAGTGCAGATTCTTTGTTAGGTCAACCCCTCAAAAGCTAGGTAGTTATAAAACCTCTTTTACAAGAAGTTCATATAGTATGTTGAAATATTACTTTTATCTTATTTTCATGTTTGTATTTATTCCTATTCATAAGAAAATCAAATCACATTAAGGAATGGTTTATGACTGACTACTAAATTCAACATTAAACCTAAATTGTTGTGCATTAAAAATAACAGAAAACTGGGATAAAATGAAGCCTAAACTGAGTATTATACCTGTTATTCATGTTATGAGCAAAGGATTAATCTCAAGAGTATATATCAAACTGTACTATATCAACAAGAAAAGATTCAACACTTTAATAGAAAAATGGTCAGAGGACATGAACAGATAGTTAAGAGATAATAAAATTGAAATAGGCAATGAATATGAAAATGCTTAACCTTAAGAGGGAAAAAATTGGGAAGATGCAAATTAAAATCACAGTGAAGTATGAATGCACATCTATCAGATTGACAAAAATTACCAACAGTCTGCAAAGCAGGTTGCAGAAACACACAATTGCTTACATACTATTTTGAAATTGTTAAAAACATTTTGGAAAGCCAAATGAGAAAAATCTAGTATACCTTACTTCTAGTTATGTTCTCCGGAAGAAAAAGAGACAAAGAGAGAAAATATTTATAGCAACATTCTTTATTAGAGAAAAAAATCTGAACATAAATTTCCATCAGATGAAGGATAAATAATTTCAGCTATATTCATGCATATGGATTATATATAAGAAGAATACATCAATTGAGATGAATCTCAGGAAGAATGCTAAATGAACAAAACAAGAATATAGGAAAAGAATATAGAAGCAGAATACAGAAGTAGGAAAAGAATATAGAGAAAATGATATATTCTCAAAAATATGTTAAATATTACTAAATATTCAAAATTGACTAGAAAGGCACATGTTTACTAAAAATCAATGAGTTGCATATGAATGATAGACACCAAATTTTGAGTCCTAAAATCTGTAATGAACCATAGAAGTTCCCAAATATCCTGAGCAATCTTGAGAAAGATCAAAGTTGGAGGTATCATACTTCCTAATTTCAAACTGTATTACAAAGCTATAGTAATCAAAATAGTAAGGTACTAGCATAAAATCAGATACAGAGACCAATGGAAAATAATCAAGAGTCCAGAAATATACCCCTAAATATATGGCCAACTAATATTTGAGAATACTCAATGGGAACAGAACACTCTATTTAATAGTGTTGGAAAACCAGCATAACTACATGCAAAAGAATTAAACTGAACCCCTAACTCACACCACTCACAAAAGTAACTCAAAAAAGACTAAAGACTTACACAAGAGTTGAAACCCTAAAACTTCTGAAGAAAACATAGAGAAAAATCTTCTTGACATTAGTCTTGACAATTATTTTTTTAGATATGACACTAAAAGCACAAGCAACAAAAGAAAAAAAATTAGTAACAGAGTACATCAAACTGAAAATATTCTGTTCAAATAGGCAGTGCATGTCTGCATTTAATTTCTATTCTTGTTCACAAACAATGTAGGGCATGGCAAACAGTTGCACATACTGTTCAGCAGTCTGGTTAAGTATTTTCTCCATCCTCAGGGCATTTTACTCATTGTGATAAAAATTACCTTGGGTCTCTTGAGGGTAGGACCTAAAAACCTGATTCCCTAGTTACTTCATCTTTGGTGGTATCCTATAGACACTATATACTATATATACATGTATATACTATAGTGTGTGTATGTATGTATGTGTGTATACATATATATATATAATACACTTGTATATATATAGTATATATAAATAAGTACACTATATACACATGTATAGATTTATATATGTATAAATTTATATATACATGTATACATTTATATATACATGTATAAATCTATACATGTATATACTATATTTGTGTAGACGTGTGTATAGAGGGAGAAGCAGGTAGGAATAAGCATATATATACTACTATGGTGTATATACATTTATAGTACATATAAAGGAATATATTTATGTATGTATTTCACAAGGCTAGGATAAACTGAGCAAATCTGTTGTTTGAGGAGTTGATGAAACATTAAAATACACAAAAATTGAGAAAATAAATGGAGTAGTTACTAAATTTTTGATGGATAAGTCTTAACCTGTTCACTGGAGTCAATGAGTCTCTGGTTGATTTTTCTTTTCAATTTTTTTACATTTATTCATTTTTGAGAGACAGAGTGTGAATGGGGGAGGGCCATAGAGAGAGGGAGACACAGAATCTGAAGGGGGGGTCCAGGCTTTGAGCTGTCAGCACAGAGCCCAATGTGGGGCTCGAACTCATGGACTGAGAGATCATGACCTGAGCCAAAGTCCGACACTTTACCGACTGAGCCACCCAGGCACCCCCTGAATGGCTGATTTCAAAATGAGAACCTGGCATTAGTTGGTTGGTTTCACAGATTTAGTAAATACTCTATTTATTTCCTCAATTTTTATACTATATTTTATGAAATATCTCAACAGTTGCAACACTTAACTTTCCAAAGTTTTTTAACCACTTTTATTTTTATTGCTTCTTTTAATTTGAAAGAATACTAACTTTTTTCTTACTATGCAACCCCACTTTGGGAAAGCTAAGACAGGAGGACCATGACAGATTATTTCACATTATCCTCTTCTCCCAACATTAGTCACATAGGAAGTCTTTACAGTTGGAACCCTTTTTATTACATCATCAATCATAACTTGGATTAAAGGATCTGAAAGAAACTTAGTGTAATTATATGGACAATCCAAAGTTACTTGCATTTTTAATATTCAGCAACCTCGGAAGGAGGATTGCATTTGAAAGTTATAGGTGGAAAATGACAATTCTCCTTTTCAGGATATGTTACACACTTTTGCCTTTACTCATACAGGCATATTGAGAGTTTATTTATCTATCCTCATTTCTTCAAAGCTGCAGCTATCCAAGTGTCTCGAGTAATACCAAACATACCTTTCTATCCACAGTGTCTAACGCAAAACAAGAGGTCATTAGTATCCCATGTGTAAAATTAATTTTAATAGCTCCTCTATAAGGAATCAACATATGATGTTTAAAGAGGCCCCTGATTCTCTCCCACTGAAACTGTGCAATTCTTTTTGGCAATATCTGTAGGAAGGAGTTACTTTCACTCATAGCACATCTTCCCAACCACCTTTTGGCTTTATATTCTTCCCTTCTACCTGTTTGATTACCAGGTGTAACTCAGTACTCTGGCAGTCTCAAGTTAGTCTTTAATTACTTTCAGTTTTGGCTTTCTCACTACCAAAATATTACCTTTTGACCCATTAAATTTCTACCCATCTTTGATCTTCAAGTCATTTATGTGATTTTTCTCATATAAGTGGTCACTGTGCTTGAGTGACCTCTCATCAGCAATGGCTTAGAAGTAACTTTGTCACCATAGTATTCCACCACTGTAAAAATAAATAAGTAAATAAATATCACTTAAACTATCATATCAAGGTTTGGTTTAATTATCCTATTCATAAATATATGCATATAAGGCTTAAATTTAAAAAAAAAAGGATAGAGCAGAAATATAGAACAAAGCACAAGCAGTCATAAACGGGTCCAAAAACTTTCAGGCACATCTCCCAGTTTGTATAACCTTACAAAACAAGCACATATCATCAATCTTTTCATCCATAAAAAATAAAGACAGATTATACTGGGTATCCCAGAGAGTTTTAAATTTTAAATACTTTCAACCACTAAGAAAATTTTATAAAGAGATGCATTCAGAAATACTAAAGTATATCAAGATGAGATCCTAAAATAGATTCAAGTAATCCAAAGAAAAGAAAAACAGATCAGAAAAGTGGAATGAACAAACAGAAACACCTACATAAAATAGCATATTTAACCTCTAATATAACAATATTACCTTAAGTGGAAGTAGTCATAACATACCAAAGGCAGAAAACGGCCAAATGGATTTCAAAACAAAACCCAAAACAAAAAGCACTGCCCAACTACATGCTTTTTACAAGAAACTCACTTAAAATTCAACAACATAGGTAGATCGAAAGTAAAAGAAGAGAAATAAAAAGATACACCATGCAAACTTTAACTTAGAAAAAAATAAGGAAAACAGGAGTGGCTTCAATATTAAAACAGAATTCAGAGCAAAGAAAATCACTCCAGGCAAAAAGGGCATTATGTACTGAGATCAATTTACCAGTAATACGTAAGAATCTTGTAAGTCAACATACCAAGAAAATATACATGAAGAAAAAATGGATAGTATAAAAGGCAAAATAGATAACCCAGTATTATAGGTGGGAACTTTAACATAATTTATAGAATGGACAGAAGAAAAAATCATCATGGATATAGAGATCTGAACAACACAATCAACCAAAAGTATCTAACTGACATTTCATCCTAAACTAACCTGTAGATTTCATTTCTACTAAAGACCACATTTTTTTATACACACAGACATGCTTGTTCTAAATGGCTAAAACATTCTTGTCAAAGAAGAAAGTGAGGAAATTATTCAGTATTAAAGCAAGACTTTGATAAGACAGAAGGACAGACACACTGAACATGGAACAGAATACAGACTTTAGAAACAGACCCACACAAAGAGGTCCCAACTTTTTTTTTTTTTTGACAAAGTTGCAAAACTATTTCAATTGATAAAGAATAGCTTTTTCAACAGTGTTCGAGAAACTGGGCATCCATAGGCTAGGTAGACAGATAAAAGGAAGAAAAAAAATTCACCTTTAAACCATTTAACTCATACAAAATTTAAATAAATAGGGTCATATATTTAACTACAAAATACAAAAGTACAGTATCTTTAGAAAACCAAACAAACCATCATAGGTGAGAGTCTTCAAGGCTCTAGGCCTAGGAAAAGAGTTTTAGAACTTGATACCAAAGCATAATACATAATACATTGGACCTTATCAAAATTTAAAAATTTTAGCCTGCAAAAGATCCTGCTAAGAGAATGAAACATGTTAAAGAATGGAATATATTTTCAAACAAAATACTGACAAATGACTAGTTTTTAGAGTATATTAAAAAGTTTCAACTCAAGAAAAATAATAAAATTAGAAAAATTTAAGACACATAGTCATTTCAAAATAGAGGATTCAGAGCTGGCAAATAAGTACATGAAACAATGTTCAACATCATTATGATGACAGAAATACAAATTAACCAACTGAGCCACCCGGGTGCCCCATACAGAAATACAAATTAAAACCAGAGTGACCAAAATAAAAATAGTAACAATATCAAATGTTGTTGAGGTAGCAGAGGCAATTAAATCATATTGCTGGGAAAGTAAAACAGCACAGTCACCCTGTAAAATGGTTTTGAGGCTCTTATAAAATTTCCTTATGTCCCAGCACACATATACTTAATAATATCAAACTTGAAATGCACCAAATATCGTTTGAGTACTGAGTGGTTAAACAAACTAGGACTTTATACAATGAAATACTAAGCAATAAAAAGGAATGAACTAGTGATAATACACAGGAACTTGTATTATGATCTGAGGAAATTATGATGAGTAAAGAAAGCCAATGTCAAAAAGTGACACACTGTATGATTCCATTTTTATAACATTCTTGAAATTTCAAAATTATAGAAACGAAGAACAAATTAGCATTGTCAGGGGTGAGCAATGAGATTAGGGAGGAGAACCAGATAGAGGTAAATATAAAAGGTCAACAGTAGGAATCTGTGTGGTGACAGTAATTTATACTGACTGTAGTGGTGGATACATGACTACATATGTGTTTTTGAAATAGTACAGAACTCAATACACACACACACACACACACACACACACACACACACACACACACACACAGTACAAGTAAAACTGGGAGACCTGAATAATCGATTGTATCAATGTCAATTACCTGGTTGTGACATTACACTAGTGCCCCTTCTTTTGCCAGACTGAACTCCAACACCTTTCCCTCTAGCCCAGGAGTTCCAATGAGCAGGGGGGCTGTCAAGAGTGATTTCTTGCTTCCAACCCACAAACCCAGGGAACATTTGGCAATGTGTGTAGGCAATCTGGTTGCCACAGTGGGGAAAGTGATACGGGAATCTAGTGGATAGAGGATGGGTTATGGTGCTGAACACCCTGCATATCATAGAATTTTCTCTACAACAAAGAATTATCTGGCCCAAAATGTAAATAGTGCTGAGGTTTAAAAACACTGAAATAGCCTCTGGAGGCTGATATAAGGCATACTTGGCCTCTCAGCCACATACTATAAAACTGGATAAAGTCTAGAGGCTATCAACACTCTAAAACTTACCTTCATCTGCCTGGGTTCCATCATCTCTTAACTACTGGACAGGTGAGTAAATCTTTACTGTCTGATAAAGGGCTAGTATCCAAAAATCTATCAAAAACTTACCAAACTCAAAATCCAAAGAATAAATAATCCAGTTAAGAAATAGGAGAAGATATGAATAGATTTTTTTTTTCCAAAGAGGACGTTCAGATGACTAACAGACACCTGAAAAGATGCTCAACATCATTCATCATCAGAGAAATACAAACCAAAACTATAGTGAGATATCACCTCATACCTGTTAGAACGGCTAAAATTAACCTAGGAAACAACAGATGTTGGTGAGGATGTGAAGAAAGAGAAACCCTCTTACACTGTTGGTGGGAATGCAAATTGGTGCAGCCACTCTGAAATTACACTATGGAGGTTCCTCACAAAGTTAAATATAGAACTACCCTAGGACCCAGCAATTGTACTACTAGGTAGTTACTCAAAGAATACAAAAATAGTGACTCAAAAGGATACATGCATCCTGTTGTTTATGGCAGCATTATCAACAATGGCCAAATTATGGAAAGAGCCCAAATGTCCATAGACTAACGAACTGATAAAGAAGTTGTGGTATATACATACAATGGACTATTTTTTTTAATTTTTTTTTAACGTTTTATTATTTTTGAGACAGAGAGAGACAGAGCATGAATGGGGGAGGGGCAGAGAGAGAGGGAGACACAGAATCGGAAGCAGGCTCCAGGCTCTGAGCCATCAGCCCAGAGCCCGACGCAGGGCTCGAACTCACGGACGGCGAGATCGTGACCTGAGCTGAAGTCGGACGCCCAACCGACTGAGCCACCCAGGCACCCCTACATACAATGGACTATTATTCAGCCATAAAAGAGAATGAAATCTTGCCATTTGCAATGATATGGCTAGAGTATATTATGCTAAGTGAAATAAGACAGTGAGAGAAAGACAAATACCAAATGATTCCACTCATATGTGGTATTTAAGAAACAAAGATGAACAGAGTGGGAAAAAAAAGAGAGAGGCAAGCCATAAAACACTCTTAACTACAAAGGACATCCGAAGATTGCTAAAAGGGAGGTGGACAGGTGAATGGGTTAAAAGGTGATTGGTATTAAGGAGGGCACTTGTTTTGATGAGCACTGTGTGCTATATGTAAGTGATGAATCACTAAATTCTACTCCTGAAACTAGCATTACACTATATGTTAACTAAGTAGAATTTTAATAGAAACTTGAAAAATAGATAAATAAAAGTTTACACTTTACAAGAAGAAACTAATGTAACATTGTCAACTATACTCAAAAATAATTAAATATAAAATAATACACATGGAAAATTTTGAGTATTTGCCACTTCTTTTCATAAACGTGCATATATACTAATAAAATAAAGTGAATGGATAAATGCACAATAACATGCAAGCCTGCAACATTTAAGATAAGTTTATATATTAAAATAAGAAACAGAATAATACAAAATACTTACCTATTAAGTAACAAAATGTATTTAACACTGAATTTTTTCTGGAAATACTTGTATATGATATATACAATACTTATACAATAAAATAAACACAAGGTTTACATTAATACAGTAGTTTTTATTTTATTATTTTTTTATTATTATTTTTAATATAGTAGTTTTTAGAAGTGCCTGGGTGGCTCAGTCGGTTAAGCATCCATTTTCAGCTCAGGTCATGATCTTGTGGTTCAAAAGTTCAAGCCACACCACTGGTCTCTGTGCTGACAGCTCAGAGCAGGAGCCTGCTTCAGATTCTGTCTCCATCTCTCTCTGCCCCTCCTCCATTCACACATTTTCTCTCTCTCTAATATAAACATTAAAAAAATTTTTAGTATAGTTTTTATTAAAAATTAATTTCTTGTAACTTTAACAGAATTTTGAAATTCTAAATAAACTTAAGGTATTAAATTAATAACAGTTTTTCCCCATGCTATTGACCAGAATATCAACTATTTTATAACAAAAGCTTCAGCGTAATTTTATCTGAAGTATTTTGCTTCTGAAAATATGAAAACCACTACCTTGTAGTTATCAAAAATCACCTGATTTTTCATTAATAGTGAGATTTTGACTAAAAATAGTGTGATTATGGAAGAATTTTCTGAACTACTTTAAAAAATTCTCTTTTCTTTACCACTTATACAATCATAAATGCTACCAGTTAAATTTTAAAGTCAAAGATGATGTATTTAATATTAAAAATATTTTGTTTGATCAAACACAAAGCCCAAAGAAATGTCAGTGTTGACATATTAGACATGTTGTCATAGAAGTCCAACATTTTGTAATTCTCCTGTCTAATTAATATCAAGGTAAAAGAAATGTTTTTAGCACTTTGGATGACTGATTTGTCTAGTTACTATTTTGAATCAATATACTATTGAAATGTAGTTCAAAAATGACCAATTTTAATAAATATTTTGCACTAAAGATGCCCTAGCTCTTAAAACTAGAAAATATAAAATAATTGATTCATTTAATACATATTTGTAAAATACCCTTTAGGAATATGAACAGGCCATGAGTGAGCCTGTAAAATCTATACTTCAAAGTAAAGTAAAATCTTTAATCCTTTTAGTACAAAGACATCTTAAACTTTACGTGTGAGAAGAAATCTGATATGTCTTGCCCATGAAAGTTCTTGCTTTCTCCCATAAAAGTATTTATAGATGGTGGGCTTTAAGGTTGCATGATATTTTAAGTTCTTTCATTCACTTAAAAATTCAAATTTTAGCTCAAGCAGTTCAATACTATTTAATTAAATACCTTAAGTCTTTATGTTATACAAAAAAAAAAATCCCTTATTTGTGTTGAGAACATTTTGGTGGAGGATATAGGCCCTACACTTAAGGAGATAATTATCCAACACAGTAGATGATAAAGTAAATGGTATAAACTACCAGTGATAGAGAAATTTTGAGAATTTGGTAAGTTTAAGAATTGGATCACTAGAGTATGTTGAGGAAGGTTTTTCTGGAAGCAAGACCTTAACCAGTTCTTGACAGACAGGAGGAATTTTGGTGAGTAAAAAAGCAAAACACAATTCAAAAAAAAAAAAAAAGGAATGTTAATGAAAAATGTTCGAGAGAAATAAATATATGTAGCTTTGAACTGGGAAAATGAGAAAAGCTATTTGGTTAGAATTAAGGGATTCAGGGAACACATAGTGTGAAATATATTAGGAAATGTGTAAAATGTAGTACATTAATAGCCTATCACCTAAACCAATTTTTTACATTATGTATGCAGTAAAAACAGCTATTGTTCAGCAGATAAAAGAGAAATAACAAGAGGACTTCCTGCTATAATCATAGTACATAGTAATAAAAGCTTCAACTGATTCAGAAGTTAGAAAAACTTAATTAAAAAATGAAATTATAGGAGGCCACATTCCAATATACTACAAATTCCTTTTAGATGATTTATTCACCTACATCATAAATACTGACTTAATAGCTATTTGACAGGTCAGTACACACACTGAGTATCATAGACAGAAGGGGCATGGCTTCTGTACTTACGGAATCCAGAAGAACAGACAGATTGAAAGCAAGCAGATATATGTTCAAATCATTTGCTCTGCCATGGTGAAAATTTCCTAATTGACCCCCAAAAGAGATCTGAGCCTTCTTGACATTATAATAGAACACTGAACATACTTTTGTTAATGCATTTTTCTCTACGGGTTTTTTAATTTATATTTGTGTCTGTCAAGCAAATGTGACCCCTTTATGTACAAAGATCTTACCATTGTGAATACAATACAACTTAATTCACTGTTTCATATGTTGAAATGAATTTGTGGATGTGGATATATGTACACACATTTGCACACATATATTGATAGACTCATTCTTTCACTTTTGTTATCTTTATTCTAATGAATAAAAAAGTGGAAGCCAAAATAGTCAAGGATTAATTCTCAATTGTCCAGTAAAATTTCAAGCATTCATGGGCATATGATTGGGTCTTTAAGTATCCTATTCAAGACAGGACTGGCTATGGTATTCAGAGATTCTTCATAGTTCAATAAAAGCCATTCATTTACAAAATCATACTATGCCTACAATTATTTTTTCTTCTATAAACCTAAGAAACGAACAGAAAGCACATTTGCAAAGACACCTTATAGTTCATGTTTTCAACACTGTGAGCATAAAGCAATTATCAATCAACTTTCAGCTTCCATACTAATAAGATCTTTTTGTGGTCAGCATTCTTACACTTTGATTTTATTCATGGGCTGTCTCCATTTCCATTTTGTTTTTTAAATTCACGTCAATCAATTTTACCTAATGATTATTCTTCTTATATAACCAAAAAAAAATTGAGTAACTTGACATTATGTCTATTAACATCCCTTTCTATGAATTAACTAAATTTAACACCATTTTTAACTTTTTTCCCTTATCCTTTGTAGTATAAATTATCCTTAACTGTCAAACTGAAATGGTTCTTGACTCTTCTGCCTTTTTTCTTAAATGTTTTTGAGAGAGAGAGAAAGACAGAGAGAGAGAGAGAGAGAGAGAGAGAGAGAGAGAGAGAAAGAGACAGAGAGACAGAGAGACAGAGAGAGAGACAGAGAGAGAGACAGAGAGACAGAGAGAGAGACAGAGAGAGAGACAGAGAGAGAGAGAGAGAGAGAGAATCCCAAGCAGCTGACAGCACAGAACCCAACGTGAGCCTCTATTTCACAAACTGTGAAATCATGACCTGAGCTGAAATCAAGAGTCAGATGCTTACCCAACTGAGCTACCCAAGCACCCCCATGCCCTATATTTTTTTATAGTGAAACACCAGACTCTGTTTTTTTAAAACCAAAGGAAATGTAGCTGCAAAAATAATACCACTGAGTGCTTCAGAAGGTCCAGTTGAGTATTAGCAGCCTGGCTTGCTCTCACACTTTTTCTTTTCCAAGCTTCATGCTGTTCATGGCTCAGGGGAATCCACCATCATCATGAGGATACACAAGGAGCCACAGGCATTGAGTAGAAATTCTGAGGGACACTACCGTGTCTTCCTTCTTAGTGCTGGGGCGTGTGAATGGAATCTCCTGGACCATACACAGGCTTGCTCTGGAATTCCATAGCCAACCTTCAGGGACTTCTAAATCTCTATAGAGTTCCCAGGAGGAACTTCCCCATTCAAAGAATAGCCTTATCTCAATCTCTACTTGGAGGCACAACCCAGGGGTTTGCTTTTCATTGGAATCTAGAAAAAATCTGCACAACAGCTCAGAATGGCTTCAAGCAAGGTTCACAGTTCCCTGTACTTCATGAGTAGAATGCTCTGTTGGTCCTTCCTTTTCTTAGCTTCTGGTGGTTGCTGGCAATCCTTGACATTCCTTGGCTTATAGCTGCAGCCCTCTAATTTCTCACTTTTTTCATAGCAATCTTCTATCAGTGTGTATGTATGTCACTGTATGTGCAAATCCCTCTTTCCTTGTAAGAACAGCAGTCACTAGATTTAAAGCCTACACCACATTACCTTATTTTAAGTTGATGGTATATGCAAAGGCCTTGAACTTTGTCACTGTCATATAAGGGTAAAATGTTTGTTTCCTCAATGTCTCTCCCCTGCCCACTTCTCCTTGACTCTTCACCTAATTTCACAGAGTCTGCTCCACACTCAACAGATTAAACATTTGTACCAAGCAATAAGCCTCATGATGACATTTCTATTTTCCCCCAAGACAGCTCCTTCCTGTTGGGGCAACTACATTTAATCAACCAACAAGCATGCTGTCCACATGCTACAGTGTCATTCCACCCTCGACCCCCAATGATAGCTGTCGCCTACTGGTTTTTTAGCCCTCTGTCTCTGTCTCTTTCATTCTCGCTCTCTCTTGCTGTCTCTTGCACTCACACTATGCTTGGGGTTTTGGGTACCCTCCATTTGGTCCTCTGGGAATGCACTACCTTCCTCTTCTAGGACATGTGAGCACAATACACCTTCACGTTATACATCTCTCTGTGCTGTTATTCTGTGTCTGCACCAGACTTGATCATCAGAAGGAAAAACAAAAGCTTTTCAAGTAACATAATTGTATTCCTTACAAAACAGTCATCATCAGACAGTTGTTAGACCTACAGATTATCTTCATAATCAAAGCAGAGAGTAAACCAGAACTTATTAGACACAAGTTATTGTTACGGACAAACTTGGAGCAACATACCTAAAGTGTAACTTTCAGAGATCTAACTTAATATTTGAAGCAGAGAGAACCTGGATTTGAGGATCAGAATTCTAGAAACACAAACACACACCTTGAATAAGATTCATAAAGTATCAAAAAGCAAAAATGAGAACAAACATACAAAAAAGCAAGCCAATCTAGAGGCCCGATAATGCTTACTACTAACAACAAATCTGACAAAAAGTTTCATGCCTTCCTTAAAGGTGTGCAGAACAGAAGTGTTTTAAAACGTCTTGTCATTTAATAAGAAATCATAACAATGTAGGTAATTTTAGCATGGCAGCAAAAGTAGTACAAAACAAAGGGGCCTAACTAGAGGAAACAAAGAACAAATAATTGACTTAAATGTCAATATTTTATGACATTACTAAATATACTCTGCTTAAAGTGAATTATGTAGGGGCCCACACTTTGTTTATATGAATATGCCAATGCTGTGAAAAATTCTCTTTCAGGAAAATAACAAATTCTCCACTATCAAATATGTGTCAGAATTCTATTGTTTTCTAGCATCACTTAATAAAACATCAAGTCAATCAACATTACTTTCATTCTTGAAACTGTAAAATAAAACTGTGCTCCTTGAAATACACTTAGCAAAAAAACTGTTTCAAAAGTATAATTTAAGAATCCATAAAGTTTTGTTTGCTAGAGCTGCCTTAACAAGGTACCATGGTTTAAACAACAGAAATTTATTGTTTCACAGTTCTGAAGTAGAAATCAGGGATTAAGCAGGTTGATTTCTTCTGAGAACTGTGAAGAACAATGTATTCTTTGTCTCACTCTTTTTCAGGTAACTGGCTGACCATTTTTTTGGTCTTTCTTGGCTGATAGATGCATCACCCAAATCTCTGCCTTGAGATTCACACAGCATTCTCACTGTGTATGTTGTCTTCAAACTTCCCTTTCTTATAAGGTCCATCCTAATGACCTCATTTTAACTAGATTACATCTGCAAAGACTCTATCACCAAATAAGGTCTAATTCTGAGGTACAAAAGGTAAGGTTAGGTTAGGTTGAGGTACAAAAGGTTAGGATTTCAACATAGGAATTTGAGCAGGGTATTATTCAACCCAAAGCAAATACTCCTAACATCGTGCTAAATTTAATTTCCTCAAATTGGCTCTAGATCCTTCAGGAATCATCCTTCATATGACACTTTTCCTGCTATATTCTCACTAAGTATTGTATCAGTAACATTCCTTTGAAAATATTGCTTGTGGGGCACCTGGATAGCTTAATTGGTTGAGTGTCTGACTCTTGATCTCACGGTCGTGAACTCAAGCTCCACGTTGGGCTCTGTGCTGGGTGTTAAGCCTAATTAAAAAATAAAATAAAATAAATAAAAATATCATTCAATATAATATATCAATCAGCATTCAACCACAGAGACGGAGCCAGTAGGAGAAGTTATCAATAAATGTATATCTAGATTCCTATGTATGTATGTTTTTATGTATCATTTATCTATCTTTTATGGGGAGTTGGCTTACGAAATGTGAGATGTGGATCATCAAGGTCTGCAAGGCAATTGGCTTTGTGTCTGATAATGGAGACAGGCATGTACTCAGAAAGAGATCATAAGCAAGCTGCAGCCCTAAGCATGAACTGTATGAGGATAGATTGAAAACTGTGTCTGGTCTATAACCTTGGTAAAAAGAGTGTTGCAGAATCCAGGGAACTTCCTGATGAATCTAAACCCACATACCCAATCCAGGAGTCAGGAAGCTGAAGAGGGACCCACAGGAAGACAGAGTAACTATAAGCCATACTGAGGCTATGTTAAGAGTGACTGACTCACCACATATACTTTGTTTGGATATCAAGTGAACAATGAACACTTATGTATTAAATTTAATTTGTCAAACTTTCTATGTTCTAAGCCACCTGCATTTTCCTTAAAATCCTGCCCCCCCACCCCCAACAGAAACCACTCTTCTGTTTACTATTTCCAGAGCTCTAGTTATCTTGGTCATTGTGTGATATATCAGAGGTCAGAGTGGTACTATGGGTTGCTTTATTACCAAGTCATCCAGAAACAAATTGGAGAGTTGATTTCCAGCACCTGCTCTGAATCCTAAACCTCTGGACACCAGCTATATAGAATAAACTGTATCTTAGGAAATTAGTGTTACCTTTTTAATTTTGTTATTAGTATAATAAATTTCTTATAACTGAAATATCATATAATTTTTGATAATTTGGGGTAATTTAATGTATTGTAAAGTATTTTACAGACATCCTTATTTTACCATGATCTGGATTTTGAAGCAATTTAAGCATTAAAATGAAAAGTTTAACTCCAAGAAAGGGTATCTGTGATCCCAGGTATGTTTCATACTAAGCAGGTAATCAGCAACATTATGTGAGCCACAAAATGGATACTCCTTTTCTACCTTGCAGATCCTTTGAAAATCTCCTTTGTGGCCACTCTCACCAGAAGAATTAAAAAAAAAAAAGAGAGAGAAAGAGTTCTATGAACTATAATTCATCCTTGCTAAATTGACACAACAAAACCATTATACAAAATATTCTTTCCCATGCTAAGCTTTCCCTAGAGCTTAATTTTCAGTTGCTTAAAAATTTTTCTACTCAAAATAATACTAATACAAACTTACTGATGCATAAATATTTCTAAGGCTTCCTTAGAATTGATTACAAGAAGTGGAATTGGGGGTACCTGGGTGGCTCAGTCAGTTAAGTGTCCGACTTCAGCATAGGTCATAATCTCGCTGGACCCAAGTTCGAGCCCCACTTCAGGTTCTGGGCTGACAGCTCAGAGCCTGGAGCCTGTTTAGATTGTGTCTCCTTCTCTCTCTGCCCCTCCCCCACTTGCACTCTGTTTCTATCTCTCAAAAGTAAACATTAAAAACATTTTTTAATAAATGATAAAAGTGAAATCGTAGAATTAACTGATCAGCATATTTAAAACACTGCTTTGGGGAAAAGACCTCTCTGACCTCAGCCGTAGCAATTTCCTACTTGACACATCCCCAAAGGCAAGGGAATTAAAAGCAAAAATGAACTACTGGGACCTTATGAAGATAAAATGCTTCTGCACAGCAAAGGAAACAACCAACAAAACTAAAAGGCAACTGACGGAATGGGAAAAGATATTCGCAAATGACATATCGGACAAAGGGCTAGTATCCAAAATCTATAAAGAGCTCACCAAACTCCACACCCGAAAAACAAATAACCCAGTGAAGAAATGGGCAGAAAACATGAATAGACATTTCTCTAAAGAAGACATCCAGGGGCGCTGGGTCGGCTCAGTCGGTTAAAGCAGCCAACTTCGGCTTAGGTCATGGTCTTGCAGTCCGTGGGTTCCAGCCCCGTGTCGGTCTCTGTGCTGACAGCTCAGAGCCTGGAGCCTGTTTCAGATTGTGTCTCCCTCTCTCTGACCCTCTCCTATTCATGCTCTATCTCTCTCTTCTCAAAAATAAACAGACATTAAAAAAAAAAAAGAAGACATCCAGATGGCCAACAGGCACATGAAAAGATGCTCAACGTCGCTCCTCATCAGGGAAATACAAATCAAAACCACACTCAGATATCACCTCATGCCAGTCAGAATGGCCAAAATGAACAAATCAGGAGACTATAGATGCTGGAGAGGATGTGGAGAAATGGGAACCCTCTTGCACTGTTGGTGGGAATGCAAATTGGTGCAGCCACTCTGGAAAACAGTGTGGAGCTTCCTCAAAAAATTAAAAATAGACCTACCCTATGACCGAGCAGTAGCACTGCTAGGAATTTACCCAAGGGATACAGGAGTACTGATGCATAGGGGCACTTGTACCCCAATGTTTATAGCAGCACTCTCAACAATAGCCAAATTATGGAAAGAGCCTAAATGTCCATCAACTGATGAATGGATAAAAAAATTGTGGTTTATATACACAATGGAATATTACGTGGCAATGAGAAAAAATGAAATATGGCCTTTTGTAGCAACGTGGATGGAACTAGAGAGTGTGATGCTAAGTGAAATAAGCCATACAGAGAAAGACAGATACCATATGTTTTCACTCTTATGTGGATCCTGAGAAACTTAACAGAAACCCATGGGGGAGGGAAAGGGAAAAAAAAAGAAAAAAAGGAGGTTAGAGTGGGAGGGAGCCAAAGCTAAGAGACTCTTAAAAACTGAGAACAAACTGAGGGTTGATGGGGGGTGGGAGGGAGGGGAAGGTGGGTGATGGGTATTGAGGAGGGCACCTTTTGGGATGAGCACTGGGTGTTGTATGGAAACCAATTTGACAATAAATTTCATATATTGAAAAAATAAAAAATAAAAAAATAAAAAATAAAACACTGCTTTGGGGCACCTCGGTGGCTCAGTCAGTTAAGCATCTGACTCTTGATTTCAGCTCAGGCCATGATATCAGGGTCATGAGATCAAGCCCTGTATCAGGCTCTGCACTGAGCATGAAGCCTGCTTAAAATTCTCTCTCTTCCTCTCCATCTGCCCCTCCCCTACTCTCTTTCTAAAAAAAAAAATTGCTTTATATATGTTTTCAATATAAGAGCCTCCACTTTCACAAACAATGAAATTTAAAAATGTTTATATATGCATAGATGAAAATAATGTTTCAACTTAAATTTTGTATGTATAAATGCTTAATAATAGTTCTTCAAATATTTATCAGCATTTTTATCAGTTCTATGATTAAGATTTTCTTGATTCAGAAGCTTATTGTTGTAACAAGTCTTAACAAATAATTTATATTTTTTCGTGTTTATTTTATTTTTGAGAGAAAGAGACAGATAGTGAGTGGGTGAGGGGCAGAAAGATAGTGAGAGACAGAATCCCAGGCAGTCTCTGTGCTATTAGTGCAGAGTCCAATGCAGGGCCCGAACACATGAACTGTTAGATCATGACCTAAGCCAAAAACAAGAATTGTACACTCAACCAACTAAGCCACCCAGGCACCCCAATTTTAATTAACATTTTAGTATTTTAGCTAAACTGACAGAGGAAAAAGAGAAAAGATTCATTTTACCAAATTCAGGAATAAAATCTGGGACATCATTATTCACTCCTCTAACACTGAAAGTATAATAAAGACAAAAACAACTTTATGTTGAACAACTTAGATGAAATGAAAAAATCCTCTAAAAACATTTTCAAATATTATTCAAAAAGAAATATATATTCTAAATATTCATCCAGGTATTAAAAAAATAAATTAGTAGTTTCAAATCTTCAGAAAGAAAAACTTCAGGAGTATATGGTTTCACTGGTAATTTCTACTAAGCATTTATAAGAATGAAATAATAATTCCTCACAATTTCTTCAAAGAAGAAGATAAAAACTGCCAACTCAGTTTAATGAGTCCGTCATTAACTCTCTCCTGAAATAAGACAAAGGTAACACAAGAAAATAAAACTAATATCCAACATAAATATGGATGCAAAAATCCTCAAGAGTGTATCAACAATTTTAACCCTGCAATATATAATAATAATAATAATAATAATAATAAATCACAATCATGTATAATCTATCTCACCAACGCAAAATTGGTTCAATACTCAAAAATTAATGCATTTCATGATACAAAATGACTCATGTTAAAAAAATAAAGATAATTATATTAACAAATGGAGAAAATATATTTGATAAACACAATATTCTTTGATGCTAAAAATTTTACTAAGAAGTAAAAATAAACTTAATCAATAAAAAATAGCTACAAATAATCTATAGAAATTTATTCAATAAAAAACAGCTACAAATAATCTATATAACTAACATCATACCTAATGGTAATAAGCAAAATAATTTTCCTCTATTGGCAAGGATGCTAACTCTCATCACCCTTATTTACTATCACACTGAAAGTTCTGGCATTTACAATAAGTCGAGAAGAAGAATTTAACAGTGCTTAGATTTTAAAGGAATAAATAAAAATCCTATTTACAGACAACATGACTGTCAATATAGAAAATCCCAAGGCACCTATTAAACAACAACAAACTCTCTCAGCATTAGTAAATGAGTTGAACAATGTCACAAAGCCATAGGATCAATATAGAAAAAAATCTATCATACTTCTGTTCATTAGCAATGAACACTGAAAACTAAAGTATCATCATTTTACCTAGCTTCCCCTCCAAAAGAAAGTTTTAAATCAAATCAAATATGTCTAAAATCTGTACACTGAAATTTGCAAATTACTGATATAATATCTCAACAAATGGAAATAAATATAAGGACATATCATGTTAATGAATCTGAAAGACTCATTATAGTTAAGAGGTCAAATATTCTAAATTGATCGGTAGACAATGTAATCCCAATCTAAATCACAGTATGATTCTTTGTCAAAATAGATAAGTTGATCCCCAAAATTTGTGTAAGTAAATGTAACTAGATTATCTAAAAATAAGTGTGAAAGAACAGAGATGGTGTATTCAAAGTGTTATGGGTTGAATACTGCTTCCTCTACCTCCAAAAAATATATATACATATGTTGAAGTCCTAACCCCCTCAGTACCTCAGAATATGGCTTTAATTGGAAATAGAAACTTTACAGAGGCAACCAAGTTAAAATGAGGTCATTAGGCCGGGCTCAAGCCAGCATGACTGGGTGTCCTTTATATACAGAGGAAATGTGGACACAGAGACAGAAAATACCTAAAGGGAAAATGATATGAAGACACCAGGAGAAAACTATCTACAAGCCAAGGAGAGAAACCTGTAATGGATCCTGTCCTCACAGCCTTTACTGCATTTAACCCTGTTTTGATTTCAGATATCTAGCCTCCAGAATCGTGAGACAATAAATTTCTGTTTTTCAAGCCCTACAGTTTGTGGTACATCATTAAGGCAGCCCTTAGCAAATTTACTGCACACATTACCTGATTTTAAGTGTTGTTATAAAGTTACATTACTCAAGCTAGTAAAATGTTAAAAAGATAAACAGGAAGACAAATCAAACAGAACAGAAAATACACAAATAGACCCACACAAACAAGGTTAACAGATTTTTGAAAAAAAGTCCAGGGTAACTAATGAAGAAAGGATGGTTTCATCAAATGGTGTTGGAACAACAGGACCTCCATATTTTAAAAGAAGATGAAGATTAATATGCAGATAATAATAATGAAAAGGAAGAAAAAGAAGAAAAGAGAAGGAAAAACAGCTTGACTTATGCTTTATACCATATAAAATAACTCAAAATGTGTCACAGATGTAAATATAAAAACACTTCAGAGAAAATTTGTGACCCTGCATAGGATAAAGTTTTCTTAGAATTAATATCAAAAACAGGGTGCATAAAAAGAAAAAAACATGATAAATTTAATTTCATAAAAAATGAAAATATTTTTTCTGTGAAGGACAAAGTTAAGAGATTATATAGACAACCCAGGGACTGGGAAAAAAAAAACTTACAAACCACACAGCAAAGAATTTTTCAGAATGTATAAAGAATTAAAAAAAACTCAACAGTAAGTAAAACAACCCTACAAAAATTTGCTAATGATGTAACTAGACACTCCACCAATGAAAAAATGTGTATTAAAAAAATGCACATGAAAAGATGTTGAACACAATTTGTCAATAGGGAAATAAAAATCAAAACCATGGTGAGAGACCAGTAAACACCTATTAGAATAGCTACAATTAAAAATACTGAGAAAACCAACTGTAGGCTAGCCCATGAAGCAATGGGATCACACAGATATCGCTCCTGAGGGTACAACCACATTGGAAAACTGAAACATACACTTATGTTCCAACAATCATACTTCTAGATGATTATGCTACACAAATAAAAACTCAAATTCAAATAAAAGCTTGTATGCAAATGTGTATACTGTCAATAATCACACTTTCCCTGAAAACCACCCAGTTGGTAAATGCAGAAACTGTGATATAGTCACACGATGGAATATTAGTTAGCAATAAAGAGAAATGAACTAATGCTTTATGCAACAACACAGATCACAAATGAATTACGCTAAATAGAAGAACCCAGTCTCAAAAGACTGATTACTGCCTCATTCCATATCTGTGACATTCTGGAAAAGTAAAAAAATAGGGTAACTACAAACAGACTAGTTGCCATGGATTAGGAGTGGAAAAAAGATTTGAATACAAAGGAAAACCACAGAATTATTTGGAGTGTTGGAATTATTCTGTACCCTGTTTTTGTAGTGTTTATTGTATTTGTGTGTACAAGCTCACAGGACTATATGTTGAAAATGTATTTACTTTAAAAAATTGAAAATTTTAAGTTTTTACTGATTACAAAAATAATGGTGGAAGTCAAAAACATTTGAAATATTCAAAATCGCCCTTAAGAAATAACACTAAATAATTTTGATATTGTGTTCAATATTTCTTTGTGCAGCTTGTTAGCTAAACTGTGTTTAAAATTAAGAAACCTTGCAAACTTTGTGTGGTAACTATACATTTTTAATTTTTTTCTTTCCCACATCACTGTATTTAACATACCAAAAGAAATTGCCTGTTGCCTTTTTCTCAAGAATATAGGTTTGAAATATAGTATACTTTTATTTTTTCCCTGCAAGGAGGATAGCCAATATTTTTAAAGGATTAAGGAATCACTTACTAAAGTTAAATATAAATTATCAGAAAAATACAAGCACAAATGGAACATTCATCCCTAATGTACCTATTGTGAGGTCAAATAATGTTACTTCCTTTCACAAGAACTACAGTTTAATAACAAACTCAGAATTAGATGAATTATATTTATGTCCTCAGAATATGATGCTCTGGCTAAACTATCAAATCATTTTAATATAGGGTTAAGCCCAGTAGAGCCATATTTGCACTGTTAAATCTAGAACATAAAAAGTATAGTCATGTATTTATTTTTTGCTGTGATTTAGTTTGCATATCGAAGCAAATAATACCAGACTGTTGAACACAAAGAAAATGTATTATGTTGTTCATCTTTTAAATACTAATGAATGTCAACTTGTGTTCTAATGATCCCTCTAAGGGAAGCCTATTGATCAAGACAAGGCTGGCTACAAGAATAAAGAATCCCAAGGCAATAATTCTATGCTACTCATAAAGCAAATTATAATCAAACGGATGATGGTTTGTTCCTTTTACAGAACACAAGTTTTAATGTACTGAAGTTCATAACAATGGATTTATTTTCTAAAAAGTTCTGTTTCCAGTTCTGTTTTATTTCGGGGGAAAGCACATAGTAAGAAATAAGTTTGGGATAAACGCCTATGTGATGACATACTGCTGGCTTAAGAGGTCAATTTTTGATGCTCTTTCAATATTTGTTACATTGCTCTAAAAAATGAATAGAGTTAGCTACTATACAAATGCAAAATTATAAAACTCCAGATTCAAAAAGAGTCTAGATGTTTTTACTTGCTCATTAAAAAAAATACTGATAACTTACTATAACTTTCCCCGACAAAGGAAATTGACACAGATCAGAAAACAAAAGCAATATAAACAGCTACCATCTTACATTCTAGCAGAAGTCAATAGACAATTAAAAATTAATAACTAAGGATATCATTTAAATGACAGGAAATAGTAAGATCTAATGGAAGAAAAAAATACTACATGGTAAGTGGATTGAGAGGAATAAGGCTAATCTGTTTAGAAGAGAGACCATGATCTGGGGTGCCTGGGTGGCTCAGTTAACCGTCTGACTCTTGGTTTCGGCTCAGGTCATGATCTCATGGTTCTTGGGTTGGAGCTCCATGTCTGGCTCCGTGCTGAGGGTGCAGAGCTGCTTGGGATTCTCTTTCTGCCCCTCTCCTGCTCTCTCTCTCAAAATAAATAAATGTACTTAAAAAATATTTTTAAAAAGGGAGGTCATGATCAACATCATTAAAAGATATTGGAGCAAATGTGAAGAATGTGATACAACATTGTAGGGAATATCAACTTGGATTTTCTTTGAAAATCCTAATCTTAGGGGCGCCTGGGTGGCGCAGTCGGTTAAGCGTCCGACTTCAGCCAGGGCACGATCTCGCGGTCCGGGAGTTCGAGCCCCGCGTCAGGCTCTGGGCTGATGGCTCAGAGCCTGGAGCCTGTTTCCGATTCTGTGTCTCCCTCTCTCTCTGCCCCTCCCCCGTTCATGCTCTGTCTCTCTCTGTCCCAAAAATAAATAAACGTTGAAAAAAAATTAAAAAAAAAAAAGAAAATCCTAATCTTAAACTAATTCGTAAACCACAAATTCCTTTGTAAATCTTGGGCCCTAAACAATAATTTGACACATAAAAGTAAAAAATAAAATAAAACAAACAGAAATTGAATCCTAGTAAATTAAAACAAAACTAATATTTTCCAGAAACATAGAATTAGAGCTGAAGTTCACTTTACAAAATTTAAGAGTCTTATTCGTATGAGTCGTTCCACATGTAAGAAAGTGTCATAGGCTATCAATCACACCGTAAATAGAGTTCTTTGCTACCAAAGCTATGTAGCATTCAAGGGAAGTCACACCCAGAAGTCCTGTGAGTTGGGACTATACTGATTAGGGTGTTGGTAAAAGTTAGGCAGAAGCAACTAGAATAAGATTTTTCCCAAACAACATCCTTTATTCATACATAAGGCAAAAGCAACTAGAATGATGCCATTCTACACAGCATTCTATTTCAGACTGCATAAGAATTTTATCAAAAAGAGAAACAATAGCAACAAATAACACCATTTCCTTCTTCATTTCTCAAAGCTCCCAGGTCACACAGTCATTCAGGTTTTCAGCTAATATATGAGGGGAGAATTTACAGCATTAAGGTAGAAATTGAAATTATGGAAAGAATACATATGTTGTTTGGGGACAAATAGAAAGATAAATATTACCCAATAGAAGTTCTAAAACAAAATGAAGTATAAAAAACACTCACGTATTAGATAAGAAGAAATTATTAAGGAAATTCATTTAAATTATTCCACGATCCAATATATAATTCAGGATATTCCTGGGATCTCTTTTATGCTTCTTCTCCACCTTCTTTTTTGAAGGTATCAACAATGCTTAAAGTATGTGTGTTATCAGAAAGTGCCTCTCTGTGAAATGTGTTTCCAGGTTTATATGTCCTTCCTCTGCTTTTGGAAGCCATTGGGGAACGGTATGGGATAGATCCTCCCTGACACTGCCACACTCACTATCCCTTCTGCTTCCAAAGCATTAGCACCAGCAGGTAGGTTAAGCACACAGAAATTTCCTTCCTGAATTATTACCTGTAGGTAATCTAGGTGGGAAATTACAACATAAAGAAGGCAACTTCAGACTTCTCAGCTAATTTAAATTTATATTTAATTTCATGGTACAGGTACTTAAACTATATATATACACATACATATATATATGTATGTGTATACATACATATGTATATATATATATGTATACGTATGTATGTATACACATACATACGTATACATATATATACACATACATATATATGTGTGTATATATAGTTTAAGTACCTGTACCATGAAATTAATTAATAATAATATAATATAATATATTATAATTATACAATTATTTATAATATATTATATATATTATATATTATAATTATATATAATTATATAATATAAATATATATTGTAATCAATATAAATAATTATATATTAATGATAATTAATAATTATATAATTAATTATAATTATCATTACTAATAATGTAAATATATTATATGATTATAATTAATTATATAAATTATATATGTCATTATAATTATATAATTATAATAATAATTATAATGATATTATTATATATATGTATGTATATAGTGAAGTCGTCTTTTGGGCAAAATCAGAAACCTGTAGAATTCTCTTAGATTTTATTACATATTTAACGTATGTGGTAGTGTGACCCTAAACCATTCAGTTCTTATAGCTTCAGTAACACCTAAAGCAATCCTGCTGAAAAGAAAAACACAATTCAAATACTGAAAAGAAACAGCATTTTCTCTTTCACATTTAGATTTTCATTTGAGTTAAATAGTAGGACTGTTTTCTGACATATATAATGAGAACATTACTCAAGATACATATAATTAAGTTGTTGTTCCAGGAGAGCACAGTTATAAAGCATATGAAATAAAAACATTTCTCTCATCAGGAAGGATGTGGAATTGCTCTTGGAAACATGAATTATTGTGCTAAGAAGATTCTGGCAATTTTATGATCAACCCATGCAAATACGGACATCATAATAAGGCACATTCATTTTATTTACTTTTTGTAAGTGCTGATGTGTGGGTGTATAATTGTAAATGTTTATAATAATTTTTAAAATTTATAAAACATATCTGTGTAACCATTTTTGGATTAGGAAATTTAAAGCTAGAAATTTAGAAGCCACTTGTAGACTCATAAAGCTCATAAAACATTATTTTTGTGATCACTCATTCTGATTATTTTTATTACCTTAATTATATATTTAATTACTGTACATATCCTATATTATTGTACATATGCTATATATTATTATATGTAATCCATAGCTTTGTCAAGTGCCTTTAGTATCAATCATTAGAGTTAAGTGGAATCACCTCACTAGACTAATGGCAGTGACGGTAATGACATGAGAGGCACTCTGCCTTCTCCTCAGGCACAAAATGTAATGAGGGATCAAAACCTCAATAATAAGGTACATATTTTAGTACAATATTTTTAAAACAACTGAATTTAATGCAAGAAAAGTTAATTATTTAAAAATACCAAAATTCTAAATAAAAACAGATCATACCCTTTAGTTGCACAACTTTTTCTCACTAGCTCCACCCTAACCTTGGCCCTAGGTGGGACACATTTTTCTTCCCCATTGACACTGAGATTGTCTATGTGATTTGTTTTGATAAGTAGGATGTTAGCATATGTGAAACAAAGAGAATGTTTCAATGTGACTGTATAACTGGCTTGACCTCTTGCACTCTATGATCCTGGATAAAAAAAAAACAGGAGAGCAGCTGGTCTATAGGAGAAATGGGTAAGTATGACCCATAGTTGGGATAAAGATCAGCCAAGCTGGGTCAAGATCAACTAAACCCTAGAAGAATGTGAACCAACCTTAAGACACTTGAATAAGAAGCACACAAAAATAAATTAGTTGTAAAGGCACATAAAAGTTCTACTTTCTTATTTAATAGCTGCAATATATATGTGCATTTGTATTACAATACATTAATGGAGATAAGATTTACACCATGAGAAGATAGTTTGAGAAAGGCTTAGAGGTAACACATTGGAAATTAACAACCATACAAAGAGAGAAAATCAAAATGAAAGAACAAGTCATCATAAGGTCTTGCAATTCTCAGCTGTCAAAAGCATTTAAATAAGCACAAAATGTCAAAACATTTGTTTTAATAAATGCTTTAACAAAATCACTTGAATATATACAGAAATACATGATCACAAGTGTGCATCTTCACAATTTTTCAAAAAGCACATTTGTGTACCTGCCATCCAGGTCAAGACACAGAACATTACCAGCAGCTCAAAAGCTATTCTTCTCACTCATTAATATTTCTCCCTTCACATAAAGTTCATGATACCACCTTCTATCATAATTAATTTTGATCATTTGTAAACTTTATATTAGAGGACCAATTAAGAGTTGCTTTTTTTTAATCTAACATTCATCCACACTTTTGGTTTTAGCATTATCTGGTACAATTATTATTATTATTCTACATATTTATTGCTACATAAATATATTCATTCATTTTGCTACTGATGGACTTTCAAAATTCTTTTTTCCATTCTGGTGCTATTCTAAACATTGGCCTTAATTCTAAACATTGTTGGACATGTCTTTGGTTCACATATGCATACATTTCTACTTGCTATCAACATAGGATAGAACTTGGTGGTGCATGCAGTATTTGTTTATGCAATTTTGACGGATACAATTTTTTGTGGATTAAAATATGAGAAAATAAACACTAATGACAATATAACAAACGCTTCCAATTTAATATGTATCATTTTATTTTTTTAAGTTTATTTATTAATTTTGAGAGAGAGAGAGAATAAGCATGAGTTGGGGAGAGGCAGAGGAAGAGAAAGAGAGAAACCCAAACAGGCTCTACATTGTGAGTGTGGAGACCAATGCGGAGCTCAAACTAACAAACCATGAGATCAGGACCTGAGCCAAAGTAACACATTTAATCCACTGAGTCACCCAGGCACCCCTGTACCAACATTTTAATTGCCAATGTCCTCTAGCTCTATAATTTTAAATTGGGAATATTTTTATAAGGAAATAAGACAATTCTACATAAAATAGTATATAAATATGTCCAGGATAAGTTATAATAGAATATTAGTAAAATTAAATAAGTTATAGTTATCAAAAGACTGATTAAATAATTCCAGCTGCATGTGGAAGAAAAATTGTCAAATGTTTATTGTGAATGCAAATGTTATACATATTTAAGATAAAGGGAATTTGTAAAGAAAATATACTAAGTGGCTTACTTTTGATAAGGTGTATGTATCACATATTTTTTGATATTCAGATATCTGGGGAGATACACATTTCCTCTTAAAGAATCTTGAAAAATGAAAGTGGGAGATTTAAAATATTTGTTTTCATAATTCAATGTTCTGTGCTGCTTTATAATATGATATTTAATTATTATTGCATATAACACAACAATTTAAATAAATATAAACAATGTTTTTCATTGATTTTTACAAGGTATTTTGGGGTGCCTGGGTGGCTCAGCCAGTTGAGTGTCTGGCTTCAGCTCAGGTCATGTTCTCACAGTTCATGAGGTCAAGCCCTGCATCTGGCTCTGTGCTGACAGCTCAGAGCCTGAAGCCTGCTTCAGCTTCTGTGTGTCCTTCTCTTTCTGCCCCTCCCTCGTTCTCAATCTCTCTCTCTCTCTGAAAAACAAACATTTAAAAATATATATTTAAAAAAAATGTTTAAAGGTATTTTAAAAATCTTTAAAATGTCCTAATTTTTTTATTACATATACATTTCTTATCCAATAGAAGTTTGTTAACAGATAAAGGATTTGTTCCTTTTTTATCCACAACCCCTGTCACGTATAAGGAGACTGGGTGAGAGATGATATATTTTAGGTAAACAATTTTACTGGATTATCACTCATTTGAAATTAATGGATTGATTTAAGACTTTAGCATATTAAACCAGGCATCTGTCATATGCCTAATAAATATTTCTTTAGTGAAATATTTTGGGCTGATTACTTAATATCACAGGCCTTCAAGTTTATGACTATAAAAAGAGAAATAATAATAACTGCCTTATAAAGTTATGGTAAGAATTAAAGATAATCTATATAAATTTCCTGCAGTACTGCTCATATGGAGTAGTTAGAAATTCACTGAATACTGGTTTACATTCAATAGCAATTATATTTTTCCTGTTTCAGTATAAATTACCCACTTATTCAAATAGAAATACAAATTAGAGTAAGATTATTTGGTTTCCCAATACTAGATAACTAAATACTTTGGAAAAGACAACATATGGCATATATTTAACTTTTGAATTTTAGCTGATACACAGGAGCTGGAGGGTTCACCACTGCAACATGAGCAGAGGAAGTAGATTTATGAACATGTTGAGATAGTGGTTACTTCATACGGGTCTACTTGAATTCTAGGTGATTTTAGAATAAAATCTCACTTTTACCTGAAAATCAATTGGAAAAATCTGAACAGAAGAATTAACAGAGAAAAACTAAGAAACTGAATTAAAGATGGTTCCATTTATTTCACTGACTGCCTCCATGCATGTTTAAAAAATGATGGTTTGGATATGGGTGAAACTATTCTAAAGAATAGACAAAAGGAGAAATTTACAACCTAAGAAAGGTTACAAACATATACAAATAATACAAACATATACAACTAATAAAGATGCTTAACAAAAATAAGTAAAACTACTGAAATAACTATATATATATGTATATATACACATACACACACTTTATAGATAAAAGTATTTTTAAAAACTTACTAAATGAAGATAATACGTGCTTGACTCCATAGATATGATTACTGAGTGACGATTTTTTAAAAACAAACCCATATTTGCCAGAAAACATCTGATAAAACTTAGTATCATTAAGTAAAAGAGAAGTTATATCATAAGCTTGTTATGATCTAACAACAAAATATACACTAGCATAATACAAGGTATTGCTTTTATAAGTCATAGATGTATTCCATGCAATTATCTCCTTAACAGATACTTATTCACATTTTGATATACTTAAAAGTGAATTATATTAAAAAATTTTTTTTCTAAAACAAGGTCCTTAAGTTTTCTAGAAATCCCCTATTCAATTTGTTAGGTTTTTATCTCTTACCTATCTGACACTTTTTTTTTTTTTTTTTTCCTTTCTTGCTGATTGAATTCACCCTTACCAACCCCTCTGTAGAAATTCATCAGGACCCTCTATGGACACTCATTTTTCTTTCTACCAACTAATAAATCATATAGTAAAAAGATCATATTTTAAAGTTTCAACTCCTAAATCAACTTGAATTACCTAGTCTTTAATTCAGATTATGTAAATCTGTCTTCAACTGCTTATATAACAGCTCCACATAGATACATCATTGTTATTTCAGACTCATTCTGCCTAAATTCTTATGTCTTAATTCTGGTCCTTACTTTTATTGGAATGTTCACCCTTATTTTTGTTGGATAGTAGCATCTAGATTCTTCAAAAGACTTGCACAGGCAATAATTCTTAAGGGTTAACAATGTTTATGTAAAGTTAGAATAATGTTAGTACTTTATTGGGCAGATTTAATGTTATAAGGCTTTTAATATAATTTGTTTCATTTTAATAATATATTCTAACAGTCTATGAAAGTTGCAGTGAATATTTATGGTTAGTATTTCTAACAACTTGAAACTAACAATTATTAACTACTTGACTGTATCACTTTAGCCTTAGATGCCTCTAAAGTAATCATGCTTAACATACATAATTCTGCTCATGAAAAACAGCACTAAGATTTTAAGAGGCACATTTTACAATAGATCATAGGATATGACATCATTTTTCTAACATTATGGTACAAAGGAGAAATTATTAAAATACATATGTTTACTTATATATATTTAGTTATATATCTTGAAAATTAAACACATATGTGTTATCAAAGTTACTTAAAGACACAAAGGTAAATAATTGTTACTGCAATTCTGAAAAAAGATGGTTAACAAGAAAATCATAATATTAACACACGGCACAACTCTCTAGAGAAAATTCTCTCTATATATAAATTAATAGTCAGTAGTTAATCTTGAAGAATTTCCTGATAAATCTCCACTCTTTTTGCCACAAATAAAACCTTTTTCTACTTGTCCTCTTATACTACAAAGCATCCATTTATTTATATTGAGGGAAAAAATAACATGATCACTGGGACAATTCCTCACAAGTTATTTTTTTGCCCAGGCATTCTCTCTGTCTCTTAACTATACAGACCCCTTATTTGATTCTCATTAGTACTAATGGCTCAAATTTTAACACAATCCCTTATCAACTTTCTGTGAACTCAAGTGTCTTCTCAAAACATTTATGCAACTCTGAATATCAGAATAATGCAAGAAGCAAAGAATTATATTATTTTGAATTACAAAGCATATTACTGATCATCCAATTCACCGTTAGGGCCAGAAAAAAACCTAAGGGAGTGGCAGAGTGTCTGTGAAAAAAAATAGATGGTATCTCAGAAAGAACATCCCTTCTCATTCTCAAGGCCTAAAACTAAATACTCATGCCCTCTGCAGCCATCTTTTATTTTTCACTACTTCTGAAAGTACAGTTTTTCTCTCATTTTATCTCCCTTTCTTAGCTATTATTCTCTTCCACAATGAACAGTAAATGCAGTGTTTACCTAAGTTCAATAAATATTAAAATCTTTCAAAGCAATTAATGTTTTTGTTCATTTTCATAACTTATCTCTACAAACCCCTGTACCCCACGGATACCTACTTTAAACAAAATTATAAATTTTTATAGTATCAGAAAGCATTTTAAATGGAACTAGACCTGTGTGGGTTTATTCTAATTCTAAATTCAACTGAAAAAATATAATTGAATCCAGAGAGTTTAGACAATGTAGTAATGTCACTGAAGATGAAAGAAACTCTTAATATAAACTAGAAAATACAAAAAAAAAAAACCCACTAGAATTTGAGATACAGCCAGTTGTGGACTTTGAAACTGTTTTCTTGGGGCGCCTGGGTGGCGCAGTCGGTTAAGCGTCCGACTTCAGCCAGGTCACGATCTCGCGGTCCGTGAGTTCGAGCCCCGCGTCGGGCACTGGGCTGATGGCTCAGAGCCTGGAGCCTGTTTCCGATTCTGTGTCTCCCTCTCTCTCTGCCTCTCCCCCGTTCATGCTCTGTCTCTCTCTGTCCCAAAAATAAATAAACGTTGAAAAAAACAAAAAAAAGAAACTGTTTTCTGCCTTAGATACTTAATAAAGTAGGTTGAATTGCTTTGTTGATATTCATAGTCTTTAGTCCACAGACACTGAAAGTAATAAAGTATGAAACAAACAAAGCACTCTCCTAAGGAAGGATAAGTCTTTATGATGCTGAAAGCACTATATCTTTCTGTTACTTAAAAAATATATGGTAGGGGCGCCTGGGTGGCTCAGTCGGTTAAGTGTCTGACTTCGGCTCAGGTCACAATCTCGCGGTCCGTGAGTTCAGGCCCCGCGTCGGGCTCTGTGCTGACTGCTCAGAGCCTGGAGCTTGTTTCAGATTCTGTGTCTCCCTCTCTCTCTGACCCTCCCCCGTTCATGCTGTCTCTCTCTGTCTCAAAAATAAATGTTAAAAAAAAATTTTAAAAAAGTATATGCTAAAGTAATTTAGCACGCTGTTTGTGACAACAGCTAGAAACCTGAGATGTCACAGATTGTTTCTACACCAAGTACAGCTCAAGACTTAATGGTGTTTCAAGGGGTGACATATCTAATTGTTTAATGACAACGAAATGACATAACAACACATTTTAGATCACCATAGTTTCATATATTTTACAGTAAGAAAAATATCACCTTAAAGCTTCAAGCCAAAGGAAGTTTTAATATGAGGTTTATAAAATTTTAACCATGATTATTTGATATGAAATATAGAAGTGTTTTCAGCTAGTGTATTTTAGCCTAATAGATTCCTGAAAACCTTTCACAGATATGATGGCAAGCTTTGAAAATTTTATCCCATATATATTTGGATCTATATTGACAAGTGTAACTACCTGATTGGAATTAAAGCTGAGTGCCCTGTGCCACCCAATGTAAATACAAGCAAAACAGAGACAGATTTATTATGTTTTAGATTAGAAAGTCTCAGTACCACAGAGCTAATATATACTTACTGGAAAATCTAAGAATTTTTCTGCCTGATCATGTGAGAAAGTGGTAGGTCTACTTAAGCAATTATACAAACCTGCGACCCAACCAAGGGAATAATGAAATATACTGATATCATATAAAGCTGCAATTTAAACACTGTCCAGTTTACAAGGTTGATCTCCCTTAATCCTTTTGTACTAGCCTCTCCAAAGTCTAATATTTGAATATATGTTTCCAAAATGAAACAAACCAAAAGAACTGCAAATAAACTGAATTAAGACAGATTATTGACAATGTAATAGTATGATCTACTATTAGCTAAGAAGTACAATGAAATATTTTCAGATCGACTTGAATTCATTTACAGATGAACACCTGAGGATTCTGAATGTAATCAACACTGAGCAAAATGAAATCTTTTAACTGTCTTATAAGTGCAGAATAGAGCATAAATTAGAAATTCAAAGAAAGGCACAGGACCAGAGAGATACTTTACTAAAAAGGGGGATATGTCAGTAAAAGATCTAATGATACTGACTTGTGTAGCTCTGCTTAAAGGAATGACTTGTTCTCTATTCACTCATTTAAGCTTATGTCAGCCTAGCAGTTGGCAAGTTCCAGCTGTGCACAGGAATGCCTATCACATTTTAGGTGCCTCACTCATAGGAGCAGCCAGGCAAGCATCATAAAATATATGACAGAAAATCTCAATGTAAAAATACAGATTAAAAAAACAGGATAAGGTAACGTAAAATATGTAAGAAAGTTAAATTCAAACAAAATAAGATAACAACCTCACTTGTGACAGGGTAAGTGAAGTCACACTAGCAAGGTAACTTATGCAAAAGTCTACAAAATAGATCAATATATCACTAAGTCACTTTTGAAATTTTTTCTATCATAATTTCATTCTCCCCAACACTGACAGCATAAAAATCATTATTTTGATATTTATGCTTTCAGAGTGATGGCAAATTTTTTATAATCAAAGGGTTAGAAAATAATGCTAACTACAAATATCCTTGAAAGTAGAAAAGATAAGTATATGCCAAAGTAAAAATACACATATAAAAAGAGGGGTGGGTCGCCTGGGTGGATCAGTCAGTTAAGCATCTGACTTCAGCTCAGTTCATGAGTTCAAGCCCCGCACAGGGCTCTGTACTGACAGCTCAGAGCCTGAAGCCTGCTTTGGATTCTGTGTCTCCCTCTTTATCTGTCCCTCCCCTCCCCCACGTCTCCCTCCCTCCCTCTCCCTCTCTCTCAAAAATAAAAAAAAAAACATTAAAAAAATTAAAATAGTGTAGCTTGATGCTTCCTTCACAGGAATGGGTTTTGTTTCCTCACAATTTCAACTGTCTCTGACAGGCCCAATTTTTAGAGAACAAAGAATTAACAGGATATACAAGATGGCCACATGACTGGTCCCATGCCCGATATATTTTGACATCAAACCAAGCCCTACCTCCTTGAACAATTATTCCAATTGATATTTGGTACTGAAAATCATTCAACTTAGATTATTTTAATGCAAATCATTTTACAAACGCAGAGATACAAATTATCTGTGTGAAAACGGATATATAGAAAAAATAGAAAAAATTTTTAAGTTCCAAAAACTTATGCTAATTATTTTTGCTCATTATTTAGAGTTTACAATTTGCAAATTTAAATTTAGCTAGGAGAAATTACCTGTCTACTGGCTATAGTTTACTTAAGTCATATACTACATCTAGTGAATGACACTACATATAACGTCTTCTTGCAGCAGAGAGTACATGTGCTTATCAAAACCAACATCTTCTTTCTGGCTATAGAAGTAGATTAAATTTCCCATTCTCACCTGCAGTCAGGAGTGGCCATGTAGACGTGATGTATGTCATCTTCAGAATCAACCCATAAATACCTCATATGTGACCTACCTCTCTTCCTTTTCCCTCTATTTTCTAATACCAGGAGTGCAAGTGGACTCAATTCTTAACAGATGATAGAATCACAGGCTAGAAGGAGAACAGATCCCTGAAGTACTGAGTGGAAGGCTATATGCAAAATAAACATATTGAACTGTTGGATAATCAATGAAAACAACAGAACATAATGGCAAACCTTCCATTTTCTTGTCCCTAAGATATCTGGAAACCTTATTACAACTTACACTGTATAACAGACAAGAGAGGTGCTACCCCAATACAATCTGAAATATGTGACATGAGTTTGGCAGGTGGGAGACAAAAGGCAAAGAAACATACATAGCAAGGTGAGAAGCAGAAAGCCCTTTTATGTGCTGTAAAAACATTCCATAAAATGTTATCTGTGCTAAATTGGAAAAAATACAATGAGCTGAGTGAATCTGTTAGGGGTCAACTATTTGTAAAGGATCAGATGATAAATATCTTTGGCTTTGAATGTCATGTGATCTCTGTCACAACCACCCAACTCTATTGTAATGAAAAGTATCAACGGAGTATTTGCAAAAGAATAGGCAGGGATAGATTTGGCCCACTGGCACTAATTTAGTAACCCTCCTCCAGGACAAGTGTTTCCAATAAGTCAGAATGATCATAAATATTGAAAGGGACAAAGTAAAAGTCAAAATCCTCACGGAAGTACTGGAGCACAAAACAAATCAGCCAGGGTACAAAAATAAATGGTATATGTCTTTCCACCTTGGCTATTATGTCAAGTAGTTTTATAATCACAATTGAGAGACTGAAGCAGGGGGTAAATAATCAAAATATAACAGATTAAAAATTATGTCTAATAGAAAACTGGTAGGTTAACTGACACATGGAACTGACAAACAGGGAACAGATCACAAGATACCCGGTAATTTTTGAATTAACTGCATTGCCAGAGAAAAGACTAGACATAATACAAGAAAAAAAAACCAAATCATTTGTGTTTTTATTTTTTTTTAATTCTTTTAATGTTTATTTATTTTTGAGACAGAGAGAGACAGAGCTTGAACGGGGGAGGGTCAGAAAGAGAGGGAGACACAGAATCTGAAGCAGGCTCCAGGCTCTGAGCTGTCAGCACAGAGCCCGACACGGGGCTCGAACTCACAGACCGTGAGATCATGACCTGAGCCAAAGTTGGATGCTTAACTGACTGAGCCACCCAGGCGCCCCTCATTTGTGTTTTTAAATAACATGCAGGTTCTCAAACATGTAACAGCCATAGGTACATATCTATAACACCCAACATAAATAAAGACACGAAGATTAATAGAAAAGAAGAACCCTCCCAAAGGGCAAAACCAGTATCTGAGAACAATTAGTAAAGAAACCCTTCCCAGGGAGCAAAAACAGGGACTAATCAAAGAATTTTTATCTACCACTCCAAGTTGAGATGGACCAATAGCTTTTATGTTGTTTCTCACTCTTTTTCCAAACTGCGTTTTGTTTTGCTTAGTTTCCTCTTTGTGAATTTTGTCTCTATTGCTCTATTGTGCATGGGCTATGTATGAGAATGGAACTTTGTATTATAGATAACAGGTTTTCTTTCTTTAGATCACAGGTCACAAGACAAAATAAGTCTCATCCATATATCACAGTCTGCAAATCACCCAGATCCTGGACTTTGAGTTGGATGTGGTAAACACACATGACTCTGGGTTGTTTCCCTTGGGGAAAGGTGAGTATATTTCCTGGTTGAAAGAAGTGAAATCTTTTTCGTCATGAGCAGACAGATGAGGAGATACACAACAGAGAGATTTATGAGCAATAAAAACAATTCCCTCTTCTTCCCAGGAAGAGGCAGACTATTTTTCCAATCTTCCTGGCTACTAGGTATGGTCAGGTGACCGAGTTATAACCAAAGTGAAGTGAATGGAAACAATATGGTCACTTCTGGGACTAACCCATACAATAATATCCTCCTGCAAGTTCCTTCATGTTCTCTTTTCCTACCACATGATACAGAGTCTGAGACCCTAAGGGGGGTAATGCTGCATAGATAGAAGAAACCTGGATCCCTGTATCTATACAGGAAAGGCTACCCAGTGAATATCATTATCAAACTGTTAAGAATGGAATGGAAAAAACTTCTCTTGTAGTAAGTGATGAGATATTTTGAATTTTGTGTTATAACAGTTTATTCTAAGTAACATGCTTCACTTTCAGAAACTATAAGACACATTTTTAAAAGTTTTAAAATACAAGCTAATTGGAGATGGCTTTCTTTGATTACACATGTTTAATTTCCATTTTCATATTTCTGCAACTTAAATGTCTAACTTTTCATAGGTCATGGCATATTCCTTACAGTTTTTTGGGAATAGACTTTTTAAATTCTTTTTCATAATGTTCATTGCCAATCTCCCTTCTGTAGAATTGCTTAGGAAATTATTTTCTTTTCCTCTCATTGTTAGCTCATGTAGAACACAGGTGAGCACGAAGGAGACATTACCTTCTCTAAGATGCACAGGCAACCCTGAGGCCATTTGCATGGAGGAAGGCCACACTTTCATTAAAAATAGTATGAGGAGCATCTGCTCTGCTCTCTAAGCACTGCTGATACCTTCTGAGAATATTAAATGATATGAAAAATGATGTTCACTAAAATCAGATACATACCTTTTAAAATTAAATGGTTGCTTTTAAAAATATAATCATGTCTTATGGTCACTTTTTTTTATTTATATAGAAATCTATATGGTTTGCATGTGCAATAAAAATTCAAATTCTAATATGGCCTGACTTCCTTTGTCTTCTATGTATGGGCCTCTTTATTTAGGGAAACAAATGCACTGAACTTTTTTGCCATTCCAAATATATTATGCCTTTCCATACCTTTGAAATTCCTTTTTTGAATGAGGAGGATATTGCTGAATTTTTTGGTAAAATATTATATATTTTTTTAAAGAACTAGTTCAAACTTCAACTTTTTAATTTATTTCTTATCTATAATCTCCAAGAAGTCCTCATTTATGAATCTCTTAATCATATGCCTTTAATTTTAGTAATAAACAGTTTGTTTCTCAATAACTTTCATGTGAATTGCTTTGGGTAGCTCAAAATTCATAATTGAATCTATATAAACATAATAGCTCACCTTAAAAAAATTAGCATCTCTAATCGTTTCTCCGCCTTTTGGGTAAGATCAAGGGGAGTAAAAACATTAGCATCTCCAATGTCTGAGATAGTATGAAATCAATAAATACTTGACAAAAGGATAAATTTGTGGATAATAATATTAAGTAGTCTGGCTTATCTAATTTTGCTGGCTGAGTAATCTTCAAGAAGATAAAAAATGAAACAAGTTTTTTTAAAGAAATAGCTATTTCCATTAAAAGAAATCAAGGATAAATAATGCAGATAACCTTTCCCTGACTGTTGGTCTCCTGATTTAAGTGGTTCTTTGTAATATTTTTTATCAGAGCATATATTCAGACTCAAAATTTCAACTTCATTGTATTAGAAGTATAACTGCTTTTCCCTGATCTTATTTTTAATCTCTTCATTAAAGATCCTTCCTGATAGCTATAATTCAATAAGTGGCAGTTAATTTTGTTGTCCCAGACTTTAAAAATTCAATTAATTCACTATATACTGAATTTTTTAAATATAATATTAAGAACTGATCACATTTTAGATCTTCACATCACCAATATGTATCTTTAATAACTGCTCTTACCAATAAATTTGTTTATTTAATTGTCAGAATAGAACTTTCTTATGACAGCCTTCTCTTTATACTTAATACACTATTATGCTTATAGTTTTCATTATGTTTTAAGAGATAAGGAAGTGAATTACATAGGGAACACTGTATTACCAATGTTGGTCCCTAAATACAAATAATTAAATGCATGCTTTTTTTTCTCAAGATTTAAATTGCCCATTATTATGAAAACAACTATTGTGGACAATTAGAGAATAATAACATATCAATTTATATTCTTAAATTGCCAAGTCCTGCCAGAGGAAGGAAACTATGTATCCTTGAACAGAGAAGTAGAGACATCATTCATTCATTCAATAGATATTTCTGAGTGCCTAATATGCACCAGACCTGTTCATTGTACAAGAGGAGTTAATTAATTAAAAGAGGAGTTAATAAGAATAAGCTCTCTGTTCATGTTGCATGGACTTTATAGTTTAGAGAGTGAAGAAATCAACAAATGCACACAGACATGTACATGCACACACAAACACACACGCATACACAATGTTACAGTGTCTCATATGGTACTAAGGAGAATAAAGAAAGACAAAGCTAGAAAGAAATTTATCATATACTCAGATAGGGCTGGGAAGTTACATGATTAATCTTTTAACACAATGACTTCGGTTATCTTTTTGAGCATAGTCTGTGAAGGACAAAGGGTGTAACTGGAAGAATAGTTAGGATACTACTGATATAATCCATATGACAGACGGTATGCAGTGAATTCATACAGGGTGGCAACTGTGGAGGTGGCAATGAATCATCATATTCCACATATGACTGTAAAACTAATGGAATTTGCTTTAAAAAAAAAGAGAATGAAAGACTTAGAAATAATACTCTAAAAATCTGATTTAAGGAATGGGAAGAACAGAGTCACTATTAAAATGGCAGAAATTTAGAATGATTGAATATATAGAGGAAGTGCAAGATTTCAGTTTATACATGTTAAGTTTGAAATATTTTTAGATATCTACTGAGTCAGTAACTGAATGCAGTAATAGTAATATCAGACCAAATGTGTAGCTTAAGTAACATTGCTGGAGAAAATGGTGCATTTAGCTTAAAGGTAAAAGATAATTTTCACAAGAAAACAGTATTCTAAATTTATGCATACCAAGTTTAGAGAATAGAATTCAGAGAATATTATCTTAGAAACTGAGATGATACATGTATTAAATTTGAAATTACTGGCGATGGCAAAAGTATGATATGGAAAGTTGCCAAGGAAGGAAGAAGAATACAAATCTTGGAGAAGAGGGCAATCAATTGAGAGTGTTGGTATTGGAACAAGTGTCATGACTTCAGAATCCCCAGGAATTCTGACAAAAGCACAATCTGAGATCACCACAGTGAGCCACTGTCTTAGAGGAGTAAGGAACAGTTAACAAAAGGCTGCATATTACTGCAAAGAGGAAAAGTTTTGAGTTATATTTATAGATTTAAAATTTGGTGTTTTTTTAGAGACGAATGAGGGAGATTAGTCCAGAAATGACAAGCAAGAACTAGGAGGAACGCAAACTACTTCCAGGCTAAGGAGGAGGTTTGTGGGAGTTGTTTAAGGGCCTTTGACCAGGGCCTAGCTTCAGGTTATTCAAGTCAGAAAATGAAACCTTTACACAACCTGTTAGAGATATTGCAGGCGATGGCTCTGACAATATGTGAGTTTCAGAGGGCCTAAAATAAGCATGCTAGAAGTTCAAGAGATGTAGATGCTTAGATAAGAAGAAGGAATATACAGAGATACATAGTGACTAGTATAGAAGTACTGAGGGTTTACTGGTAAAGATTTCTGGTATATGGTGGTAACTGGCAAAATAGGTATGAGAGTAAAATATAATCAATCGTATGCCAAAAACTGGCAAGGCTCTAAACATTAATGGTTATGTTTTATGTAGTTTACTTGCCATGAATTAATTGGGCTCTGAATCTTCACTTGACTGGATATTAATATGGAATCTAGGTATGGGGTAATTTTGCCTTGAACATCGAAGTTCTGTTTAGTCACTGGTGGTGGTGGTAGTGATGAAAATGACATGGGTGTGGTATTTTACCAAATTTTCATGGCACTGCAAGTTGTTTACTTGGCATATTCATGCCTCTCAGATGGAAACACTCTCTAGAAGCCTGTCTTCCTAATGGTGTGATTTTAAAAGTACTTAAAACTGGGTATAGGTTAACAATTCTGAAGCCACAATATATGTATACTAGAATTGAAAGATTAAGTAATGACAGATGGCGGGAGCCAGATTTTTCACTGTTGGAGTGGGATGTTACAGGTAAGCAAAGGAAGAAAGCTAGAAAGATCCATATGGTAATACAACAGACTTGGAGACATTAGTATAAACTCATGTTTGAGTTATAATATTCACAGTGAAGTGCATATACGGAGATTACCAGGCACTCATACAATTCCCTGCATCCTCAGCAGACAGGACCCAGAAGCAACAACACCCCTGTAGCAGTGAGCACATCCAGCATATCTTGATTCCCAAAACCATCCTCCAGTAAAATAAACCAGGATTCCTTGGAGAAACGGTTCATTCTAGGACTGGAAGGAGAAATATACAGGATGAGCCTTAACCATCTTATTCTATCAGAAAGTCAGATACAGCTGAAAAAAAAAATCCCCATACTAATGAAGGTAGGTCAAAGTGACATAGGAATCAACTGGATGAGTCTCAATTTCCAAAGCTGGGACAATTTGAGCCACAGAATAATTAAAGTAGCATTAGATCATAACCCAAATACAAAATATATATTCATGAGTGTAGTAAGTTGAATCGTGTCCCGTAAAAGGTATGTTTAAGTCTTGAAAGCTGGTACCCGTAAGTACAACCTTATTTGAAAACAAGGTCTCACAGATGTAAGTAGTTAAAGACCTCAAGATGAAATCACCCTGGATTTAGGGTGGGTCCCATTTCCAACGGCAGCTGTCCTTATAAGAAAAAGAAATATCATGGAGAGACATGAAAGAGATACAGAGAAGGTGATGTGAAGATGGAGGCAGAGACTGGAATGATAAAACTACAAGCCAAGAAGGACCAAGGAATGTCAAGAGCTACCAGAGGTGGAACAGACAAGGAAGGATTCTTCCCTGATGGCCTCAGAGCTACTGTGGGCCTGTCCACAGTTTCGTTTCAATCTTGTGGCCTTGGAAATGTGAGAAAATACACTTCTGTTCTTTTAAAATGCCAAGTCTGTGGAAATTTGTTATAGCAGTCCTGGGAAATGAATGCCATTGTTCCACACTGACATTAATAAATGACTAGATAAAAATACATGAGGGACTCTGGGCAATTATCTTGTGCAAAATGATCCCAAATAATTTATGTAGATATTCCTCCTTTGAAAAGTTGGAGCATAACTCCCCAGCTCCCCACCTGGGACAGTGTATCCAGATCCCCTGAAGTACTCTAAAAAAAAAAAATAGATTGAGTTTCCACAATACCCAGTAAAATCCATGGCTTCAAAGTGAGGATAAATCTAAATGTCGGAGGCTCCGTGTTCTCCCTCTCTCTCTGCATTTTTATTCTGAATACCTTTCAACTCACTTCAGTTATTTTCCAACTCATTACATATACTTCCTTCTTTATTAAGCCACACCTATCACTGAAATTGGTATTTCCACTCCAGCTCCTCAATAAAACTTGTATAGCCTTACGCATTTACCAACACAGCTCTCTGAACATCATATACAGTTTGATTCCACAACATCAAATCAAGATATGCAAATCTTCAGTCTTGGGCACATTCACTTATTGGAATTATAAAACAGAAAATCAAGGTATGCAGCATGTTTTATTAAAAGCCAACTATCTGGGACACCTGGGTGGCTCAGTTGGGTGTCCAACTTCAGCTCAGGTCATGCTCTCACAGTCTGTGGTTCGAGCCCCACGTTGGGCTCTGTGCTGACAGTTCAGAGCCTGGAGCTTGCTTCTGATTCTGTGTCTCCCTCTCTCTGGCCCTCCCCTGCTCATGCTCTGTCTCACTCTCTCTCAAAAATAAACAAACATTTTAAAATTTTTTTTAAAAATAACTAACAGGGCACCTGGGTGGCTCAGTCAATTAAGCGTCTGACTGTGGTTTCAGCTCAGGCAAGCCCCACATCGGGCTCTGTGCTGACAGCAAGGAGCCTCTTGGAATTCTCTCTCTCCACCTCACCCCTCTTACTCTGTCTCTCTCTTAAAAATAAACAAACATTACAAAAAAGCAACTATCAAATACCATCAATTGTTGATATAGAGGAGAGTGAGTGAAAGAGAGATCTACAATTACTATTGCTTTCAAAGTGTCCCATTTGGGGGCAACATTTTCTTCATGTTGCCTGTGTTGTGCCAAGTGAACACATAAAATTAGAAGTACTTTTGAAACTACTACAAAGACATATTTTGAGAAGCTTCCTTTACCACCTTTCAGTTATAAAATATATATAAAAGACAACAAGCTTGATATCCATGGATACATATATAGAGATATAATTTATAAAATATATACATACACTCTACACTACTCTTAATTGATATAAAAATACTGGGTATTAATCAGAATATATTAACTTGTGTTTTATTTTTTTTTTAATTTTTTTTTCAACATTTATTTTTGGGACAGAGAGAGACAGAGCATGAACAGGGGAGGGGCAGAGAGAGAGGGAGACACAGAATCGGAAACAGGCTCCAGGCTCTGAGCCATCAGCCCAGAGCCTGACACGGGGCTCGAACTCCCGGACCGCGAGATCGTGACCTGGCTGAAGTCGGACGCTTAACCGACTGCGCCACCCGGCGCCCCTTAACTTGTGTTTTAGAGATTTGACTGATTCACCAAATTTTATATTAGGTTATCCTATGTCCTCATTCCTAAAAAAATTTTTTTTACATTTATTTATTTTTGAGAGACAGAGCACAAGTGGGGGAGGGACAGAAAGAAGGAGACACAGAATCTGAAGCAGGTTCCAGGCTCTGAGCGGTCAGAACAGAGCCTGGCACAGGGCTCAAACTCACAAACCGTGAGATCATGACCTGAGACGAAGTCAGACGCTTAATCGACTGAGCCACCCAGGAGCCCCAGCTATGTCCTCATTTCTAATTAATATCAGTTAATACTTCCTGGTCTATATTATAACTGCCATTCTATCCATGGCCAAAAATACATTTTCTCACTTAATTTTTAAAAATATTTCAAAGTTCTGGGGTGACTCAGTTACTTGAGCATCTGACTTCAGCTCAGGTCATGATCTCCAGCCCTTCGTCAGGCTCTGTGCTGACAGCTTAGAGCCTGGAGCCTGCTTTGGAGTGTGTGTGTTTGGGGGGGGGGGGCGTGTCTGCCCCTCCCCACTCACTCTCACCCTCTCTTGCATGTGCATGCGCTCTCTCAAAAATAAATGTGTGTGTATATACATATATATTATACATATATATATTATATGTATAATATATATGTATGTATTTCAGGAGCGCCTGGGTGGCTCAGTTGGTTAAGCATCCAACTTTGCCTCAGGTCATGATCTCCTGGTTCACAAGTTTGAGCCCCACTTTGGATTCTGTGCTGACAGCTCAGAGCCTGGAACTTGCTTCAGATTCTGTTTCTCCTTGGCTCTCTGCCCCTCTCCCACTAGTATTGTCTCTTCCTCTCTCTCTCTCTCTCTCTCTCTCTCTCTCTCTCACACACACACACACACACACACACACACACACACACACACACACAAATAAGCTTAAAAAACATTTTAAAAATTAAAGAAAAAATTCCAAAGTTCTAAATTAGTAGTGTTATAATCCTTATTTGTCTTTCTCTCTCTTCATCTCGTTCATTTAAAGTTTATCACATTGGAAGCTACCAAAAGGTCTTTTCCCTATTTATTTTTATAAATAATAGCTTACTTCCTTCCAAGCCCAATTAGCCTAAGACCATCAGGAACAAACCTTTAGACTAAAAAAGTAAAGTGTATTGATCCAATTCAAAGAGGGAGATTTCAATCCAGAGGATCCAATGGCTACCTCACACACAAAAAAGGAAAAATATAATTATAAATGTTTTTTAGGGAAGACTGAAGTTAAATAAAATTTAAATAAAGGAGACTTAAGGCAAAGCAGGCCTGTGTGTAAAGTCACCATCTGGCCTGGATTGCAAAGTGAACTCAAGATCTTTTTTCCTGAAAAACTACAAAGTTAAGGTAAATATGGAAAAGGCTATCCAGAAAATTTTTATCTGAAGCTTTTGCACCTGGGTTATAAATTGAAGTGCTTTTCTCCATGTCAAAGTGACTTATATCCTCCAGCTGAGAATGAAATTATACATTACTGATATCACTTCAAATAGCAAAATTCCTGATGGTCTGAGTTTAGAAAACAAATATTCTCAGTGAGGAAGAAAGCAGTCGTCACCCAAAGAAGGGGATTTTTTGATGACACTTCATAAATGCAGCACTTCCCTAGTTGAAATATGATTTTCTGTTAGCTTTTCACTTGGCTCTGTGTCTACGTTTTGGATCTGTTGAATTAGTGGGCATATATGCATTTCTTCATTGGAGGTAATCTTTAGTTTCTTCTATATGATTAAATTTCACAATTTTACTCATGATGCTTACTAACACAATTTGTTTTTAAGATAGCTTTCTTAAAATAATGTTGTATCTCCAATACTTTTTGAATTTTTATTAAGCCTACATGACATAGACTAAAAGTAAATACATGAACAATTATTGACAGGTGTAAATATTTTTTTTAAAAAGTCAGGAGATAAAATTTTAAATCATCTTATCAGAGTATCATGTGGAAATGTAAATAAAATAGAAATTAGTGACATAAATGACCAGATTAAGAGTCTTTTTTTTTTTTTGCTATTGTTGCCGTTGTCAACTTAGATATTTTTAGGGTGATGAGGAAGGATAAATCAGATACATGAATAATACAAACCCTAACCCAGTCTACTTAAAAAAATACAATGTTAGTAAGGCTTAAAGAATCTTGACCAGCTATCTACACTAAAAAGTTTCATTCAATTTTCAAGTTTGTATTACCACTTCAACTCATTCTATTTAATAGAAACAGAATGAAATTCAATGATGGAAAGTACTAGGAAAGGTGAAAATGAATATGTAAAATCCAGAATATGTGTATAACTGGCATTGTGGTAGTGCTAATTATACATTAATCTTCTTAATCCATTTGCTTGAGAAGAAAATTGGAGATTTGAAGTAATTATTTCAAGTCCTCAAAGGAGAAACCTCTCATTCTGTCTCTATTAAGGACAAAGCTACATAGGAAACTTGTATTAATAATACAACCTACCGAACCTCGTATCATAAAATATTTGTTCATTTCTCTAATTAAGAACTTGACTTTACAAAGTTAATTTCTTTTTATAGCATTTCATTAGGACTCATCAAATAAGTAGTTATCTTGCACCATTTGGAGGAATAACAAAAGTTCAATTTCGAGATTAGACTCACGTTCCTGCTATTCATCTTATGGAGAATATTTTCTGACATGTATTAATATTCAAAGTAACAGTTGTGCTTTAATATTTATTACTACAGCAATTTTACAATTATGTACTTTTTTATATTTGTCATTGATAATTTTTAACCTTTTCTCTTTTCCCTCTGACTACTGTATCAACATCTCAAAATAGAATTCTGAGCATAAATTTAGTCATGAAGTGTTTGAGGTGTTTCTGAAAACTTGTTGAACACACAGAAAATAATATTTAATTGTGTCAGGGAGAATGCCATTGCACCAAACCATTAATTTTGGATGGACCCTTTTTTATTTTTTTTAACCTAGATACATCGGTGTCCTATTTGAAAATTATATAAGGCTCAGTCATGTTATGCTATTTGAACCCTAAGTTTATTCTATAGCCCTGTTCTGTCAGTAGATTCAGCCAAACTATAAATAAAAGTCATTAAGAAAAAAAAGAAAATCAAAACATTAATAACCTAAAAATATCCATCTACCCTCTGTAGACACTCATTCTAATTATTCTTTTTGTGTTATTAGGAAAAAAATGAGGACATATATGCATATGTTCTTATTTTATTTTTCTTATGCAAACTGTACCCTACTATATATACACTTTTGCTCTTGCTATTTTCAGTCAGCAATACATTCCGGATATAATTTAATGTTAGTTAACAGAGACTGTTGTCAATGTTTTTTATAATTACAATAGACTTTATTGTCTTTCTGAAGCATGGTTTATTCAATTAAGTATGCATGGAACACAGATCACTTACACATTTCCTAACTATAAACAATGGCTGAATGAATAATTACTACATATAAGTTAAAGGACTGTTGCATGTGTATTTGGAAAATAATTTCCTATAAATCGGATTGCAGGTTCAAAGGTAAACATATGTATTTCCACTACATATTGGCAAATTTCCTTCATTAAGGGTTGTATAAACAATCCCAGAATTAACTCAGGAGAGTGTCTGTTTTCCCACAGCTTCTCCAAGATAAGCCTTTATTTTTCTAGTCAAGTTTTTCATTGTTTAGGGTATTTTTTTTCAATTTTTTAGTATTTTTGAGAGAGAAAGAAAGAGAGAGAGACAGAGTGCAAGGAGGGGAGGGGCAGAGAGAAAGGGAGGCTCCAGGCCTGAGCTGTCAGCACAGAGCCCGACGACGTGGAGCTCAAACCCACAAACCCCAAGATCATGACCTGAAGCAAAGTTGGATGCTCAACCAACTGAGCCACCCAGGCACCCTAAAAGGATAGTTTTCATTACATTTCCATTATATTTCCTTAACCTTTTGTAAACTGCCTCTTCATGTATTTGCTTATTCATTTTGTATTTTGGGTTATTTCCCCTCAATTCTACTGTTATGTATATATTTGCTAGTATTAAACCTAAATTAGCTCTGATTATCTTATCTATGTGACAGTGCAACTTTAATGTAGATGCTTTATGTTTTTAATCCCTTCCCCTCATATTCTTTTCAATTATGTACTATATATGGTTATTATTTTCAAAGAACTTCAGTATGAACTTTTGTATGTACACAATTTTGTTTGTATTTTTACCAGAATTATATTAACTATACAAATTAACTTAGAACTGACATCTTTAGAATAGTTAATCCTTTATGCAAAAATTAGAGATGCCTTTCTATATGTTGAAAGTCTACCCTTTGGTCTTTTTCCTATGTTTTTATATCTTCCTCATAAAGACCTTGTCCATCTATTTTAGGTTTATTTCTAAGGATTTTTGTTTCTCGTTGGGTATTATAAATACAGTTTTTATTTCAACAAGTTTATCTTCTAGCTGGTTATTATATGGGTCTATGTGAACCTAATTTATATTAATTTTTTGACCTTCTACCTTAGCTGTTTGTTTCTTGTGTTATACATATAATTGGTTCTCAAATTCAATGTTTTATATCATCTGAAAATAGAATTATATCTCTTTTCTTATTCTAAAACTCTGATATTTCTTGTCTAATTGCAGTAATACCTCCAGTAGTGTTCACTGTAGAAGTAATGGACATTCTTGTTTTGTACCTAGTCTTAGTAGAGGTATCACTTGTTTTTCAACTATAATCAAGATTCAGGCATTAGAAATATGTTTTATACTGTTAAGGAAAGATTTTTCAATTCCTATTCCCTGAATGTTACTATTAACAATGTGTATTTAATTATTTAGAGTCTTTTTTCTATGGAAAACATGTAAGTTGTGTCTTTCTTAATGATTTTTTTATTGTGGTAAAATACACATAACATAAAATGTACCATTTTAACTTTTTTAGTGTACAATTTGGTAGCATTAAATACACTCACATTAATATGCAACTATCATCACCATCCATCTCTAGAACTTTTTCATCTTCCCAAGCCAAAACTCTGTATCCAAACACTAACTTCTCATTCCCTCATTCTTCCAGTCCCTGGCACCCATCATTCTACTTTCTGCCTCAATGAATTTGACTATTTCATATACTTTTAAGTATATAAGTAGAATCATACAATATTTGCCCTTTTGTGAAAGGCTAATTTTACTTAGAATAATGTTTTCAAGATTCATCCAAGTTGAAGCATGTCAGATTTTCCTTCCTTTTTCAAGGCTGAATAATATTTAATTGTATGTATATGTCACATTTTGTTTATGACAGGAGACCATTAATGGACACTTGAGTTTCTTCCACAACTTCTATAAACATGGGTGTACAATTAGCTATTCAACTTCCTGTTTTTATTTCTTTAGGGCATGAACACAGAAGTATACTTACTGGATCATATAATAATTCTATGTTAGTTTTTTTCAGGAATCACCATACTTTTTCCACAGTGGCTGCACCACATTACGTTTCCACCAACTATGGCAAAGTTTCCAACTTCTCCAAATTCTTGCCAATACTTGTTTTCTGTTTTTCCCTTTTTTTTTTTTGTGTTGTTTTCAATAGTAGCCATCCTAATAGGTGTGAGGTGTTATCTCACTGTGGTTTTGAAGTAGACTTTCTTTACACTACTATTATGATATAATCATATAATATAATATATAATATATATTATATATTATAGTAATAGAGGTACTAATATTAAAACAACATTGAACTGTTAAGAAAATCTTTAATCATGATAAAGTGAGATTTACTCTATGTAGTATAAGATTTTGTTTCACAATATTTTATTTATTAATTTTCGATTTTAAATATGTTTTAGCTGAAATTTGAATCCATCTGCTATAGCTGATGTAAAGAAATGTTTCTTGCTGACAGGAAAAATTAGCAAAACAATAAGAAAATCTTTTCTCTCATCTGCTCCTATATGGTTTCTCCCTTATCTCCCTATTGATATAAACTCCAGGAAGCCACCTCACAATATCCTAGCCTCAGTGTCACAGAATAGGGAACAGAAGCTTGGGCTTGGGTCTGGAGGCCTTTTCTAAAAATATGTATTTACTGTGCTACATTGTTTAATATTAATTGCGCTTGATCAAAAAAGATATTCCTAGTATCTGTATTTCTTCTAAGTTGCTAATGTTCTATAATTACTGTGCGATTAATATTTACATGTACAATAAAAAGTAAGAAATAGTTTATGGTGCTGCAGTTTACAAGTTTGCTGCTGAAATTAACAAGTTTATACTCAATATCTTATTAATTGCTCATTACCTCCATTGCACTAAAATTTTTATTAAAATTATTTTGATGTTGCTAAGACTTATCTTTCACTGTATGTCCAAATGAATTGCTACTATTTCACAATTATATTGAAAAAGAGAAAATTTCTCTGCATGAAGCATTAACAATGTTACAAGTTTACTTCATAGAGCAAAAATAGAAATAGCCTGCCTTTTATCAACTGCAAATGTCCTATGTTCCTTTTCATGCTATTTCTTTTTCATTAAAGTAAATTTTGTTTGATTCTTTGCAAAAATCAGTTTTCTTCCAATCCTTTTACTGAAGGTCAAAATGTTCAGGCTTTATCTGAATTTCTTGCAAATTTTATGAATAGCAATTCAATTTTAGTCATTTTCAGTGGGCAAAGTAAAGAATACTAAGAAAAATTCTCAACTATTTAGAATTAAATTATACTCTAACCGCAATTTAACAGATTTTAGACTTCTGCCACTACTTAACCTGTATAAAAACAAGTCTTCACATTTTCTGTGGTATTTCTGATTTCTTTAGTTTTCTAAGAATTACATCTACATTTTCAAAGTTAAAAATGAAAAGATTTTCAATTTTTCTCTAGAAGTAAAAACACTCCCAAATGTTGTTTCTTTATTACTTATAATAGAGCCTAAAATAACAACAACAAAAAATAGACACAAAGAAATAGAAGGCATGTGAATCACACTTAGTATTTACATTTAAAATCACGCTTCATCCCTGCATTTAAGGAAAATATTCACGTTTAAATAACCTGATTTCTAAGTTTCTTATATGTCAATTATTCAAATAACTGCTTTAAAATGTGTTCAATTACAATTGTCAATAAAAAATGATTAATTTAAATTAAGGATTACTTGATGAGTGTTTAATGAAAGCAGAATTTAAAGAGCTGTGTACAGGTTTAAACCATCACAGGGATTTGATGAAACACTCTGGAAGTGGCTTTAGTAAGAAGCCATTATACCCACAGGCCTGAAGGGAAAAGGGAAGACAATGGTGTTACCAGATTTTGTGGGTCCAAAGGCAAGTGACCATGTGACATTAATCAAACACAGTAATTGCTAGAATAATGACAATGCAGGGAACAAGAATATATCTCTAATGTATTTCTCCATCTGTCTTCTAGCATCCTGTTGAGGTTTTTTGCAATGCTGAACCCAACGGAAAATCAGAGGGTAAGGAAATCTACCATGGTAAGGTAATGTGCAGCGACTAGATTCAAACATAGGCATTTCATTCTGAGTGTTGTTAGTGTAAATGGCATTGGACTTCTAATTTCAAATTCTATGTTGATCATTGTTGGTATATAGGAAAGTGAGTGCCTTCACTTAGTCCCTTAAATCTATGCATCTACTGTGATTATATCATAAAGCCATCTTTATTGCTCAAAAATACATTGCCTACGCTGTGTAGTGCACCTTTAATTTCACTTTGCTAGAAATGCCATAAAGTAAGATCATTTTTGGCATACTGACTGCAGAAGTTTCTTCAATTCTCCATTCCTCATGTTCAACCCTTTGCAAGGTAAAATTACTTTCATACCATCACATGGTAGAGGTAATTTTCTTCTCTGAATTTAGGCTATCCTCATGTCCTGCTTTGCCCAAGAGAATGTGATGCAAACGCCATTGTGTCTGATTTGAGCCTAGACTTCAAGAGGCCTGGTGCATTTTCTCTAACTTTTCCTCATGAGGAACATAATCACTCCAGTAGAACCAGTAGAAAGCAGAATCACTTCACTCCTATGATGAAGGAAGATGTGAGATCACACAGAGGAGAGCCAAATTCTCCTGCCAAACTATCTTAGATCATCAGCCTGATCAGCCTGCCTATTCCCAATTATAGCCGCACTACATTCAGTATAGTGTTCAACAACCAATCTGCCACTCAGCACAAATATATGAGTAAGCCAAGCTAACCAGAATAACCATCCAGTTGATCCATACAATTGTGAGAAATAATAGTTTCATATTGTTTAAAGCTACTAAGTTTTGTGGTACATGGTGCGCAACAAAGTTCACCAGCTTCTACTCTATAATGATTTTGGTTTTACGGAGGGAAATTAATAATCAAAGATCTTAAGTACAAAAAAAATCATACATTTAAGAGATAGGGTATTTTTACTGCAAAATACAACTCTTTCATTAAGGCACATTGCATAAATGTAGAAGGTTATGTATAAATGTATAACACTTATATATAACAATGAAGCATCATGGCTCAAACTGAAATAATTATTGTCTCAATCATTACAGTGTAAACATTATCTTTGTTATAACATTACTGCTAAAGAGTATTTTTACTGGTTACTTAATTCCAAACTGGCAATTATTTTAAACCAGCTCACTGGGGCGCCTGGGTGGCGCAGTCGGTTAAGCGTCCGACTTCAGCCAGGTCACGATCTCATGGTCCGTGAGTTCGAGCCCCGCGTCGGGCTCTGGGCTGATGGCTCAGAGCCTGGAGCCTGTTTCCGATTCTGTGTCTCCCTCTTGCTCTGCCCCTCCCCCGTTCATGCTCTGTCTCTCTCTGTCCCAAAAATAAATAAATGTTGAAAAAAAAAAATTTAAACCAGCTCATTGAATATAGTATTCCATAGTCTTCTGGCTAGTATTTTTTATGACAAGTGAGTCTTCCTATACCTTTGAAAGTAAAGTTTTCTTCTTTCTCAGTTTTTTAAAAGTTTTTCTCTTAGGGCACCTCGGTGGCTCAGTCAGTTAAATGTCTGACTTCAGCTCAGGTCATGATTTCACAGCTCTTGAGTTCCAGCCCTCCATCATCAGGCTCTATGCTGACACCTCAGAGCCTTGAGCCTGCTACGGATTCTGTGTTTCCCTCTCTCTGTACCCCTCCCCTGCTCACACTGTGTCTCGCTTTCTCTCAAAAACAAACATTAAAACATTTTTTTAAATTTTTGTTTGCTTTCATATTGTTGTCTTATTTTGTATACATGAGCATTATTTTTGTTTCTTTAACTTAATGTTAATAAATAATGCTCTCCAGGTGTAAACTGTCTCCAAATGCTGGACTTGCATATCTATACTTCAATTTCTGAGTTTTGTCCCCTTAATACTGTACAACCTTGTATAATTATAAGATAACTTTAAGCAAAGATTTTCTAGTTTTGGTTTGTTTGGTTTGGTTTTTATAATTGCTCTCAGATTTGTTCCACATGTCTTTAATCAAATCGGTGGTTTCTATTACTAATTTTGTAATTTTAATTATAAAATATTCACTATATTCATTTGTATACTCTAATGAAGTACATATAAGATATATAGAATTATAAAGCAAACTATGTACCATTCATCCAGCTTAAGAAATAGAATTTGGTTTTTGTTTTCCTTCCAACTGCATAACTAGTCCTCTCTTTCCTACTCTAAGATAACTAAGATAAACACTATTCTGAATGCTGTTCTTATTTCTTTTTTTTTTTTTTAGTATTACAGCTCTGCTTCATATTGGTGTTTCCTTCAGACACATATTACTAAGTTGTACATGTCTTGGAACTTTGCATGAATAGCATCCTATTGTAGTAGAACTATGGCACAAACAGGTGTCCAAACGAGAATCCTTAAAGCCTGGAGAAAGGAACTTTGCAGATGTGATTAAAGTTACAATGGGCAAGTTAACACAGAATATCCTGGTAGGCCAAATTTAATTGTTAGTGCTTGGAAGCAGTCCTTTCCCTACAATGGTGAAAGATGTGATGAGATAAAGGTAAGTAAGCTGTTATACTCCTACCTACAAAAATGGAAAAAGGATTATGAGCCATGGAATGAGGCAATCTCCAGAAGCTGGAAAAAGCAACAAAATAGATTCTCCTTTGGTGCATTCAGAGATTCTTATAGCCCTGCAGATTCTTTGATTTTAATACAGTTAAGAATTTTAACTGTGCAGAAATTTCTAACCAAAAGAACTGTGAGATAACTAGTGTTGTTTTAATTCACTAAGCTTGTTGTAATTTGTTATGACAGCAAAAGACAAGTAATACACCTACTTTACATATTCTTTCACAGCTTGTTCTTTTCATTCAAGATTTTTTATAGGCACCCATGTTACAACACAACTACCATATTTCATTGTTTTTTATACTGATGTATTCTATTCTATTGCATGAATATACCACAATTTACTTATCAATTTTCTTATTAATGGTTACTTTAACATTTTCTTTTTAAATGGCTATTATAATCAGCAAACCCACTTCTGGGTATTTATCCAAAAACCCTAAAATCTGGATCTTGAAGATATATTTGCACACATATGTTTATTGCAGCACTGTTCACAATAGCCAAGATATGGGAATAATCTAGATATCCACCAATGGATTAAAGGTAAAGAAAATGTGGCATACTGTGGAATATTAATCAACCTTAAAAAGGAAAAAAATCCTGACATATGCAGCAACATGGATGAACCTAGGTAACATTATGCTAGTGAAATAAGCCAAATATTGCACTTACATGAGATATTCGTATAACAGAGTCAAATTCATAGAAGCAGAGAATAGAACAGTGGTTACTAGGAGCTGGGGAGAGGCGGTAATGGGAAATTGCTATTCAATGATTATACAGTTTGGTTATGCGAGATGAATAAGTTCTAGAGATCTACCATACAATATCATACCTATAGTTAATGATAGTACATTTACACTTAAAATTTTGGTAAGAGAGGGGTGCCTGGGTGGCTCAGTTAAGCATCTGATTCTTGACTTTGGCTCAGGTCATGATCTCATGTTTTGTGAGTTCAAGCCCCATGTCAGGCTCCACACTAACAGCGTGGAGTCTGCTTGGGATCTTCTCTCCCCCTCTCTCTCTGCCCCTCTTCTGCTTGCTCTCTCTCTGTCTCAAAATAAATAAGTAAACTTTTTAAAAATTTGGTAAGAGAATAGATCTTGTATTAAAAGTTCTCACCAAAATAAAAGAAATTCAATTAAAGCAGTTGAAAACATACATTATGTATTTCATGGTGCAGATAAGCAAGAATTCCAACCCTTCAAGGTATATATCAGTAAGTCATTTTGCCCAGCCATAGTATAAGCATTACAAAGGTTTACATATTAAATATGAAAGCAGAAATACACAGAATTAAAAGCAAACATAAAACAAAAACAAAGACAGAGGTTGCTCACTGTAAAGCTTTATAAAGTAAGAACTGCTAATCATAATAAAGAGGATAAAATATTATTTAGAAATAAAAAATGGAAATTTCACTCATTAAAATCTTAAATACATATATAGGAAAATATTCACAAGCATGCTACATTTTTTCAAGAATGCAAGGTTAGCTAATGCTTGACAGTTAGTGCAGTTAAGCACAATAACAGGAAAAAAATTATCATCTTAAGATATGCAGAAAAATATCGTAAAATCAACAGTGATTCACAAAAATTACTTTACAACTTTGGAATTAAAAGTAGAGGAAGAAGATTTAAAGTAACTGGCCAAAGTCTATTATTTTTTAATGAGGTGATAATGCTAGGAAAAAAGGAAAGTCAAGCAATTGGGTAAATAGCTTTGTCAACTAAACCTCCTTTGAGTAAGCAGATTAATGATATTCTCGAGAAAGCAGAAATCATGTCTCTGGAACACCCTTAGCAGTGTTGCTGGCCAAGGATTTTCTAGAGTAAACAGAACATCAGATCTATGAGGTATGGCTTCTCAAGATAGCCATATAGACAAGTCCCAGAGTTATAAAACAGTCACGTAATTTAAATCTCCCAAAATATTCTTAAATAAATATTAAGAAAAAAATGATAGAAGTTGATTGTTGTATTAGTTTCCTATGGCAGCTGTGGCAAATTGTCACAATCTTGGTGGCTTAACTATGACAGAAAGTTATTCTCTCATAGCTCCTGAGGCTAAAATTCCAAAATCTGTATCACTGTGCTAAAATCAGTGTGTATCAGCAGGGCCACGGTCCATTCTGAGACTTTAAGTGGCTGCCCTGGTGGCTTTGCCTATGGTCACATCATTCCAATCTGTATCTCTGTGGTCACACTGTCTCTTCCTATTCTTCTGATCTTATGGAATCTTCTACTGCCTCCCTTATAAGGATGCAAGTAATTGAAGTTAGTAAGTATCCAGATAATCCACAATAATGTCTTCATCTCAAAGTCCTTAATGTAATTATCTCTTCAGTACTCTTCCCCCATATAAAATAATATTCACAGGTCCCAAGGATCTAGGCATAAATATTGTTTGGAAGGCCACTATTCAGTCTACCATAGTGAGCTTATTTCATTATTACAAATCTTCTGATATAAAAAAGCCATCTCCAAAGACACTGGGTTATATCCATATGTACAAAACGAAACAACTATCTAACAGCATTCAGAAATATTCAGGTGGAGTTATCAAACATAAAAAAATTAATGTATTAAAATTTCTAGATGATTTTACACACACACACACACATACACACACCCCAACCCCTCCGATAGGGAAAGCAAAAGCTCTTTTAACAGTCACCAAACCCAACAATCCTAAGAGAAAAGATTTACAAAGAAGATTTCCATCACAGTGAGAACATCTGCTTATTAGAAGGAACCTTTGAGTTAGAAAGCAAACCACAGAATGGAAAATTACATTTAAAATATATAACTAAGAACATCTATGGTTTTCATATCCAGTATATATAAAGAAAGCACAAATTAGTAAAAGAAAATCACCCAACTTGCTATATAAATGGTCAAAATATTTAAGCAGGCAATTAAAAAAAGATATACAAATAAGCAATAAACTCATTTATGGAAAGATGCTAAACCATATTGCTCATCATAGAAATGCCAAGTGAAACAATCACCACCACAGCTCTGCATGGCTAAAATATAAAAGCCCAAGAATACCAAATGGTAACAAAGAAATGAAGCAATCAGAACTCTCAGACACTACTTCTGAGAGTAGAAAATGTTTTTACCATATCTACTAAAGCTCAACATACACATGCAATATGACAAGCACTTGTACCCTGGGATGTATACCTCACAGGGTTGCATGCACACACATATCAAATTCATGCAATTGTCCCAAACTAAAACAAATCCAAATGCCTGCTATATATGAAATAAAAAGACTGTGTTTATTAATTCTAAAGAATACTATGGAACAATGTAAACAAAGGAAATTCAACTACCAGGAAGAACAAATAAAGGGATCTCACAAACAATAATGAATGAGAAAAAGTAACACAAAATCATATACACTCTATGGTCCATTTATATAAAATTACAAAACCAGGCAAAACTAGCAATGTATGTTAAAAAGAGAAAACAGCACTAGCACTTACCCTTGAAAAGATACTTTAGAGAGTGACCAAGTGGCACATGACAGGAGCTCTGAGCTTTAATGTACGGTCTATTAAAGTCGTGAAAGCAATTTGTATCCGCATACGATGCATGCAATTTACCGCATGTATGCTATACTTAAATGTTAAAGAGGAATTTCATTTGATTTTATTTAACATTTCTGATAGTATTTTAGTAGGAGGAATTTGCAGCATATTTATTTTGGCATTCACCCATTTAATAACACAATAAAGACATTAAAGCAACACATTTTTATTAAAACCTAGAAGGTAAAATGCTTTACCTCTCTTTCCTTCTGTCTGAAACACACACAATTTTTTGTTTATCCCCTCCAGAAATGGATTGTTTTTTACCATTTTTGCAAATTCTCTTCAAGATAAGGGTGAAAAGAAACACTTGAGGGAGTAATTACAGGAAAAAAAAATCTCAATTTTGCAGCAAGGTAATTTATAATCTTAATTAACTTAACATTTTCATAATGTTTCTATTGATTTCAGCCTAGGCTCTCAAAAGCATAACACATAATAGTGGTCCTAATTTACTTGCATATTTACATTTAACAAAAATATAATATGCCTAACCTTATATCACTCGGTAAATAGTCATGTTTGATTTTTATTTCCATGCATTATACTCTTCCAGGTAAAAATTCATTAAATGGGATTGTTAGTTTCAATTATCCTGATGTGCGCCAAATTGAAGCTTGCTTTTCATTTACTTTTAAAACCACAAAACATGAAAGGGAAAATATATTCTTGAAGTAATATTCAGAATAATTGAGTGAACACAGAATATTACTTTATGCTTGTAAGGCACTACAAATAAATTTAAATTCATTTTTAACATAGCATAATGTAGTTCAATTACTGCAGTCAGGACTAAGATGGGGACAAAGGAAGCAGCAAACAATTTAAAATGTTAAACTACACACACACACAATCACAGAAGCCTTTACAAAGCACAATTCTCTCAGCGCCTAAGTCTCTGGAATGAAGTTAACCTATCCCAGAAAGGCACTTTTTCTCAGAAGCATAAGGAATGCTAGTTTGTATTTTCACATTCTTTTACGGGCCAGAACTGTTCTGTAATCTTTCTTTCTTCCTCAATCAAATGTTTGAGATAAATAGGTACTGTCTTTCCTTCGTGGAAGGGCCACCAAGACACTGAAGTAAAAACTTTTAGTAGTGCCAAGTGTTTAAACTGGAATTCCAGCCTCAGGATATTTAATCCTGAGCCCTTCCTGCTTTTTTTTTTTTTTAATCACAGGTTTTCTTTGGCGAGTTATTCATAAATGCCCAATTTGTTCACATTTCTGTCTTTGTGTGAAATCTGTCTGAAAGAGATTAATGACGAAAGCCGCCTACCTCAAGATCCGGGAGAGGTCCTCTACTGCGCACAGCGTCCTCGAGAGAAAAGCCGGGAAACTGACCAAGGCCGCGCCTCAGACCGTAAGGACCACCGAGGCAAGGGCAGCCCACCGGCCACAGGTAGGAGGGGGCCGCCTACGCAGCTCCCTTCCTTGCATCAGCCCCAGCAGGTCTGTCTGTGCTTCTCTTCCTCCTGCCAGGGGCCTGCCTTCTCTCACAGACTCGAGGGTGAGACCCTCACTGGGTCTCACTCTCCACTGGCTCTGGGTGGCAAGAAAACCCCCGTGTGGAGCCCTCCAGGTTGCGGTCCTGGCCCTGCTCTCACTCAGGTTGTGGGGAAAGCTGGTGCCGGTTTAGCTCCACTCTGGACTTCGCTGAGGCCGCTCTCACCCGCGCGCTGTGGGGAAGCGCTTCCCGCCAGGCGACTGAGGGAGTTGTTGCAGGACGCCATCAGGAGCACGTGACTGCCGGTTGCTCCCCGAGCTAGATCCGGGCAATTTGAGGCTCCTCCCCGCCAGTTTCCCCAGTGAAAGCTGCTTTGAAGGGCTTAGCGTTCCTTGAGAGAGCAAAGTGTTGTCGAGACCATCTGGAGGATGCACGTGGCTGCTCCAGGTTAAGGCCACTGTGTAAACTGTTGAGATTCTGGCAGGTGGTCGGAAGATCTACTCACCCAAGCTTGTTACTGCCACTTACTAGTCTAGAATGATCTGCCCCTTGCCTGGGTCTCTCTCTGCCCGCCTCGTGTGGAGGCCAGGTTGTGAACCCTGACAGAGTCTCCTCATGTTGTCCCTCACCAGCAGGGAATGAGGTCAGGCAGATGGGGTAGGTGCTGCTGGGACCTCTATGACTGTCAATAAAGGTCAAAAAAAAAAAAAAAGGTTCAAAACAAAGATAATCCAGTCTATTTTTTTAACAGAAAAATTGGGAAAAACAAATTATTCTTTCACTTCAGAAGTTTGTAGAGACGCAATAAGGTACACAATAAGTTGTTAATTTTATGAGTTCTAAAAAAAGGAAAAATAACCAGAACTTATTTCCGGTAAACGTGGTGAGTAAAGGTTGTCTCAGGAGTCCTGTTTACTTCTAGGTTCTATTATTTATAAGATCTGTGACTTTGGGTGAGGTATTTAACTTCTCTGGGAAATGTACTTAATGATAGGGTTTTTAGGAATATAAAACTAATTAATATTTGCAACTTAAATTAGTGCCTGCAACAAGATAACTGCTATATATAGCAGCCATTATTATAATTAGTCTGTTTTCAAAATACATTATAAAGTGGGAGGAAAATAAAGCTTATTCTATTTAGAAGGGGAAAAAAAACATGAAAAATGTCTGGGATTGGAGTCTTTTATCTATTTGTACTGAATATGACCTTGGCAAAGGCATTATTCTCTGAGGCCTAGTTTTTGAATCTATGAGAAAAGTGTAATTTCACAGGACCTTTAAGATGGTTATATTTAATAATACTATTTTTTAAAATGAAAGAATTAGAGGAGTGCCCAGGTGACTCGGTTGAGTCTCCAACTTCGGCTCAGGTCATTATCTTGTGGTTTGTGAGTTCCAGCCCCACATAGGGCTCATTGCTGTCAGCACAGAACCAGTTTCGGATCCTCTGTCCCCCTCTCTCCCTGCCCCTCCTCTGCTCACACTCTCTCAAAAAAAATAAACAACAAAAATGAAAAAAAATAGAAATTCAATTTTGTCTCTAGTACCGATTTGCTACTTTTCCACAGGTAAAAGGAAGTTTTTAAAAAGTGGATAAAATCAATACTTAGCCATCCTATCCGAATGCTCTCACATGCTCAATTTTCAGTTTCTTTCCTAATTAAACCCTAATCTGACGGAGAGATTTAATATAAAAGAGGAGAGGTTGATGGGGGGTGGGTGATGGGTATTGAGGAGGGCACCTTTTGGGATGAGCACTGGGTGTCGTATGGAAACCAATTTGTCAATAAACTTCATATATTGAAAAAAAATAATATAAAAGAGGAGAAATAGAGCCCTCATTATTTTATAAAACTCAGAAAACTGTAAAAGTAGCAATCAGTACACTAATTATATAGGTAATAACAAAAAAAGAGTGAATTGTAGCTACATTATAGATCAAATAATTAAAATTTGCTTATAGAAAAAAAATATTTGTGGATTGTGCTAGTAGGACTGATATAAACTGCTATGGGTAAGGCAGCTAGTCAGCTCTCATGCTTGGCAGTAATTATCTTCTACAAAGGTGCCTTGACACTGAGTGAATACCAAACCATTTTTCCAGAAAGAAATGTAGGCTTAGATTCCTGTAAGCCTTTGGTCATAACTGTTTTACTACCTAATCAATGCATAACCGAATTTGTGGTTCTGCTCAAAAAAATTTATTTAATATATATTTTTATTCATTAACATTTAACTCACATCCAACAGTTCTATAATTTGTGCCAGAGTACAACTTATCTTAGACATGTATTTTCTCTATAAGTTACACCACAACCTTCTTAAGAACACTGGACAGTACAGTACCTTAGTACTATCTTCAGGGACCATTTTAAACAGTGAAACAAGAAAGAAAGAAGGAAAGAAAGAAAGAAAGGGGAACAAAGAAAGAAAGAAAGAAAGAAAGAGAAGGAGAGGAAGAAAGAAAGAAAAAGAGGGAGGGAGGAAGGAAGGAAGGAAGGAAGGAAGGAAGGAAGGAAGGAAGGAAGGAAGGAAGGAAGGAAGGAAGGAAGGAAGGAGGGAGGGAGGGAGGGAGGGAGGGAGGGAGGGAGGGAGGGAGGGAGGGAGGGAGGGAGGAAGGGAGGAAGGAAAAATATGGCATGAAATTGACTGCAGAAGGGACACTTGTGTACTCTATGAGAGCTGAAACAAGGAGGCAGAGAAACAATCACCTTGTTCCACTTCAGCTGGGAGCACAGCATCAGGTGACTCAGATTTTTCAATAATGGGTATGTCTGTGAATGGCTAAAAGTACACTAAGATCCTATTATGGGTTACAGAGAGATTGTAGCAAATGGGCAGATTTGCAAATATGGCATCTGCTAATAGTGAGGTTCAACTATATTTTATGTCATGCTCTGGTTCTGACCTCAAAGATGTTAAAAAGGAAAGATGCTATTTCATTCTTGCCTGTTTCTAGGTATTTTTTGCAGACCCATAAAAATAAAGCTAAGCCATAAACATATAAACATAACTATAGTACATAAACATAAAACTCAGTCAGAAGTACTCATTATCAATTTAAGCCATTCATGTCCAGGCCTTCAGACTTGTTATTTTGCCATTTTACTAAGATGACCATTGACTCTCCTCCAAGAATTTTATTTTGGTTCAAACCTCTGAATTTCGGGAACTTGAGCTGCCTTCTATGGAGTAATCCACCTAAGCTTTGATCATCAGAACTTCCACTGAAGCCACATGATGATTCTCAAAATGTACAGCCTCTACATAGAAATTACATTCAATATTCAAAAGAGAGTTTATATGGTAGTCATGTAAGCATCCATGCCCTATGTTCCCCCAGTCACTTATGCCTTAAATTATTTCCTGCCTAATGCATTTGATCTTTCAGCTTTACCATCCGAATCTGGAAAATAAACTAGTTACGCTATGGTACTTGACATCTTCTGCCCACCCCTCTGACCTTGATAATTCTTGTGTATTGTTATCATGAACAAACCAAATACATACTAAGAATTTCATGGGGCAATTTCAATTATTAAAGTGATATTAACTTAAGCATAATTATTGATTGATATGGTTATGTAAAAGACTCTAGTCATCAATATAATTTGGAAGTGATAATATAAATTTATGGTTACATTTGCTTAAAAAAAAAACCTTAAGTCTTTTCATTTGAAAATAACCACCAAATCAATAAGAATGATATTCTAGGGGCACCTGAGTGGCTCAGTCAGTTAAGTGACTGACTTCGGCTCAGGTCATGATCTTGTGGTTCATGTGTTTGAGCCCCAAGTCGAGCTGACAGCTCGGAGCCTGGAGCCTGCTTCAGATTCTTTGTCTCCCTCTCTCTCTGCCCCTCCCCCACTCACACTGTCTCTGTCTCTATCAAAAATAAATAAACATTAAAAACAAAAAAAAAGAATGATATTCTGTGTGTCAAGACTGTGGTTTCTAAACTAATATTTAAAAAAAGAGATTTGTTGAGGCACCTGGGTGGCTCAGTCGGTTGGGGATCAAAGCTCCTGGGTTTGAGCCCCATGTCAGGCTCTGTGCTAACAGCTCAGAGCCTGGAGCCTGCTTTGGATTCTGTCTCCTTCTCTCTCTGCCCCTCGTCACTTGTGCTCTGTCTCTCAAAAATAAATAAAAATGTAAAACAAATTAAAATATAAATAAGTATTAAAAACAAAGAAAATTGTATGACTCAATTTCAGTGTTCATTAATACAGTTTCATTGGAGCACAACCATGCCCGTTTGTTGACATCTCATTTTTTTTTGTTTTTAGGTGGAATTGGACAATTGCAATAGAGACTACATGGTCTGCAAAACCTAAAATGTTTATTATTTGGCACCTCACAAAATAGTTTCCTGATTCTTGGGAAAGGTTCATTTTCCTATTGTAGTTCAGTGTCAACTTTGACAAAAAAAGTGAGTACATATTATATGGTATATTGAACTCTTTAAGTGACTCAGGCTTATCTTTGTACTCAAAAAATACATTCAACTAATTGCTCTAACTTACTAATACACCTTGATATTCAAAGTATATTTTCTCCAATTATGTTGGACATGGCTATTTTAGGCTCTTGCTGTTTTGTATTTAATAAATTATAATATAAATGTGTTAATTTCCCCACATGTCTCCTGGATTTTTATTAGGATTGCATTGAAGTATAGATCAATGGGGGAGAATTTGTATATTTATGATAATGAGATTTGCAATGCATAAATATGAAATATCCTTTTATTATTAGTTTCCTTTTTAAATTTCTCTCAATAATGTTTAAAATTTTTGGTTTAGATATCTTGTGTATTTTATTTTATTAATCTATATATTTGAGGTTTTTTTTTTATTTAATGATAAGATACACACACACACACACGCACACACACACATATATATTTGGGGAAGACTGGTGCTAGAATAGTTTATGTAGAAATTTATTTGAATTTCCTATGTATACTATATCATTGCCTGCAAATATTGACCACCTTTATTTCCTGATTCCAACACTAATAGTTTTGTTTTTTTTTTTTCATTTCCTTGCCTTTGTTGAAATAGCTTTCTGAGTTCAACATGGAGCCACTACTGCCTGGAATGCCATGCCGGCAAAGTGATACAGCATTCCATGTCCTTATAAATGCTCCCCTTGACCAGAAATGTCGTATATTCAGGGCACAAATCTTTAAAAGCCAAGCCAGCTCTGGGCCTTCTCACCCCAAACAAGATTTACTATGTGGCCCCAGCCAATCCGTTAGTTTCTGTTTTTCTCTTCCCTATGCTTTCTTCTTTATCCTATAATATCTTCCTGCCTTCCTCCCCATTTTGCAGTTATCCAATAGAAGACTATCCACTTCATGATGTGTTACATAAAGTTTATTTTTATGACCTAAATTGCTTTCTTTAATAATTTTTTAAGGTTTTGGTGACAAGGAATAGCATCTGAAGCTGAGTGCTAAGGGCTTGCAGGATGAGTTGCAGAAGCCGTGTCCCCATGGAACCTTTGAATTCACTCTTCCTCTAGTGTTTCCCAAGGTCTTGGGTAAGTCACTGTCAGATTTGGGCTCCGCCCCCTTGCATGCAGCTCTCAGATCCAAACTCCATTTGAAAAACATGTATATGTAAGGGGCAGCAGCGATTGAGGTACTCACAATGCCTTGAGCTAAGTAAACAACATAAACAGCTGGGTGACTTGGGGAAATAGATTAAGACAACAGATTAGGACTATTGTGGCCATTAAAATAAAAATCTTAATAGGCACAAATTGGACTATTAAAATCCGTTAGAGCATCTAATATAACGAATATAAAGAAATATTCAAGTGAAAGTTGTAATAGATCTATTGCTAATGGGAATCTTGGAAGCCAAAGCTGCAAAATTGGTGGGCATGGGTCAAGCACTTAAAAGTTGTTAGAGGGGTGCCTGGGTGGCGCAGTCGGTTAAGCGTCCGACTTCAGCCAGGTCACGATCTCGCGGTCCGTGAGTTCGAGCCCCGCATCGGGCTCTGGGCTGATGGCTCAGAGCCTGGAGCCTGTTTCTGATTCTGTGTCTCCCTCTCTCTCTGCCCCTCCCCCGTTCATGCTGTCTCTCTCTGTCCCAAAAATAAATAAACGTTGAAAAAAAAATTTTTTTAAATAAAAAATAAATAAAAGTTGTTAGAGTGCTCTCTACCTAACTCCAAGACACCCATGCTAGATAATTTGATCATGGGATGAGTTAGACTGACACCAGGTCATCTGCCAACCTTGAGAAAATTTCCATGCAATGAAGTACACTGTAAAACACCACAAAATCCCCAGTCCAGCAGCACATCCCCCGTAGGTGTTAATTTAGCTCCAAGGAGGTTTAGCTAAAGAAATGGGATCCTCAAGTTTCAAAGAACTGAGCATGCCCCCTGCTTATATTATGTTTAAGAACTGTAGTCCCAGAAGCTATAGACATCTACAAAAATGGTAAAATATTACTAAGACAACCTAGAATTACAGTGGACACTATAGGGAATATTTCAATTAGATAAAATTGTTCATTTAAGAAGTTCAATTCAAAGCCAAGTCAAACAAACAGAATGGGATACCTTTTTTTAATTGGCATACAGAAATTCCCAAAAGTCTCCAAGCTTCCAAAATAACTTCACTGAAAGATTCATAACATAAGACTAATGAAAAACTAAAGACACAAGAGGTATCTAAAACAAAGACTATAGTCTGATAAGACTGATACGACTCCTGATACTACTCCCCTTTATCCTTCTTTACCTGAGTACTCACAGTCTACTAATCCTCTATCTTAATTGCCTTTCTACTTCGATGATACCACAAGACCATAAACAAAAGTCTACCAAGTTAGTGGTCTTACAACTGCAATAGCTCCAAGGCCTTAAAGCTAAATCAATACTTGGGCCTCCCCTGTTTCATCTTCCTAGGGGTCGATCATCAAAACACTAGCCCAGAAATCAGTGTCTCATTTGCAGTCCACTGGGACACTGGAAAAAATAGTGTCCTTGAAGGTTTTGTGAAAATTCTTCCACACCAGCTCAAATGCCCCCTATCTACACTCCAAGAAGGGCCCCCATTATGAATTAATAGAACCCTCAAGGGATTGCCCAGTAAACTTCTAGCTATTCCCTCAAACAGATAAAGGGAATGTAAAATTAATGGAAAATCCTGCCAAATTCTGGCAGATACCAAAGCTATTGTTCTACTTTAACCCCCACTCACTCTAGAACCTACAGATGGGATCCTGGAAGAAGCAAGTGAAGGGTAAGAATTTTTACCAGAGTTAGTTCTCTCAGATCTCTGCAATGCCTGGTCAAGAAAGAAAGATACATTTTATGATACACATGCCTTTCCAAATACAGAATTTGGTTTTGGGGTGCTTATTGGTTACTGATCTTTACTCTCTTAAGGATAGCTATTGCCTTTTTGTTTTTACTCATTTTGTGTTCTGAGAATTTGACTTGGCTTCCTCACTGCCTGGGGTATGCAGGTCGTTGGCTTTTGTTTGTATATGCAGGCAGATCAACCATCGGGTTGAGGGCCCAAAATTATGGTCAGACAGAAATGTAGGTTGCACTTCATTTGTAGCTACATATTAGTCGAAAGAAATGTGGGTAGTACTCCATTTATCCTACTGACTGTTGACAGCTCTCAGGGGGATTGCCTTAAGTATTTTTTGGTAGTGAGGTATTTCTGGGAGTGGCTCTAGATCTCAGTGGAACAGTATTATTCTCACCCTCTTAGGAGATGCCTCTTTAATCCATGGGGTCATTCAGTTCTTCCACGAATATTCATTTTTTGTAGTGGCTAAAACCTGACAAAGTATTTGAAAGTATTTAAGGTAGCTCTATGATCAAACATTGTCCAAATTGGAAGCTAATATTCAGATCCTGATAGGAATTTAAGACATTCTCCACTAACCTAAATGAAACTAAACACCCAAAGTAAGAGAAAACTATTTCAAAGATAAACAGCTCTAAATTTAGAACATAATGAATTTTGTAATTTCTGTCTTTATCAGCAAACCAATAGATAAGTTTCGTGTTCCTATAAATGCTCCTTTCAACCAGAAATGCAGGATACCCAGTCAGCCATTTCCCAAATTCTAAGCCAACTCTGGCCTTCTTACCACAAGCAAGGTTGACTATGTGGCTGCAGCCAATCTGACATATATTTTTTTCTCTTCCTTGTTTTTTATTTTTTGTCCCATAAAAACCTTCCTGCCTGCTGCCTCATTTTACTATTCTCCAAAAGGAGATTGTTCACTTCATTAAAGTTTCTTTTTCTTTCTTTCTTTTTTTTCTTTCTTTCTTTCTTTCTTTCTTTCTTTCTTTCTTTTTCTTTCTTTCATGACAATTCATTATTTTTGTTTGTTTCTTTGTTTTTAATTTACATCCAAGTTAGATTGCATATAGTGCAATAATAATTTCAGGAGTAGATTCCAGTGATTCATCCCCTATGTATAACACCCAGTGCTCATCCCAATGAGTGTCTTCCTTAATGCCCCTTACGCCTTTGGCCCATTCCCCCCACCCAGAGCCCCTCCAGCAACCCTCAGTTTGTTCTCTGTATTTAAGAGTCTCTTATGCTTTGTCCCCCTCCCTGTTTTTATATTATTTTTGCTTCCCTTCCCTTATATTCATCTGTTTTGTATATTAAATTCCACATATGAGTGAAGGCATATAGTATTTGTCTTTCTCTGACTATTTAATTTAGCATAATATCCTTTAGTTCTATCCACATTGTTGCAAATGGCAAGATTTCATTCTTTCTGATTGCAGAGTAATACTCCATTGTGTGTGTGTGTGTGTGTGTGTGTGTGTGTGTGTGTGTGTGTGCGTATAATGGAATCTTGGAAGTCAAAGATAAATTTCTATTTATCTGTCGATAGACATTTGGGCTCTCCATACTTTGGCCATTGTCAATTAGTGCTGTTATAAATACTGGGGTACATGTGCCCCTTCAAAACAGCACACCTGTATCCCTTGGATACATACCTAGTAGTGCAATTGCTGGGTTGTAGGGTAATTCTATTTTTAATTTTTTGAGGAATCTCCATACCGTTTTCTAGAGTGGCTGCACCAGTTTGCATTCCCACCAACAGTGCAAAAGAGATTCTCTTATTCTGCATCCTTGCCAACATCTGTTGTTGCCTGAGTTGTTAATTTTAGCCGTCCCAACTGGTGTGAGATGGTATCCCATTGTGGTTTTAATTTGTATTTCCCTGATAATGAGTGATGTTGAGGATTTTTTCATGTGTCTGTTAGCCCTCTGGATGTCTTCTTTGAAAAAAGTGTCTATTCATGTCCCTTGTCCATTTCCTCACTGGATTTTTTTTTTTTGGTTGTTGAGTATGATAAGTTCTTTATAGATCTTGGATACTAACCCTTTATCTGATATGTCATTTGCAAATATCTTCTCTCATTCTGTTGGTTGCCTTTCAGTTTTGCTGATTGTTTCCTTTGCTGTGCAGAAGCTTTTTATCTTGATGAGGTCCCAATAGTTCATTTTTGCTTTTGTTTCCCTTGCCTCCAAAGACATGTTGAGTAAGAAGTTGCTGCAGCCAAGATCAAAAAGGTTTTTGCCTGCTTCTCCTCGAGGATTTTGATGGCTTCCTGTCTTACATTTAGGTCTTTCATCCATTTTAAGTTCATTTTTATGTATGCTGTAAGAAAGTGGTCCAGGTTCATTCTTCTCTATGTCGCTGTCCAGTTTTCCCTGCACCACTTGCTGAAGAGACTGTCTTTATTCCATGGGATATTCTTTCCGCTTTGTCAAAGATGAGTTAGCCATACATTTTGTGGGTCCATTTCTGGGTTCTCTATTCTGTTCCATTGATCTGAGTGTCTGTTCTTGTGCCAGTACCATACTGTCTTGATGATTACAGCTTTGTAGTATAGCTTGAGGTCTGGGATTGTGATGCCTCCTGCTTTGGTTTTCTTTTTCAAGATCGCTTTGGCTATTCGGGGTCTTTCCTGGTTCCATACAAATTTTAGGATTATTTGTTCTAGCTCTGTGAAGAATGCTGGTGTTATTTTGATAGGGATTGCATTGAATATGTAGATTGCTTTGGGTAGTATCGACATTTGAACAATATTTGTTCGTCCTATCCAGGAGCATGGAATCTTTTTCCATTTTTTTGTGTCTTCTTCAATTTCTTTGATAAGCTTTCTATAGTTTTCAGTGTATAGATTTTTCACCTCTTTGGTTAGATTTATTCCTAGGTATTTTATGGTTTTTTGTGCAAGTGTAAATGGGATCAATTCCTGATTTCTCTTTCTGTCCCTTCAATGTTGGTGTATAGGAATGTAACCAATTCCTGTGTGTAGATTTATATCCTGTAACTTTGCTGAATTCATAAATCAATTCTAGCAGTTTTTTGGTAGAATATTTTGGTTTTTCAATATAGAGTATCATGCTTCTGCGAAAAGTGAAAGTTTGACCTCCTCCTGGATGATCTGGATGCCTTTTATTTATTGTGTTGTCTGATTGTAGAGGCTAAGACTTCCCATACTATGTTGAATAACAGTGGCAAGAGTGGACATCCCTGTCTTGCTCCTAACCTTAGGGGAAAGCTCTCAGTTTTCCCTATTGAGGAAGATATTAGCATGGGGTCATTCATATATGACTTTTATGATCTCGAGATATACTCCTTCTATTCCTACTTTCTTGAGAGATTTGATCAAGAAAGGATTCTGTATTTTTTTCAACGTTTATTTATTTTTGGGACAGAGAGATGCAGAGCATGAACGGGGGAGGGGCAGAGAGAGAGGGAGACACAGAATCCGAAACAGGCTCCAGGCTCCGAGCCATCAGCCCAGAGCCTGACGCGGGGCTCGAACTCACGGACCGCGAGATTGTGACCTGGCTGAAGTCGGACGCTTAACCAACTGCGCCACCCAGGCGCCCCAGGATTCTGTATTTTGTCAAATGCTTCCTCTGCATCTATTGAGAGGATGATATGGTTCTTGTCCTTTCTTTTATTGATGTGATGAATCATGTTAATTGTTTTTTAGATATTGAAACAGCCCTGCATCCCAGGTATAAATCCTACTTGGTCGTGGTGAATAATTTTTCTAATGTATTGTTGGAGCCGGTTGGCTAATATCTTGTTGAGGATTTTGGCATCCATGTTCATCAGGGAAATTGGTCTATAGTTCTCCTTTTTGGTGGGGTCTCTGTCTGGTTTTGGAATCAGGGTAATGCTAGCTTCATAGAAAGAGTTTGGAAGTTTTGCTTCCATTTCTATTTTTTGGAACAGTTTCAAGAGAATAGGTGTTAACTCTTCCTTAAATGTTTGGTAGAACTCCCCTGGAAAGCCATCTGGCCCTGGACTCTTGTTTTTTGGCAGATTTTTGATTACTAATTCGAGTTCCTTACTGGTTATGGGTCTGTTCAAATTTTCTATTTCTTCCTGTTTCAGTTTTGGAGTGTATATGTTTTTAGGAATTTGCCCATTTCTTCCATATTGCCCATTTTATTGGCATATAATTGTTCATAATATTCTCTTATTATTGTTTTTATTTCTGTTGTGTTGGTTGTGATTTCTCCTCTCATTCTTGATTTTACTTATTTGGGTCCTTTCCTTTTTCTTCATGATCAAACTGGCTAGTGGTTTATCAATTTTGTTAATTCTTTCAAAGAACCAGCTTCTTGTTTCATTGATCTGCTCTACTGTTTTGTTTTGGTTTGGTTTGGTTTGGTTTTGATAGCATTAATTTCTGCTCTAATCTTTATTATTTCCTGTCTTCTGGTCGTTTGGGGTTTTATTTGCTGTTCTTTTTCTGGCTCCTTAAGGTATAAGGTTAGGTTGTGTATCTGAGATCTTTCTTCCTTTTTTAGGAAGGCCTGGATTGCTATATACTTTCCTCTTATGACTGCCTTTGCTGTGTCCCAGAGGTTTTGGGTTGTGGTATTATCATTTTCATTGACTTCCATATACTTTTTAATTTCTTCTCTAACTGCTTGGTTAGCCCATTCATTCTTTAGTAGGATGTTCTTCAGTCTCCAAGTATTTGTTACCTTTCCAAATTTTTTCTTGTGGTTGATTTCGAGTTTCATAGCATTGTGGTCTGAAAATATGCACGGTATGATCTTGATCTTTTTGTACTTACTTAGGGCTGACTTGTGTCCCAGTATATGGTCTATTCTGGAGAACGTTCCATGTGCACTGGAGAAGAATGTATATTCTGCTGCTTTAGGATGAAATGTTCTGAATATATCCATTAAGTCCATCCAGTCTAGTGTGTCATTCAAAGCCATTGTTTCCTTGTTGATTTTTTGAGTAGATGATCTGTCCATTGCTGTGAATGGGGCGTTGAAATCTTCTACTATTATGGTATTACTATCGATGAGTTTCTTTATGTTTGTGATTAATTGATTTATATACTTGGGTGCTGCCACATTTGGCACATAAATGTTTACAATTTTTAGGTCTTCTTGGTCTATAGACCCCTTGATTATGATATAATGCCCTTCTGCATCTCTTAATACAGTCTTTATTTTAAAGTCTAGTTTGTCTGACATAAGTATGGCTACTCTGGCTTTTTTTTGTTCATCATTAGCATGATAGATGGTTCTCTGTCCCCTTACTTTCAATCTGAAGGTGTGCTCAGGTCTAAAGTGGGTCTCTTGTAAACAGCATATAGATGGATCTTGTTTCCTTATCCATTCTGTTACCCTATGTCTTTTGATTGGAGCATTGAGTCCATTGATGTTTAGAGTGAGCACCGAAAGATATGAATGTATTGCCATTATTTTGCTTGTAGAGTTGGAGTTTCTGGTGGTGCTCTCTGGTCCTTTCTAATATTTGTTGCTTTTGATATTTATTTATATATATATATATATATATATATATATTTTTTTTTTTTTTCATCTTTTCTCCCCTCAGAGAGTCCCCCTTAAAATTTCTCACAGGACTGGTTTAGTGGTCTCAAACTCCTTTAATTTTTGTTTGCCTGGGAAACTTTTTATCTCTCCTTCTATGTTGAATGACAGCCTTCTGGATAAAGGATTCTTGGCTGCATATTTTTCTAATTCAGCACACTGAATATATCCTCGCACTCCTTTCTGGCCTGCCAAGTTTCTGGGGATAGGTCTGCTGCAAACCTGATCTGTCTTCCCTTGTCAGTTAGGGACTTTTTTCCCCTTGCTGCTTTCATGATTATCTCCTTGCCTGAGTATTTTGTGAATTTGACTACAATATGCCTTGTTGATGGTCGTTTTTTGTTGAATCTAATGGTTGTCCTCTGTGCTTCCTGGATTTTGATGTCTGTGTCTTTCCCCAGGTTAGGAGAGTTTTCTGCTATGATTTGCTCACATAACCCTTCTACCCCTATTTCTCTGTCTTCCTCTTCTGGGGCCCCTATGATTCTGATGTTGTTCCTTTTTAATGAGTCACTGATTTCTCTAATTCTTAAATTGTGCTCTTTTGCCTTAATCTCCCTCTTTTTTTCTGCTCATTATTCTCTATAAGTTTGTCTTCTATATCGCTGATTCTCTGTTCTGCCTCGTCCATCCTTGCTACCACTGAATCCATCCATGATTGCAGCTCAGTTATATCATTTTTAATTTCATTCTGGCTATTTTTTTACTTCTTTTATCTCTGCAGAAAGGGCTTCTAATCTATTTTCGACTCCAGCTAGTATTCTTGTTATCGTGATTCTAAATTCTGGTTCAGACATCTTGCTTGTATCTGTGTTGGTTAAATCCCTGGCTGTCGTTTCTTCATGCTGTTTCTTTTAGGGTGAATTCTTTCATTCATCATTTTGAAGGGAGAAAAGGAATTAATTAGGTAGAAAAAATGAAATAAAAAAAAATTAAAATTAAAAAACATTAAAATTAAAAAATTAAAAACACAAAAATCAAATAAATGATGCTAGATTATAGGTGTAATTTGTCTGGGTATTGAAAGTGGTTTGACAGATTAGATAAAAAAGGGGGGAGACAACCACATTAAAAAACTGAAAAATTTTAAAAAAAGGAAATCATTTGAGAATTTGAAAAATGAATACACTGAAGTAGACTAAAATGAGATGATGGGAGTAAAATAGAATTTAAAAAAATATACACAAAAGTAAATAAAGTAGAAACAAATTAAATAAAATTAATCAAAATTAAAAATAAATATGAATCTTTTCTTTTTCTGTATTCAAGAAAAAAAAGAAATGAAAAAAGATAAAAAAAAAAGAAAGAGAAAAAAGGAAATCATTCGAAAATTTGAAAAAGTGAATACACTGTAGTAGACTAAAATAAAATGATGGAAGTTAATAGTTTGAAAAATTTACATAAAAGCAAAAATATAGTAAAAAAATTAAAGAAAAATATTTTTAATAGAAATTGAAAGTAAAAATGAAGGTTTTCTCTTTCTGCATTCAAGAAAAAGAAAAGAAATGAAAAAGAGGAAAAAAGAAAAAGAGAAAAAAGGAAATCATTTGAAAATTTGAAAAGGTTAATACACTGAAGTAGACTAAAATAAAATGATGGAAGTAAAATAGAATTCGAGAAAATTTATACAAAAGTAAAAAATATAGTAATAAAAATTAAAGAAAAATATTTAAATAAAAATTTAAAAAAGTTTTTTCTCTTTCTGTATTCCAGAAAAAGAAAAGTGTAAAAGAGAAAAAAAAGGAAGGAAGAAAATTGAATAGATGCTAACAGATTGAAGTAGGACTGAAATTATTTCGTTTTCCCCTAGAAGTCAGTCTATGTAGTGCTTTATAGTCCATAAACTAAGCCTGTGGTGAGACCTGTGTTCTTTTTTTTTTTTTTTTAATTTTTTTTCAACGTTTATTTATTTTTGGAACAGAGAGAGACAGAGCATGAACGGGGGAGGGGCAGAGAGAGAGGGAGACACAGAATCGGAAACAGGCTCCAGGCTCTGAGCCATCAGCCCAGAGCCTGACGCGGGGCTCGAACTCACGGACCGCGAGATCGTGACCTGGCTGAAGTCAGACACTTAACCGACTGCGCCACCCAGGTGCCCGGAGACCTGTGTTCTTGAGAGTGAAGTTGGCCCAGTGGGCAGGGCTCAGTGTAATGGCTCTGTTCTCCACTAGATGGCATTTCTAGCCTATTGGGGTAGATTGTTGCAGCGCTGGTAGGTAGGTATGCGCATGCATGGGAGTGGTTAAAATAGTGCTCCCCAGCTATCCAGTCTGTTATCCTGAATCAGTAATGGCGCACCCATCCTCTGTCTTCAGCTTTCGTCCACTCCCCGCTTTTTCCTTCTCCGTGACCAGACCCCAGGCAGTACCTCTCTCCCGAGTTTTGCCTCTGATGTGGCTGTTTTCCCCAGTCCCTTATTTCTGAAGGACTGTGGCTTTGACCCGTTCCACCCCTCTGCAGGAGGGTCTCACTGAGCAATGGCCTAATGAGCAATGGCCGAATATCAGCTGCACCAAGGAACGCTTGGTGAACCCTGATGCTGCCGGTGCCCTGAGACTGTGGCCAGGTGCCAGCCTGCCCCAGAAAAGTTTGTGAGATAGTGTAGCGGCAGCTTTCAGGGATTATGGAAAATCACAAGACACATATGGCACCAGCCTTCACCCTTAACGACCTTGCCCCAGCACCAGCGAATGTGGCCGTTTCTGGGACCAGGTGGCAAATGTCCTTCCAGCAGTGGAACCGCTTTTCCCCATGTGGCCTGAGAACCTTCTGGACCCCACTCTGTTTCTGGGGATTCGCCCTCCCACCAGAGCACTGCCAGGTATCAAGCTGCAGAGTTGCAGCCTTTTCACTCCCCTAGTTTACAGTCTTAATGTAATTTAAACCCTCTCCTTTCTCCCTTTTTAGTTTAGTCCCTGCAGCTGTTTCCAATGTTCCACTTTCTCTCCAGCTGCTTTTGGGGAGGGGTGCTTTTCCCGTATTCCCCCCCCCCACCCCCGTCTCCATCCTCTCTCCGCTCACAAAAGCACCTCCCTTCCTGCTCCTTCTCACTCCCAAATTCACTTCTCTGCACTGCGTTCTTGCTGAATTCTGTGGTTCAGGGTGTGCAGATTGTTGTGTTAATCTTCCAGTCAGTTTTCTAGGTGTGTAGGATGGATTAGTGTTGGTCTGGCTGTATTTCATGGGCACAAGACACACAAAAAACTTCCATGCTGTTCTGCCATCTTGGCTCCTCCCCCTAAATCATTGTGACATGTTATGTTCAATGTCTGATACAAAGTAATAATAAAAAAAAATTAAATTAAAAAATTAGAGATAAAAAGGGACAGGAAATGAGGCCTAGTCAAGGGGAAAAGATTGCAAAAGAGAAAAACTGTTGTAACTCAGATGTTGAAATTAGCAGAAAATGTGTTAAACTAGTTATAATAAATAATTTTTTAAGTATAATGAAAATATGGTCATAAAGAAAGAATAGATTGAGAATCTCAGTAGAAAAGTAAAAACTTAGTAAATTAACATTTTTATAAATGAAAGTTACAGGGTGCCTGGGTGGCTCAGTCAGTGGAGCATCCAACTTCAGCTCAGAGAGTATGATATCATAGCTTGTGGGTTCAAACCCCAAATGAGACTCTGTACTGACAGCTCAGAGCCTGGAGCCTGCTTTGGATTCTGTGTCTCTGTCTCTGTCTGCCCCCTCCCTCTTTGTCCTCTGTCTCTCTCTCAAAAATAAGTGAACATTAAAAACTTTTTAAAAAAATAAATAAATGAAAGTTACAACATATGACGTGAAAAATTCACTAGATGGATTTAACAGCAGAATATATAAATAATAGAAGTTAAGGACAATACACTTAACAATAAATTACTGAGATAAAGACCAAGGAGAAAAATACTGACAAAAAATTTTAAAAAGCCTCATTATTAGGTGGGCAATATCAACCTGCCTAACAGACATGTAATTTGAATACCATAGGGAGATATGATAGAAAAGGCAAAAGAAAAAAAAATTTGAGGTAATAAAATGCAAAATTCTCCAAAATCAATGAATACAAACTTAGTGATCCCAGAAGCTCAGTAAACCTCAAACAAAATATACACAAAGAAAACAATACTTAAGCACAAAAGGGCAAATTTCTCAAAACTCAAAATAAAGAGTATGTCTTAAAATAGAGAAATAAAACAGATTATACAAAAGAAATGAAAATGTAATAACTGACCTTTCATCAAAAACAATGGAGACAAGAAGTCAATTGAAAAATATCTTTCAAACACTAAAATAAAAATAAATAAATATCAACACAGAATTCTGTATAACTGAAAGTATAACCCCAAAATTAAGGTGAAATAAAGACGTATAAATAACTAAGAACGTGTTGCCGGTTACCTGAACAGTCGTCTAGTTGTTACTGGTTGTCACCCATCTGACACTCTTAGACGTGCCTGTTATTCCAAATAGTCTGAACATCTGTGCTGCTTAGAAAGTTTCATCTCCTTTCAGGTAATAGTTATTGAGATAACCACAAATACTGAGCGTGAAAGGAAGAAAAAACTAAGCAGTATGGAAACTAGGCAGTTGTTACAACTTTGGCTATGATTAACTTGGGAGTTGACAGCATTAAAATGAGTAGTGCTTGCTATTAAAGAATAACAGTAACAGTGCTGTCTTAGACTTAACCTTTCCTAGTCTTTCATGCTGACTTTGATGCATTTGAAGGTAATAGTGAAAGGTCTCTAAGTTTTGGGGAGTGGGTTCTGGTTGCTATAATGTAACTTTAGTCCTCTTTTTTTAATTTTAATTTTTTAATATTTTTTTGTTTTTGAGACAGAGAGAAATATAGAGTACAAGCGGGGAGGGATGGAGAGAGAAACAGACACAGAATCTGAAGCAGGTTCCAAGCTCCAAGCTATCAGCAGAGAGCCAGATGCAGGGCTCAAACTCACAAACTGCGAGATTATGACCTAAACCAGAGTTGGATGCTTAACCGACCGAGACTTGCAGGAGCCCCAGAAATTTATTCCTATTGAAGTGATTTCCTTTATGTCAAGTTCCCATGGAAAATCTTGGAGTAGAAATTGACTAGTTTGGGGGCTCTGGGATGAGTTTACAATATTAATCCAGTTTACAATATTAATTCTTAACCATTAGAGAATGAGAAAATAAAGAACCAATCTAAATTTTTGCAGTCAAACCCACTCCTTAAAAGCCACACTATCTGGGGGTGCCATGGGTGGCTCAGACAGTTAAGTGCCCAACTCTTGATTTTGGCTCAGGTCATGATCTCACTGTTCATGGGGTCGGGTCTGTGTTGGGTTCTGCTCTGACAGCCTGAGCCTGTTTGGAATTCTCTATCTCTCTGCCCCTCCCCTGCTCTCTCTCTCACTCAAAATAAATAAACTTTAAAAAAAAAAAGCACTATAAAACTATCTCTTTTTTTGAAACAAGGTGAAAACTTAGGTTGTATAATCATGGTAATGGGATATTGGATACTCCATATTAAAGTATACTCTTCGGGGCACCTAGGTGGCTCAGTAGGTTAAGAGGCTGACTTCGGCTCAGGTCATGATCTCAGAGTCCCTGAGTTCGAGACCTGCATCAGGCTCTGTGCTGAGAGCTCAGAGCCTGGAGCCTGCTTCAGATTCTCTGTCCCCCTCTTTCTCTGACTCTCTCCCGATCATGCGCTCTATCTCTCTCTCTCTCAAAAATAAACATTAACTTTTTTTAATAAAATAAAATGGAAATAAGGTATACTCCTGAAGAAGATTTTCTGTATGTGAGCCAACCCCACATCATCAGAAGACTGATTTGTCCCAGCCAGAAAACAATGTGGTTAAAGCTGCTAAGTGAAGGAGTTGCCAAGCCTTAAATAGATTGACTTTTCTGCATGATATAGAGCATTGGATGGGCTGAAAATATTAAAAAATAGTCTGGTTGATCCATGGGTTTCTGCCACATAACAAAAAATGGAATGTATGACCAAAGCCTGTGTAATGGCATGCAGCAATTCTCTCCCTTCATTCCTCTGGATTCCTTGCTCCCTCTCTATTTACATTTCCATCACTTTAGTCCTCATTATTCCCACTTCATGAGCATGCCTCTGGAGAATTAACTATCCTTCAATTGATGATAAATGCAGTAAATTAAATTTCCCTGCCCAATTCATGAACATGGAATTCAACCTTAGTCCCTCCAACTCTGTCTCTCAAATTTGACACATGGGGAATAATACAAGAATAAATTGCTATGTTATTTATCCTGAAAATTGTTCCACGACATTTCCATTAATTTCCATTAATTAGATCACATCTTAGATTTCATGTTTTTGTTTCCATTCTGTCTGATACTTGAATATCCAGCTTTACTTTGAAATCTCTAGTCTTCCCTTGATCCTTTCTATGGCTTCTGAAATTTGCTACAGTTAGTGTCTATGCTTATAATCAGAGCTAACTGAAACAAAAATTTTATCAATTCTTTTTTCAAAATGAAACTTTCATTTAATGGCATAGAATAAAAATGATGTACTATCATCAGATTATCTGATTATTTACAGTTAAGTGTCTGATTTTGACTCAGGTGATGATCTCACAGTTCATGGGTTCGAGCCCCACATCAGGCTCTGTGCTGCCCCTCCCCCACTGGTGCTCTGTGTTTCTCTCTCTCAAAAAAATGAATAAACGTTAAAAAATTATTTATAGTTACTAATTCTATGTAATGTAATATATTCTGTTTTATTAAAATATCAATTTGGCAAATTTTGAATGAAATTCTATTCCTTACACTCTTTTTTTGTCCTTTTCTACAAGCATATATTACATCATTAGGAAAGTTAAATGAAATAGATTCTTTTTTTTTTTTATTTTTTTTCAACGTTTATTTATTTTTGGGACAGAGAGAGAGCATGAACGGGGGAGGGGCAGAGAGAGGGAGACACAGAATCGGAAACAGGCTCCAGGCTCTGAGCCATCAGCCCAGAGCCTGACGCGGGGCTCGAACTCACGGACGGCGAGATCGTGACCTGGCTGAAGTCGGAGGCTTAACCGACTGCGCCACCCAGGCGCCCCTGAAATAGATTCTTAATACAGGTTAATTCATTCAATATTTACACTTCAAGAAAAGTTTTAAATTAATTCTTAAATAGCAATGTGTTAAAATTATGTATCATCATTTTAGTGGTACAAAGGAGATATGTAGTATAGTTTTGGAATTAGAAAGCTCTGGGTTTGACTAATAACTAAACCATTCACCTACTGTATAACATTAGTCATTGAAATTAGTGTGTCAGATTTTTCAACTACTAAAATAGGTAATTATAAGATTTACCCTTGCAGAAGTACCATATGAATCTTGTGAAATTTAATGAAATTATGTATTTAAAGCATTTACCTTAATGCCTAAGCAATTATGAGTGGATACTATATGTTGACTACTTTTATTATACAGACAGGGCATTCCCCTTTATAGCTCCATGTCATATGGACATTGTGCTTGATATTGACTTTATTTACAATAAAATATCTATGGAAAATGCAAGTGCCATGTAGGTGAAGCTACAAAATGAAACTGAATAGAAAATTACTGACCAGTTTAATCGCTTCATGATCACTTACTTTATATCTCTGAATATTTGGAATTAATTATAGATCTTCTTAGTGTTTCTCACTTTTTATTAACCCTATGTTACAGCCTGGAAATATGTGATATGGTTAAGTGAACTCTTGTTGCCAGCTTTTCCTCTTGCTCCAGGGAAAGTGTAACTATTAGGAGTAGTCATTAGTGACTTCAGGTATGGGTGTGGTGAAATCTTGATTATGAAAACCCTGTGACCCCTAACATTAGTCACTTGATTGCCAGAAGAGATTCTATATTCATAAGTGATGATTCTTTCTAAAAACAAACAAACAGACAAACAAAAAAGGTTAGTTTCTGTTTAGAGCAGAAAGTTGGTTTTGTTCTTACTTTGATTTATTTTTGCTGGTTTTTTTTAATATTTATATCCATAGGAAAAAAAGACAAGTTTCTCATTAATGCACTACACATTAATTCAAGCTGATTTAGAGGTTTACTGCCACATATCTTAAATATAATCATAACAAAAGTGCTAACCTTTTCAAGGAATATAGTTTTTATTTTTAAATAAGTTGTGTTTTAGCACAAATATTTACATTTCTTTGTTTTTAACTGATGACTCATATAACATAAATTTATGAAACTTAATTCATTTTGCTTACTTTTTAGCAATACTTCTCAAACACATAAAAAGTAAGATGTTTCAAAATAAATTTTGTATGTTTGAGATGTCAGCTTACTGTTTTATTTGATAGCATTTCTACTTAATATAATAGTGCCTTATTATCTTCATTCTACAAACAGCAAATGTAAGCAAAAGGATTAAGTAATTTTCTAAAGGCAAAAAAAGGGGTCAATGTCAGCAATCGGATTAGAGCTAAGTATGCTTTGATTCCCAGGACTGGCTTAAGATGATTAAAAATGGCTCTTTCAGCCTGATTTCAATAATTAGTTACAAGTTAGGTCTTCCAACTGAAAACTTAAAACCTGGTGTTTTGCTTATTTTAAGAAATACTAAAATTCACTAAATATTTAGTAAACCAAATGGGAAATTTGAAAGATAAGTTAATATTTTATCTGTTTAGATATTTTATGTCTATATTCTCCTTTACTCTTATTTCCACTTATTTATCAACAAAACTTTTCTCCATCATCAAAATACAGCTTGAATTATTTCACTTCACTCTTCTCCATGATACCATCTTCACCAAAGCATCACTTCACAAGTATCACTTACATATATGAACTTACCACCACGTTTTGACCCATTTAACAACTAGAATGACTTTTCAAAAATTGTATAAGGTCGTACCATTTCGGGACTTGAAACACTCTAGTATTTCTCAGTGCAATTTCAACACTTTCGTTTCAGGATTTTTGTACTTGTTCCCTCCTTAAACTGGGCTTCTTCAAAGCCAATGATTAATCCAAAGCCAACCTGAAAAATGCCATCTATTTAGAAACTTTCAACAACCATGCAATACCATTAGCATGCTCATTCACTTCCATCACATGTCTCTGCTTCATTTTCCTTGTAATGTTTATCACTATTTGAAATAACTAATATGTTTATTTCCTTGTTAATTCCTATTCCCTCCACTCATACTGTAGAACCAGAAAACAAACCACACCTTTCTTCTCCACCCCTGTATGTCTCCAGTATATAGATGAGTATCTGAGAGACGTAAATATCCAAATACATATTTTAGATTTAAGTAATTGATTAATCTGAGAAACACTAGGAAAATACATATGTTGTCTGACAAATTATCTTCTACTATGAGTACTAATCTCACTTTCATTTATATTATACCACCTTTGATTGCCTCTTTTAAAAAATTTGATGTTCCATTAAAGAAACTAAGGAGAAAAAAAAATAAATTGGCAGCACAGGAAAAATAAATTGGCATATAGATCTAAGCTTATTTTTGAAACAAAACATCAAATCTGATAATGAAGCATGTTTAAATAATGAGAAAATAACTTATCTTGTACAACAGTGCTATAGTAAACACATTTATATTCTAAATGCTACGTTTAAATTCAACACATAGAAAATAAACTTTATTATTTTTGATAGCTCAGTAATATTCCATTGTATATGTATATCACAACTCTTTTATCCATTCATCACTCATATTTGGAATTGAAGAAACAAAACATATGAACATGTGGGAAGCAGGGAGAAGATAAGAAAGGGAAACAAACCATAAGAGACTGAATAATAGAGAACAAACTGAGGGGTGATGGAGGGAGGTAGATGGGAGATGGGCTAGAAGGGTGATGGGTATCAAGGAGGGCACTTGTTTGGATGAGCACTGGGTGTTGTACGTAAGTGATGAATCACTGAATTCTACTCCTGAAACTAACATTGCACTGTACGTTAACTAGCTAAAATTTAAGTGAAAAGAAAAGAAAAGAAGAGAAGAGAAAAGAAAAGAAAAGAAAAGAAAACTTTTAAAAAGTGTAAAGAAAGCCAGACTTCATATGTATTTGGAAAGACTGAGTGATATGACATCAGAAATTTCTGATATCAAGGCCATGGTCACAAAAGATGATTCAGTCACACTGTGGAAATCATTTATTTCTCTTTTGTAATTATGTGTAAGTGATAGGTATTAGATGCAAACTACATTAAAAATTATTTCCATGGTTAACCAAGATGACCTTTGAGTTTTTCTACCCCTGTCACTGTATTAGTCAACCTTGATTCTGGAACACGTAGTAAAAGGCAATTACCAACTAACTCATTCTGCCTTTGATCCAAGTATACAAAGGGGAGAATTGTTTAAATTATATAATACAGCATATGCTAACCTCAGTGCACCATGGGAAATTGACCTCATTTGGCCTGAAGATTTCATCTTTATTTAATTTTACATTAAAAAAAAACTTAAACAGATGTATTTATTTTTTGAGATACCACAAAGGAAGCCAATGGCAGGTAGAGCAAAGGAAATGCAAATAATATCAATGTATTCATGTTTTCAAATCATTTTTTTCAAAATTTGAGCATAGAAAATAGATGTACCAAATTTTACAGTACTATTCAATTTCTTTAAACCTCACCAAGCCTAATGCATGCTTATAATATATGGTTCCTCCTCAGCCCCTCCTAAATTCTCTCTTCTAGCAATTATTTTCCATAGAGAAAATAAAACTCACTCTTGAGTTTCAAGAGTTTGTAGATATGTTCTTTGAAAGAACATAGAATGTCTCTTTATGACTCTGCCTTCTAGAAGAAACCCATGAAAATTTGCTATGCATTAGTTCACATTTGAGCACTTCTTAATTCTTATTCTTGTCTTAATGCAAAAAAAAAAAAAAAAACAACCATTGAAGTTATATATTAAGGGAAATGCAGATAAGTTGATAATTATCACTAAGGATTTCTTCACTTAGAACACAGTCAGTGAATCCAGTGGGCATTCATTTAAGCCTCAGTATGAATAAAGGGGGCGGGGGGGTTGCTTTATATTTTTTAGTCAATTCCACCAAATTGACATTCATTGAGCACTTCACTATGTGCATTAGAGTATCAAACAATAACAACAAAAAGATAAGATGTATCTTTTGCATTCATGGAACTCATCCAGAAGGAAAATATCATTTTCTAAAAAGTGATGTTATAAACAAATAATAATTGGAGTATTCAAATTCAAGTAATAGATTCAGGGGCGCCTGGGTGGCTCAGTTGGTTAAGCAGCCGACCTTGGCTCAGGTCATGATCTCGCAGTCCGTGAGTTCGCGCCCCGCATCGGGCTCTGTGCTGACAGCTCAGAGCCTAGAGCCTGTTTCAGATTCTGTGTCTCCCTCTCTCTGACCCTCCCCTGTTCATGCTCTGTCTCTCCCTGTCTCAAAAATAAATAAAAACGTTAAAAAAAATCAAATTCAAGTAATAGATTCAGAGGGGCTTTAGATAAGACAAAAATGAAGGACAACTCATATAAAAGAAGTGAAAATCTTTCCAAGTCAAGATAAAAGCTGATGGAAAATGCTTAGATGTACAGAACAACCAAGCATCCAAACACAGTTTAGCATATATAACACAACAATGGGAATAGTTGTAGCTCAGATAGTACAAACTAACCAAGTTTTGTAGACTGCAAAATAATATGCCTCATGGTTTATTTAGCAAATTAGCATTAATAGATTTAAATTATTATATAATTTGCAAAATGAATGTTATATACTCTTTAAAAACAGTTATTGTGTCGCAATTTTCTTCTTGTCTAATTGTAAACACCTTTCCATTCTTCTGTAGTTTCCATCATTATACAATTTATAGAGTAAACTTGTCAGATTCTATCAAAAGAAAAAAAATCTATCTTCTTTGGCGAGAGGCAGATTGTACTGCATTTATATACCAATTTCAGAAGAATTGACATCACCATAATATTGAATCTTCTAATTTCTGTACATGGCATATCCTTCCATTCATTTATTTGAGTCTGTATTAATTTCTCTTATCAATGCTTTCTAAATTTTAATATGAAAATCTTGATACCTTGCACATATTTTCTTAAGTTTTCCCTAATGTATTTTATATTTTTTTACACTGATATAAAATGAATTTTTGAGGGGCGCCTGGGTGGCTCAGTTGGTTGAGCATCCAACTTCGGCTCAGGTTATGATCTCACAGCTTGTGAGTTCGAGCCCCACGTTGGGCTCTGTGCTGACAGCTTAGAGCCTGGAGCCTGCTTCGGATTCTGTGTCTCCCTCTCTTCTTTGCCCTTAACCCACCTGCATTCTATCTCTGTCTCTCTCAAAAATAAATAAAAATTTTTAACAAATTTATAAAATTAATTTTTGAGATAGTATTTCACTTTTCTTTAGTACACAAAAACACACTTGATTTTTGTATACTGGTTGTTTTTCTGTATCCTTGTTAAAGTAGTTATTAATGCTAGGAGATTATTTTTATACCTTCCTTAGTATTTTCCACATAAGCAATAATATCATAAAATACAGACAGTTGCACAACTTTCTAAATTATGTGTAGGTTTTTATAGTCTTGTTATAATGGCTAGTACCTACATTACAGTATTGGATAAAATAAATGAAGATCAAAGTCCCTGTCTTGTGCCTTATGTTAGAAGGAACCTGATTTACTTTTCACCATTGAGTATAATGCTAGAGGAGCCCATTGATAAACATGGATTTGCCTCAGCAGAAACATAAAAATAAGTAAATAATAACGATATACAGAGTTCAAAATAATTCATATAAATATAGTATATAGCCCTAATTGTGTAATGTAACTGATACCATTAAAATGCTTATTTCAAATACCCACATTAAAGTACAGAAATATAAAACATATACAAAATGTTCCAATGTAACTATCTGCAAATGATGGTATCTGTGCTATTATTATTCATTTTTATTTTATAGTCTATATCCCCATGTTTTACTACAAGAGTCAAGTAAAATTATATTATTTATATATAGTTACAAAATACATTTTTTAATGCTTATCTGAAAATATTTCCTCTATGCTGCCTGTTTTCCATTCTTCCCTGGGAAGATCCAAAGATGTTTTTCATATTTTCTAAAGTATCTACATTTGAAACATTTGATGGTATTCCTCCTCATTTGAGAGTACTTCTTGTTTCCAAACAAAATTGTTCATCTTTGGAGCAGAGATAGTTAAACTCCATCTCAGAGTTTGACAGGTGTCATGAGAGTCTATGAATCTCCTAAGAAAAAACTACAAAATCATGTGTTGCAGATGGATGCAAATTATCATTTTTTTAGTTGATGCCCATTGCTTCAATAAGATTCTTAAGGGTATTTTTATAGGTTTCTGTATATATACGTTCATGCCCATATATGTAGGTACAGAAAGAAAACTCATTTTTTTAAATGTAGCCCACTCTGTACTCAACATGCACTTATTAAATTAAATGTTTGTTTAAGACTCATTCCTCACCGTCTTTGTGATTCTCATACTTACTTGTTTAGAAAATAATTTAAAGAAAAGAATCAGATAACAAATTTTCTACAAAAACTTCTTTGACTTCCTGAACTAGAACATTTTCATTTTCTTAATTAGAATTAAATGTCTTGGGGAACCTGGGTAGCTCAGTCAGTTAAGTGTTTGGCTCTCAATCTCTGCTAAGATTTATGATCTCAAAGTTAGTGGAATTGAGCTCCACAGTTTGTGTAATTGAGCTCTGTGCTGACAGAGAGATTCTCTCTCTCCCTGTCTCTCAGTCCCGCTGCTGCTAGTGCTCTCCCTCTCTCTCTTCCCCTTCCCGGCTAGCACTCTCCCTCTCTCTCTTAAAATGAATAAATAAACTTAAAAAAATTAGAATTAAATGTCTTTTACTTATCTGTAGTTATCAGACAAAAAAATCAAATAAATAAAGATCTACACTACAAAAAGTAATAAAATTTCTTTCATCAATATTTTAATGTTTAATTATTTTGAGAGATAGAGACAGAGAGACAGAGACAGAGAGAGAGAGAGAGAAAGAGAGAGAGAGAGAGAGAATGAGTAGGGGAGAGGCAGAGAAAGGGAGAAAGAATCCCAAGCAGGCTCCATGCTCTGCAAGGAGCCTGAAGTGGGGCTTGATCACATAACTGTGAGGTCATAACCTGTGCCAAAATCAAGAGTACATCACTTAACCAACTGAATTACCCAGGTGCCTTTCATCAACATCTTTAGAACAAAGTAAACATTCAGTATTATAACAACGGCAACTGTTGCTTCAAACTTTGATCATATCACATGATGGTGAAGCAAATCCTATCAAGAAATATAAACCTTATCTGATAAAATTATCATAATCCCCCTTTTCTAGTAAAAATCAAAACTCATATTCTATATTTTAAAATCAGGAAGTTGAGGGAGTAAGAATATATTTATATCAATTAAATAAATACAGGAGTAAAGAATGTACGGTTAAGAAGAAATAGAAGTGAATTATATGCTCTTACTTCTAGATAAAACTCCAGAGAATATTTGTTTTATTGCTTTTAAAAATAGTTGCATTATCATATTTTATTATATTTTTGATAAAGTCAGAATAGTACAATTTAATTTTTTTAATACAGATTTAAGCATAATCTCAAAGAAAGAAAAATATATTCACTAATTAAAAAATTTCCTTGGGGGGGGCGCCTGGGTGGCGCAGTCGGTTAAGCGTCTGACTTCAGCCAGGTCACGATCTCGCGGTCCGGGAGTTCGAGCCCCGCGTCAGGCTCTGGGCTGATGGCTCGGAGCCTGGAGCCTGTTTCCGATTCTGTGTCTCCCTCTCTCTCTGCCCCTCCCCCGTTCATGCTCTGTCTCTCTCTGTCCCAAAAATAAATAAACGTTGAAAAAAAAATTAAAAAAAAAAATTTCCTTGAGGCACCTGGGTGGCTCAGTCAGTTTAGTGGCTGACTTTGGCTCGGTCATGATCTCACAGTTAGTGAGTTCAAGCCCCCTTAGGCTCTGTGCTGACAGCTCAGAGCCTGGAGCCTGTTTCAGATTCTGTGTCTCCCTCTGTCTGCTACTTTCCAACTTGCACTCTCTCTCTCTCTCTCTCTCTCTCTAAAAAATAAACACTAAAAAAAATTTAAAAAAAGAATTTCCTTTTCCCTTTACCATCTGAAGAAAATAACTTATTAGTTGTGAAAATATAAAAGAATATCATAAGAGTTTAAAAATTTCATAAGACTACCTCAGTTCAAATTTGAAAGCATATCGTAAATTATTTTGTTCACTTATATTCACAATTAAATAGAATTTTATGTAGGAGAAGCCATTGCTACTTTCTACATCATGCAAAAATATTCATTCTGTAAGGCTCAACATAGTGGATTGACCTCTATGATGAACTTCTGAAGAGTATAAAACATCCAGAGAAATACCTTATCATGTCAAAACATAACTACTTTAGAAAAATTTTACAAATTCTCAGAATAGCATAAAAGCTTATACACATACACATTTGTTAGAGAATCCAGTGACAGAACAAATCAATTATGTTAACATTTAAAAATCATTTTATTTACTGAAGCATAGGGAACCAACATTGTCTTCCCATAATCTTACATTCATTTTGATCCACTCCATTGTAACATTGAAAAGTTGGCCTTGCACAGTTTTGATAGAGCCAAACTGTTTGCTTTACCAGATAAAGGAATGTGAAATTAACAATCTTGTCATCAAGCCACTGTGTTAGATATAGATTTCCTTGACCTGAAATTACATGATAAATGCTTCCATGACTTTTAATTCTGACATTAGGACAAACTAGACAGACATTTCACTTTATGCGTGCAGAAACATTATTATGATTATACAGAAACTTAACTTATAGACACACAAAATAATAGGAAGATTTTACTTAAAATCATAGCTTTGTTTGTAGGAATATAAGAGAAACTTTCAGATGTCAGGAATGACCAGAAAGCACTGGACTAAAAAAAATATATTTAAAACACATATTACTGATAATTTTATAGCATCTAGAAGACATAAAGAAGAAGAAAAGCAAACACCAGTTTGTTTAAAAAATGGACAAATTAGTTAAGGACAGATTATTCAAGGGTAATAATCATGGGTGGCCAACACATTAAATAAAATACCTAACCTCATAAATAATCAAGAACATACAAATTTTAACAAAATGAGATACCATTTTATGTTCACCAGACTTTAAAATATATAATTCTAGTTTAAATCTCTAATTGTGAGGGTTAGAAAAAAAAAATGAGAACTCTCAACAGTATGATGATTTGCTTACAATTGGAAATTCTCAGTGAAATTGGAATTTTTCTTACTACTAATAAAATGAAACATACTATAAAATAGAAAATTTGTGATCATACATTTAAATTCCACAGAATTTTGAAGATTAAGTTGCTCTAGCATCCACCTAAGCAAATCTAAAAAATTAATTCTGGACAAAAGAAATGACAAGACACATAAAATATAATCAGAATGATATCCTTTATGTAAGAGTCAAAAGTAGGCAAAATTGTTTATAATTTAGGGTTATACACATGCCTGGTAACATAAGAAGTAAGTGAAAATATCTAAAATTTAGTAATATTAATGTGGAAGAGGGTACTGGTTATAATATAGGAAGGATAAAAAAAACAAAAACAAAAACAAACGAAAAAACAACTCTTCCAGGGCTCCTGGGTGGCTCAGTTGGTTGAGCATCTGACTCTTGATTTTTGTCTCAGGTCATGATCCCAGGCTTATGGGATCGAGCCCCATGTAAGCTCCTCACTGTTCATGTAAGCTTGCTTAAGATTCTCTCTCTCTTCCTTCTTTCTCTCTGCCCTTCCCCTGCTGAGTGCTCCCTCTCTGTCTCAAATAAAAATTAAAAAAAAAAAAAAAAGGAAACTTCCAAGTTGTTAATGTTCTGTATCTTGACTGGGACATACATTATTATACTTTAATTTTTTTTTCCTTTTTCTTTTTTTATATTTTATTTTTCATCATAAATGTACTCTTTAATCCCCATCCCCTATTTCTCCCATCCTCCTGCCCACCTCCTCTCTGGTAACCATCAGTTTGTTCTCTATAGTTAAGAGTCTTTTGGGACACCATGATGGCTCAGTCAGTTAAGCATCCGACTTCAGCTCAGGTCATGATCTCCGCCGTTCATGTGTTTGAGCTCTGCATTGGATGCTGTGCTCACAGCTCAGAGCCTAAAGTCTCCTTTGGATTCTGTATGTCCCTCTCTCTCTGCTTGCACTCTTTGTCACTCTCTCAAAAATAAAAAGTAAACATTAAAAAATTTTAAGAGTCTTTTTCTTCATTTGTGTATCTCTCTTTTTTTTTTCTTTGCTTGAGTTGCTTTCAGAGTTGTCTATTATAATTAATGCTGTAATAACATAAGGGTTCATGTATCCCTTTGAATTAGTGTTTTTGTATTTTGGGGTAGATACCCAGTAGTGTGATTTGTGGATCATAGGGTAGTTCTAAATTTATTTTTTGAGGAACCTCCATGCTGTTTTCTACAATGGCAGCATCAATTTGTATTCTACCAATCCTACCAATCGTGCAAAAGTGTTCTCTTTTTCCTCCACATTCTTGCCAACACTTGTTTCTTTGTTTTTTATTTTAGCCTTTTGACAGGTGTGAGGTGATAGCTCACTGTAGTTTTGATTTGCACTTGCCTGATCATGAGTGATGTTGAGCATCTTTCTATGTGTCTGTTGACCATCTGTATGTCTTCTTTGGAAAAGTGTCTGTTCATGTTTTCTCATTTTTAATTGGATTACTATTATTATTATTTTCAGTGTTGTGTTAGTTGTATCAGTTCTTTATATATTTTGGTTACTAACCCATTATCAGATATGTCATTTGCAAATACCTTCTCCCATTCAGTAGGTTGCCTTCTAGTTTTGCTGATTGTTTCCTTTGCTGTGCAGAAACTTTTTATGTAGTCCCAATAGTTGATTTTTGTTTTTATTTCCCTGTCTCGGGAGAAATACCTAGAAAAATATTGCTACAGCCAGGGTCAGAGAAATTACTGCCTGTGTTCTCTTCAAGAATTTTTATGGTTTCAGGTCTCACATTTAGGTCTTTAATCCATTTAGAGTTTATTTTTACATATGGTGAAAGAAAGTGGTCCAGTTTCATTCATTTGCCTGTGGCTGTCCCATTCTCCCAGCACTATTTGTTGAAGATACTTCTCTTTCTCCCTTTGTATATTCATTCCAACTTTGTCAGAGATAATTAACCATATAAATAACCATAACTATATAATAAGCCATGGATTTATTTCTAGGTTTTCTGCTCTGGTCCATTGATCTACGTATCTATTTTTATGCCAGTGCCATACCATTTTAAACTACTACCACTTTGGAATATAACTTGAAGTCTGGAATTGTGATACCTCCACTTTTGTTTTTTTTTCAGGATTGCTTTAACTATTCAGGGCACCTGGGTGGCTCAGTCGGTTGAGCGTTCAACTTCAGCTTGGGTCATGACCTCACAGTTTGTTAGTTCGAGCCCCGTGTCAGGCTCTGTGCTGACAGCTCAGACCCTGGAACCTGCTTTGGATTCTGTGTCTCCCTCTCTCTCTTCCCCTAACCCACTCTCATTCTGTCTCTCTCTTAAAATGTAAATAAACATTTAAAAAAATTTTTAAAAAAAGGTTGCTTTAGCTATTCAAAGTCTTTTGTAGTTCTATACAAATTTTAGGATTGTTTGTTCTATCAACAAAATTCTGTGGATATTTTGATAGGGATGGCACTAAATGTGTAGATTGCTTTGAGTAGTATATAGACATTTTAACAATATTTGCTCATCCAATCCATGAGCATGGAACGTCTTTCTATTTCTTTGTGTTGTCTTGAATTTCTTTCATCGTAGTTTTATAGTTTTCAGAGTATGAGTATTTCACCTCTTTGGTTAAGTTTATTCCTAGATATTTTGTTGTTTTTGTTGTGATTGTGAATAGGATTGTTTTCTTAATTTCATTTTATGCTGTTTCATTACTAGTGTATAGGAGTACAACAGATTTCTGTACATTGATTTTGCATCCTATGACTTTAATGAATTCATCAGTTCTAGTAATTTTTTGGTGGATTCTTTAGGGTTTGCTATATACAGTATGATGCCATCTGCAAATAGTGAGAGTTTTACCCTTCCTTACCATTTATTTGAATTTTAAAACTACATTTATAGCATCTATTCTTAAAAACAAAATTTTAATGTTTATTTTTGAGAGAAAAAGAGAGAGAGCAGGGGAGGGCAGAGAGAGAGAGGGATACACAGAATTCGAAGAAAACTCCAGGCTCCAAACTGTCTGCACAGAGCCCAACATGGGGCTCAACCCCACAAACCATGAGATCATGACCTGAGCCTAAGTCAGACACTTAACAACTGAGTCACCCAGGTGCCCATATACTATCTATTCTTGTTTATTGTATTTATATATGTTATATATAAACAAATAGAGATTTTAAATCATTTATGTCTAAAATTATCTATGGTGTACCACTCTCTCAAATAATGACGGACCTGGCAATTTTCATATAAATATAAATTTTCATATAAATTTCATATACAAGAAATTAACATTTTGCAATATGCAACTAATGATTCTTGTTCAATAAGTTATCTCTTTAATGGGTCTCTTACATTTTTAACCTCTGGTGAATTATGGAGTGGTAAATTCCTCACTTTTGACCTAACCCAGAATCTTAAATCTATGTCCAATTTCAGAGATGGTGGTGTTAGTATGTGGAAGTTCATTTGCTACATATATCTGAAAACATTATTATTTTTACATCTTTGGCCACCAGAGATCTTTTTCCAAGGTTTATTTAGCATGATACCATGGTGGAGAGTTGCCCAGGGATGAAGTTTCCTGGGAAGATATTACCAAGTTCACAGCTCACATTGTACTATTTATGTAGCTATTTTGTTGTATGCCCATTATATGGTTCTTTTAAAGTCTCTTTTGCCCCACTAGAATGTCAACTGTCAAATATTTGGCTTTACTTTTTAATCTTCTTTGTATTCCTGGCTCATAAAAGTGGTTGGCAGATTAAATTTGTTTCTGAATGAGGACATGTATTGGATATATACTATTCAAATAATATAATCAGCTTGGAAGAAGTCCATCTATTGACAGTTGGATTCAAACTATATTATATTCCTCATATTATCTAATCTTATACATTACTGACCATTTCCATAAAGATAATATTATTTAACATGGTAAAAAATGTCTAAAGTAAGGTATGGTGTAATAAGAGAAATAAAGATTGCCTTCAATCTTTCTGGATAATAATAATGATTTTTTCTGAGAAAAAGTGAGCTTTTCAATCACCCAGAAAGTATATTTTATAGGATGTTCTGTTTATTTATTCCATTAGCTAGAAGTTTAAGTATATAACTATGAGCTTTTGACTTATGAATTATCAACCAACCAAAGTAATATTGCCCTATGTTTAGGCTAAGACTTATTTTGCTCTTCATGGGAATCTAAAGTAGGAATAATAACATTAATAGAACAATTTTAAAAGTAAAAATTTCAGAAGTACCTAAAGTCTATATTTACTATAATAAGGTTTTAAGTATAATTAAATGGAAAAATTATCAATGTTGCAAAAATGTAATATCATGCAATTCCATAAATTATAGAAAGTTAAGTTGTCAGTGATAAGTTTGTTCATGCATCAGAAGTATAGTTACTATAAGGGCTGTACCTCATGAAAGTCAGGGATTAAATTACAATTTTTTAAATTTTAAATTTTATTATGAAAACATAAAGGATGTCAATTATGTTTAATACATAATATACATAAATGAGAATAAATGCATGTTGTAGTGATAAGAAACCAAACCGATATATACTTAATAAAATTTGCAATGTAACATATGCATAGTTAGTATATTTATGTAAAATTTCAGTCAAATAAATACAAATAATTAATACCAAGGTATATCAATAATAAAGATGAAAAGAAAAGAATATAACTCATCACTTTGCCCCTCAGTAAGATGTAGATTTGTTGTTCTGACTTTGGAATTTATATAATTTTGGCGAGTTAACTTCAATACTATTCCAAAGGAAATGATTCTTACCTATTAATTATTTTCTTATAATACCAGTTTGTGACCTGATTTAATTTGATGTTTAAATAAAAAAGTACTCTAGAAACTCTAAAGTGTTAAACTATTATTCTTTATATTTATTAAGTCATTTATTCAACCAATGTCATTATGAATATAATAAATACCAATTGCAAGATTAAGAATTTGTAATGAATGATATTTTTCTTATATAATGGGAAAAAAAGAACCATTTAGTTTCATCGTAATTTTTATTCTATATCACAGTGTTTACTACAAACACAAAATTGGATACAAATAGGCAATAGAACAAGCACAGCTTTATAACACAGTTTCATTAATGTGATGCAGAAAGAAATCACATTTTAATTGCTTAAATACCAGGGTGCGAAGTAGAATTAGAAAGTGTTAAAATTGTTTTTCAATTGTTTTGGGTGAGAAATTAAAGTGGTATAATAAAATCAGATATACAGTTACCTTTTTAAAAATTCATATATTAGACAAATGAGAACTGATAATAGGACTAATTAAAATATAATTAAGATTTATATAATTAAGATTAAGATTTCTCAATGGAGAAAAATACAAGTACTTTAAAATAATCTAAATGCCTGGAGTACCTGGTTGGCTCAGTCAGTTAATCATCTGACTTTTTTTTTTAATTTTAAAAAATTATATATTTTTAATTTACATCCAAATTAGTTAGCATATAGTGCAAAAATGATTTCAGGAGTAGATTCCTGAATGCCCCTTACCCATTTAGCCCATCCCCCCTCCCAAAACCCATCCAGTAACCCTCTGTTGGTTCTCCATATTTAAGAGTCTCTTATGTTTTGTCCCCCTCCCTGTTTTTATATTATTTTTGCTTTCCCTTCCCTTATGTTCATCTGTTTTGTATCTTAAAGTCCTCATATGAGTGAACTTACCTTTCCAAATTTTTTCTTGTGGTTGATTTCAAGTTTCATAGCACTGTGGTCTGAAAATATGCACAGTATGATTTCGATCTTTTTGTACTTACTTAGGGCTGATTTGTGTCCCAGTATGTGGTCTATTCTGGAGAACATTCCACCGGCACTGGAGAAGAATATATATTCTGCTTTAGGGTGAAATGTTCTGAATATATCTGTTAAGTCTGTCCGGTCCAGTGTGTCATTCAAAGCCATTGTTTCCTTGTTGATTTTTTGATTAGATGATCTGTCTATTGCTGTGAGTGGGGCGTTGAAGTCTCCTACTATTGTGGTATTACTATCAATGAGTTTCTTTATGTTTGTGATTAATTGATTTATATATTTGGGTGCTGTCAAATTTGGCACATAAATGTTTACAATTGGTAGGTCTTCTTGGTGGATAGACCCCTTGATTATGATATAATGCCCTTCTGCATCTCATGATACAGTCTATTTTAAAGTCTAGATTGTCTGATACAAGTATGGTTATCTGGCTTTCTTTTGTTGACCATATGTGGGATAGATGGTTCTCCATCCCCTTATTATCAATCTGAAGGTGTCTTTAGGTCTAAAGTGGGTCTCTTGTAAACAGCATATAGGTGGATCTTGTTTTCTTATCCATTCTGTTACCCTATGTCTTTTGATTGGAACATTGAGTCCATTGATGTTTAGAGTGAGTACTGAAAGATACGAATTTATTGTCATTATGTTGCTTGTAGAGTTTGAGTTTCTGGTGGTGGTCTTTGGTCCTTTCTAGTCTTTGTTGCTTTTGGTATTTATTTATATATATATATATACATATACATATATATATGTATATGTATATATGTATATATTTATTTATATATAATATAAATATTATATAAATAAATTTATATATAAATAAATAAATCTATATAAATAAATTTATTTATTTATATTTATTTATATAATATATTTATTTATATATTTATATGTATTTATATTTATAAATATATATATTTATATATAGCAATATATATAAATATTTCCATCTTTACTCCTCTCAGAAAGAGTCCCCCTTAAAATTTCTTACAGGGCTCGTTTAGTGGTCACAAACTCCTTTAATTTTTGTTTGCCTGGGAAACTTTTTATCTCTCTTTCTATGTTGAATGACAGCCTTTCTGGATAAAGGATTCTTGGTTTCATATTTTTCTGATTCAGCACACTGAATATATTCTGCCACTCCTTTCTGGCCTGCCAAGTTTGTGGGGATAGGTCTGCTGTAAACCTGATCTGTCTTCCCTTGTCAGTTAGGGACTTTTTTCCCCTTGCTGCTTTCATGATTCTCTCCTTGCCTGAGTGTTTTGTGAATTTGACTATGATATGCCTTGTTGATGGTTGGTTTTTGTTGAATCTAATGGGAGTCCTTTGTGCTTCCTGAATTTTGATGTCTGTGTCTTTCCCCAGGTTAGGAGAGTTTTCTGCTATGATTTGCTCACGTAACCCTTCTACCCCTATTTCTCTCTCTTCCTCTTCTGGAACCCCCATGATTCTAATGTTGTTCCTTCTCAATGAGTCACTGATTTCTCTAATTCTTAAATCATGCTCTTTTGCCTTAATCTCCCTCTTTTTTTCTGCTTCGTTATTCTCTATAAATTTGTCCTCTCTATGGCTGATTCTCTGTTCTGCATCATCCATCCTTGCCGCCGCTGCATCCATCCGTGATTGTAGCTCATTTGTAGCATTTTTAATTTCATCCTGACTAGATTTAACTTCTTTTATCTCTGCAGAAAGGGCTTCTAATCTATTTTCGACTCCAGCTAGTATTCTTATTATGGTGATTCTAAATTCTGGTTCAGACATCTTGCTTGTATCTGTGTTGGTTAAGTCCCTGGCTGTTGTTCCTCCCTGCTCTTTCTTTTGGGGTGAATTCCTTCATTGCATCATTTTGAAGGGAGAAAAGGAATTAATGAGATAAAAAAAAAGTTTAAATTAAAAAAATTTTAAAAATATTAAAATTAAAAACAAACACACAAAAAAATCAAGTAAATGATGCTAGATCCTAAGTGTGTTTTGGTCTGAGTGTTGAAAGGGGCTTGATAGATTAGAGAAAAAAGGGGAAAGAAAAGGGAAAAAAAGGAAATCGTTCGAAATTTTGAAAAAATGAATACACTGAAATAGACTAAACTGAAATGATGGAAGTAAAGTAGAATTTGACAATAATCACACAAAAGTAAAAAATAGACTAGAAAAAATTAAAGAAAAATATTTTTAATAAAAACTGAAAGTAAAAATGAATTTTTTCTCTTTCTGTATTCAAGGAAAAGAAAAGAAATGAAAAAGAAAAAAGAAAAAGAAAATAAAGAAAGAAAATTGAATAGAAGGACTGGCAAACAGACTGAAATACATCCGAAATTACTTGATTTTCACTAGACGTCAAACTATGAAGCACTTTATAGTCCATAAACTAAGCAAGCAGAGAGACTTGTGTTCCTGAAGAGCAAGGTTGGCGTAGTTGGGAAGAGCTTAGTGTAATGGCTCCATTCTCCACTAGAAGGCACTGCTTTAGCTTACTGGGATGGATTGTTGTGGTGCTTGTAGGTGCATATGCTCATGTGCGGGAGTGATGAAAATGGCATCACCCAGCTACCCAGTCTCTAGTATTGGAATTCTGTTCTCCCTGATAAGCAATCGTGCACCCATCCTCCATCTTCGGCTTCTGTCCACTCCCTGCTTTTATACTGTCTGTGACCAAGCCCCAGGAAGCATCTTCCTCCTGAGTTTTGTTTCAGATGTGGCTGATTTTACCAACCCCTTACTTCTGAAGGACTGCGGCTTTGCCCATTCTGCCCCTCTGCAGGAGGGTCTCACCAGGCAATGGCCAGCTGCCGGCCACACCCAGGAACGTTTGCGGGACCATGCTGCTGCCGTTGCCCAGAGACTGTGGCCGGGTGCCAGCCAGCCCCAGAAAAAGTTCACAAGATAGTGTAGCAGCAGCATTTCAGGGATTATGGATAATCACAGCACACATCTGGCACCAGGCTTCACCCTTAGCGACCTTGTTCCAGCATAAGCAAATGTGGTTGTTCTCCTGGGTCCACTGGGGCCTTGCCTTTGGAGGACCCACACAGCCTCTACCAGGTGTCCTCCCAGCAAGGGAACCGCCTCTCCTGGTGTAGTCTGAAGAACCCTGGACTCTACTTTGCTCCTGGGAATCACCCTTCTCACCAGAGCACCACCAGGTATCAAGCTGCAGAGTTTCAGACTCTGCGTTCCCCTTTTTTACAGTCTTAATGGAATTTAAACCCTCTCCTTTCCCCTTTTCCCTTTCTCCCTTTTTAGTTCAGTGCCTGTGGCTGTTGCCACTTTTACTTTCTCTCCAGCTGCTTTTGGGGGGGTTGCTTTTACCGTATTCTTCCCCTGCCCTGGTCTCTGTCCTCTCTCCACACGCAAAAGCAGCTCCCTGCCATCCACGGCTTCTGCCCAGGAGGTCACCTCTCTGTGCCGCGTACCTGCAGAATTCTGTGGTTCAGGTTGTGCAGATTGTTGTGTTAATCCTCAGATCAGTTTTCCTGGTGTGCAGGATGGTTTAGTGTTGGTATGGCTGTATTCCATGGATGTGAGACAAACAAAAAACTTCCATGTTTTTCAGCCATCTTGGCTCCTCGTAAGCATCTGACTTTTTGACTTTGGCTCAGGTCATGATCTCATGGTTATGAGTTTGATCCCTGTGTCATGTTCTGAGCTGACATTGCAGAGCTTGTTTGGGACTCTCTCTCTCTCTCTCTCTCTCTCTCTCTCTCTCTCTCTCTTCTCTCTGCCCTTCCCCTGCTTGCTCACGTGCATATGCTGTCTCTCTCCCTTGAAAAATAAATCAATAAATATTTTAAAAATTATTAAAAAAATAATTAAATGTATTCAAGAAGACAATGACTTTTGAGTTAAGGAATGAAAATTGAATCATGTTTTTAAAATGGGACAAAAATTATGAGGAATGGGTATGATTCTTCAAAGACTACATATGTCACTTGAAAATATATTATTTCTTTTTATTCATTCACCACATACTTCTTGTAAATTAAAATGAGCCATAACTAGTGATATATGCTGGAGACATGGTAAAGAATAAAACAAACAAGTTCTCTGATATCATAGAAGCATTTTCTAGTGAAGAGATTAAGTATTAAGCAAGAAAATGTAAGGAGCAGAGATTTTAGATGAGCCAGAAGGATACAAAACACAGATATTATGATGAAGAATGAAGTAGAAAGCAGCAGATAACACAAGTAATTCAATTGGTTAGGGAAAGCCTTTCTGAGGGGGAAGAAAATTAATTGAAATATGCTATGGGAAAAGATGCCAGCCAAGAATAATCTGAAGGGAAACATTTTCATCAGAGGGAATTACCAGTTCAAAATCTGAACAATTAAATGGTTGGTGGATGTGGATAGTAGGAGCAAGCTTTCTCACTGTTGGAATGGTAATTTACTAGTAAATGAAACTAGAATTATCCAAATGGCAATAAATTATAGTTGGAGACACTATATGTTCATACTTAGTTTAATGTGGATATATAGCTATACATAGAAATATTTATACACCTGTGTATATCAACAAGTTAATTGATACACTTCTTTGCTATGTAATCTGGAAGTTTAAATCAAAACAAACAAACATACACAACCCACACAAAAAAAACACACCCCTTTCTCAGTGACATCCCTAGCATCCAAATCTTGATTTCTATTATCAGTATCCACTAAAAACAACCAAGTCTCCTTGGTAAAATTTTTTAAAAATTTAAAAATTAAAAAAAAAAACAGAGAAAGAAAAATACAACAATCATGGTATATTAAAAGGACACAGGAGCCAAGGACTTCCCAACACCAAAAGCTGGAAAATTTGAGCAGCAAAATGAATTATGATTATTAATAACTCAAAGTACAAAATAAGTATCTGAGTCCATGCTGACATAAATAAATGATAGAATAAGTAATAAATGAGGTGGGGGAGGAAACCAACTAAATCATTCTTGCAGAAAAATACCAAACTGTGTGGTAATCTTGAGGGTAGAATATCCTGCTAAAGAATATAGCATGGAGGGGCACCTGGCTGGCTTAGTCAGTTAAGTATCTGACTCTTGATTCTGGCTCAGGTCATGATCTCGTGGTTCATAAGTTCAAGCCCCAAGTGGGGTTCCATGCTGACAGCGAAGCCTACTTGGGATTCTCTCTCTCCCTCTCTCTCTGCTCCTCTCCCACTCATTCTTTCTCTCTCTCTCTCTCTCAAAATAAATAAATAAACTTAAAAAAAGAATATAGCATGGAAATTTAAAAAATGCACATTTATAATGGAGAAAGTTGATGAATACTCTCTCAGACAAGTGATCAAGGTCACTATCAACCAAAATAAATCATATTGATAGCATGTATTTGTGGTATGAAAAGCATACTTAATCTCTTTGACCTTTCTCCTCTCAAAAACATAAAGGCACTCTGGTTGTGGAGAAAAAGTAGACAAATTCCAGTCGAGAGGTATCCTTTAGATTATTTGACCTCTACTCCCCCAGATTTTCAAATTCATCCAAAATAAGGATTCTGAGAAATTATCACAGCAAAGTGGAGTGTGAGACACAACAACCAAATTTACAGTGGTATCCTGAATTAGAGAAAGACATTAAGTAAAATTAAATATTCTGAATAAATTCTAAGTGTAGCTAATTATAAATATCAGTTTTAATGTTGGTTCATTAATTGTAACAAATTTACCTTAAAAATGTAAAATGTTAATATTAGAGGAAACGGTGAGTGTGTATATGAAAAAACATACAATCTTTTAAATTTTTCTGTAAATTTAAAATTGTTCTAAAAGAGGGGCGCCTGTGTGGCTCAGCTGGTAAATCCCACTTTGGGTCAGGTCATGATCTCATGGTTTCTGAGTTCGAGCCCTGCATCAGGGTCTCTGTGATCAATGCAGAGCCTGCCTCAGATCCTCTGTCTCCCTCTCTCTCTGCTCCTCCCCATGCACTCTCTCAAAACTAAATAATAATAAAGAAAATAAAATACAATTGTTCTGAAACATAAAGACTATACAGGGGCACCTGGGTGCCTCAGTCAGTTGAGTGTCCAGCTTGGGCTCAAGTCATGATCTCAGGGTTCGTGGGTTTGAGCCCAGCATAGGGCTCTGTGCTGAAGGCTCAGAGCCTACAAAGCCTTCTGGTTCTGCATCTCCTTCTCTCTTTGCCCCTCTCCCACTTGCGCTCTGTCTCTGTCTCTCTCAAAAATAAATAAGTATTTCAAAAACTAAAAAAAAAAGATAAGATAAAACATACAGTCTATTTAAAACATTTCACAAGTTCTCCAACCTCCATTGCAGTTAGTGGCAAGTATGTGACACTGTTCTTGCCAAAGATGCAAGCTAAGGGTTTGCAGGGAAGACTTGTTCTTCTAATGTAAGCATTACTCCTTCCTACATCTCTTCCATTTCCTTCCCTCCCTCCACCTGGAATAAGAATGCAGTGCCTGGAACAGCAGTGGTTACACCACATGTAAGCATGAGGTGACATGCACAAAGACTGGCTAATATGCTGAACATGGCAAAGCAGAAAGAATAGAAAGGAAATGTATATTTTAAAATACCATGGAATCACTGTGCTTGGATTGCTACTTCCAGATATTCTTTTGCACTAAATTCTTAGATGCACCAAAGAAAGGATAAGAATTGTTTGCCTTCACTAAAAATTTATATTTTAATGAAAGATATATCTCAATATACATTGAAAGGTGTATATTTTCCTTTGGTTCATAAATACCATAACACTGATACTTCATGCTATAGTGCCATCTTTTTCATGAAAACACTTTAATATAGATTATATAATTAGTGTACCAACACAGAGTTTGGTAATGGATCGTGGTGTTTGCAAAACACACATTTCATACACTAATGACTTCAATTATTAAAGCAGAGAGTCATCAGCAAATAAACAAGATTGGTCATGTAACTACAGACTCAAATACCTTAATATACAACTGGATTATGAAAACAAGCAGCTGTACCAACAAGATAGGCAATCAAATTGACAAACTGTGTCTCTGAATTAATGGAGTATGAGCCACTTGATAAATTTAAATAAGTACTGAAATGGTGAAACAAGTTGATTTGGATTATCACATTCATTCAGAGTAGACACAATTTAAATAAGATAATTATGCATCCACATCCTGCAAATACACAGTTTTGTAGGTAACAGAGCATAAAAATGGATCTAGGAAATGTATAAAAATCAAAATATTTAAGTATAATTAAATTTAACAAACAGTTGATATTTAGAAATAATACAAGTTAGACAACAAATTGGCTGATATTTCAAAATGTTAAAAGTACATAATTCTTAGTAAAGACAAATCTAGTTCACTACAACTTTATGATCAAGTCCATATGAATACCAATATACTATAAACATTTAGCAATAAGCAAAGATAATTAAAAATCTATGATCTATTTGATTAGATTTCTTGATCTGTTATAAAATGTACATGATAGGTTTTTTAACATAATGATCATGAAAGAAGCAAGGAGGACTTCATAGAAATAAAATATTTTATTTTCAATAGCTATTTGACAAGTTTGTTATAGGTTAGCAAAGCAACATAAATAAATGGGATTGCCTTTATTTTTCATTATATCTAGTATTGCTCAAATGTATGGAGTATTATGAGTGTGTGTATGCTGTTTGCTAACAGAAAAATCATCTGTATTTGTTATCCTTAACCTAGTTAAGGATAAAAACAAATGTTAAGTATTTTTAGGCTTATAGAAATAGGATTGAGAGTGAAACATGTAGAGAAACGCACAGTTCCTATCTTCACCCATAGCCAGTTACTTCAAGAGGCCCTGCCATATCTTACCTGTTCTACACGTAGCTCTCAAATCCATCTTCTGGTGTCCGTGCTTTTCTTTTCTCCAGTAAATACTCCAGTCTTACCAAAATCATTATCTACAACAAAAGATTATATAATTCTGAAAAATTTTGTTTCCCCACTGTGAAGTTATTCTTTTTCATTCTTTTCATATTTCATACTATTTGGAAGAAAGTCACTGTGCAAGCAGATATGAAGAGTGTAGTATTATGCCCCACCTCCTTGAGGAAGGAGAATCTACTTAATTATTTAAAATTTTTCATCACAGGTGATTTGCCCATGATTTGCCGCTAATTTAGTTATTTATTCCATCACTTATTTATGTCAAAATAAACTTTTCAGATACTGACTTTATCTTAAGGATTAAAATCTAATACTAGTTTATTTTTGTTGTTGTTGGTGGTGGTGGTGCTGTTGTTGTTGTTGTTTTTGGTTTGGCCATGAGCCAATCTCTCTATTACCTCCTGTTTCCCCTTAACATACCCTTATCTGTAGGGTGGCTTGTTTGTTTGTTTCTTAGGCAATTTTTAAATTTTTAGCAATGCAAGATAGTCCTGGCTCATCTTACATATTTCCTCTTCCAGTTTGATTATCGGCCATTTCTCTAAGGAGTTCTGATTCCTTTTATTGAATAATAATATTAAAAACCCAGATATGGGTTCTATGTTGGCTGATTGTTATTGGAGTGTCTTTTATTCTAGGCTCAGTTGAAAAGCAACAAAATACGTGAGTATATACTAACCCATGGGTATACATATATTTATAAATATTTCTAAATTCATGTGTCTATATTTTAAGGCAATATAAGTTCATTCTGATGTCCCCAACTCTAAAACATTACCACTTGGATAATTTTTCCCTTCCCCACCTACTTGTCTATAATCTCCCACTCCAGAGGTGACAAATCTTGCTCCCAACCTTCAAGCATCCATTACTAAATTTTTCAGGTTCAGTTTAATTCAGTTTTGAATTATTAACCTATACACTCATAGACACAGATTTATAAACCAACATAATAGGTCTTACATGAAGTTACTTTCCCATTTCTAAAGTTACTTAGTTCAGCACCTTTCCCTGCTGTATAAAGTTATTTTATACACTTGAAAGTTAGATTTTATTGTCACAGTCTGAATTCTATCCTGAGTTCTCCAAATTCCTATTTTTTTTAATTTGCATATATTATTTTGATTTTTTTGTGCTTTAGAGTTCTATGGGTTTTAACAAATACATAGTGTCATTTATCTACTATTATAATATCATACAGAATAGTTTTGTCATTCTAAGAAAATCTTTTTGCTTTATCTGTTATACACACACATAAAAACACTTAATTCCTTTAAGAAAAGGCAACTTACAAACTTATTCCTTTAGAGTGATATATGATATGTAGTTATTATGACAACAATGTATTAAAAGAATTTTATTTTTGATTACTTTTATTTTCTGTTTTTTGTTTTATATTGACTATATATATATTCCTTTGATTTATAATGAAAATTGGTGTTATCATGTATAAGTTGAGTAAACACTAGTCTATATGCAGGAAACCTCTCTCTAAACTGTCTCCATTAATATTAGTGTGGTAATCTGATACAATTTCAGTACAATTTTGGAATAAGATATTAGTGATGCCTAAAGGACAAGAAGCAAATATCTTTATATGCAGTGTATTATATTGAGCTATCATCCCATAGTATTAAATTTATTAATTTAATGGCCATCCCAGTTAGCCAAATTTTGATTTCACTTATTCTATTATCTATTTAATTGTTTTTTGTTTTCTATTTATTTTATTTAGTTCGTTTTTTTTACTCTTTATTATTTCCTTTCCTACACTTAATTTGTGTTTAATTTATAGTTGTTATCCTATTTTACTAAAATGGAAGCTGAGGTCATTCATTTGAGTCTTTTTATTTTTCTTAATGAAGACATTTAGTTCTATATATTTCCCAATAATTACAGATACAACAGCACCTCAAACATTTACATATGTTGTGTTTTTATTTTTATTCAGCTCAAAATATTTTCAGATTTATTTTATCTCTTCTTTGACATATGGGCTATTTAAAAGTGTTTTATTCACTTTGCACAGTTACCTCATATATTTTTATTGTTATTAATTGAATAAAATTTTAAGATTGATATACCTTCTTGATAAATTGGCTTCTTTACCACTAAAAAAGTCTTTCCTCTTAAATCGTTTTCTGATATTCATATAGCCACTCCATCCTTCTTTTGATTATTGCTAGCTTTGCATAACTTTCTTTAACTTATTTATGTATGTCTTTCCCTTAAAATCCATTTTTTTAGGCATCATATAGTGGGTCTTTTTTTTTTCATCCAATTTGAAAATCTCTTCTTTGTAATTGGGTGTTTATACTATTTACATTTGATTGATGTAGTTAGGCTTACTACCATCATGGTATTGTTGAATTTTCTATTTTTCTATCTTTTCTTTTGTTCCTCTTTCTCCTTTTACTGGCTTGTTTTATTAACAGTATATTTTTATTTCATTTTGGAAGCTTTTTATTGCTACACTATTTGCTATGCTAGTGGTCACATTCAGGTGTAGGGTATATATCTTTGACTTATCACAATCTACTGTGACATTATACCATGTTAAACATGGTATAAAAACTTCACAATAGCCTACTTTCATTTTTTCCCTTACAGGTCTTTATATGATTATTTTATAGTCATCTTACACATTTTAATCCCCACATTTTAAAAATTATTTTTATTTAAACATCTTGTAAAGAGAATTAATAAAGAGGAAACATTTTATATAAGTATCCAAACAGTTGACAGTTCCACTGTTCTTTTTTCATCCATATAGACCCATAATTTCTTCTGCCCGAAGGACTAATTTTTGTATTTCTTGTAATGCAGATCTGCTGTATTCTTTCAGCATTTGCATATCTTTAAAAAGTCTATTACTCTTTTTTTTAAACATATATTCTGTGGATATACTATTCTGGGTTTGCAGATTTTTTGTGTGTGCACTTTATGATGCTGTTCCAATGTCTTCTCTTATGAGTTATTTCTCACTAAAAATCTCGTATAAATTGTATCTTTGTTCCTCCACATGAAACATGTCATTTTGTATGGGTTCTATTCAGATTTTGCCCTCATCATTGGTTTTCGGCAATTTGATTACATTGCTTTTCTGTAGTTTTCTTTATGTGTCTTGTGTTTGGGAGTTGTTGAGCTCTTAGAGCTGTTATTTACAGCTCTTCAAAATTGGAAAGTTTTTAATTTCATTTTTTCAAATATATTTCTGTTCCACTTCTTTTTTTTGGAGATTTTATTACACATACTTTAGTTTCCTTTGATTTGTCCCACATCTCAATAATGTTTTTTTGTTTTGTTTTGTTTTTATATTCCTTCTTTGAATTTAATAATTTTTAAATGTTTATTTTTGAGAGAGAGAGACAGAGTGTGAGGTGGAAGGGCAGAGAGAGGAGGAGACAGAGAATCCGAAGTAGGCTCCAGGTTCTGAGCTGTCAGCACAGAGTCTGACGTGGAGCTCAAACTCAGGGACTGTGAGATCATGACCTGAGCCAAAGTCAGTCGCTTAACCTACTGAGCCACCCAGGTGACTCGGATTTAATAATTTTAATACTTTTTTGCTACCTTTCCAAGTTCACTAATCTTTTCTTTCAAAATATCTGTTCCTAATGCCACCTGGTACACTTATCATTTCATTCACTTTGCTTCTCATCCTTTTTGAAATAACTTTCTAGGCACAAATAAAATACAGCTGCTTCTGCCTAAGGTTTCATGTCAGCAAACCAAAATTTAAGTAACTTTCATGTCCCTGTAAATGCCCCTGCTTTACCAAAAACACAGAATATTCAGCCGGCCAATCCCCCAATGCCAAGCCAACTCTGGGCCTTCTAAATCCAACCAAGGTTGACTGTGTGGCCTCAGCCAAACAGATATTTTCTATTTGTCTCTTCTTTGTTCTTTATTCCTTATCCTATAAAACTTCTTGCTTTCTCTCCCATGTTTTAATTCTCCAAATGGAAACTGCCCACTTCATGAAGCGTTAAATAAAGTTTGTTGTATCACCTAAATTGTCTTCTTTAACCATTTTTTAACTTCTCTCAAAATTTAAATCCTTCTTTTATGTCATGGATGTTACCACTAACAAATAGTACATACTTATAAAAACTTTAATAGCCTTGCCTTCTAATTTTACCATGTCTGTTACCTTTACATCAGTTTTGATTGATTGACATCTCTCATTCTTGTATTGTATATTCCTGCTTTTTTGTATCTCTTATATCTTTCAATGAGGAGAAAGACATTGTGAATTTTACATTTTTAGGTGCTAAATTTTTTTTATTCACATAAATATCTGAGTTTTGTTCTGTTACGTGGATCAGTTACTTGTAAACCATAACTTACCTGCTCTTGAATCTTGATATTAATATTTGTTAGGGGGAACCAAAGCTGTGTTTACTATATTGTTAATGATTCCCCACTCTTGAGAAAAGATACTTTTGAGGACTCAATTAAATTACTCACATGTAATGAGGTTTTCTAGTATGGCTGATTGGAACATTAACCATTTACCATGTTGGTATGTGTCATGCACTGCTATTCTTAACTTTTTGAGTAGTGTTTCCCCAGTTTTGGGTAATTTTTTCTCATATATGTGACATTTATTTTTCTGTTGAATACTGATGGAGGATCCTCTAAAATCTCTGGATTTCTCTTGCCATGCTTCTTTCTCCTGTCCTATGAACACTACCTTTGTTTCTCTGAACTTTTAGCCCTTTCCCCAACTCAAGTTATCTATCAGTATTTACTGAGATTTCTTCTCCATTCTATAGTCTGGCAACTTTCTCAAGGCAGTAAGCTGGGGCATTCATAGTGCTCAACATGTTTGCTTCCCATCTCTCATGAATCAGTATCATTTGTTTCCTGGTACAATGTATAGAAATTCAATGTATATTTCATTTATTCTGCTCATTGTTTTTACTGCTACATATGGGAGAGTAATTATCTTTCCTGTTACTCCATCTTGGCCAGAAACAGAAGTTCCATGTTGCATTTTATTCACATTGTTAAGCCAGTGTTCATTCCACTCTGCTTAAAATTCATCATAATAGGAAAAAGGATATACTGATAATGCACCCAGGAGAGAATACATAGAATGATAGCCCATGAAAATGGAGGAGTATACAGTAGTTGGGATGAATAAAATGCTAAAACAGGCTAGAAGGATGAAGGAGGCATTAAGTGTAGCTGAGCAAACAAGTCAATGCTACTCTAAAATTCTACTTGGGTACTACAATCCCAAGCAGGTTATTTAACCTACATAAGTGTTAGTTTTCTCAAGTGTAAAATTGGGATGAAAATAATGTTCAGCTCATAGAGTTGTTTGGAAGAATTATATGAGTTAACATGCAAAATGCCTAGCTTATTGCATTTGCTCAATACATTGAAGTTCCCATTTATCTGCCATAAAGATTATTGTAGCATGTGGGAAGAAATATCTTTTCAGCCATTTTTGCTGAAGGGAGAACTTAAATTGAACACACTTTCACCCTTGAGTGTAAATTCTCAATGGAAAATTGCAAAAGTACATTTAGGGAGTGGATGAAAATGAAGAAAAGAAAACTGCATTTCAAGTTTTATCTTGTAGAAACAAGGGACCCCTGGCTCTCAGGATGCAAAGTTTTATGAATGCATAAGGGATTTGGAATCCTGTAGTGGTGGATCAACAACTTATTTGGCTTCCTATTTCAGTTAGATAGATTCAAACCAGTGTTGGCATTTTGTCTCTTAGTGCTTTAGTGAAGGTAGAATCAGCCATTAATCTAAACTTTCTTTATACTTCTTATTCCCATTGTGTCACTTAGTTTATTAACTCTTCACTTCTATAAACTACCAGCCCACCAATTACAGTAGATAACCAATTCCAGAATCCTATCACTGATAGGATGTCTTTATTCTCCTCCTGCAATCATTCCACATAAAAAGTGCCATGTTCTTCAAGTTTTAACATGCATATTATGTAAGGTGTTTAGTTACCATATTGTAGGTTAAACAGAATAATTACCAAATTGAGATTGTCTAGGTGAAGTAACATCAGAGTGCATAGGATTTTTCTAGCCTTCATAATTATCTAACAAAGCATTTGCTGTGGAAGCAGAGATGATTATACTATGAAAATAATTCCTACAGAAAAAAAAAGGAAACAACTAATCCCAGGGAATGACCTTGAGGAGTCTTTGAAGCTTAGCTAGTGAAATTATATATTGAGGTTGTTGATTTGAAGATGTTAGGTAAGATGGAGTGCAGGGTAGGGAGACCTCTCTGGGCCCTTCAAGGATTATTTAATGAAAACTTCCTTTTCATGAAGAGTGATTAATTGGACTTTACATGAGAAGTTCAGCAACTGTTGACACTATTAGAGGTCCAATCCACTGGGAGCCAACAGGAAGAAATGAAAGTCTTATTCTGCTAGAGAAGGTAAAAAGAGTTTGACACAATTAGTATGACTATCAAGAGTAACACCAGGAAAGTCAAACACAGACTTTAGATAATTTCAGGAAGAGAATTCTTAATGCATTTTCTGGGAATGGTTTCACAACAAGATATCTTCTGGGACCATATTATGCTGCTCTTAACATTTCAAGAAAATCATATTGTAAGTTGACTATACTGACTGGTATATTAGAGAAGGCTATTAAACTCTGTCTGCCAATATATGTAATATAAAATAAGAAAGATAAAGTTTTTCACTACTAACAAGCCCTGCCCTACATGCGCTTCCTTCTTTCTTTTGTGGATAAGACCAATTTATTCCTGACCAGCTGAGTTTTGCTATTCCTGCTAGGGATTGGTCAAACTGCATCCCTTTCTTGGAGCAGTAAACTCTAATGAAAGACAAGAGTGAGTGACTGTGTTCACAGAATGCTCCTGGAAAATAGATAAGAGTGTCTTCATGGCACATAGAATCTACTGAAAAGGGATAAGAATTGGGGCAATATTTTCTACTTTCAGAGTAAACATCCAACAAATTGTAAAATCACTCCAAATATAGTTAACATTACAGTTTCTCTTCTAGTGAGAGAGGCTAGTAGGCTTCATCCTGAAAGATAAAGAAAAAAAAATCTGTGGCCATCCAGTCATTGTCATTACAACCAAGGTGAACCTCCTGGGCCATTTACTGGAGTGACTTTGCAGTTGAAAATGGAGATAAGTGCTCAGAGCTGAGATATGGAAATTCTTGGTCCTTTCAGATCAAATAAACTATTCCCACTGGGTCTTCACACTATACTAGGAGTACTTAAGAGCCTGGCCAACTCAGAAGATCTCTACTAATGTTCAGCATATAAACATCAGAGGATAAGTAGACCAACTAGTACGTAAAAGTTCTTATTAGATAACCATCAGCCCATGTTTCCATTCCTTGGTAGCTGCAGCTGCAAAAAGAATCTGATTGCCTAATTATAATATCAGGGAATCACAGTACTTAGGGGAAAAAATATATATATGTGGTGGTTTAGGGCTTAAATTGTATGTCAGTGTTTGCCTGCTCCTGCAAGAAGCACAGCAACTTCATGTCCTAACAAAATGCATATGGCAAAACAAAACAAAACAAAAACAAAAACATATCATAGGCCCCTGTTTAAAGGTAGAGGTTTTACCAAGGCTGTCTGAGAATTGCAAGCTTGTCCATGTCCACAAACTGCATGCTAATATCTTTCTAAAACATGTGTCCTTGCAGAGACTTACAGGTAGCTTCTGTTTGTGAGCATTGGTAGCTAAGGCATGTACCACATGAATCCCTCATTCAGCACTGAATGCCTTCATGCAGCTTATATCTTCCCAGTGAATTCAAATATAGATCCAGAGTGCAAAATGGAAATGGAAATACTAATCAGTATTATTTTTCTAGTTGCTTTCCTACACTCTCATACATATTGTGTTTGCTGCCATGGGATCTTCATATGGATAACCCCTTAACAATCCAATCCTAGAAAGTAGAAGGATCTAACTCTACATCTGCATCATTAACAATAGCACTTATATCCCAACTGAAGTATTTCTAGTAGATCTCAAAATGATATACTTTACGGCAAAAGGCACTTGCTAGAGCTTATTGTATTACACAGAGCATACAATGGTGTGTGTGAGCTGCCAACAAGTTGCCATAGTCATGGTGAATTGCTGCCACACTCTTTTGAATTTGCCCATCTTACAAGTCAGCTATTCCATTACAGAAAATCATGCTTTCTTCTTAGGTAAAGCAATCTTATAGATAGCACTCCATTGGAATAGTGTTAACAAAACAAAACAAAACAAAACAAAACAAAACAAAACAAAACAATAAGTGAGACCGGTTGTGTAAGGAATGGGTGAGCTGCTGCTCAGTTTTTGTGAGCTGCTTATTCTTTCTTGTAAGTTAAACTTGGCCGTTGATTGGATGTGACATTTTCATTTTCATTTCACAGTAACTCTTCTCATACTCACATTGTGTACTTTAGGCTCAGAAGCAACCAATCATAGTATGGGAGGGTCTTATCAGGGGAATATAGTCCTCCCTTCACTGAGGTAAAATGCTTTCTCTAAGGTCCTGTAACCAGAATACTTGCCACTCAAAGGGAAGCAGAAGATAGCCTTTGGTTACAAATTCCAGGACCAGAAATCACCAATAACTTCCATTAGCTATGAGATGGTCTTAGACACGTAACTCCATAGATATTGCAACACCGTAACTGGAACAGAAGAGGGACCTGAAGGCAGAGATTGTTTTGCTAGTATTTGGACTCCAGTTTTCCAGACTACAAGATTATAAGTTGCAAGGATTCCATTAAACTTTGCCACTTAACTGGTTACCCATTTTCCTTTTCTTTTTCTTTTTCTTTTCTTTTCTTTTCTTTCTTTCTTTCTTTTTTTTTTTTTTTTTTTTTTTTTTTTTTTTTTTTTTTTTTTTACAGGGCAAGCTATCCTCCAAGATAGGGAATATGCTGCCTCTGTGTCAATTCTACATTACAAATATGGCTTGAGAGAGTATCATTGAAAAAATTCAAATTAAGTCCAGAAACATAGCTCTGGCAGACTCTTGTGAGGAAAAAGAAAACAAAACAGATTTTAGGCTTTAATTCCCTGTAAGTCAAGCAAAGTAACAAAGGAGATGAAAATAGAGGTTGAGTGCCAAAGCACAATATCCACAAGTATATTTTAATTACAATGCTTCTTATTCAACTTTAGTCTAAAGGGAAAACAATACTGTGTTTTAAAAGATTTTGGCACCCTCCTCCATGTCATCGGAGAGTGGCTTAGGTGAGAGTCAGAGGTTGGTGAGTGGACAAACATGATGAATACACTCCATCATTTTGTTGTTGTTGTTGTCCTTCTGAGTTTTATTGTTATTGTTCTGTGTTTAAATTCTCAACATCATACTAAGGAATTTCTAGCATCTTAGCTTCATTTATTGTGAAACAGCTTTGAGATTTCTGCTTTTGGACCATCAAATGAGCAAACAAGAACCTCTCTTGGCTGCAAGAGCAAGCATATTAAACTGTAAACTCTAGCAAGTTTATCTCTATTGCTATATAAAATTATATTACAGGTTCCATGGCCTACCACTATCAAAACCTACTCTAAAACACTATCTAGGGGCGCCTGGGTGGCACAGTCGGTTAAGCGTCCGACTTCAGCCAGGTCACGATCTCGCAGTCCGTGAGTTCGAGCCCCGCGTCAGGCTCTGGGCTGATGGCTCGGAGCCTGGAGCCTGCTTCCGATTCTGTGTCTCCCTCTCTCTCTGCCCCTCCCCCGTTCATGCTCTGTCTCTCTCTGTCCCAAAAATAAAAAACGTTGAAAAAAATTAAAAAAAATAAAATAAAACAATATCTAGAACTTATAAAATCATGCAAAATTTCATGTGAAATTCTACTGCTACAGAATATGAGATAATGAGTCTAATTTTACTGGGATATGAGTCTAACTACAGGAAATTTGGAGAAAGTATGAGACTGAAGTGTTTGAGATTCCAACTTAAGATGTGCCTTCCCTTGCAAAGTTTGCCACAGATCATTAAGTTGAGGCTAGAATTTTCTCTTTATGTGAGGGGGAAGGTGCTGCATCAGCTGGAGAGGGAGAATCAGAGAGACATGGGGCATGGGAGTCATCTGATTTTCTAACTCTCCCACATGCTTTCATTTCAATTGTTATTTCAACTATTTTACTAGAAAGGGCCTTAATTTTCATTTTTAAAGGCTGACAAATCTAAGAATTCAAAGAGTATAATTTGACAATTTAGAAGTTTAACCTTTGAATTCTGGGTAACTCAGCCCTTTGGAAACTAGGATATAGCAGTCAGAAAAAGTTACAGGTTATGGGGGTTCCTTGGTGGCTCAGTTGGTTAAGCATCTGACTTAGGGTTCAGGTCATGTTCTTACAGTTTGTGGGTTCGGGCCCCACATCAGGCTTTCTGCTTTCAGCCAGAGCCTGCTTCAGATCCTCTGTCTCCCTGTTTCTCTGCCCTTCCCCCTTTCACATTCTCTTTCTTAAATATATAAGTAAACATTTTTTTTAAGTTTCTGGTTATCAAACCATACTTTACTTTGAATCAAATGTTTGGAACTTTGAACTTGTTCTTTCTTTATTTAAACTCTCTAGTATAATCAGAAGAAGCCAACACAAGCTAAATCATGATGTTCTCCATGTCCCTCACACTGTTCTTTGGCAAAACCTGTTCAGTCTCCTAAGATCTTATGTTTGATAGGCATGTACAAACAGGCATTAATTTTTTAAAAACTCTGTATTTGCATGCCAAAGCCTACCAGATTATCATTCTTTAATGCTAGCTGGATATTCAAATCCTTCAAACACACAAAAACATAAAAATGTCAAAATTTCATTTCATGAGGGTCTGTTACCTGCAGAAATCCACTTCTGGTCCCAGTCAGTCAAAGTTCAGAGTTAACAAAACCCATGATAGCTTGTTTAATTTGGATCAACATTTATTACAAGATATAATTCGGCTAATAGACTGTTGAGAGGCAAAGAGTTTGGAGTCTGCACAGATAGTAATAACACCAATGTTACAAGGTGCTAATATTACAGGGTTCTATCAGCCATGACCCAGAGATGCTGCCCAGAGCACACATACTATAGCTCATCTAACTGACTTTGGCCATTATGTACATAACTACTGCCACAGTCACTTTCAATAAACTAGGCCCTTTTCTGAAAGTAGGTTCTGAATAGCATCTGCTTCCTCAGGTTGTTTTAAGGCTAGATCACAATATGTGATTATACCCTTGTTGCCATAGAAGTTGCAGAAGTAAATATTAATATTTTATTTCAAAGCTTCAGGAGTGAAAATGTGGAAGACTTTTCCCCATTTGAAGGGGAACCTAAATATACAGAATAGCATAAGTTATAAATATCTACTGCATAGCATAGTGAGATGTTAAGTTAAAAACAAACTTTAAATGTTTATTTTGTTGAATAGCTGTTCAATAGTCCAAAAAAATGGCCATGCTTGAGTGTCTTGGAAATAAAAATTAAAGACAATTATTGATGTCTGTAATAAATAAAGAGCTTCTGAAAATAAAGAATAAAATGGTCGACAACTCTATAGCTAGAGACAAGAAGAGTATTCATAGAAAAATGGAACTTCAAATATGGAAATGGAACTTTCATATATGAAGAAAATGTTCAAATTGCTCAAAAATAAGATAAATGCAAATCAAGACAGTATTTTTCATCTAGCAGATTATCAAAACTACAAAAAATTTCTGACATGGTAAGGCTTCAGGAAAACAGACATGCATATGTTGGTGAAAACTGCAAAACAGTAACACCCTGATGAAAGAGTTGTAACCTTTGAACTAAAAACCATCCTAAAGATACACTTGTTGGGGCGCCTGGGTGGCGCAGTCGGTTAAGCGTCCGACTTCAGCCAGGTCACCATCTCGCGGTCCGTGAGTTTGAGCCCCGCGTCCGGCTCTGGGCTGATGGCTCAGAGCCTGGAGCCTGTTTCCGATTCTGTGTCTCCCTCTCTCTCTGCCCCTCCCCCGTTCATGCTCTGTCCGTTCTCTCTCTGTCCCAAAAATAAAAAAAATAAAAAAAAAAAAGATACACTTGTAAAATTATGAAGAGTCATACACATGGCTATTATTTTCAGTGCTATTTATAACAGTATGATTCTATAAATAGCACAGTTGTCCATCATTAGGGTATGGGTTGAATATGTTACAGTAAATCTCACAATAGGGTGCTATACAGTTTTTAAAAAGGAAAGAGAAATATCATGTACAAACATGGAATGACCACTGGGATTTAATATTAAATGGAAAAGAAGAGCAGTGAAGCTTTTGTTTAGCATGCTACTATTAAACAAGAAAATCTTTGGGGGCACCTGGGTGGCGCAGTCGGTTAAGCGTCCGACTTCAGCCAGGTCACGATCTCGCGGTCCGTGAGTTCGAGCCCCGCGTCAGGCTCTGGGCTGGCGGCTCGGAGCCTGGAGCCTGTTTCCGCTTCTGTGTCTCCCTCTCTCTCTGCCCCTCCCCCGTTCATGCTCTGTCTCTCTCTGTCCCAAAAATAAAATAAACGTTGGAAAAAAAAAATTAAAAAAATAAATAAATAAATAAAATAAAATAAACAAGAAAATCTTCAATTTGACTTGCAAGGCATGGCAGCACAAAGTATAGATTAGGGAAGGAACTTCGTTACTTCATTTTGGGATGGAAGGAATTATATATGGTCTTTTCCTCCTTGGGTTTATGGTTGACCAGAGCATAAGTGTGTAAAGTTTCATATGGTCAGTAAGTTTGTGCAATTTTCTTAGTCCAAATATGGGCAACTGGGAGTGAAAGAATTCTGATTCTAGCTAGGAGCAGGATATGGGACTAGAGAGAGTCAGGTTTTAGTTGAATGAGTGGAAAATTACTAGGAATGAAGACTTTTCCAGAGACCCTGACAATGAATCTATGTGTATGCGTGAATATATCCTAATAATAAATACAAATTTACAAACACACCACATTCATATATCTACTTATATTTAAGAAAAAAGAGGGGCACTTGGGTGGCTCAGTTGGTTGAGCGTTTGACTTACGCTCAGGTCATGATCTCAGGGTTGGTGGGTTCAAGCCCTGCGTTGGGCTCTCTGCTGACAGCTCAGAGCCCGGAGCCTGCTTCAGATTCTGTGTCTCCCTCTCTCTCTCTGCTCCTCCCCTGCTTGTGCGTTGTCTCTCTCTAAAATAAATAAACATTAAAAAAAGAAAAAGAAAAAGAGAAAAGAACAAGGGAAGGAAAAACTATAAATTAGAAAAACAACTATAAAAGTAAATAGATAAATAAAATAATTAGATTGGAGGGGGTGGGAATAAAATAAACGATTATTTCTGGAAACATACTTTTGTTATATCTGACTTTGTAGCATGAATTATACTGTGTTATGTCAATAAAGTTTAATTTTAAGAGAAATCATTAACATTAAACAAAATAAATAAACACAGATAATACTACATGTGCTTTTAAAACACTGTAAAACAATATTTTGTGCATTTCTAATATTATAAAATCTAAGTACTGAATAATTAAAACATTTCTCAGAAGACTGCTTTCTTTATAATAATATTGTTTGCATTAGTCCTTTATTTTTTATCCTGGGCTATTATCCATGTATTGCACAATAAAATATATTAATAATTGTTCAGATGTCACTGAGAACAGAGATTTGTTTTTTTCATTCTGAAGTAGAACATACATATGGAAGATTTATGAAGTTATAGAAAAACTCTGTGGCTTTGGATTGAAATGGAACTATCAATGTTTCAGATACCTTATCCTAAACATATATATTTTCTAGTTTTATCTATTGAAAACTGCCCAAAACCTTGCACAAATCTATAGCAGCAAACATACATAGCATACAAATTGAGATCAATATTTACTATTTCTCACTATAAGTAGCCAACCCACCTTAGAAAAATTGCTGATTCTGAATACAGGGTAGAATTATCCATGGTGATTCCAAAATATATCTTGACATTAAAGAAAATAAAGTGGTTATCAAAACCTGCTTATCTTTGATATTTGACTACTTGACTATATGTCAAAAAATCTCTCACAATCAAAGAAACCTCTCACTGGACATCTGGGACAATCTGAGTACCAATAAGAATAATCACTGCTGTGCATTAAATATATATTAATGATGCTTATTTTTTTTAAGTTTAATTATTTTGAGAGAGACAGAGACAGCATGAATAGGTGAGGGGCAGAGAGAGAGGGAGACAAGAGAATCCCAAGCAGGCTCTGCGCTGTCAGCAGAGTCCAATGTGGAGCTGGAACCCACAAAACCATGAGATCATAACCTAAGCCGAAACCAAGAGTCACTTAATTGACTGAGCCACCCGGGCACCCCTATATTAACTATGTTTAATCCATTAGTTCCTAATACGTGTCAAAAGATTCTAATTGGTGTTCCTCATCTTTGGAGAATAAAACAAAATTTCATAAAATTCTACAAGATAAAAAATCAGTAATTGATCATGCTTTTTATTTGATCCTTTAGCCAAGTAGTTAATGAATGGAAGTTTCTTTTGTAGGAATATCCTGGAGGATATGAGAAAATGAAGGATAGAATTAGAATATAAATATTTTGTAGCTTCTGAGGAGTTAACGGATCCAGGACATGTACCTCCTAGTAGAAGTATACAATATCAGCCCTATCAAACAAAATTGACATCCGTTGTCATCCACAGAAAGGTAGCTTCGGAATTTTCCTATATAAGGGAATTATGAGGAGGTATCTGCTTAGAAGAGTGCCTTAGGGATGCTGGGAGACTTATATTGAAACTGTTTGTTTAGCAGGCTTGCTGTTTGAAAGAATTTGCTGAAGTGGTAACAATGCTTACAGGATGGGTAAGACCTGTCTGTCCATCTCATTTACCATTGCTTGTACCAACTATTGTCTTTGTATTTATTTTATGATATGAATATCTAAAATAGAAGTGTATCCTTGCCTAGAATAAGGAAATAGACACTGCTTTATTTTTCTCCACATTATTACTCAAATGAATGTGTTTCTCCCTTTATGAGACAAGATGCTGTGACTATGGTTTGGCTTACATACCTTGTAATGGTTATGAAATGTGAAAAGAAATTACCTCATTATATGGCTTCTGGGTTGTAGAAGGAGAGAAGTGGCATTGACTAGAGCCAGATGTTCTGCCTTCATAACCAGGTTCCCCTTCTTACTAGCTCCATGACTATAGAAAATTTAATTAATCTTCCTCTTGTTCTTCAGTTACATTACTGCAAAAATGAAGATAATACTATTTCCCATTGTTGGCTTACGGCAAGGACAAAATGAGTTAATAAGTAAAAATTTGGCACAAAGGAAATGTTTGGCAAATGTTAGTCATTGCCATGATAGGTAAGTTGTTAGAAGATTCCCTAAGAAATCGAAGGTTGTGAGCACATGAAATAGAGAAAATAAAGACAAATTTGAGAGCTCTCAGAGAAGTCCATAAGATTCAATGACCTGAGAAGGGTCTTGGAAAGGGTGGCATACAAAAGTTGTTGTCTCTCTGCTCTCTCCCAAAGTGGTTTATGCAAGCCAGTTTGTTTAGATCTTGCATCTTTACTTTTTTTTAAGTTTATTTATTTATTTTGAGACAGACAGAGACAGTGCAAGTGGGGAGGGACAGAGGGAGAGACAGAAAATCCTAAGCAGGCTCTGTGCTGCCAGTGCGGAGCCTGACGCAAGGCTCGAACCCACAAACCATGAGATCGTGACCTTAGCGGAAACTAGAAGTCGGATTTTTAACCAACTGAGTCACCCAGGTGCACCTAGATCTTACGTCTTTAAATCAGGGATTTCTTTCCTTTTCCTTGTATTTTTCAAAACTGCTGGGGGTCTATCATAAAAAAATTAAAATTGAGCAATTTTATCTTTTAAGAATAAACATTTAGGAAATGTAATTTTTATTTTTTATTTTTTTAATGTTTATTTATTTTTGAGAGAGAGAGAGAGACAGAGCACGAACAGGGGTGGGGCAGGCAGAGAAGGAGAATCCAAAACAGGCTTCAGTGCAGAACCTCAGGCAGGTTGTAACTACGAACCATGAGATCATGACTTGAGCAGAAGTCAGATGCTAAACTGACTGAGCCATGGGCACCCCAAGAAATTTAATTTTTAACACAGAAAAATAATCATTGGATATTGCAAAATATGGTGTCACATAGAACATAAAATTTTCCAGATTTCTTATGAAATGGAATATTTACATATATTTATATATTATTTATACACAACATGATAGAATTTTTCATATTTATACCTAGTATGAAATTGTATTTTAATTGACATATGCCACTATCTAAAAATCTGTCCATATCTCTGATCCATCTATATTTAGAAAGAAAATACAATATTCCCCAATCTAAATGGTAGCTTAGAATTATAGGAGACAGTTATAATTATTTCAATTAAAATATACAAGTCACTCTGCATTATAATAACCCCTACAGAGAGCAGTATATATCACTATAGGATATGTATGTGGTATTTTTATTATTTGAATACTAAATTACCTAATTTTCATGCTTCAGATTTGCTGACTGTGACTGTAATTAATCTCCTAATGATTAACAAAGAAAGACACTTTTTGATATCAAATAAATGAGAATAATAGCTTCCATGAATTTTGTGAAAATCAATTTATTAAATGGGTCCTTAACATCTTGGAATAATTCCAGCAGTATAAGTGAATGAATTCCAGCAAGGAAGTACTTCCTGTGAAGACAAGATTTACAGAGGAGAATGCTCTTGAAGGAATCTTATCTTTTTTACTGTGGGGGTGATTATAAAGTTAAATATATAGCATAGCGTAAAATGGAATTGTGAAGAATGAGGTTAAAATAAGACTAAAAAAGGTGAAGGGCATATTTGATAATATATCATTTTCAAACATAGGATATTTAACTATCAGAAGTTACTTTAAAGAGAAATAGTTAATGATCCTTAAAATTCACTTTTACATAGTGTTATATTGTTACACACTTTACTATAATACCTCTTTTTCATATTAATATATAGCAGAAGATAAAAATGTTATATGGTACTTTCCCACAGACTACTAAAAGATGCATACAGACATCAGAACACAGAGTAATTCCTTAGGAACTACTGTTCATTATAATAATTATATGCATGTTTTTGCAGAAGTTACAGGAAAAGTAGTGGTGTTTTAGGAATTATTAGTAACTAAGGTGGGCCATAGAGCAGTCCACAGCTCTCTGTGAGTGTGTCTTTGTCTCATTTTTCAGCCTCAACTCTCTTATGCCTGGCACACACATTTTGCATTGCCGTTCTCAAATAATTCCAAGTTGCTATAGTTGTCATTTTTTATGTAACCTTGGACTTTGTTCATCCTTCTTCCTTTTTCCTGAATGCACTTCTCCATTCTTTCCTGCTCCCTGTATTAGAACTAGCAAATCAGTACTCCATTTTTCTGTGTCCACTCTAGACAACATTATATGTCGTCCTCTCTCCACCTGGCAAGTATTGATTATTTCCACCTTTGGACTACCTCTGTGCAACAATGCAGATTTTACTTTGGCATTTGTAAAACATTATCAATCTGATATTTGGCAAATCTGTCTCCTCATTTGAAACATGATTATTTGTTGCCATGTTGCTAGTAGTGAGCCAAATGACTGATTGTTGAATTACATCCTTATTAATAGGTTATTTTTTTTGAAGATTCAAATGTCAAGATCCCTCAATTTGATCAGTCTTATAGAGATTAGGGATAATTTAAGATATACCAGTGTACTATGAAAATTATGGATTTCATCTATGTCAATCTAACTTTGAGGACATATGTAACAGATATCTTGAGATATCATATCCTCCAGAGAACTATCCGATAAAACTTCCTGCAGTGATGGAAAAGGTGCCCTATAGTATGATAACCACTAGTTATATGTGGCAATTGAGGATTTGAAATTACCAGTATGAAAAAGTGGATATTTGGTTTATTTTTTAAATTAATTTATATTTAAATTAAAGTAGTCACATATAACTAGCTCCTCCCCACTTAGCATCACTCTTGAATCAGTGTTTATTTAAAATTCATTTATGTTCAATGACATATATATACTAACAATACATCTTTATATATTGACATTTAATTAAATAATTTTATAAGTGGGTGTTTTCAGCAAGATTGCCATACACTGGGAATTCAAAGATAGTATGATACAGTCTCAGAACTACAGACATTTTTACTTTTCCAAGGAGAAGTTGTAATAACATTCACCTCAAACTTTATGGGCAAATTTGCATAATAAATATTTTTGTTTACTACTTTCTCTCACCCAAACACAGTATTTGCAGGGAAAGGAAAGAAGAGTGAGAAAAACAGAGTATTCTTCATGGAGCAGGAAGACAAATATGAAACATAGAGTAAAGTTGTGCATAAGAGAATAAAAAGACTCAAAATGAATTTAATCGGAAATATAATAGATAGTAAACCTAAATGATGCAAGGATAATGAACATTTTAAAAAATAATCTTTTAGAGTTTTCTAAATTTAGTAAAAACACTTAATATTTCACATTACATATATATTTTTTTTTGACCTAACGGTTCACTCAGTGTTATCCAATATGCATGGTGAGCATCAGATTATGCCTGCCTTGTCCAGAATGCCTTTATATAGAGAGAAGTGCTTGACCCATAGGAAACCCTCAGTAAATATTAGATGAAAACCTGAATTAATCACTGAATCCTGAGCAATATTGTAAAAAAATGAAATAAATCCACATAAAAGCATATTGATGAAACTCAACAACATAAAAGACAGTAAGTACTGAAAGCAACTTGGAAATTGCAGATCATTTACATGGCAGCGACAATAACATAATTCTCCTTAGCAGCAGGAGGTAAGAGTAGCAAAAGAAATATCTTTCAAGTGACAGAGTAAACTAATCACCAGCGTCTACATGCCGTTTTGTTGATGTAGGAAGTCAGCATCCAACAATATTATTTTCATTTTCTTTTTTAAAGGCTACTTTATTTTTTTAATTTTGTGTGTTTTATTTATTTTTTCCCAATGTTTTAATACCTATGATATGAATGTGTGTGTGTATGTATATGTGTGCTTATGTATGTTTTTATAAATTATGAATGTTTTGCTTAAGAACACAGAACAAATTCAAAGACATGGGTTCTCATTGAAAAGAAAGAAGAACAAAGTGTGCTTAAAACTATCTTAATATTTCATTTCATTAAAAATATCATTAAAAATGTCTTTAAAAAATTATGACAATAAAAAATCTATGAAATCTGAATGGAAGGATAAGGTTCTTAATATATCATTAATCTTTATATTTTTTCAATTTATTTAGAATATTTTATAATTAAAAGTGAAATAAAAATATATGATGTAAAACCTAAATTTGTGTCATAAAGTCCTAAGGCATAAAATGAGTGTTGCATACACCAATGTATGAATTTACATGAATTTGAAACTTCTATTGCACATGAATACCATGAATCCCTGAAAATATATGAGTTATTCCTTATTATTAACTGCACAATTTTTCATATACTTACTGTTACATCAACCTTCTTTAAATAAATGTTAATTTACACTATTTATAAACCAAACTTTAGAAATATCTGAAGTATTATTTCTAATAACTTTCATTAGAATCTGCATTTAAATTCATATGAGATATGAATATCTGCATTTCTTTTAGAAACAATAGCCATTAAATTGATATATTCACTTTCTCATTAATTTATATTTGAACACAGCATAGCAAGCATTTAATTATAATTTACTCCACGTTCATAAAATGTATACATGTTTATTCCTGATGGTTGTTTTTACCAATTTCACAAATTTCATTGTTTACTCTTTTCAAAGGAGATCTTGCTGATTTTCTTCTATGAAAGATTTTATTCCAGCACTGAGTCATATTAAAATATGAAAAAGTTGAAGTTGGCAAGAAACACATGAAATCAGCAAAGTTGTGAGAAATATAGTAGTATTGGGGGAGTTTGAGAAAATGCTGCTTATCCAGAATCACTACTGTGGCTGCCTAGAGGCTAGTTTAATTAGGCTACAACTCATATGGCAGTGAAAGTAGTTTTGTAATTACCTTCAAATGACCAAATGATATAGAACTCTAAGGAGAGTTGCATATTCCCAGTAATGAACCAATTTTCAATTGACTGGGTATTTTATCTAAGGCATTTATTGAGCAAACAATATTTAAATATATGTTACTTCAATTCTATATCCATATAAATAGTTGAATTTTAGGAGCTTATTTTAGAATGTATAGAAATAATTTAAAATTTTTTTTAATAAAACCCATCAATTTTTAGAAACGTGCTTTGCTTAAAGTAAAAGTACTGCATCTAAAATCTAGAAATACAACCATTAACTAAGTTTCAGATTGCACCATGAGGAGTTTAATTAGTTAAGTATGGGAAGCATATTTAATTAAAGTCCATATCTCTTAATGATGAAAAAAGAAATATAAATGCTTCCTTTTTTGATTGTTTATAGTTAATTCTTCTTTGATATCAAAGTGACCCCAAAATCGTATCTTTTTGAGAACACTTTTCCTCTTTATCTGAATCTTTGCCTTTTGCAAGGGATAGATGATTTAAATATGTGCATTAAAATATAGGCCCAGGGGCGCCTGGGTGGTTCAGTTCGCTCAGCATCCGACTTCCGCTCAGGTCATGATCTGTCAGTTTGTGAGTTCAAGCTCCACATTGGGCTCTCTGCTGTCCTCCAGGAGCCCACTTTGGATCCTCTGTCTCCATCTCTCTGCCCCTCCCCCGACTCTCCAAATTAAAAAAAAAATTAAAAATTAAAAATAACTTTAAATAAATAAATAAATAAATAAATAAATAAATAAAAATAAAACATAACCCCAAACCTGAGACATATCCTCTCTACTACATAGAAATAAGGTCAACAAGTTTTTAGGCAGAAAATGTGGTATGGGGGTTCTTTTAATTAATCTAAAATGCTTCCTTTGCTAGAGGTAGTAGTATCAAGAGAAAAATTGGTAATCTCTAAATACAGAAGATTTTTGAAACATTATGAGGAACTAAGGATATCTGAATCAGTATAATTTTTTGTATTTTGAAAATGGAGGTATAAGAGAAAAAAACAACAACTTCATACAAATATCCAGAAAAATTACAAAAATGTGATTTGGGAATGGAAACATAAAATGAAAGAATAATAATTTGTCATATTTTCTATTAAATATGTTAATAATCATTTATATAGTTTAAGAATATTAATTCAATCCTCACAACCGAGTTAGCTGTTATTATGAACTTCATTAAAAAAAAAACAAAAAAGCTGAGATAAAGAAATTGAATGACTTGCCAAGACACACATAGGTAGCATTATTGGAAAAAAAAAATTGACCCTAAGCAAACTTAATTTGAAAATCCATTTTAAAATATTATGAAAGCAGCCATAATACAAGACTAGCAAAATTCACTCAAGAAAAAAGTACAAGTATGAGAAAATTTCTTATCTATTTCTTTACCTGAATGATTTTTTGCTATGAAAACATCATGTAGTTGTTATTGAAAGAAAATACACAAAATTCAGACAAGAAACGATGGTAACAAAATAAAACAAACCTAGAACTCTAAAAGTTAAAACATAAAAAAAATTAACAATTTAACAATTTAAAAAATAAAAGTTAAAACATCAAGTACAGACAATCAAAGGGTTGTTGCTGGAGCTGTTATGTCTCAGAAGGCAGGATATCCTACTGATATCCTACTAAAGGGCTCCATGAAGAAGGTCAGTTTAAACAGGTTTTCTTTCTATGACGTTTGTTACAGTCCCCAGCTATATATATTCAATATAAAGAAAACAAAAAAACCCACAATTTTTATATGGAACTCACATGAACCTAGGGGTGAGAAGAACTGGAACAATTATTTCAATTAAAAAAATATAGGGAAAACCAGATTGAAGTAAAAGGATGACAGAAACTGGAATGGGGAAGGACAGCAAGGGGAAAAGAAGAAGAAGGACAAGAAGAGCATGAGCAGGAGAGGGAAAAGAAGGAGGAAAAGAACAAAAAGGAGTAGGAGGAGGACAAGGATGAGGAAGGGGAGAGGAGAAGGAAGAGGAAAGGAGAAAAGATAGAGGAAAAGCAGAAAGAGAAGAAGAATAAAAAAGAAGGGGAAGAAGAACATTGAGGAGGAGAAGAATGAGGAGGGAAAGAAAAGTACCATTTAATGCAGTAACTAAAGCAAGAAACCCTTCTTTTTTTTTTTTTTTTAAGAAGTCACCAGCTTGCTTGTGTGTTCTTTGCACAAAGATAAAGGAAAAAATGACCAGTGGAATATCTTTCTCACATACTATTTTAAAGTAAGATTGCTTAAATGCACTAGGAGAGGCTGTTTCCTCTTCTTAGGACACATCTAAGAGAGGTGGCATTGCTTCTCCAGGGACAAAAGAGCTGATGGGTGCCATTTCCCTCGTCTACCCCTCAGCATGAGTGCAGAGACAAATGCTGAAGACAGCTAACCCAGACACTGGCAGTTGAATGTGCTTTGCTCCAAACCCCATACTCTGGCATTCTGGTGCAACTGCCCTTCAGGGTCAAACCTTCAGTGCAGTGAGAACCTCCTCTAGAAGACCAGCACAGGTCTTTGCCACTCCAGGTCCCTAAAGTTTGGAGTTTTAAAACTCAGCTGACCTGGCTAGGATAGAGCCCAAAGTGCACTGCACTGCACCAGGCAGGCAAGCAACCTGGACACAGAAAGTATGAAAACAGGAATCTGAAAATAGCCTAGGATGCACGAGGGGAAATTGTTTGCTCTTCTGGGAGAGCTTCCCTGACAGTAGCAAGCATGAACCCCCTCTCTAGGGACAAAGGAGATGGCTGGCACCATTTCTCTCCCTCGCCCCTCAGTATAAACCACTTTAATAAACATCACAGTGCTAACACTGGCTGCCTACCTTCTTACACCTAAGTTCACTCCCCCTAGGCTCTGCTGGTACTGCTTTTCTCCAGAAAATGTGCCTAAGAATTATCACAGTGGGCCCCTCCTCCAGAAGACCAGCACAAAAACCCTGCATACACCATGTCTTATTGCCCATAGAGTTCTGCAAAACTTCAGTTCTTGTGGAAATAGCATCAGGTCTCCTTTACCAAGTACCCCAGAGCATACCTAGTTAAAATTCACCAAGTCCAAACATTCCCCACTTCAGAAAAAAAGAACTTTGCAGATGACTGACCTGAGAGAGAGAGTGACTGAAATACAGCAGCAGAGTGGGCACAACACACACCAGAGACACTTCCTATAATGCCAGGCTCTGGCCATTATATAACCTCTTTTTCATAAAGCCACTACAGTCAGGAGAAGGAAACATAACAGGCCTTCCTAACACAGAGAAGACAGAGATTTATTTTTTAAATTTTTTTTTCAACATTTATTTATTTTTGGGACAGAGAGAGACAGAGCATGAACGGGGGAGGGGCAGAGAGAGAGGGAGACACAGATACGGAAACAGGCTCCAGGCTCTGAGCCATCAGCCCAGAGCCCGACGCGGGGCTCGAACTCACGGACCGCGAGATCGTGACCTGGCTGAAGTCAGACGCTTAACCGACTGCGCCACCCAGGTGCCCCGAGAAGACAGAGATTTAGACAAAATGTCAAGACAGAGTAATTCATCCAAAAGAAAGAACATGAAAAGTTTATAGCCAGGGATTTAATTGAAACAGATATAAGTAATATGCCTGATTCATAATTTAAAGCAACAATCATAAAGATATTCACCGGGCCTAAGAAAATCATAGAAGACATCAGGGAAACCCTTACCACAGACATAAAAGAGCTACAAAAAAATCAGGCTGAAATGAAAAATGCAATAACTGAGGTTCATAACTGACGGCATATGATGACCTCAGGATGGAAGAAGCAGAGGAGCAAATACGTAATATAGAATATAAAATTATGGAAAATAATGAAGCTGAACAAAAAAGAGAAAGAAAAATTTTGGATCACAAAAATAGACTTAGGGAACTCAATGATTCCATCAAGCATAGTAACATTCGTATCATAGAAGTCTCAGGAGAAAAAGAGAGAGAAAAGGGAACAGAAGGCTTATTTGAGGAAATTATAGCTGAAAACTTACCTAATCTGAGGAAAGAAACAGACATCCAAATCTAGGAGGCACAGAGAACTCCCATCAAAATCAACAAAAACAGGCCACCAACATGAAATATCGTAAATTTCCAAAATATAGAGATAAAGAAAAAATCCTAAAAGCAGCAAGACAACAGCCGTCCCTAATTTACAAAGGAAAACCAGCAAGATTAGCAGTAGATGTCTCCACAGAAACTTGGCAGGCCAGAAGGAAGTCGCATGATACAATGTGCTGAATGGGAAAAATGTGCAGCCAAGAATACTCCATACAGCAAGGTTATAATTCAGAATAAAAGGAGATATAGAGTTTCCCAGACAAACAAAAACTAAAGGGGTTTGTGACCACTAAAACAGCCTTGCAAGAAATATTTAAAGGGGACTCTTTAAATGGGAAAGAAAGACCCAAAGCGACAAAGACTAGAAAGAAACAGAAAATCTCCAGAATCAACGACGTTTCAAACAATTAATAAAATAGCATTAAATCCTTATCTATCAATAATTATTCTGACTGTAAATGAAATACATCTTTAATCAAAAGACATAGGGCACTGGGACACCTGGATGGCTCAGCTGGTTAAGCGACTGACTTCAGCTCAGATCATGATCTCACAGTTCATGGGTTTGAGCTCCCTATCGGGCTCTGTGCTGACAGCTCAGAGCCTGGAGCCTACTTCCAATTCTGTGCGTCCCTATCTCTCTGACCCTCCCCCTAGTTGCAATCTGCCTCTCTCTCTCTCAAAAATAAATAAACAAAAAAAAATTAAAAAAAAAACAACATAGGGTGTCAGAATGGATAAAATAAAGAAGACCCATCTATGTGTTGCCTATAGGGGACTCATTTTAGACCTAAAAAACCTGAAGCTTGAAAATGAAGGGATAGAGAAACATTTATCATTAACATTCAGAAGAAAGCTGGAGTAGCCATACTTATATCAGAAAAACTAGATTTTATTTTTTTTTCAACGTTTTTTTTTTTTTTTTGGGACAGAGAGAGACAGAGCATGAACGGGGGAGGGGCAGAGAGAGAGGGAGACACAGAATCGGAAACAGGCTCCAGGCTCTGAGCCATCAGCCCAGAGCCTGACGCGGGGCTCAAACTCAGGGACCGCGAGATCGTGACCTGGCTGAAGTCGGACGCTTAACCTACTGAGCCACCCAGGCGCCCCAGAAAAACTAGATTTTAAACCAAAGACATCTCTGTATGTAACAGAGATGAAGAAGACTACTGTATCATAATAAAGAGGCCTATCCAACAAGAAGATCACAATTGTAAATATTTATTCCCCCAACTTGGAGGAAGGCAAATACATAAAAACAGCTAATAACAAATATAAGTAGGGTGCTTGGGTGGTTCAGTCAGTTAAGCGTCTGACTCTTGGTTCATGACCTCACAGTTTGCAGTTTTGAGCCCAGCATCCAGCTCTGAACTGGCAGTGTGGAGCCTGCCTGGGATTCTCTCTCTCTCTTTCTCTCTCTCTCTCTTTCTCTCACTCCCTCTCTCTCTACCTTCCTGTACTTTTACGTCCCTGTCCCTCTCAAAATAAATAAATAAACGAAAAAAGTTAATAATAACAACCATAAAAAAACCTCATTGATAATAATATAATAATAGTAAGGGACTTTAACATCCCATTTACAACAATGGACAGATCATCTCAGCAGAAAATCAACAAGGAAATAATGGTTTTGAATGACACACTGGATTTCTACCAAACATTTGAGGAAGATTTAATAACTATTCTTCTCAAACTATCCACAAAACATAAATGCAAGGAAAACTTCCAAACTCATTATATGAGGTCAATATCACCCTGATTTCAAAACCAGACAAAGACTCTACTAAAAATGAGAAATATAGGCCAATATCACTGATGAACATGCATGCAAAAAGTCTCAAGCAATACTAGCAAATTGAATCCAAGAGTTCATTAAAACTATCACTCACAATGATCAAGTGGGATTTGTTCTGGGGCTGCAAGCGTGGTTCAATATTTGCAAATCAATCAACGTGATACACACCACATTAATAGAAGAAAGGATAAGTACCACATGACCTCCAACAGATGCAGAAAAAGCATTTGACAAAGTACAGCAGCCATTCTTGATAAAAATCTTCAACAAAATAAGAATAAAGGAAACATACTTCAACATCATTCAGGCCATATAAAAAGACCCACAGCTAAAATCATCCTCAATGGGGAAAAACTGAGAGCTTTTCTTCTATGGTTGGGAGCAAGACAGGGATGTTCACTCTCACCATTATTATTTAACATAGTACTGGAAGTCCTAGCCTCAGCAATTAGACAACAAAAAGAAATAAAAGGCATCCAAATCATCAAGGAAGGAATCAAACTTTCACTAATTGCAAGCAACATGATACTCTATGTACAAAACCCAAAACACTCTACCAAAAAATTGCTAGACCTCATATATGAATTCAATAAAGTTGCAGGATACAAAATCAACCTACAGAAATCTGTTGCATTCTGTAAACCAAGAATGAAGCAGAAGAGACACCAAGGAATTGATGCTATTTACAACTGCACCAAAAAACATAGGATAACTGAGAATAAACTGAGAATAAAACATAGGATAACTGAGAATAATAAAAGAATAAATCTTTTATCAAAGAGATAAAAGATCTATACTATAAAAACTGTAAAACACTTAGAATAACATTCAAGATGACACAAAGAAATGGAAAAACATTCCATGCTCGTGAACTTGAAGAAGAAATATTGTTAAAATGTCGATACTATACAAAGCAATCTACACATTTAGTACAATCACTATCAAAATACCACTAGCATTTTTCACAGAGATAGAACCCCTACAAACAATCCTAAAATTCATATTGAACTAAAAAAGACCACAAACAGCTAAAGCAATCTTGAGAAACAAAAGGAAAGCTAGAGGCATCGCAATTCTGGACTTCAAATTATATTACAAAACTATAGTCATCAAGAGATTGTGGTGCTGGCAAAAAAACAGACTCATAGACCAATGGAACAGAATAGAAAACCCAGAAATGGACCCACAACTATATGGCCAACTAACCTTCAACAAAGTAGGAAAGAATATCCGATGGAAAAAAGACAGTGTCTTCAACCAATGGTGTTGGGAAAACTGGAGAGCAAAATGCAAAAGAATGAAACTGGACCACTTTCTTACACCATAACCAAGAACAAATTAAAAATGGATAAAAGGCCTAAATGCAAGATAGGAAACCATCAAAACCCTAGAGGAGAACACAGGTGGGAACCCCTTTGACATCTACCATAGCAACTTCTTACTAAATACAACTCCTGAGGCAAGGGAAACAAATGCAAAAATAAACTATTTGTACCTCATCAAGATAGCCTCTGCACAGCAAAGGAAACAATCAACCAAATAAAACTAAAAGGCAACCTTGGAATGGAAGAAGATATTTGCAAATGACATATTTGATAAAGTGTTAGTATCCAAAATCTATAAAGAACTTATCAAACACAACACCCAAAAAACAAATAACCCAGTTTAAAAATGGGCAGAAGACATGGATAGACACATTTCCAAAGAGAATGTACAGATGGCTAACAGACACATGAAAGATGTTCAATATCACTCATCATCAGGGAAACAAAATCAAAACCACGATGAGATACCACCTCATTCATACCTGTCAGAATGGCTAAAATTAACAACACAGGAAACAACAGATGTTGGTGAGGAGGCAGAGAAAGGGAGTCCTCTTACACTATTGGTGGGAATGCATGCTAGGACAGCCATTCTGGAAAACAGTATGGAGGTTTCTCAAAAAGTTAAAAATAGAACTACCCTATATATAGGGTATATATATACATATATATATATATATATACATATATATATATATATATATGTATATATATACACACACACACACACACACACACACACACACATATGCACACACACGCACGCACACACACACTGGAATATTATGCAGCCATAAAAAATAATGTAATCTTGCCATTCACAACAACATGGATGGAGCTAGAGATTATTATGCCAAACTAAATAATTCAGTCAAAGAAAGACAAATACCATATTATTTCACTTATATATGGAATTTAAGAAACAAAACAGATGTGAGTGTCTGGGTAGCTCAGTCAGTTGAGCATCCAACTCTTGATTTTAGCTTAGGTCATGATCTCATGGTTCATGAGTTTGGGCCCCCAGTCAGGCTCTGTGCTGACAGTGCAGAGCCTGCTTGGGATTCTTTCTCTCTCTCTCTGTCCCTCCCCTGCTTGTGTGCTCTCTCTCTCTCTCAAAATAAATAAACTTCAAAAAAATAAATAAAAAATCACACGTTAAATAAAAAAAAAAAGAAACAAAACAGATGAATGGGGGAAGGGGGAGAGAGAGAGAGAGAGAGGCAAACCATAAAACAGACTATTAACCATAGAGAACAAACTGAGGGTTGCTGTGGGGGGGGGGGGAGATGGGTAGAGGGATGAGTTAAATGGGTGATGGGTATTAAGGAGTGCACTTGTGATAAACACAGGGTGTTGTATGTAAGTGATGAATCACTAAATTTTACACCTGAAACTAATATTACACTGTGTTAACTAACTGAAATTTAAGTGAAAACTTGAAACTACAAAAAAAATAAATAAATTAACTATTAATTCAAGATCTGAGGAAAGGTAATTAACAAGGTAAGGAAATGGGCCTAAGAAATTATAATTGATAATGTAAACCGTAATGGCTTTTTTTGAAGGCAGAGTTAATGAACTGTTAGAAAATTTAATAAAGAAAATCAATATCAGGAAAAAGTCACATTTGCATATTAGAAGTGGGAAGCTGAATATAAAAACAGAATAACAATTTCAAAAATTATAAATACTTCCATGCTTTTCTAATAAATGTGGAAGTGTGGATGAAATATACACTTTCTCATAAAGAGAATTATAACAACATTTTTAAAAAATGTCCCGTATGCTTTTAAAAAGTTTAATAGTACATATAATCCAAGACAAAATTTAAAGAGCTCTTCAAAGAAAAAGATACTGATAGATTAACCTAAATCTGATATTGGAATTTATTATTGGATTGTATACAAAAGGATTAGAAACAAATGTTCATGTAATTCCCTCCTGAAATCAATTGTAGTAGTCTCATTACCTTTTCCACTTCACTGGTTTCTGGTTGTTTTATTTTTTATTTTTTAGTTTGTGGACTGTAGGTAGTGATGCTGTGTATATATGTGTGCAGTATCTAAAAGAATTTTCATAGACTCAACCAAAGTTACTCATACCCACGTACTTAACCATGAAGTTATCAGTGCTAGATTTACATTGTCTTAATTCTTTTTTAATAAAACCATGGGGAAATTATCTTCAAAGAGTAGAATGGACAATATAACTTTATTTAGATGTCAAAAAGTTACTTATAGGATGGGAATAAAATGTATTTCCTATTAAGCCTTTTACCTTCACTAATTTTTCTGGTTTTATTTTATATAATCAATCTCAAGGCCAACAATATTAAAAATAGAAGGTCAATGGGAATGGTATTGATTTCTGAGTTAAAATATCAATATTAAAATAAGGTTAACCTTATAAAAATAGTTTTTCCTTAGCAATTATTGCATGAATGTTTCTGGTATTTTTCCTCTTAAGTTCATATCACTATATTACTAGCATATCCAGACAAAAAACTCTCAGTGCATGCTTTTTGAGGATGAAAATTAGTCGATAATTATAAGTGCTTAAAGTAGGTAATATTGAAATAGTGTATCCCAAAAGAAACCATTAAAATATATCAAATATTTATTTTGGGAAGTTTGATATGATTATGATTGGGAAAATGTTATTTTTAAGAAGCTAAACTTGAAGATCTCTCTAAATAAATAAATTGAAACATGTGTTTCATGTATGGAAAGTGTTGAAATACTATATTGTACACCTAAAACTAATATAACACTGTATGTTAACTAAGTAGAGTAAAAAGAAAAAAATTTAAAAAAAACATGGAAGGTTTTATACATTAATGATTTTATATTATTGAAAATAATGTAATTACTGGAAATATGTTCAGTGTGGGGGAATATATATATATGCTGTTATTATTACCATGCATTTCTAAATTTCTTAGTTAACAGTGTATCTGAAGCCCTCATTTTTTAGATTAAGATACAATTATAGGAATGCTAATCTTTGTGTCTAAGAAATTATTTCCTTATCTAGATCATAAAGAAAATCCATGATGATAAGTCAATAAATTTAGAATGTGGATACTAATATATGACAAGCTGATTACAAGAATAGAGGTAAATTTGTGACAAGCTAAAAGTAGTTTCTCAGTATATATTTTTATGTGTTCCAAACTAATAATTCTTTAAGGAAATATTTACAAATATGAAACAAGTATTTTATCTTCTAGACCAAATTTACCAACTTACATTCCAGACTTTTTGAGGAAGAAAAAAGTATCTATCAAAGCCTGTATCTATCAAAGCCTGTATCTATCAAAGCCTAATCCGCACAAAAGCTTGATCCTAATAACTTTTATATACTTAATGTAGCACTATGGAAACTTACAATTTTGCTCTCCATTGAGCATAGACTCACCATTTCTTAGCTCCCACATATTAATAGTGAAAAAAGGAAGGAAAAGTTAACAAAGAAGAGAAAGAAGAAGTCTTGCCAATGGAGTCCTGTCTAATATACATCAATTGCTCACGTTAAAAATCTTGAAGTCATACTTGATTCCTAAACTTCATTTCTTCCCCAACTCGATTAATCTTACAACTGATCCTGATTGATATGTTATTGAAATATATACCAATTTTATTAGGTATTTCCATTAATTCAGCCATCACCAATAGCCAACCACCATTTCTTTTAGGCTAGGCAATTGCAATAGTATCCTAACCTTTCTCCCAACTCCATATACTCTTTCTCTTATTCACTCTATAAAGAAACCACAGCGAGCATTTCAGATATTTGAAATGATTCTTTTGTCTATTATAGAATTTTGTTTTTGCTATTCTTTCTGTGTTGTTCTTAATTTATAGTTGGATTTTTTTCCTCAGTATCTTAATCTAGCTCAAATGTCCCATAATTTAAGAATTTTTTCTTTTTTTTTTTTTTAAGGGACACCTGGCTTGCTCAGTCAGTTGAGCACCTGGCTTTTGATTTCAACTCAGGCAGAGATACCAGGGTCTTGGGATCAAGCCCTGTGTCTGGCTCTATGCTGAGCATGGAGGTGGCTTAAGATTCTCTTTCTCTCTCTTCCTCTCTCTCTCTCTCTCTCTCAGCCCCATTTCCCACTTGTGCTCTCTCTTTAAATAAATAAATAAATAAATAAATAAATAAATAAATAAACAAACAAATAAATAAATAAAAACAAATATTTTCCTGGCTACCCTAAATTAAGCTTTCATCATCCTATATTAGAAAACATTATATTAGGTTCTTCTGAGCACTTATCACTACAAGAAATTATTTTATTTTTTCTTTCAAAATGTAAGCAAGTACTTTTCAGTCGTTTTGATGTTATATATATATATACCCTATAATGAATTTTTTTGAGTATCTGAATTAATGAATACATTGATGAATGCACTTACTTTCCTAATAATGTACATAAATTATAAGCAAATAGGAGTACAGTATGCTATGCTGAAACACTTAAGACTAACATTGTAAACTATTTTGATTTATTCTTGGTCAAACATACAATCAACAATCAAACAAAAAGTTATAGAACAGAAATTGGAAATTTTAAAATGCGTATTTCATACATGAATGCTTGAATTGCTCTAGACTAGATTATATCAATAAGAAAATTAACAGTTCAAAAGTAATTTAGATTTTTTATTTACTGCAGTAATATTGATAGACCAGTTAAATAAAGCATCAGCCTCCAACCATTGTATTTATTCATTTATACATTTATAGATCTATCCATTTAAAAATATTTACTGAGTGTTACAATGTTCTAAGTTTTATACTATAGAGAAGACCCAACTTGAACAGAAGGGAACAATATGACACATATAATGAAACTTAAGCAGGAATTATTTTTTAAATATGTTTATTTATTAATTTTGAGAGAGAGAAAGAGAGAGAGATAGTATGTGTGTGAGCAAGGTAAGAGCAGAGAGGGGGTGAGAGAATCCCAGTCAGGCTCAGTGTTCTCAGCAATCCCATGGGGCTCAATCCCATGAACCATGAGATCACGATCTGAGCCAAAATCAAGAGTCAGGTGCTTAACTGAGTGAACCACCCAGGTGTCCCTGAGAATTCTAAGAAATGTATAATTCAATAATACTTTTCTTGCAGAAATAAATGCAATAATCATAAAAACTACTAAAAATAAGGTGTGGTGAGACAAAAGATTTAAGATTTAATCATCAATATTTTATGATAAATGTCAAGATCATCATCACTAGAAAACAGCAGGATGATGAGAACGACTCCAGTAGGAATGTTTACAGGGGCTACCTGATTTAAAAAAATGTTTGAAACCCAATCTCAATGTCAAAGATATAATCCAAATGTATTTTAGAGGCACTTGGAACAGAGTAAAGAGTATTAAACACACACACACACACACAAATAAAAGGTTATTTAAAAGAAAACTCAAACTCTTCCAAAACATGGATAAGAAATACATTGCAAGGGAGCCTGGGTGGCTCAGTGGGTTAAGCATCCACTCTTGGTTTCAGTTCAGGTCATGATCTCGTGGTTGTGAGTTCAGGCCCTGCAACGGGATCTGCACTGGCAGTGCAGAGCCTGTTTGGGATTTTCTCATTGCCTCTTTCTCTGCTCGTGCTCTCTCTCTTTCTCTCAAAATAAATAAATAAACATTATTTTTTTTTAAATTATCTGTGAGAGGCACTATTTCCTGAAATAACATCAAAATTTGAAGACTGAAAATGCATCATCACATTTGTGTCTTCTGTAGTTATCACTATACTTTCACTGGTAAATGTTAAATTTGTACAAATTTAAGATACTTTTGTACAAATAAGCAATTCAGAATCAACTTTTTTTGTAAAATGATATGCAGTACTTGTCTTGTCATCAAAATGTGTTTCATTTATTTGAGGCCATTGCTGCTGAAAGTGTTTATTGCAAAAGATAAGTGTTATGAATCATGGAATAGTACATATTTACTTAATAAAAAGAATGATTTATGTCAGAAACTAAGTTTTTGCTACTCAAATCATGTTTTGCAGATCTGGAGCATATGCATCACTGGTAACTTTCTTTTTCTTCAAATTCCAGGTGATGCCCATGTTCTGAACCGTGGGCCACACTTAGTAGCAAGGTATGAAGGAATAAAACTAGTCTTTATATAGGACATTCTATTTGTTCTCTGTATGAAGTACTATAAGAATGTTCATCTCCTATTTTATTGCACTTATGGCAAAAATACTTAACTTCTGATTCCAGCTGGCAGCCTTACTTGGTTTCTCACATCTCAAGGCTCAGACAATGGCTGTGTCAAATCTGGTAGCTTTACCAAGTGACCAGTAGAGACAATGGCATTGCTCATTTTTTTCATCACCCTGAAATCAAAAGTGGTGAAAAGATGAATTTTATGCCTTCCCTGACCCAGTGAATTTATTTTTTATCAGAGAACAACCTACATACACTATTTGAAAGGATATGCTAGTTTTTTCACATCATGGAAAGGTATAAAAAAGAAGCCAGTTAGTGGTAATGTTCTTTCAGATTTAACTTCATACCTATGTGGGAAATGTATTCACTGCTTATATATCTCACAAACTACTCAATTAGACATTGTTAAAATCTAGAAGCACAAATTGGAGGTCTAACAAACTGTCTCATTTTAAAATTATGAATAATATGATTTATAAAGTAATTACAGAGAAAAAAAACCTAGGAAAAATGCTAGATCAAATGTGATACTGGGCACATATGAAAGCCAGGAAATATGCTAACACTAGGAATAGGTAATTTCAAAGAAATAATAACTAGGGAATTTCTACCACGTCCAAGAACACCAGTATTACTAGATCCACACATAGAGGTACCATATTTGATAACACCAAATACAAAGTAGAATTCTCAACAACAACTAGAGAAAATAGAGATCAACCTATTATTTTGGGATCAACCTAGTATTATAAATTCACTTATGCTAATCTTTAAGAATATAGTAAAATAAAGATTTTTGTATACAAACAAAAATGATAGATTTTATTTAGCAGGCCCTTACTTAGATATAGTAAATTTTTCACAAAGAAGAGGTTGAAACTGATAAATACTGCATTAGATTGATGATAGTAAATTTATGGAGATTTCACAAAATGACATCAAAGAAAACTAAAAGATAAGTGTTATTTAAACAAATGGAGAATTTATAGAATTGGAAAAATATGCCCTTATTTTGTACTTTATTTGAAAAAATTACTCTGCAATCTGTGGATTGAAAGAAGTAAACAAAGTGTATTTCAATTTTTTGAAACAAGTATAGAATATAAATTATTGATAAGTACAATTTTATAAAAAGTAGCTAAAACAGAGAGTTAGGAAATTAAGAGAAGATGGTTTGGCATGTATTGAATAAATGATGTGTGTGTATTATTATTACTTCATATTGTATGTTTGGGATAATATGGAAGCCATCCTTTGCCTTTCCATGACACTGGCTCATGAACACGTAGGGTGATTTTAGTTGTCTTGTGAAGAAGAACAAGCCTTAAGATGATGATGCTATAAAATAAAGAGCATCATTAAATTGCTGAATCAAATATACTTTGGTGCTAAACTAGCTCTAGTAGAGCTTCTATAGTCTTGAACTTTGAGTAACCACGTAGATCACAGCTCAACCACTGACTTGAGTTGGACATGGAGAATGAGCAAAATATGTATTTATTTTAAACCACTAATATTTGGGGTTATTTGATTCTGCAGCATGATCTGGGATTGCCTGACTAATACAGACATTGGATTCAGGAGTAGAGTGCCATCTCAACAAATCTAAAATGTGTGACATAAGCTTATCAGTTGGAAGTGGAGGAAACAATTTGCAGAGGCTGGAAAAATGTCACTTTTAAGCAGTAGCAGAATATTTGGTAACACCATATTTCTGAAAATCTTGTGAGGCTTATTGCATGCCCAATTACTTTGTAGCTCTAGGGGAAGAGTTCAAAAACAGAACATTAGTGTTTTTGATTGTTATTGACTGAATTTTATCAGGTATTACCAGAAAGAGATAAGTAAAGAATTTTGATTGCTGAGAGCAAAAAATGAAATGAAGTAAAAACATTCTGGAACTCTGGACCTTGATGTTATGAGGCTCAAACTGTAGGAGATAATTGATAAAGGTTTTAAGAGGCAAGACCCTATCAAAACTCAGCATTTTAGAAAAGATAAAAATAAGAGTGTAGCCTTCCCATTTATTTCAAAAATTCCTATAGGATTCAAGTGCCTGAGGGCAAAGATCAGATTAAGGATATGGGAGACAGTTAAACCTCAAAATTGAATTAGCTGATTTAGAGAAAAATCAGGCTATAACTTTTCTCCTTTCTAAGCCTAAAATTTAAAGACATTTTGGAGGTGGAAGTGAGGAATGTGTGTGTGTGTGTGTGTGTGTGTGTGTGTGTGTGTGTGTAATGTAGATACACATATAATTATATTTTCATATATATCGATATTATATATATATCAGATATGAAAATTATATCTTAATAAGACTTGAAGGTATAAATATTTGCTAGCATCACTTAAATAACAATTTTACTGCCTTATGCTAAAGCAAGTGCAAACCCAGAATAACAATAGTGAAATTTTAAAAATCTTGTTATTTGACACTTACCCCTTCCTCTAAATTCCTCTAATTGGACATGAGTTTAAAAAGTTGAATAGGGGCGCCTGGGTGGCTCAGTCGGTTGAGCGTTTCACTTCAGCTCAGGTCATGATCTTGAGGTTTGTGAGTTCAAGCCCCACGTCGGGCTCTGTGCTGACAGCTCAGAGTTTGGAGACTGCTTCAGATTCTGCATCTCCCTCTCTTTCTCTCTGCCCCTCCCTTGCTTCTCTGTCTGTCTGTCTCTCTCTCTCTAAAAAATAAATAAATATTTAAAAACTTTAAAAAATATAAAATGAAAAGGTTAATAAATCCATGATAGGCACATTCCCTCAAAGGAAGGCCAAGGGAAGCCAAGAAGAATAAGGATAAAGAAGCATATCCCTGAGGGCATGGACAGGACCATAGGAAGTAGTGCCACATGAAACAAATCCTATAGAGAGGAATCAGGGTCTAATTAATAAATACTCACAAACACTATTGTAGGGCCTGCTCACACTGCCTATTCAGCAGAATTTCAGAAATGCTACAGTCCTTTTCTACTGAGGGTCTTCTATTCCTCCCTTTCTGATTAAGAGTATTTAGTACAGATATTTAGACCACACTTCACCATTGAATATTGGGAGTCAGCAGATGAAAAGTAATTTATCCTTTAGTTTGTAGTTTGAAGAGCCACAGCCAAACCTCCCATTGAACTTACTAAACAGCACACATCAACATTCTGGAATTGTTCTGGGGATGGTTGACTGTGTATGATATGTTAAAAAGAAGAAAAAAGTACAAACATATGAATAAACAAGTAATCTTCACCAAATAATCTAAGTCCTTTGGCATTTGAGTGCCAATGAAATATGACACAAAGCGGTTTATGCTATTCTAAAGTTTACTGTCCCCCTGACACAGTGTATTCTGAAGTCACCTATTGAGATGCTGGTATCATGATGAATCCATCTGTTTGAGCCTCTGGCTGACTTCATAGTATAAAGGACCCTCTGAAGCATGGCCCATAGTTCATGCACTGGACACACAACTGGAGAGAGAAATGAACACTTATTCCACTGAGGGTTTGGGGATGAGTTTTCCACAGCATAACTTGGATTATCTGGAATAATAAACACATGATTAGCTGGGAAAAAAATATTGGAAGAGAGATTAGTGATCTATACTCATGTTCTATTATGTTCTAAAATCAATCCCCTTTTCTAAGACATGTAAGTGGATAATCATTGTATGGGTACTAGTACTGAAATCTGAGAAAAACTATGCAAATTTAGCAGTAATTGTGAACCAATTGGAATTTTGAAATAGATGCAAACTAAACATCAGGATGAAGTACAGATCTGACAAAGGATGGTTGGTATTTGTTAGCCTTAAACACCAGCAACTCTACCTAATTATATTTCACTGGAAATGGTGTAATATAAATTAATATAAAACACTCTAAAAATTTGAAAAATATTGAAACATAAGTCACCTGAAAGAACCTGCTACCCTGACACGAATAAAAATGTCTTTATATTTTCAGTTATTCTGTGTTCATATTTAAATTTTATAAATAAATTTTTCATGTTGTCATGTCAATTGAAAATTATTTATAAGTGTGATAGATTTGTCATATTCCACAAACCAGATATATAACAATATACATAAAAATATACTTTTTGGGGTAGCATGCAATTGTTCAGTAATACATATAATTTTGCTGAAAATCACTATGGAGGAAATAAATGTTCCACACGATTCATATTACCTCTTTAAATTAATTGAAAAATATCACTACTTTTTATAATGACTGTGATATATGAATAAACTGCTTTTGAAAGAATTCTAGCTATTCATGATATGACTATAAATGTTTATTAGATTTATCCTCTTTTGACAATATATTGACATACTTTTGATGATATTTTATCAGATACTAATAATCTAAATTGAATTCTATTTGTCACATCTCTGTCTCTTCCTGTCTCTGTCTTTTGTCTCTCTCTCTACACACACACACATTCGTTGTCTTCTCTTTCTCCTTCCTTTCTTCCCTTCGTTCCTTCCTTTATCTTTTTTTATTTCTTTCACCTATGAATGCAAAAAGCCTTATATTGTTTATATTTATCTAAATAAACATGTCTGTTTCATGCTAAATACTACCAATCCTAAACCCGTTCTAATCCTGGTTAATATTATAGCAGTTTCTGAGAAGAAAAGTCAGGCATATAATTTGTTAGCAGTACCTTTTTATATATCCTTGACTATAGCAACACTCATTAACATTTTTTTGTTTTATTTTGTTTTTTCTCTATGTGTCTTAGTTAAGGCTCCTTCCAAAATAAGGCTTTGGTTCAGATAATCTATTTACAAAAGCAATCACATATATCAGAAGTGGGGGACTAGACAGGGGAAAAAAAAGTCATTAAAATCTGGGAATTCAAGAGTAAGCTACTGCTCTGTGATCAGGATGCAAGCTTCCAAATGAACCTCTCAGGAGCTATGTGAAAGCATTCCAGTGTCCACTTGATAATTTTGACTCTTGTCCTGCATTTGTTGAGAATTGTCCCTAAGAATCTAAGCATGTTGTACACAATATTTATGCATATTTATAAAATAAATTTAAGATCTCTATATCTTTTTCGTCAATGTTTTTAAATTAACTCCTGGGGAAATTGAAAATAGTATATATGACTATGATATAAACTTTGTAAAGATAAATAATGTTTGTCTTTATTTTAAATTTTTTTTTAATTTTATTTATTTTGAGAGAGACAGAGACAGTGTGAGTGGGGGAGGGGCAGAGAGAGAGAGAGAGAGAGAGAGAGAGAGAGAATCCCAAACAGGCTCTGCACTGTCAGCACAGAGTCCAGTGTGGGGCTCTAACTCAGGAAACCCTGAGATCATGACCCCAGCTGAAACGAAGAATTGCGTGCTTAACCGACTGAGCCACTCAGGTGCTCCAGATGAATAATGTTTTAAGTGGAAAAGATGCAGCCAATTAAAATTTTACTTTATTTATTTTTAATTTTTTTAAGTTTATTTGTTTTGAGACAGAGAGGGACAGAGTGTGCTGCAGGGGAGGAGTAGAGAATCGGAGACGCGGAATCCGAAACAGGCTCCAGGCTCTGAGCTGTCAGCACACAGCCTGATGGCGGGGCTCAAACTCACAAGGCACAAGATCATTACCTGAATTGAAGTCAGAGGCTCAACTGACTGAGCCACTCAGGCGCTCCTGAAATTATATTTTTTATTTATTTCTTAAAAATGTTTTTTAATGTTTATTTGTTTTTTTGAGAGACAGAGAGAACACAAGCAGGAGAGAGGCATAGAGAGAGGGGGAGACACAGAATCTGAAGCAGGCTCCAGGCTCTGAGCTGTCAGCACAGAGTCCAATGCAGGGCTTGAACCCACAAACTGTGAGATCATAACCTGAGCCAAAGTCGGACACTTACCCGACTGAGCCACCCAGGCGCCCCTGAAATTTTATTTTTAAAAATATTTCAAAAATATTCTACATGAAGAAGTCAGAGAAATTAGTGCATCAATATTTTCAGCAATGATTCATGGGTATTGTACTGTAAAATGTTACTTAACATGCTTATAAGAGATTTAGTACTGTTAATGACCACAGATTTTTGTTTTGAAAGAGAGCGGTCTTTTTTTATTCAGTTTAAACTAATTTCCTCACAATTTTCCCTTGACATATTTATTGCCTCGCCGTTTCATAGCTGGTGTAGCAAATCAAAATGGACTGGATCATATATTGAGTATAAGTCACTCTTGTCTCACATTACTGTACAGAATTCTGTTTGTTTTAATATCAAAAGCAGAGACATATAATTATGATTCTTAATGTGAAATGATTTGAAATAGAAGAGTAATTAAGGAATTAAGTTTATTGATTTCTACCACCCATGAAATAATTCAAACACAATATGTATGTTCATTTCCAGGTATCTAAAATGAAGTCAGTACGGGTAAATAATTACTGGAGAGATTGGTAACAAAAGAAATGTTGACTACTTGAATGTGATTAAATATACTTAAAGAATCAATATGTGTACAATTTATTGCAAGCCATGTAATACGATGAAACCCAATTCCAAAACTATCAGACTAGATTTACAAATGATTAATGTGTACAGCAGATCACAAATGATAGTCACACATTGTTCATAGTAACACAGATGTTCTGCATATACCACTTTCTTCAATATGCCTATATGTTTTCTAAAACAGGAAATATTAGTAATCTGAATTATGAATGTTAATAATCCCAAATCAGGTAAATACTACGTTTGTAAAGTTGAAACTGTAAGACCAAATTAGCTCTTGATATTTAAGTATGAGTCTTACATGGACACAAGACGGTGCAAATTTATCACTCTACATCTATTTAGTTGTTAGAATTTTGTGCAGCGTATACAGTAGGAAAAGAACCTTGTGTCAGAAGTACTTAATACATTCTGAATAACATGTTGACTTATCATTATGAATATTAAAAGAAGAAAAATAATAGTTTTTCTTCATATAATGAACACATAGTTATTACCTGCACTTACAGATAAATCTGAATTCTTATTCAAATATTTCTTGGACAAGATGTTACCTTTAAACAAATGAATTTAAAGATGAGGTGCAATCAGAATATATTGTTGACATTAATTTAATAATGTAAGATACAACATACCAATGGAGAGAAAACCACACTTAGTCTAGTTATGGGCAAGGTTAAGAAGCTGATGCCCACTATTACTAGTATGATTTGATTATTTCCTGGAAGTTTCACCAATTCACACTAGAAAAGATGAAAATTTTCATTATCAGCAGTTGACGTAATAGTCTACATTTAAACCTTAGAGAAATCGGGAGAAGCGGCAAGATGGCGGCTTAGGAGGACGCTGGGCTCACCGCGCGTCCTGCTGATCACTTAGATTCCACCTACACCTGCCTAAATAACCCAGAGAACCGCCAGAGGATTAGCAGAACGGAGTCGCCGGAGCCAAACGCAGACGAGAGGCCCACGGAAGAGGGTAGGAAGGGCTGCGAGGCGGTGCGCGCTCCACGGACTGGTGGGAGGGAGCCGGGGCGGAGGGGCGGCTCGCCAGCCAAGCAGAGCCCCCGAGTCTGGCTGGCAAAAGCGGAGGGGCCTGACGGACTGTGTTCCCACAACAAGCGCGACTTAGCGTCTGGGAGGTCATAAGTTAACAGCTCTGCTCGGAAAGCGGGAAGGCTGGAGGACAAAGGGAGGGAGAGCTGCTGAGCCCCCTGACGACAGAGCTCAGCTTGGTGGGGAACAAAGGCGCTCGCCAGCGCCATCTCCCCTGCCCATCCCCCAGCCAAAATCCCAAAGAGAACCAGTTCCTGCCAGGGAACTTGCTCGCTCCGCGCAAACACCCAACTCTGTGCTTCTGCGGAGCCAAACCTCTGGCAGCGGATCTGACTCCCTCCCGCTGCCACAGGGCCCCTCCTGAAGAGGATCACCTAAGGAGAAGCGATCTAAGCCTGCCCCTCCTACCCCCGTGCACCTTGCCTACCCACCCCAGCTAATACGCCAGATCCCCAGCATCACAAGCCTGGCAGTGTGCAAGTAGCCCAGACGGGCCACACCACCCCACAGTGAATCCCGCCCCTAGGAGAGGGGAAGAGAAGGCACACACCAGTCTGACTGTGGCCCCAGCGGTGGGCTGGGGGCAGACATCAGGTCTGACTGCGGCCCCGCCCACCAACTCCAGTTATACACCACAGCACAGGGGAAGTGCCCTGCAGGTCCTCACCACGCCAGGGACTATCCAAAATGACCAAGCGGAAGAATTCCCCTCAGAAGAATCTCCAGGAAATAACAACAGCTGATGAGCTGATCAAAAAGGATTTAAATAATATAACAGAAAGGGAATTTAGAATAATAGTCATAAAATTAATCGCTGGGCTTGAAAACAGTATACAGGACAGCAGAGAATCTCTTGCTACAGAGATCAAGGGACTAAGGAACAGTCATGAGGAGCTGAAAAACGCTTTAAACGAAATGCATAACAAAATGGAAACCACCACAGCTCGGCTTGAAGAGGCAGAGGAGAGAATAGGTGAACTAGAAGATAAAGTTATGGAAAAAGAGGAAGCTGAGAAAAAGAGAGATAAAAAAATCCAGGAGTATGAGGGGAAAATTAGAGAACTAAGTGATACACTAAAAAGAAATAATATACGCATAATTGGTATCCCAGAGGAGGAAGAGAGAGGGAAAGGTGCTGAAGGGGTACTTGAAGAAATAATAGCTGAGAACTTCCCTGAACTGGGGAAGGAAAAAGGCATTGAAATCCAAGAGGCACAGAGAACTCCCTTCAGGTGTAACTTGAATCGATCTTCTGCACGACATATCATAGTGAAACTGGCAAAATACAAGGATAAAGAGAAAATTCTGAAAGCAGCAAGGGGTAAACGTGCCCTCACATATAAAGGGAGACCTATAAGCCTCGTGACTGATCTCTCTTTTGAAACTTGGCAGGCCAGAAAGAATTGGCACGAGATTTTCAGGGTGCTAGACAGAAAAAATATGCAGCCGAGAATCCTTTACCCAGCAAGTCTGTCATTTAGAATAGAAGGAGAGATAAAGGTCTTCCCAAACAAACAAAAACTGAAGGAATTTGTCACCACTAAACCAGCCCTACAAGAGATCCTAAGGGGGACCCTGTGAGACAAAGTCCCAGAGACATCACTACAAGCAGAAAACATACAGACATCACAATGACTCTCAACCCGTATCTTTCTATAATAACACTGAATGTAAATGGATTAAATGCACCAACCAAAAGACATAGGGTATCAGAATGGATAAAAAAACAAGACCCATCTATTTGCTGTCTACAAGAGACTCATTTTAGACCTGAGGACACCTTTAGATTGAGAGTGAGGGGATGGAGAACTATTTATCATACGACTGGAAGCCAAAAGAAAGCTGGAGTAGCCATACTTATATCAGACAAACTAGACTTTAAATTAAAGGCTGTAACAAGAGATGCAGAAGGACATTATATAATAATTACAGGGTCTATCCATCAGGAAGAGCTAACAATTATAAATGTCTATGCGCCGAATACCGGAGCCCCCAAATATATAAAACAATTACTCATAAACATAAGCAACCTTATTGATAAGAATGTGGTAATTGCAGGGGACTTTAACACCCCACTTACAGAAATGGACAGATCATCTAGACACACGGTCAATAAAGAAACAAGGGCCCTGAATGAGACATTGGATCAGATGGACTTGACAGATATATTTAGAACGCTGCATCCCAAAGCAACAGAATATACTTTCTTCTCGAGTGCACATGGAACATTCTCCAAGATAGATCACATACTGGGTCACAAAACAGCCCTTCATAAGTTTACAAGAATTGAAATTATACCATGCATACTTTCAGACCACAATGCTATGAAGCTTGAAATCAACCACAGGAAAAAGTCTGGAAAACCTCCAAAGGCATGGAGGTTAAAGAACACCCTACTAACGAATGAGTGGGTCAACCAGGCAATTAGAGAAGAAATTAAAAAATATATGGAAACAAACGAAAATGAAGATACAACAATCCAAACGCTTTGGGACGCAGCGAAGGCAGTCCTGAGAGGAAAATACATTGCAATCCAGGCCTATCTCAAGAAACAAGAAAAATCCCAAATACAAAATCTAACAGCACACCTAAAGGAACTAGAAGCAGAACAGCAAAGGCAGCCTAAACCCAGCAGAAGAAGAGAAATAATAAAGATCAGAGCAGAAATAAACAATATAGAATCTAAAAAAACTGTAGAACAAATCAACGAAACCAAGAGTTGGTTTTTTGAAAAAATAAACAAAATTGACAAACCTCTAGCCAGGCTTCTCAAAAAGAAAAGGGAAATGACCCAAATAGATAAAATCATGAATGAAAATGGAATTATTACAACCAATCCCTTAGAGATACAAACAATTATCAGGGAATACTATGAAAAATTATATGCCAACAAATTGGACAACCTGGAAGAAATGGACCAATTCCTGAACACCCACACTCTTCCAAAACTCAATCAGGAGGAAATAGAAAGCTTGAACAGACCCATAACCAGCGAAGAAATTGAATCGGTTATCAAAAATCTCCCAACAAATAAGAGTCCAGGACCAGATGGCTTCCCAGGGGAGTTCTACCAGACGTTTAAAGCAGAGATAATACCTATCCTTCTCAAGCTATTCCAAGAAATAGAAAGGGAAGGAAAACTTCCAGACTCCTTCTATGAAGCCAATATTACTTTGATTCCTAAACCAGACAGAGACCCAGTAAAAAAAGAGAACTACAGGTCAATATCCCTGATGAATATGTATGCAAAAATTCTCAATAAGATACTAGCAAATCGAATTCAACGGCATATAAAAAGAATGATTCACCATGATCAAGTGGGATTCATTCCTGGGAGGCAGGGCTGGTTCAACATTCGCAAATCAATCAACGTGATACATCACATTAACAAAAAAAAAGAGAAGAACCATATGATCCTGTCAATCGATGCAGAAAAGGCCTTTGACAAAATCCAGCACCCTTTCTTAATAAAAACCCTTGAGAAAGTCGGGATAGAAGGAACATACTTAAAGATCATAAAAGCCATTTATGAAAAGCCCACAGCTAACATCATCCTCAACGGGGAAAAACTGAGAGCTTTTTCCCTGAGATCAGGAACACGACAAGGATGCCCACTCTCACCGCTGCTGTTTAACATAGTGCTGGAAGTTCTAGCATCAGCAATCAGACAACAAAAGGAAATCAAAGGCATCAAAATTGGCAAAGACGAAGTCAAGCTTTCGCTTTTTGCAGATGACATGATATTATACATGGAAAATCCGATAGACTCCACCAAAAGTCTACTAGAACTGATACAGGAATTCAGCAAAGTTGCAGGATACAAAATCAATGTACAGAAATCAGTTGCATTCTTATACACTAACAATGAAGCAACAGAAAGACAAATAAAGAAACTGATCCCATTCACAATTGCACCAAGAAGCATAAAATACCTAGGAATAAATCTAACCAAAGATGTAAAGGATCTGTATGCTGAAAACTATAGAAAGCTTATGAAGGAAATTGAAGAAGATTTAAAGAAATGGAAAGACATTCCCTGCTCATGGATTGGAAAAATAAATATTGTCAAAATGTCAATACTACCCAAAGCTATCTACACATTCAATGCAATCCCAATCAAAATTGCACCAGCATTCTTCTCGAAACTAGAACAAGCAATCCTAAAATTCATATGGAACCACAAAAGGCCCCGAATAGCCAAAGGAATTTTGAAGAAGAAGACCAAAGCAGGAGGCATCACAATCCCAGACTTTAGCCTCTACTACAAAGCTGTCATCATCAAGACAGCATGGTATTGGCACAAAAACAGACACATAGACCAATGGAATTGAATAGAAACCCCAGAACTAGACCCACAAACGTATGGCCAACTCATCTTTGACAAAGCAGGAAAGAACATCCAATGGAAAAAAGACAGCCTCTTTAACAAATGGTGCTGGGAGAACTGGACAGCAACATGCAGAAGGTTGAAACTAGACCACTTTCTCACACCATTCACAAAAATAAACTCCAAATGGATAAAGGACCTAAATGTGAGACAGGAAACCATCAAAACCTTAGAGGAGAAAGCAGGAAAAACCTCTCTGACCTCAGCCGTAGCAATCTCTTACTCGACACATCCCCAAAGCCAAGGGAATTAAAAGCAAAAGTGAATTACTGGGACCTTATGAAGATAAAAAGCTTCTGCACAGCAAAGGAAACAACCAACAAAACTAAAAGGCAACCAACGGAATGGGAAAAGATATTCGCAAATGACATATCGGACAAAGGGCTAGTATCCAAAATCTATAAAGAGCTCACCAAACTCCACACCCGAAAAACAAATAACCCAGTGAAGAAATGGGCAGAAAACATGAATAGACACTTCTCTAAAGAAGACATCCGGATGGCCAACAGGCACATGAAAAGATGTTCAGCGTCGCTCCTTATCAGGGAAATACAAATCAAAACCACACTCAGGTATCACCTCACGTCAGTCAGAGTGGCCAAAATGAACAAATCAGGAGACTCTAGATGCTGGAGAGGATGTGGAGAAACGGGAACCCTGTTGCACTGTTGGTGGGAATGCAAATTGGTGCAGCCGCTCTGGAAAGCAGTGTGGAGGTTCCTCAGAAAATTAAAAATAGACCTACCCTATGACCCAGCAATAGCACTGCTAGGAATTTATCCAAGGGATACAGGAGTACTGATGCATAGGGCCACTTGTACCCCAATGTTCATAGCAGCACTCTCAACAATAGCCAAATTATGGAAAGAGCCTAAATGTCCATCACCTGATGAATGGATAAAGAAATTGTGGTTTATATACACAATGGAATATTATGTGGCAATGAGAAAAAATGAAATATGGCCTTTTGTAGCAACGTGGATGGAACTGGAGAGTGTGATGCTAAGTGAAATAAGCCATACAGAGAAAGACAGATACCATATGGTTTCACTCTTATGTGGACCCTGAGAAACTTAACAGGAACCCATGGGGGAGGGGAAGGAAAAAAAAAAAAAAACAGGTTAGAGTGGGAGAGAGCCAAAGCATAAGAGACTCTTAAAAACTGAGAACAAACTGAGGGTTGATGGGGGGTGGGAGGGAGGAGAGGGTGGGTGATGGGTATTGAGGAGGGCACCTTTTGGGATGAGCACTGGGTGTTGTATGGAAACCAATTTGTCAATAAATTTCATATAAAAAAAAAACAAAAAAAAAACAAAAAAAAATAAAATAAAATAAAATTACTCATTCAACAACAAAAAAAAAAAAAAAAAAAAAAGAGTATAAAATGTCTCCACAGGTACAATCTAACAAATCTCATAAATGATTTTGCCATTTGTGGGTCTGTAAAGCGCCATAAGGGAAAGCTGATTTTTTATTCTCCAAACTTAGATTAACTTCTTCAACCTCTTTAGAAGGGATGGTATAACTGAGCAATAACAAGATTCCATCTTCATTTCCTATTTGTTGAAACTCTTACTTTCATTTATTTTTCTCTGATGGAATTATATATTTCTAAAAATTAAATTAAAAAGCTTTACTTGAATACGAAAAAAAAATAAAAAATAAAAAATAAAAAAATAAAATAAAATAAACCTTAGAGAAATCAATTTAAAAGCTATTATACCTAGAAATAAGATTCACTAAAGTGTCCACTTACAAAGTAAAAATATAAAAATCGATATTTACATAGTTATTCATCCTTTAGATATCAGTTTAAATATCATCTTATAGATAAAATTTTAACTAAACTTTGACATCGCTTTCACATTTTCCACTTTTCCTTCAAAACATTATCACTATTGTAATATAATTATTTATATAAGGGTTTCATAAAAATTATAAGTTTAGTATTTCAAAAAAATACTAAAATAATTTTTAAATGTGACCAAGTGTTTCTAAAGTTCACCTGAAAGAATAATTCAATGCAAATAGTTAAAAACATTTCTGTAAAAAAAAATGAGAAGTGAATGTTTGCAACACAATCAATTAAGTGTATTACTACTTTACTGAATAGTGTGATATTAGTGCAGGAACATAAAAAAAACTCACATAGCAAAAACAATGATATATGTGAATAAATAAGTAAGGAAAGAATACTTCTTTGAATTTCAATGTCATAATTTTTAAAATATAACTTATTTTTCCTTAATAACATACATATTTTCCCCAAGTCCATAACTGAAATTCATTTAAATAAGATGTCAAACTTAAAGTATGACATGGCTTTCTCACTTATTTGAAAATCCAAATTGATATTAATTTGTCCTGGTCAATTTCAACATGGTTTGTCAGCTCACCATTTTGTGTCTTCTGACCAGTTATCACTGAAATGCCAGAAATAGTGGTATGAGTTATCACTGGTGTATGGGCAGGAAGTGATTACTCAAAAGCAATGGCAGGTGAAAAGTCAGGGCAGAGAGCCAGTATTCTTTCCATGTTTCACACACATACACACCCATACACCCACACACACACCATGACAATCCAGGTACTGACCAAGGTCAAAAGCACTATCACCACTCCTCTAACATATACACATATACATGTAAAAACATTTCTTCTCCCCAGAAACTCTTACCTTTTTTACACATTTTGATTTTTTCTCGCAAGTTTCATAGTACATTGATCTTAAGAAAATAGCCAGTATTTTTGTGCACTCAGGACCTTGGCAAGAAAAAATATTTTTGACCATATCTGAAGTAGGTATCGGAAAATATACCTTCCTTGGGAATCACATAGTTTTTTTTCAATTTGTTTTTCTCCAATAGGGCCTCAAAGATCATTTTAAGTTGAAGTGACACAATTTTGTACAGGCTGGAAGCTGTCTTCAAGAGCCAAAACCTCTTAACAGACTTTGGTTGCTCTCCATCTTCACATGTCACTGAAAGGCCATGCCACCCACCTTTTTGCCTTATTTTCTAATATTCAGGTTTTATATAATTTTTCTGATGTGCACTTGCACAATCCCTGTATGGTAAAAAACAAATATGGTGTGTTATAAAATGGCTTTCAGAGCCTCTGCCCAGAATTAACAAATGCCAATTCTGACTATATTTAATTGGAAAAAGCAAGTCCCATGGCCACAGCTAAAAACAAACATGGTAGAGACATTGCATTTCTATCTTGTGCCTGAAAATTAGAAGCAGTAATGATAACAACATAGAGCATCAAACTAAATTGATAAAGATAAACTAAACTGATAAAGATGAAAAGAATTACATTGGTCTTGGCACTGGGCATACACAATGTAAGTCTAATTTTTTTTTGTCGTATTCCATATTTCCTGAATTTTAGTCTATTTTATTAATTTTGTCAAGAAACCATCATTTTTGGCCTCAGTGCTCTATTATTTTAACTTTCTTACTCTCCCCACCCAGCTTTATTAAGGCATAATGGCCAAATAAAACGTGTATATATTTCAGGTGCATAATTTAATGATTTGATACACATGTACATTGTGAAGTTATTGCTACAATTAGGATAATCAGTATATCCATCATCTCCTATAGTTGTGTGTGTGTGTGTGTGTGTGTGTGTGTGTGTGTGTGTGATGAGAACCCTTAAGATGGAAACTCAGCAAATTTCAACAATATGGTATAGTTAACAATAGCCACATTGTTATATGTTAGATCTCCAGAACTTTTTCATCATGCACAACTGAAATTTTATACTCTGGCCAATATCTCCCATTCCCCCTTCATCCAGTTGCTGACAACCACCTTTTTACTTTCTGCTTTTATGAGTTTGACTATTTTAGATTCCACATGTTCCAAGTGCAATCGTACAGATTTGTCTTTCTGTGTCTGGCTTATTTCATTTAGCATAATGATTTCCAGTTTCATCCATGTTGTTACAAATTGCAGGATTTCCTTCAAAAGTAATTATTTTTTTTAGATATAACTGATTTATAACATTGTATTAGTTTTATGTGTACAACTTAATGAGTGCAGATATTTCTTTGAAGTCCTGATTGAATATTTTTGGAATGTATGCCCAGAAGTGAGATTGCTGAATAATAATGTAGTTCAATTTTTAATTTTTTGGGGGGGAACTGCCATAGTTTTCCATTATGGCTATACTAATTTACTTTCTCACCAATCATGTTAAAGCATTCCATTTTTTCCACATCATTGCCAACACTTTTGTGTTTTTGATAATATCATTTTAATAGATGTGAAGTGATATCTCCTTGTGATTGCAATTTGCATTTCCTGATAGTAAGTAAAATTGAGTATTTTTCAAGTCAACTGTTTCTTTGTTGATTTTCTGCCTTGATGATCTATTCATTATTAAAAGTGGTGTATTGTAATCCATTCATCGTATTGTTTTCAAATTCTTCCTTCAGATCTAACAATATTTGCTTTATGTATTTAGGTGATCTGATGTTGGGAGCATATGTACTTCTAATTGCTGTATCTTCCTGTTGAATTGATCTTTTTACCATTATGTAACTGCCTTCTTCGTCTCCAGAGATAGCTTTAGTGTTCAGGTCTATTTTCCCTCATAGAATTAGAGTTATCCTGGTGATAGCTTTTCACAGACACAGAATTGCTAAGGGAATCTTCATGATTATGGTCTATGCTTAGGGCCCCTAAGAAGTGGGTGTTATTTGACGTGGGTTGAAATATTGCCTATTATATAAAACTATAAAAATAGCTAGTATCCACCCTGTGACTCCTCATTTAACCATTGAATTTTGTAGTCAATGTATTTGAGGGGACTTAGTTTGACAGTCTCCTAACCTTTATCAGTTCTGATTCTCCTAGCTCTATATAAGGGAATTGAGTATAATGTATTTTTAAAACTTACAATTAATAATTAGATCCATAAGTGGATAAACAGCTTTGCATTCACTATAAAGTTATAGATGATTTGAGAATAGCCAGAGAACTTGAGTTTCTAAATTTGAAGATAATTTCAGATTATCACTCTCATATCTCTTTGCCACCAAGTTGTTCTGGATTAATAGTACCAACTTAAAACGTGTTTTCCAATGTGACTAATTATGTGGAACATGAAATTTTGGTCATATTTCATAATGATACAATTAAACATTTAGAGTCCAGATTTATAAAGGAGAGTATTTTAAAACAGCATTATTAGGGATATCTACACTTACACAAAGTAAAGGAGGGTTTAAAAGTATAACGTAGATATAAATAGAAAAATATGTTTTTTGGGGCGCCTGGGTGGCGCAGTCGGTTGAGCGTCCGACTTCAACCAGGTCACGATCTGGCGGTCCGTGAGTTCGAGCCCCGCGTCGGGCTCTGGGCTGATGGCTCAGAGCCTGGAGCCTGTTTCCGATTCTGTGTCTCCCTCTCTCTCTGCCCCTCCCCTGTTCATGCTCTGTCTCTCTCTGTCCCAAAAATAAATAAACGTTGAAAAAAAAAATTAAAAAAAAAAAAAGAAAAAAAAAGAAAAATATGTTTTTTTTTCTTACCATGGATCAAATTTTGTGTATTTTTTGTCCTAAATCTTATATATTAATAAATATTCTTATATTTCTGTTTTATCATGAAGGTTTTTAAATTGTCATACCGCTTTGAATTTTCTCTCACAACCTCAATCAGCACCTGAATAAGTAAACTCTTACCTTTAAAAAAAGCTTTCTGTTTCTACTGAGGCTATAAATTGAAGTCTTGCAAAATCATACTCTCTCCAATATTATATTTACAAGTTATGATAGAGTTAGATTAGTAGAAAGATAACATACATACAGCCTTCTGAAAAACTGATAACTAAAAGTGCATGGATTTATGATTTTTTTTAATTAAGAATATTTAGGACTTATAATTTTTGGCTTTTAGAATCTTATATTTATTTTCAACTTGGAGAACTTCTCTAAAATACTAGGAAAAATATTTCTTTACTATTACATACACAATTTATGAGAGATGAATTACTCTCATTTTCTCTTCTTAAATAATGCTGATTTTAAGATTTTACAGTTAATTCATAAATAATATATGCATCTTTCTATTGAACCAATTATTATAAAGTGCAGATAATGTGTGCTGAATCAAATAAAGGTTAAGAATTTTTTATGTGGACCAAGAATGGATTTCAAACTCTTTCTCTACAACTCAAACAATCATCCAATGCATATTGTTGGGGAATTTGCTTAACAGTCTGAAAAAACGTATGAATTTATAACTTCTACTTTATCTCAAGTATCTGTAACATATTTAAGCATGTGTTAAACTGCAAACTAAAAAAATATAGATTAGTCCAAGTATATTCTAAACCTAAATGCAATTGTAGTAATAATAAAAAGATTCCTAGAAATACATTTTACTATATATTGTTTTTATATTCTGTACATACCATTTATGATAAATAGAAAAAAATAATCAGAAAATTAGATCAGAAGTCAGGAAACTATGGTCTAATGGCCAAAACCATCCCACTGCATATAAACTAAGAATTTTTTTTACATTTTAGGGGTGCCTGGGTGGCTAGGTTGGTTGAGCATCCAACTTTGGCTCAGGTCATGATCTCAGGGTTTGTGGGTTTGAGCCCTGCATCAGGCTCTGTGCTGACAGCTCAGTGCCTAGAGCCTGCTTCAGATTCTATGTCTCCTTCTCTCTCTGCCCCTCCTCTGTTCATGTTCTCTGTCTCTCTCAAATATAATAAATAAACATTATAAGAATTTTTTTACATTTTAAATGTTATTAAAAAAAGGGGGGGAAGCATAACTCATTACACCTTAAGTGTGAACTGTGTACACTGATTTTCCCTCTAAAAAGTACAATATGGAAATGGGGAAAAGAGTAACATCACAGTGGAGAAAGCTGAAACACTAGCTTAGCAAGGTAATCAAGGTCAACATCAATAACTATAAATTATGTAGATATTGTGTACCCTTGAAGCAACATGATGATAATGGTACTTTTCCTCTGTGATTGTCCATTCCCAAACCCATATCACCAGTCTAATGAAAAAAATATATTAGAATAATTCTACTACAAGATATATTGCAAAATACCTTAAACCTTGCAAATTCATGAAAAACAAGGAAAGTCTGAGAAACTGTCACAGCCAAAGAGGAGCCTAATAAGATGCAGCAAGTACATGTGATGTGTTATTCTGGATGGGATCATGGAACAGGAAAAGGATATTAGGAAAGACTAAAATGATGTAAATCCTTATGGACTTTAATTTATAATGTGCCAGCACTGACCCCCTATTTATAACAAATGTACCATATTAACGTAAGATATTAATATTAGGGAAAATTTTGTGCAGAGGGTATGTAGAAATTCTGTATTATCTGCTCAATATTTTCTATAAATCTAGGGATGCCTGGGTGGCTCAGTCGTTTAAGCATCCGCTTCTTGGTTTTGGCTCCAGTCACGATCTCATGATTCTTGAGACTGAGCCCCATGTTGGGCTCTGTGCTGACAGCACCAATCCTGCCTGGGATTCTCTCTCTCCCTCTCTCTCTGACCCTCGCCAACTTCCACATGCATGCAATTTCTCACTCTCAAAATAAATGAACATTAAAAAATATTTTCTGTAAATCTAAAACAATTCTAAGAAAATAAACTCTATTAGTAATAATAATCTAAAAAGAACATATGATAGAAAATGTTTGGCCACAAAGTCTAAAATGTTTGTCATGTGGCCCTTTACAGAGAAAGTTTGCTGATATCTGATTTAGATTTTTTAAAATACCACATTTTTTCTATCAAGTTTGATAAATTATAGTGCAGTAATAAACAACCCCAAACTTCAGTAATGTAGTGAAATTTAGGTAGAAAAGAAAATCCAAGTTTTCCCCTTACATAATCTAATTTCAATCAAGCTCCCTTTTTTTTTTAATTGTTCTTACTATAGTATATTGAAATTGCATTTTGAATGTCTGTATTGCCCACCAAGCAGTCAAAAATTAGGAAGAGGAGACTATGCCTGTTTATATCTCCATTACCAAGTGTACTGCTTGGAACACAGAATGGATGAAAAAGTATTTATTTAACAGAACTAAACTCTTTAAATATAACTTTAGGAAAACATAACTTCTCAGCAGCAGGATGTAAATATATTATCAAGAATTATCATGCTGAAATCTGGCTCACCCGTAGTGGAGAAGAGCCTTCAGAGAATGAAATAGAAAGGAGTACTGTAGGGGAGAAATTAATAGGATCAGTTTTATGAGTTCAGGTTTTAGTGTGTAAACCTGGCTTCAAAACAGTTAAGAGATAACTTATTAGCTCTGTGACTTAAAGTTGTACTCTATTTATGCACCTTATTTTCTTCATATTGTAATATAACAATATTTACTACATAAACATGTGATGAATAAATGAATCTAATGCATGCAATCTCCTCAAGCAGGTCTAAGGCACAGCAGAAATCAAACATGTTAATTTTACTACATTGGAAGGCTATGATAATCACTAGTATTTTAATAAATCTCCAGGCTAAGCTAAATATTTTATATTTAATCATTTCTTTTAAGTTTATTCTTAGAGAAGGGGGGAGGGGCAGAGAGAGAGGGAGACCGAGGATCCAGAGCGGGCTGTCCTCTGTCAGCACAGAGCCAGATAGAGGCTCAAACTCAGGAACTGTGAGATCACAACCTGAGCCAAAGTAGCAGGCTTAACCAACTGAGTCACCAGGTGCCCCTGTATTTAATCTTATAACGGTAGGTAATATTTGTTGAAATAAGTTTAAAAGATACTTCAGCAGTGATAGTTTTATATGCAATCTTACATTTTTGCACACAACAATTTTGCACTATACTAATATGCTCAAGCAAATGTGCACTGTAAACATATTCTTCAAGACATGGAACAATATTATTCACATATCATTTGATTTGCTGACATTTATTTCCAAAGAGCAATTGAGTTTGTCTTTCTCATTCTTATTTTATGAAATAGCTATGGAACCAGAAAAAGAAAGCTTTCTGGTTGTTATTCACATCTTCCTCAAAAATTAATTTAGGAATCATGGTATGCCTGAGAAACTTTTTTCTTTAATGGATTTGCATATATATTTCATATAAAAAGTATTTGACATGGCATCAAATCACAAATTGTTACAGATTTGCTTCGTAGCAAGAGTGGTAAATACACTTATTTTTGAAACAGTCACTCATGTTACCAAAAAATCTCTAATTTTAAATAATCTCTGGTTTTGTTTTTGTGTGTGTGTGTATTACTCTCTCAGGAAAGTAATGCAGCATAACATTTAATGTATTACTTTTTCCTTTAATAAACTAAAATTGTATCCTTTATACTAGAGACAGTTTTAAAAACTAGAAAAATTAAAATGATAATAAAAACAGCAATAAATATAATTCTATAATGTGTTATTTATATGAATACTATTTAAGTGGTATTAATAATGATTACATTTATGTTTGCTCAGTTATCTTATGGATATGTTAAATTAAAACATTTAAAAATATTTTTAAATCATATTTAGAAAAGGAATATTTCTGAAGTGATTCATGTTAATATTTAGTAATTTATTTCTCTAGCACATCACTCTCTGCTACCTATGAGCATTTTATACTTTGAAGAAAAAAAGCTTTTTGTATGTATTATACAATTGGAGTACAAATAAAATAATTGGAGTACAAATAAAATAAATTCCACTTTACATACCAGTTCTAAAATACATCATATATCACTTTATTGAGATTTGTGTTTGGGCGTTTATTGAGAAGAAAATTATATTTTATCAAAGAGAGTGTATGAAAACAGAAAAATGTTAAATATTTAGAAGATCTTTCAAATATACAAGTAGGATCTGTAGTGCACATGCGTGTGTATTACTTTTATTTATTTAAAATAAAAATTAGATATAATTATCAAGAAATACTGACCTTTTAAATTAGTGAATAGGAAATTTTAGACTCAAAATATATATGTACATGATTGCATTAATTATTTATTTTTGTTGTCAATTACGCATTGTACTCTTCTTTCTAAATTTGATCAAGAAAATGAAACAATAATCTTTTTATCATTAGTTATATGGTCAGATTTTGTAATCATATTTGGGCTATTTACCAAAAAGATAAATAAATAAAAGTAAAGAAGGGAAATGGGTAAAAATACTTTATTGGAAAAAGACCTGAGACCTGGGATATAGGAGAATTTTTACCACCTTGCCATTAAAGTTCTTGTTTTCCCTAAAATAATTAGCAAATTTGAAGTTATGTGAAATGTCATTTGACACTCAAATTCATTTTTACACTTCATTTTTATTAGTTATACAAGTTATACACTTACTTATGGCAGACTACAAGTAGAAAATCCAGAATGCACAACCAACATTTCCCTTAGTTGGTGAATGGTTAAATAAATCATTGTACATCTGGGCAATGGAATTCAGACTATATAGGAATGAGTTATCAAGTCATTTAAACATATGGAGAAAACTTAAATTCATATTACTAAGTAAAAGAAGCCAATATGAAAAGGCTACATGCTGTATGATTCCAAACACATGACATTCTGGAAAAGGGAAAACTGTGAAGATGGGGAAAAGTCAGTGGTTGGGAGTGGGAGAGGGATGAATACAAAGAGCACAGAGAATTTATAGGGCAATGAAAATACTCAGTAGAATGTCATAATGATCAATATATGCCATTATATATTTGTCCAAGCCAATAGAATGTACAACACAGATGAACTATAAGGTAAACTCTGGACTTTGGAAGATAATGATCAATCTGTGTACGTTCATTAGTTGTGGCTACTCTGGTGGGGGCTTACGACAATGAGGGAGGCCATGCATGAGTAGGGAAAAGGAGCATATGGGAAATCTCTGTACTTTCCCTTCAAGTTTGTTGTGAATCTAAAACTACTCTAAAAAATAGTCATTAAAAAAAATCCAGGAACCCTGGGTAATTTTGGACCATAGTGTAATGCCTAAATCTTAAACCAAAGTTAATTTTTATATTGAAAATCAATAGAAAGGACTGATAAAATGTGGTTAAAATAAAATGAGGGAATTAGATGAAAATAATCAAAACTAATACTTATTTCCAGAATTATAATTTTGATACCTTTCATGAGACCTTATTTAGCTTCTTCACAATTACAAGGGTATGGATTATGCTAATCATCACCTAAAACTAGATTTTTTAGAAAATATATTGTGAAGAACATTGCCTAAAAATGGCCAATTATTATTTAGAAAATATTTTAAGGAATAGCTGCAAAATACTATAATAATGTAAGTGTCTACTGATTTTCAATTTATGCACCATAAGATTTATGATTATTATCCTGATTAGTTTCAGTTTATATTTATACCTGTCAGCTCTACTTCCCAAGCTCTCATTTGCTCCTGAATTCACACAAATAAAATACCTCTTTATGCTTCTATAGTAACTCTTGTTAAGAAGAACCCAAGGACTGTCACTTTGGAAAATTCCAAATTCACTCTCTATATTTTCTCATTTTACAGTTTCTTAGCAGTTTTTGTCTAGGTTTAAAATTGTATATTTTTAATTATTTTACTCTTAATTCTGTATTGTGCCACTTTAATAGAATTTTTGAATTGTCTTCATTCCTATTATCCTCAATGAATATTCAAAAATCTAGTGTGCTAAGAACCTGATGCTTTCATACAATGGAAATTATTAATAGCTATTAGGTATTTATAGAGTGTTGGTTATCTATTATGTTTAAGTATTATGTGACATCTATTAGCTTACTGATTCTTATTGAGTAAACTTTCAATATACTGGACATAGGAGATCCTTATAATAATGCAATGCTTTTTACAAAGTAGTAGTCAATATATTATTATTGGATTGAATGGATTCAGCTGCAAAATTGTATGGTTTAGCTCCTTACTACCATTTCATACTAGATTTTATCTACAGGGGTGTGGGTTATTTAGCACATAATTTTGCAAAAATTTTTTGTTTCTCTTTTGTTGTATAGAAGCCTTGATGTACTATGGGTAGACTTTTTAAAAAAATATATAACTACATCATATCCATATTACCCTATTTTCCAAGAAACACATTTAGAGAATTAAGCTAGGTGATATAGTAACTGCCAGCAACTAAAATCTTTCATTTGCAAAAGCTATTTCATCATTGATCATAAACGTACCTAGGGGCACCTGGGTGGTTCAGTCAGTTGAGTGTCTGACTTCAGCTCAGGTCATGATCTCATGATCATGGGTGGGAGCCCCACATCGGGCTTTGTGCTGACAATGCAGAGGCTTGCTTGGGATTCTGTGTCTCCCTGTCTCTCTGCCCCTTCTCCACACATGTGCACATGTGCACTCTCTCTCTCTCTCTCTCTCTCAAAAATAAACAAACATTAAAAAAAGAATATTTAAAAATATCTAAAATTAATGCAGAAATAGAAATTAATATCTGAATTATATTATTTTATCTAAGGATGGTTATTTTACTGAGTTTTCTTTAGTCACATATATACCAAATTAAATTATTCTGAAACTTTTAGTAATTTTCAACTCAGTGCCATATTCTATATATACAAGAAACTATTGTAAAATTATTGGGGGGGAAAACTAAGATGGAGTCATTCAATGTTAAATGTAAAACTATGTTTCTGTTCATATTTCATTTTACCTACTGTTGTAGATATTTCACTGTTTTGATCTGTTCACATCAAATCACAGTGAAAAAAAATTCATTCCTCTACAGTAAATCTCATTAAGTAAAACGGGATAAATTTCATACAGGCACAGAATAATACAATTGGATGTGCATTGATGTTTTGGAGTTTCTAATGGAAATTTGTTTTAAGCAGGTTGCAATAATCCAATTTCATTTTGACAAGTTACTGCTAAATGTCACTCAGGGATATTTTAAAATATTTTTTCAACTTCAGGAATAAAATTTTAAAGTTAAAAAAGAATAATATATATCTTTTATGTCAAAACCATTTGTTCTAAATGTGAGAAAACTGTTTCACAGAGGGAATAAGTAATGTGCTTAGTCACATAGCTAATGGAGATGTGAAATTGAAAAATAATTATTTGATGTGACTGTATTTTAATGTGTATTGCTTTGCACCAAGGAAACCATATAAAGAGGAGTTTAGGAGTGGAGATGAGTCTTTTAAATAAAAGGTTAAAGGAACTTTTCCAGAAAGGAATCAAAACTTAGAGATTATTTCTTTATATTCTTCCTGAGTCTCTACTCCAAGTACTTTGTCATTAGATTCTTGTATATCTCTCAATGTAAGATTAAAGGAAGCCATGTTTTCCTGGTAATGACTGAATGAGTAATAGCTCTGGGTTTTCTTACTAATCATTGTAGATGGTTCTGAGCTCATTGCCTCATAGAAGGAGTTCCAGGGTTATTTGGTGGAGCTGAAGGGATATTACTGTAAATTCTCTTTAGAAAGTTTTAAGAGAATATCTTCAAGATCTTTTTAACTCCCTATAGGCTTAGATTATGTTTAAGAAGTAAAAGAACTTTTGAAAATAATACGTGGGCAGCATTTCAGAATTGATATATGTTAAGGACGCTAAGAAGTACACTTTAAGAGTGGCTAACAAAGCCAGATTAAAAATCAATAAAACCCTCAGAAAATTCCTATATAGGTTAAAAAGCAAGTTCATAAAGTCATTCATAAGAATATGTTAAATGTTTTTTCTTAAGATCTATGCCATGTGAAAGAAAATAACGATGAGTAAATAAGATGAATTCTTAGCACTAGTAATCATCCATTCCAAATGAATTGGGTCTTTAGTATCTGATATTTTATATACTAGTTGCCCAGTAGTAAATAAGACACAGCCCTGCTCCAATTATTTCAAAATATGTGGAGAAATGTATATTTAAAAGTTTATGTATTAAGGAATCTAATGAAGTAAAGTAGGTGGGTTATAAAGATGAAGAATAATAGAGAGGTAATTCTTTGGATGAGTTTTAAAGAAGCAGTATGAAGCAGTTTTCCTAGCATATAATGGGACAATAGAATGTCAGTGACAATGATGCAAAATGCACATTTGCACTTGACTGGTGGAAAGCATGGGGGATTCAGAACACTGCCAGGATAGATTCTGACATTTTAACCTGAGCCCCCTTGTGGAGAGAGAGTTATGTAGATCTTTGCCTTCTAAATGCTAGGGAGGCCTGATAAAAGGTATGCAGATTTTAGTATAGTGACTGAAAATAAGATTTTTTGAGATGCCAACAAGAAACCTGGATTGCGGAGATGATATAATTTTGTGAATAAAAAAGACTTTGATAAGTTAAAAATCAAACACGTGGTTCAGTTATTAAAATTTAAAACTCTTTAGACTTCCATGACTTCCTAAGCCCTTTTCTTAGGCTGTTTACAATTCAAAGGCGCTACCATTTTATAACATCCTGTCTTTCTGCCAACTTCATTGTCCAGTCAGTTCCTCCACTGATCACAGGCTATTTGTATCCAATTTGCTTTCATTGGTCAAATTGTTAAACAGATTGTTGCCAGATAGTCTTGTCAAGTAGTGTCATAGAAGCCAGTTGCTGTGATTATCCCAGATGTCCCTTTCTAGCGCCAAGTATTATGCTTTTTGTGTGTTTGTTTCTGCAATACAATCATCATTTTACAAAGCTTGCTAAAATATATAGATATATTTTTTACTCAAAGATATAAATTTATCTTTTCTGTAAATGTCCCACATTGCTGTGTCTGCAATACAAATAAGCCATAATTCACATAATAAGCTCATAGAATAAATATTGTATCACTTACTGATCCCCTATTTCTTCCATCTTTTGCATTTATTTGGAACTCATTTCTGTAATTCAAGTGAACTGCTTGTATTAGAAAATTTTCACTTTTCATTTCTTTCTTTTCCAAAAAGGGAGTGACGATATTTCTTTACATTACATTGTTATGTCTTCAGGTTCAAAATAACAAACTGTCCATAAATAAGGAGGCATTTTTTAATAATGGTGTATATCAAAAGGGAATCATTGCCAAATGTGTCAGATCATACTATAAACAAAACCATGATATCAACCAATTATCTGTAGATGGTTTCTAAGAAAATCTTTAAGAATACAGCAAGAAAACATTTGGACCTTCAAATAAAGCATTTTAAGCTGATTCCTGAAATTGACAATTAGAATTTTAATAAATTTTAAAAAATGTATTGTGCCATATTCTAGAGAAAATATTTATAGAAGACTTTGGGTGACTGAGTTTTGAAAACATAATAATTTTAACTCTCCAATTAGCTTCATGGATAAAATTATACTATAATACCCATTTACAAGGGAAAAATTAATCAACTGTTATCTGAAGTGCGCAGATGTAGGGGATAAGCTTAGGAATTCCCTGAGCTTGCACAGATGGGTTAATAAGTCATAAAGAAATAGAAAGCCACAGGATGAATGCATCCAAGATTAAGTAAACAAGATTAGGTTAAACAGGGCAAAGGCCCCAGTATAGGACAAAGGCATAGGAATAGGAAATCTCAGGATGAAACATCCAAGATTAGGTAAACAAGATTAGATATTCAGGGTGGAAGCACCCCCCCCCCCAATTTAGTACAATTGCAGAAAGTTGCTTTCACAGGAAGGAAGGACCAAAATAGGTAAATAGGTAAACAGGGCTATAGACAAGAGAAGGGCAAAGTTGCCTAGAGCAGAAGTAATTAGCAAAAGAAAGGTGCCTTGTTGACCCTGAGGTAGCATGCTCTGTCTTTCTTGTCCCCTAGGCAAGTTTAGGTAAACAGAGGTGGTGCCTCATGCCTGCTGTAAACAACCATCTGCCCAGTACCAGGATTTTGTTTTGTATTGACCCACACCTCATATCTTCAGAGCACTCTTTCCCCCAAGCCCATGAGTTAATGTTCATGGTTTCATTGTCTCTTTGTGCATGTCCATCACACTTATAAGCCTTCTGATCCTAATAAAAATGGAGCAAGGACCCTTACTCTAGGGGCTGTTGTCTCCTCCTAGACATTAGCCTCTCCTACATTTCAATCCTATGTCCGTTCTCTTGATGGACAAGAGAGAACCCCACACTCAGAGTCTACGACAGCCAGAATTTCTGAAATAATGCACAAACTTCCTCTGATACCCTCCAGTTCAAATCTGTGAAACTTTCATACAAGAAACAGGAGACTTTGCTTGTAGAACTTTGGCATATTGTAATTCCTGAAAAACAAAGAAATGCTGAACAATCTGTCAAAGTACTAATGAAAATACTTCATTGTGTTACACGGTGGTTAAAATCATCTGGATATAGATGTTTTGGATTCAAGTCTTGGTTTGTTCAGTTTCTCATTTTTTGACCCATGAAAAGTCACTTAATATATCGAATCTGCAAATCTGATTTAAAAAAAAGAGAAGAACAGTAATAATATATCTATCTTATAGTACTTTTGTGAGTTTTAAGAGTTCATCCATGTAAAATTTCAAGAGCAGTGCTTTGCTAATGGTAAGAACTCAAAAAAGTTAATGTTCAATTATAATGTATAAAACACAGACGAAATAAAATGCAGTGTAGGTTCCTTGAAATTCAGTTTTTCTAGTTATGTTTATTTTGTTCCTTCATTCATACACTGATAAAATTATTCATTTATTTTTCAAGTCATTTTGAATTGTCATATCAATAAGCACAATAGCATGCACATAATAAGCAGTTTATGAAATTAAGTATGTATGAATAAATGTATCAGTTAAGCAATTAGAAATGGATTCATGCTCACTAACTCACTGTTATTCAGGATATGTTTGCTGCTCTATACATCTTTTTGATCAGCTTAACTATGTATTTAACTATTAAAAAATAATAAAAGATTTCAATCTACAGCTATAAGAACATCAGAGAACTCCAAGTGAGATGATTAAATACATGTTATTGTTATTTATTGTTATTTATTGCTAATTTTAGTTATTATGAATAATAATGCCAGGCACAGTAAAGGAAATCACATCATAGCCAAAAACCCTGAAAATCCAATAAATGACATCCAGAGTTAAAGAAAAATGCTGGCAGAAAACAAATATAAACAATAAGCAGAAAATATGCAAATAGAAGCCATCCATCGCAATGACTTCTTTAAAGTACTGAAAGGGGAAGAAAAAAACTGTCTACCTAGAATCTTATCACAAGCAAAAACATATTTCAAAAAATAAGTTTAAAAACTTCATTGTCAGAAAAGCAAACCATGAGAGAATATAATTTCAGTTATCAGTGACTCAAGAAAAGGTAAAGAAAATCCCTAAGACCTTCATTTGGACATGAGACACTTGCATCTACTAGACCTGAGTAATGCTGAAGATAATATTAAAAGAGGTTAAGTATAAAATATTTTTTAATTTTAGTTGCTCTGCAAGATAAGGGACTGTCTAAAGTGAAAATAGTATACAAAATAAAATGATGGACTATGTTACAGGAGATGATAGGTATTTAAACTCTATATGAAGTGGTAGTATAACATAATCATTTATAAATAATTTGAAAGTTGAATGTGGTAAATAATAACATATATATATATATATATATATATATATATATATATATATATATTAACCTAAAGATAGCCATTTAAAAAAGAAAAGGTTAAAACTAATTAGTAATGATGGAAATAATGTAGAATCTTTTAAAAAATACTTTAATAAGCCAGAAAAATGCAGAATAATAAGAACAAGGAACAGGTGGAATAAAGAAGAACAAATAGCAATATAGGAGGTTTAAAGTGAGCCATATGAGGGGCACCTGGATGTCTCAGTTGGTTAAGTGTCTGACTTTGGCTCAGGTCATGATCTCATGGCTCATGGGTTCAAGCCCTGCATCGGGTTCTGTCTTGACAGCTCAGAGCTGGAGCTTCCTTCAGATTCTGTGTCTCCCTCTTCCTCTGTACCTCACCTGCTCACACTCTGTCTCTCTCTCCTTCAAAAATAAATAAACGTTAAGAAAAATGAGCCATATGAATAATTACAGTAAATGTAAATAATCTAAATACTCCAAGCAGAGCTTTTCAAATTAGGTAAATAACAAGTACCACCTATGTGTTATCAAAGGAACTCCTAGGTTAAAAGATTGACAGAGTCAAAGAAATCACCAAGAAGATATAAGAATTTAGAATATGTGTACATAAATTGTAAGTTCAAAAAGTAGCAAAAACCATTAACACTGAAAAGAAAAATATATTTGGGACCTCCATATTTCTCTTTCAGTAATTAATAAAACAAATAGACAAAAAATATTAAATAATTTAACCTAATTGCCTTTTATAGGACACTTCATCAAACAACAGCAGAATTTCAAGGGTTTTTGGAACATTTAATAATGTAGGCCATATTCTGGCAAAAAAGAAGTGTCGACAAACTTAAACTGTATATTTTCTGACAACATAACATTAAATAAAAACTGATAACAGAAGGGTATCTGAAAAATACCCAAATATAGTAAAACCTTGGTTTGCAAGCATAATTCATTCCAGAAACATACTTGTAATACAAAGCACTTGTATATCAAAGCGAATTTCCCCATAAGAAATAATGGAAACTCAGATGATTTGTTCCACAACCCAAAACTATTCATATACAAATGATTACAATACTGTAATATAATACATAATAATAAAATACAAAATATTAAGAAAAATAAACAAATTAACATGCACTTACCTTTGAAAATCTTCGTGGCTGATGTGAGGGAGACATAAGAGAGGAGGGTTATTATGTAGGATAACTTTCACTTTCATAACAGAAACATTGCTATCTATTGGCTCAATGGAATCTTTTTCTTACGCTGCAATTTTAGTAAGGAACCTATCCAATGACAGCTGCTTTTGCCTCCTTTGAGGGTTTCACAGAAATGTGACATTGCATTGTGGTTAAACAGATTCATCACTCACACTGCTTCGGCCTTATTAGGGTGGTGTTTTCTACAAAATTTTGTGCTGTTTCCCACATTTTACACTTCTTCCTAATCTCATTTGAAGTGAGGGATTCCTCCACTTTTTTCTCCTCCTCTTCTGCAGAGGACATGCATATGTAGGCTTCTTATAAAATCTTGCAATCTTGGTCACTTACATACCTCATTCGTGCTTCTCAAGGATTTATTTCCTTCTTAACTGCCACCATAATCATCTTTTATCACCTTTCTTTTCAACCTTTTTCTGCATGGGGGCCGTTGTATAAGTTCATATGGATGTTGACTACATGTACAGTACTAATAAACTCTTGTCATATGCTATATTTAATGTAACTGTCAATAAAGCAGCAAAAAGTCTCTATCTGCAGGTAGCCTGACCTAGAAAGAAGCAAAGGAATCCAAAGCTTACTCTTGTATGAAAAAGCAAAGGACTGTCCATAGGTGCTTTGAAGTGACAAAAATACACTAGTGCCAGTTGTGGGCACTTTTCAACGTTCTGAAAAAATCACTGATTTCTGCTAAATACTGTGGCCTGAGACTGAGCATCTAAGCATGGGAGACGATCACCCACAATCTCGCAGTGAGAAAGACAGAGAGAGAGAGAGAGAGAGAGAGAGAGAGAGACAGAAAGGCCATGGGCTGTGATGTTCAGCATCACATACTACTCATATTGAAAGATTGCTCATTTATCAAGTTAAAAATTATTAGAAATGTTTGCTTGTCTTGTGGCACACTCACAAAACAAGTTACTCCTAATCCAAGGTTTTACTGTATTTGGAAATTAAATGACATTTTTCCAAATAACCTATTGGACAAAGAAAAAATCAAGAGAGAAATCAGACAATAGTTTGAGCGGTAATGAAAAAAAAGAAATATTTTTTTCGGAATTCAGTTTACGAAGAGAAATTTGTATCATTAATTCCATTTACTAGAAAACAAGATAGGTTTCAAACCAAAAATCTGAGATCCCAATTAAAAATACTCGCAAATTTGGGGCGCCTGGGTGGCGCAGTTGGTTAAGCGTCCGACTTCAGCCAGGTCACGATCTCGCGGTCTGTGAGTTCGAGCCCCGCGTCAGGCTCTGGGCTGATGGCTCAGAGCCTGGAGCCTGTTTCCGATTCTGTGTCTCCCTCTCTCTCTGCCCCTCCCCCGTTCATGCTCTGTCTCTCTCTGTCCCAAAAATAAGTAAACGTTGAAAAAAAAAATTTTTTTTAATAAAAAATAAAAATACTTGCCAATTAATAGCAAAATTAGCTGAATATCTGCTGAACGTAGTAAATAATAAAGATCAGAAATTAGAAAGACCAATAGCTTATTCTCCATAAAGATCAAGAAAAAAATGATAAAAGACATTTTAAGAATGTAAGAGGGGGGCAACTTGGTGGCTCAGTCTGTTAAGCATCTGACTTCGGCTCAGGTCATGATCTCATGGTTCCTGAGTTCAAGCCCCACGTTGGGTGAGCGTGAGGCCCACTTCAGGTGAGCACGAGCCCCTCTTCCTGCACCACACTCTCTCTCCCTCTCCCTCTGCCCCTCACTCACTTGTACTCTCTCTTTCTCTCAAAAAAAAAAAAAAAAAAAGAAAGAAAGAAAGAAAGAAAGAAAAAGAAAAGAAAAGAAAAGAGAAAAGAAAAGAAAATATAAGAGGGAAGGTACAGATCATTAATATCAGGAGTAAAATAGAGGACATCATTATAGATCCTACATATATTAAAAAGAGATATGCCCATATAAATGGTCATGTGGATGAAATGGTCAGGTGATTTGCAAGATACAAAGTACTTTATAAAGCTCACTCATGAAAGGAGATAAATTGAAATGTATCAATCTTTTAAATAAATTGAATCCCTGGTTAAAAACCTCCTCCCAAAAGAAAACTCTAGTCCCAAATATCTTGTGAATGCTAGAAAATATTTAGGGGCTCCTGGGTGGCTCATTCGGTTGAGCATCCGACTTCGGCTCAGGTCACGATCTCGCGGTCCGTGAGTTCGAGCCCCGCATCAGGCTCTGTGCTGACGGCTCAGAGCCTGGAGCCTGTTTCACATTCTGTGTCTCCCTCTCTCTCTGCCCCTCCCCCGTTCATGCTCTGTCTCTCTCTGTCTCAAAAATAAATAAACGTTAAAAAAAATTTTCATAAAAAAAAAAGAAAATATTTAAAGATGACTTAATTTCAATTCTGGATTCCAAAAAATAGATAGGAGGGACTACTTAACACTCTTTATTATGAGGCCAGCATTACCCTGACATCAAAATTTAATAAATATATTAAAAGAAGTTAAAATTACAGACCAATATTTTTCATGAGAATAAACAAATAAATATCTTTAAAATATTAGCAAATAGGGGCTCCTGGGGGGCTCAGTCAGTTAAGCATCTGACTTTGGCTCAGGTCATGATCTCATGATTTTTGAGTTTGAGCTCTGTGTTTTGGGCTCTGTGCTGACAACTCAGAGCCTGGAACCTACTTTGGATTCTGTGTCTCTGTCTCTGCCCTCCCCGCTCACACTTTGTCTCCCTCTCTCTCTCAAAAATAAACATTAAAAAATATTTTTTTTAATATTAGCAAAAAATTTTCAGCAATAAGATAAAATATTTCCCTAATCTGATCAGGAAGAATTTATGCTAGGAATCAAAGTTTAGTTCAAAATTAAGAAAACAATTATTGTACTTCACAATATTAACAAAGAAAATAAGGGGTGCCTGGGTGGCTCAGTCTGAGGAGTATATGACTCTTGATCTTGGGATAGTGAGTTCGAGCCTCACATTATGTATAGAGATTACTTACATAAATTTAAAAAGAAAAAAGAAACAAAAATGCTTATCTCAGTAGATTTTAAAAAAAGCATCGGACAGAATTGAATGTACAGTTATGATAAAAACTCTAAGATCCAAGGAATAAAAGTGTACTCCTTGAACTGGGAAAGAACATGTATGAAGTGTGAAAAAGATGAAAAACAAAGAAAATTTATACTGACTAGAAAGAAGTACAATTCATTTTTTTTTAAATAATTTAACTTTATTTTTTTATTTTTAAGATTTACATCCAAATTAGTATATACTGAAGCAATGATTTCAGGAGTAAATTCCTTATTGCCCCTTACCCATTTAGCCCATCCCCCCTCCCACAACCCCTCCAGCAACCCTCAGTTTGTTCTCCATAGTTATGAGTCTATTTGTTTTGTCCCCCTCCCTGTTTTTATATTATTTTTGATTCCCTTCCCTTATGTTCATCTGTTTTGTCTCTTAAAGTCCTCATATGAGTGAAGTCATATGATTTTTGTCTTTCTCTGACTAATTTCACTTAGCATAATACCCTCCAATTCCATCCACGTAGTTGCAAATGGCAAGATTTCATTCTTTTTGATTGCCGACTAATACTCCATTGTATATATATACCATTTCTTCTTTATCCATTCATCCATCGATGGACATTTGGGCTCTTTCCATACTTTGGCTACTGTTGATAGTGCTGCTATAAACTTGGGGGTGCATGTGTCCCTTCGAAACAGCACACCTGTATCCCTTGGATAAATGCCTAGTAGTGCAATTGCTGGGTCATAGGGTAGTTCTATTTTTAGTTCCCCCATACTGTTTCAAGAGTGGCTGCACCAGTTTGCATTCCCACCAACAATGCAAAAGAGATCCTCTTTCTCGGCATCCTCACCAACATGTGTTGTTGCCTAGTTATTAACGTTAGCCGTTCTGACAGGTGTAAGGTGGTATCTCATTGTGGTTTTGATTTGTATTTCCCTGATGATGAGTGAAGTTGAGCATTTTTTCATGTGTCGGCTGGCCATCTGGATGTCTTCTTTGGAGAAGTGTCTACTCATGTCTTTTGCCCATTCTTCACTGGATTATTTGTTTTTTCGGTGTTGAGTTTGATAAATTCTTTGTAGATTTTGGATACTAACCCTTTATCTGATATGTCATTTGCAAATATCTTCTCCCATTCTGTCAGTTGCCTTTTAGTTTTGCTGATTGTTTCCTTTGCTGTGCAGAAGCTTTTTATTTTGATGAGGTCCCAGGAGCTCATTTTTGCTTTTGATTCCCTTGCCTCTGGAGACATGTTGAGTAAAAAATTGCCACGGGCAAGATCAAAGAGGTTTTGCCTGCTTTCTCCTTGAAGATTTTGATGGCTTCCTGTCTTACATTGAGGTCATTCATTCACTTTGAGTTTATTTTTGTGTATGGTGTAAGAAAGTGGTCCAGGTTCTTTCTTCTACCTGTCGTTGTCCAGTTTTCCCAGCACCACTTGCTGAAGAGGCTGTCTTTATTCCATTGGATATTCTTTCCTGCTTTGTCAAAGATGAGTTGGCCATACGTTTGTGGGTCCATTTCTGGGTTCTCTATTCTGTTCCATTGATCTGAGTGTCTGTTTTTGTGCCAGTACCATACTGTCTTGATGATTACAGCTTTGTAGTATAGCTTGAGGTCTTGGATTGTGATGCCTCCTGCTTTGGTTTTCTTTTTTTTTTTTTTTTTTTTAAATTTTTTTTTTCAACGTTTATTTATTTTTGGGACAGAGAGAGACAGAGCATGAACGGGGGAGGGGCAGAGAGAGAGGGAGACACAGAATCGGAAACAGGCTCCAGGCTCTGAGCCATCAGCCCAGAGCCTGACGCGGGGCTCGAACTCCCGGACCGTGAGATCGTGACCTGGCTGAAGTCGGACGCTTAACCGACTGCGCCACCCAGGCGCCCCTGGTTTTCTGTTTCAAGATTGCTTTGGTTATTTGGGGTCTTTTCTGGTTCCGTACAAATTTTAGGATTATTTGTTCTAGCTCTGTGAAGTATGCTGGTGTTACTTTGATAGGGATTGCGTTGAATATGTAGATTGCTTTGGGTAGTATCGACATTTGAACAATATTTGTTCTTCCTATCCAGGAGCATGGAATCTTTTTCCATTTTTTTGTCTTCTTCAGTTTCTTTCATAAGGTTTCTACAGTTTTCAGTGTACAGATTTTTCACCTCGTTGGTTTGATTTATTCCTAGGTGTTTCATGGTTTCTGGTTCAACTGTAAATGGGATCAATTCCTTGATTTCTCTTTCTGTCCCTTCAATGTTGGTGTATAGGAAGGTAACCGATTCCTGTGTATAGATTTATATCCTGTAACTTCTTGAATTCATGGATCAATTCTAGCAGTTTTTTGGTAGAATATTTTGTTTTTTCCATATAGAGTATCATGCTTCTGCAAAGAGTGAAAGTTTGACCTCCTCCTGGATGATCTGGATGCCTTTTATTTATTGTGTTGTCTGATTGTAGAGGCTAAGATTTCCCATACTATGTTGAATAACAGTGGCAAGAGTGGACATCCCTGTCTTGTTCCTGACCTTAGGGGGAAAGCTCTCAGTTTTTCCCTATTGAGGAGGATCTTAGCGTTGGGTCATTCATATATGGCTTTTATGATCTCGAGATATGCTCCATCTATCCCTACTTTCTTGAGGGATTTTATCAAGAAAGGATTCTGTATTTTGTCAAATGCTTCCTCTGCATCTATTGAGAGGATGATATGGTTCTTGTCCTTTCTTTTATTAATGTGATGAATCATGTTAATTGTTTTTTAGATATTGAAACAGCCCTGCATCCCAGGTATAAATCCTACTTGGTCGTGGTGAATAATTGTTTTTAATGTATTGTTGAAGCCGGTTGGCTAATATCTTGTTGAGGATTTTGGCATCCATGTTCATCAGGGAAATTGGTCTATAGTTCTCCTTTTTGGTGGGGTCTCTGTCTGGTTTTGGAATCAGGGTAATGCTGGCTTCATAGAAAGAGTTTGGAAGTTTTGCTTCCATTTCTATTTTTTGGAACAGTTTCAAGAGAATAGGTGTTAACTCTTCCTTAAATGTTTGGTAGAACTCCCCTGGAAAGCCATCTGGCCCTGGACTCTTGTTTTTTGGCAGATTTTTGATTACTAATTCGAGTTCCTTACTGGTTATGGGTGTGTTCAAATTTTCTATTTCTTCCTGTTTCAGTTTTGATAGTGTATATGTTTCTAGGAATTTGTCCATTTCTTCCATATTGCCCATTTTATTGGCATATAATTGTTCATAATATTCTCTTATTATTGTTTTTATTTCTGTTGTGTTGGTTGTGATTTCTCCTCTTTCATTCTTGATTTTACTTATTTGGGTCCTTTCCTTTTTCTTCTTGATCAAACTGGCTAGTGGTTTATCAATTTTGTTAATTCTTTCAAAGAACCAGCTTCTGGTTTCATTGATCTGCTCTACTGTTTTGTTTTGTTTTGTTTTTTGGTTTTGATAGCATTAATTTCTGCTCTAATCTTTATTATTTCCTGTCTTCTGGTCGTTTGGGGTTTTATTTGCTGTTCTTTTTCTAGCTCCTTAAGGCATAAGGTTAGGTTGTGTATCTGAGATCTTTCTTCCTTTTTTAGGAAGGCCTGGATTGCTATATACTTTCCTCTTATGACTGCCTTTGCTGTGTCCCAGAGGTTTTGGGTTGTGGTATTATCATTTTCATTGACCTTCATATACTTTTTAATTTCTTCTTTAACTGCTTGGTTAGCCCATTCATTCTTTAGTAGGATGTTCCTCAGTCTCCAAGTATTTGTTACCTTTCCAAATTTTTTCTTGTGGTTGATTTCGAGTTTCATAGCATTGTGTCTGAAAATATGCACGGTATGATCTCGATCTTTTTGTACTTACTTAGGGCTGACTTGTGTCCCAGTATATGGTCTATTCTGGAGAACGTTCCATGTGCACTGGAGAAGAATGTATATTCTGCTGCTGTAGGATGAAATGTTCTGAATATATACTTTAAGTCCATCCAGTCCAGTGTGTCATTCAAAGCCATTGTTTCCTTGTTGATTTTTTGAGTAGATGATCTGTCCATTGCTGTGAATGCGGCGTTGAAATCTCCTACTATTATGGTATTACTATCGATGGGTTTCTTTATGTTTGTGATTAATTGATTTATATATTTGGGTGCTTTCACATTTGGCGCATTAATGTTTACAATTGTTAGGTTTTCTTGGTCTATAGACCCTTTGATTATGATATTATGCCCTTCTGCATCTCTTGATACAGTCTTTATTTTAAAGTCTAGTTTGTCTGATATAAGTATGGTTACTCTGGCTTTCTTTTGTTGACCATTAGCATGATAAATGCTTCTCCATCCCTTTATTTTCAATCTGTAGGTGTCTTTAGGTCTAAAGTGGGTTTCTTGTAAACAGCATATAGATGGGTCTTGTTTTCTTATCCATTCTGTTAGCCTATGTCTTTTGATTGGAGCATTGAATCCATAGACGTTTAGAGTACTGAAATATATGAATTTATTGCCATTATGATGCTTGTAGAGTTGGAGTTTCTAGTGGGTTCTCTGGTTCTTTCTAATCTTTTGTTGCATTTGGTATTTATTTATTTATATATGTATATATATTTTCATCTTTTCTCCCCTCAGAGAGTCCCCCTTAAAATTTCTTGCAGGGCTGGTTTAGTGGTCACAGACTCCTTTAATTTTTGTTTGGGAAACTTTTTATCTCTCCTACTATTTTGAATGACAGCCTTGCTGGATAAAGAAATCTTAGCTGCATATTTTTCTGATTCAGCACACTGATATCCTGCCACTCCTTTCTGGCCTGCCAAGTTTCTGTGGATAGGTCTGCTGTAAACCTGATCTGTCTTCCCTGTTGGTTAGGGACTTTTTTTCCCTTGCTGCTTTCATGATTCTCTTCTTGCTTGAGTATTTTGTGAATTTGACTATGATATGCCTTGTTGATGGTTGGTTTTTGCTGAATCTAATGGGAGTCCTTTGTGCTTCCTGGATGTGGATGTCTGTGTCTTTCCCCAGGTTAGGAAAATTTTCTGCTATGATTTGCTTGTATAAACCTTCTACCCCTATTTCTCTCTCTTTCTCCTCTGGGACCCCTATGATTCTGATGTTCCTTCTCAATGAGTCACTGATTCCTCTAATTTTTAAATCCTGCTCTGTTGCCTTAATCTCCCTCTTTTTTTCTGCTTCGTTATTCTCTATAAATTTGTCCTGTCTATCGCTGATTCTCTGTTCTGCCTCATCCATCTTTGCCGCCGCTGCATCCACCCGTGATTGCAGCTCAGTTATAGCATTTTTAATTTCATTCTGGCTATTTTTTACTTCTTTTATCTCTGCAGAAAGGGATTCTAATCTATTTTCGACTCCAGCTAGTATTCTTCTTATGGTGATTCTAAATTCTGGTTCAGACATCTTGCTTGTGTCTGTGTTGGTTAAATCCCTGGCTGTCGTTTCTTCGTGCTCTTTCTTTTGGGGTGAATTCCTTCATTTTGTCATTTTGAAGGGAGAAAAGGAATTAATGAGGTAGAAAAATTGAAATTACAAAAATTAAAATTAAAAAAATATTAAAATTAAAAATTAAAAACACACCCACACAAAAATCGAATAGATGATGCTAGAGATGCTAGATCCTAGGTGTCTTTTGGTCTGGGTGTAGAAAGTGGTTTGACAGATTAGAGAAACAAATAAACAAGCCAAAAAAAAAAAAAAAAGGTGGGAGGGAGGGAAAAAAAAAGGAAATCGTTTGAGAATTTGAAAAAATGTATACACTAAAGTAGACTATAATACACAAAAGTAGAGAATATAGTAGAAAAAAATTATAGAAAAATATTTTTACTAAAATTAAAAAGAAATATGAATTTTTTTGTGTTCTGTATTTAAGGAAAAAGAAACGAAATGAAAAAGAGAAAAAAGAGAAAAAAGAAAATACAAAAAAAGAAATCGTTTGAAAATTTGAAAAAGTGAATATCCTGTAGTAGACTGAAATAAAATGATGGGAGCATGATAGAATTTGAAAAAATTTACATAAAAGCAAAAAATATAGTAATAAAAATTAAATAAAAATATTTTTAAAACCAATTGAAAGTAAAAATGAAGTTTTTCTCTTTCTGCATTCAAGAAAAAGAAATCAAAAAGAGAAAAAATAAAAAGAAAGAAAAAAAGGAAATTGTTTTAAAATTTGAAAAGGTGAGTACACTGAAGTAGACTAAAATAAAAATGATGGAAGTAAAGTAGAATTTGAAGAAACACCAAAGTAAAAAATATAGTAATAAAAATTAAAGACAGATATTTTAAATAAAAATTGAAAATAAAAATGAGTTTTTTCTCTTTCTATATTCAAGAAAAAGGAAAGAATTGTTAAAGAGAAAAAGGAAAAACAGAGAGAGAAAAAAAATGAATAGATTAACCTGCTAACAGATTGAAGGAGGACTGAAATTGCTTCGTTTTCCCCTAAAGGTCAGTCCATGTAGCTCTTTATAGTCCATAAATTAAGACGGCGGTGAGGTTCGAGTTCTTGAAGAGCGAAGTTGGCCCAGTTGCGCAGGGCTCAGTGTAACAGCTCCACTGTCCACTAGGTGGCGGTGCTAGCCTACTGGGGTGGATTGTTGCAGTGCTGGTCAGTGCGCATACACATGCGCGGGAGCGGTGAAAAATGTAGCCACCCAGCCACCCAGTCTGTTCTCCTGGATCAGCAATCGCACGCTGGTCCTCTGTCTTCAGCTCTCCTCTACTCCCTGCTTTTCCACTTTCCGTAACCAGGCCCCAGGCAGTACCTCTCTCCCAAGTTTTGTCTCAGATATGGCTGTTTTACGCAGCCCCTTACTTCCGAAGGACTGCGGCTTTGACCCGCTCCGCCCTTCTGCTGGAAGTTCTCACCGAGCAATGGCTGAATGAGAAATGGCCGAATGTCAGCTGCACCCAGAAACGCCCCCTGGACCCTGCTGTTGCTGGTGCCCTGAGACTACGGCCAGGTGCCAGCCTGGCCCCAAAAAAGATTGCAAGACAGTATAGCCTCAGCGTTTCAGGGACCATGGAAAATCACAACATATCTGGCACCAGGCTTCACCCTCAACAACCTTGCCCCAGCACCAGCGAATGTGGCTGCCTTCCGGGGTCTGCTGGGACCAGGTGGCTTCAACAGTCTCTACCAAATGTCCTTCCAGCAGTGGAACCGCTTTTCCCCGTGCGGCCTGAGAACGTCCCGGACCCCACTCTGCTCCTGGGGATTCGCCCTTCCCAGCAGAGCACCGCCAGGTATGGAGCTGGGGAGTTGCAGCCTTTGCACTCCCCTTGTTTACAGTCTTAATGGAATTTAAACCCTCTCCTTTCTCCTTTCTCCCTTTTTAGTTTAGTCCCTGAAGCTGTTTCCAATTTTCCACTTTCTCTCCAGCTGCTTTGGCGGAGGGGTGCTTTTCCTGTATTCTCCCCATCTCCCTAGTCGTCATCCTCCCTCCATCCTCAAAAGTAGTTCCCTCCCTTTCGTGGCTTCTTGCTCCCCAAGTTCAGCTCTCTGTGCCATGTACCTGCTGATTCTGTGGTTCAGGTTGTGCAGATTTTCTAGGTGTGTAGGATGGTTTTAAGGATGGTATTCAGTTTTCTAAGAGTGTAGGATGGTTTAGTGTTGGTCTGGCTGTATTTCATGGACGCGAGACACACAAAAAGCTTCCATGCTGTTCTGACATCTTGGCTCCTCCCCCCAAGAAGTACAATTCTTAATGTGGAAGTAGCATGATTTCTACATAAAAAATCCCCCAAATTTATAAAAAGCTACTATGACTAAACACTAAATTAAGTGGTATCAGATATGCAAAGCAATATACAAAAGTAAACTAATTTTATTTTAATAGAACAATAAGAATTGAAAATTTAAAATAAAATATCATTTAAAAATTAAAAAGATAAAAATAAAATAAGGATTTGCCTAACAAAATCATTGAAAAATTTATATGCCATAAATTACAAAACATTGCTGAATAAAAATAAAGATAATTTAAATAGAGAGAAACACTGTTGATTGACTAGAAGTCTCAGTAATGTTAGGATGCATATATGTATATTGTCTCCAAATTGTTTTGTAGGTTCAACAAAATCTATTAAATTATCAAGCTTTTTATTCATCTTTCTTTCTTTTTCTTTTTCTTTTTGTTTTCTTTTGGATGATTCTAGTAGATGCTGATTCTAAAGTATATATTCAAGGAGCCTTGTAACTACTTCTAGTATGGTGCTGATTGATTCAAATTAATTTTTGTTTAAATAAACTCTTAGGGGTGCCTGGGTTGCTCAGACAGTTAAGCTTCCAACTTTTGATTTCAGCTCAGGTCATGATCTCAGGGTTTGTGGGATCAAGCCCCCTGCCAAGCTCCATGCTCAGGGCAGGGAACTTGCTGGAGATTCTCTCTCTCCCTCTCTTTCGTCCTCTCCTCCCTTTTCTCTCTCTCTCAAAATAAATAAAATATTAAACTTTAAAAAAATAAACTCTGAAAATGTTTAATATGCCTCTATCATTTAGCATTTGGTGTCAGAGAAGGAGCCAAAGGAGACCCCCAAAGCCCTCAGAAGCAGCCAGATGTAGGTATCTATTGAAACCCTTGAGATCACTGCTTTCTCACTACCTATCAAGGTCATGGAATAAGTTCCTCTCGACCCTGGTTCTTAGCTCTGCAGCTTTTGAATATTGAGGCTTATGTGAGCATTTCTTTTTCAGTATTGGGTTGGGAAACTGGAGTCGAACTGGATCCAACTTTAAAACCAAGCCAGGTCTGGGGTTAGACTTGGTCTGACTTAGAAACCAGACTATGTCTGGGTCAGAATGTATCTCACTTAATCTGGATTGGGTCAAATGTGATACCTCAGGTGAATAAAATTTTGTTTTAAGGTTGAACAAGTAAGATAACCTTATCAAAGATAATCTTGAATTACAGTGGCCACAGTGGAGAAATTTTAACCTAGATAAACTTATCCATTTATGAGGTGTTCTGAACAAAAAGGGGCCTCAGCCAGGCATTCGCTATAAAAGGAAGAAGAAAAAATTTTTTTTCCTCTTGTATAGTTTCTGGTAACCAGTATGTGACCCACTGGTGTACTTCACTCACTCTAAAGTCTGCAGACTGCATCTGAGGAAAATTGGCAGTAGAGAGCAAAGGGTTAGAATTCCTACCAAAGTCGACTCTCCCAGATCTCTATCTGTGGTGTTTGGTCAAGAGAGAAAGAAAGGTAGTTTCATTCTATTCCTTCTTTACCAAATTTAGATTGGCAGGAAAATCTCTCATTATTGATCCCTACTCTCCAGTAAGCCTTGAAATCATATCCTGCCATTATAAAGAACTCATTCAAGATCTTGGAACTACACACCAGCTAGCTATCTAAAATTAAAATTCACTATGGAGGTTACTCTCCAGAAGCAGACAGCATCTGGTAGTGGACAGTTCTCACAGGATCACAGATCAAGATCTTCATTTCTAATATGAAACTTTTATTCCTTTTGTCTGTTCCCTACTTGCTTTTCTATTTCTCTCTCTGTCTCTGTCTCTCTCTGTCTCTCTTTCTGTTAATGCACAGGAAGACAGTGCTTCTTAACTCTGGCAATTATTGCTGAATCTACTACTGAGACCATAACTGCGCAACAAAAGTCCCTAGATTTCTTTGCTAAGGTGGTCTTACATAATAGAATTGCTTTAGATTACTTATTGGCTGAAGAAAGACTCTGTGCCATAACAAATTCTTCATGCTATTCCTGGATCAACACCTCTAAAATTTAAGCAAATATAAGAAATTGACCAAAAAAGTCACTTGACTAAAACAGATTGCTGTCCCTTCGGATACATTCTTTGATTTATTTGCTACCAACTGGTTTGGTTCATAAAGGCTTTGGCTAAGGAATATACTTCAGTCTCTTAATGTTATCCTCCTAATAGTTATCATTGTACTCTCCTTGGGTGCTATGTTCTCTTAGAGGTCTTAAATTCATGTTCATAGCCACTAGCAGTGCATCTAATGGTCTTACTCTGCTAAGAGAAACAGAAACAAACGGAAAAGAAGAGGAACGACAAAAACAATTCTTCCATGGATCTAACAACATAAAGGATGAATTTCACAACGTGCTAAGAACAACTTATATCTGATGGTGACTAAAGAGTAGTGTTAATACGAAATTTTTTATCAGTCTCTCATATATGAGAGGATAATCAAAATTAAAGAATCCTTAACTTAAACTAGGAGGCCATTAGATGTGTTGTGACTCTAATGCTGAAGCAGCCTAGGTAAACAAACCAAAACACTTGGAAACAGCCATTCACAAGCAGCCAACTAGGCTTTATGCTTTAGTCAATCAATAATTGCCTTACCTCACATTTTTGATATAAAAGTCTCTCCCTGAGGGCACCATCTGACTTTGGCTTAGCTCATGATCTCACAGTTCGTGATTTCGAGCCCCCCTTCAGGCCCTGTGCTGACAGCTCAGAGCCTGGAGCCTGCTTTGGATTCTGTGTCTCCCTCTCTCTGTTCCTCCCCTGCTAGCACTCTGTCAATCTCTCTCTCTCTCTAAAATAAATAAAGATTTGGGGCGCCTGGGTGGCGCAGTCGGTTAAGCGTCCGACTTCAGCCAGGTCACGATCTCGCGGTCCGTGAGTTCGAGCCCCGCGTCGGGCTCTGGGCTGATGGCTCAGAGCCTGGAGCCTGTTTCTGATTCTGTGTCTCCCTCTCTCTCTGCCCCTCCCCCGTTCATGCTCTGTCTCTCTCTGTCCCCAAAATAAATAATAAACGTTGAAAATAAAATAAAATAAAATAAAATAAATAAAGATTAGAAAAACAATTTTGTAAAAAGTCTCTCCCTGAGCTTTTGTTGGTGAAGTGCACCTAAGCACTTCTGATTTGAAACACAGCTCAATTTGAATAGATTTTTGTTCAAATAAACTCTTAAAATTAAAAATAAATAAAATAAAAATTATATTCAAACACAAAGATGTAGACATCAAAATCATTTTTAAATTTTTAAAATAATAGCAAATGTGGTGTACTCAGGCACCCTGTTTTAGTTAACTATGTAGTTACAGTAATCAAATAGTGTTATACTGGTTAATGCTTAGACATAGATCAGTGGAACAGAAGGATCAGAAATAGAGTTATACATAGCAGATCACTTGATTTTTATACAAAAGTTATAAGATAATTCAGTTAAGATAGGATAATCTTTCAAAAACTATGATACACAAATTATACATTCAAGTGTAAAAAAAGTAAGTCTTAACATATGCCTTGCATTAAATACAAAAAATTAACTTGAACTGGATAATGCATTATAAATATAAAACCTAATACTATAAAACTTCTGGAAAAAATTAGGAAAACAATCTGATTCCTTGGGTTAAGTAAGGTTGTCTTATGAGGCATACATCAAAGAAAAAACATATATATGTGTTTATATTTATAATGATAAATATATATATACACACAGACATATAATGATGAAGGTATATCAAAGGGACAGAGGAGGCAACTGAAAAAGTCCAATTTTTGAGCAAAATATAATTAAGAAATATTGGATTATAAGCAGTAGTATAAAGTAAATATTTATGAGTTCATGCTGATATAATTAGGGAAAAGAGACAGATGTTACTGTGCGGAAGAATTCCAAATAATTTGTGTAGATACTCTGTCCCTCAGGGAGCATTCTTATTGTGCACCTAAGGGCTTCCTTCCAAAGAGTATAATATGGAAACGGAAAACAAGAGTAAGTTTATAGTACAGAAACCTGGCAAACACTACCTTAACCAGGTGATCATCCTTCATATTAACAGTTAGAGGTCATGTTGATAGTATATATTCTTGATATGATATGATTAAAATGACATTTCATCTCTGTGGTCTTTCTTCCCCAAACCCATAAAACTAGTCTAAACAGAAGAAAAATATCAAAGAAATCATTTTAGAGGGACGATCCACAAAATAGTTGAGTGAATAGGACTTCTCAAACTTTCAAGGCCATTAAAAGCAAGGAAAATCTCAGAATGTGTCACAGCCACGCGGGGGTTAAGGAAACATGATAGGTACATCAGAAATGTCAGAACATAAGCATTAAGCATTAGTTTTTGAAATTCCACCTGTTGACCAACTTTCAGCCTGTCCTCACACAGCAGCCTTCTCATTTTCTATTTTGGTGATTAGCTGTTTTAAACATAAAAATGAAGGCATATGTCACTGCAAAAATTGCAATGGACAAATTAAACAGGCAAGGAAGGCTTTATTCAACATTATTGCAATAATACAGTAGAGAAAGGGAGCAGAACTCAGTCTGAACTTCACTTCACTCATGGGGATAAAAGTTTGTTTTTTTTCTTTTTCTATTTTAAGTCCCTGGGTAAATGGGATATCATAGGCCATCTCAGTTTACTCAGTTGACGTTATTCCAAAGAAAAAATAAACTCTCATTTTTCCTGACAGAAGGTAATTTTGTAGTCTGAACTTGGCTCCACTTGGGGGGATAAAAGTTTTGTTTTTTGTTCCTTTTTTTTTTTTTAAAGTGCCAGGGTAAGGGGGATACCATAGGCCGTCTCAGTTTACTTAGTTGACTTTATCCAAAGAAAAAGTAAACTCTCTCATTTCTTCCTGACAGGAGGTAATTTGACATCTTGAGCAAGGTTAGACTCTTAACCTCCCAGGGAAGCTAAGAAAGTGGTGCTATCTTCCTTGATGATAGCATTTTAAAGAGCTGGTTCACATGACTTCACAGAAGATAGTCATGGGTTGTAAGACTGGCAGAAGGTTTTAAAAATATTTACATCTTGGGGAACCTGGGTGGCTCAGTCAGTTAAACGTCCAACTTCAGCTCAGGTCATGATCTCACAGTTCATGAGTTCGAGCCCCTCATCGGGCTCTGTGCCTACAGCAGGGAGTCTGCTTGGGATTCTCGCTCTCCCTCTCTCTCTCTGCCCCTGACCCATTCATGCTCTTTCTCTCTCCCTTTCTCTCTCTCTCTCTCTCCAAAATAAATAAACATTTGAAAAAATAATAAAAATATTTACATCTCAAAGGGGCAGTTTACAATTATAACTTTTCTAAAGTAAATTCTCCAATAAAAGAGGTCAGGGGCTAAAGTCAGAGGAAACCTGTCTAAAGTTTGTCAAACTGAAAGGAACACTAAAGATGTAATAGTCATATATATTTTCTCACTTTAAAAATAAAATGAGTACATTGCCAGAGCACTTCATATTTACCTAGACGTTTATGAATAACATGATTGAATCAAAATTTATCGCTTGATCCCACTGTTTAATAAAATTTTAGTTTTATACTAACATGAATATACAAAAAATATGACTATTTCTCTATGTATCCATAAATATATATCTATATGTGATTATGCACATTAAATATAAATATAAATAAGTAAATAAATATGTATACATATATAACTTATATGTATAATATTTATAAGTATATTAAACTAAAATGACCTTATATTGCTGTCTCCAACTCTAATCCATTAGCATTTGGACATTACAGCCTTCTCTCCTTACTTACCTGTCACCTCCCATTTAGACAGTGAGAAACATGGCTCCCACTCTCCCCCTCCAGTTTACTTAATTGTTCAATTGCAGTGTGTATGTAGAGTGTTACTATAATTGTTCACCCATACCCTTGTGGGGAAAAAATTCTTTATTAACTAGAGTAGAGGGTTAATTTATAGTGCAATATTATATAGAATAGTTTTACCACTGTAAAATATCTCCTGTGCCTCAATCATTCAGTGTCCCCCTACTTCTCTTGTCTTACTTTGCTAGAACTGCCACGACAAAATACTACAGACTGGGTGGCTTTAAAAATGGCGATTTATTTTCTCATGGTTCTGGAGGTTTGAGGTCCAGGATGAAAGCACCAACACGGTTAGTTTTCTTTGAGGCCACTCTCCTTGGCTTTCAGATAGCTGTTCTCTTGCTACCAATTACACGTCCTGCTCTCCAAGTAGTCACACTCCAGGTGTGTCTTTGTGTGTCCTAATCTCCTCTTATTTTATAAGGGTACCAATCAAATTGGATTAGAGTCCACTCCAAAAGCTTCTTTTAACTTACCTTTGTAAAAAGGCCTTAAAATATAGTTTCATCCTGAGATACTATGAGTTTAGAACTTCAACATGAATTTTGAGAAACAGAGTTTCAGCCTTAACATCTTCTAAACCCATGGTAATCCATAACATTTTTATCTTTGCTCTAGTTTTGCCTTTTCTTAGTATGTCCTGTAACTGGTATCATATATACATAGTGTAGCCTTTGCAAACTGTTTTCTTTTGCTTAGGACTGTGAATTTAACATTCATGCTTGTCTTCTAATGGTTTAAAACTAATTTATTGGTATTGTTGAAGACTTTAATTGTAAGAATGTACCTCAGTTTGTAATGTATTCACCTATTCAAGGACATCTTGGTGGCTTCTGTTTTTTGATGAGTAGGAATGAAAATTCTATGGGTTTTTTTGTTTGTGTGTTTGTTTCATTTTGTTTGGTTTTGTTTTGTATGCACATATTGTAAATCAGTTGGGTAAATACCTAGAAGTGTGATTGCTTGGTGTGATCTTCCTTTCCAATCTGTATACCTTAATGAAATTTGTCATGCTCCATGCACAAGAACAACTGCTTAATTTTATAGTCAGGGTATCTGTATAGAGTACATCTTGTTACAAACTTTGTAGGTGATGTGTTACTTTGTAACTAGTAAACAACACATGATTTTTCTCTTAACAGTGAGGAGAACCATCTGTACACCCTGATGCATTTTGTTAAACATTATCTTATGATTCAGAAGTTATTTTAAAGTGAATTTGTAACATCTTTCTGTGTTTTTTTATGTTCAGAACACAATTTTTATTTATGTTTTATTTGATATCAGAAAAGCAGTGCCCTTTAAAAACTAAAATTTAAATAAATAAAAAGTTTTAATATAGTTTCTGGAAGGACATTACCATGCTCCTGCATTCTAGATCCATTGTTTTCATTCCAGGACACTGCTCTTCTAGTACGGCTACCCTTTCCTACTCCACCTGGTTTGATACTCTAATTTCCGCATTTCATGAATTGACCTTTCATAATCAACTTCCACATTTTATTTTTAAAAATGTTTCTAATGTTTATTCATTTTTGAGAGAGAAAGAGCACAAGCAAGGGAGGGGCAGAGCGATAGGGAAATGCAGAATTCCGAAGCTGGCTCCATGCTGTCAGCACAAAGCCCCACTTGGGGCTGGACTCACAAACCATGAGATGTTGCCCTAAGGCAATGTTGGATGTTCATCCCACTGAGCCACCCAGACACCTCATAACTTCCACATTTTAATTAAGCATCTCCTCAAGTGACATTCCTAAGGGGGCCCAAGGATTGTCTAAAAATGTCTTTACTTAGATTTCACATGTTACTAATAGTGTGGTAGAACACAAGATTTTAAATTCAAAACAATATCTGAATTTTAAGGTATTACTTATTGCTGTTTTATGAGTAGCATTATGAGAAAAGAAGCATTATGAGAAGCTCAAGGCTAGTATCATGTTTGTTATTTTTTAGGTTACCTCTTTTTCTCCATTGAACATCTCTTTATGCTTGTTGATACAAAATTTCACCAAGATATGTAGTACTGTGAGTGTTTCTCTACATGTGCTTTTAAAAAATTCATTCTGTTGGGAATTTGAACTGTTCAATCTGAGAAAGAAATCACATCAAAACGATAAAGCAGGTTTTTATTGTTTTTTATTTTAAGATTTCCAGGTAGATTTGGCTAACTTACCCAACCATATCTGTTGTATAAGTGGACCTTTGTTCCTTACAGCAAAAGATGTATATTCTATTTCTGTTAGCTCTTTTATAAATTCCCAAAGTCTGTGAGTAAAACTTTCCTACCTGTCAAATATTCACATCTAACACTAGCCTTAGAAACAAAAAAGTTAAACCCCAAGAATACCCCATCTTTAACTATCCACTGCTCCCATTAAATATAATTATCATTTAAAAACTGTATTCAAGAAAAAAAAATACTGTTCAATATTTTTCATTATTTTCTCATCTTTAGGACTTTTAGGACAAAGATATATTACTCCTGAATGATTAATGTGTTAAAGATTTTAAAGTATGTGTTATATTTTTTAATGTTCATTTATTTTTGAGAGAGAGAGAGAGCAAACTGGGGAGGAACAGAGAGATGGGGGGGGCAGAGGACCTGAAGCAGGCTCTGTGCTGACAGCAGTGAGCCCAATGTAGGGCTCAAAATCACAAACCCTGAGATCATGACTTGAGCCAAAGTTGGATGCTTAACTGCTTAACTAACTGAGCCACCCAGGCACCCCAAAGTGTGTGTTACTTTATACATATATGCATAAAGTAAATATATATATTATATATCTATAAAGAAATTATATATAATTATATATATATAATTTAATATATATAATTATATATATAATTATATATAATTGTATATATAATTGTATATATAAAATATTATATATAATTATATATAAATATATAATATATATTATATATTAATATATATAATTATATATAATTTCTTTATATATATCATATATATATACACACACACACACATATATATATATATATATATATATATAATTTCTTTCTTTATTTTGAGAGAGCACAAGCAAGGGAGGGGCAGAGAGAGAGAGAGAAAGAATCCTAAGCAGGCTTCATGCTGTCAGTTTGGAGCCCAATGTGGGGTTCGAACTCACAAACCGTGAGATCATAACCTGAGCCAAAACCAACAGTCAGACGCTCAACTGACTGAGCCACCCTGGCACCCCTGTGTATTATGGTATTATTTTTAATAGCAGTGTCAGTCTGTATTATTCACATTATACCTAGAACCCTAACTTATGACTAGTATTGGCTTTGTGTTTTTGTGAAATTACTCTCATTATTTAATAAATTATTTGAAGGATGCAACCATTAGTTTTAATGTTTTTAGAGATTTTTATTTGTGAATAGATTTTTAATAAACTTGATGATGAGAATGAGAGTTGTTAGTGAAATTGTACTTATTATTATATTGCCAGAATCACATCTTTCATGACCTAACATATAGCCATTAATAATGTAAACAGCATGGCATATAACACATATAATTTAGAATGAGAAAGATACAAAGGAGTTTAAAAACCTAAATATGTTTTCAACACATTTTGTAATAATAATGATTAAATATTGGTAAGTGTATTAGTAGATATTTCATTATATTTATTAAAGCACATTGGTTCTATCATTTAAATTATAGCTGGAAATCACTTTGAGGTAGTGTGTTTATTTTATCTCTTTATTTGACCATTTCCCTATCCAATCCCCATCATCGCTCTCCATTCCTCTAGCACTATTAATCTGTTTTTCATTGGTACAAGAAGGGTATGTGGGAGGGCAAGAAACAGAAATTGCCTCTATGACATCTTAATTAACATTTTCAGATTCTACTTGTGATAGAAGAGACAAGTAAGAAAGCAGAAATGATAAATTGGCTTTCAAAAATCTGGAAAGAAAAGACTAACTTAAAAGAGGTTTCTACTGAGGGGCCCCTGGTGGCTCAGTTGGTTAAACGTCCAACTTTAGCTCAGGTCATGATCTCAAGGTTCATAGTTTAAGCCCCACATTGGGCTCTCTGCTGTCAGCATGGAACCTGCCTTGGATCCTCTGTTCCCATCTCCCTCTGCTCCTCCCTTGCTTTCTTTCTCTCTCAAAAATAAATAGATGTTAAAATTTTTTTTAAAAGAGGTTTCTACTGGAAGGAACCTTCATGTACTATTGGTGGGAATGGAAATTAGTGAAGACGCTGTGGAAAACAGTATGGAGGTCCCTCGAAAAATTAAAAATATAAATGCCATATGATCCAGGTATTCACTACTGGGTATTTCCTCAAATAAAACAAAAACATGAATTCAAAAAGATACATGCAGAGAGGCTTGGGTGGCTCAGTGGTTAAGCATCTGACTTCAGCTCAGGTCATGATCTCATGGTTTGTGAGTTCTAGCTCTGCGTGGGGTTCTGTGCTGGCAGTGCAGAGCCTGCTTTGGATTCTCTCTTTCCCTCTCTCTCTGCCCCTCCCCTGCTCACACTTGCTGTGTCTCTCAAAAATAAATAAGTAAACTAAAAAAAAAAAAAAAAAAGACATATACACCCCTATGTTTACTGAAGCATTATTTATAATAACCAAGATATGGAAGCAACCCAAGTGTCCACTGATAGATGAATGAATAAAGAAGATGTGATATATGCATATAATGAAATGTGTATACCATAGCAAAGATATATAGAGCTACAGAAAAGGACAAGATCTTGCCATTTGCAACAATGTGGATGAACCTAGGAGATATTATGCTAAGTGAAATAAGCCAGACTGAGAAAGACAATTACCATATGTTTTTACTTATATGTGCAATCTAAAAAAATGAATAAATCAATATACAAATTTAAAGCAGAAACAGACTTATAAATGCAGAAAACAAACTGATGGCTGCCAGAAGACAGGGTTGGGGCAGAATGGGTAAAATGGGTTAAGGGGAGTAGGAGGCTTCCAGTTATAAACTGAATATGTCACAGACATAAAAGGTACAGTGCAGAGAATATAGGCAATGGTATTGTAACAGAGTTGTATGGTGACAGATGGTAGCTATACTTGTGGTGAGCATAGCATAATGTATAATATCGAATGGCAATTTGAAATATGATGTAACATTGTGTGTCAGTTACGCATCAATCAAAAAAATAAAAGAAGAGGTTTCTACTGGCTAGGGCAAAAGAGTCATCTGGGACACAGAGCAGTGGGGACTATGTGTATTTTACAAGGCAGCACCCATCTGAGATGACAAGGCCCTAAGAGGAGAATGGTAAAATTATTCAACAAGGTAGGCTTTAGCCTTTCTAAGCTTGAGGAAAAAATCCAGTGTTTCCAGAATGTTCTTAAACCAGTGGAGATTTGCCAATCCTGAAGAGGACAGAAATAATCGAAGATACAGATGACTAAAGATAAAGGAACACTCTCCATCCTACCAACCCATACCTACTTTTTAACTATACACTGTTTTCACAGAAGTTATGTCTTTGAATACTAATTGCAAAGCATGAGAGAACTGCATGTTTCAAGTTACTCATACCATTATTTTTATTGTATAATTTATTTTATAAAAGCTAACACTAGCAGCATCCTATGGCAAAAATGCAAAATTCAAGTCCTTCTGTTCACTTAAATTTAGTAAAAAGATCATTTATAGTGTTTGGGCTGAGAAGACCACATCTCAAATCTTACCTCTGTTGCTATTAACATCAGTGCCTTATATAAATCCTTTATAATCTCAGAACCAGTTTCTCTACTCTTAAAAATTATAATAATTCCAAAGTCTCTCACTTGTGTTGAGAATAAAGTGACTTAGTGCATAATTTATCAACTTCATTAGGTTATCATAAGTAGTCATGAAGCTATATAATTGTAGAGAATTTCAATAATGAAAGACCTATTGGTATGAGAGAAAGTTTCCTTTAAAATCATTAGGGGGAAAAAAAAAGACTATATTCATAGATGTAAATGATTTATGAAGAAATACTTAATTACTAATATAGTACATGCTTTTTAAATGAAAATATTTTCAGTATTTACTTAAATATGATTCCAAAATTATCAGAATTTTATGTTTTATTGATATAATGAATCATATAATATGTAAAGTGTGAAAGTTCAATAAAGTTTCAAAAAATCTCTCTACTTTCATGAAAAATATAAGAAGCTCAGCTAGTTGCATTATCAGAATCAGTGTAGTACTGGACACATTTTACACCCATTGTTAAATTCATTAAATCACAATGTTGCATATGTTATAACCGAAAACCTCAAAATTTTAAAAAATCATAAAATCACAAGTGATGTTAAGAAACTACATTTGGATCAAAATTTTTGGTGGATGACTATAACTTTAGGTTATTTCATAAAACAACATGTAAATATATTTGACATAATAACTTGATCAAATAAAATTTTATAACCAGTTGAGCCGTGATTTTAAAATAGTTATTGTGAGCTACATACCACACTGTATTATATTGTATAAGAAGTATATATGAAGAAAACAGTTTTCTTGAGTCATCAGTGCTATTTGTCTCTGAAACAGAACTTTTTCCTCTTAATTCAGCACTCAGCAGTACTGTGAACATATTGATCTGTAATCAACTGCTGACACAGTTATTTGGCTTAAACCATATATTTACTGAACTGCAAACACAGCATTATGACAGGCATATATAAAACAGTTTTCTAGTACACACAAAAACTCATTGCAAACACTTTATCTAAGTGACAATTTTATCTGCAGTTTTCTTTCTTCAATTTGTTCAGTAAAGGGTGTATATGTTAGTCACCATAAAAATAACATGTTGCTATAAATCATCTCCCAGAACAAAATTAATTTTATATTTCCTCATTTGTAACAAGGATCTTAATAAATTTTAAAAGCCAATGAATAGCACATATTCAATATAGCTTGACTGTAGAGGATTAGCATTTTGAGTATTAATTTATCAGCAATATATAAAAATAGTGGGGCAATTTTTCATATATCAGGGATTTTTTAAATTTAATTAATATTGTAAAAATTATTATAGATAAAATACTTTATAGTGCATTTGATATATGAAGTCACCATTCTTCAATATTTTAGCATACCACTAGGCTAATATAATGAAAAATTATTAAATGTAAAAGGTAACAGTTTTAAGGAATTATATGCTCCTTACACAGTGTTTTACTTTGTATCATTGCTATTTTCTAAAGTTTATACCTAGAGCTACAAAGCATATTTCTGTCTTGTGCCAAAACCATGCTTGGTGCTTAAGAGTTTAAAAAAGTAAAGAGAATATTTATATATATAGTACATGATGACTTTTATGATATATATAAATATATACCATATATATATTGGTGTAAAGAAGACAAATTTTCCAAGGTTCTTTGGCCTTTGGCTGGTGTGCACAGTAAGCCAAACAACGACGCTGGTTTTTGTGGCAGAGAAAAGGGTTTTATTTCAGGGCACCAAGCAAGGAAAAGGGAGAAGTTTTCTCAAATTCCTATCTCTGTTGGGTTGGGTTTATTTAAGGGTAGAGGGACAGGATGTGAAATATGTTGATAGGCTATCGAGATAAGGGGAGATGGCACTCTTTCTGGGCATGCACATTCAGGAATCATGCCACTTCATGGGAGGCATGTCCAAAAAATGGCAGAAGTAGCATGACAAAAGAGGAAAATCTCTGAGTGTATCCTCACCGAGGTTACTTTCCTTCACTCCTGGTCCCTTCTGCTCAAGTGCAAGAATTCTTTCTTCCTGGTTTATTCATTTTTAATTGGTCTTATTGGTTCTGGGCCAACTTTGTGCAAAACAGGCCAATCTTTGTGCAAAAGGCCTATAAATCAATCAGGTGAACAGAGTTTTCTTAGGGCAGGATGATCAAGCACTTGTTGACTTAAATGTATTGGTTTCAGACATACTTGTATTTTCTTTTTCTTGATGCTCATGGAAGGCCTCCCAAAGGAAGAGCTGTAGGCTTTGGGTTTTACTTTGAATTCCATTTGTACAATGCAGAGAAGTACACGCCATTGTTGGGGAGGAAGATCTTCCTCTGCCTTATGGTCCTTCTTAGAATCAAATTGCTGGGAGACAGATTAATAGGAGAAAATTAAGTTTAATAGGCTTACATATGGGGAATTCAGATAGACATTCCAATGACAATGAGGCAATAGGAAGTTTATCAGAGCTAAGGAGATAGGTAGGGGCCTGAGGATACAAAGAAAAGAAAGCCCATTAAGAAAGAAGGTGAAAGGAGATGTTTGGAAAAACAGGGTTGTCCTATGATGCAGGTGAGTTCCTGGATAAAAGGGAGGATGGGTTAATAGCTCTCTTCCTGTTATAGGCTCTCCTTTTCAATGTAAATTTAGGCAGATGATGGGTAAACCTAAATCTTTTTCTGCATGTGTTGAGGTTTAATTACTTTTAACTCTAATCTTTATGTCCAAGTGGCCCATCTTGGGGCAGCCTGCCCTGGGCCCCTGCACCATAAAGCAGGAAATGAATATTTGAGATTACTGAAATAAATGACATAATATTTTTAGCATTTCCTGGTCCTGACCATATTTTCTGCTATGTTTGCAACTCAAACAAGTGCATTATTATGAAATGGCCCATAGCTCAAAATTTTAAATGACATATCCAAGATGGTATTTTAAAGAGTGCTTCTTTCAGGAATGACAGTAAGTGCTGCTTAATTTTTGGAATGTGATACATGAGAAATATCAAAAGAAAATTATTCCAGAAGAAAACACTCACAATGCTAGATAATTACGTCTTTAAAAAAAAAAAAATTCTGACAGAAAAAAAAGTATTCCTGACCAGTTTGCAGAAAAATATGGGAACTTCTTGGAAACTAAAACCAAAATGAATTACAGGTTCAGAGATGTGAGTATGATGGAGCATAAGGCAAGCTGAGGGAAAAGTACAGGCTAACAGCACCCCACCGCTGGGTGGGATATGCTTTCCTTGGACACTCCTGGCTGCCCAAGAACAAAGGGAAAAAAACAAATGGTTGACCGATAGAGATCACAATCATGCAGGACAGGAAGGAGTCTCTTTCAGTTTATGAATAACTTAGTAAACTTCAAGAAAAAGGTAATCTTATCCATAGCCTAATCTCCAGAAATCTTTAGATTCCATTTCCTGGAGCCCTAATATTGTTGCAGGATTTTTTACCACAATACCTGGGATTCATTGTCTTGCTGGTTTAAAGAATGAAGAGGTGGGCACAAAATGAGCAGCAGGCAAAAGTTTATTAGAGCATGAGTTTAGAAAATAAAAATAGTAGGAAAGCTCTCTTTACAGAGAGGGGACATTCGAAAGTGAATGCCCAAGGACTATAGACAAGGGTGCTTGTTTTATAAGGTTCTGATTGCCCCCCCCCCATCCTTTCCCCCTTGTTCCTTCTCAGGTTCTACCCTTATTGGATGGACAACTTTAGGTGCTGGGTTGTCCATTCCTGATTGGCTCGTTTCCATCGTATGAGGGTGATCTATGACCAAATCATTCCTTGTAGATCATAGGTTTTATGGCCTACTTATTTTTAGTCAGGTCTTTGGTCAAATTCCCAAGGGAAGCCTGAGGGGGAGTAGTAGTGTCTGTTACATTCTTAAGAGGGACCTTATACCTTGGCTGGGGTGGGGGTGGGGGGTGCTGTGGTCAGACACCACCAGCATTTTTCCAAAATATGTGTTTTTTCCCCACCCAGGAGCCTCAGGTCCTATCCTTTCCCTCTCTGCCTATTTTATCCTATCTTTCCCTATTATAATATCACCCTCATCAAGATGTAAGTAGGGGTATAAGTGCTTGCTATGATAGTGTGGGAAACAGAGGCAAATGAAAAATTAAATTCTGTTACTGCCTACAGCCCACTGACAAGTCTTTGAAACAGGTAAAGTGACCTTCTTCTAGGAGCTCAGCTGCCTCAATGATGACACTTTGCTAGGGGCGAAAGAGAATCTTGGCTTAACAACCTGACCCCCACGCCCCCCCCCCCCTGGATCCTGTGAGTCTCCTTAAACATGTAAAAATTCTTTTGCAAACCTCCTTTGTCTTTAACCCCCAAGTATATGTTGGCAATCATACTCCAAGCTTATGGCCCCTGATATATATCTGAAGGGTCTCATGACTGAGGTTTTACTAAACAGTAATAAATGACTTTTCCTAACAGCTAGACCCTCAAGGTCCTAGAAACCTTGCTTCCAAAATTCCTTAGAGACTTACACTTGTCCCTAGCCCCCTCCCAAGCTGAAGGTATATAACCAGCCACTCTTTACAACCTCAGTGCACCTCTTTCTGCCTACAGGTCCTGTCCCCATGCTTTAATAAAATCATTTTTTATCATAAAAGACATCTTCAAGAATTCTTTCCTGGTCATTGTTTCCAAACCACCATCTCCCCAAAACCCCCAAACCACCATCTCCCCAAAACTGGACACTGAAACTGGAGTATCTACATATCTCTGCTGCCCTTGAAACTGCATTTTATGCCCAGCACAGGTGGTGTATGAGGTGTTGCAGGGGAATCACGTGAAGCCTAGCACTCAAGTAAATGACACATAATCCAACAATTCTAGGGGTGAACACATCCCATGGATAAATTAGGAAAACAAAACACTCCACAAAAGGACCATAATTACCTTGTTTCTAAGTGGAAGTAGTGAGGAGAGAAAATAAAAATTTCCCTACAAATTCATAATTACAAACTTATATTCACCTGAGTGAACCTAAAATTACTTCAGTGACCTAAGTTTCAAAATGAAGGTTCTAGTTTAAATGGATTCAATTTATAAATACTTTATGTAATTTGTGACAGTAAACACAAATAATTTTTTGAGATGCATTGTATTTCCAGATATCTTTAAGCAGTACCAAGTGATGCATTACATAATGAAAAATAAATTTAAAAGTTAATTTAAAAGTCACCATGTCCAAAAATCAGAAGTAATATAAGTCATAGATATATAAGCATAGGGCAAGATCAGACTGCTAAGGAATAAAGATAATGGAACAATTTTGATACTGCATATAAAATACAAATGTGCAATACGTTCAAAAAATAAAAGTGCCCATCAAAAATATGATGATGATGTAGCCTACAATTAAACAAAAAGATAAGGCAGAACTTTAAGGGTCAAATAAATTTCTAAAAAGTAAAAATATGAGAAAGAATTTCAAATAAATTTTTAGAAATTAAAAATATAAGAAGATTGCACACTAAATACATGGTTTTAACTGGAGATTGACCAGAATTGGAAATTAAATTAATAAAACTGACATTACAACTGAAAGAATTAAACATAATGATGTTTATATAAAAAAATAATATAAAGAAGTTAAATATAATGATGCAAATTGTAAAAATAAAAATAAAAAATGAAAACATTAAACAGAGAGGGAAAAGCCCAGAGGATTTTAAACATCTAATCAGATTCTGATAAATTACATAGATACTTGGGAAGAGATGGTATTCAAAAATACGAGGGTGTGTATATTCCAGAATTGATAAAAATCACAAATCAAGAAGCCTAAATAATTTTAAGCAAGTTTAAACTAAAGAAAAACTATTTCTAAACCTGCTAATAGATATTTGAAAAATGATATAGTTAAATCAGCTTTAATTTAATTTAATTTAGGGGATGCAGTACTGCAAATGTAGACAATTTAATGAAAATATATCTGAAAGGGGGATATTTAAAGGAAAGCTTCATACAATTATTGCCTGACCCTTATCAAAATGTATTATTAAAATGTATGGCATGTCTGAATGGAGAAGTCTTTCTTGAACCAGACAGCTGAGAAAGGGGAAATAATGCAAATCTATTCTTCATCCTTTTTAATATGGCATGCAGAATGGGAACCTTTAGAATTGCCTAAACCCATTCAAGTAGTTAATTTAAAACAACATAGGACACTACTGGGGGTAGGAAGGGAATGGCAATCAGGAAATTTCAGCTAATTAATTAGCCAGAACTAATTACAGGAAATGTCTGTTGAGTACACCATACTAAATGGAGCCTCTGGGAAAAGTCTGTTACTGACATTCACCATTTATTGCTGGAATTTGATGCAGTTTCAAGACATGTGCCATTTGAAAGGGATTTGTTGCCTTGTTATTGGCTTTTCATTGAAATATCTTCTATTACAGAAGAATATACATATTGTAAGCTGAAATAACCTTCATGTCTATTCCCACAGGAAGGGAAATGCAAATTTCCCTCACTAGGTGGAAACAATGTATTCAAGAATACACAGCATTAGTGACCACTGGAGTATCAGACAGTACATGAATTGGTGGTTGCTCTGCCTTTTGGCTGGGTCAACATAAGATCCCCTTCAGAAGTAACCTAATCTCATAGCCAAAGGGACCACTTACCATGAACAGTTACTAGAAGATGCCAAGCACCTTGGTTTACAGAAGGTAGATCAAATGTGGTTAATTGGTACTTGGTCGTAAAACCCATGCCTTGCAAATAGTTGACAGTTGCTTTTTGAATGGAAAGGGAAAAAAAAAACATAGATTCACACAACGGATATAACAAAGATTGGTGTTTCTTGACGCATTAAGAATTGGATAACAACAATGTAATGTAGGTTTTTAGTGATTCTTGGGCAGTAGCTAGTAGATTGATAAAATGTCAAGTGTTTTGTTATGATAAACTTTATGGAATTGGAAAGAGAAAATCAAATGTAAGTAAAAAATATCAAATAATCATGTTGATGGCCATTAAAATTTAGAAGGAGATAGAAACCAAGCAGATGCTTTTTTTTCACTGTTTGGAAATTGTCCCATGGGGACATAAGATAAGTGATCCTACAAACATTCGATAAATGCATGTATCTTATAATTTTTGTCAGAAGTTCACAATATAACTAACAATTGCTTTATTTGCTAACAAGATCATTAGTGATTAAACGCATCTACAGATTGCCTAGTAAAAGATCTTGGTCAGACCACAGCTGTCAGGAAATTCATGTAGAAATCCATTTCAGTATAACAAGGCAGTATAAACAGTACATATGGCAATGCCCACAAGAGACTTAAGGTCCATTTTTAACTGAGTTTATTTATTTATTTTTAATGTTTATTTATTTTTGAGAGAGAGAGTGTGAGCAGGGAAGGGAGACACAGAATCTGAAGATTCTGAGAAAGAGGGAGACACAGAATCCAAAGCAGGCTCCAGGCTCTGAGCTGTCAGCACAGAGTCCGACACAGGGCTCGAACTCACAAACTGCGAGATCATGACCTGAGCCAACGTTGGACACTTACCCAACTGAGCCACCCAGGCACCCCTTAACTGAGTTTAATTTATTCCCCAATCCAAGACAATGTGGGTTATGAGCAAAGTTTCCTCTTGTCTGGAAAGCCAGAAGATACTAACGCAACTCAAACTAATGTATTTGCAATGATTTTAGTCCAATTCATGATTGGTAACTGCTATTTGGTGTGTATTTCTGTTGTGATTTAAGAGATTAATTTGATTGATTTAATAAAACATAATATTCATTGGTGATCAGATGAACTGGGAGATTGAATTTAAATCCCCACAGCCTATTCTTCTAACGGAAGCTCTCAGCCAAACAAGCAAGTAAAGTCAGTTAACAATCATTTAATTGTATATTGAATCAACTTTTCATAAAGTTCAAATTTTTATGGTGGAAGGAAGTTTAAAAAAGCAGTCATCTTGGGGCAGAGTTGTGAAACCACTTGTGCTTATGTATCTTGAAATGTATCTTAAATGTATCTTGAAAGCAATATCTGCACCCCGTTGGAAGATAGTAATCAGTATGCATCCTATTACCTATTTTGTTTTGTAAGTAGTGTGCAGGGGCCATGACAAGCTGCCTCAAGATGGGTCACTTTGCTATAAAGATTACTTTGCGTTAAAAGTAATTAAAGCCCAGCAGATACAGACAGGGCTCTCTGCCTACCTATCTACCTAAATTTACATTGGAAAGGAGAGCCTATAATAGAAAGAGAGCTATGATCAGAGAATCTCTTTTACTTAAGGAACATACCTGCATAATAGGGCAATCTTGTTTTTCCAAACATCTCCTTTCACTTTCTTGCTAATAAGCTTTCTCCCCTTTGTGTCCTCAGGCATCTACTCCTCTCCTTAGGTCATATAAACTTGCTGTTGCCTCATTGTCTTTGAAATCTTCTGTCTATGTGGATTCCCCATGGTACACTTATTAAATTTGATTTTCTCATATTAATCTGTCGCATGGAAATTTGATTCTAAGTCCAGCTATAAGGACCGTAAATCAGAGGAAGGTCTTCCTCCCCAACAAGTGTAAAGGATGCAGAAAAAACGGTAATAAACACTTTAGAAACAGAATCAGCAAGATGGACTCTGAAGGACAGACTTAATTTACAAGTTGACTGGACAGTGTTTCTGCTCATCAAGGACTGCTACTGAGTCTTGGTCAAGATAAGGACCAATTGGTTTACTAAGGGTACATTATGAGGTATATAAAATTCAAAACTCCCCTGGCAGTACCCAGGGCAAAGTTTGCTTACTTATAGAGTATAGATTATATTTAGTATAACTGATGAGTATGAACTATATTGTGAAATAAGACAGGCAAATAAAAGAGAAATAATTGATTAATAGGTACATAAAAATGCATAGTTGTGATTATTTCAGCTTTCTATATTGTCAAAAGTCCACAATGATACTTTGTATATTTTCCAATAATGATTTCACATCCAACCTGTCCACCTCATTTCACCAGTATAATGACATTCTTCACTGGTTTAGTGTTCACTAGGACATGAGTAAATGTTTATGGTATATTTTCATTAATTTGTCTTGAAAATAATGTGTGAACCAGCTCCCTTGATCACAAACCTCTTTTGTTTTACTATGTCTTTACTTAACGGCTTCTGCTCAATTTGTTAATTTGTATTATTCACATACATCAATTATTGGTATGTAGGGCCATAATTCTCTTGTGTGGGGATATATTCTTTTATTTAATCAATTTGATCTCTTTTCCCTTTACACTGCATTCCTTACAATTATTTTCTTATAGATTTCCTATCTGACTTGTATTTTATGCATGCTCAAATCTTTATAGGTAGGAAGGCTTTGATTTATTTACATTTCTCATTCAGTTCTTGTTTCAGGGTGACTTCTATTCTTTTACATCATTCCAGGTTATGTTATTATATGATTTTAGATATTTAGTAATATTCCTTTAATCAATATTTTACCAAATATTAAAATTTCTATTTTTCACATTTCCTATAAAAATTATTTTCTAAAAATACAGGTATATCTTAGACCGAGTAACTTGTAGAGTGAGTTCATGATAGGCATCATAATATGAAAAAAGCAGACTATAATAATTAAATATTTTATTTACATCATATAGAATGTATGTTTTCTCTTTGATGTATTGTTCTTTGGTTTATAGAGTTGATCTAAACTTTATTTTTGAAGGATCTCTAATTGATAACAGATATAAGCCTGATATTAATCTAAATAGATCAAAGAAATAAAAATCCATCATTGGGGGATGGATTTGGGAAATTCAACATAGGCCATTTACTACCAACGGTTAAAGAGATGAATTTGGAAAAATATTCAGTCTTCTTTCCCTCCCTTCTTCCCTTCTTCCTTCTCTACTTCCATCCCTTCCTACTGTAAGGCTTAAATTGTAGTGTAGGGCTAACCTGTAGCCTTGAGAAATAACAGCTTTGTTTTGACACTGTAAGTTAAGAGATAACAGTCTTGTCCTATCAATCAAGGGAACAAAAGTTCAAGGAAAATCAACTGGATTAGTGTTTGATTGGATTGGGGCAAGGGCGTGTCTGAACTGTTTCCACCCCCATCTGGGAACTATTTCTTTGTTCTGTTCCCAGGTGATGATAAGACCATGTGGTCGGCTCTAAAAACTCTGTACCCGGCTGTTCTCTGATCAGTTGGCCTTACCTCTCATTGCAATAAACTTTGTTGTGACTGTCACTGATGCCCATAGCATTGTTTCAGGAGTCGTGTGGATGCAACACTACTTCTTTCCTTTCTTCTTCCTATTTTAAAATTCAAGCTACATAAATTATTCGGGAATATAATCCTTATGTAAATACTGGAAATCTTTTTTTTCCTGTGCATCCTGTGTGCACAAGATCTCTGTATGAAAAAGTGTATATAGGTATATGGCCACCTACCTTGTTCCAAGTAGCCTGCATTTCTGGGACTAACTCCTAAATGTATGCAGTAAAAAGAGATATGGCCCAAAATTATATATCACTGAAAAAAATATTGAGGTGTAACTTCATATATCACTGAAAAAAATATAGGAGGTAGAAGTACAGTATGTGCGTATGTCCTAGTGGTTATCATTACCTACTGGTGCATATCTCACTTGGGCATAGGTTTTTTTCCTCAGAGATTCAATGAAAATTTTGGCTCTCATTTTTGTTTTGTTTTAAAAATAGATTTCAGGGGCGCCTGGGTGGCTCAGTCGGTTAAGCGTTTGACTTCAGCTCAGGTCATGATCTCACGGTCCGTGAGTTCGAGCCCCGCGTCAGGTTCTGTGCTGACAGCTCAGAGCCTGGAGACTGCTTCCAATTCTGTGTCTCCCTCTCTCTTTGACCCTCCCCCATTCATGTGCTCTCTGTCTCAAAAATAAATAAACATTAAAAAATAAAAAAATAAATAAAAAATAAAAATAGATTTCAATAAAAAAAAAAAAAAAAAAACCCAAACCTAAAACAGCACTACTTATTCAATTCATAGTTTTAAGAATGGATGATGGACTGGGATGAACTGGGCAATTCTGCATTATCTTGGCCAGGAGAAGCTGAACTTGGCTGAGCTCACTCCTGGGTCATCATGGGGTGAAGGATTGGGTTGTCTATGATGGTTCTGCTAAGATAGTTCATCTCTACTTATTGTGGTACCTCATCCTTTCAGAAGGTTATCTTTTTTGTTATTGTTTAGATGGTAGACTAGCCAGATTCTAAGAGGAGAGCAAAGGCACAGAAGGCCTCTTGTAGCCCAAGCTTGTCTAAGTAAAATGTTGCTTCTACTGTGCTTTACTAGCCAAATAAACTCACAATGCCATCCCAGATTTCAGATATGAGGAATTAAACTTATCCTGTTAAGGTGAAAATTACATGAGAATGGTTGCATGTAAAAGAGGAATTTAGGGTTATTTTAAAAATAGGTCATATCATATCTTATTCTGTTTTTCGTAACCAATTATTTTCTCAGGCATGTCAAGTATACCAGACTGAATTTAAAAAGAATTAGTATTTAAATCAATGTTTAAATTTTGAAAAAAAAAATCGTTTCTTATGAAATTGAGTCTTTATACCAAAAAGTTATGTTAAAATTATTCATGTGTTCCTGATAACAACGTATCCTAATTATAAGGAAAGTAAATCAGTAATATTTTAATCTAAATCTGTTATAGTGGTCGACATAATTATGCAATTGTTTTTAATTTAATGTTTGTAGATGGTTTCTGAGTCTCAGTAAAACTCTTGAGAGAGATAAAAATTTTCATGTGTGCGTATGCATTTTTAGAGTAGATGGTCTATGGCCAAATTCTCTCTTGTTTTTAAAATTTTTTTAATGTTTATTTATTTTTGAGAGAGAGAGAGAGAGAGCACAAACAAGGGAAGGGCAGACACAGAATCTGAAGCAGGCTCCAGGCTCTGAGCTATCAGCACAGAGCCCGATGTGGGGCTTGAACTCATGAACTATGAGATCATGACCTGAAGTGAAGACAGATGCTTAACCAACTGGGCCACCCAGGAGCCCCAATAGTCAATCAAATTTTTAAGCATTTCCTACACAGAGTACACAAGTATTGTAGGAAATATTTTTACTCCTTGAGAAAATATATTTTTATCTCAATATCAGTTGGTTCATAATTTATATGTAGTTTTTAGCTTTTACCACAATTTTGGTTCCCTTACCTTTAATTGATCATTCCTCATTTGTAGTTACTAATACCTTACTTACTGAATAATAAAAATTATGTATGTCTAAGAAAGGTATTATGATAGTAGCAGACTATATTATGACTAGTAGAATGTCTACTTTAAAAGGCATCATATTCTTGGCTTTCTGTCTGATGACAGATACAGGGTTTCTCCTAAACTAAAAGATTGATCAAGATTTGCATCGCATTAGAGCCTTTAAAATTGTAAAGAATCAAAGTCTGATGACAGATGGCATACCTGCTGAGGAGTTCAAGGGCGCTGATGAGATGATACTGAGGTGACAGCAGAGTCTTTTTGCTCTACATATGTAATAGCTGATATGAAGAGATTTCAGAACTGCTTTTGGCATCATTATCTTTGTGATAAAAAGGTGAATATTCTGACTGCATCTGTGGTTATCTGCCACTTATCTTAGAAACCAGGAAAGGGAAAACAACGGAATGAATTTCATGTGTAATCCCTAAATTTAGATTCTAACCATATTTAAAATAATTTAGCGTAGTTTCAGACTCAATCAAACCCATGTGAAAACTTTAATGAATAAAATCATGTAAATATAGAAAACAAGACATATATTATGAATAGTCTCATAGTGAATCATTTTTAAAGCAATAATGAAGAAGTTACACTCTATGTACTACCTGCCTTTTTAAATATTTTCAAAAAATGTACAGAATATAGGGAATATATGGAAACATATGAAGGACTCTTGGACAAAGTTGAATGCATTAAGTTTATTGCACTTAAATGTGTACTGAAATACACATATCCAGTATAATTTTATTTTTAAAAATACATGTAAGTTCCAGAGATATGTTAAAGCTGTCTCATACTACTGAGTGTGAAAGACCATTGTTAAATATTTGGAAATTCTGTGAGCTATTTGATTTTGTGTTGGTTGTTTACAATTGGCTTTGGTAGGGGTATTTTATTTTTAGCATAAAAAATAACAATGACACAAATCAAGATTTTGTTTTGTTTTGTTTCCTCCAGGGAAGATTATTAAACATTTACCAACTTATTGCTTCTTCTAAATAAATCTTAGTAGTATACCAAATGCCTTTGAAAATTTTCTTTATTATTCCTCTATTTCTTCTAATTTTTGAAGTGTTTTTAATTAAAAACTTTATAATCATATTAAAAAGCATACTTTTAAAGAATATGAAACAAATATAACAAATACACAAATTAAACTATATTTTTAATACCAGGTAAAAATATGTGGAAATATACTATAATAACTTTAAATCTTTTTAAATAATTTTTTTCATAATGCTTCTATAACAGAAATGCTAGAGATCCAAATGACTAGTGACCAGCTTTAAGTAGAAAAGCAAATATTAGAAAAATTGATCATGTGCTTAAAATAAGAAAGGCACTGTTTATCATATTTAAAGTGGAGAAAAATAACATCACATATCTGAAACATATCACTGGTGAGAAGTATCTAATTTCTATAAACATTCATGTGCTCTGTAGTCTATAACAGATAACTTCATTATTGCTAGTCACACTGATGTAAAAAATGCTTTCAGGTATACTTTTACCATTTACTCTGCAAGCTCAAGACAGTGTTATGACACAGAAGTAAAGGGAGTAGATTTTTACAATAAAACTAAGGTTCTTAGTAGTACTTAATAGATAGCAAGGAAAACAAGATTTTTCATCACAACGAATGGATTCTCATATGATATTTTTTAATACATTTTTTAATTTTCTTTTCTAGTATTTTGTCTAAGATATTTGTCCATAGGTTTATGGTGTTACTGACAGTGTGTGCCCTTTCCATGAAAAAAAAATCTTTTATTCATATGTAGAAAAGTTTATGAATATTTGAGATAATCAGGTTATAGGTTGTATGAAGTTTTTGCTTATAAGACATTTTGTCCTTTCTTAATTGGAATTGTTGGATTCTCAATTATATTTCCTTATGGTTATGGAAGTTTTTGTTTGATTTATTTCTGAGACAGGTTTAATGAGTTTCTTGAATTTTTCTATTTTCGTCTAAATTTTAATAGTGGTTGTTTCTTCATCACTATCTTTCAAATTGCATGCATATTTAGAAATATCTTTCCTTGAGGGGCGCCTGGGTGGCTCAGATCATGATCTTGCAGTCTGTGAGTTCAAGCTCCGTGTCAGTCTCTGTGCTGATGGCTCAGAGCCTGGAGCCTGCCTCGGATTCTGTGTCTCCCTCTCTCTGCGCCTTCCCAGCTCATGCTCTATCTCTCTCTGTCTCTCAAAAATGAATAAACGTTAAAAAACATTTTTTTTAAAAGAAATATCTTTCCTTGATACCTCAGGTACCTTAAAAACCTGTACCATGTTGCTAAATGCAATTTAATAGAACATAAGGAATGTCAGTAATACATAAAAGGCAAAATAATAATTATAATTTAGAAAATATTTTAATAAGAATATGTGCTCTAAATATAGGACAGGAATTCAGAGATGAAAACATTTTAATATCTTGTTCAAGGAGAAATAGAGAAACCCTGCACCCTATCCCCCTAAAAGAAATCAGTAGTAATGTTCTGAACACCCGATGAATTTATTTGATAGATATTTGAGGAAGTACAATTTAATTTTCTAATGCGATACATATTTTTTTCCAGTATACTTTCATTTTGCATGTCATCTAAACAATACCATCCCTAGTTCGTTTGCCTTTTGCTTTCATATAATTTATTTTCCGATGCTGTTTCTTTTGATTGAATATTTTTGTCTTCACATCTAGATGATATATGGTCACTCTTTTAATATCATCTCAGTTTACAAATCCTCCAGCCACCTATAGTCCTCTTAGTTCCCATCACACTCTGCTATACAAAACAGATTATTTATTTTACTCTTATATTCTCCTTACATGAGTGATTCAGATTAAGTCATCACCAAAATGTAAATTTCAGTAGTAGGGATACAGTTTGTTGTTCTCTATAATGCTGCTTCATGGCCAACACACTTAAGGACCCTGAAAATTATAGTTAACAAATACATATTTTTATAACTAGATAAAATTTAACCCTTCAGTACTTTCTCTGTATTTATTTTATTATGTTTTTAATTTTTTAATGTTTACTTATTTTTGAAGGAGAGAGAGCTCATGAGCCTGGGAGGGGCAGAAAAAGCCTGAGACACAGAATCAAAGCAGGCTCCAGGCTCTGAGCTGTCAGCACAGAGCCCAAAGCAGGGCTCGAACCCACCAACTGTGAGATCAAGACCTGAGCCAACCAGGTTAACCAGCTGGTTAACCAGCTGAGTCACTCAGGTGCCCCTCTGATCTCTATTTATTTTTAAACTCTTTTACATTCCTTGCCTCTGATCTTAAGGAATTTTTTAATAGAGTTTTGAAAATCCATTTATATTTTTTCAAACTATTTCTGTTTCTCAAAATATTTTTCCATACTATTAGAACATAATAACAATTTTGTTCTGTGCCAGTAACTTACTTACAACTATATTATCAAAGGTACATTAAAAAATAAAGCTAGTCGGGGCGCCTGGGTGGCGCAGTCGGTTAAGCGTCCGACTTCAGCCAGGTCACGATCTCGCGGTCCGTGAGTTCGAGCCCCGCGTCGGGCTCTGGGCTGATGGCTCGGAGCCTGGAGCCTGTTTCCGATTCTGTGTCTCCCTCTCTCTCTGGCCCTCCCCCGTTCATGCTCTGTCTCTCTCTGTCCCAAAAATAAATAAACGTTAAAAAAAAAAAATAAAAAAATAAAGCTAGTCATCAAAGAAAGATACTTTAAAATTTCAAGATATAGTATGTCTTTGACAATAATTATTTAAACAAAAATAAAAAAGATTTATAAGCAATATAAACCTCTGAGATATTGTAAAATTATTCTTATTTTTGTCATTTTTTTTCTTGAATGTGAAATATTTTTACTGCTGCTGGGCTTATCTGACCTTTAATGAACCCACAGTGCCTTAGGCAACCATTCATTCATTGTTCCATAAAGTAAGAGATGTTATAATAGTAAAAGACATTGATTCATACATCTTTATTGTGGAACTCCAAGATGTTTGTCTTTCTCAAAATAAGCCTTTTTCCTCTGCAATAAAATAATATTAGTCCTTGTCAGAAAAGAAAAATGTAGTCTTCAGAATTACTAAAAAAATATAACCCTATGGGAAAAACACAGGCTATGTGCTGATTTATTTTCTGTGTCTGATCTTATGATGTAATATTTTAAAAAGCACTTTCAGTTAATCAATAAATCACTTTAAAATACTCTAATAAATATATGATCCAATTAAAATCAGTGCACAATATGATGTGATCACTGAAACAACATAGAAAGAAAGTCAATGCAATTGAAATATTGGAAGCATTAACACGTTTATTACTTGAGATAAATTATGGTCTCTGGGTGATTATTTTATGCTTTGTACTTTTTTTGACATAGAAATAATTATCAGAAAAACTTGTATCTACTGCTTACGGACAGGATAATATCACTTTTTTTTTTTAATCCATAGAATCTCCACATTTGTTCAGTGTATTCTATTTGTTGGTTGACAGTAATAAATCCTGATATGTATGTCAAATTAACGGTCCTAGGTCATTGCTGTATAACCACACTAGTTATCAATGAATAGATTATTTTGGTTGGGGTTGCTTATGAAGGTTGTCTCTATAATTACCCTTTGCAAGGACTATTGTGAATTAAAAAATTAGATAAGAATGTTTTCAAGTCTCCTACAAAATATTAACAAAATATTTGAATATATAGCTATATTTATAGACAAAATAGTATATCATAGCCTCACAAATACACTAATGGGTATATACAATTCCATCCACCCATAGCTACTGTCTGCAAGTTTGGAGTCATCTGTACTCTCAATGTTACAGCTCCTTCTGTTCTTCTCCCCTGAGTCCATTATAGCCAGTCTTTTGACTCTAAAGCACAAATGAATCATGTCATCAACAACTTCCATCTTTCTAAATGCAAGTGCTATCGCTAGCCATCTTTATTTTTCTTTTCATTTGGAAAAAAAATATTCTTCATTTGACTTTAGAGCAACTCTTGCTCTCCATGCTAACTCCATCCATGGAGTGGCCATTCCATCTCAGTTCTTTGCTGGGTCTTCTTCCTCTTTAAAGTCTTTAAGTACTAGAGGAAGTCAATGCTTAATTCATTTACCTCTTCTCTGTCTACACTAGCTTCCTAAGTAAGATTATTTATATGCTTTAACATGGCTCTGATGTGTGCTCTTGAATCCAAAATTAGACTAAGAATTGCATTCTGGATGTCTAATAGATCTTAAACATAATATGTTTAAATTCATGCTCTCCCTACCAATCTGTTTCTTGCTGATTATTCTCTTTTCAGTATCTGCAAATGAACATGTTACAGAAATTGAACATGTTACATGAATTTAATGATTGGCATTTAATAAAAATATTCTGGGTCTCTCTCTCCCTCTCTTTCTCTCTCTCTCTCTCTCACACACAGACACACCCACCCACACACATACAGTTGAAAATTAAAAAGACAAAAAGAAAAGTGAATTGTTAGGAAAATAGTAATGGTAATTTTATTACAAATAATCATCTTGATGCCATAAAGTCAGGGAATTTATATCAGGAAAATCCTTACTTCAACTTTAAGTCTTTTAATAAAAATGATGATATGATGATAACTGGAAGTAAACAAAAATAACAGGTGTTGAATACCTAATATATGCCAGATACTCTTTTAAGCATACAACATGGATAAGTTTATATAATTCTGAAAGCAGCGAAATGAGGAAGGCAGACACAATGATACAGGAGAGTTAGACTCTCCTATAATACACAGAGTATCTACAATTGCTCTACAAAATATAACATATAGTAAATCAAATATTTTGCCTCTGTGACATTATATTTGGGCCAAAGGAGAAGTGCAGAGTTCTTTCAGCGGAAGACCATCCCTTACCACAGTTTTAGTTAAGTTTTGGTCTGAGAAACTTATAGAAGCAGCAAATAGAATGGTGGGTGTCTGAGAATGAGTGGGGAATGGAGGAGATGAGGAATTTCAATGGATATAAAGTTACAGTTATACAAAATAAATAAATCCTAAAGATTTGCTGTAAAACATAGTGCCTATAGTTAGTAACACAGTACTGTGCAGTTAAAAATCCAAGAGAGTTTGTGAGGAGATAAGTTAATGAACTTGATTGGGGTAATCATTTCACTATGTACATGAATATCAAATCATCAAGTTGTATACCTTAAATATGAATCATTTTTACTTTTAAAACTTTTTAAAATGTTTATATTTGAGAGAGAGAAACAGAGAGCAAGCAGGGAAGGGGAAGAGAGAGGGAGACACAGAATTCAAAGCAGGTTTCAGGCTCTGAGCTGTCAGCACAGAGCCCAACGTGGGACTTGAACTCACAGACCGTGAGATCATGACCTGAGCCGAAGTCAGATGCTAAACCAACTGAGCCACCCAGAAGCCCTATGAATGATTTTTATTTTCAAAATGTATATCTTAAAAAAATCTAAAGGGGCAGATCTCATGGTAAGTGTTCTTACCAGAAAACAAAACCAAAACAAAGTAAAATCCCCAAAAGGGCACAAGAAAACTTTTGGAGGTGATGTATATGTTTATTACCTTGAATGCAGTGATGGCATCATGTGTTTATACATCTGTCTAAACTCACCAAACTGCATCCTTTAAATATTTGAAATTTGAGATAGCAATTATAGTCTCAAAAAAGACTTAAAAAAATACCAGATAACATGATATGTTCTTTTAGAAGAAAATAACAACAGATTTTCAAGGATACTCTTCACTTACCATTATTGTTCCTAGTAAACTAATCATATTAATCATTCAATTAACTTCCCATATAAAAAATTGAAGAAATCTAATTAATACAAGGTCTGAAAATCATGAAAATATTATAGTCTTTTGAAATCTTAGTAGTGAAGAGGTCACAATAAGTTATCAATCAGTCCAAAAGCACATATACAGCACATCTGTGGATTTGTATTTTACACAATGGCTTCTTCAAAAACTATGCCCAGGCCCTGCTATTACTCAGTTATCAAAATGGCAGCAGTTAGATAACATGTCCTTAGAAATAAAGATTAGTATTTCATGTCTATAGTACACTTAACTACTCTATCCATATTAATATATTAAACAGTTAGTACATGTTCAATTCTTTACGTAGATAGTCCTATATTATGTTTAAAATACACGAGTCCTGTAAGAACTCTGAGCCACTGATTCTGAGAGTGCATAAAATGGTATTTCTTACACAGCAATTTTCATGAGACTCTACAATAGACCCGCTATTATTCACTTAGGAATGTAGTCTTTTTACTCAGGAAAAAAGACTACATATAATCCATAATCAATGGGAATGGGCAGGTCACAGACATTAGGGAGAATACCAGAAAGAAAAATGGATCAAATCAGGGAAAGCTCCAGAGAAAAGCAAACAAATATATCAAGTCCCAACAAGTTAGTAAGAACATATCCTGCACTTTTTAGAATATGTATGTGGTTACTATCCCTGTAGAAAGGAATAGGTAATCATTATAAAGAACCTGCTCAAGGAAAATTGCCCATAGTCAGTCATTAAGAGATAGAAAAGCTCTGAAACAGGGGTTCCTGGGTGGCTCAGTCAGTTAGGTGTCTGACTCCTGATTGTGGCTCAGGTCATGACCTCATGATTTGTGAGTTCAAGCCCCACATCAGGCTTTGCACTGACAGTGTGAGGTCTGCTTAGGATTCTCTCTCTCTCTGTGTCTCTCTGCCCCTTCCCTGCTCATTCTCTCTCTCTCTCTCTCTCTCTCTCTCTCTCTCTCTCTCTCTCTCTGTCTCTCAAAATAAAAACAAAACAAAACAGAAAAGCTCTGACACAAATACAGGACAATATCTATGAAGACTTTGTAAAACTGGTGTGATATTTAGAAAAAAAGGTGGCCAAGCTTAGGGAAAGAGGAGCTAGGACAGACATATTTTCACTGCTGTTTAACTGAAAATGAATTATGCAAGTTAAATATAAACAAAGACTTGGAAATAGAAAACTAAATCCCAATCAATACAATTTCCAGAAATGTAAATGTAGATACTGACATGGTAAATTGTAAATTTTCTACTTGAGTAGCCATTTGGGAAAAAAAAAAAAAACAAAAAAAAAATCGGTTGTGATATTTTTATTAGGATCTAAATCAATCTCTGATATTGATATTTTATAGATAGATAAAAATAGATATGAATTGAGTTGATTGTTGATTCCCTTTGTATTTTCCAATATTAATATTTCACATAACTATGATACAACTATCAAAACTATGAAACAACCAATATTATATTGATTTAACCAGTGCTTAAACTAATACTTTGTTTCTGGATCCTATATTAGGTCATGCATTGCATTTATTAATAAAGATTTTGGGGGCACCAGGGTGGCTCAGTTGGTTAAGTGTCTGACTCTTGATTTCAGCTCAGGTCATGATCTCACAGTTCATAAGTTCAGGCCTCCCATTAGGCAGCCGGCTTGGGATTCTCTGTCTCCCTCTCTCTCTGCTCCTCCCCTACTTTCTCTCTCTCTCCCTCTCAAAAATAAAAAATATTTAAAACAAAAAAGATTTTTGTCCTCCAATGAGTGGTAGTTCTTTAATCTTTCTTATTTTTCATGACCTTGATACTTTTGAAGTGTATTCATCAGGTGCCTTGGCAAATGTTCCTCAATTTCAGTTTAGTCTTATGTTTACTATGATAGAGGCCATGGAATTCTTTGGAGATAAATACTTCATAGTCAATGTGCCTTTCTTAGCACATTATATGAGGGGACACATGATACTGATATGTTTCATCACACTAGTACTGACCTTGATATCATGTTTAGGATTGGTGTCTATCAGGTTTCCCTCTCTGCTATTCAACAAATATTTTGAAGGAGAAACGTTAAAGTTTTGACAATATATCATTTATAAAAATAATTTTAAAATTCATGTTTACCTTACCTGTGGAAATTATTTCTGTGCTGTTCTAATGGCTATTTGTATTTCCTTTATTCCTTCTACTTTTAATAATGGAAATTTTTCTGTAAGTAAACTTTGTCTTTTCTTCTCTATTTATTTATTAAAACATTATTTAAAGGGGCGCCTGGGTGGCACAGTCGGTTAAGCGTCCGACTTCAGCCAGGTAACGATCTCGCGGTCCGTGAGTTCGAGCCCCGCGTCAGGCTCTGGGCTGATGGCTCAGAGCCTGGAACCTGTTTCCGATTCTGTGTCTCCCTCTCTCTCTGCCCCTCCCCCGTTCATGCTCTGTCTCTCTCTGTCCCAAAATAAAAAAAATAAATAAATAAATAAAACATTTTTTTACAATAATATGAACTTCTTTATATATATATATATTTTATATGTATAAATATATATATATTTTTTATATGTATAAATATATATATATATATATTTTTTTTTTTTTTCCTTTGGTTATAATCCAAACTGCCATTACTATCATTATTTATTTGTTATTCACATCTTTTCAGTTTGGGACATTGAGAATGCTTTAATACTGAAAAAAAATATATATGCAAAATACTGAAATATATATATATTATATTTTCTACATATTCATACTAATATCTGTAACTACAAACTAGAACCCCCAGCATTCATTACTATTCTACTCACATTAGTATGTGTGTAGTGGTATCTGATTTTGTTTCCAATTTGCATTTCCCTAATGACTATTGATGCTGCCCATTTTTATAAACTTACGTACTATCCATATATATTTTTTGAATAAAGGGTCTGTATTTGTCCATTTAAAAAAATTTTTAATTACTTTATCATTGTTCATCTGCAAGAAGCATTTATATATTCTGGACACAAGTTCTTTATCAGATATGGTTTGGTAATTTGTTTCTTCTAATGTGTAGCTTGTCTTTGTATCTATTAAAAAACTTACAGAGCAAAATTTGTCATTATTGATACAGTTTTATATATTAATTACTTTCTTTTATGGCTCATGTTTTGGTGTTCTATCTAAAAACTCTTTGCCAAACCCAGAGCGAAATGAAATTCTGCTTATATATCCTTCTGAATATCTTATATCTATACTATTTACATTTATTTCTAAAATCCATTTCAATTAATTTTTATAAAACATGTAACCTATGATATGAAGTTTATTTTTCTATATGGACATTGAATTTTTCCAGAAGAATGAAAATTATAAAAATACTGCCGCTTTTCAATTAATTTCAAATTAATTTTCAATTAATTTGCCTCTGAACATTAGTCAAAAATCAGTTGTTTATATTTGTGTTATTACTGTTTTGAAGTTCTATAATCTGTTTTATGGGTACTTTTGCCAATACCATGATGCCTTGATTACTGTGCCTTTATAGTGAGTCTTAAAATTGGGTAGTGGGAGTTCACCCATTTTGTTTTTCAATTTAAAATAGTTTCTTCCCTTTTTATATTCATTTTAGGATCAGATTGTCAATATCTACAAAAAAGCTTTCAGGGATTTTGTTTGGGATTGCAATGAATTCATGGATCAAAGTGGGGAACGTTATCATCTTACCGATACTGATTTTTTAAATTATTGCATGAAGGCTATTTTTCCCTTTATTTACATCTTTGATTTCTGTCACTCAGATTTTTTATTATTCAGCATGCAGATCTTGCCAATAAGCTTGATTTATTATGGTGTGTGTGTGTGTGTGTGTGTGTGTGTGTGTGTGTGTATAATTGATTTTTTGTTGTTGTTTTAGTTTGTTAGTATTTTCAATGAAGTTTGAATTCCCTAGGCACTTTTGGAGTGAGGTTTCCATCCAATAAGGATACCAACCAGACTGGTCTCAGGTTACTGTTAGGGGAAAGACATGCCATGACAAAAATTAGTCAAATGGATCTGGAAATTTCAAAATTGGGGTATAGAAGCTGCTGCTACTTTTGTTCCAATCTCACACAAGAGGCAGCTTAGAAAAGATAATCCTTTTCTGGGAATGGTTGCATTCAATCATCTAACTGCCTTACTGTATAGATTAGATTGTAAGGAAGATAAGATGAGAAAATGTATATATTTATTTTCTAAGCGGCTGTTTCAACACTCAACCATACCAGGTTTCTGTGGAGGGAAGGTAGGGGTCCATTAAATATCTTGACTATCATCCCATTGTTAAGTGGCTTTTGTGATAATGGAAACACTGTTATTACAGCAAGTATTCCAAAAACCGTAAATATGGCATGGAATGATTTCAAGAGCAACAATGGTGTGGTCAGAGCCAGATGAGGGTAACCTGAAAAAATGTCAACAATAGCAAGTCACAACAGATAGCTTAAGTCTATACAGTCAGTCTGTCAGTAGAAGATGGGGACGATACCTTATCTAATGTGGTCTCTCCTACTACAAGTTAAACAGGTCAGCATTTGGTAGATGAACGAATGTTTTTTTCTTTGTTTTTAGTTTATTTATTTTGACAGAGAAAGAGAGAGAGAGAGCTAGCTCAAGTCAGGGAGGGGCAGAGAGAGAGGGAGAAGGAGAGAATCCCCAGCAAGCTCTGCACTGTCAGCACAGAGCCCGATATGGGTCTTGAACCTGCCAACCATGAGATCATGAACTGAGCCTAAGTCAGATGCTTAACCAACTGAGCCACTCAGGCGCCCCTGGCAGGTGAACAAGTTTAACACTCAGTGACAACCTCCACATCACAAACAAATAGTGCTTTACTTTCTACTTAGTCTTTGATGGTGAATGTTCCATGATGATGGATCCAGACAGTGACGATCTAGTTGGTGCAGGCTAAATCAGCAGGTTTGATTTCATTATCATCTGGGAATGGGCCTTTGGGTTGGATATCTGAAACAGTGACCTCGCAATTTGATCCCCGGGAGGATACCTAAGAGGGGTATCTTTAATCTCACAGTCCTGTAGTTTTCCAAGTGTCAGAACAAATAACTCAGTTGTTGGCAGCAGCTTAAAAGTCTATACAAGTGTAAAAGTTTCATCAAGAAAGTATTGACTAGAGCTTTATCAGCCTTGAGTCTGTCTACCAAAATGACCACTTACATTCTGTGTTATGCAGAGCTAATGGTGACATTGAATAGCTGTAGCCCAATGGATACTATCATATTTATGTTTATCTGGAACATTAGTGAATCAGACCCAGGCATTTCCAGGAATTTCTATAGGTTGAAAACCATATTAAGCCAGTAGCTTTGCATTTGGAGCTATGAGAGATAAAGTTTCCTTTAAAGACTTACTTGCCACTTTTTCATTTAAAATAAAAGAACAGAGCCATGTTGCTCTGTTCTTGGATCTACCATTTCCATTCCCATGCTGTTTTTAAGCCTCTCCTACCTTGTTCGTTATAGAGTTTACCAATCCTACAATGAAAATATTAAGCCTAAAATTCTTAATGCCTCAATGGACCACCTGTTTAGTTTTGAAAAGAGCCTGAGAATAACTAATAGATGCTTTTGCAAAGGGGTTGAACTGACGGCCAAGTTAGGGAGACCAGGAATCGAAAATCCCCAAAAGTACTAGAAATAGTCTGCATCTCTTTCCTGGGAGCTCAAATTAGAAAAAAAAAAAGTTGCAAAAATGTGTACTCTCTCTAATACCCAATGTATTGAATAATATTGTTTGCCTCCTTTATCTTTGGGAGTAAGGACTAAAGAAATGGTAGTTTTTTTCTTAATTGCTCTTAAGAATTGAGAACTCAGAATTGTTGGAATGAGGATTCTGATTTGTCAAAGAACAGACCAACTAAATAGTGAAAACTCTGGGCCATGGGCATAGGTATTCATACTAAAACATGACCCCACACTGGTAGAAAATGCCAGGAAAGTTTGTGTCCCACTAGGACTTCTCTACCTGCAGATCTTCCTCCCCTGGGATTTTTACCCCTGGTACTTTGGGGATAGAGATGGAAAAGCACATAGCACACCATAATCTTACTATGTATTCAGATGTAGAAGCAGTAAAATCAGTTGCATTCAACTGGTTCATAGGGCTCTCCACCTATAAACGATGGTCTCTTACCTTCCCTATTGTGAACCTTGCACAAAACCCATCAGTCAAATCTGGATGCCCACAGATAAAGACTGGATGATGACTTTTATGGCAATGTCTAAGAGAGCCATAAAACTTTTGATGCCTCCCTGACCTTTGCACCACCCAGTGTCACCAACTTACTCAGACAAGTGCCATGATCTTCAGTCCTCATTAGGACAGAATGACCTCATCCCCACCCCTATGTTTTTCTGTAAAGCAACTGTGGTTGAGGTAGATAGCTAGGGAGAAATCATAGGGCATAGAGAGATTCAGAAATTCTGCAACAGAGTAGAGCAAGGCACATATACTTTCTTCTTCTAGCAATGTGGCAGCTGTTCACAGTTCCCCCAAATAGTTTTTTCTTTAATTTGATGCAGTCAGTGTGATATATAAGCTTTGGGCACCCCCTCACTCAGCAGCTGTGGACATACTGCTTTTTGGGTGGGCTTGCTGCCTCACTGACATATCACCTTGCTGCCCCATGGTAACATTTTTTTTTCTTCCCACCCCCAAGGGAGAATAAACAAAAATCAAAGCAATATTCAGGCAGCTTCTTTGCTTTGCTTTGCTTTGCCTTACTTTCTTCTGTTCTGCTCTGTTCTTTCCCTTTCTTTTCTTGTGGTAAGAACACTTAACATGAAACCTATTATATTAACAAATTTTAAGTGTATAAGACATTATTGACTATATAGGTACAATGCTGAACAGCAAATCTCTAGAACTTATTCATGTTGCTTAGCTGAAACTTTTTCTTGGTGACTGCTAATACCCCATTGCCTCCTCCCTTCAGTCCTTGGCAATTACCATTCCACTTCTGGATTCTATGAATTTGATTACTTTGGATACCTCATGTAAGTGGAATCATGTAGTATTTTTTTGTGACTGTCTTATTTCACCTAGTGATATGTCCTCAAGTTTCATCCATGCTGTCACATAATGGAGAATTTTCTTTCTTTTTTTTTAAAGGCTGACTAGTTTCCGTTGTAGGTATAGGACACATTTCTTTATTAGGAAATAATGTCTGTGGATAGACATTTAGGTTGTTTCCACATCTTGGCTATTCTGAATAGTGCTGCAGGGATCATAGGAGTGCTAATATCTCTGAGATTCTAATTTCATTTCTTTTGGATGAACCACATAACGCTGTTGGTGAAAATACAAGATGCCTCAGCTGCTATGGAAATTCCTCAAAACACTAAAAACAGAACTGCCATGTGATCCAGCAATCCAACTTCTGAATATTCATCCAAAATAATTGGGCAGCTTGTTTCAATTGTCTCTATTTTCATTCAGCCCCTAAGCCTTCATTAACAGATAGGATGTAAACTCTTCAGTGGAAACCCTTTTTCCACTCACCACAGGAGTTAGCCATTTGATATAAAATCTCAGGTGATCTCCTTATTTGCCCCAGCCTTGCCTATGGAGAGCCACTGAACTTTGTTTTTCAGAAGCCATGTCTCTGTCAGTGGTCCATCCTCATCACCAAAAACTGTGCGGAACTGTGATGGATTCTAAATTTTACCCCACTTTCAAACTAACATTAGGCCATCCCAGCTTCATGGACACTAGAAGTCTGCTTAAGACTCACGTCAGAATCAAAGGACTTTATCCCTCATGGCACAGCAAGCAGTATGAGCTTCATGTTCATAGTATTTCCTCTTGCTATTGAATTCCTATGGGATTGATGCAGAAGTAGGCCTACGTGGATGCTACATAATAGCTGAGGATAAACTTCAGAAACTCCTATATTTTATAAGCAATTGCAAGCTAACTTGACCATTCTTTACCCCAAAAGGGTGACATTGTCTTTATTACACTAGACAACATTCAAATCAGATCTCTGCTTTAGCATCATTAGGAAGTTATCTCTAACCTCCAAGGCTATTTGCTATGCAGACTTGCTTGACAAGATAAGACTGTCAGTTCCTCTGCTTGCAAGATTTGAAGAAATATGAGAGACCAAAGGAGTATTGTCCTAAAACAAGAGATATCTCACACAAAGACACACTCTTTCCAAAGCAATCCATTAAGGGATCCCAGCAAACAAACAAAGAACCAGCTATTTTGGCCCACCACATGATATCTCTGACATGCCACTTATGTTTTAGAACTCCTTGTGGGATTAGCCAAGGCTTTATTCAGCCTGCATCATGGTTCAATTTCTCCATTTGCCAAACCATACTTTCTCCCTTATTCTTTTCAGATGGTGATCCCTAATATCTAATAAACAAATATGTCGTAATCCATGCTCAATATCTCCTAGAAATCTCATCCTGTGATATACAAATATTTCTGTTATTAGTGTCCTTCATTGTTGCTATAGGCCTTTGAGTCTACATGCTCTACTTTGTTCAGTCTGTTACAACTCTATCATCCACTTTATATTTTTCAGAATTCAACTGTATTACTTATTTTTCATTGTTTGCTCTTTAGGTAAATTGCTCTTGGCTTGCAATATATTTTTTTAGTACTTATTGGCTTTGGTTCTGTTGTTATTCTTTAGAAAAAAAGGCAATGGTATATGTAACTAACTGCCTGACATATTTAACTGGTTATTTCTGGCCTAATTTTAGTTTCAATGCATTTTTTGTTTTCAAAGTCTTCTTAATTTTCTGTAGTATTTCACACCACACAGACTTTCTTAAAATAGGTCAGATGTAAAATGAGTATATATTGTTGCCAACAATAAATATCTTCCAAGGATATTTTCTTCTTATACTCTGTGGGGTCTCCTCCTTGTATATTATAAAATAATCAAATTCATTTTTTATTTGGGTTTCTTTTAATATTTTATTTTATCTTATATTATTTATTTTGTTCTGTGTTCCCTGTCTGTGTTAACAGATTCCTTGGGTCATCTTGATCATTAGGTAGAGCAAGTCTGCATTCAGGAGATTCTGGCCTTTCTGAACCTTCCTACTGCTACTGTGGCCTGAGGCTTTGTGCTTTAAGAGTTGCCCGAGATGCAACTGTAGCAAACACTAACCTGAGACTATGCATCTGTGAAAATGCAACAAACTGAGCTTTAGAAATGAGGTTTTCATTCACATTCTCTCAATTTTTATGTTAAAAACTATTTCTAAAATAACACTTAAGTAATCAAGCTGAAATGCATCACTTTCAATAAGAACTATAATGTATTTACAGTTTTTAAAGAATTTACATATCCTTAATTCCAAACTGGAATAGATAGGTATTCTATATAAATATTTTATATCTATCTATCTATCTATCTATCTAACTATATGTCATTAAAAATATATGAATAATATACTGTAATATAATTACACAAAATATATTTACAAATATATGTTATGATGACATATAAAATTGACATGACACGAATAAAATGAAAACTATGAAAATTTATATAATTAAAATCCTTGCACAAATATTTTATTGATTCATTTGGTAGTTTCCTTGTGGTAATCCTTATGTGTTAATCTTTTTTTTTTTTTTAAGTATGTCCCAAGAATTCACTTCCTTTTAATGTTTAAACTATGTTAAATTTTCTACTGTGACTTTATTACTGCCAATGAAAACAAAATGGTAAATTAGCATGAGGAGCATCACTTTTTTATTGAAATAATTTACAATTAAAATTATATTTAGTTCTTGCTGGATAGAGTATTCCTGGATGCAGATGTTTCCCCTTCAGCACTTTGAATATATCATAGCACTCCCTTCTGGCCTGCAAAGTTTCTGCTGAAAAATCAGCTGATAGTCTTCTGGAGATTCCTATGTATGTAACTATCTTCTTTTCCTCATAACCTTTAAAATTTAGTCTTTCTTTATCGCTATTTTTTTTTTTTTTTTTGGCATTTTAATTACTATGTGTCATGGTGTGGACCTCCTTGGGTTGAATTTGTTGGGGGACGCCTGTGCTTCCTGAATCTGCATCTCTGTTTCCCTCCCCCAATTTGGGAAGTTTTCAGCTATTATTTCTTCAAATACATTCTCTGCCCCCCCCCCACCTTTATTTCTCTTCTCCTTCTGGGATCCCTATAATGTGAATGTTATTATGCTTGATAGAGTCACTGAGTTCTCTAAGTCTATTCTCATTTTGTAGTATTTGTCAATCACCTGTTCAGCTAACTACTTTTTGCAATGGATAAAAAGTATGCTATCACATTTCATCTCTCTATTCAGAGAGATCCATGCTATTTTTAGATAACAGTTAGAAAGCAAATAATCAGAAAGTTACCAATCAAAGAAAACCATGAAGAGCAAAGACACTATAACTTATCTGACTTGTATTAATTTTCTTCTAATATTTAACATAAAAATATACTGTCATAAATTATATATTAACTCAGAAACTTTATTATCTACAGTAGTAATTAATAATACATTAATTATATTCATTTCAAATACACACTGAATCTGTAATCTTTCCAAAATAAAATATCACAAAAATTTTCACACCACTTAACTTACATGTAAAATCATAGTAAATGCTTCAAAAGTCCATTTTACCTGTATCTTATAACTGAAGTCCTAAGTAAGTTACTCTGCCAGAGTATAGTGAAATTACCATGTTCTTCTTAGAACAATGATGGATTTTAAAAGTCAAGTAGTAAATTACAGTCTCAGAAAATTCCAAAGAGAGAATCTTGAAAAAATATTCAATAACATTTAGGTTCAATAAAGAACAATGTGAGAGTCTAAAAAAAAGAATAAATGTCAAAATGATGGGTAAGCCCCCTAGACACCTACACAATTTCTATTTTTAACCATTTTAAAAGAGATAAAAGGCCACTAAGATTAGATTTCTTTTTCAGGAAGCTTTTTTCCCCCTGTATTAGCAGGATATTCCAGACTTTTTAAAAATACATTTCAGGATTTTGTTCTTTGTAATTCAAATTGGGATGTTCTCATAGAGAATAATTTTTCATTAATTAATTAGTGATCAAGAAGATTTTTTTTTCCAGAAGGTATTTTATTATTGTATTTGTGTATGTCATTTGATTTTTATTTGGTCTTTATTATCTGCTTCTTAGGCCTTTTGTTGTGGTATATTTTAATATCCATTGCTATTAACATAATTGAAGGAGGATTTAAATAGAAACCAATAATAAACCATACCTTTTGGTAAATAACCTAGATTCTCATTTCAATTTCCTTTGTTCCTCTCATACAATACCATTTATTTAGTAAGAGAAAATTCTGCCAATATTAGAATTTCTCATCTAACATCCAAAACCTTGCAGCAACTCAGAGAAATAAAGGAGATAAAACCCTTAGAATTAAAAAAAAAAATCACTAATAGTAGCAGTCAATTCAACTGTCTCATTCCAGAGGGGTAGGAAACGTAAACCTGGAGATGAAGATATATAGCAACTTTTAGCCCTTGTGAACAGAAGCTTTATTCAGGTTGGTCTCACACTGGAGGAATTTTTGCTCCCTTACATTTTCCTTAGTTCTGCTTCAAGAAAGAAAGACAGAAAGAAAGAAAGAGAGAAAGAAAGAGAGAGAGAGAGAGAAAGAAAGAAAGAAAGAAAGAAAGAAAGAAAGAAAGAAAGAAAGAAGTAAATCTTATTCACAGATCATGGATACACTTTTATTTATCTCTTTTACAGTGTGCATTAAAGAAATTTATACAACTTTATAATGCTCCCAAGCCACAATTTCTACACCCTTGTCTCTGGGCAAGGTCTTTCTTAATTGCTGGTATTTTCCACCTTCCCTTCTTTTCTGACCCCACTGCATTGCTTTTCTGGTCTCTTTCTTTGTGCTACCATTTTCCTTCCATGTACTTTCTTACTGTTAAAAAAAAAAAAAAAAAGCAGTGGAAGTTGCCTGAGAGAAAAAAAGAAAAATAGCAAAGGTACAGTTTAACCTTAAGAAACATTATTTATATTGCTTCAGTAAATACACAAAGATAATAGGTATTATTTTATCGTTGTATAAGATTCTGCTTATTGGCCTGGGATTTCAAATCCCTGAAGGTAGGAATTATTTCATATATTAATCTCTGCATAATTTTTTCAGACACTATAGGTGGTACACACATAAACAGACTAATATAATAATGAAACTAGTGAATATGGTAGCAGTTATTTTATCACCATTGTTATTATTAGAATTAAATTGATTGCATTTCCTATTCTGATATTAACATAATCATATTGAGACTGATGCAGTGAAAGCCAGGAAAATTAAACTTTCTCTGGCATTCTTGGGCAAGTCAATAAAGCTGAGAGGAAAAAAGACAGCTTATGAGTAGAAGTGGTATATTACTTGAAATATGAACTTGAAGTCTTACAGTCAGCTAGATAAACAAAGAAAGAAAGGAGAATTTTTAATTTCATTTTTTTTATTACTGGTCTGAGGCAAAAGATGGGTTAGAAATATAGGTGAGTAGAGGATTTTAAAAATAAATACTTCTGCAAATTCTTTTTAAAAATGGAAGTTTCTGTAGGACAAAAAAGCTTCTCAAATATTGCTATTATGATCTTGGAATATCAGTTTAAAAGTACTTCATAGGCTCCACATGCTCATTAATACAAATCATAATTATGAATTGAAAAAATAGAATGTTTTTCCATAAAAAAAGATTGTTTTGATATAAAATAGAGTAAACTCAATAGGTTTTAAGGAAAACACAAGAAGTAGTATTAGGAAATAAATACTCTTGATGTTAAAGATTTTCTAATAATAATTTTAAGTTACCTTACCATCAGAAATGCAAAAGGGGTAAACCCTTGGTTTGTAAGCATAATTTACTCCAGAAACATGCTTGTAATCCAAAGCACTTGTATATCAAAGTGCATTTCCCCATAAGAAATAATGGAAACTCTGATGATCCATTCTATATATTCTAAATATTCATATAAAAATGATTAACAATACTGTAATATAACATAAAATAATAAGAAAATACACAACATAGGGAAAAATAAACAAATTAACCTACACTTACGTTTGAAAACTTTCATGGCTGGTGTGAAGAGGACAAGAGAGAAGAAGGTTATTGAGAAGGACAACTTTCACTATCACTAACGGAATCACTGCTATCCATTGGCTTAATGGAATATTTTTCTTTTTGTGCAACTTTAACAAGAAACCTATCCAATAACATTTGCTTTTGCTTCCTTTGGAGGATTTTGCAGAAATGTGAAATGGCACTGACAATCACCCAGAATCCTGCATGCAGAGAAAGAGAAAGAACCATTGGCTCATGTGATGTGATGTTTGGCGTCACTTACTCCTCATATTGCAAGACATTGCTTGTTTATCAAGTTAAAATTTAATAGAAATATTTGTTCATTTTGCAGAACACTCGCAGAACAAATTACTCACAAGCCAAGGTTTTATTGTACTAAAATATAAAATATTACAGTATATGTTACATCTGGTATGTTTAACTATATTGAAATGCCAAAAAACAAAAAAGAAAAAAAGTATAGGGCTTCTATAAATAGTTTAATTTTAAACATGCTCTCGTTAAGGAATATATGAAAGTTTTGTTTGTAAGCTTTTAAAAATCAATAATACAAACTTCAGTGGTAGAAACATATTACAATACAGATAAAATAAGAAAGATATTACATTAACAAATAATTTAAAAATCCAAATATTCAATTTGGTATTTTAAAAAAAGATTAAGTCAATATGATTGGTTGTGTATATCCACAGTATTATGAACACATTTACATGATTTTGCATTCATTTATCCAATACATAAGAACAATAGTTCACATCTGAAACAAATTTCATGATTCTTTGTGAATATTTTAAATACTAAAACATTTTAACATGTTAGTTTTAAGTATTTATGCCAATAACAAGAAATTCAGGAAGGAAAACTGGCATAGCAAATAATAATTACATTAATATTATAAAAATAACTCCCCATTATATGCTATTTCTATAATAGTTGTAAAATTGTACTCATGTGAATATATTGCATGATATTTTATCATCTAATTATTTTCCATCAAAGTGAACACTAGTTATTCATATTTTGCGTTAAACCATTGTCTTAATTTCTCATAATTTATATTTTTACCCAATGGATCACTAAATATATAAATATGTAACTAAATATATGCAGAAAATGGAAGCAAAGTATTATACATGAATATTCTGTGACTATTCTGATTATAAATAAGATTTAACATTTCCATCTAGTTAAATTCTATATAGAGTAGAAAAGTGAATATAGTATACCTAGCATATACAGAAAAATATGATGCATATTTGAATATTTAAAATAAACTACTGTTTTCAAACACATTAGAAACAACCTAGAAGAAAACATGGGACAATAAATTGGATAACAGGCCATTTAGCATCTGAGGTAAGCAGCATATATTCATAAGCAAGAGAGTCTAAGGGAAGAAACTTTAGTGGGAAAACTCTTTTTTGGTTACTGCCATCTAGAGGGCTCTAGAGGACATTTGTTGGTGGCTTTTGAGATATTCCAAATTTCATTTTCCTGAGTAATTCTCAATGACTACCTCAGCTTTGTGATTTTGGTGTGATAATTTCTTGGTCAATATCATCTTATTCTACACACTTACCTACCAGAGCACAGGATCAGATTTATTTATGGTTACATATCTCATTTCATATCAAGGAGGATAGATAGATAGCAGTCAATTTGGAATCCTTTGAGTTACTGAGAAAATAAAAATTGCATTTTATTTTAAATAAGAGTAAGGATGCTCACAGCGCCAGTGGTTGCTGGCATAATCTAGCAAACTAGAAAGATCATGCTAGCACTAGAGTATAAACCGTGAAAGACATAGAAATTGATCTGAAACTTGAAGAATTAGTTATACTTAAGTAGATAATAATTGCATAAAATAAATTAATAAGCCAAATGACTTTCTCAGAGTAATGGTATAACCAAGAAGTTACATTGATTACTTATAAAACTCACTCTGTTCCTTAATTAGTCAACATATTAAGCGACTAAAAAATAATGGAATGAAGGATAAGATTATAAAAGTAACAGTTATCTGTAAACAAAATATTCTTGACCAGTTATCTTCATGAAAAAAAAAAAAAAAGAATGGAGAGAGCCTATTATCTTGAGGTAAAAGCCACAAGAATTAGAAATAAGCAACAATTTGAAAATGTGTTTGATTAATATACAATAAAATTAATGAGAGAAAAAATGATGAATAAAGAAAAGGAGAAACAAATTGGAAAATAAGCAATTAAAAGTTATATAAATTAAAACGTAATGGATAACAAAAACTCAGTGGTTAGACAGAACACTGCTATAAAATAACGTAGATACACTTAGCACTACTGAACTATATACTTAGAGATGGCAAATTTTGTTATGTATTTATCATAATTAAAAATAAAAAATTTAGGGGTGCCTGGGTGGTTCAGTCGATTAAGCGTCCAACCTTTGATTTCAGTTTAGGTCATGATCTCTCAGTTTTGAGATGGAGTCCCATGTTGGGCTCCATGCTGGGCTTGGAGCCTGCTTAAGAGTCTCTTTCCCTCCCTCTCCCTCTGCTCCTCCACACCTCAAAAAAAGAAAAAAGTAAAAAATATAAAAATTTTAAAAAACAAAACAAAAATCCCACAATAGCTAAACTCGGTGAAGAAAACAACTAATTAAGTTAATGTTAGATCTTTTCATATGAGCCAAAAGAGGTTAAGATACATGTGGAAAAGACTAAAAATATCTAACACACATTTAATAGTAGTTAAAAAAATAATGAATTGATAGCATGAGAGAGAAATAAAGAAATAATGGGTATGGAATATAGATGAATCATTAGATTTTAGAAGCATACCAAGTCCCAGAACTGTATCTAGATTTAGCTAGACCACAAAAATATCTCTAACCAAAATTGCACATAATATTTTTAAAGTTGTGTTCTGAAGTATTCTGAACTCTAAATAAAATTTAAAAAAAATTTTAGTATAGAGAATGGAGACATGCGAAGTGTTCCTGATCCTTTTTCTCTAGGCACTAATCATTTTAGCAGATGAATCACCTGGTTTTTTATATATATAATATTCCAGCACTTTATTTTATATTTAATTTTAAAGTTCCTTAAGAAAGGAGTGCATTGGTGGCTCAGTTGGTTAAGCATCCAAATCTTGGTTTCAGCTCAGGTCATGATCTCATGGTTTTGTGAGTGCCAGCCCCGCATCAGGCTCTGTGCTGACAGTGCAAACCTATTGGGGTTTCTCTCTCTTCTCCCTCCCTCTCTCCCCCTTTCCTGCTCATGCTGTCTCTGTCTCTCTCTAAATAAATAAATAAACTTAAAAAAGTAATGAAAAAAGATTCCTTAAGAAACATGTTACAACTATGTTCAAAAAGAGATATATCAAGAAGTTGTAAGTACTGATTGATAATGAACCGGCAAACTGCAGGTCGGTAACCACCATGAAATCAGCACAGATTATATGTTTGCTAAATAATAAAATTTAGCACTAAGTACTCACTGGCCTTTTTGAAACATCTGCTGAAACTCTCAGGACCATAAAGTCTCATCCACACTACCCAATTTTTTTTTTTTTTTTTTTTTTTTTAGCTACCAGGTTCTTTTAAATGTTTCTTTATTTTTTGAAAGAGAGAGACAGACCACAAGAGTGTGGGGGAGGGGAGAAAGAGAGGGAGCTACAGAATCCGAACCAGGATCCAGGCTCTGAGGTGTCAGCACAGAGCCCAACGTAGGGTTCTAACTCACCAATTGCGAGATCTTGACCTAAGCTGAAGTCGGAGGCTTAACTGACTGAGCCACCCAGTTGCCCCAGGTTTTTTTTTTTTTTTTTTAAGTTTTCATTTATTTTGAGGGGCGCCTGGGTGGCGCAGTCGGTTGAGCGTCCGACTTCAGCCAGGTCACGATCTCGCGGTCCATGAGTTCAAGCCCCGTGTCTGGCTCTGGGCTGATGGCTCAGAGCCTGGAGCCTGTTTCCGATTCTGTGTCTCCCTCTCTCTCTGCCCCTCCCCCGTTCATGCTCTGTCTCTCTCTGTCCCAAAAAAAATAAATAAACGTTGAAAAAAAAATTAAGTTTTCATTTATTTTGAGAGAGAAAGAGCATGAGCTCAAGCAGGGGAGGGGCAGAGGGAGAGGGAGAAAGAGAATCCCTAGCAGGCTCCACACTGTTAGTGCAGAGCCCAATGTGGGGGTTCGATATCATAAACCATGAAGTCATGGCCTGAGCCAAGATCAAGAGTCAGAGGCTTAACCCACTCAGCCACCACATGATTTGATTTTTTGATGAAGGGAAACACAAGGAAATCATTGAAGATGAGGGGGAAAAAAAGGAAAATAATTACAGCTATAAACATCTTTTTTTTGGAGACTAATTTTGAATTGAGAATTGGCTTTATCAATGTTTTAAGGCTCTCTAATATTTCTGTATTATTTTTTAATTAAATTTTCATATGAGATGTTTGGTTATTGTATTATTGGTCTGTAACATATTACTTGGACACAGTGACTACAGACTTTTTTTTCTCCTTTTGGAAGGGATTGTGTGTGGGGAAATGGGAGCAAAGATATGTTTAGCACTAGACTACCAGCCTATGGTGGAGACACTAAGTGCTCACCAAATATTTTAATGCCCCTTTACATTTCCCAGCATCCTTTTGCTGTTAGTTTGAAACCAACTGAATTCATGTGGCTAACGGATGGGTGTCACTTCCGGGATGAGACAGATAAACCAGTATGTTGGGCCTCTATCTTCTTTCTCCTTGCAGTGCCTATGGTGGCCATGAGATGGTGAAACCACAATTCTGAAACACTCTGAAAGAGCAATTACTGCATAAAGATGGTTTGCAGAATCACCAAATCTAAACCTATTTTCTCCAATGAGAACTCTACTTTGGTTTTGTTATGCCACTGAGATCTTAGCATTTCTCTCTTCATGTATAGTTAATATATAGTGTTATATTAGTTTCAGGTATAGAATATAGTGATTCAGCAATTCTATATGTTACTCGGTGCTCATCATGGTAAGTGTACTTTTTATTCCCTATTGCATATTTCACCCAACTGCCCACCCACCTCCTCTTTAGTAACCATCAGTCTGTTCTCTATAGTTAAAAATCTGTTTCCTATTTGTCTCTTTCTCTTTTTTTCCCCTTTGGTCATTTGTTTTGTTTGTTTAATTCTGCATATGAGTGAAATCATATGGTATTTGTTTTCCTCTGACTTCACTTAGCATTATAATATCCAGATCCATCCATGTTGTTGCAAATTGCATTTGTTTTTATAGCTGATTAGTATTCTGGTGTGTGTGTGTGTGTGTGTGTGTGTGTGTGTGTGTGTGTGTGTATAACTTCTTTATCCATTCATCTATTGATGGACACTTGAGCTGCTCCCATAATTTGGCTACTGTAATTAATGCTGCAAGAAACACAGGGGTGCACAGAACCCTTTGAAATAGTGCTTTTGTATTGTTTGGATAAATACCCAGTAGTGTGATTACTGGATTGCAGTACAGTTCAATTTTTAGCTTTTTGGAGAACGTCTATACTGTATTCCATGATGGCTGCACCAGTTTGCATTCCCAGCAACACTGCATGAATGTTCCTCTTTTTTTCACAACCTCTTCAATACCTATAGTTTCTTGTGTTTTGGATTTTAGCCATTCTGACAAGTGTGAGATAATATCTCATCATGATTTTGATTTGCATTTCCCTAATGATGAATGATGTAGAACATCTTTTCATGTGTCTGTTGACCATGTGTATGTCTTCTTTGTAGAAATGTCTGTTCTTGTCTTCTGACCATTTTTAAATGGATTATTTGGCTTTTTTTCTGGCTGAGCTTGATAAGTTCTTCATAGATTTTGGATACTAATCCTTTATTGGATATTTCATTTGCAAGTATCTTCTCCATTCAGTAGGTTGTCTTTTAGGTCTTTTTTTTTTTTTTTTTTAATTTCCGTTGCTATGAAGAAGCTTTTTATTTTGATGTAGTCCCAATAGTTTATTTTTGCTTTTGTTTCTCTTGCCTCAGTAGACATATCTAGAAAGGTGTTGCTATGGCATGCTGGTTTCATGTCTTATATTTAGTTCCTTATTCCATTTTGAACTTATTTTTGTATTTGGTATAAGAAAGTGATCAAGTTTCATTCTAGTGCATGTTCCTGTCCAGTTTTCCCAACACCATTTGTTGAAGAGAGCATTTGTCTCTTTAAAAAGTTAACATTAGGGGCACCTGGGTGGCTCAGTCAGTTAAACAGCCGACTTCGGCTCAGGTCATGATCTCATGGCTCATGAGTTCTAGCCCTGCATCGGGCTCTGTGCTGAGAGCTTGGAGCCTGGAGCCTGCTTCAGATTCTGTGTCCCTCTCTCGCTCTGTCCCTCCCCTGCTCACGTTCTCTCTCTCTCTCTCTCTCTCTCTCTCTCTCTCAAGAATAAATAAACATTAAAAAAATGTTTAATAGGGGTGCCTGGGTGGCTCCGTCGGTTAAGCGTCCGACTTCGGCTCAGGTCATGATCTCACGGTCCATGGGTTCGAGTCCTGCATCGGGCTCTGTGCTGACAGCCCGGAGCCTGGAGCCTGTTTCAGATTCTGTGTCTCCCTCTCTCTCTGCCCCTCCCCTGTTCATGCTCTGTCTCTCTCTGTCTCAAAAATAAATAAACATTAAAAAAAAAATTTAAAAATGTTTAATAAAGGGTTAACATTAATTCTCCTGATTATTACAAACTTTTAAAGTATTGAATCTGAAAAATACCCCAAATTTGTTCACATGTATTAATAAATAAATAAATAAACAAATAAGTAAATAAGCATTTCATTGCAATTAGGGTTGCCAAAACCATCACCTTTACATAACCTATATATTCTTTCTATAATTTGACATGTATCAAAAAATTTTAACCCATTTACAATTATGAATATCCTTATACTCTAAATGTAACTATACTTGGAAAGAATAACAGTCAATGAAAAACACACTTTTTCTTTTAAATATTTTATTAATTTCCTATTTTATATACAAAAGCAAATAATTCATAAAATGTTTAATAAATTTCTTCTACTGGGCACCATAATGTGACCAGCACTCTGGTCATGGCCAGAGCATTATTCAACATCTCAGAGCTCCCCCATGCTCCATTCCTGTCACTGGTAACCGATCAAGGTAATGACCATCCTGATGTCTTCACACTGAAGATGGGTTTTACTTGCTTTTATGCTTTATATACTTGTAATCATACAGTATGTACTCTTTGTGCTTGGCTTCTTTATCTCACAGTTATATTTGAGAAATGCATTCAGATTTTCCCTGATAACTGTACTCTGTTCAATTTCTAGATTTTACTTGCTTTGTAATAATTTTTTTTAGATTTAGTTATATTCACTGGGCTGAAACTAAAGAATATATGCAATAGAGTGGAAATGGACAATCATTCGCTTTCATGACTATTCAAAATAATACTTTAGAATATTTTAACAGCAGCTAAAAAAAACCTACAATCCCCCATTTGTAAGAATTTTCTCTTAAGATGCTCCTCTAACAATGTAAAAATAAACCCTATAAGGCAATTCACTACAGCACTTCTTTAATCACAAAAGATTGGAAACAACTAAATTATAATACCTTGATAAAAATAGGTTATATCCATGCAATGTTCATCTACACAACAGTAAAAAAAAAAAAGAGAAGGTTAGGAGGAGGAAATAAGAATGGTGTATGTGTATATATGTATATATGTATGTATGAATGGATGGATGGATGGATGGATGGATGGATGGATGGATGGATAGATAGATGTAGATACAGCAAAAAACCCAAAGAAGTTATTAATTGAAAAAAAAAAAGCTTGTGCCTTCAGTCTAAGGATATAAAGAACTATAGCAAATATCTTAAACTTTGCTTAGTAGGATTATTTTTTACACTGATATTAGTTTAGTATTTCAAAAAAATCTTTCTAGAATGATGGGGTAGTTTTCTCATTGTAGGAGAAGAATAATACGAATATGGAATATGAAAAGCCTTGAAAGAGCTGTCATGCTATATTGAGGTTGGGAATTCATTATAAATTTATTATTTTAATGCCACACATATGTAACATATATGTATGTTTGTATAGAATATATGCATATATATATATATATATACACATATATATATTTCATAACTCTGTTAGCTGAAAGGGCTGAGAAGCAATGACTTCCAGTAGTGTTAATAGTGATAAGAATACCTAGATCCTGATTTTGTTTCCAAATACCATTCCTTAACACAAATAACCAAGATAACTTGGGGAGATAGCTAACAATTTTATATCTAAGGCAGAGAGAGTCCAAACTGTAAATGCAACATCCTGTATTGCCAGAAAGTAAGAGAGCTCACAAAAAATTGTGGGGCATTAGTAAAATAATACATGAGCTAGATTGAAGGGAATCCCTAACCACATCTAGGACAAACTGAACATCAAAACAAATAGTGGCAGTTTCAGATTACGACCCACTGACTGAAAAAGATAATTAAATTATTATACATACAGATAATAAATAAGAACAAATAAATAATAAATAACAAATGGATGATACAAACATACATGCCTAAAAGAGAAATAACATCTTCCATTACAACAGAATATCAACTAACTATTAAGGGATTAAAGGGGAGCCTGGGTGGCTCAGTCATGTGAGCGTCTGACTTCTGCTCAGGTCATGATCTCCCGGTCTGTGAGTTCGAGCCCTGTGTTGGGCTCTGTGCTGACAGCACAGAGCCTGGAGCCTGCTTTGGATTCTGTATATCCCTCTCTTTCTGCCCCTCCCCCACTCATGCTCTGTCTTTCTCTCTGGCAAAAATAAACGTTAAAAAAATTTTTAAAAAGGGATTAAGAAAAATTGATGTTAAGAACAACCGTCTTTAAAATCATGGTAATAAAATTTCATTTACACATGTTATCTCTGGGTGTTAAAACTTGTGGGTTGAAGATTAATGAGGAGAAAAATATTTACATAGTTCTGAAGCACATGCCTGTATTTAGAAAGGGAGTAAATGATTAAGAAAACATCAAAATTTAATGGTTGGGTAATCTGGTAAGGAGTATAAATTTGAGGCTAATTTTGCAAGTTTTCTTTAAGTTTGAAATGATCTCGGAATAAAAATTTTATACATCACTTTGTAAATTCCATTTCCTCCAATTTTACTTTGAATTTATTCTGCTTTAGAACCCAGTGTCTAAATACTAAAAGAAAGGTAAACACATTTCTATCAAAGACAAGTTAATTGGACACAATCCACATGAAAACACTAATTCATAGATTTGATTTGGAATATGCAAGGACATGAGGTGAATTTTTCATTTCTACTTTCAGGATGATGTGGTAGGATGGTTCTCTAACAGGTGTGAGCTATATTCATGACTTGCTCCCTGAGAACAGCAGTGGTTTTCACACATTTGAATGATTAATATTTGCATTAAAACTACAGGTTCAATAACACACTCAGTTAATTTTGTGCTCCACAGGATTTTAGATTTACTTTACATCATAGTTTCTTTGATTTATTTTCTATTAATGGCAATCTGTGTCATCAAATTTAATAACATAGGTTAGGCTAGATAGGCTCCTCCTCTAGAATATGTAGTTTATGAAGGATTTATTAAAAAGCATATCTAACTGTTTCAAATATATTTTCAAAATTCGGAATGTCATATAATTAATTATTTTACTCATTCTATAATTTTTTAGTGTGTTGTATATTTAAAAAATTATCTCATGCTCAGTAATGTTACTTTTTCATTTATCTTTAATCATCCACCACTTTTTCATATGCCAGCTGGATTCTATGCTACTTTCCCTTACCATTTTCAAAATCATTATCCTCCCCCATAATTAATTAATTAATTAAAATTTTAATATAGGATTTATGTACAATAAGATCAACAGAGTTATTTATATATAATAGACCAGACATTTGAGAATATAATATTTTCCCCTTTCCTTTTCAACTCTTCTGAGTGATCTAGATATAGACGACACATCCTTATATGTAATTTGTAGTGATGTCTTGAATTGAATTTTGTAAAGCATAAAGTTAGTAAGTGTATGCTACATATTTAAATGATAGTTATTTTGCATTTTGGCTTTCTATTATTTTACAGTTATAATTACTGATACTTACATGCTTTTTTATTTAGTCCCCTGAAATGGCCTATGAATTATCACTTTTTTTATATAATAATAAGGAAACTAAGAAAAATAAATGTCACTTGTTCAAGACAGTAATTGGCAGACAGGAGTTTGGACTCAAGTTTTGCAGGTGATGGAGTATATTGCATTAATACCAGGACTCTAGGTACAAATTTCTTTAGGGACTTAGTACTACATCACTATCAAATAGACAAAACCCCTGCTATTATCTATACTCTGCTATATATCTTCCCCATATTGCTCTGGGCTGCCTTTTCTCCAATAAAATATTTTTATTTCTACTTCCTGGATGTGTTTACTATATACTATCCCCAAAATATAGGTTAAAATTTCATATGCACTCTCACTGAAAATTTGTTTTATATCTTATTTTGAAATATGAGTCTTTATTGAAAAAGACACTTCCAAACAATTCCTCTTATGACTTTGAGCAATACATTTTCCTCCGAAACCCTGCAAACTGTCACATGTTATCAATCAAGACTATGCTACTTATTTCATCAAAGACTAGATCTCATATTCATCGTCTTCCTTAATATCCAAATTGGAAATCACTCTGGAAGATTTGAGGATAAAGTAGATGATTCATCTGTTTTTGACTTAAGGATCATCTTTAGAGTAGCCAATGTAGCTGGAATGATTTCAAACAAGTTAACTTCCCGATTCTTGGCTGGGTATTATGCAGTCAGGAAATGAACATCTTGAATATAGTTAGTTCTATAATGGATAGAGTAAAACATAAACTGTTAAAGAAAAGTCCTTCTCTTATTGCTACATTTCTCAAACCTCACAGACTTAATTTTGGTTCATCTTCCCCTCAGTACTTTAACAACTTCCCATTTTGGAAAAGATTTATTAGCTAGAAGAATGATAAATCTTTAAGGATGTTCTAAAATATTATCCATTATAAACATCCTCTAATTGTTAGCTATTGCTGATTAACAGATTATTCCCTAACTTATTAATTGAAAACAATAACCATTTATTATATCTCTGAAATCTATCAGCAGCCAAGCAAGTCTCCTGATCTTGATTAGGCTCATTTGTGAAAATTGAGTCAGTTGTTGAGTAGACTGGGGAACCTGGACTAGGGTGGCCTTGACTGCAATGACTAGTCTTTATTCCACATGGTCTTTCATAAAACAGCAGATTAGCCCCGGCTTTTTGTCATGCCATTCCAAGGAAGGGTTTCAAGGAAGGAAGCAAAAACACAAAAACAATTTTCAAGTCTCTTCTTAACATCAAATTTGCTACTTGTACCAGACAAAGAACATCTCAAGACTGAGCTCATAATCAGTAAGGTAGGACACCACAAAAACAATAGGGATACATGGATGTATGAAAAATTTAGGACGTTCTGGGAATGTCACTACATACCATCACTACACATCTGTCTTAAATTCTTACTGATAATAAATTAAGCTCTGATCACTGGACTTTGATGATGAGATCCTTTAGCTTGGCTACTATTATATATTTGAATCGACTTCATTGTATCTGTAGAAGTAGAATTCTGATACTCAAAATTATATGAGATCATGGAAATATTCTACTCTAAACATGTCATAAACTGCTCTGGTGTTTTCCACTAGATCACAAAGATCAAATAAACTGGTTTTTGGGGTAGCAGTTAGGAAGCAGGAAGATTCTGTAGTTGACTCTGGTCTAAATAACATCAATTGGCATCCCAGGTAAACAGGGGAGACATTTGAGAGCTCAGATTACCAAAACTTTTAAAAATTTCAATATAAACAAAGAATCCAGAAATCTTCCACGTTCATTCTATGAGGCCAGCTTTACCTTGATTCCAAAACCAGGCAAAGACCCCACTAAAAAGGAGAACTACAGACCAATTTCCGTGATGAACATGGCTACAAAAATTCTCAAAAAGACACTAGCAAACTGAATCCAACAATACATTAAAAGAATTATTCACCACAACCAAGTAAGATTTATTCCTGAGGGGTACAGGGGTGATTCAGTTCTGCAAATCAATCAACATGATACATCACATTAATTAAAAAAAAGAATAAGAATCACATGATCTTCTCAAAAGATGCAAGAAAAAGGACAAAATAGAGCAGTCTTTCTTGATAAAAACCCTTAACAAAGTAGGGATAGAAGGAGTATATCTCAAGATCAGAAAGGCCATATATGAAAGACCCACAATGAATATCCTCAATGGGGAAAAACTGAGACCTTTCCCCTTAAGGTCAGGAATACTACAGGGACATTCACTCTCACCACTGTTGTTCATCATGGTGCTGGAAGTCCTAGTCTCAGCAATCAGACAATGAAAAGCAATAAAAAGTATGCAAATCAGCAAGGAAGAAGTCAAACTTTCACTCTTCACAGATGACATGATTCTCTATGTGGAAAACCCAAAAGACTCCAAAGAACGGCTAGAGCTGATCCATGAATTCAGCAAAGTCACAGGATATGAAATCAATGTACAGAAATCAGTTGCATTTCTATTCGCCAATAATGAAGCAACAGAAAGGGAAATCAAGGAATTGACTCCATTTACAGTTGCACCAAAAACCATAAGATAACTAAGAATAAACCTAACCAAAGAGGTAAAAATATCTGTACACTGAGAACTGTAGAAAGCTTATGAAAGAAATTGGAGAAGACACAGAGAAATGGAAAAACATTCCATGCTCATAGATTGGAGAAAGAAAAAATGTCTATACAACCCAGAAATCTACACATTTAATGCAATTCCTATCAAAATAACACCAGCATTCTTCATTCTGGACTTCAAACTGCATTACAAATCTGTAATCATCAAGACAGTATGGTACTGGCACAAAAACAGACACATAGATCAATGGAACAGAATAGATCACCTAAAAATGGACTCACAAATGTCTGGCCAACTAATCTTTGACAAAGCAGGAAAGAATATCCACTGGAATAAAGGCAGTCTCTTCAGCAAGTGGTGTTGGGAAAACTGGACAGTGACATGTAGAAGAATGAACCTGAACCACTTTCTTACACCATACACAAGAATAAACTCAAAATGGATTAAAAATAAATGAGGGATACAAGAAAAAATTACTTTTCCTTCATAATACTTTGGAATGAAGAACAGGCTAAATTCTCTTGTGTAAATGATGAATTCATCCATGTAAAGAGTAAGATAACATTACATACCAGCTTTCAGAAAAGCAAAGGGCAACCTTTCTCATTTGTGTATATATCAAGTGGTAAGTGGAAATGGTCTTTGAAAACAACTAATAATGGAAGTCATTAGTAGTTCTTGGCTACTAGAGATATTCTTTTTTATTTCTTTTTTGGATCTCTAAGCATATTATGATGGTCAGCTACATATTTTGTTACTTGAGACTATTCCCAATAGGCATCATTACTCATGATTTCACCTAAAATATGGTGATCCAAAATAGCAGCTAAGGTAAAAATACAAATTATTGTCAGATAAATGAATAAAGGTGTACATAAGATACTTCTAACTATTAAGAGTACGGAGAATAAAATTAGCCAGCATTGCTTAATTCTAAAATATTTTTGACAGCATTGGGTAATGATCCCAGAGTAAATTAGCAACTCTGATTTTACCTACATTAAACATCATGTAAAATCTTGGCTCTTAGCTCCTTAATCTTCTCATCTTAGATCTTAAACTTCCAGAGTATGTTTGTGAACCCAAAGTATGATGATAGCCTAGACCTTCTCACAAGAAGCAACCAATTTAATTATGAAATATTGAATTAAAACTCTCTGGTCCTTAAACAAAACTTTCTATTGTTCCAAATTGTAAACTAAATTACTTACACTAAATCTATCACTTGACTTTATCAAGCCATTCCATGCAGTTCTACAACCTTCTGTGTTACATCCCAATATTCTTCTCTCACCTTCCTTAACTTCCCCTCCCCTACTCTTTTGAGGTAGTGCAATATATCACCTACTCAACTTTTGGCAGGATTCTCAACAACTGACTGTACTACTGTGTCTGGTTTGCATACCTGACTGAACCCTTATGCTTGCTCATTTCAACCATTTCTTCTTACACCTAAACCCTGCTGCTCTCCACACTGTAGAAGAACTTAAGCCTAGGGAGAGAAGTTCCTCTAAAGAAAACCTCAATTGAACACACAATGTATCCTAGCTAATCTTATTCTGCTAGATTATATGAGACATATCCATTATTTCAAAAGTTTTCCTTTTTAAGTGTAATGTGTCTATGTATAAGTTTCCTGAATCTTATATTCCGTATCTGCAGAATAGAGAGTTCTGATAATAGTAGTGACTTTAGTGTTAATTCTAAAGAGGTATTTGCAAGATTTTATACATAGTTGCATTTTGGGGGGAGATATGAGGGGTGCTGAATTTATATCCAGGATAAAATTTTGATAAATACATTGGAGGTGAAGACGAGACTCTGTGGAGTTAGGATGCCCTTATGTTATAAAAACATGGAGATACTTCTAATTAAGAGGACAATAGGAAGTATGAAGAGCAAAGATAAAAGAGAGAAGATGGATCTGGAAGCAGGGGGGTAGTTAAGCATTACAAGGACAGTTGGGAGGTGACTTTGTGACTGGTTTGGTTAAGAAAACATTATAACAATAATACCTAATTTTGAACTTCAAGCGTTTTGCATGTCTGTGAGGTACCCTAGACAGATTAAGAAAGATATAAAGCAAAGATGTGAGAATTCAGCATCAGAAAGTTTCATGTCTAGACTTACAACGTAACAACATCATGACCTTGGGAACAAATTACTTAAACTCTATGAGTAAAAGGAGAAAATGAAATTGAATATGTATTAAGTAATTTTCAAAGGCCATACAAACCTCAGTTATTTAGATCTAATGATTGGACATAAACTAAAGTAGAGCTGGGGAGAGTAAAAAGAATCTATTCATTAAAGTTTAATTTATAGCTCTGTTAAGAACTACACACCTGCTGTTTGTTAGTTTACATAAAACTTATGCCTTTATGAAATAATCATAGGGAGAAAATAATAAATAGTTATTTACCCATTATCTTTAAATTAAAAAAAAATTTTAATATTTATTTTGAAAGAGAGAGAGAGACAGAGCATGAGCAGAGAGGGGCAGAGAGAGAGGGAGACACAGAATCTGAAGTAGGCTCTAGGATCTGAGCTGTCAGCACAGAGCCTGAAGCAGGGCTCAAACCCACCAACTGTGAGATCATGACCTGAGCGAAGTCAGACACTTAACCGACTGAGCCACCCAGGCGCTCCCTGCCCATTATCTTCAAAGCCAAGAAAACTGAAATAAAGGAATAACTTGTAGCAAGTAAAAAATGTCGTTTGCTTACTATTGCTTTTAACACATAAAAATATTTTGAAAAAGAAAATAAAATCAGTAATAAGCATATAAAAAGGTTAGTAAGTAACAAATTCACGACCTTTCCTTTTATGCAAGTTTCTTATCTTATAGTTTTACTGCATGACAAACATAAATGCACACTAGTAGTCCTATGAAATCAAAGTGACAGCTTAAATTATCTTTTACTTGATTTCTTGGCTCTTTTGCTTCAAGAGAAACGTATGCAATACAGCTTAAAAATCATTAAAAATTCATCGTTAATTTGCTTCGGTAGTGATCACTTTTAGAATTTTTAACAACAGAAGAATGCCATACAAATATAATCCTAATGATTTTAATGAAGAATTTGAAAAAACTGTTTTTAAGAGACTAATTCAGGGTCACAGACTTTTGAGAGGAAAATGGTTATATAGTAAGCAATTGGCATACACAGGTAGTGAGCCCAAATGGCTTGTTTCTAGAAGTCACAACATTAACTACAATGTTATAATACAAGGAAATTCCTCACATCAGTCCTTTGGAACCTTTACCAGGCCTGTTGTCCTGCCAAAAATAATTGCCTTATACTTGAAACAAATAGTATTTTTTTATTCAATTTGTTTCTTTCTCTTACCCTCTCTCTGTCTCTCCTGCCTCCAATTAACCATTACTTACTAACTTATGTTTTATTAACTTTGGCTGTTGATTTATTTAGGTTGCTTGCTAAATACTGGCCAATGAAACACCTATTATCTTGGTGGAGGTAGAGAGGTAAAATAGCTGAGTAGGCCTGCATTTTCTCCTTAATGTGGTTATTTAAAATATATTAAATGACATTCTTATTTATGTTCAACAGACATTGTGTGTACTTATCATATACTTAAAATTATTAATCATTCTGAAGTGAGTCTATATGGTATTGTTTTAAAGGGTATGTGTATCATTATTTTTTATTCTTCTTTTGTTATGTACTCATGTATACTTCTTAATAGCTACTTATTGTCATGAGAAAAATATCTCAAGATACGTTTCACCTTTTTGGATTACTCTCCTTTATTTCAACATGGGTTATTTATAATTGTCAATATTTTTTTGAAGGTTCTTTACTGTTAGAAGTTAAAGCAATTAGTAATTAATTTTTTTCTGTGGCATTTGTTGTTTGATTTCCCAAGTTTTGATGGTCCTTCATCTTCACTTGCTTAATTCTTCAAAGCACTTGATGTCATGCCTTCTTTGGGTCAATTTTTCTGACAGTATCATTTCACCATTCTCAAAACTTGTCAAAAGCTGATCATCTTCTAGAAGACGTAAGCATTGCGGTTTTCTGTTTAAGTTACTGTAAGGTATTTATAAGCTTTAACTCAGCACTTGAAAAGTAATACATGGATTTGCTTTGGGAAGAGTAAAAATGATGCTCTACTCCCACTGAGGTTAGCTTTAAAAAATATACTAAATGTATACTTCTTTCTCACATATATTGTTCATATAATAATTCTTCTATTTCATGTCATCATTGTTGGACAATGCCAGTGATTTTTTTTTATTTGCTTGTTTGCTTCTTGATCAGTAAATAACAGTGTATAAACTTCACTAAGGCTTTGCATTATACTTATGCATCAAGGGTATGTGGAATAATTCAAATAGGTTTGAGAAATAGAAACTTTAAATGTTCAGCAAGATGAGACAATAAACAATGCCTGTTCCTGGAATAATCCAGTGGACAATGAAATAAACAGAAGCTATCATTTAAACCTTTTAGCTTTCATACAATTTAAGGAAATCTATTAAGTTTTTGTGCATTAATATTGCCATATATCCTGGTAGGTTATGCCATTCAACAGCTCAGTATTTTAAAATAAATGTATCACTTCCCACGGGACGCCTGGATGGCTCGGTCGGTTAAGCGTCCGAGTTCGGCTCAGGTCATGATCTCACGGTCCGTGAGTTTGAGCCCCGCGTTGGGCTCTGTGCTGACCGCTCACAGCCTGGAGCCTGTTTCAGATTCTGTGTCTCCCTCTCTCTCTGCCCCTCCCCTGTTCATGCTCTGTCTCTCTCTGTCTCAAAAATAAATAAACGTTTAAAAAAATTTTTTTAAATAAAATAAAATAAATGTACTACTTCCCATTAGTGAGAGGTTTCTAAGAGGAATTTTTTCAGGATTATATATGAATAAAGATAAAGAGATATAGAAATATCATTTAGTTCATTTCCAGTATTTGATTAGGATAATTAAACTCAAGGGCTTAGTTCTCTATAAGTCACCAAAAAGATCACATTGCCTTTTTATTTTCATGTGTACAGCCCATGAATGCATGCTTACTGTAAAAATATTGAATTGGAAGGCTCTCACTACCATGAAAGATATTTTATTAACATACGCTATTTATAAATATGCATATCAAATTGTTAATATACTCACATCATTTGCTACACTGGATATGTGAGTAATTTTAATTTAATAATATTAATGAAAGTAAGATTAATCTTAGTGTGCATGTTCCTGAATATCAGGGATGTTGACCCTTTTTATACATAGTGATCACAGCTATGGCTTCCATGAATTGGCGCATTATGCATTTTGGTCATTTTACTTTCTATTCATTTTTCATTCTGACTCACTTGCAGTAGCTCTGAAAAATCAAAGTTTTATTATAAGCCATTTGGCAGCCAAAACATGACAAGTGGGAATTGTCATTTCTAAGGCTACCTGGTATCTTTAAAATATATATTTTTTTGTAAATATTCATGAATTTCAATGTAGAAATATAAATGTGTTTCATTAATACACAATATGGCAAATCTTGCTGGGGACTGTACATATAACTTTTAAATGTGTTCCTTCCCCAACAAAAAAATACTTGAATTCCAAAATATACATGGCTAACATGAGTTCAGATAAGAGAATTAAGCCCATTAAAAAATAAGAAAAAAATAGTAAGTTTATAAATTTTCCTGACATTTATATTCTCATTTTTGTTTCATTTTTGACTTAATATGGATATCAGTAAATTTTAGTAAAATATCTTCTAATACAAAATATTTTATTAGTTACTAAAATAAATCAAACTTCATTTGGATTTTTAAAACCTTTTAATTGAAGTCTTTACACACAAATGCATGTATATAAGTATAGACATTTAATTTTTTAAATTATTTATTGAGGTTATATGTATAAAAGTATTGCTCATTAATTTTCACAAGCTAAGAATACATAACTTGTACCCAGTTCATTAAACTGAATATTGCCATAGTGCTAATACCCCAGAAGTCACCCTTTGCTCCCTTCTAAATAATAGTCACCTCACCAATCCTGTCTTCTAACAATAAAGAGTAGTTTTGGCAATGACTATACTTTCTACCCTCTTGCATCTGTGTTTACAAGATTTCATGTGTTTTGATTTGTGTTCTCACATGTATAACTGGAGTTTGTTTATTTCCATTAATATGTAATATTTCACTACAGAACCCACTGTATGAACATACAATGAATTTTATTGGAAAAGTTTGGGAACATCTATACAAGCTAAAGATGTACATATTCCATAACTGAAATTCCATACTAATATAAAACGAACAGATATGTACACATGTTCAACAAAATGTATGTTTTGAAAGTGAATGTTGAAAAATGGCTGTTAGTATTTTTGAGTATCATATAAAAATTAATAATTAAGATCTGGTTGTGGTATCTCCTTTTCTAAAGCACTAAAGGTATGATTTTTTGTTAAATTAATGATTAAGATCTGGTTGTAGTATCTCCTTTTCTAAAGTACTAAAGGTTTGGTTATTTAGTTAGATAAACTAGGGAAAATTTTATTTTTTAATTCTCTTTTCCCTCTCTCTCTGTCTTTCTCTTGAACCAGACAAAATCCATTCTAATTGTGTGTTGCTAGAATGGTAAAGTTCATGTGTGAAAATATCTGGGACCAGTGCTTATAAAACTTTCTCAGTTAGTTGCCTGGAAACTGTCCTCTTTTATTTCTGCCTGTTTTGATGCTAATTTTTGGTATTTTTCTCCGAAAAATCATCAAATTCATCTGTATTTCTAAACAAAGGATTTTTTTTAATAAAAAAACTTTCCTGGGTAGTTCAGAATTTTTTTTTTCCATTCTCACTTAGAAATTTGTCAGTTTTGGCCTTCTTTTTGATTTAGCAAACAGATGGACTATCTACTTTAGTTATAGTTTTTTTTTAACCTCATTCTTTCATTTTCAAAATAATTCTATATATTTTTATTTCCATATAATCTTTTATTTGGATGTGATATAAGCTTATTTCTGAATTTGACTATGATACACCTTGTTGATTGCTGGGTTTTGTTGAATCTAATGGGAGTTCTCTGTGCTTCCTGGATTTTGATGTCTGTGTCTTTCCCCAGGTTAGGAAAGCTTTCTGTTATGATTGCTCATGTAAACCTTCTATGCCTTTTTCTCTCTCTTCATCTCTTAGGACCCCTATGATTTGGATGTTATTCCTTTTTAATGAGTCACTGAGTTCTCTAATTGTTATATTGTTCTCTCTTGCCTTAGTTTCCCTCTTTTTTTTCCTGCTTCTTTTTCTCCATAAGTTTGTCCTCTGTATCACTGATTCACTGTTCTGCTTCATCTGTCCTTGCTTCTGTGGCATCTATTAGAGATTGCAGCTCAGTTACAGCATTTTAATTTCGTTCTGACTAGATTTTACTTCTTTTATCTCCACAGAAAGGGGTTCTATGCTCTTTTTCAATCCTGGCTAGTATTCTTATTATCTGATTCTAAATTCTGGTTCAGACATCTTGCTTGTATCTGTGTTGAGTAAGTCCCTCCCTGTCATTTCTTCCTGTTCTTTTTTGGTGAATTCCTTCATTTCATCATTTTGAAGGAAGAAAAAGAATTAATAAAATAAAAATTAAATAAAAATTAAAAAGTTAAAAACAACTCAAAAAATCAAATAAATGATGCTAAATCCTAGGTGTGTTTTGGTCTTGTTGAAAAGCTTGATAGAATAGAGAAAAAAAGGAAAGGGAAGAACAGAAGAAAAAGAAAAAAAGGAAAATGTTTGAAAATTTAAAAAATGAATACAATAAAATAGAATGAAATGAAATGAGAAAGTAAAATAGAATTTTAGAAATTTGCAAAAAAGTAAAAAAATATATACTAGAAAAAAATTAAAGAAAAATCTTGTTTATAAAAATGGAGATAAAAATAAATTTTTTTCTCTTTCTGTATTCAAGAATAATAAAAGAAAAAGAAAAAAATTGAATAGATGGACCAGCGAACAGAATGAAACATGATTGAAATTACATCCAGTTTACCCTAGAAGACAGACTATGAAGCACTTTATAGTCCTTAAACTAGGCAGACAGAGAGACTTGTGGTGTTCCTGTAGAGCACTGTTGGCCCAGTTGGACAGGGCTTGGTGTAACGGCTACATTCTCCACTTGATGGTGCTGCTTAGTTTACTGGGGTGGATTTTTTGGCATGTGTATGTGTGTTTGCACATGTGCAGGAGGGGTGAAAATGGCATCATCCAGCTACTCAGTCTCTCATATCAGAACTCTCTGCTCTGGTCCACCGGCAATCAAGCACCCGTCCTTTGTCTCCAGCTTCCATCCACCTCCTGCTTCTATACTGTCTGCGACCAAGCTGTCAGCCATCAGGTGGCACCTCCCTTCTGTGTTTTATCTGATGGGGTTGTGTTTCAAAACCCCTCACTCCTTTTTTTTCCGTAAATTTTTTTAATGTTTATTCAATTTTGAGAGAGACAGAATGAAAGTGGGGGGTGGGCAGAGAAAGAAGGAGACACAGAATCCAAAGCAGGCTCCAGGTTCTGAGTTGTCAACATAGAACCTGATGAGGGGCTCGAACTCAGGAACTGCAAGATCATGACTTGAGCTGAAGTCAGATGCTTAACCTACTTAGCCACCCAGGTGCCCCTAAACCCCTCACTTCTGAGAGCCCTGTGGCTTTGACATGCTCAAACTCTCTGGCAGAGTGTCTTGCCGAGCAGTGGCCAGGTGCTGGTCCACCCTCAGGAACGTTCAGGAGACTGCACTACTGTAGATGCCCAGAGACTGTGGCCAGGTGCCAGCCGCCCCAGAGAAAATTCACGTGATTTTGTAGCAGCAGTGTTTCAGGGATTATGGTAAATCACAACACACATCTGGCAACAGGCTTCACCCTTAACTCTTTGTTCCAACATCAGTGAATGTGGCTATTCTCTGGGGTCCACTGGGACCTTTACCTGTGGGGAGACCACATAGCCTTTACTGAATGTCCTCCCAGCAGGGGAACCGCCTCTCCTCATGTGGCCTGAGGACCCCCTCCGACCTTGCTGTCTGCTCCTGGGGATTCGCCCTTTCCACCAGAGCTCTACCAGGTATTGAGCTTTGGAGTTCCAGACTCTGCATTCCCCCGTTAATAGAGTTCTAATGGTACTTAAACCCTGTCCTTTCTCCTTTTTCCCTTTCTTGTTCATTCCTTTATGGGTGTTCCTACTCTCTTTCTCCACAGCTGCTTTCTGGGGGAGTGCTTTTCCTGTACTCTCCCCCCTCTCTCCATCCTTTCTCTGCAAGCAAAAACATCTCCCTACCCTCTGTGGCTTTTCTCTCCCCCAGTTCACCTGTCCACACCTTGTACCGGCTGAGTTCTGTGATCCAAGTTGTGCAGATTGTTGTGTTAATCCTCAAATCAGTTGTCTATGTGTGCAAGATGGTTTGGTGTTAATCTAGCTGCATTTCAGGGATGTGAGAGGCAAAAAAAAAAAAAAAAAGAAAAGAAAAGAAAAAAGAAAAAAACCCTTTCATGCTTTTCTGCCATCTTCTGATATAAGCTTATTTCTATCATTTTCTATATTTGGGAGTTTCATTATTTTTCTGATTATTTTTCATGTTTTTCTTTTGTGCCACGACAAACTTAGAAGCATGATTCATTATAGAAGTTCCATTAAATTAAAAATTTTTTAATGTTTATTTTTGAGAGAAAGACAGAGTGTGAGTGGGTAAGGGGCAGAGAGAATCCAAAGCAGGCTCCATGCTCTAAGCTGTCAGCACAGAGCCTGATGCGAGGCTTGAACTCGTGAACCGTGAGATCATGACCTGAGCCGAAGTTGGACACTTAACTGACTGAGCCACCCAGGTGCTCCTAGAAGTTCCATTAAATTGACAGTCAGAATTTTAAACTGACATGACAGTAAGGAGTGAATTAGTACCAAACTAAATGTCCCATGAAGAGGGGAAAAATATATATGCATGTGCATAGGTGTGTGTGTGTGTGTGTGTGTGTGTGTGTGTGTGTGTGTTTGTATGTAGACATATATTTTCACTGAATCATGATATAACGTACCATGACCCATGTGCAGGCAGACACTATAGACATTGATATCACTATGCCCATTTTACAATGACATTGATGGTAGAGATGTTAGCTAATATTATTAAGTGTTAGAATAAGATTTATACCTATCTTGCAATGTGGCTATTTACTAGAATTCATAGTTTTCATTCTGAGTTTGATGAAGAGAGTCAAATATTCTTAAGAAATGATTTATTTGCTCTTATGCATGATGTGTGGATATAGAAAAAAATAAGAAATTGTTTCCAATACTCAAAGCCTTAACACATATTTGAGCCAAAAAGATAAATATAAATGCAAATTAATACTTAAATAACAATTTGTAGTAATGATAGAAGATAAATACAGGAGCAGAGTATGGTCAAACTGGATTCAGACTGCAAAGTGGATCCAAATCCTAAGTCTTCTATTCATATTTTTTATTTGACAACTAATTTTAGTGCCTATTATTTCCCTGGCACTTTTTTTTTTGGCACTGAAAGTCAGAAATGAGTAGTAAAGAAATATCTCCTGCTCTTTAAATTTCTAGTGTGAAGAGAGATGGGTGGTGAATAAATAAATACATAGCAAATCAAATGACAATTGGTGCTATGAAGAAAGATAAAGCAGGATAAGTGTATAGAGATGGGAGGGACTCTATTTTATGTAAAATTAGGGAAAACAGTGCTCTGGCAAGATGAAATTTGAGCAAAGACCTGAAGAAGGTTGGGGAATAAGGCAAGCATATATCTAATGGAAGAGTGTTTTAGGCAGCTCTATCATGGTACGTTGATACTGTGGGGCAGGTGAGCCTGTGGTCAAATTTTGATCCTTTCATTTCCTTACCTTGGCAGGGTTCATAAGTTTAACTGTATCAGTTTCTTCAAATAGGCAGTATATCTTGTGGGTTTCTTTGAATATTAATGGATTAATAACTTAAAACCCTGTACTGGCACATACTAAGTACTCTGGAATTTAATTAGTTGCTATTATTGGTAGAGAAAACAGCAAAAGTGAACAAGCCTAAGACAGAAATGTACTGTTCTAGGGCCCATAAGGAAACTATTGGCAGAAAATGGGTATAGGAACTGGGATGAATAGAGAAGAGACTAGGAATGAAGGTAGAGAGGTTGCATAGAAGCAGATCATTCAGGGTCTTGCAGACCAAGGTAAGGATTTGGATTTAACTTTGAGTATTAAGTAAAACAACTCAGAAATTTAAAGCAGAAGTGTGATATGATCTCTTCAGCTTTATGCATATGTGAATGGGCTCACTGTGTCTTCAGTAACTGGAGTTCTATGTAGGTAGGTTCAACATGTCTAATATCTGTTACCAAAAAAATCCATAAACTTCAGTTTCTTTATCTCTAATAATAACTCAGTATCATTAGTAGCTCTGTGGTACAGTTGTTTAAATAATAAAATGATATAAGGCATGTAATGAGCCAGAATTCTATGTTACCAGGCTTCTTTTGCTGTGGCAACATTCATGGATCACTGCGTTGATTATTGGCTGCTGAGTCCACCACATACCTTAGTGACTTAAAACAATCACACATTACTATCTGTACTCAGTTGGGCAGTTCTGTTGTTTTTGCTTTGGGTCTTTTATGTAGTCGTAATCAGATGGTGACTGGGATGTCCAAGATGATTCTACATATTTGCCTGCCTCCAAGACAAAAGGGCTAGAGATTTAGGATCACCTGGGATGTTGAAATGGCTAGATCTCTTTCTGTGTAGTCTCAGGGCCTCTTCGTTTCCATTTGATTTCTCCACACACTCTATCCACAGGTGTCTAAAACAAAGAAAGACTTCTTACTAGTTAGCTCAAGGCTCCCCAAAGTGCAAAAGCTGCCTGCTGTGCCTTCTTAAGATTTAGTCCCATAGTTGGCACTGTGTTACCTCTGCTCTCTCTGTAGGTTAAAGTAAGTCTCGGAGCCAGATCAATTTCACTATGGCAAGAGACCATAAAAGAAGATGAATACCAGGTTTTGCAGTTCATTAGAGGCCATCTCATGACAAGAGCTGCCACAGTCATTAGGTACTCCTAGTTCTCTTCCTTCCTCAGGGCATATTTAGAACATCAGTGTTCACTATTCCTAGGATTATACAATACTGAGGAGGAGGTTAAAATGCCCATGAGTATTTTATTTTATTTATCTTATTTTATTTCAATTTATTTTGTGTTGGCATACACCTAGAGGACACATTCTTTGATGATTAGGTAAACTCAAAAAAAAAAAAAAAAAGAAGAAAGAAAGAAAAGTAAAAGCTATGTCAAAAAGCTGTTTGGTAAATGTACACAAAATTATTACACAATGACCAGAAAAATGACAATAAAACCCAAATAACTTAAAAGTACAATTACTTGTATTTGTCTTCCCCATGCCACTCCCTCAAAATGCATGTACATTACTCACCTGTCAACATCAGCCCGCACGTTAAAGACAATCTGCTTAAAATTATCTTTTACTACAACTAAAATAAAGTCAGAATTAAGAAGACCAACATGGTTACTCTTTTTTAATGCTGTATATCGGTTGCAGAAACTTTTAGAGTCAGTATGTCCTTTCTTATCTCTTAAAACTTAATGCACAAAGGTATAATCTAATTTTAATTTTTCAAGATGCCAACTTTTATTTTCAAGCATAAAATGGTGCCCTGGTTTCCTGAAAGAACTTTTTTTTTCACCTTTTATAAGATATCAAAATGGTCTTATAAGAAAGTGCATGAGCCCAGCTTGCCAAATTACTATATCAAATAATAATAATGAACCTTTTTATGGTCACCCACAGTGAGCTACCTGTGCTGAAGAACAGCTGCATAAATGTATTCGCTACCTGATGGGCTCGAATAAAAGAAAACTGGTATCTTCAATTCCTCATCAGAAGACCACTGCAGACTAATCTGATGAAGGAACGAAGTCTATAGAGAAAAGCTGAATGGAAAGGTAAAGTACTCCATAGGATATACTGTTTCCTTTAAATGTCAGGAGAGGGACTAACACATTTCTTTTTCTTGTGGACCAATATGGGAGAATAGAAGCAAATGGTAACTGATCTAGACATTCTATTTTTACCGTAAAAATTAGAAGTTTTCTTGTTGACTGATTTCAGTAAAGCCATTTTTTTCCTGAATGCTAAAATACTGACACTTTGAAAAAAGACTGACCTAAGGTTATTATATCAGTAATGTTAATAAAAACTCTCAATTTATTCATGGCATAACCTATGATGAAAAAATAGATAAAATGTTTGACAGAAGAGTAATGGTTATAAGCAATTATAGGACATAAGTAATTACAATGATAACTTGAGATATTAATGATTTTAAAATTTTTACTTGGTATCATTATGGGGAAAAGTATGTTTATATTGTTAATATAAATAAAATAAAATGGAGACCAGCCTTGAAGATGAACCAAACAGACAAAATCCAGGTAAGCCACATAAACAAAACTTAATCTAGCTTATTTCATGAATGTAAGAGTAACATTTCTTTTAAATGCCTCTGATAATTATCAATGAAACTTAAGTCATTTCCTAAATGATATAAGATAATCACATTTGTCCCACCCCCTGCCTCTGGATACTTTCCATTGTAATAACCAATCATTGTAAAGATTAAACAACTTTCTCATTTCTGTATTATAAGTCTTCCTATAAGGGCATACCTCTGAGCTTCATACAAACTTCAGGTTTGAAATCTTACTGTTTGTGAATTTATTCCCTGCCCAATATAATATTCATGTCAAGTAAAGGTTTCTGAATTTGCTTTGGAGTAGATACACAAATAGTGTATATTCAAGAGGCATATTCTTTTTGTATTTGCCCATTGATTAGTTTAATGGTTAAATTATAGTCAAGGAAATTTTTAAATACTCATATAAACAAACTTAAGGAAAAAAAATCTATGTAAGTGTATTTCACTGATATATATGGTTTATAAAAACAAAGTAGCAGCTGGGGCACCTGGGTGGCTCAGTCGGTTAAGTGTCCGATTTCAGCTCAGGTCACGATCTCGCAGTCGGTGAGTTCGAGCCCCGCGTCAGGCTCTGGGCTGATGGCTCAGAGCCTGGAGCCTGCTTCGGATTCTGTGTCTCCCTCTCTCTTTGCCCCTCTCCCATTCATGCTCTGTCTCTCTCTGTCCCCAAAATAAATAAACATTAAAAAAAATTAAAAAAAAAAAGTAAATTTGTCCTAAGCTATGAAGACATGTCAATTTTATTTTTTCTCATTGCTAAACACAAACACTCGACAAATCGCAGAGATTACTTTTCTCATTCTTTTCAATACCCTTAAAAATACAGCTGAACCAGGAACCACATAAACTCTGTCAAAGTAAGTTTATCCAATATATGTAGCCATATAGTAACTTATTGCTAGATGTAAAATAAGATTTCTATCATAGAAAGACAGTTAATTGTAGCAGTCCATTTATTCCCAGCACTATTTATTGAAGAGACAGCTTTACCCAATTTTATATTCTTGCCTCAATGTCATCAATTAATTGAATATATAAAAATGAGTTTACTTCTGGGTTCTTTCTTCTATTCCATTGATGTATGTGTCTATTTTTGTGCCACTACCATACTGTTTTGATTATTATAGCTTTGTAGTATATCTTGAAGTCTGGGATTGTGATACCTCCAATTTTATTCTTCTTACTCATAATTATTTTGGCTATTCAGGGTCTTTTGTAGTTCCATACAAATTTTAGGATGATTTTTCTAGTTTTGTGGAAAATACTATTGGCATTTTGATAGACATTGAATTGAATCTGTAGACTTCTTTGGGTATATTAGATGCTTATGTATATCCTCTGATTCCTATTATTGTGCAATGGAGTAAAATGGAAATGAATAAACATTAGTGTTGCCCAATATAATAATAAATGCAAAAAAAGCATCAGTTGAAATAGGTGAGTTGAAGTAGAGGTAGCTTTTGGAGGCTCAACAACAGAGGAAGAGCTGAGAGCCCTTGATCCCTTCACTGAACTTGGCATCCAGATTCTTGAAAAGCCCCAGTCCTTACTGATATGATATACTTTTCTCACTGTGCTCTGAGCCATATACATGCTGAAATGTTCAGTTGTCTTTTTGCAGGTACCCAAGTGCATTTAGGGCACCTGATACAGTGGGAATCCTGTTCGGAGATATTTTCAAGGAACATACAAAAGGCAGGATGTCTCTCTCTCTCTCTCTCTCTCTCTCTCTCTCTCTCTCTCTCTGTGTGTGTGTGTGTGTGTGTAAGTGGTAGCCAGAGCTGAGGATGGTCTCTGAACTTGGAAAGCAGCACTTTTATTCAAACTTTCTCTTACCCTAAATGATCAGCTCTCAGCCTAATTGGCCAGAGAGGAGATCTGCATGAATTCACAGATGCAGTTATATCTAGTTAAGCTCACAGTCTATGACATAATTCTTATATTTGGAGGTTTCTCTCTTTCACATACACACACAGAGAAGGTGCATAAGCCTTTAGAAGGTACATAAACTACCTGTGTCCCAGTTGGATGGAGTTATCATAAAGACCTTCTCCATTTCATACCCAGATTAATTTTTTTTTTGTCATAAGAGCCCTCACTAGAAATAAGCTCCATGGGGAAAACACTTTTTAATCTCTTTTTTTCTTAATTGCTGTCACCCCAAGACTTAGAACAGTGCTTTATGCATGATAGTTTCTTAACAGTTATTAATTGTATGTATTGATGAAGAAGTGTCTCAAAACTGAGCATAAAATGACTGGTTATTGGAGTGTAGAAGGAATGTCAAGGGAGAGAATTCCATGAGCTGGGAATCAAAGGATGTTTCAGAAAACAGTCATTAGAGCTTTGCTGGCCGTTAATATTTATTTAAAATTAATGTTTATCATTTTATAATTACTTACATGTCTTTATTTCACTCTTAACTATTGAAACTCTCCTTGTGTATAAATTCCTCTAGCATCTTATATTTCATAAACACTCAGACTATTCAAGTATATCCTGCATTAGAGAATGTCATCATTTGCCTTACTCTAAGTACAAAGTGCTTGAAAATTGTATTTCACTTCTTCACCACCCCACTTCTCTATGCAAACTACCCACTCATGCTTCCTGTAGTTGTATTATTGTTAAATATACCACATTAATCCAAGAGTCCCAGACCTTAAACTGAAAGCCTCTGAACTCTTAATTAAACCTGGTCTGGATTTACAAAAGGCTTCACTCTGACTGTTGATGGCATTGGTCTGTGGGTGGGGTGGATAGAGGGTGCATATTAGCTTGTCAAATCCTATGAAATTCTTATTGGTAGAATTTTGTGTGATATATTTCAGGGAAGGGTAATCTTCACAGAATATGCATTCAGCATTATCATATAGCCTATACATTTCACTCCCCAAAAGAAATGTTTGTATCAACTATCTCCTTATGAGGCCTAATTATCATGCTATACAAAATGTACAATTTAACAGTAAAGATTTTATAGGTCATACACATTCTAAATGCTGTTTTATTCATATACCCCATTGATTTCAACAATATAGAGAATATTAATCTACCCATTAGCCTGATTGTTGAGGGGGCCATAGAATATATCTAAAATGGTTCATATCTTTGTGTGTTTTACTGGATAGCTTTTACTTTTATGCCATGTCCTTTCACTCAAGAAGGAAGGGAGAAAGAAAATTGAGTGTAAATCCAAAATATTGTGTATTTATAAACACACCTATTTATTTCTAGCCAATTTATCTATCATTGTAGAGGTAAATACTTAATGTTTTTTCTACATTCTCTTTAAGTTTTTTTAAACTCTTTATTCAAAAGTTTCTTAAGCTCAAAGCCACAAAAGAAGTCAAAATTCATTATATATTCTTCAGATTATCATTAATAAACCAGTTTATTTTGCATTAGGCTGTCAGTTTTAATCTGTATCTCTCTAGATGTGGAAAAATAAAAATCAATAGAAATGAGATATTAGAAGTATAATTTCAGTTGATTTCCAGTTCTTTCCTTTTGAATAAATTGGGAAATGAGTGTGTTATAAATAATTTTATGTATCTGATAAATGATTAACTGGTATTAAAAATAAAGCAAGCATAATGTTTGTAAGTAAATAAAAAGTGAGCACATTTGACATAAAGATCTACTTCTTTTAACTTCCTAAACGTGACTGGCATTTCAGTCATCCATTTAAAGCAGGTGAATAAACAAAAATTATGTTTAATGGGTAAACTAGATCTTCTCTATATAGCCAACAATTTATATCTATGATAGTCCTGAAATAGTTTGCCAAGGGTAAAATAGAATGATGGGCCTTTATTGGCCCTCATCTTTATTGTAGGTCAGAGAACATTCTACCTCATTGAGATTCAAAAAGTTTGAATTAACATCTTCCTGCATCCTTGGCCTACCTGTCAACTTCCCTGCTCCCACCACCCACTAAATTTGTCTTGGATCTTTAATGTGTCAGAAAAAAATCTAATGTATAGTCAATTCTTCATGAACACTGAACTCTTAGTGTTATTATTGCATCTGTTTACTTGGAGCAATTGCACATGCTCGATGGATATATGAACAAATGAAGAGTATACAAAGCATGATTTGAATTTAGTAAACATGCAAACAAAATAATTTCATGCATTTTCAGAATCTGAACTCCCCAAAGTATCCGTCAAAGTGAATAATAGTAATATAAAAATATTTCGTGAAAATAGGTGGGAGAGATGAAAAGATAAAATACCTATTTAGGAACAGACACATAGACCAATGGAATAGAATAGAAACCCCAGAACTAGACCCACAAATGTATGGCCAACTCATCTTTGACAAAGCAGGAAAGAACATCCAATGGAAAAAAGACAGCCTCTTTAACAAATGGTGCTGGGAGAACTGGACAGCAACATGCAGAAGGTTGAAACTAGACCACTTTCTCACACCACTCACAAAAATAAACTCAAAATGGATAAAGGACCTAAATGTGAGACAGGAAACCATCAAAACCCTAGAGGAGAAAGCAGGAAAAGACCTCTCTGACCTCAGCCGTAGCAATCTCTTACTTGACACATCCCCAAAGGCAAGGGAATTAAAAGCAAAAGTGAATTACTGGGACCTTATGAAGATAAAAAGCTTCTGCACAGCAAAGGAAACAACCAACAAAACTAAAAGGCAACCAACGGAATGGGAAAAGATATTCGCAAATGACATATCGGACAAAGGGCTAGTATCCAAAATCTATAAAGAGCTCCCCAAACTCCACACCCAAAAAACAAATAACCCAGTGAAGAAATGGGCAGAAAACATGAATAGACACTTCTCTAAAGAAGACATCCGGATGGCCAACAGGCACATGAAAAGATGTTCAGCGTCACTCCATATCAGGGAGATACAAATCAAAACCACACTCAGGTATCACCTCACGCCAGTCAGAGTGGCCAAAATGAACAAATCAGGAGACTCTAGATGCTGGAGAGGATGTGGAGAAACGGGAACCCTGTTGCACTGTTGGTAGGAATGCAAATTGGTGCAGCCGCTCTGGAAAGCAGTGTGGAGGTTCCTCAGAAAATTAAAAATAGACCTACCCTATGACCCAGCAATAGCACTGCTAGGAATTTACCCAAGGGATACAGGAGTACTGATGCATAGGGGCACTTGTACCCCAATGTTCATAGCAGCACTCTCAACAATAGCCAAATTATGGAAAGAGCCTAAATGTCCATCACCTGATGAATGGATAAAGAAATTGTGGTTTATATACACAATGGAATATTATGTGGCAATGAGAAAAAATGAAATATGGCCTTTTGTAGCAACGTGGATGGAACTGGAGAGTGTGATGCTAAGTGAAATAAGCCATACAGAGAAAGACAGATACCATATGGTTTCACTCTTATGTGGACCCTGAGAAACTTAACAGGAACCCATGGGGGAGGGGAAGGAAAAAAAAAAAAAAAAACAGGTTAGAGTGGGAGAGAGCCAAAGCATAAGAGATTGTTAAAAACTGAGAACAAACTGAGGGTTGATGGGGGGTGGGAGGGAGGAGAGGGTGGGTGATGGGTATTGAGGAGGGCACCTTTTGGGATGAGCACTGGGTGTTGTATGGAAACCAATTTGTCAATAAATTTCATATAAAAAAAATTGGATCCCAAATGAAGCAGCTTAAAAAAAAATACCTATTTAGGTAGTAGTAAAAAAGTAAGAATATTGTGAAGTTATTTTTAACTTAGTTAAGCACATAACTTTCCTTTTCAAATGTTGGTTCATATTTAGTGCTTATAATAGGATATATTTCAGTCATACTAGAATTCTACATTTGTACTTTTTATGGTAATTTCATGTTAACCCATGATCCTACTGATTACATTATTTTCCTTCAAATTATTAGACTAATTTGCTAAAAGAATTTCAAATGTGACTTTGGGTTAATTAATTAAATTATAATAAGAAGAAAGTTTAAAGACCCCTGTGAATAACCAACCATATTTTCAAATTAGAACCTTAATTAAAATGTTATGGTCTAGTAATTACAGACTCATTAGTTAAATCCCCCATAGTGTTTTATAATTATTTTGAAGTTATCATATTTATTTCTGTACTCCATACTTTCCCCTCATGTCCTCCATTTAATGTAGAAAAAAATTAGAACATTATACTTACATTGAATCATCACCATGCTCAACGTACAGGTCACATAGTCACTATTTTTTTTCTTTTATAAGCAACATCACTTTCAGCAACAGAATCACGCTGAGTAATTTAAAAGTATCCACTAATTATTTGGATAAAACCCTTCAAAACAATTAAAGGATAGCAAAATAGTTGCCACGGACAGGGAAGGAGATCTAGACTAGGACTAATAAATCAGCACTTAATGTTTTACTGCCAGTTGATTTGCTCTCCTCTTCCTGTCTCTCTCTGACTCTGTCTAGTTAGTGATCCCTATCTCTCAATTTTTTTTTAATTTCAGTTATAGTAATGCTGGTGTTTGACACCAAATTAGTTCAGCAAGAGAAACAGTTAAATTATTCAATAAATTACTTGGACACTAGGTCAAGCTTCAAATTTACCACTTACTCTATATAGTCAGTGAACTATATCTTTTGAACTTGGTTTACTTTTAAACTTTTAAAACAAATGGACACTTAAGCCACAATCAAGGAATTTGAATCGAGAAAAATATTTGATAACAATATCACTTTTCAATCACTTCACAAATTATCTTGGATTTGGGAAGAAAAGACTAATCTTGAAATTTGTAGACTCTAAAAGTGAATTTGAATTCTTCAACTTACTATCCTATGGTCACTGCTAATGTCATTTAAACTCTGAGACATAATTCTTTGTCTTATAATGGAAAATGGTTAACGAGTTAGCCCCTAGTCCAACCAATAAGAGATGGAAAACACAAAAACTTCAGGTTTAGAGTGTATATGTAAGTATGTGCACATGCACACTCATAAGGAAAGGAAGTTGATGTTTTGTTTTTGTTTGCTAATATTTTATTAAAAATGCTCCTGAAACATCCAGTTGGTTGTTGGACTTCAATAAAATGGGAATGGGGAATGGTTATAGATTTACACTTTGGAAGGGTATATAAAGATGGTATTTAACCTCTGAGTGAATAATGCCTACACCAGGAGTTCTAAATCAGTGTTTTATGTATCTGTGTAACTTAAATGCAAAAAAAAAAAGTACTTGAGCCACACTCCAAACCAATTAAATAAGAATTTCTGGAATAACACCCTGGAATTTACATATTATATTAGGCTTACAGTGGTCCTTACTTATGTGACTCTGGTTGAGAACTATTGACAGTGAGGACAAAATAAAAATAATACTAAAAGTGATAATAACAAAAAAACGATAGTAATGATTAAAGGCTTAGAGTGGAACCTTAATAATATCTAAAATTTCAGTAGTGGAAAGAGTAATACAATACAATGAGGATAGCAAAAATATAAGTACATAACTTTAGGAGGGGTGACAGGAGCAGAATCACCATAGGCCAAAAGGAAAGTGTTTTAAAAGATTGAGGAAGAGTCAGTATTCTCAATTCTTGCAAATGCTTCAAGCAATATAAAGACTGAGAAATGTCCAACGGATTTGTCCACAGGAAGCTATTTATTCAGAAGATATTTAGAGGCATAGTGGCAACAGAAATCTGACTTAAATAGGTACTAGTGAACAAATGGTGTGACAAGGTAGATGTGTAGCATAAAGTTCTTTCAGAAATGGAAGTAAACTTTGTTAACACATAAAAAATAAGAAAGATTTGAAGATCAAGTTGAGTCCCATGTCATTATGTTGTAGTAGAACTGGTCACAGAGATTTCAAGAAAAATGTGAATGCAATAGAAGGCCTAAATAGAGACATACAGAAATGAGATTTTGATTTTACAAAGATGATTCTATCTGCTTTGTAGAAAATGATTCAAATGGGGCAAGAATTGAAGTAGAAAATCATTTAGAAGACTAATATAGTCTGAGTCAGAGGTTAAGTAGGGTGGGCTGAATCAGAGTAGCAGTTGTATAAAAAGAGGAAAATAACACAAGCAATGTATATCTTGGATATAAAATCAATAGAGTTTATTTTTTTGATGTTGTAGAAATCTTCAGGTGTGTGATATACCTGAAAAGACCTCCATTTGTGTGTGTGTGTGTGTGTGTGTGTATGTATGTGTTTTATAAAATTTATTGTCAAATTGGTTTCCATACAACACCCAGTGCTCATCCAACAGGTGCCCTCCTCAATACCCATCACCCACTTTCCCCTCTCCCTCACCCCTCATCAACCCTCTGTTTGTTCTCAGTATTTAAGAGTCTCTTATGGTTTGCTTAATTCCCTCTGTGTAACTTCCCCCCCGCTTCCCCTCCACCCTGGTCTTCTGTAAAGTGTCTCAGAATCCACACAGGAGTGAAAACATATGGTATCTGTCTTTCTCTGCCTGACTTATTTCACTTAGCATAATACTCTCCAGTTCCATGCACATTGCTACAAAGGGCCAGATTTCATTCTTTCTTGTTGCCAAGTAGTATTCCATTGTATATATAAACCACATCTTCTTTATCCATTCGTCAGTTGGTAGACATTTAGGTTCTTTCCATAATTTGGTTACTGTTGAAAGTGTTATAAACATTGGGTTACAAGTGCCCCTATGCATCAGCACTCCTGTATCCCTTGGGTAAATTCCTAGCAGTGCTATTGCTGGGTCATAGGGTAGATTTATTTTTAGTTTTTTGAGGAACCTCCACACTTTTCCAGAGTGGCTGCACCAGTTTGCATTCCCACCAACAGTGCAAGAGGGTTCCCAGTTCTCCACATCCTCTCCAGCATCTATAGCTTCTACTACAAAGCTGTAATCATCAAGACAGCACGGTATTGGCACAAAAACAGACACATAGGCCAATGGAATTGAATAGAGACTCCAGAATTGGACCCACAAAGTATGGCCAACTAATCTTTGACAAAGCAGGAAAGAATATCCAATGGAAAAAAGACAGTCTCTTTAACAAATGGTGCTGGGAGAACTGGACAGCAATGCAGAAGAATGAAACTAGACCACTTTCTTACACCATTCACAAAAATAAACTCAAAATGGATAAAGGACCTGAACGTGAGACAGGAAACCACCAAAACCCTAGAGGAGAAAGCAGGAAAAAAACCTCTCTGACCTCAACTGCAGCAATTTCTTACTTGATACATCTCTAAAGGCAAGGGAGTTAAAAACAAAAATGAACTTTTGGGACCTCATCAAGATAAACAGCTTCTGTACTGCAAAGCAAACAATCAACAAAACTAAAAGGCAACCGACAGAATGGGAAAAGATATTTCCAAATGACATATCGGATAAAGGGCTAGTATCCAAAATCTATAAAGAACTTACCAAACTCTACACCCGAAAAACAAATAATCCAGTGATGAAATGGGCAGAAGACATGAATAGACACTTCTCTAAAGAAGACATCCAGATGGCCAACAGGCACATGCAAAGATGCTCAACGTCACTCTTCATCAGGGAAATACAAATCAAAACCACACTGAGATATCACCTCATGCCAGTCAGAGTGGCTAAAATGTGTTTTGTAACCAAATAAGTAGATAAGTAACCAAATAAGTAGATAGTGGCACCATTCACTATGGTCAGGAGAAAATTCCAGGCAAGAAAATTATAGAAATATATACACTAAGTCTTACATAAACTTACAGATGAAGCAATCAGTAGATATTTTAAAGAAACAGGAATTGACATTGCAAACATAATTGCATGCATTCTAGGTAATTCTCTGGTTTCCTGTAGGAAAAGAATAAAAACCCTACAGATATCCCACCATGAAGTATTGAATAAAAGTAAGAGTAAACTTAAAGAGTTCTGGGAATCACAACAATCACCCACATTTGGGAATATTGATGCTTTTGAATTCCTGAATTGTGCAGAAGTTTTTCTGGTTAGATAACAGCTAAACAAAGAATTCTGTTGAAGTGAAGAAATATCTTTGTATGATTTGTTATGGTCAATTACAATTCTTGTATAGAGAATATAGTTGGTTCATATATTTTTTATCCACTCTGTCAATCTTGCCTTTTGTTGATATATTTAGGTCATTTACTTTAAAGGTAATTAGTGTGTTAGGGCTAAAATCTATAATTTTTTTGTTTTCTGTTTGTTTTCTGTTTCTCATTCTCTTTTCTTGTCTTTCTGTTGAGTTACTTGAATATATTCTTAGAATCCTATCTTGATATATATATATATATATATATATATATATATATATGTACTTGAGATATATATATATATATATATATATATATATATATATATATAGCGGTTTTGAGTGTATCTTTTTGTGTGTTTTTGTATGTGTCTTCCATTTTGAATTTGTGTTTGTGTATATGTGAAGTATGTAACTCTTACTTCAACTTAGTTGCTTTTACCTTCCCTACTAGTAAATACCACAGTCTTAAGAATCATATAGTGTCATAATTTTTAATGCAATCACCTATGTGATTTATAAAACTTATTAAAAGGAAAGTCTATTATATATAACCACATTTTTGTTCTTTCTGTTGTTTTTTCTCTCTTCAATGTTCCAAACTTTCTGCTTCTATCATTTCCTTTCTGTTCTAAGAATTTCCATTAGCCAGTCTTTAAAGGAAGTTCTGTCAACAAAGTATTTTATTTTATTTAATTTTTACATTTTATTTATTTGGAGAGAGAGGGAGAGACAGAGAGTGAAGGAGGGACAGAGAGAGGGAGAGAGAGAGAGAATCCCAAGCAGGCTCTGCACTGTTAGTGAAGAGTTCCATGGGGGGGTGGTCTCGAACCCACGAACTGTGAGACCATGACCTGAGCTTAAACCAAGTGCTGAATGCTTAACCGACTGAGCCAGGTGCCCCTCAACAGATTTTTAAAAAATATTTATTCAGTTTTGAGTGAGAGAGAGAAAGAGACAGAGACAGAGATCACAAGCTGGAGAAGGGAAGAGAGAGAGGGAGACACGGAATCCAAAGCAGGCTCCAGGATCCATGGTGTCAGCACAGAGCCCCACGTAGGGCTCCAACCCAGGAACCACGAGATCATGACCTGAATTGGAGTCTCAGATGCTTACCCAACTGAGCCATCCTGGCGCCTCTCAAAAGAGTATTTTAGTATTTAGATCTAGTTGTCTAAAATATCTACTCTTAGTAGGTTATATAATGATTAGCTACAGCTTTTTTATTCGGAATACTAAATTAGTTGCTTCTACCACCACATTGGGAATAAAATTTCTCACTATTTTTGCTTTTCTCTATGTATTCTCCCATGTTTAAATATCCAGTGTTCCAGCACCAGGGTAGCTCAGTCAGTTAAGCATCAGACTCTTGAATTCTGTTCAGGTCATGATCTCGCAGTTCATGAGATTGAGCCCTGTGGTGGGTGCTGCTCTTGGCAGCATGGAGCCAGCTTGGGACTCCCTTTCTCCCTCTCTCCCTCTCTGCCCCTTCTCTACTCTCTTTTTCCCTCTCTCTCTAAAATAAATAAATAAGCTTTAACTAAATATTCAGTGTCACAAACTGAATTTGTGTTTAAAATTGGTTTGTAGACAAACACAAAAGACTAATTTTTCATGTTTTTAAATGTAAAAATTATGTGAAAAGTGATCTTTTTACTCAATATTGGTTCTTTTGTGTGCCAAAAATCAATTTCAATTTTTTTAAAGTGTCTTGAAATGAAAAGGGATTTTTCACTCAATATGGCTGCATGCAGTTAGTTCTATCTTGTATTAGAGCTAATATAATTCATACTTATATATGAAAGATTTTTTAAAAATCAACTAAATTTATGTATGCCAAGAGGTAAAAGGGTATACGCCAAGAGGTATAGTTACAGACACTGAGGTCCGCTGTATTGACCTTCATGGATCCATAAGCATTGAATTGAAACAAAACATTTGAATATTGAATATTGAAAATTGAAAAAAATGAGGCATTGACATTTTGTTAATAAATCAATTTACTTTTGATGAATAATTAATACAGCATCCCAGCCATGCTATAAATACAAACGACATCCCACTGAATAAGTACAGTAAACAAGAAAGTCTGAATAACTGTTGTATGGCAAAATAATCAATATGTAGGAAAATGACTTTACATCACTGAATATAAATTAATAAGAGAACTACAGACACCAAATATGTAAAAATTGGAATCCAGAAAAGTAAGCATCTCAGAATTCTTATGGATAACTGAAAATCTTTGACAACTTGAATAGACTTTTTTCTCTTTTCTTTTTCTTTTTCCTTTTCTTTTCTTTTCTTTTCTTTTCTTTTCTTTTCTTTTTTCTTTTCTTTTCTTTTCTTTCTTTTCTTTCCTTTTCTTTCTTTCTTTCTTTCTTTCTTTCTTTCTTTCTTTCTTTCTTTCTTTCTTTCTTTCCTTTCTTTCTTTCTTTCCTTTCTTTTTTTGTATTATGGGAAGGAGGCAGGGTCCTTCCCATGTGGAAGTGAAAACATAAAGCTGCAAAATCCAAAACCTAAATCCTTAGTTAAAAAATAAACTTCAGTAAAATTGAATCCACAATGAGGTAAGTTAAGAAATCACCTGTCTCAAACTGTGAGTAGTTGGAGAGTAGGGGAAAACAGTTTGCTACCCAAAGATAAAATTACCTCAGATCCAATAATCCTGGAGGCAAGGAGTTATTTTAAAACAGTCTTTGGTTGTTAGGAAGGCTGGAACCTAGTAAAGCAAGCAAAATTCTCTCCAGAGGACTTCTTTCTTCCAAGATTTGCCACAGGTGAAGTTTGATCACACAGGATTATACAACCAAAAATGTCAGAATGCATGGTGAAGCAAGAGTCCACAATGGAGTGCAGGCAGAACAATAACCAGAGGAAGTAGTTATGGAATTATCAGATACAGAGTAAAATACACGCACGCACACACACACACACACACACACACACACACACACACACACACACAAGCAACTAAGACACTCTTTCAAGTGTATGCCAAAATAAGTTACCTGGAAGAGTGTTTATGGGAGCAAATACATTGGAAATTGGAAATATGGGTTAGAGTGCAGTGCTTACTTCTTCTTGCTAATGACAACCATGTATTTTTCCACAGCCATCCTTCTCATCCTGCCTGTTATACCCCCTCTTCTCCATCATTTCAGGAGAGGATTGGTATAGGGAAACTTGGCAATTGTGCATATTGTGTCTGAAATTTTATTTCATAATGCCTGAAATACCATGAGAAAACCATTTGCTTTCTTATAGGCTGAGGACTGAGCATTTAGTTTAGGAAAACAAAAGGTTCAGAGTAACAGAATCAAGATACTTGAATAAATAATAGCTGTGATGAGTTTGGCTGTGCTGTCTTATCAAAGAGGGATCTTAATTTTATCATCACAACCTGCTTTTCAGAAAAAGAAGAATAAATAAAGCTGTGAACAAGGATGAGTAATTAGGAAAATTGTTTCATGTATAGCCTCAGATGTCATCTCCAGGAGTAAATTTTAGAAATACTCTTTAGGAAAGTGATTTTAGATCTCACAAAAAAAGGATTAAGATATCAAAAATATCTGAACACATGAAAGGGTTAACTGTCCTATGAATGAGACCTTTTTAATATTTACAGTTAGTAAACCATAAATATACAGTTGACATTTTCTTTCTCCTAAATGTTAGCAAGAAATTTTTAGTTTGCTCCCAAGGGGTTATTTTTTAGAAATCTAATTTTATGTATGTTTCCATTTTCAGTTTTAATGTATTTTGAATAGAGATAACTACCAGAGATTATTAAATTTCTTCTTGGGGAATTAATTTACCAGTATTTGTAATGTAATGTAATATAATATAATATAATATAATATAATATAATATAATATAATATAATATAATTAATACAGTATATTACTTTTCTGGTTTATATTGTAAATCCATGTGTACTTATATATACAGTGGATGTGTATTTATGAATAGTTGTGTGCGTGCCATTGTATATTTGCTTGTGGTTGTAGTTTTGTATATTTGTGGTTGTATTTGTGTTTCTGCTTAATTTAATTCATGATATTCTTTTGTAATGAGAATATCTCAACTTTAAATTTGGCAACTTTGCTTTTAAACAATATTTAATAGTTTTTATTGCAGATTTGTTCTTCCCTGTGAAGGCTAGTTCTACTTTCTGAGAAGAAACTTTTCTTTTTAATCTTTTTGAAGATATGAATCACACAATTTCTATGTTCCTGTCCTACTCTGAACAATAAATCCAGTTCAAAGAAAGTTATTTCTTCAATGCTTTAGGGTAGTCTTCTTATATATCTTTCAATAGGACTTTTTTTTTTTTTTTGCTTTAGCTTCCTGCTTGTTATGTGTCTTCCTCTGCTGTGAAAAAGCATCACCAGACAGTTTTATTTTTTCCCCCTCTTTAATGGATTCTTTGTAACCCTCTCAATTCACTGGTGTTAGAAGAGTTTTATTCTGTTCCTCAAGAGTTTTCCTTCTAGCTATGCTGTTGTCACTAAAAAGTTTCATTGTCCAGGGTTTGTGACTGTTTTTTTCTTTGTTTCTTTGTTTCTTTCTTTGCTTCTTTTTTGTTTGTTTCTTTCTTTCTCTCTCTTTTCTTTCTCTGTCTTCTTTCTTTCTTTCTTTCTTTCTTTCTTTCTTTCTTTCTTTCTTTCTTTCTTTCTTTCTTCTTGGCTAGGTTTTATCTAATAATAGGTAGAAATTAAATCAGAATTTTATTGTCTCATTTTCATCAGAGTTAGGAGAGAGGAATAATTAGAAATTGTTATGGCTATTATGATCTACAACTGACTCAAATATTATCCTAAAGAAGACACAAAGTTTAAGATTTTTATTGATAGAGGTTCAACTCTATACTCCATATAATTATAGCTTAAAATATTTTATATTTGGGAGGAATATAAAGGGAAGGAATACCTTCTTAAAGTCTGGTACAGAGTATCACATATTGTCCCATTCTTGATGTATAAATGACCTGACATGTCACTTTTACCCACACCCTCAATTCTACTTCCTGAAAAGCTCTTTTTTCTTCCTGGAACATCATATAGACCATTAGCAGGAATCTCTCTACTCACCTTTTGACTATTCTATGTCAACAATGTCATCTTTTGCTTCTGTCTGTATTCCAGAAAACTGAGGAATACAAAAATCAAGTCAGTGAAGCTATTACTATAGATGAGGGATTGAACTCAAGAAATGAAGTCCCTGCAAAGAAAAAAAAAATCTTATCTACAAATATGTTTAGGGAACCAAAAGAGATAACCAATTTAAGGAATAGTTATATCAAAGATTTTTAGAAATAACATAATTTTTAGAAAGAATCACTTAACTGATATAAGAAGAAAAACAAAGATGTGGAAGAGAAGAGAGTTATCTCTAATTTTGAGATACTAAGGTTTTTGGAATGTTGGTTATACATATAACTAAAATTGGATTTTTTGATGTTTATTTATTTTGAGAGAGAGAGAGAGAGAGAGAGAGAGAGAGAGAGAGAACGCAGGCAGGGAAGGGCAGAGAGAGGGAGAGAAAGAATCCTAAGCAGGTTCCCTGCTGTCAGCATGGTGCCTGATGTGGGACTCAGTCCCACAAACTATGAGATCATGACCTGAGCTGAAATCAAGAATTGGATGCTTAACCAACTAAGCTACCCAGGCACCCCCAACTAAAAATGTTTAAAGGGAAGCTGAAAAAAAAAATCTAAACTGCTATTCAGTAGATATGACTGGATTAAAACAATTTTCATTTATGCGTTTATTAAATAAAACTTCTCCTTATCTATTCTCTATAGCTTTCAATATGTTCTAAAGCAAACGGATCATCCAAGAAAGAATTTGTAGCACAAGGAATCTAGCATGTGTCCTTGCATTTAGCAGTTAGTTAACATCTTAAAAATAGTAAATCCATACATGGGCACCTGGGTGGCTCAGGTGGTTGAGCGTCCGACTCTTGATTTTGGTTCAGGTCATGATACCAAGGTTGTGGGATCAAGCTATTTGAGCTCTATGCTGAGCGTGGAGCCTGCTTAAGATACTCTCTCTCCCTCTCTCTCTCTCTCTCTCTCTCTCTCTCTCTCTCTCTCTCTCTCCAGCCCCCAGGCCGCCCCTCTTCCCCTGCTTGCACCCTCTCTTTCTAAAACAAATAATAACAACAAGAACAATAATAAATCCATATAGAAGTACAAAATATTCTACCAAGAACTCTCAATAGCATCAAGGCTAATTTAAGCATCTATATCAGTGGCAATATCTGAATATTTTTTTTATTGTCACTACAGGACATTTGCTCTGGGCATCTAGGGAATAGATGTCAAAAATGCTGCTAGACACTTTATAATGCATAGGGCAGTCCCCACACAAAGAATTATTAGTCCCAAATTTTACTAGTGCTTAAATTTAAAAATTTTGATCTATACTGATTTAGAAAAGTTATAGTGGAAGAAAAAGAAGGGGGCGGAGGAGAAAAAGAAGGCAGGGGAATGGAAAAGGAAGAGGAAGAGAGACGAGGGAAGGAGAGGAGGAGAAAGGTGAAGACAAAGAAGAGAGCCAGAGAAAGGGGAAGGGAAGGAAGAATAGAGAGATGAGGGGGAAGTGAGAAATTTTGTTGATATATTAAGGAAGGCATCAAAGACATTTTCCATTTGATTTCCAGGTTTCTTTCTTAGCATCTGTATATTTGGAAAATATTTCAATCCAGTTATGATCTAATGGAGGTACTGTATGTGATTATGTTCAGATATTTGAAAATCAAGAACTTATTTTCCTGGACTATCAAAATCTTGACGCATGAGGTAAATGCGCTGGAAAACCAACTACAATTATATTATAATTACAGATTGGTGAGAAGAAAAAAAAAAGAAAAAAACTTCCCAGTAATCATGAGTGTTCAATTTTGTACATAAATATTAGGAAAATGCCCAGATAGACACATTTAAGAACTTCTTAATTTCTTAATATTCTTTCCCATGTAATTAATATAACTGATAATTATATTTAATAATTAAATATAATATAAGGAATTAATGAGTATACTTCATACATTAGCTTCATTCATAGCATTAATTGTATGTATTATTGACAGTTTTTTGTACATGGAAAGTACAAAAAAAGTACTTTTTTGTAAGTAAAGTAGTAGTTCTCTTGTAATCTGAGAACAACTACATTTGGTTAATGTATTACTATGAATCAACAGAAATAAGAGAATTTTTCAACGATAACAGGATTTCCATGGTGAAGCTATCGATTTCATATTAATTCTAGTTAATAGCAATGCAAACTGATCTAAATGGTTCAAATAAATGTAATCTCAGGATATTAGCTGGTAATCATATTAATATGATGAGGAATAAATTAATCACTTTATTAGAAAAAACTGAATTTCATCAAGTTAACTAAAGTTACAAGTCCAAAATTGGGCTGTTTATTCTCTTAATTTTAAAATCCATATATTTTTATGAATTACATTTACAGATACTTAAGTAAATTCTATTTTTAGAAAAATGTCTTTAAGGAGACTGGTTTCAAAGTGAAATTATTATATATTTTCAGGCTTAGAATTTGTTCAGAAAATTAGAGTGAAGAAAGTCTTAACATATAATTACATTTTAAGATTGCCATAGTTATGAATTATGCATGTATTATCATCCTCAAAGTACATATTGAGATCACCCAATAATCTCTCCCTCAATTCATGTAATGTCATCTGTTTACAAATACAGTGAAATAACCTATAGAAACACAAATTTAGGGTGGCTCAGTTGTTTAAGCGTCGGACTTCAGCTCAGGTCATGATCTCACAGTTTGTGAGTTTGAGCCCTGAATCAGGCTTGCTGCTGTCAGTGCAGAGCCTGTCTTGGATCTTCTGTGCCCCTCTCTCTCTGCCCCTTCCCAGCTCGCACTCTCTCTCAAAAACAAATAAATCTTAAAAAGAAACATAAATTTAAAGTTTTTTTTGTTTAGAAAGATAAAGTTTTTCTTTCACTGATAATAGTTTTTCTACTAAATATACTTCTATTTAATATAAAAAAAACTTGATATGTAAAAATTGAGAATTTTTGCAACCCAGAGACAAATAACTGTTATATTTTTAAAGTATAAACTAAAAAATTGAAAGATGCTTCTATTTTTGTTTTTTGTTATAAAACTATAGTAATATACCACTGTTTTAAATCTTGAAAGAGAATTATTGGGGCCAATGGTCTCAATAAAACCATAAATTTATTGGCCAACATTTGCAATCCAAAGAAGTCATGTATCAACGTATATATAGTAATTCTTAACTGTTTCTCTCTCTCTCTTTCTCTTAAAAAAAATTAAGACACTGTGTAAACTTACTGTCTGCCTTTGATAATTAAGTCCAATTGTTATTAGGGTCACTACTTTAAGATCTTAGAATGATTTGATATTTCTCCTTGTATGGTATATGCATCTTTTTTAATTTGATAAATTATGTTACTTTTTTATGAATATAATTTATTGTCAAATTGGCTTACTACAACACCCAGTGCTCATTCCAACAAGTGCCATCTTCAATGCCCATCGCCCATTTTCCTCTCTCCCCAACACCCCCATCCACCTTCAGTTTGTTCTCTGTATTTAAGAGTCTCTTGTGGTTTGCCTCCCTCCCTCTCTGTTTGTTAACTATTTTTCTCCCCTTCCCTTCCCCCATTGTCTTTTGTTAAGTTTCTCAAGATCCACATATGAGTGAAAACATATATCTGTCCTTCTGACTGATTTATTTCACTCAGCATAATACCTTCCAGTTCCATCTACGTTACTGCAAATGGCATGATTTCCTTCTTTCTCATTGCCAAGTAGTATTCCATTGTATATATAAACCACATCTTCTTTATCCATCCATCAGTTGATGGACATTTAGGCTTTTTCCATAATTTGTCTATTGTTGAAAGCACTGCTATAGTCATTGGGGTACATGTGCCCCTATGAATCAGCACTCCTGTAACCCTTCGGTAAATTCCTAGTAGCGCTATTGCTGGGTCATAGGGTAGTTCTATTTATTTTTTTGAGGAACCTCCACACTGTTTTCCAGAGCAGCTGCACAAGTTACGCATCTTAATTGCTGGAGAAAAGGAGCAATTCAATCCATACCTTTGATATGATATGCCTAGGAAACAACATCTTTATTTTTTAACTGGTTAATATTGATTGCAAGGCAGTATGAAATCACAAGAAAAGAGAAAAGGAAAGTGAAGAACAACTATCATTAAGTTGGTAGGGAAGCACATTGAATCCTTTGATCTCTGATAGTTTTTTTTTTTTTTCCTCTTTTCCCAGCAATTTGAATGGGTGATTGGGTTTGTGATTATGACATATCAGGGGCAAAAATGGGAGAGATTGTGCTGCACTGGGAAACAATTTCTTGTGGCCTATGAGGATTTCAAGCTACTTCGATTTTTAAATTGTATTTAAGTATTATATAATGTCTATCTTCAGTATAATCTTTAGATTCTCAAAGATAATACAAGCTTCCAATTTACTTCTAGACAGGGTTTTTTTTTTCATTAAGTTATTTGGCACAATCACTATGTGTGCTTATGCTTATTATAATTATGTGTGTGTGTGTGTGTGTGTGTGACTTATTTTGAGGTTAGCACATGAAAGAAATTTAAAATAATGATAACTATTTTACCTATTTAATACTAGTTTGTTTTTAATTTAGTAATTTTAGTAGTTTCATATAATAGCAAAATTTATATCATATCAAAACTTTAGAAAGGTATGGACAACAATCTAATATTATGAAATTTTAAGTATATGAAAATAAATATTAATATCATTCACCAAATACAATTAGCTTATTAGTATATCACATATTGTAGCTAAATGTTTTTCTAGGTATTGAAAGTTGTTTGCTTTTCTGGAGATAAATAAATGTGTCAAGCCAGAAAATTATGACATATTTATATCCAATAGGAAGAATTCTGAATTTCATTAGTATTTTGAAGAAATACTAATATTTGATATTAGTATTGAAGAAATACTTATATTGAAGAAATACTAATATTTGATATTTGATATTGATATTTGATAATTCAAATAATATTTGAAGAAATTAGTATTTTGGAAATAATCTTGTGAAGAACTTTACTATATAATTCAGTGTCACAATCTCACATTTTGGCAAAAAACTGCAATCAGAAACTCAATAAAGTAGTATTGAATTTCTGTTATTTTTTTAGATGGATTAAATATTTGCAACTAACCTTTGTTTTTACAATTCAGGTCTCTGTGGCATTACAAAATTTGCCTGTGTTTGCATTTTCACTGTATAACAAATGCTTGCCCAGCAAGGAAAAAAACATACTACCAAACACCCTTGCCTAACATGTCTTATACTGAACATGATGATAATCTTAACCCTTTCTCTGAGGAAAATGTAAACACTAACAGTTCATATATCTATATATCTATATCTATATCTATATCTATATCTATATCTATATCTATATCTATATCTATAGATAGATAGATATAGATATAGATATAGATATAGATATAGATAATTGAAACCTCAAGAAATTTTTCTATCTTATTTTTCTTTATCCCTAACTATATATTTTACAAAGAACTTATTTTCTCTCATTCTACTAAAATTGATATTTTTTTCCTGAAACATTATTTTTATTCATGAATTGAAAAGTAGTTTTCAAATATGTAATCTTAACATTTGGGCAAATTTCCTTTCATTTGTCCTGTTCTGAAATTTAGATTGGGATTAACATTAGATATTATTTTCTTTTCTGACTCTTAATTTTATGTAAATTATCATAGAAGTGAAGTTCTTTCATAATTAATGTTTATCAGTAGTAGCGGGCTTGGACAGTTTTTTTCCTCTCAGGTTCACTCCTGCCAATAAGGAGGCTCTTCTTCCTAGAACCACACATATAGGGTAAGCTGATATCTCCAAATCCAAATCCAATTTCCACCAGCCTATCACTCAGTCCTAATGAAATTCAGAATTCTTGTTGGATATAAATATGTCATAATTTTCTGGCTTGACAAATTTATTTATCTCCAGAAAAGCAAACAACTTTCAATACCAAGAAAGACATCCACCATAAGTTTCCACTTACTTTAACTGTTTTGCTGCATTTCTGATAGTGAAATAGAGTACATGCAAATATTTATTGGAATATTAAGGAGACTTGAGGCACAGTGCCCCATGTATAGTAAAAACTACAAAAAGTGTATTTTTAAGTAGGTGCAATAATTATGAAGTAGATTTAAAATAATGTAATGCCCTGTTTTAGTGAGAAAAAAAATAGACTTAGATTCAATTAATTAAACTTCAAAAGTAGATAAATTGGGAATGAAAATCCCATCTTGCGGTGTCTTTTGAAGTTTAAGTAAAATAATTTGTCTTTAGTATCTAATGTGTTAGCAATACTATGTTCCGTTTTTCCAACATAAGGCCATTGTCTCTTATTAGTCATTAGTTTGACTTGTCCTCTGTCCCCCCCCTCAATATGTATATCTAGATCTAGATATCTACAGCCAATATCTGTTGAGAAAAAGAGAGAGAGAGAAGAAAGTCAAATAAGTGGAAAAAATATGTGTGTGTGTAATTAATCAATAAACACTTCTTGATAGTAAATCAAGCCATAAGAAAAAATGTGATCCTTATCTAAGGTATGTATATTTCATTGGGGGCAGTGGGGCATTTACAAATGGAATGATATTTCCAGGCATTAAATAATGAGTTGCAGGTCAGAGTCATATAATTTCTCAAGGTTTTTTTGAGGTCGATGTTATTCAGTGCACACTAGGGATTGATATGCACTTTATTCACAGAAACAGTGCCAAAGTAGTTTCTGATATTTGTCATCATTTAACATTTCCTTTTATTATGATGATAATTAATAGTCACTAACTTCAATTCCTGGAAGCATAAGAAATTAAGTTAGAAGGGTGCTTTGGGGTCAACTTGTCCACCACATTCATTTTCCAATAAGGAAAGTTAAATAACTTCCTTTATTTAATTTCAAAATAGCTGAGAATTAAGGTCAAAGACTTATAAAACTACATAACTCCCACATCAATTGCTTTGCTTCTATTATTCTATAATTCTTGTTTTCCTCAACTTTATTCCTCATTACTTTTTCTTTCATTTCCTCCTCTCATACTTTTTTTCCCAACTCACTACAGTGCTGTTTTCTGAATCTGGAGTAGCCTGATGCTACAAATGTATTTCTCAAGACGCTATATTCCTATTTTTCTCTACTAATGCCATATTAATAGTGATTCCATACAGAGGCATTAAAAAATTGTATATGTGTTTATTCATATAGCATTTTAACAATTGTTTGATTAAATAGGAGTCCAATTTCCAATTAACAATTATATAAAATATAGAATAACTAGACATAAACTAATCTTGAGCAGAATGCTATTGATCTCTTTTCAGTACCTCTAGATATTACAATCTTGGTTGTATTAGTCAACTGATATTTAAATTATTTTATATATTTCTATTTAAAAAAACAAAATATTTATATATAAAGTTAATAAAGGGCTTATTTAAAAATAAAATTTGTATAGTAAGATATAACATTATAATAAATCTGATTTGAAAATACACATTGATGTTAACATACCATTAAAATATCTTTGAATATAAATATATTTCATAATATTAAGATTGTATAATAGTTTCATGGTTATAACTGCTGTTCATCTTTGTTAATATGGATCAGGGAATCTTGGACAGAAGAATCTATTCTACCTATCAGGGATTTAGGTAAATTTGTATCACACCTTCCAGTTTGACTTATGAGAACATAGAGACAACCACAAGATTTCAATGAATTAAGGGTGTCTTTTTCCATATGATCATGAGTGTCCCCTTAGCTGTGTGTAAGCAACCCATTTCAATTCCATCCTAACCACCTAATGGCCAAATTCAACTCTCTTACTGGTTTTTACAAAAGTCTATTAATTAATATAGTTAAAAAATATCAAGTGTCATTCTTACTGCATTACTGTTAAAGGATCATATCACATCAATTAGTCCATGGCTCTCTGACTTGTAAACCCCATAAGATTGTGCCTCCTTTCTGTTACCTTCTGTTAGCTCCCTAATGTCCATGCCTATGCTTGGGATTCTTTTATTATTAGCTTTTTCTAAGTTAGTTTATGAATTAGTTTTAGCAAAAGTGTTAAATATCACAAAAAATAGAATTCTGGTACCAAGCACTAGGAGTATAATATTTTCACCATTACCTTATAGAAAAGTCTGGTATGAATACTTTAAACAGATTGCAATGACTAGTCAGAGTTATTTTCTACCATGAGTGAAATCATATGATATTTGTTTCTCTGATTGACTTATTTCACTTAGCATACTACATTCTAGCTCTATCCACACCATTGCAAATAAGACCTCATTCTTTTAGATGACAGAATAATATTCCATTGCATGTATGTATACCACATCTTCTTTATCTATTTATCAATCGATGGATATTTGGACTCTCTCCATATTTTGGCTATTGTTGATAATTCTGCTATAAACATTGGGGTACACATACCCCTTCAAATCTGTATTTTTGTATCCTTTGGGTACATACCTATAGTGCAATTGCTGTATCATGGGGTAGTTCTATTTTCAGTTTTTTAAGGAACCTCCAAGGTTCCTTAAGGTTTTTTAAGGTACCTCCAAGGTACCTCCAATGGTAATGGAGATACCATTAAGGTATCTCCAATATATGGAGAACCTCCATATATTCTCCACAGTGGCTATACCAGTTTGCATTCCCACCAACAGTGCAAGAGGGTTCCCCTTTCTCTGCATCCTCACTGCCACCTGCTATCTCTCCTCTTGTGTTTTAATTTTAGCCATTCTGACAGGCGTGACATGATGGTATCTCATTGTGGTTTTGATTTGTATTTCCCTGATGATGTTGAGCATGCTTTTATGTATCTGTTAGCCATATGGTTGTCTTCTTTTTTGAATGTTTATTTATTTATTTTGAGAGTTAGAGAGTGGGCCTGTGCACATGCACGCTCTTGTGTGAGTGGGGGAGGGGCAGAGACAGAGGGAGAGAGAGAGAGAGAATCCCAAGCAGGCTCCGTACTGGTACAGAGCCCATTTCTTAACTGGGCTATTTGCTTTTGGGGTGTAGAGTTTGGTAAATTCTTTATCAGATATGTCATTTGCAAACATCTCCCAATCGGTGGAGTGTCTTTTAGTTTTGCTGAGTGTTTCCTTTGCTGTGCGTAACTGTTTTATCTTGATGAAGTTCCAATAGTTCATGTTTGCTTTTGTTTCCCTTGCCTTCAGCAACGTGTCTAGGAAGAAGTTGTCCTGGCTGAGGTCAAAGTGGTTGCTGTCTGTTTTCTCCTCTAGGATTTTTTCTAAATTTATTTATTTATTTTAAGAGAGACAGAGAGAGAGTGGGAGGGGCAGAGAGAGAGAGAATCCCAAGCAGGTTCCGCACTGCCAGCGCCAAGCCTGACATGGGGCCAGAACTCACGAACCATGATATCGTGATTTAGGTCATAAAAGAGTTAGATGCTTAACTGACTGAGCCACCCAAGCACCCCTCTCCACTAGGATTATGATGGTTTCCTGTTTCACATTTAAGTATTTCATCCCAATATGAATGGGGAAACACAAGAAGACACTATTGCTTCATTGTATTGGAAAACTACATTATGAATATCCTAGGCATTTTACCTTATTTATTTTCACATTCTTTAGGGTAAATGTCAAAAGCAGCAGAGACCTAAAGGATTTTATCAGTGAGGAACTGGTAGGAAATGATGACATATTCAAGTTGGATCATTTGAGGATAGTTGTAAAAAAGAGACTATTGTAAAAGTGCCTTCAGGGGTGCCTGGGTGGCTCAGTCGGTTAAGCATCAGACTCTTCATTTCAGCTCAGGTCATGATCCAAAGATTGTGAGATTGAGCCCTGTGTCGGGCTCTGCAATGAAAGCTGGAACCTGCTGGGGATTCTCTCTCTCCCTCTGTCTCTGCCCCTCCCCCACTCTCTTTCTGTCTCAAAAATAAAAAAAGAATAAATGTTTTTAAAAAAGTGCCCTCAGGATATAGGGAAACTACCATATGAAATAGTGCAATAGGAATTGTGCTCCCTTGCCACTGCTAGGCCCACAGAGTGAGGGGGATTTGTGGCTTCCAGAACCTGAAGACTCAGGAAGTTCTGTGGAGGGGGCCATCTGACAGGTACTCTTCAGCACCTGTCAGTGGATGCAAACAGATATGACATGGTGGAACCAGTTCCCCATAGCTTACCACCCTCCTACCGTCTCTTGCAGGGGCTCTCTCTTAGCAGCAACCACTCAAAGCCCGAAGGCAAAAAATGCCTACTGAAACAGCCTAGGCAGGTTACCCTCTCTGGGCCCTAGGCAGGTGAATAAGAATAGAGTGGGCCTAGCAAGGCAAACAAAAGATATCCAATGCAATGCCTAAATTGTGGTGGAAAGAGGCAGTGTAGCTTCTCTACCTGGGGGTAATTCCTTGTCTATCCAAAGCTTTCATTTTTGCTAATACCAGAAATAGCTTTCCCTGATTAAGGTCACAAAAATTCTTGTAATTTCTTCACACAAACTGCAATGACATGAAATATTTTATCTGTGCCTGAAAATAAAATAAAAACTTTCCCATCAATGTCATCTACTCCTTTTTTTAAATCAATTATCATCCAAATTGTGTGTTTTCTGATTCTTTGTCTATCTCACAGCCATTAAATCCCAATATATCCAAAATAAATTATCTCTCTAGGAACATCTGTGTCTTCCTTAGTACAACCTACTCACCATCACCCATGCATTAGCCCCAAATATCCATAAACATAAACATTATTCCTTATCTCTCTCTCTCTCCCATGTACACTACTTTACCAATTGGCAAACTATTTACCTTGTAATTCTATTTCAAATATGTTAATCCTTTATATCACAAACAAAATCAATTTAGTAGTGTCCACCGTCTTCACTTCGCTGGAATACAGCAACAGCATCTAAAGTCTTGCACTTTCTGTTGGTTTTTTCTTTCTTCAAACCAATTTTAAGTTCTCCAGACAGAGCTGCATATCATGCTACATGATACATTTGAATCATTCCATTTTTATCTTTTGAATTTAGAGGAGAGCAAGAATCTTCCTTAACTCTGTCGTCCTTTCCTTCATAGTCTCTCATCTTTGTGTCTCTTATCGCAGTCTTCTCATACATTCTTCTTGTAGCAGATTTTCTAGCAGATGTTTTAATGTAGCATGTCCTTTCTTAGATCCTAGAGTTCTGACATGTTCCTTCTTTCTGGAGCCACTCCCCTGTTTGCTCCTTCTGCTTAACTCATACCCATTTCAAGTTTCCTTGGAGAGGTTTTCCTTGCAGTTTAGGTTGGGCTAGATCACCTGTAGGCATACCCAGCACATGTAGGTATACCATCATAAAATAAAAAAAATATTTTTATTCCTTTTTTTATTTTTATAGTTATTCTTTAACTGTGAACTATATGAGATCAGAAATCATGACTGCCTGGGGCACCTGGGTGGTTCAGTTGGTTAAGCATCTGACTTCAGCTTAGGTTACAATCCCATGCATGGCTCATGAGTTTGAGCACTGAGTTGAGCTCTGTGCTGACAGTTCAGCAGTTCAGCAGTTCAGCCTGCTTCATATTCTGTGTCTCCCTCTCTCTCTTCCCCTCTCCTGCTTGCACTCTGTCTCTTTCCCTCGAAAATAAATAAACATTAAAAAAATTCCTAACTGCCTGTTTAACACCCAAAAGTCCTACTAGACAGGTTGAAATTTTGTTATATGTTGTGCATTCAATGAAAATAACTGAGTATGTATATTTAAACACTTTATCATTGAAGTATTATAAAATAGCTTTAGAACTAGAGATTTCTTTTTAAGTAACAATGAATAACAGATTTCTTAATATAGTGTATTAAACCTACCACATATTACTAAGTGATATGTACCTATCTTCATATATTTATATTAAGATCAAAGATCAGTTTTCTTGATATAAAAGAAATCCTGTCAGTTTCATTCTTAATTATTATGTATTTACATCACTAATAGAATGGTTTCTGTGTTTTTCATGTAATCAGCTTAAAGCACCATTAAAAAAACCATCCCTTTCCTAAACAGTTAATGATCACAAAGGATATGGAGGTGTATGTGTGTGTGTGTTAGAATGAAGTGTTTTAGTAGATGAAATTTAGAGTTACAGAGCTCTCATAAACTAATAGTGCTTTTAAAACCAAATATTCCCATTAATTTATTCAATGAATAATATATACTTTTAAGAGCTTATTATTATATCCAATATTGTTTCAGGTACTTTAGATCTCCTAGTCACTCCTCTATACCCTGTGAGATGGTTACTAAGGTTTCTTTTCCCTTTCTTTTTTTATTATATTTTCCCTTTTTTATTTCATTATTGAGAAAACTAGAGTTTGGAGATAAAATATTAACCTTCCCATGGTCATACGTATAATAAATGACATGTTTCAGGGATGGCAATAACTCTGTTGAATATCAAATCCTATGCTCTTAATTTATTTACATACTTTTCTGACACAAAGTAGAATTTTCAACTTAAGTTCTTTCAAGGGGAGGAAAAATTCTATATTCCTAGGAACAGCCAAGGTTTTAAAACTTAAAATATCAATCATTTTAGGCTAAGCATCATTGTAAAATTTGGCTAAATTGGGACATTATTTTAAGTTTTAATATTGATAAATATTTCTGTACAGTAATTTAGGCAAGAAGAATGGGGATCTTTAAACACTGTAAATTTATGAACATATTGAGCAAGATAATCTTTGGACCCCTTATTGATAACTCAGAACAGCAAGAGAATTGTGATAAAAACATCTAATATCCAATAAATATCTACTAAAGAGGAATTAACAATATCTGTTGAATGACATTTGATGTGTATAACATCTCTACAGATAGTAAAACTTATTCTCTTCAAATGAAAGAAATGAGTTCTAGAACATTTAAACATTTAAACACATAATATTTCTCAGATTTGATCCTCAGAGTATGACTCCAAAATTTACTTCTTTTTCGTTACACTGGGCATCTTCACACAAAGTTGGTAGAGATAATCATAGGAAAGCATTATTTTACAATCTAGCCTAAACAATATTAAATAACAAATACTATGAAAATAGCAGTTATGTTTGTCAATAATTAATTATGTGACCTCTAATAATTTCCTTTAGTTCCAACATCCATATCTAAGAAATGAGGAATCTGGCTGTATTAGAAATTCTATTCTTGCTTGAATGCTGTAGTTTATAAGCCATCTAAATAATTATGAGTGATCAGTGACAATGGATATTTAGCTTATATATGGATGAAGACTAAATTCCAACTTCCAGTTTAAGAACAAACCTATAAATGTTACTACTGCTTTCTATTCCTTGATTATCTTTCTTTTCTGATTTCATTATTTTCTACTTTGCTCTCCTGTGCTCTACCAACTTCTGACAGCTGTAATGTCACCATGTCATTATTTTTTGACCTCCAGTCAGAAATCATTTCCCTCAAAGCCTGTTGTAAACTCTATATGGTAAGAACTTGACATTCTAATTTATCTAAATGTTGACATTAGTATGTGTTGATAGGGGTCCAAAAGTGCCTCTATTATAGCAATCAATCAGCAAGTAAATGATGTTGCCAAGAGATCCACCATTCAATAATCAATCCATCAAATGTTACTAGATATCCTCTACATCTTTCTTGGAATTAATTACAGTTATTTTACTTAGAGAAACTACCTATTAGTTTCATAACATGCATGGAATTTAAAAGACTTTAAAGTAGGGGTGCCTGGATGGCTCAGTCGGTTAAGCATACAACTTCAGCTCAGGTCATGATCTCATGGTTTGTGAGTTCGAGCCCCGCATCAGGCTCTGTGCTGACAGCTCAAGCCTGCTTTGGATTTTGTGTCTCCCTCTCTCTGTTCCTCCCCCACTCACACTCTGTCTCTTTCCCTCTCTCAAAAATAAATAAAGATTAAAAAAATTAAAAAAAAAGACTTTAAAGTAAACATATTCTTCACAGAGAATTGGTGAAATATATTTAATGATGGAAGGAAAATATTTTTACTTACCTTACAGACAACTAATTGTTAATTACATCATTATATATGCCTAATCATTATTATTTTTTTCAGAAGATGAATTAAATTTAGATTGCATGGCCCACACTTACTTTAAATGTATATATTCAAAGTCTACTTAACTCTCACTATATAAATATAAACCTTTTAACTATTATTTACTGAAATAAATATTTGATTTTTGTTTAATATTTAATCATTTACAAGTTTGAATCAAAACTAACAGATTATATCTAAGCTTTGATTGCAGACATTGAAAGCAGATTTTTTTGTGTGTGTTCCTTACTATGAATGTGAACATGTTAGGTTATTATGAAATAGCTACGTGATGAAGAATGATAAAATAAATGACTTAGTATTTTTTGTGAAAACTAGTGCTTTTCCTTTCTCCTCATAATGATATATGATAACTTAAGAGAACCTTGTTTTATAAACATACCTCAGTTTTGCCTTAAAAAAATCATAACTAAGTTTTTTGGAGCTTTGTTACTATGGAAATTTGCCTCTTTTGGAAATTCTAAGTCATTCCATATACAGCTATTTATCACATTTCATATGAAAATGGAAGCAGAATTAATAGTATTTTGTAGTATCAGACACAAACTGAACACATTTTCACTCTATCATTCAGTATTGTATAGACATGTGCATGCTACTTTCTGAAACCGTCTATTATTTTTAAATGCTATCAATATACATTTTAGAATAGCCAGAGGTATTTTCTGTATTTTCTTAGATGCTGGTTTTTCTTTTTTTTAAACAGGAAGTAAATACAGAAAATTGAATTAAGTTGACATATAAAAGTACAGATGAGGAGTAGATTGGACTCTCTTATTCTTTGAATCCATTTATTTTTACTGTAGCAGATTAACCTCATTCAGAGAGATTCTTATTTATGTTTAGGTACTGAGGTATTAGGAGAAGACTCTTGTTTTGCTCATTAGAGTGTGTGTGTATGTGTGTGTGTTTTAAGAAATGAAAAAAACAGTTTTATATCAATCCTTGTTGCCATTAAAGAGGTTTAACATTCATCCATCAGAGTCAACAAAGTGTCTATCAGTCTCTATGAAAATATCTGGAATACACTTTTAAGAAACACACACATACACACAATAAAGTCTGCCTTATCTAGACCTTAATTTCACTTAAGAGCAGTGAGGAAACATGGAAACAGTTGATAAACACAAAGAGGACAAATCTTATATAATATGTAGAAGGTAATACATGGTGCAGTGAAAAAATAATCAAAAAGTGGGATGGGTAGTATGGGGAGACACTTTTAAAAGGATTGTTAGGAAAATCTCACTGGTCTCTAATATTAGCCTGATGGTGGTGAAGATGAATATAATAGAATTCATTAAGCAAACATCAATTCCAGAAAGAAAAAAAAAAGACCCAAGGCAAAAGCCCTGGAAATTTCAAGGAACAGCAAGATTACACAAGACTAGAACAGACTGAACAAGAAAAAGTGTGAGAACTGAGAACAGATGGGGTCTTAGGGCTGTTACATAGGTTGTTATAGCATTTATTCTGAAGGTACTGAATTGGGAAGCGGAGCAAGCATTGTCTATAAAAATTTCAAATTATATACCATGAAAATAGGAACCAAGAATACTATTATGAAGATCAATAAGAAAGTCATTATATACCAGATGGCAGACAGTGAAGAACTGAATCATTGTGGTATTGGTAAAGGGGGGGAAGTGAGAAGGGATCAGAAAAGGGTGAAAGTCTGAGCCATAAGAGATGAGCAGATCATCTTGGCATCATGTGATGACTGCCATAAACAGATATCTTGGGCATAATATGATTTGTGACACAAACTAATGATGGGCTTTAGAGGGAGTGGGGAATGAAACCAATGCTTGGAAAATAAAAATTGAAATTACCTCCTGCATTATTGTGAAGTCAGTTTACAGTGATTCGCACTTAAGTTGCTTAAAACACAACTTTGTTTATTGCAAATATCTTAGAACCAAATTTCATTCTGTTTTATTTTTACTGAAGAAAAGGGAGTAAAGCACTACTGTTGAAGAGATCAAGTTTTGATCTTCTTCAAAGTAGTTTATTGTTGAGGCTGAGTCCTAGAAAGAAGCTTAATAGACTCAAAAGCTAATTTTGAAGGTAATGTTATTTTAGAAATTTAGTAGATTTGTTATTTCATCTCATTGTATTAACATCATTTCAAAATCATTTAAAAGTGGAAAAAGTAATCGTTCATTGATTTCCACTGATTATAAATGATGCATTTACTCTTAATATAATTTATCAGCTTTCATTATGATTAATATTTCTAAAGCTATTTATTTTATGTGTAAGTACCAAATAAATCATTCACAAAGGTGTTCCTGTTAACTAAAAACCTAGAAACTAAATAAATTTGCATAATTTTTAATCTGTAGCAAAACAAATTGCTGAGAGTTGGGATATAAACTCAAATAAATTATATACTGTGTCAAATATTACAGTTAACTAATCACTCATGAAATGATCCATTGGTTACATTGTATACATTTGCAGTAAGATATCACCTGACATTAAACCCATGCATTACTAATTTCTAACTCTCACTTGGAATTTGTAAAAACATGATGAAGCTTAAGCATTTCTTATTTAAATATAAACTCTAAAATTAGTACAATAACAATTTTAGAAATGATAACTACTTTGAGTCAATTTTTTACAATTTTAATTCATTAGTATATTAATTATTCTATCAATCATACGAGTTTTGATGGTTTGTCTATTTTGAGTTGCTTTTTCTAGGATTTTAGATCTGTCTTTGGCCATTTTTTAAAGGCTGTGTGATGTAAAATGTAAATACTATTGTCAAGAAATATTTGTTTTCATTTTTTCCATATGTCCTACACACTTAACTGAAATTCTTAGGGAATATAAAGGCTTTAAGTTAAATCACACGGAATTTTGATCTTAGGTAAATAGGAAACATGGTGTAATGTAAAGTCTGATGGTGATATTTATTACAAAACATCTCAATATTCAGTTCTCACAACATTTGCAAAACAAAAATGATATGTAAATTGGCATATCTGTGTGTGTGTGTGTGTGTGTGTGTGTGTGTGTGTGTGTATTTAATTTTATTTGTTCCTACAGGCACATAGAATCGTTGTCTCAGGTAATCATCTTCTTTAGCAAAACACTCTTAGCTACGAACATCAATAGAAATATTTTTTAATTAATGTGTGTAAACCTTTTAAATATTTTCATACCAAATGAACAATGGTGGACCCTTTCTTTACTTAGATATATGTATTCACTAACTGGGAGAACTGGAAGGATTTATGAAACAAATGAAATTAGAATACCTTTAATTAAATGTACTTACTAACCATTTACCAAGCTATATGATCCCGAAGCTATATGATCAACTAGGCTAAACTGTAATCTTCATATTCTGCTTTGTTTCAGTTTATAATCCCTGGGCTACTTATATCTTACATCCAACACACCACATGAATGTAAAAGAATATGTGGCCACATTTACTTACTCTTTTTAACTCTAAGAAATATCACCAGGTAGGTTCAATTGTTCACCAGCATGTAACCTGTCAAAGTAATGTGATTTCTCACCTACCTTGTCCTATTAGTATCTTATTGTACTTAAATTCATCAAAAAAGAAACAGTTTCTGTTAAGCTTAGTGGAATTAATTTTCTGCATATAAACTAATTAATAGATTTGATCAATGTTTTTTTATCACTATGAACATATTAAGTAAGTAGATTAAATCAAGGCATATACCAAAATTGAGAATATTATAAGATCTAACCACTTACTTTTTAACTGTAGAAAAGAATAATTTGGCAAAGAGAAAAAAATATTTGAGAAGAGTACAAAGTGTATATATTTATAACTCCCATCAAAATAAAATATTTTTAAGTATTTATTTATTTATTGTTAATTTTTAAAAATGTTTTTATTTTATTTTTGAAAGGGACAGAGTATGAGTGGGGGAAGAGCGGAGAGAGAGGGAGACATAGAATCCAAAGCAGGATCCAGGCTCTGAGCTGTCAGCACAGAGCCTGATATTGGACTTGAACCACGAACCACAGGATCATGACCTGAGCTAAGATCGTGATGCTTATTTGACTTTGCCTTTGCCTTTGACTTTCAGGCGCCCTTGAAATATTTAATTTAAAAAGCCAAAAAGTATACTCAATCATTAATAACATTTACATTTTCTTTGGAACAATATATATAAATTAATATGTATTTTCCATTCGATTTGACTTGTTTAAAATTTTTGAATATTTCATGGGATTTCTGATAACTATTTTTTAAAAATCTCCAGGTTTACATCATTTTCTTCTTATATTAGGGTGTATTGCAGAAAAATATTTTTAAATACTGTGTAATCAATTTGAATAACCTAGTAAGCTGACTACTCAGATGTTTAAATAAATCAATACATATATGTTGTGCTTACTGTGACTGATGATCTAGAAATTTTGAATTTAATAAGCCCACTGGGTTAAATTCTGAGTTTGATAGATTCTAAAGAAGAGATAATATATTTAACTTATTTATTCTATCACATAATTCAGTCTCTACTTTCTCCCTAACATCACATGAAAAATAAAATTATGCATAAGAGACAAAAATAAATTTGACTATTAAGTTTTATTAACATATATTCCACTTAAGTTTTTTCAAAAATTTTTCAACATGATAAGATCCTCCTACTCGGCAGTAATCAAGGAAAAACAAACAGTGAAAGAAAATTTCACATTTGCTAATTTGCCTGAGAAAAATAACTAAATTAAAAACATCTATTGATGACTGGGATGAATTATCTCAGAAAAATGATAGAAGTGAAATAATATAATTTTCTCTGAAAAAACATGTTGGCAGTATATTCACTTCTAGAAATCTATCTTACCATGATAGGATAGGAAATTCTTATCACAGTAGTGTTAGTAGGAGCAAAATCTAGGGACAGGGGTCTCTGGGTAGCTTAGAAGGTTAAGTTTATGACTCTTGTTTTCAGCTCAGGTCATGATCTCACTGTTAATGAGTTTGAGCTCCACATCAGGCTCTGCACTGACAGTGTGGAGCCTACTTGGGATTCTCTCTCTCTCCCTCTCTCCCTACCTCTCCTTGTGCTCTTTCAAGAAAAAAAAATGGAATAAATAAACTTAAAACTCTAGGGGCAAAATACTAGTAGAGTAGGTAAACAAGTTATTTTACATCCATACTGTGGATTGTTATGTAAATCTGCCAAAAAAAAAAAAGGCAGGGGTGATTTAAAGCTATTCCATTTCACTTATGGAAATTTTCAATAGGTATTGTTGAGAGAGAAAATCTTTACGAAGGAAGAAATTGTGTGATACCACACTGTACACATAAAAGTTAGGTTGAAATGGATAATAGACCTAAAAGTAGGATTTAAAATGATAAAATTTCTAGAATAAAACAGAAATAAAAGAGAATATAAAATGTGCTCTTAAGTTAGGCAAAGATTTATTAGATGTAAAGCAAAGAATTATCCATGACAAATTGATACATTGGATCAAAATTGAAACTTTTTCTCTTTGAAAGACAACATTATCAATATTAAAAGATTACTCACAGATTTGGAGATTGTATTTGCAAATTATACATCTGATAAATTTATCTTGGAAAAAAATCTTCGGTTCAAGAAACCCAATTTTCAAAAAAATCAAAATTTTGAATAGACACTTTACCCATAATTACATACATATGACAAACATATAAGCAAACTAGAAGTTCAACATCATTAGTTTTATGAAAATGAAAACCTCAATTACATAACACCACACACCCACTAAAATGAGTATATTCAAAAAGAATGATAATATTATGTGTTGGAGAGATACGGAGAAATTAGTGTCCTCCTACATCATGGTAAAAATGTAAAATGGTAAAACACTGTGGCAAAAAGCTTGCAATTTGTTAAAAGACTAAGAATAAAACTTAGAAATTCAACTAGCAAGTATATACTTAAGAGAAAAAAAATCCTTACCTCCATATGATGACTTATATATGTGTGTCCATAATTGCATTATTCATGATATCTCAAGACTGGAAACATTGCAAATGTCCATCAAATGGTGAATAGATTTTTTTAAATGTTGTATACACACAGCAATTAATGTTCAAAACTAATAGGAAATAAATGAGTAGCATGTGCAATAAGATGGAATCCCCACAAGTACTATATGAATAAATTTATATTTTTAAAATCCACAAAAGACAAGATTACAGAGACAGAAAGTAAGCAAGTGGTTTTGAGGGGGGCATATGAATGGGCAAGGAATAGACTGCAAATCGCCATGTGGAAATTTTGTGTGGGGTTTAAGTATTCTTAGACTGGATTGTGATGATGATTTCCCAATTGTATAAATTTACTAAAATTTACTGAGCTATGTAACATTTTTTTTTCAAAAAATGTTTTAGCATTTATTTATTTTTTGAGAGGCAGAGAGAGACAGTATGAGCAGGCAAAGGAACAGAGACAGAGGAGACACAGAATCCAAAGCAGGCTCCAGGCTCTGAGCTGTCCGCACAGAGCCTGATGCAGGGCTTGAACTCGCGAACAGTGAGATCATGACCTGAGCCAAAGTCAGGCACTTAACCGACTGAGCCACCCAGGTGCCCCTGAGCTATGTAACATTTTTAATAGGTCAATTTTAGGCTATGTAACTTATGTCTCAATAAATCTGTTAAAAATTAAGGGTATAATATTATAAATGATATTATGTGCCTGACCTCTTGTAAGAGTCTTGAAAATCCTAAAAGCTTGCGTGCCTGCCTGCCTTCCTTCCTCCCTCCTTCCTTCCTCCCTCCCTTTCTCCCTTCTTCCTTCCTTCTTTCCTTCCTTCCTTCCTTCCTTCCTTCCTTCCTTCCTTCCTTCCTCACCTCTTTCTTTCTTTCTTTCTTTCTTTCTTTCTTTCTTTCTTTCTTTCTTTCTTTCTTTCTTTCTTTCTTTCTTTCTTCTCTCTATGGTGGTGTTCTTGCTTTTAGTCCACTCTGGTCAACTATGACTGTAACAGCTGGACTAATTCTCTGACAGCAGCTATCATATCAGCTATTTTTCCGCTCAGTCCTAATAAAATTAAACATAATAAAGAATATAAAGAATAATTTTAAACCTTTCCAAGATTCTCACCAATTCTTAATTTTGGTCCTTAAATGTCCACATTCAAACATTTTTTATTCCACTAGTATCACTTTACCAAACTCTAATGGATGATTGCTGTAAATGGACTTCTTTCTGTTTATGTGACTCTACACACATACACATATATGAAAGAAAGAGAGAGGGAGAGAATATTTTCCTCTCTCATGAAGATATATTTGTGTTAAACTATCATCAAAATCTATCATGCTGCTATTCCCTCAAATGAGGTAAATGCTTCATTGAAACATGTCATGATCAATATGTGATATGAGTCTGCAAATATACAAGAATAAGGTAACTTGCAGTCCTGAGTAAGCAATATATATATATGGAAGTTCTTACATTGCAATATGAAGAAGGCATTTGCAAGTAAATACACATAGGATTAAGAGGGTTAAGTCACTACTCATATCTAGTTGACTACTGTCATACAGAAATGTATGCCACATGTTCCAATTAATTTCATGGAAGGTAGAAAATGTGATGTTTCAGGAGTGCCTGGGTGGCTCAGTCAGTTAAGTGTCGGGCTCTTGGTTTCGGCTTAGGTCATGATCTCATGGTTAGTGTGTTGGAGACCCAAGTCAGTCTCTACACTGGGAGTGTGCAGCCTGCTTGGTATTCTCCCTGTCTCCCTCTCTCTCTGCACTTTCCCTACTCATTCTCTCTCTCTCTCTCTCTCTCTCTCTCTCTCTCTCTCTCTCTCTCTCAAAATAAATAAATAAGCATTTAAAAAAAGAAAGTGTGATGTTTCAATTTCATTGTACAACTAAGAATTTCAGTGTTTATTTTTAAATATTGGCTTAATTATTTTAAAATTGTGCAAGCAAAAACATTTCAAATCTTTTCAAACAAGTTTGCCCTTTAGTTAGTTGCTTGCAACATCTGATAAATTCACACTTACAAGCCAGTATATCATGCCTGGATAGCAAGTGCGTGTGCTCTCTCTCTCTCTCACACACACACTCACACACACACTTGCATACATATGTAATTTCAATACACTGTATGGATGAATGCTGTTCAAGGTTTGTTTTCAAGTCTCTGGATTTATTTCATTGGTAAACTTCTCACATTTTTGCATAGTAATTAACCTGTAATAGTTTCCAAGTAGCACTTCATCACAAGCCCCAAAGAAACCACTTCAGATAACATAGTCTCAGCTATTTTTCTAAGAGTTTGAAACTTTTTAAAAATGTTTGCTATTAACCTCTTTTTCCTTTTTAGAAATCACTTTTAATTCCTAAAATGTACTTCTACACTGATTTAAAAGCAATTGCCAAGTAAAAACTGTACTTAAAGATATCTAGGCATTTATTATTGTATGAATCTTTTAATTTTAACATCCATCCCTAACAATGCATTTTCCCCAAATGTATCTGAGCTAAACAATATATCCAAAATACATGTACGATATTTAGCAATGTAATAAGAGACACTATGACACCTTCTTGAAATTCTTGTGTGTGTGTGTGTGTGTGTGTGTGTGTGTGTGTGTGTATGTATTATATATTGCAAATCTTTGGAAAATGGATGACTTTGTTGACCATATTCATGGCTCACCTCCAACATGATAATTGCTTAGTAGAACAAATAGGTTTTGTATGACTTAGAAGTTATTTCCTACAACAAGTGAAGCTGCAGTGGCTTAATCAAATAGGGCTTATTTTGATCATATAACAAGCAATCTATTATAAGTTTTTAAATATGTACCATGATGCCATTAATCTCTTAGCTTATTCCTTTCTTTCTTCCCTCTATCCCTGTCTCCCTTCTTCCCTCCCTTCTTTCCTTCCTTCCTTCCTTCCTTCCTTCCTTCCTTCCTTCCTTCCTACCTTCCTTCCTTCTTTCCTCTGTTATCCTATTCTCATTGTAGCTCTTTAACTTCAGTTGCTTCATAGTAGAGACATCTGATATATCTCTAAATTTATATCTGTTTATTAGATAGTAAGAATAATCAAGGAGTAAAGAGGTGAATACCCTGTCCGGAAAGCTAAACAACTAGAAATATTTAATGGATTTGTGCTGATTTGTCACTCGCAAAACTGTGAGACCTGGACATGCCTATCTTTAAAATTCTAGGAAGTTGTGTTTTTGGGTTTTATTTTAATTTGGACACATGACTCCCCCCCCCCAACCCCCAGGTAACAACAATACCAGATCTCCATTAGTAAGATAGAAGAGCAGAATAGATGTTATATAGCAACTATGTGTTTCCCCATGTTCCAAATCCTAGATTGTGTCCCCAAATTCTAACTTGCATAAAAATTAGAACTCCTGATGTCTGGATCTCTCTGTGGTGTTGAAAACAAATAAAGTAAAAACAAAAGTCTTCACACTTGAGAATCCTTGAACAATGATTAGTTGTCTAGTGCATGGTGATAACTAGCAATCTTTTTAGATTCTTCAACATGTGCTCAATGTTTTCTACTTACCCCATCTGCTAAAGCAATCCCCTTCTCCATTCAAATTTCTGCTATAATACTATGATGATAACTTATTTTTCCCTGCTTGTAATTCATTACACATCCCCAATGGCTCTGAGATTCTCTCTGCTATGTGTATTCTTTTGGGAAGTATTGCTGGATCTGTTATCTTGACAATTTTCCCTTGTGGGGAAAAACATTGTGGGACTATTATACATATAATTCTTCTCTTAATTAGGCACCCACTATCATTTCAGTCCAGCTTCCATCTTAATACATTTGTAAGAATTTACTGATGGATTGTGGCTATTTTCAGTCTTCTTATCAATGACATTGTTAATGAGAACATGGAAGGAACCTCAGATGTTTGAAATAGGAATTGTCAGGATATTACATTAGTGCTCCCGTTGAAATAGTCTTTATTTGACAAGTGCTGTATGCAATCAACAATTATTGAGAATATTGGAACTTAAGAAAAAAATATGTGTGTAGGGCAAGGGGTTGATATGGAGGGAATGGAGCTTGGTGTTTGCTGGTTAGAGAATTCATTTAACTTTCATACTTTGGATTTAGAACCCTGCTAGGAAGGATGATGTAAATCTTCTGGGAATTATCTCCCAGGATAAAACGGTTCCTGCTTAGAGATTCATGTCATATAAAACATGTGAAGCTTCTTTAAATATGAAGTATGATCCTTGTCCACATATTTATAATTATAAATTTCATTGTTTAATCAAAAGGTTTTTGCTTTGGGTATTTATGAAATTTTTTAATATTAATTTTTAAATTTACTTTAATTTCCCCTGTACTATATTCATGAAATTGCTGGACTCAGTATTAGGAAAAGTATACTCATATTTCATTGGGCCTGATATAAAATATATATAATTTTACCATGCATTTTTTATCTAAGTTTATTTATATCTCCATTGTGTGTTTTCAATTATTTATTTCTTTGCCTACATATCTCATCAATATTTATTTTGATTGTTTTATTTGATGGGATTGTACTTATTTCTGTATGCTATTTCACAACCTTTCTGGAGGGCATAAATACATACATACCTACATGTATACATACATAATGAATGCAAATGTATTACTTTGTGTTCTTAAATATATACTACTGCTTACTCATTGAGTTTTATGCAAATTAGAGTTCATACTTAATAAACACAATCCTGTGTAATATTATAATATGGTCAAGTAAAATAAAAATATTTAAAATATTTTACTAATATCAAATGATTTAAATTTTAAAAAAATATTTATATTTTATAAATACAAAAATAATTTATTTTTTCCTTGTGTTCTTTATACCAACATTCAGATAGTGTAAATTGAGTTAAAACGTATAAACCAAAGACTATTTTATGAAGTTAATATAACTTTTAAGAAGATCCAGTGACTCTTTTTTATAAGATATGTAATAACACTAGGAATTTTTCATAATTTTAGACAGCTAGAATGAATTTCTTAATTTAAAGTTCAAGGTACAATTAAGTTAGATAAAGTTATCCTTTTCTAATAGATTAATTAATTTTTCATGGCATATTATAAAATTTATATTTTGTAAAATATCTTCATAAGTTACATGTTTTCTAAAATTCAATTTTATAAAGCCTCTTATGGCTCATATGTCTCATATTCAAGACTAGCCAAAGACAAAATTAGATTTTGTGTGTATTAACCACATACTGTCAGGCTGCATCTGTATCGTTCATATCCTATAAGATTCGGGATCCTACAATACTAGAGTGAATTGCCAGTTAAGATCCTCATCCCAGGCAAAACTATCTTTGCCTTGTTTACAGTCTTAAATGAAAGCTAAAATTAGAATCCAATTAAAGTATTACATACACACATTTATCACAGAGATACAAGCCCTTAGCAGTGAGGGAAAGTAAAAGAGATGGAATATCAGTCAAGAAAAGATGTTAAGTATTGAGATAAGATGCATTTCAGCATTGGCTTATATTTGAGAGTGAACTATGAAAGCAAAGCAAATATTTGGTTGTTATGTGAGAGTTCTATAAAATGATCAAGTGAATAAAACACATCTTGAACCTGTCCATGGAAGAAATAATGCAAGGTGAATATCTCTGCATAGTTCCCTCCCATTTTGTATTTCTTATTTTTTACTGTTCACTTCATGAGTCATTACCTCCACCATACTCATTAATTATATCTGGTCCTTAGGAGCTGCTCAGGACACTAAATGCCATTTGGTTTGGTTTGGATTCCTACTGATGCACACCTCAAGACGATGATTTAATCACAAGTAGTTTATTTTGAAGGTGTGAGAACCACAGTGAAGTGTGAAGTTAAATAAAGAGAAGAAACTAGCTTATGACAGGCATGCTATCAAGTCAGCCATCACTAAGTGAGACTTCATGCTCAGTTCTTCTGAGATTTTCTGAGAAACAATGTAAAACTCAGATCACAGCTCATAGCTATTCCATAAGATGATGTACTTATTCACCAGTCTCAATCAGTGTTTTGTTGAAGTTTGCTTTGGAAAAGCTTCATATGCATGTGAACCATCCCCTAAAGGGCAGTGCCACCACAGTGCAGGGGTTCTTAGCTGAGTCTTCAAAAGTGTGATACAGTTTACTTCAGGACTCTTGTTTCTGTATGATTGGGTTTCCATGATCTCATCGTTAACCTCTTTTTTCTGTGTAATGACACCATTGTTCAGAGATGATGTTGTGTAGGAAGCTGAACTAATCAATAGTGCATAGATATTTAGATTTATACACTAAATCTAAGGCTTCTTCTGGGCCTGATTGATCCCAGTCTTTAATGTACAGTCTCCATCTTTTGACACAGTAAATCAGATAATATCTAGTTCCTAATAGGCAGCTCAGGATGTATGATCATTTAATGTTCTAGTATCACCTCATCACACTTTACTAAGAATCTTCTGGCATACCATATGTATTTATTTATTAATAGAGGGTATTTCTCTACTGGGAAAGTAATGATAACTTTGCTCCCAAACCCTAAGAAAAATGTAGTAGGCAGCTGCCAAGATGTATATGAATTATTTTTTTCTATTGATATTCCCACCATTGTCTAATGCTATATCACCTGAGTATAAATTGAATCTTGTGACCCACTATGATGAATGCACTGCATAAAAGTTTATGGAAAATATGTTCTGAGATTACATTACAAAGAGACTCTGGCATCCATGTTGTGTGCTCTTTCTCACTGTATCTCTCACTTGTTCAGAGTAGAAATGATCTACCATATTGAAAGCTGGCCTACCAAGAGATCCAAGTGGCTAAGAAGGTCTCTGGCTAACAGCTAGGAATTTCTGCCTTTGGTTCAACATTTCATAAGAAACTGAATTGAAGTCCAACATTTCATGAGAAACAAGGAATTGAAGCCCTCAGTCCAACATTTCATAAGAAACTGAATGCTAACAATAGCCATGAGAATAAACTTGGAAGTACCCTTTTACTGAGCCTTCAGATGATACTCTTTCCCTGGCTAGACCCTTGTGAGAGAGACTGAAACATATGTACCTAGCAATACCATGGCCAGATTCTTGACCCACAAAAGATATGAGATATATAAACATTTGTTGGTTAAAGCACATTTGAGGTAATCCGAGATAACTTTTTACACAGTAATAAATAACTAATACAAGTACTGAACTTCAACTCTTCTATTGGGGTTTACCGGAAATATCACATGATATCTTGAAAACTACCACAGATACTTTTAGCTCAATCATATCTGTGGGATCATAAGTCTCAAAGAGCAAAGTGATCTGTACTGCAGTCTGGACCTTGTATAGAATCATTTCTTATTCTGGACTCCACTCAAAACTTTAACTTTCCAGATAACTCAATAATAGACAATATTACTACATCCAAGATTGGATGTGATACCTCTGAAAGGTAATGTGTTATGCATCTTTCTTAGTGGTGAGATATGCAAGATTCAGCAATGTGTCTTGTACCTAACAGACATACCATGCTATGCTGCTAAGAACTGGACTCCTAAAAACTACCAAATAGCAGGTTTGCTAATTCCCATTGGTTTATTTTCCAACTTCTGTTCCACATGTTTCCTACTAAGGTGTTTTGCTTAATTACAATTTCTTAATCACCAGCTAATGTTACCTAATTAACATGAGGTCCAATTAAAACAATGCTATAATTTCATTTTAACATTATGAGATATACAGAATTATAATATGATTAAGGTCCTAAGGAACTATACTGTGACACAGAGCTGGACTGCTGACAGTTCTAATTTAAGTAAATAAAAGTATACTGCGGTTTGTCACATAAGAGCCAAGTCATGTTGATCTTCCCTAATGGTGGGTATAGAAATGAAAATATTGGCCAAGTAAACATTCATACATCAGGTCCTAGAGATTTTTTTAATTGCTCCAGTAAATATATTACATCCTCCACAGCAGCTGAATTGGAGACTACAACCTAATTAGGTCCGTGGTAGTATGAAGTCATATTCTATGATGCAGCTGGTTTATAGAGGGAAGACAAGTAAATTTAACAGGGATGTGATAGGACAACAAACTTGCAAACTTCACATCTACATTTGTGACAATTACTCCTACAATTCCTTCCATAATGCACCACTGATTTTTATTTGCTATCATGGCATAATTAGTTAACATTTTTATGAGTTTCCACCAAATCTTCCTGCCAAAATTACCTTTATTCTCCAGATCAGGAGCAAATGTTAAGGTGCTCCCTGCTGGTAATATATTGTATATATTGTACATATATTACAATTATATATTAATGAATAAAGAAAATAAATACAGGCTCCCCTTAGACACCCTGTGAAACTGTCATTTGTGATATTCATTACTTCTCACTCTAATTTTGATCACAATAGTGTTTTCAGTCATGAGGCATTAGTACTAGCTCAGACTTCATACCTTAGATTATGAATCATATAGATTATGATTCCTTAAAAAAAGTCACAATATTGCCTTTTCTAAGTGTATATTTGCCTTGGGAAATGATTGCCAGTCTCTTTGAAAAGTATTAGATAAATATTTAATGCACAGTTTTAAGGGAATTGCAGCATCCTTTCTCAAGGTAATATTTATCCTTCAAGTACTGAGGTCCAGAACTGTGAATAAATTCTGATGTAAGAAGTGATGGTCTGAATTTTCATTGTGATGGGTAATATCAAATTTCTGCTTCTCAGCTGTCAACTTTTCACAGTTACATAAATGGAGTAGCACCTTGTTTGGTTTTCATTTATCATACCTCTTGGAAATCATGGTCTATTAGCAATCATTCCAGTCTTAATCCATTGAGGTTATCGGCCTTGCCTGTAACAGTTATATTTCCATCTAGTTTTACAAATCATATATTAGAAGATAATGTGAAGATATATATGTATATGTGTGTGTATATATATGTGTGTGTATGTATATATACATATGTATATCTGTCTCTATATGCATATGTATCAGATATCTATATGTATATCTGTCTCTATCGATACATTATCTATCTATCTATCTATCTATCTACAGAGAGAGAGGCAGAGACAGAGAGAGAGGAGAGAGAAAATGAAAGAAGGGATATCAGCTTTGTTCTAGGATACGGATTTGTAAGTGCTGTGAGAAATGTAAAGACATTGGAGGGTTTTAGTTAGCGAAGACAAGATCTCTCTCAGGTTTTAACAGGATCATTGCATGTTGTGTGGCAAGAATATAATTCTTTGCATGTCCATTTAGTTAATAGTCAATAACATCATTACTTGAACAATAGCCAAATTATTGACACATATCTCAGACATCAAGATTAATAAGTAAGTTCCCTTTATCATCCTTCTTGGCCATAATACATGATATATCGCTTCTGTGCCGTGGTATATTATTTTCCTATTCTCCTTAATGTAGTATCCTTGAAGATTAAACTTCTTATTGAGAGCATCTCTGAGAAAGACTATCACTTGTCAGTATTCAATTGTTGTATATAAGAGTACATATCCTTAGCCCACAATTATTTTAATTCAGCCATTTGTGACACCTCTGGGACATCCATGCCAACTAATTTTTACTTTGAAATAAGGCATTTGTACTATGGAATAAGTGAGTTTGTATATACAAAACTCCTAAAAGAAAGTCTGATATGTGGTACCTGCTAAATGACAGTTAGCTAATATTGTTTGTTTTTGTATTATAGTTTTTAAATTATAAGTATGCTGAAGTCATTCTTGCTATATAATTGGTCCTCCTCTAACATATCCATACAGATTATCATCTGTATTCTTTTCTGAATATTGGATCTTGAAGTCTTTGCTTTGGCTGGTCCTCAATATTTGCTACTTGTATTAATACATACTAGATTGGTTTTATATGAGAATAGACTTAGTAAGAACTCAGGAAGACATAATTGCTTTGCTAGTATCATCATTGCTTAGTCATATGCCATGGAACAAAATATATCTCCATTGGATCCTTCATTCTAATCTGAAAAATATAGTTTGTAATACTTCATTGACTGATAGCACATATGTAAGAATATATACCTTGTGTGAAGTTTTTTATAGGATATGACATGATATAAAAATGAAGGTTATTTATTCCATATTATAACATTTTTGAGAGAGGGAAGGATAAATTGTTTAAAATATAATAATTTTGCACAAACTTGGTGAATAAGTAAACAAGTTTTTTTCAAATGACATGTTGGTGGTCAAAAATTAATCTTTCTTTTGTTATATTTTAATTTTTTTAAATTTGAGAAAACATGTCTTCCTTTTATAAATCTTAAAGATGTTTTAAAATTAGATATAATTTTTAATATTTTGGTTCTTCTCTTCTTTTTAAATAATTCATTCCTTCTCTGAATTTTAAGCAATAGTAAAAAAGTTGAAAATAACCTAAGTATTCAATGATAAAATGATTTGGAATAGCTCATATATCCAACAATAGGGAATGGATTGATAACATTATGATTAGTTATAAAACAATATCTAGAATGAAATGTTATTCTAAAAAAATAATAATATATCTGAATGAGAGACACAACTGTGTTTAATAGCAAGAGCATAATGGGCCTCCCTTTAATACTGGTCTTTTTCTCACTAATAAACTTCAAGCAAATTTTTAAGCGTTCTGTACCATAGTTTCCATTTGTAAAATGGACAGAATAATGAATGCTAATATATCTAAGCCACTTAAAACTGTTCCTGCCCTAAGGATTTAGTAAGCACTATCTAAGAACTTACTGTCATATATAGCACTAAACACACACAAACATTTAGGCATAGGAAAGATACTGAAGCATATTTAAAAAAAAAAGATTAATGATGGTCTTGCCTAAATGAGTAGGATGGAATACATTTATGCTATCCTGCTTATTCTTTTAAAGCATTTCTAATAACCAAATATTTTGTAACAAGAAAAATAATCAAAGTTTAAGGAATAAATCATTAATTATATACAAATTAAAATAATAAATTTTCAATAAATTATTGCTTTTTGTGGAAATATTTTTGTTCTTTTTTGTTTTAATCACAAAAATTATTTGAAAAATAGTATTTCTAATCATTACTCTTCTCATTACTGAATAAAACTATTTTACAACTTGGAATATATAAAATAATTTTTTATTGAATTTCTGAGAAAAACCCAGGAATGTTATGAGAAAGAAAAAATTATAGACACACCCTTCTCTTAAAGGACAAAAATTCTTTGAATTAGCATTTTTGTATTCTTTGGGTGGTTCAATTGTATAGTAGCATAATTGTGATCATAGGCTAGTTCTATTTTTAACTTTCTGAGGAAAGTCTATACTGCTTTCCACAGTGGCTGCACCAGTTTGCATTCCCACCAACAGTGCAAGAGGGTTCCCTTTCTTATATACAAAACTCTTACACACAAAACATCCTCACCAACACCTGTTTTTTCTTGTATTATTGATTTTAGCCATTCTGAAAGATGTGAGGTGATATCTCACATGCCCCAATATTTACAGCAGCATTATGTACAATAGCCTAACTGTGGAAACAACCCAAGTGCCCACCAATTAGTGAATGGATAAAGAAGATGTGGTATACACACACACACACACACACACACACACACACACACACACTTACTCAGCCATAAAAAAAAAAAAAAGAAATCTTGCCATTTGCAATGACGCAGATGAAGCTACAGAGTATAATACTAAGCAAAATAAGCCAGAGAGAGACAAATACCATATGATTTCATCCATATGTGGAATTTAAGAAACAAAACAAATGAGCATAAAAGGGAAAAAAAAGAGAAAGAGAGGCAAACCAAGAAACAAACTCTTAACTATACAGATCAAACCCATGGTTATGAGAGGGGAGGTGGGTGGGGGATGGGTGAAATAGTTGATGGGGATTAAGGAGTGTGTTTGTAGTGATGAGCACTGGGTGTTGTATGGATGTGTATGGTGTTGTACGGATGTGTTTTTAAAAAGGAAAGTACAGGAATACCTGGATGGCTCAGTTGGTTAAACATCTGACTTTGGCTGAGGTCATGATCTCATGGTTTGAGGGTCTGAGCCTGCACCAGGCTGTTTGCTGACAGCTCAGAGCCTGGAACCTGCTTCAGATTCTGTGTCTCCCTCTCTCTGCCCCTCCCCCACTTCTGCTCTTTCTCTCTCTCTCAAAAATAAATAAACAAAAAAGAAAGTACATTGTGTATAAAGCATCAGAACAATTCTGATATAGCCTAGACCATAATGGCTTAAAACAATTTCAAAAATAATTGTTCTTTAAATACATATCATTGTAAGTGTGCCTTACTTATAATGGAAAAAGGATATATAACTCCAGAACCTTAAAGTATTCAGAGTAAGGAAAATAAATGGTTTGAGGTATATAAAAATATCATCCACAGTAATATTCAAAGCAAAAGAAATAGCTAAAATAATAATACAAAGCAAAATCCAAATTGTGACAACACCCAGAGATAAGACAAGATTAAAAAAAGTCAGAAAGAAACATCTTGTCGAGTATCAGATTTTTGGTTCAGAGGCACACTCACAAAAAATCATTCCAATGTACTAGAACACTTAAGAAGAAAAGTAATTGCCTGCAGGGCAGATAAAAGGGAGTTGCTTATCAAACATAAGACTTTAATTTATCTTAGGCAGGATTGAACATTCTCTGTCAACATTCCTAAGCAAAACAGACATTGTCCTAGTTAGATCACAAATTAGAGATGACCACATTTCTAGTCGTGGTAGTATTAGCAGTTAGATGATCTGAGTAGTTGTTCCAGATATGGAAGAATGAATCAGCATACATACAAGGGAAACCCCATTAGGCTATCAGTGGACTTTTCAGCAGAAACTTTGCAGGCCAGGATGGAGTGGCATGCTATATTCAAAATGCTGAAAGGAAAATAAAAACAAAAACACAGTCAAGAACATTCTATGTAGCAAGGGTATGATTCAGAATAGAAGGAGAGATAAAGAATCTCCCAAACAAAAGTTAAAGGAGTTCATGACCACTAAAATCAGCATTACAAGAAATTTTAAAGAGGATTCTTTGAGTGGAAAGGAAAGATGATAAATAAGAGTAAGAAAAGTAGAAAGCACAAAAGTAATAAATATAAGTTTATCTGCAAAAATCAGTTTAGAGGCTTGCAAAATTAAAGTATGTAAAGCATGACAACATATATCTAAAACATGGTGGGGAAAGAAGCAAAGAATGGGTTCAAATTTCAGCGACCATTAACTTAACATAGACTGTTATATGCAGAAAATGTTATATACAAACCTAATGGTAACCAACAATCAAAAAACAGTAATACATATGCAAAATATAAAGAAAAAAGAATACAACTATGTCACTAAAGAAAACCAATTTATTGTGAGAGAAGAGAGCAAGGGAAGAAAGGAACAGAGAATATCTATAAAAACAAACTCAAAGCAAATAACAAATTGGCAATAAATACATATCTGTCAATAATTATTTTGAATGTAAATGCTAAATGCTCTATTCAAAAGACCTAAGGGGATGGAATGGATAAAAACGCCAGCCCCTCCGAGTGCCTAGGCGGCTCAGTCGGTTGAGCGTCCGACTTCGGCTCAGGTCATGAGCTCGTGGTTTGTGAGTTTGAGCCCCGCATTGGGCCCTGTGCTGACAGCTAGGAGCCCAGAGCCTACTTTGGATTCTGTGCCTCCTTCTCTCTCTACCTCTCCCCTGCTCATGCTCTCTCTTTGTCTCTCAATAAATAAACGTAAAAAAAAAAAAAACACAAACCCCATATATATGCTGCCCACAAGTGACTCATTTCAAACCTAAAGACACGCATATTGAAAGTGAGGGGATGGAAAAACATTTATAATGTAAATGGATATGAAAAGACAGCTGGGATAGCAATACTTAGACAAAATAAACTTTCAAAGACTGACAGGAGACAAAGAAGGACACTATATAATCATTAAGGGGACAATATGACAAGAAGGTATGACAAATGTAAATAACCATCACCCAAAATGAAAGCACCCAAATATATAAAGCAGTTAAAAACAAACATATAGGAACTAATTGATAGTAATGCAATAATGGAAGGAGGATTTAACACCCCACTTACAACAATGGATAGATAATCCAAACAGAAAATCAACAAGGAAACAGTGGCTTTGAATGACACAGAGGACCAGATGGATCTAACAGATATATTCAGAATATTCCATCCTAAAACAGCAAATTACACACTCTTTTCAAATGCACATGGAATATTCTCCAGAATAGATTACATATTAGACCAAAAAACAAATCTCAACAAATTCAGAAAGATCACATTATACCATGTATCTTTTCTGACCACAGTGCAATGAAATTGTAAATCAACCAGAAGAAAAAATGTCTGGAAAGACAACAAATAAATTTAAGTTAAATAACAAGCTACTAAACAATGAATGGGTCAACAAAGAAATCAAAAAAGAAATTAAAACAAATACATGGTGACAATGAAAATGAAAAGTAATGGTGCAGAATCTGGGTTTTAAGAGGGAAGTTTATGGCAATATAGGGCTTCCTCAAGAAGCAAGAAAATTCTCAAATAAACAACCTCATATATATCTAAAAGAACTAGAAAAAGAACAAAAGAATCCTAAAGCTAGCAAAAGGAAGGAAACAATAAAACTTAGAGAAGAAATAAATGTTATAGCAACTAACAAACAATAGAACAGATCAATGAAAGTTCTGGTGCTTTGGAAAGTTCATCAAAATTGATTAACTTCTAGCAAGACTCATAAAAAGAGTGAGAGAAAGAGAAAGAGAAAAAAAGAGAGAGAGAGAGAATGCAAATAAAATCAGAAACAAAAGGGAAGAAATAACCACTGACACCACAGAAACATAAAATCTTGTAAGAGAATATTATAAAAAATTATATGCCAACAAACTAGACAATCTAGAAGAAATACATAAATTCCCAGAAACATATAATCTACCAAAACTGAATCAGGAAGAAATAGAAAATTTGAATAGAACTATTACCAGCAGTGAAGTTGAAACAGTAATCAAAAAACTCCCAATAGGAGCACCTGGATGGCTCAGACAGTTGAGTGTCTGACTCTTGATTTCAGCTTAGGTCATGATCCCAGCATTGTGGAATTGAGCCCCATGTCAGGCTCCATGCTCAGTGTGCTTAAAATTCTCTCTCTCCCTTTGCCCCTTTCCTCTGCTCACTCTCCCTTGAAAAGAAAAGAAAAGAAAAGAAAAGAAAAGAAAAGAAAAGAAAAGAAAAGAAAAGAAAAGACAAACTACCAACAAATAAAAGTCCAGGACCAGATGGCTTCACAGGTGAATTCTACCAAACATTTAAAGAACTGACTTCTCAAACTTTTCCAAAAAGTAGAAGAGGAAGTAAAACTTCTAAATTCATTTTGAGGCCAGCATTACCTCAGCATTACCTCAGCATTACTTCAATGCTGGTTTTGGTTATCAAAACCAGATAAAGACACCACACAAAAAAGAGAACTACAAGCCAATATCTCTGATGAACATGGATGCAAAATTCCTCAACAAAGTATTATCAAGCTGAATCCAACAATACACGAAAAAAATCATCCACCATGATCAAGTGAGATTTATTCCTGGGATACAAGGGTGATTCAATGTTTTCAAATCAATCAACATTATATGTCATGTTAATAGGAGAAAGTATAAAAATCATATGATGCAGAAAAAGCATTTGACAAGGAACAGCATCCATTCATGATAAAAACCCTAACAGATTCAGAGGGAACATACCTCAACATAATAAAAGCCTCATATGAAAAACCCACAGCTAACATCATCCTCAATGATGAAAAACTGAGAGCTTCTCTCCTAAAGTCAGAAACGAGATAAGGATGTCCACTCTCACCACTTTTATTCATCATAGTAATGAAAGCCCTAGTCATAGCAATCAGACAAGATAAAGGTATAAAAGGCATCCAAATTGATAAGGAAGAAGAAAAACTTTCACTACTTGCAGATGACATGATTCTACATATAAAAAACTCTAAAGACTCCACAAAAAAACAAGAACGGATAAATGAATTCAGTAAGGTCAAAAGGTACAAAATCAATGTACAGAAATCAACTGCATTTCTATGCCCTAATAATGAAGCAGAAAGAGAAATTAAGGAATCGATCCCATTTCCAATTGCACCAAAAATAATAAAATATCTAAGAATAAACTTAACGAGGTGAAAGACGGGGCGCCTGGGTGGCTCAGTCGGTTAAGCGTCCAACTTTGGCTCGGGTCACGATCTCGCGGTATGTGAGTTCAAGCCCTGTGTCGGGCTCTGTGCTGACTGCTCAGAGCCTGGAGCCTGTTTCAGATTCTGTGTCTCCCTCTCTCTCTGCCCCTCCCCCGTTCATGCTCTGTCTCTCTCTGTCTCAAAAATAAATAAACGTTAAAAAAAAATTTAAAAAAAGAAGGAGGTGAAAGACTTGTACTCCGAAAACTATACAACATTGATGAGAGAAATTGAAGACGACAGAAACAATGGAAAGATATTCCATGCTCATGGATTGGAAGACCTGACATTGTTAAAATGTCCATACTACCCAAAGCAATCTACAGGTTTAATGCAATACTTGCAAAATATCAATAGCATTTTTCATGGAACAAAAAATCCAAAAATTGTTATGGAACCACAAAAGGCCCTGGATAGCCAAAGCAATCTTGAAAAAGAACAAACCTGAAGGTATGATAATCCCAGATTTCAAGATATACTACAAAGCCATAGTAATCAAAACAGTATGGTACTGGCACAAAATAGACACATAGCTCAACAGAACAGGATAGAAATCCCAGAAATAAACCCACAATTGACAAAAGAGGCAAGAATATGCAATTGGGAAAACACAGTCTCTTCAATAAATGGTGTTGGGAAATTGGACAGCTACGTGCCAAAGAATGAAACTGGGCAACTTTCTTACACTATACAGAAAAATAAATTCAAAATGGATTAAGGCCTTAAATGTGAATCCTGAAACTATGAAAATCCTAGAAGAGAGCACAGGAAGTAATTTCTCTGACATTGGCCATGACATTTTTTTTTACATATGTCTCATCAGTCAAGAAAAACAAAAGTGAAAAAACTATTGGTACTACATCAAAATAGAGAGCTTCTTCACAGCAAAGGAAAGAACCAACAAAACTAAAAGACAACCTACTGAATGGGAGAGGATATTTGTAAATGACTTATCTGATAAAGGGTTAGTGTCAAAAATATAACAAACTCCTACAACTCAACACCAAAATACAACAAATAGTACAATTAAAAATGAGCAGAAGACATAAATAGACATTTCTCCAAAGAAGACACAGATAGCCAACAGACACATGAAAAGATGCTCAACATCACTGATTAGCAGGGGAATACAAATTAAAACCGTAGTGAGATATGACCTCACCCCTTCTGAATGGTTACAATTAGAAATGCAAGAAACAAAAAGTGTTGGCAAGGATATGGAGAAAAAAGAACCCTCATGAACTGTTGGTGCGAATACAAACTGGTGCAGCCACTGTAAGACAGTATGGAGGTTCCTCAAAAAGTTAAAAATAGAACTACCCTATGATCCAGTCATCCCACTACTGAGTATTTACTGAAAAAGTACAAAAACACTAATTCAAATAGATACATACACCCTTATGTTTATGGCAGCATTATTTACAATAGCCAAGATATGGCAACAGCCAAAGGATCCATTGACTGATGAGTGGATAAAGAAAATGTAGTATTTATACATATATATATATATATATATATATATATACACACACATATATGTGTATACACACACACACACACATATATACACATATAGCAGATATATACACATATATGTGTATATATATGTGTGTGCATACATATACATATATATGTATATATATATATATACATATATATGTATAAATACTACATTTTCTTTATCCACTCATCAATCAATGGATCCTTTGGCTGTTGCCATATCTTGGCTATTGTAAATAATGCTGCCATAAACATAAGGGTGCATGTATCTATTTGAATTAATGTTTTTGTATTTTGTGTATATATGTGTGTGTGTGTGTGTATGTGTGTGTGTGTAATGTAGTATGTAGTATCTATGGTTGTACTATATTCCATATATATGTATACATAGAATGAAATCTTGCCGATTGCAATGACATGAATGGACTTGTGGGTATAATGTTAAGTGAAATGTGTCAGTCAGAGAAAGAAAAATACCATATGATTTCATTCATATGTGAAATTTCAGAAACACAACAAACAAAAAATGGAAGAAAAGGAGAGAGGGAGACAAACCAAAAATAGACTCATAACTATAGAGCACAAACTGCAGGTTGCTGGAGGGGATATGGGAGGGTGGGGGATGGGTTAAATAGTGATAGGCATTAAGCAGGGCACTTGTGATGAGCACCAAGTGTTGTATGGAAGTGATGAATCACTAAATTCTACACCTAAAATTAATATTACTCTGTATGTTAACTAATTGGAATTTTAAAAAAATGAAACTGAAAAAAAATTTAAGGAATTTTAATTAATACACATCTATATTAAACATATATTTGATATAGTAATTCACTGTTTAGTATTATTTACCTTAAGCTAGGACATTTAAAGTTAAGTGCAATAATACAAAAAATAAACATGTAGTAATTCATTTTCATAGCATATCAGTAAATAAATGAGCACATTACTTGATTCTTAAAGAGAATGCCATTTTTAGTTTATTGTATACAAAATTAATTTCGAGTGGCTTACATGATTATATGTTTTAGGCTTATTCATTAATATTTTAGAAATTTTCTTAAAACATTTTTTATAATGTGTAGGAATAATAGTAACATCTAGAGAAGAAACAAGGAAAAATTATTAAAAGGTATTTTATGTCAAGAAACTTCTAGTTTACCTATATGTGTAGCTAGATAATAGTATATTAGTCACAACAAAGCAGGGGAAAAGAATAATATATCCATGGTAAATTAACATTTATTAAATTCATAATTGACAATAACTATTATATTTGTGGTTAAATTGATAGATGTGTACTGACAAAGAGGCTGGAGTTACACGGGATATAAAAGGAATTTATTTGACTGTTTTACAGCTACAAGTTCATAGAAAGCAATCAGAATTTTTTCGTTTCCATCATTTTCTCTTTATATTCCAGGCTTTTGAAATTTGTAGGATTATAAAAATTAACTTGCACTGGATTGTTTACAATTAACCTACTCCAAAAGAACTGTCTATAAATTTTATGTCCTTTAAAAGAAACAAATAGAATTTGTATACTTTGAATCATATCAGTACATCTCTGTTTCAAGAAGAATGCTTCAGTCTTCAATTATTGTATTCATTTCTCTTTTCTAGTGCTTGATTATTCACTTGATTTTAAGGCCCAGTATTTTCTTGAAAAATCACAAAAGAATAAGACATTATCCACACTTCAAATGGCTCAGAGATAGTTACCTAATTACAGTAATAGTAGCAGGAGGAGTATGGAGAGAGAGAGCACAACTTTTGCAGCACATACTATATGGCAGGCATTTTGTTCAGATTAAAAATACTCTTTTATATACCCTTCATAAGTAAGTGATGTGTTACTTTTCTAAATGTAGAAATGTAGAAACTAAGAGAATAAAGGGTAAGCACCTTCCTCAAATTGTAGACCTAGTACTTGTGGCCCTAAATTTTGATAGCACACCCACTCAATGGCAAAAATGAGAAAAATGTGTAAGAAAGAGGCTGTGTTCACAGTATTTCATATATTCTACTTCTATTTTTCTTTTTTTTCTTTATTTGATCTTATGTTGAATAATTCATAAATACTCGTTTAACCCATACATGATCTTTAACATCTTTTTTAAGGAGGTTTATAATTATTAGTCATAACCTTTAACTTGATAACTCTGATTAATATATCATTTATATTTTTAATCTGCATAAGATAAGTTTTATGTATACTGAGTCAACATATTGTGAGATATGCAGCTTACTTGTGCCTAATTAAATAGGGTATAGGAATAGATACAGAAACAAAAATCACAAAAAATACAAGTGGGTTTTTTAAATATATTTTTTTAATGTTTATTTATGTATTTAGAGAGAGTGCAAGTAGGTGAGGGGCAGAGAGAGAGGGGGAGAGAGAATCCCATGTAGGCTCTGCACTGTCATTGCAGAGCCTGATGTGGGGCTCAATCTCATGAACCAAGAGATCATAACCTGAGCCGAAATCAAGAGTTGGCCATTTAACTGACTGAGCCACCCAGGTGCCCCAAAATAAAAGTGGTTTTAAAGAATTACTACAATAAAAGCCACATGTTGAAAGTAATCCTATAAAATAATGGACGCCCTAAGAAAATTTCAGCTTTTAAACTTTTCCTCTACCTGATTAAACTTACCATCAACTCTATTGTGAGACTTAACCAATGTTGACATAATAGGTTCAGATGAGACAATAGGCATCAGTTTTGAATTCATGAAGAAGGGTATTTAAATATGAACTTGACTCCAATATCTTTAACAATGTGAGTCTTTAGTAAGGGATTTTTTTTGGAAAACAACTAGGATTACAGGACTGGTGCTTTTATAATACTGCCCCAGGTCATTTTTCAGGGGTATTAATCTTGGGATGAAAGGCAGGAGAAGTTACAGTCTTCTTTTAAGTATGTGTTATCAACTGTATTTGGGAGGTAAGAATTTGAACTCCTTGACAGAGATATTTCAGACACCGGCCTCTTTTATATCTACTCTTTGTGGCACTTATATTTAGGGTCTTTTAAAGCAGTGTAAAGGTTTTGTTTTTATTTATTTCCTCTTTTCTAAAACTTTTTCAGTTGGAGTATTTATTTAGCCAATTCACTATACTGAACTGGCTGTTATATTTGCGTTTGTCCATTATCTTACCATTTCTCTTACCTGTTCTGTTTTCTTTTTCTTCTTCTCTTCTTATAAATGAATCCAGCATGTTTTTTCTCATTAACCTCTCCTTTCATTTGCTTGTTCATTACATATTCATTTAATTCTTTTTATTTGTTCTAGAATCACAATGCTCATATAGGACTTGTGAAAATCTTTCTTAGAATTATGTTTCTTTTTTCCATAATGCAAAGTCCTTCCAATACATGGTAGGCAATTAATACCTATTATATTTTGCTGTATTATTGTCATGTAATTAAATTCTGTATAGGTGTTGTCTATAAATAAACATTGTTATTGATTTAAACAGTCAATATTTATTTAGAATTACACAATTGCACCTCATGGTGTTCTTTGTTCTTTCTTGAATTACTGTATTTCCATATGTGATCATTCTCTTTCTCTTTGAAAATAAAATAGGTTTGATTTTTATATTTGATGAAAATCTCCTGGGAATAATTTCTATTATTTTTAGTTTGTATAAAATCCAAACTTTTATTTTAAAGAATCTTTTTCTTGGCTATAGATTTCAAGCTGTTAAGTTTTCTGTTGTTGTTGCTTTTCTGAACTTTAAAGGTATAATTTTATTTTTCTCTTGGTTTCTGTCATTTCTGCCATTAATCTAAGTTGTCAATGTTATTTTTGCTCTATTTTTTTATTCCTTCAATTTTATCAATGCTCTGGTGTAATTTTCTTCATTTTTTTTTAGGTTTCACTGAGCTTTGAAAATTAATGTTTTATTATTTTCATCATTTTCAAGATATTTTCACATATTTTTTTGTAAAATTGCTATTAAGCCATTCTATGCCCTCACCCAGTAGGATTCTAGTTATATGTACATTAAACCTTTGTTAACACTGTATATCAAATATCTATTTTTTTTCCTGCATTTTGCTTCTTTTATATATTTCAGTTTTCATATATTCTAATGACTGTCTTTAGTTTTTCTAATCCTTTCTTCTATTATGAAAAATCTGTTATTAAATCAATACATTAGTTTTTTAATGAACAATAAAATTGCATAAATTTAATGTGTACAACATGATGATTTAATATACATATACAAAATGAAGTGATTACTACAGTCAAGCTAATTAATATGTCTTTCTCTCACATGGTTACTAATTTCTTGCATGTGATGAAATCCACTCTCTTACTAAATGTTTTATATTCAACATAGTTTTATTAATTATAGTCTCCAATGCTTTATGTTAGATCTGTAGACTTATTAATCCTACATAATTGCAACTTTGTACCCTTTGATAAACATTTCCCCGTTTTTCCTACCTCCTCACCTAGTAGCCCCCATTCTTAATTTTACTTGTATTTTCTATTCTGAATTTTCTATGTGACTCTTTCATGTCCCTTTTCATTATCTTATAAGCTTCTCAATTCACTTATTTCCTTGAACACGTTTCTCAACTTTTTAAGAGACTCCCTGATATATCCAATATTTAGATGGCCTTGGTTGTTTTTGTTTGTTGCTCTTTTTTCTTAGTTTTATTGTCTATGTCTTCTGTTTTCCATCATTCGGTCTTCTCTTTTGGCGTTCCTGGTGAGTTTTAATTGACTGCTGTATTTTGCGTATAAACAGTTATTAATTCTTAGGTTTTAGTAGATGATAGAATCTTGGAAAATCATCATGATGAGATTGAATGTAGTGTTTTATGATTTGTTAAAATTGACTTGTATTGGCCAATTTATTTCCTACCTCTAGAAATCTCTGATCTTCTGCAGCCCTTCTATATTCTCATCTGAAAGAAAGTTTCTAGAATTACCAGAGATCCTGGAAATTGCCATCTCTAAATTCTAAATTTAGAGCTCTAAATTCTGCTTTTTCAGAATGTCAAAATTGCTGAAATCTGTGCTCAGCTTTTAGCCTCCAAGATGTTTTTGTTTACTTCTTTTCTTTTTAATTTAATTTAATTTAATTTATTTATTTATTTTTTATTTTTAGATTTTATTTAAATCCAAGTTAGTTAACATATAGTATAATTATTTCAAGAGGTAGAATTTAGTGATTCATCACTTATACCCAGTGTTCCTCTCAACAAGTGTCCTCCTTAATGCCCGTCATCCATTTAAACCATCCCCACACCCAACACCCCTCCAGCAACCCTCAGTTTGTTCTCTGTATTTAAGAGTCTCTTATGGTTTTCCTCCTTCTATCCTTTTATCTTATTTTATACCTCCCTAACACAGGAGTCAAGAAAGTCCTGAAAATGAAATTGCACTTGAAATTTTAGTCACACTTTTCTAGAGACCACTTCAAGTCCTAGTTGCTTTGGGAGCTCTGACCTCCAACTATTTTTTTCAACTCCCCCTCAGATTGTTGCAGGTCTCAGTTACTATTTCCTCATTGATCCCTGTTCTCTGAACCACACATTGGCAAAAACCTTGATGAAAACGTGAAGTAGGATGTGGAAGTCATTGTGGTACTCCACTCTTCTTTCTGGGATTTTTAGACACTTAAGTCATAAATGGCTTGGTTTTTCTCTGAGACTCTCAGGTTTTTCATAATTTAATTCAGATTTTATAATTATTTGGGTTGGACTGCTCATTCAATACTGGCTTTTTTGTCATGGCTGAAAGCATAATTTTCTTGAACCCAAATTTTTGTCACCTGAACCTTTTGAGATTGCTGAGTGCTTTCCTTATTTTCTCAGAATCACAGGGCAATTTAGTCTGAGGGGAAAATAACAATAATCCAATCAGAGACTAATTTGAGTCTGAGATCATTATTTATACGACCTGATTTCTTTCCAGTTGCCATTATTTCTAGTTATTAGCTCTGCATATTTCAACTGAAAGCCTATGGTGTAGCCTATGGATTCTTTATGTTGATATGACAAGAACTTCAATTTTCATCACTGCTATAGAGTGCAACTGCAAAATGCTGTAATCAGTTCCACAGATTCTTTTTAAAAATTTTTTTGATGTTTTTTTAAAATTTATTTTTGACAGAGATGGAAAGAGAGGGAGAGAGAGACAGAGCATGAATGGGGGGAGGGGCAGAGAGAGGGAGACACAGAATCTGAAGCCGGCTCCAGGCTCTGAGCTGTCAGCACAGAGCCCGTGGTGGAACTCAAACTCATGGACTGCGAGATCATGACCTGAGCCGAAGTCGGACGCTCAACCGACTGAGCCACCCAGGCGCCCCATCAGTTCCACAGATTCTTAACCACCACTTTTGATTTGCTTTAAGATAAAAGGTGGCTTTAAATTTAATGCTTATCTCTTCATAATTTCATTCCCAAATCTGTCAAAGTTTGTTTGTATCTCTAAATAACTTCAAGGATAGATAGATAGATAGATAGATAGATAGATAGATAGATAGATAGATGATAGATAGATGATAGATAGATGGATGATAGATAGATAATATTTGACTTATGATGAGGTTATGTCCCAATAAACACAGTGTAAATTGAAAATATCATAAGTCAGAAATGCATTTACTCTATGGAACATTATAGCTTAGCCCAACCTAATTTAAATGTGCTCAGAACAATTACATTAACCTATAGCTGCGCAACATCATCTAACACAAAGCCTGTTTTATAATATAGTGTTGAAGATCTTGTGTAATTTATTGAACACTGTACTCAAAGTGAAAACCAGCTTGGCTGTATGCATACAGAATGGTTGTTAAGTATATGGGTTGTTTACGCTCATGTGACTGACTGGAAGCTGTGGTTTCCTGCTGCTGCCAGGTATCATGAGAGAATATTTACCACATATTGCTAGTCCAGGGAAAGACAAAATTCAATATTAAAAGTATGGTTTCTATTGAATGTGTGTCGGTTTTTTAGGATTGTAAGTTAAAAACTCATATGTCAGAGGTACCTGGGTGGTTCCATCGAACTATCTGACTCTTGGTTTCAGCTCAGGTCATGATCTGACTCTTTGTTTGAGCCCCGTGTCAGGCTCCTTGCTGACAGTGCAGAGCTTGCTTGGGATTCTCTCTCTTTCTCTCTCCCCCTCCCCTGCTCATTCCCCACCCCCCTCTCTCTTTCTCTCTCTCAAAATAAATAAATAAACTTAAAAATAAATCTTAAGTGAACTGTTGTAAATCAGGGACCATGTGGGGTGTGTGTGTGTGTGTGTGTGTGTGTGTGTGTGTGTGTGTTAATATGTGGTTAATATCTTGGCTTTTTTCAGAAGGAAGTTTGTCAAATAAAAGGTAATAATTCTCTATAGTGGAAAACAGAGCTCTCTCCAGCCACTTTTGAATAAACATTGCAACTACTATAGCTAATTTAAACTTCACAGATTTTCATTTTAAGTGTAATTTAATTTCAACTAAACAACAATGTTAATCTCTCAAGTTTACAAGATAAAATCATGTTGACACATATAGAACAAAATAAATATTGGAGACTTTTTATTTTATACTATGAACATTTCAGAAATTTTAGTTACAATTTGTCACCTACAATATCCTTGCAACAAATTAAGCACATGCTTTTTTCAGTTAGAGTTCATCTTATTTCCATGAAAACACATGAATAACAAATAATTCTAATTTAGCAAGTTATGAGCATATTATACAGTATCAAAATTCTGTAATATTATTACTTTGGCATTTTTTTCATTAAGTGAAAGATTTGTATTTCCTATGAAAAGTATGATTAGGAAACATCAAATATATTTTGCATCTCTGTCTCGAATGAAATAGAATTACAGTACTGTTAAGGAGCAACTGAATTATGTTTACTTTCATCCCAGATGTACTGTTGAAAATTATAAGAAGAAAATTTATGTGTGTATGTTTCAAAAGAAATACACTCTGCTCCTTACAGAATTGTCAAGCTCTTCCTAAAGAACTCTGTGGGGAAATTATGGTTCTTATTCATATCGCCTAGATTTTATCACAGTTTTTGTTTACATCTGATAATATGCAACTAGTGGTATTTTGCATTAATGCAGAAGGTCAAGAATGTTGAATTCCAGGGCTGGACCATTGCCTTCATTTTCTTGAAGGCTTAAGATCTACCTTGTATGGGTAGATCAGTGTGACCTTACCATAATGAGACTGAAACACCTTCGACAATAGATATGTGCTTGCATTCTGTACAATGATTTTTTAAAAGACCATTATCATTTATTAGCCACTTACAATGTTCAGGCTCTCTTTAAGGAACTTCAAATCTACTAGCATACTTTCTCCTCAAAATAGCTTTAGAAAGTATTATTATCCTTGTTAGAGTTTTAAGAAAATTGAGACACTGACATGTGAGGCTTGGGTCATACAGTTAGTAAGTGGTTAATCCATGATTCAAAATCAGACAGTCTGACTTGAGGCCATGCTCTTAACTACCACATTAAAATGTCTACTTAGGGGCGCCTAGGTGGCTCAGTTGGCTAAGTGTCCGACTCTTGGTTTCTGCTTAGGTCACGATCTCACGGTTTGTGAATTCGAGTCCTACATTTGACTTTGCGCTGACGGTGCGGAGCCTGCTTGAGCCTGCTTGGGATTCTCTCTTTCTCCCTCTTCTGTCTGCCCCTCCCCCACTTGCTCTCTCACTCTCTCTCAAAACAAATAAACTTTTTTTAAAAAAGCCTATTTAGATTACTTACTGAATTGTCTAGTTAACCATTTAGAGTATAAAGGCAATGTGTGAAATCACCTATTAGACTATTTTGCCAGATGATAAACATCTGTTTTATGGTATACTAATTTGGATCCCTCAATGACAAGTGACAGAAGTGTGCTCTATTAACATAAGAAAATGAGGAATTTATTGAAAGGATGTGTAATACCTCAAAGAATTTGAGGGTAATTTGAAGAGCATTATAGAAGAAATGGCAATAACCAAGGCATCAGTAGGGTCTAATTAACAAGCATTAGTGGAGAATTTCTTTAGAGTATGCAGAGGCATCTATTTTCTGTCTTTACGTTATTGCTTAGAATTCAGATTTCATGAGAACTAATATTACTGACATATGACTAATATAACTTGGGCCAAACAGAAGCAGTAAGGAAGGCAGTTAATTAACTATTGTTGTTCTAGGAAGATTGTGTCTATGAGAAAAATCTCATTTTCCAGTTTTTTTTTTTTTTTTTTTTTTTGTCATGCTTTTTCCAGAAAGGTGAAGAATGAATACTGGGAAGGTAAAAGTATCTAAGATTCATTTCATAAAATGAATGCTTCAACACAGGGTTTGAAGAACTATTTGGCTACAGTTGTATCCTACACATAATAGATTATCACCCACAGTTTTGACTTGTTGGGTCAACTAGAGTGTCCTTTTTTTAATTGCATAATTATTTTTTTTAACATAACACACAATTTGGATTTGTCTTTCTAATATTTTTGTATCTCTTACAATCTCTGTTTTATTATCAGTTAGTAATTATAATAGTAAAAATTATAATTATAATTATATAGTATATAACATTATATAGTATTATATAGTAAAAATATATAATAGTGAAAATGACAACCATTAAAAATATTTTCATTTACCCTTTGTTTAACAATATTTTCTATTAGTCATATAACTCATGTTAGACTCTGTAGTCTGTAGGTAAATTCTAAAAAGGTACAGAAGAGATTATAATATATAAGTTAATTAAGAGCTTTTTTGTATTTTTAATAATTTATAATGATTTGCAGTATCAGATTCGTGACTTGAAATTATAAAACAAAAACAAATTGACTTCCATGCAAGTAAAAAGTCAATTATTTACTAATTTAAAAATAACATAATTTCACTGTACTCAAGAATAATGAGATTATGGGAACTTGGAATTTATATAAACTCTGATGAATAGCAAATACTACTGCAATTTCCATATTATTTTATTCATTGTCATTATATAATTTATTATTCTAAACAGGAAATTTTTGAGTCTGAAAGCATTGCTCTTGTGTTACAGATCCTTTATTGGCCTTAAAAGTGAGTAAGAGTTTTTTTAAAGTTTACTTATTTATTTTGAGAGTGTGTGGGGGGGGGGGAGTGGGGAGCAGTACAGAAAGAGAGAGAGACAGAGAGACAGAGAGAATCCTAAGTAGGCTCTGGGCTGACAGCGCAGAGCCCCCAGGGGTTTGAACTCACAAACTGTGAGATCATGACCTGAGCTGAAACCAAGAATCAGATGCTTAACCAACTGAGCCTCCCAGGAGCCCCTAGAGGGTAGGATTTTTATAAGTCACAAGAAGAGATTTGAGATAAATAACTGTGAAAAGTGAAATATCTGAAATTATAGAGAACATTGGCATAGTCAGAGAACAGAGAGTATTAGCAAGACTAAATATAGTGATAGTAATAGAATTAGTGTGGGAGAATAGAAAGAATCTAATATAAGAGGCTAGTATCTGCATCTGGCTGCCTTAGAGAGTTGTTCTATTTCATTATCCATTTAGAAACTGTCATGGTTAGTAATATTCTTCATTGCCTTCTGTATGTATCAGTCCACTAAGTAAAATTTTATAACACTTTTGTCATAGGACAGCTATATGTTTTATTTAGACATCTCATACATACGATTTATAGGAATTTAATATCTGTGTTATCTATTAACATTATACAATATTCAGGAATCAGTGAAAGCCTAAATGGACTGAAATGTGTCCTAGGTGACAAGATTTTGAGAGTTCTTGGTGAAAAAGTTTTGGAGAGTGTCCATCCCTAAATGTTAGGTAAAGGTACTATTTGCATGTATGTTCTTCCCAATATCTCTTCTCATAACTTGCAATGGCAAGCCAATTGTCAAGTCATTGTGAGGAAGGAATACACTGAAAAGCATATCATGAAACGAGATAGCATCGATCCAAATTCATTAAAAAAAAAAACTTCTCTTTTGAATTGGGTCCCTGAGATTAATAAATATTCCTGGGAATCCAGCAGACAGAGGAAAAAGTGAAGGAGTAATAGAGGCTGCCCAGAGCAAAAGGAACATGAATTACAATAATAGTAATAGTTTAGCATACACTTGAAAATTTAAATTTAGGATAAATTCTAGAGAATCCTGTTCCACATTCAAATAAGTTTTTAACATATCAGTAGACACCTGGGTATCTCTGGGAGTTTGGGTAGAATAATAACAGGATGAAATTTTACTTAAAGAATATTAATGTGGCAGCAATGTAATAGGAAGATTGAACAGGGAAGCTGGGAGTTGAAGCCAGAATGAAGAATTAGAGTCACTCATAGATTGCATCATTTTAAATTGTTGTTTCTGAGGACGCAAATGTTCAAACATTGGCACTTTCATATGGATTTCTAGACATGATGTAATAGGGTACTAAAGTGATATTATTGACAGAATAGAATAAAAGAGATAGATGTAAAAAATCATTGTCAATTTTAAGAATCTTACTTCAGTAAAGTAACAGAGTATGAATCCAAATGCTTTTTGGAGCTTCCTAGGTATGAACAGAACATCTTACAGTTACTGTTCACTGAGTACTCAAGATAAGCCCAATACTGCTACAAGTATCTTACATAGATGAGCTCATGGAATTATTACAACAACCTTAAGAGACAGGTACTATTATCATACTCATTCAATAAGTTAGGAAATAGAGGCACAGTGAATATCTCTAACTTGCCCAAGGTAGCCCAGGTAAGATGCAGGACCAGTATTTGAATCCCAGGTGAAACTATAGCTTTGATTAGCTAAAATACACTGGATTAAGTTCCAAAATCATCTAGTCCACATAGAACATTGAATGCATGGTTTTGTTTTGTTTTGTTTTGTTTTGTTTTGGCAAGTAAAAACGTAATAATTAAAAATAGGACCTAGATTAAATAAAACTAAAAAGTAGATGAAATCTCATTTTCATTCCTAGAAACTCTCAAATTTAACTTAAATCTCAGGATCCTAACACCCTTAATTTATCATTGGTACTTCCACTCAGTTCTCAGCAATTATTCTTCAAATCTACTAAATCTTATTAAAGTCTGTGCCATATTTTCTCTCATTTCAAGCTCTGCCTTCTGTGACCAAACACATAAATTAATTAAAGCTATATTTTTAATGTTCATAATGGCTTCCTTTATTTCTTTATGGAGAATAATTTGCTTTGTAATTTGGCTTTGTTGGCCTTAACTTAATGAAGTAATCTGTTTATAAACTTGAGAAGACATATCCACGTCACTTACAAAATTGTCAAATCTTACAATAAAGATGACTGACATGTCCTTGTAAATTCTACACCCTAGTATTGAACTTTCTCAAATTTTAAAACAAGTCTTTGTAAGTATATAGTTATAGCATTAGACAGATAACTGAAGGAAAAAAAACAACAATAAAGAACAACATAAACAGAAATTTTTCAGTTATTATAGAATTTAGCTTTTCTAATGTTCTATAAAACACATTCATAAATTAAGGCATAATTTATACGTGAAACATATTTATAGCTAGGAAATTCATAAATATTTCTCAGCTTGAAAACAGTTTTCATAAGTTAATTAATCTTTAATCAGATATAGAAACAATAGAGTCCTTAAGCATATCAAGAAAAACATTCTAGTTAAAAAAATACAATACTTCTTTTCCAGTGATTAAATTAATTACTAAAAACTCCAGTTTACATGGATAATGTAAAATTTTTAGGTATATTCACACACACACACACACACACACACACACACACACACACACACACACAGAAAATGACCAGGTAAGGATCTCAACATTGTGTTACTCTGTCCTTTTTCTCTATGTAACATGTGTTCTTCTGCCTCTTAGTTTCTCTTTAGTTATGGTATTTTCTTCTGTTCATTAATTGTTTTAATGTTTATTTATTTATTTTGAGAGAGAGAGCAAGTGGGAAAGGGGCAAAGAGAGAGGGAAAGAAAGAATCCCAAGCAGACTCTACGCTGTCAGCACAAAGCCCCAGGCAGGGCTCAATCTCATGAACAGCGAGATCATGACCTGAGCGAATATCAACAGTGGAATGATTAACTGACTGAGCCACCCACCTGCCCCTCTTCTATTCATTTAATCATACATCTGTATACAGCTTCTTATGAGTTTCTTCATTTCTTAATTTAGCTTTGTTTTCTTCCAATATTCATTCCTCTATAACTTACTTCAAATTCTAGAAATTTGCCCCATAGTGTTTATATGTTTCATGTCCTTAGCTGAAGAAATAATATTTTGCAATCTCAATGTTTTGTGGGGTAGGAGGCAGGAAATGAGCTTCTTTTTATTTACTTAGCTCCCAGCTATGATTAAACTAGATAAGCTGAGAATAAAGTCCCTATACCTTTATTAATATCTTTCTTTAAACTGTGGAATGTATAATGTAATCATATATCTATAGTTACAAAACTCAATATTTGTTTACTGCTTTAGAATTTGTAAGATTTTCACATATAATTTTCTTATAATTTTTTACAACAAAGAAATGTGGACCACTCCTCTCCACCCAATGTTCCCTCCATATTTTTTTCTATTATTATTTTCAAATAAATTTTATCATCTAATATGTTGATTCTTATCTATTATATCCATTTCCTTTTTGATTTTGTTTATTTGGTCCGTCTCTACTCCTATCCCACTAATGGATTAAGATTTTTGAGAACAAGTATTTTGTTTTGTTTAGTGCTATGTCTACAACATCCAGAACATTTAATGGAACATAGCTGGACATCAATAAATTATGGCTGAATAAATATAAAATGAAATTATCCCAAATTTGACTTCATAAGTGAAGAAAAATTAAGGATATAGATTTTTCCTAAATATATAGAGCTATTAGTACAAAGACAGTATTTGACTCATGTTTCCTGCTTCCAAATACAAAGTCCTTCCAATAAATTTAATTGGAATAAACATCTATTGATTGTTTCCCATTTACATGATTGAACATGTGTTTTTCAAGAAGGTAAAAAGAATCTCTAGTTAACAAAAGTATTCAAAAGAAAAAGGGAAATTATTCTAGAGTGTTATTTTCTGGGGTTATTATTTATTTGTTTATTTTACTTCTAGAGAAGATTCCACAATTACTGAGAAATTGAGAGTCATCTAAATAAAGCATCCCAAATTAAAATATATAGCATTAAAATATTGAAAAAGAGAAACCCCTGAGATTCTTTGCAATGACAAGTAGAACATAATTTCCAGCAATGGGTTGTCAGTTCCCTATAAATGCAAAGCCTTTCTTTTTTATAAGTGCTAAGTTGCTACAGAAACTCTTATAAAATAAAACTCAAATAAGAAAAGTATCTGAGACAATGAGCTGTAGTTTTAGTAGGGAACTTAAAGTGAATTGGATATAGTTTAACATTTTATAATCAATGAAAACAGAAAATCATGTACATAGTGCAATTTACTAAGTTGAAACAATGTGACTAAATTATATGTACAATGAACATATTTTGAAAGAAATGACAAATGTCATTCAGACACTCTTCAGCATGTAACTGCAAAGGAAGTACCCAGCTCATAATTTGGGAAAAATCTCTATATAGTTTTCAATAAGTAGATCCTTCACAACCTGCTGAGTTTAACATTACCATACTATTTTACTATAGATAGAAAAAAAAAGCATTAAAAAAGAAAAGCTAATATTCAAGATTTTTGAATTTTTACATACTAATTTTAATTATAATGTTTATAAATATTATCATTTTGAGATATAGTTTAGAAATTACTTTTAAGTTTAGATCATATATTGCTCATAAGAATAGGTGTTTTATATTATTATGAGTCTTATGAATGAATAGAAGTTTATTTTAGTCAAAATTCCAAATCTTGGATAACAGAGAATATCAAAATATCATGATCAAATTTACTTTTTAAAGCCAAGTGTTCATGATTCTTTGAAATAATATTATGATGTTTTCAAGTGAATTAATTATGGTTGCCTTAAAAGAGCAGTGTTTTATTTTCTTTCTTTTTTTAATAGTCATAGAAGAATTTTACTGTTCTCAAGTTTAGTTAACTGAAAAATAAAATTAGTTGTCGACTAATCATTCAGTAGAAGATTTGAACCACCTCTTTTTCGTGTTGTTTTTCCTGTAGTTACAGAACTTGGAAAATGAAGAGTATTTCAGAAAATAAACTAATGGAATAATACTCCAATCCCCGGTGAACATTAGTATTGAAGCATATTTTGTCTGGTGCTAGGTGTAGGGATGGATGTAGGAAGGGTACTCTAAGAGGAAGATATAATATTTTTGGCATATTGTAATTACTTGCAAAGGGAAAAGCAAATATCGCATATATAATTTTTTCTAACCGTAATGCCTGTTTTTTTGTTCAAATAAAACCTGCAAATAGCAGTTGTATGATTTTATCGAAATAAATTTGCTTTTGAATGCATCTTCAGGAGAGCCACTTTTTTCTTCTATGTTACTTTTTTATAAATAAATAATAACAGCTAACATTTGTTGAATGGCTACTGTGTACCAGGCATTTTCCTAAGCTTGTCATGTATTTGAACTCATTTAAACCACATGACAGCCATATTCAGTGGAAGCGATTTAGTCCCCTAGTTTTCTCATGGAGGTAGTAAATACCTTCTTTTGATCACACTGATAACATGGCAGAATGAAGTTAGGAATTAATATCAGGAATTTCAAAGCCAAAGGTTAAAAAACACATCAAGACACCTTGAAGCATTAAGATGAATATTCTTATTAGCCATGTTTTTTTTATAACTGTTCTTTAATATTTTATATGCATATGAATTTATTTTAAAATGTGCATTTCTCTGAGAACCTTCAACATGTTTTTAGTACCCTAGTTTGAAGCCAGCAATTATATCATTATAGAATATTTTGAAAAATTATTGTTATTTCTGGCATATTTGAAAATTATTTTCTATTTTATTCAGTTACTTTACTTCCCAAATAATGCCAGACTACATTGCCCTTGTAACAAATGTAAACACTGAAAATGAGATAATGCCCTTCTGCTTAGCTTGGTTCACTCATTTAAGTTATATACTACGAAGTGGCATTGCAGTATTATGGGATTTTATACAGATGAGAATAAATTGAACTCATATGTTACTGTGATAATTTTTGTTTACATTAGATATCATCATTTAAATCTTTTCCAAACTTTTGAATGTGATGCTAATTATGATTTGAAGAATATAACTGGCGTGGGCTTTTTTTTTTTTTGGATGTCTGATTTTATTTGTTACCCTTAGAAAATCTTTCCTCCCCCACTGAACTCAGACTCAGAGGTGGAAGCTCTCAGACAGGACAGCCTTTGTCTCTTGCCAATCTGTTCCTGGTGTTTTTCTTTGGCCTCCTTCATTCTCTTGCCCAAAGGTTTAGCATATTCTGCAGTCTCTTCCTTATTTTTCTTAGTACATTGTTTCTTCAGAGCAACACACGGATGTTACATGGAGTAACAATACGCTGAATTTTGGGTGCTTGGTTGTAGGCTTCTTATCTTTATTTGGGGGCTTTCTTACAACATATTGGCAGACATCATCTTAGATTGAAAAGTTTGCAGATTCTTTTTCTCCCCTTTTAACAACGACCAAATTGAGAGCACTGAGATTGGCATCCACAATGCAACCCCAAGCAGATTTGTGCTTTCTTTGTCCAGGCCTCCTTGGTCAGTAGCAGGAATGCACCTTACTCAGCAGCAGGTGGACATGGCCATGGGTCTAGATACCCTGCTTCATGGAGAAGTCTTGTTTGTCATTGCCATCACTGATTCAGACCTCATAACCCTTCCATTCTTTACCCAGAGCATCAGCAGCAACTTCTGTGGCCATATACTTCCATAAAATGTATAAATTTTGAGTTCATCATCCACTTCAATAAGTTTCTGGAAGGCTGTAGCTGGGAAAGAAATGTTCAGCTTCATCCTAGACCAGATTACCACCTCCAAGGTGCCACAAGATGAAGACATGCGTGGGCTTCCTTCTGATATATTTTGGAAACAAGGTGTATTTGTAAAAGCCACCCATTCATATATTTTGTTCAACTTCTTTTGGAAGTTTTTTTTTCCTTTTCCTTTTTCACTTTGTAGAAATATTTGATGCATTCTGAATAGAATTTTTATATATTCGTTGGACACATTTTCTTCTAGGCTTTTAGTTATATATATTTCATTTGTAAAATATCTTTTGAAATATAGAAGTATTGATTATTTGACTTGTTAGTTTTCTTTAGTCGAATTGATCAATGTTTTTTTGTTTTAACGGGAGCAGAGATAAGGTCTCTCATGTTTACAAATTCCTAGTATTTATACTAGACTTCAGAACAAATTAAACTTGCAAAACGTATTTTATGAGAAAAATAATAAATTATCCTATAATATTATAGATTTACATTTTTCTTTTTTTAATGTTTATTTATTGATTTTGAGAGAGAGAGAACATAAACAAGGGAGGGGCAGAGAGAGGAGAGAGAGAATACCAAGCAGGTTCAGTGCTGTCAGCACAGCGCCCGATGTGGAGCTCAATCCCATGAACCATGAAACCATGACCTGAGCCAAGATCAGAATCAGGGACTTAACCAACTGAGCCATGCAGGCACAGCTATAGTTTTACATTTTTCAAACTTTTTTGTTTTTAAGTTAATTTGATTTTATTTTTGATAACAGTGTGAAATAGGATCATTTCCCCCAAATAGGTCCTCTCATACAATTTTATGAATAAAAAATCATTTACCTACAGATTGATAACACTATTACACACAATTTCATTTGTCAAAGAAAAATTATACTGTATAATATAAGTTATACAGGCAAGAGAGACTTAAAGAGGGAGACTTTATTTAGAAAAGAAGGCAAAGCAATAAAGGAGAGAAACTGAATCCAACCTCCACTGAAACAAAAGGCAGAAGTTTTTAAACACTGAAGTGAGTTAGTGGAAAAGAACTGGAAGACATTAGGGAAGAAATTGGTCAATGTAATTAGGCCAATGTGTTTGCTAATTGGTGCTTACTGAAATAAGGCTCCTATCCACCCACAATGACTGAGAGACAGGGGCTCCATCTCTCTTGATGACCACATTTCATAGGGATACCTCCCAGGTCCTCAAGAAAGGCATTTCTGGGTTGTAAATTTTGAAAAAAAAAACACATCTCAAGGAGCAGAGAAAGAATTTAAAAATTTTCTGATGTAAATGTTCTGAGAAAAGGGAGATCAGGATCCTAGATTCAAGAAGAAACCTGTAGAAAGTATAGTCAAGCTGAGGAGAATGTTGCAGCTGTCTTGGTCACATTATAAATTAAATCTCTTTCTGGACTCTATTCTGTCACATTAATAAAAGTGTTTATTTCTGAATCACTTCTCATTAATTACTATTGCTGCTGATACTTTACCATCCAGACATCAAAAACTCCTTTTTGTTTCCTTCTTTTTATCAAACTCTTTTTTTTTTGACAATTTTCTTGTTGAAACGAGGTTAATTCCAGTTTGTAAAGTTCTTTGAAAGATTGTGTTGAGTGCTGCATTGAGTATAAAAGACACTGATGCTCCCTTTATACAAATTCCATTCTTCTCTTATTCCATGCTAAAACCCACCATTTTTCCCAATACAATAATATACCCTGTTAAAGAGAAAAGGCAAAACATTTGTCAGTGTCAGATAAATGCTGGCCAGTGATTAGTAAGTGAAATTCCACTGAAGTATCTGGGATAATTTTGTTTTGTCAGTCTGGGTTCTCCTGCTTCCTTATCATTACTTCATTTTTTTTTCCTTGCCAGGAAGGCAGGAAAGAAGTTGATGTTGGGATGAACATCAGCAGTCAGAGTGGAGCCACCCAAAGATTCACACCACTACATCTACTCACATTTTGTTCCCAGCTGTTAACCTAAAAATTATTTATGCTCCACTCAAAACCAAACCCTTCCATATGTACCCTGGATTCTAACCTCTTTCATCTGCATAAGGACATCAATGAAAAAACACTCTTTTTCATACATAGGTTTATGAATATATATATATATATATATATATATATTCATATATTCATATACCTATTATATACCTATTATACCTATTGTATAATAGGTATAGGTATAGGTATAGGTATAGGTATAGGTATATTTTCCCCAACTATGGCTATAATTATTTGATTCCCCTTGAGCAAAACACATGTCAAAAAAAAAAATAAAATAATTATGTAATTTTATTAGCATCAATACTTTCCCCATTCCTGCCTAACTCAACACCAATCTTTCAACTTCACCACATTATAAAGACTGTGTAACTTATCAAAATACCAATTAATCAATGCCACTAAAACTAAAGTCAATTCTCTTAATTTTTTGCACGATATCTCAAGAATACTTGATACAGTCCTTAAATCTATTCATTTTTTTTTCAGGTCATTTTATTCTCTTGGTTTTCCTTTTAATTCAGTAGATACTCCTTTAAAAAGATTTGTTTTGGTTTCTCCTCTTCTGTACAACCTTATATTGTTACAGTGTTTCAGAGCTCCATTCTTTTTTTTATTTTTATTTTTTAAGATTTATTTATTTTTGAGACAGAAAGAGAGAGAGCATGAAAAGGGAGGGTCAGAGAAAGAGGGAGACACAGAATCTGAAACAGTCTCCAGGCTCTGAGCTGTCAGCACAGAGCCCGACGCGGGGCTCCAACCCACGGACCCCGAGATCATGACCTGAGCCGAAGTCGGACGCTTAACCGACTGAGCCACCCAGGCACCCCTCAGAGCTCCATTCTTAATCCTTCCTTCTACCTGCATGTATTTCTTGTAGATAAGTTTCTGTACTAAGACTTTAAATGACATCTGTATAATCATGACCTCCACATTTTATCTCTACTATAGACAGTCCCAGACATGTATATGTATCTCCTTACTTGAGTTTTGTCTAACGAGTGTCAGAGTGAATTCCTGACCTACCCTGACACTACCCAGCATCCTATCTCAGTTGATGGCAACTCTGTCCTTCAAATTGATTACACAATAATTTGGAGTCATTGAGATTTCTAACTTACATTTACAGAGCTACAACCAGCCCTCAAAAGGATTCTGTTTATCTTCAAAATATGCTTCTGCTGAGATTAATGCCAGAGAAAGATAGAAGGAAACTGGGATATTGATCTTTTCATGGGACAGCTTCACAAATCATTATAGGCTCTGTCCAGAATTTTTGAATGAATAAAATAAACTCTGATTTTGTTATGTTACTGTGAACACATATATATCATAAGTCATCAAATTTAATCTTAAGTGAAATAGAGAATTGTTTTCTGTACAATATTTAGTGTATCCTTCCATGAACATCTTATATATCTCACTGTGTCCTTTAGTGATACATTCATACTTCTCTTTATTATATTCTACTATAATTCCTATAAAATTATCCCTGGAAACTTCATAGGTGTTGCTGTAATTACTAATATATATACTTTTTCTTCTTTTATTTTTTGTTAGATTTTTAAAAAGTTGTTAATAGTATACTAGTAGTGTCCGAGTGGTTACGCATTAGCTTGGCCTTTCAGCATAATATTTAATAGAAGTCATGATAGTAATGTTTATATCATTTAACTTAAAAAATATTAAGTCTGTTACAAATCATGATGTTTTCCATATTAAGACTTTATCAAATAAGGTCTCTTTTGCTAACTAGTTTTATGTTTTATTTTCTTTAATTATTTTTTTCTGTATTTTAAGATAATCTTAATTTATCTTCTTTAACCAATGATATGATAAATGTACATTCCTACCATTCTGTGAGTGTCTTTTGTTCTCAATTAGATCTTAACATAAAAGACTCAGGGAGAACTTGTATATACTTATGTTATCTTGGGTTGAAGTTCTTTTTTACTCAACCATATTGTCTTGTAAGTCTAGTGTATAAACACTCTGCTGTCTGCCTACTCGTGTATTCTACCTTTCCCTTAAGAGTGGAACAGTGTAGGGTCACCTGGGTAGCTCGGTTGGTTAAGCATCCAACTCTTGATTTCAGTTGAGGTCGTGATCTCACAGTTGTGAGATTGAGCCCCATGTCAGGCTGAACTTGGAGGCAGCTTAAAATTTTCTCTCTCTCTGCTCCTCTCCCCTGCTCACTCTTTTTCTCTTTCTAAAAGAGAAAGAAGGAAAACAGGGGAAGGAAGGAAGAAAGGAAGGAAGGAAGGAAGGAAGGAAGGAAGGAAGGAAGGAAGGAAGGAAGGAAGGAAGGAAGGAAAGAAGGAAGGAAGGAATGGTGGAGGGTGACTTGGAGCTAGAACTTTATCCCATCCCAACTCACTAAGTGGAAACACTATCATCTGTGAACACATCTCCTCATTGAAAACTGCTAAGAATTTAGAAAATTGTGAACAGATTAGGGATTTTGTCTGATTTCCTTGTTATAAAAATATCGATATGATTATAACCACATTTTGAAGATTGCTGATTCTAGACTGGTGTTAATGATAGACAAATTTAAATTGCAACTTTAGACGGTTCTTATTTTCTAAGCCACATTTATGGAATTAGCTTGCACAGTATTCCATTATCTGTCTCATCCTTACTATGTCATGCTGGATCCATCATTCCAACATGTTTCATGCCAGTTACCAAATATATCAGACCTCCTGTCTTACCTAAGTCTGAATATAAAAGTAACAGTGTGTGTTTGAATGTATGTTTGTCACATGACTAAAGAAATATGTTTTGTTTTCACTACAAGATCCCAGTAGAATTTTAACAAATTGAAAATTTAAGATTTTGCTCTCAAGCAATTTAACAAATTAGTCTTTAATATTTATATTGTGCATTATTTAAAAAGCCTTGCACTTTCCACTCTTTGGCTGTAATAAATATATAAATTTGATTTTACTTCAATGAGAAATTCAAGGATTTCCTAACATAACCTTGCTAAATTGTTTTCTCATTGGTGCATGGTACCTCTTATAAGGCTAGTGGTTGTAAACATTTATTTATTTTTTTTCAACGTTTATTTATTTTTGGGGGGACAGAGAGAGACAGAGCATGAACGGGGGAGGGCCAGAGAGAGAGGGAGACACAGAATCGGAAACAGGCTCCAGGCTCCGAGCCATCAGCCCAGAGCCCGACGCGGGGCTCGAACTCACGGACCGCGAGATCGTGACCTGGCTGAAGTCGGACGCTTAACCGACTGAGCCACCCAGGCGCCCCCATAAACATTTAAAAGGCATGGGCATTTCAAATGTGAATAGGTCACTTAGTAATTTGCAATTCTTCACTTTCAGTATCTTTTCCTTAAACTAACACTTCCTATATTGAACACTACTGTAATACAACAGACCATTCATTTGTCAGGCATCCCAACCACTCTGATGAAAGACAGAATGTTAGGATATCTAAATTCCAATTAAATGCACTGCTGCACTCTAATCCTGCATTCAAGAAACTGGGAACAAGAGCCACATGCTGTGACCTAAATGATGCTTTGATTGATAATGCATGGCCTTTCCTCTAATTTTTAAACATGTAACTGAAATGGAAAGATACTGTAATCATAATCAATTTGTGCTTGAGAAATGAACCATATTTAGAAGGCAAATATTACTTAAGCAGATTTTTTTCAGGGAGGGAGTTTGTGTATTCAGAATTTTTCATATTATATGAAGATAATGTAGCAATCAGTTTTTGCTTTAAGCTGTGTGTTTAAAATCTTTTGTAAAAGTTCTGTTTCCATCAATGAAAAATGAGGTAGCTGAACCCAGTTTGCTTCTTTTGTTACTGGAGACTTCAAATGAATTACCACAGGAAAAACAATGCTAAATCATTGATGCAAAGTGAGAATAATTAAATGAGACTTAGTGAGTGAGAAGTGATATGAAAAAGAAAGAAACTTTTAAAGAATATTTTATTTAATGACAGATTAATTTGAAATATAATTAAAATATTAAAATGCAATTAGTTTTGAACATCAATTCCTAATATTTATATTAAAAAGGAAAATAAAGAATAGAATACTTCCAATAGTTTTAGATAATAATTTGGCAAATTTCATCACAATAACTTTGGAAAGTTGTTTTGAGTTATTTTTAAAACTTTTTAAATAAACTATTTTGATTATCTCATTTGAAAACCACTAATGGACACAAATATTAAAATTTAGTCACGTGCAATTTGAGATGATCTCCACAAAAAACATACAGCTCATGTTTCATGGTAACAGATGAAATTGTTTCATTAACTCTTCTTGATGAATGCTAGCTCAGAATTAGACTGTGTGCTCTGCCTAATCAGTCAACCCCCTACTTTCCCTCTCCATTGCTTCCTGTTCTAACCTTCCTTGTAGTTATGAAAATATCCACACCCAGGAATAATGAATCTGAAAGTAGCGAGTGTTTCTGTATTACATTTAGCAATAGAAAATATTTCAGTGAATTCTTCCTGAGTAATGTATCCAAGTGAATTTTGTATGTGTGTGGTTTAATTTTTTTTTTTTTTTGCCTTATTCTAGCAACAATTCCAAATAGCAATTCGTTGTTTGAAGAAAATGAAAAGTAGGCTGGGGGTTCCATTACATACATTGTAGTAAACCCAATATATTATAACATATTATCAATGCAATACAGTTATAACAAGTTATCACTATTCAGTTGAACTCCACACATTTATTTACCAACAACATTTTGCTAGATGATCAGTTTCCAAATTGTTTTTCTTGGTGACTAGCTGAATTGACATGTTGTTAACACACTTGTTTCCTCACTCCCTTTTAACTATTTCATATATTGAGGGGAGTTTTTAAAAGTTTGACTAATTCTTTACAACAAGAAATTTGGAAATTGTTTTCATTCTATTGTAAAATAGTTTTATAAAATTTTCATATTATATAAAGAACTTATGGGAGCATTATGGACAGCAAAAAGTAAAGAAATGTTGACTACAACTGTCCAGATATTTAGTTCCAGCTGTGTAATAATTTTGGCCAAATCATCTTAATATTCTCAAAATTCTGTTGTTTTATGGGCTCTGCTTTTTTTTTTTTTTTTAACGTTTATTTATTTTTGAGCCAGAGAGAGACAGAGCATGAACAGGGGAGGGGCAGAGAGAGAGGGAGACACAGAATCCGAAACAGGCTCCAAGCTGTCAGCACAGAGCCCGACGCGGGGCTTGAACTCACGAACTGTGAGATCATGACCTGAGCTGAAGTCGGACGCTTAACCGACCGAGCCACCCAGGCGCCCCCGGGCTCTGCTTTTAAAGTTTTCATATTTACAGTGTGTGACTTTCAAAGTTTCATCCATGTTTTCCTTTTTTGAAGATACATTCAAATATTGTGATGGCTGAGTACATGCAAATCATTGTTTCTCTTTGTAAAGAAAGAGTGTGTAGAATGTGTACTTGCAAATATTTCAATTGAGAATTAATATGCTAAATTATATTGGAATATAATCACACTATGAATTAATGAAATAATAGAGAAATGTGAAAAATTACTTGCATTTTCCAAAATGGAATTCCCAAGACGTTTTTCAGAAATATTTTGGATTAAAAATGAGAACTTGGCTCACCAAATGTGATTAGATAGAGATGTTTTCAAAATTTACAATAGTTGGGGCGCCTGGGTGGCGCAGTCGGTTAAGCGTCCGACTTCAGCCAGGTCACGATCTCGCGGTCCGTGAGTTCGAGCCCAGCATCGGGCTCTGGGCTGATGGCTCAGAGCCTGGAGCCTGTTTCCGATTCTGTGTCTCCCTCTCTCTCTGCCCCTCCCCCGTTCATGCTCTGTCTCTCTCTGTCCCAAAAATAAATAAACGTTGAAAAAAAAAATTAAAAAAAAAATTTTACAATAGTCACTTTCATTGGAGTTATAAATCTTAAAAGTGACTGATGTCAACTAAGTAGCTTTACCTCTTTAATTTAGCCATAGATTTTCAAGGAAACATTTTCATTTTTAGGTGTTTCTTTATTGATGGAATTTATATTTTGCCCATAATATAGGGAGTATGGCTTTCTTACATTATTCTAAATAAAAATTTTTTGATGAATTAAAAATAATTTTATTTTTTTATCTTTTTTAAAAAAATTTATTTAAACATCAGTTAATTAGCATACAGTGTAATATAGAAATGTCTCTTATAGCATCCTGTATTGGTGGGAAATACATCATGCTTAGAAATCTTAATAATTTATTAATGTGAAAACTTTGTTGTGACAAAACCCTAGTTTTGACCCCAACTTTGACTTTATTTAATGTACATGTAACATCATTAGGTCACATAAACCTATTGAGCCTTTTTTGGTGAGATAAAAAATTTTGTTGTTTTTATATCACTTGATTTTTGTAAGAATCAAATAATGCCAATACAAATGATTTGTTTTTCCTTACTCAAAACTAAAACTCAACTTAATCAGTATAAATATCCTTAGTATGTTTGAATATTTCAACTAGGAATTCAGAGATTCATCCACACACACACATACACACATTTCTTTGAACTATGACTATTTTCAAACATTGTAGGTTTCATTCTAGTTACAAGCATCAAACAGAGAGATAATTGGAAACTAGCAGTTCCTGCTAAATATGATTCTCTTTGAAAAAGGGCAGTGACCTTTTTTTCTGTACTCATCGTGAAGATTCCCTGGTATTGGTCTGTGTGTATGGGGGTTGGGGTAGGGAACGTAGAGAAGACTTTCTTAAATATGCTTAACACATACCATTTTATATTTGATCTCTAAATTCTTTTGCTCATGTGTTTATTTATATATTTTTTTATATTTACACCCAGTCTTCTATTAATGAATGCTTCTGGTTCGAGAATTGCTCATTCCAGCGAGAGCTTCCACTATGTGCTACACAATGTGAACCCAACACCACCATGGGAGAGGCCTGGGCATTGAACCTCCTCCTCTATCTCATAACCTCTCTCCACTTGAGTTAATTACCCCCAAGAATTCAGTCTTATTTTTCCTATACTCAAGTCTCTGCCAGGCTACCTCAAATATCAGAAACATTTTAATAGTTTCAAACTTAGCAGTAATCTAAAATTCTTCTCTTTTAGGAATTTGCTTTCATAGGAGGCACATTTATCAGTACCTTCCCTGCAACTTTGAGATGGAAACAACCAGATAGTGAAGGGGTGGGGCAGAATTTACAATGCAAAAACACCCCTGCAGCATGTGTTTTTGAAGAGAATTTAAATAAATTGTCAGCTACCTATTTTTTTCTCCTTGGAATTATTTAGAACTTTTAAACAACAGAATTATGGAAGACTGTTGCCTGCTTTTTCCCCCAAAAGGCATATAAATAAGTTAGAAAATAATCAGCAAGATTAAAAAATAGATGTATGGTGCATTAAAGAAAAATAAGAAAAGCCAGAGGTAGTGTTAATATGCAAATACAACAGTCATAAAACATTCTACACATTTGCTAAAATGAACCACAAATTTGGTTGTAAAATTCTTGACTGCCAAAGCCAAGATCTGTATAGAGATTTAGAATGTCCCTATGGGCTAACAACAAACAGTTCCTCAAGAGAAGCACAGCTCTCCTGATACTAAGACAGAAATAAATGTCTCCTGTGGGTCCCATAATGGAAGGATCTTAGAAGTGGTAGAGATATTAGTGTGCAGCAAGTCTAAGAGCCTATTCAGTTCCCGGATTCATTCTGCTTCGGTCTTTCTAAAACATCATATCTCTATTTGAATGAGTTCATTGGCAGAAAGCTCAGCACTAATAAGGTATTTCATTATTTAGCAGACAATTTCTACTTTTTAAAAATGTATTTCTTTTGTTTAGCCTCCTTCTATGTATAATGCTTCAGTCATAATTTTAATTCTCTGGAGCAGAGTAGAACAAGAATACTCTATATTCTGTTTTTTAAATAATTTAAGAATAGCTGCCACTGCTCCCTTATTCATGCATACATTCATTAAAAATATGGATTGTGTTTCTAAAATTTACTGGTGGATATAACTGTGAACACTGATAAACAAGGCTCTTACTTCCACTAGGTTTTACAAAAGAAAAAAATATATATTTTACATACCTCTTCCTTGGGCTGAATATCATGAGTTTACCTTTTCAGAGGTACTCTTCATCCTTTGTTTCCATGCTCTGTGCCTTGGTAGCTGACTTGATTGGAATGTCTAAATGGATCCTTTGCCTTTGGGATTCTGGATGGTTGGGGTTCAGACAGTGGCAAACAATAGGAAGAGAGGACTGAAGTCAGTTATTCATTTCTTCAGTGAACTCCCTATGAGAACACCATCGACTGGCTTCATCCATCAACCAAAGGTCATAGCTTCTGCAAGGCAGCTTTATTTCCAGTGTTTCATTACCTATCCTTGACTAGGATGCCCCACTCTTCCCGCCTCAATGGTACTCAATTTCCCTTGTAGTTTTCCCATAGGTAATAGTTTGAATAGTTTTTTAAAAGATCTGTGTAACTCTCCTAAAATTATTAATTAATTTGTTTGTTTCACCCTATGACTGTAACAAGGACAATTTATAATAACTGCAATAATGTCTAATATGTAGTAAAGGCATCTAGTAAGTTCTGAATAAAGAATTTAGGGGGAAAAAAGAAAAACCTGAAATTTAAGTGTACAGATTTCATCATATTCTAGGTCTCTCCCTGCTCCTTTTTCCCCTTCCCCTTCTCCTTTTCCTCCTTCTCCTCCTCCTCTTTTTCTTCCTCCCTTTCACTCGCTCTCTCTCCACACACACATAACCACATACACGTGTGTATTACATTGAGAATCTTTGTGATTTTTAGTTAGGATCCTGGTATTTGTGATTTATGTGAATTAATAAGCAATAAACTATGTGCTTCTTCATTCAACCAATTTCTTTTCTTATCAATATTAATGCATTATAGAGAAAACTTTAACAGCTCAAAATTAAATTAACAGAAACAATTCATATAGTCATAAATACAATCATCATTAAGTCCTGGTATCAGTTCTTCTGGGGATAATTTAATTTGTCAAGGACATGCTTAAAATGTGATGTCTAAAGTTGTGTAATATATATCTACTCAAAATGCAGTAGTTGTTTCATTGTCTTTAGATGGGTGTAGTAATTAATTGTCTAAAATACTTATTTTGGTGCACCTGGGTGGCTCAGTCAGCTGAGTGTCCACCCTCAGCCCAGGTTATGATCACTTGGTTCAAGAGTTCAAGCCCTGCATCAGGCTTTGCACTGATAGTGGGGAACCTACTTCAGATACTCTGTCTCTCTGGCTCTGTCTCTGTCTCTGTCTCTCTCCCTCTGACCCCAAAGATAAATAAACATTGAAATTTTTTTAAATAAATAAAATAGGGGTGCCTGGGTGGCCCAGTTGGTTAAGCATCCCACTTCATCTCAGGTCGTGATCTCATAGTTCATGGGTTTAGGCCCCACGTTGGGCTCTGTACTGATAGCTCAGACCCTGGAGCCTGCCTTAGATTCTCTCTCTCTCCTTCTGCTCCTCCGCTGCTTGTGCTCTCTCTCTCAAAAGTAAATAAATAAACATTAAAAATTAATTAAATAAAATTAAAAAATAAATAAAATAAAATGCTTATTTTGATTTATTTACATATGGATGGCAAAACATAAGAATAGGAAAAGTTACTGATGGAGCTAATTCAGTTTTTCTCCTCGAATGTTCACATTACATTTTAGTTACCCAATCTTAATAGGTAAGTGATTGTAACAAGTATCCAGCGAGTCAATTTCTTGATATGAATCCTTTCATAATAGAATATCCATATTTGATGAAAACACACTTGATGTCTTTTGGTGAATGAAATTATATTATAAAATACATCTAACGGAAATACTTCTATGCCCTATAAGAGTGAATACCTGATTTATCATGATGCATACTATATGCATAATGCATACACGGAGTTTGGAACATACTAAGTGTTCAATAAATATTTTGTAACTTATTGATTAAAGAAGGATATGTTTGTTAAATAATTGCCATGTGTTATGGAGGTTATTAAAAACACGAACTGTTCCTTGAAATAAATGGAGATTTACTGGTGTACCATATTTTTACTTGCCACCTCATTAATTTGGAAACATACAACACATGGACAAAGGGATTAGTATTGTGTATTCCTTTGAGTAAGTAGTTAAGAGTGCAAAACAAAAGAAAATTATACTCTCAAATTGATATTTTATTTGAAGAGAAAAATAAAAGAGAATATCAGTATTGTTTTCTTTAATGAAATCAGAGGTAAATTCAGAATTATGGGTGTAAACTTATCAAAAACTTGGAAAGTTTTACCAAATTCAAAAACATTTAGTTGTGGTTATCCTCTGTTTACCCAGAGAAAATTTTTTTATCATCTAGTTCACAACAGAAGTGAATAACTGGACAACCAACAGCCCCCTCTGCAGTTTCCTAAGATGGTTGGTTTTATCACCAAATATGAAGGAGGGCATAGTCGTGTTCTTATGAAATAAAGCAGGCTACGTCTTTGAAGAATGGCAACTGGCATCATTGAGAGATGGGACCATAGTCTAGTGGTCTGCCAAATCTTGATGAAACATGCTCAAGGGCCACAACTTTTTGCATTTAATGTGATTTTTTTTTTTTTTTCAAAATCTGGCCCACTTGTGTTCTTCCTTGTTTTTAATCCAGTTGGGTGTGGATTTTCTCTTATTTGTAATTGGAAACATTGTAATTTATATTTGTGATGCTTTATTATAAATTTTAATTTAAAAAAGTCAAAACATTTTTTAAACTATTATCTTCACATGATCACTTCTAAGTGAGGTTAATTCTACCCAAAATCATAGCTTCTAAAAAAGGGGAATGACTTGTGTTAAGGATAAGTAGGGTCTGTATAACTCTATCAGCCAAACCCATGTTGATAATAAATCATATGTCTTAGTAAATACTGCTTTCTTAAATGTTAGGCATTTACTAGTATGGCCAGAGTTTGACAATGGTCTTCAGTTTAGAAGCAGGCATAGATTTTGTCCCTTTGCATTTGGTACTTTAGCCATGTCCCTGTCACTCATATAAATAGCTTCATATTTTGTTCAAATTTAACTTGTCTTGAAGTGTAGGGACAAAGTAATATAATTTACTATTTCTCCTAAGAAATGTAAGCATGAGTTTTAGGTAGAGAATTTTTAATACGAGTTGCTTATGAGAGACTTGGCGTGTCAGGATTCTCTTGAGTCTAATCTGCTAAAATTCTCACCTTCATGTCTCAACTGGCACCAACCTCACATTTCATGATGCTTTTCTTCATCTGGATGAGCCCAATATGGCCTAGCTCCATATACCAGTTGAAAAAGTGTGTTAAGTACTAATAATACATGAGTGCTTGACTCTATTTAGTAGTTCTTGAAAACTGTTCATGCTCTAAAACCCATCCACATAAATCAATATGTAATATGTGTTCCAAGAACTGTGTGGAAGAAGGAGGAGTTATTTTGGGAGCAGGAGGGCCTAGTTTAAAAAATCTATTATGACAGTTCATAAGCTCAACCCTGTTACACAGGAAACTACTTCTGAAGTGGGTGAAAGTATATTTTACAACTTTGGATAGAACTAAAAATTTAAGAATCTAAAGACAGCTACTTTATGAACACCTGTTTTATGACATAGATTTGGCTTTGGATGAGAGGTGCATGAATGTAGGGGAGATAAGTTCACTCGTGAAGAGTAGTTTATGTAGGTATTTGGAAAGAGTTGAGTTCCTTCTTCATTGGAGTGACCACTTCACTAAAAGATTAAAAGCCAGAGGGGATACTGACTCTCTTTTTATGAGGTAAGCCAGTGTTTTGAGACCAATATCACCCTATAGTATCCTTGTCATAAAGCTAACTATATAATTTAACTTGCTGAAATATTAAATAAATTAAAAAGTCATAATCATAGCAGACACTTATTTCCAGTTTTAATATAGGATTTACCTATGGTTTTCTCTTTCACGTTTGGTCTTACTATGAGAGTGTAGAGCAAGTCTATTTGACAGACACTCTCAAACTTCCTTCTTAAAGGCAATCTTATTACAGAGAGCTTTAATAAGCAACACAGCCTATTCATAGAGAAATATTTAATTTCCTTAACAAATATAACTTACTCTCCAGAATCAGAGCCCTAATTTTTTTTTCTGGAGGTCACTAAGTAAATTATGATTTTTCTTTGTTTCCTTTTTCCATTTTTCCCTTTGGGACACCAGATTCTTATGGTAATATTTGAGAAGAAAAATTTGAGAACTTTTGTAGGAAATATATTCTTACAAATAGAAAAATAATAGCATATAATACAATTAGCTGATAGAGTCCTTAAGATTACTGAACAAACGGGGGCACCTGGGTGGCTCAGTTGGTTAAGCATCTGACTTCAGCTCAGGTCATGATCTCACGGTTTGTGAGTTCGAGCCTCACGTTGGGCTCTGTGTTGACAGTTCAGAGCCTGAAGCCTGCTTTGGATTCTGTGTTTCCCTCTCTCTCTGCTCCTCCCCCACTCACACTCTGTCTCTCTTTGTCTCTCTCTCTCTCTGTTAAGAATAAATAAAGATTAAAAACTTAAAATTAAAAAATAAAAAGAAGACTGAACAAACCTATTTCAAGTTGTGTTTTCAGGAATTATTCCAAGAGCTGTGTGACAGAGTTTTGTCACAAAGGTATTATAATCAGAAAGCCTCTAGATGATACTAATCACACCAAGTGCCACACTAAGAAGCTAAGATATATAAGGTGGCCAGTTCCTAGTTAAGAACTTAAGTGCTTTTTTCAGGCCTGACCATAGGCAATTATGAAGGATTCACCTGAGAGTCCTATGAAAAAGCTGCATGCTCCACACCAGGCCTTGTGCACAGCCCCAGCCCTGAGGCCTATCAAACTGCCAATCTTTTGTCTGCCCTCCCTCAACAGATAGAGAACCCACATGACTGCGCTGATCCACCTGACCCTCAACCCCTGACTACTCCTCAGGGGAAAATGGAAAAGAGGGTGTCCTTGTTTTCTCCAGTTTTAGACTGTTGTTTATATCATCTCAGTAAGTGGTTAGCTCAACTGCCATTTTTAGTTTATGGATTCAGTTGGCTACTCTGACACCTGAGAGCTCAGCTTGCTCTCTCCCTGCAGAGCTGACCTCCTGACAATGTGGAAATCACCAGAAAAAGGAAGCTATTAGTGCAGAATGTGCATTACTAGTTATGCTCTGTTATCAGCACATTGACTGGCCCAGATCTAGCCTCTCAGCACTCATGAAACAGATGTCTGCCCGTTGAGACATCCACTAATGCTGACACTGAAACTCCCAAAACATGAACGCTGCCAGGGAGTTGAAAGAAAAGCAGTAGCAGACGCCTGGCTTCTACATAATGTTCACTTTCCAAGTCTTATGACTACATCTGATTGGCCAAGCCTCAGATGCCCCAGAATCCTAACTCCAAAATAGACTTGGAAATGTAGCTTTTACCTGTCTGGCCTTTAAATTACAGAGAGAAACACTAGTAAGAGAATCGAATAGATATGACAAAAACTATACAACACAGTCCAAATGGCAACAGCATCCTCACAAAAACATTTTTTCACAATGAAATTTCAAAATAATATCACCTGACTAAAAAAAATGAAATGATTTCTAAAGTAACGAAATAACACTCAGCATTTCAACCCTGAGTAATTATTCCTCACATAATTCAGTCAAAATCCCTTCTACACATACAGTGTACTATATTTAAAAAGTAGAAAGTAAAAACCCACAGTACGACATACACTGCACAGCATACTAACACAATTAGGGGATAGCTCTTGCCATGACAGTCTTTCAACTTTTACTTCATTTTTGAGAATACTTTCATTCAAGTTAAAAATCCAAGTTGAAAAAAAAAAGTTATTACTTATTTCTTTATTTTTGAGAGAGAGAGAGAAAGAGAAAGGAGAGACAGAGAGAGAACAAGCCAGGGAGAGGCAGAGAGAGAGAGAGAGAAAGAGAATTCCAAGCAGGCTTCGTGCTGCCCGTGCAGAGCCTGATGCAGGGCTCAATCTCACAGACTGTGAGATCATGACCTGAGCCAAAATCAAGAGTGGGACTCTTAACCAACTGAGCCACCCAGGCACCCCAAAACTGTTGCTTTAAAAATGTTCTACTCTAATTTAGTCTATGTTCCTTTGGGTGAGAATTCAATCGTAGTTTGTATCATTTTCCTTCATGTGGTGTATTCTCCTTGCTGTGCTCACAATTGCTTTGAAAAAGTTTTCTTTATATTTCCTTTATGACTGTGATGTGTTCAAATGTGTGTTTTCTATAGATTTATCATACTTGAGGTTCACTACAATTCTTGGACCTGAGGACTGATTTGGCAAAAAGTTTCCAAAACACACATATGCCCTCACAAAACACATTAGCTAATACAATGTTTCTTTCCTTTCCTTCTAGAATTTTAATTACATTTAGGCTTAATATAATTCCACATAGAAGTTCTGCTTATTTTTATACAATTCTTTTTTCTGGCTCTGTGGGATTCTATTAATGTACCTATCTTCATGTTGGCTAATACATATGTACCTGTCTTTAAGGTCAAGGATCTTTTTATTGCCAGAGAGTAGATAATAAATTTTTAATCTCAATTTATATATATATATATATATATATATATATATATATATACACACATATATATATATATATATATATATATATATATATATATATTTCAATTTAAGTTTTTCCATTTGGTTCTTTTGTAGAATTTACATATTTCCCTTGAAATTCTCCAACTTTTCACTTATTATATCTATCTTCAATTGAAGCATTTAAAAATATTTTTAACAATTATTAAAGTATTTTTATTTCTAATTCCAATATAAATATTGTTATTTGGTCCACTTCCATTGACCGTCTTTCTCTTTTTATCATGGGTCATATTTCCTATTTTTTTTAAATTGTATTTTTTTAATCTTGCATTTTTAAATGTTTTTACTTATTTTTGAGAGAGATAGACAGAGCATGAGTGGGGAGGGGCAGAGAGAGAGGGAGACACAGAATCTAAAGCAGGCTCTTGGCTCTGAGCTGTAGGCACAGAGCCTGGTGTGGGGCTCGAAACCAGGAACTGCAAGATCATGACTTGAGCCAAAGTCAGACACTTAACCCAACTGAGCCAAGCAGGAGCCCCACAATCTTGCACATTTTTATGATGTGTAGGTAAAAATTCTGAATTCTGTTATTTTTGTTGAAAAGTGTTACTTTTGGGGGGTCAGTTGCTAAATTTTTGGTACATCCCCTTGATACTGTGAGGTCTTTCTTTTGGGTGTTGTCCAATAGTATAACCATTTTGATTTTGCCCTTGGGCTTAGGATGTGTCATAGACTCTGGGTCTGGAGTTCTCTCTTATCGAGCAAGAGAGCAGATGCAGGATTCAGAGAGGCTACTGTCCGGGAGGAGACAAGAGCCCCGAGTAAGGGTCCTTGCTGTTTTTATTAGGATCAGAAGACTTACAAGCATGATGGATGTGTACAAAGAGACAATGAAATTGTAAACAATAACTCACAGGTGTGAGGAAAAGGGGGTTTTGAAGATATGCAGTTTTAGGGGTTTGGGTCAATACAAAACAAAATCCTGGAGCCGGTGGGAAAGTTGTTTACAGCAGACATAAGGTACCACCTCTGTTTACCTAAACTGGCCTAGGGGACAAGAAAGACAGAGCATGCTACCTCAGGGTCAACAAGGCACCTTCTTTTGCTAGTTAGCTCCCCTCTGGGCATCTTCGCCCTACTTGCATCTAAAGTCCTGTTTTCCTACTTTTGCCCTTCCTTCCCATGAAAGCAGCTTTCTGCTATTGCACTAAGTTGGGGAGTGTTTCCACCCTGAACACCTAATCTTGTTTACCTCATTTTGGATGCTTCCATCCTGAGACTTCCTATTCCTATACCTTTGTCCTATACTGGGGACCTTTGCCCTGTTTACCTAATCTTGTTTACCAAATCTTTTTACCATACTTGGCTATGTTCATCCTGTGGCTTTCTAATTCTTTATACCTTGTTAACCCACCAGTGAAAGCTCAGGGAATTCCTAAGCTTATCCCCCACAAAGATGCACCTCTGAGCTCTGTGATGTGTTTCTCTTAAATTTGGATTATCTAGAGTTTCAATAGTAAGTCCAAAGTGTTCATCAAAACCCGCTAAATTGGCAGTAATTTATCCAAACTCTCTTTCACAAGCTTTGGGCAGCTATTAAATTTATACATATCATTTTTAGGCTTCAAGTGTTGATTTCTGCTATATTTCTTAGAGTCTCACTTTGTGAATGCATGACTTAAAAATTAGCAAATCTTTTGAGTTGAGTTTGACACATGCGCAGCTCTGAGTGGCTCCCTCTTTTCTAGAATCTCCCCTGTGATTCTCAGCAGTTCCAGCTCTGATTCCAACCTCTGAATCTTCAGTGTAATGAAGCTGCTGCTTTTCTCTTGTACTCTTTGTCGTGGGCTCTATGTTATTCGAGGAGTACACTGAAGTGATATGCCAGTTAAACCGGGAGTCCCCCTTGTTTTCTCTCCTCGTTTTAAATGATATAACCTCTCTAATTTTCTGCCTTTTTGTTTGCTTCCTTATGCCCTCAAACATTTGTTTAATTTTATTTAACCCAGAGTTTATAAGTGTTGTCAAAGGGAGAGATAGTTTGGTGTAATCTTGTTTTTTTCTTCATTTCCAAAAAGAGAACAATTTTTTATTATTTTCTAATAACACTGGAAATACTTCATTGATGATATTTGTCAATGTTTCATCTACTATATATATTATGTAATATCTTATTATATTATCATGAAAAAAGATAAAGATGATAGAATGTGGATATGGATGAATATATGAAAGTCCAGGGCATCCCTTTCAAGGATGAATCTTCAGATTTCTGTACTCTACACATGAATATAATTTCTTTGACCATTAAGAGATATTAATTATGCTCTGATTTGTACAAACATAACTATTCATATTGCTCACCTAAAAATATATAGGCAAATGATTTTTGTTTACAATGATATGTTTTCTTTCCAAAAGGAAGCATTCTAGTATGAATAAAACGTTAATGTATCAAATATAACATGATAAAAAATGAATTTAAATGTTTTTGGAGGCAGCAAAACAGAGAGGCAAATAGATTTGTAATCAGCCCTCATTAGATGTTAAAACATTGGCTAATTATTATATCTCACTGACTTTTGTTTTTGTCTATAAAGTGGAAATTTTCTTATGATTTTTGTGAGTCGGCACTAGGTAATTAAGTGCTTTTCATATTGCCTCTCACAAAGTACATACTACATAATATATTTTTAACCCTTTCCCAATTAAGTCAGAATAATTTATAAGAATATAGAAAATCAGAGTTGCTTAGGGGGCTCAGTTGGTTAAGCATTTGACTCTTGGTTTTGTCTCAGGGCATGATCTCACAGTTCCTTAGTTTGAGCCCCACATTGGCCTCCACACTGACAGTGTGGAGCCTGCCTGGGATTCTCTCTCTCCCTCTCTCTGCCCCTCCCCCACTCACTCTGTCTCTCTCAAAATAAATAAATTTTTAAAAATTAAAAAAAAATAATATACAAAATCATATTGCACGACTAAAAATGCATATGTTTATGTGTGTTTAGAAATAATCATTCTGTAATTCTTGCTAATTTTTTAAATCATATTGTCCATTAATTAACATGACATTGTTCAACCCTCAGTGATTCTTCAAATTATTACTTTGTGTTCAGAATAAGAAAGTTGTATGTGACTAATGCAGTAAACAAACTGATATCAGCCAGATTTTTAAAAATTGCTCACTTAAGAGTCTTTTGTTTATCATCATAACATTCCTTATGGGAGGTACATCAGTCATGAAAATAATTGACAATTAAGAAATAAATGTGCTCTCTATTGCTTTAATTCATCACAAAGTTTTTGATCTATTTCACTATCTATAAATATTTACATTTCTAGTGACCTCTTTCTTCCAGTGATTTATTGTTTATCCATCATAAATTGTCCTATTATCTATCATTATGAAACAGATATACATACGTTTCAAGAGTTAACTGAGAGTCAGCTTGTACTCATCAATAATCATCATATTAATCATTGTCAAAAAAGAACAATATTAAATTCAAGAGCAGTGTAATTTATTTGAAAGAGACTAGAAATATGAATTAACTAGCACTGCTTCTGCTTCTGATTTTTCTGCCAATTCAATAGAATAATATTAAATTTATCAAAATCTCTTTTTAAGATGTAAAGAAACTTATGCTTGGTGACATTAAGGGATTTGTTTAATTACCTAATGGAAGTTGTGGAACCAGGATTTAAATCCAAACCTCTCTGACTACAAAATATGTTTTTAAAGATATATTTTAAAAGGTATATAATAAAGCCAAAAATTAAAAATAACTTCCTTCAAATTCATGTATCCATCTAGCCTGCCCAACTTCCTGAGCAAAGGCTATTGAAAAGGTCTAACCCTCATTCTCTCTTGTTCCGCCTCCCACTTCATTTTCCAATTTACCACAAAATAGTTTGCAGTCACACACCTCCAGGATTACTGATCTCTTCAATTCTAATTGTTAATCCATATGTAACAAGTAAAATGTCTTAATCTGTTAAAACAACATCAGCAATCAACCAAACAAGCAAAAAAAAAAAAAAAAAAAAAAAACAAACAAAAAAAACATTACTCACTGCAGTTTATGCTAACCATTTTATTGTTGTTTTTTTTTTTAATTTTTATTTTCTATTCCCTCTCCACACTCCCCACCCCTACTTAACAAGGAATCTGGAGGCAGGTAGCTGCTATTATAAGTAAAATAGCACAATGATATCAGAGCTGGACCTTGTCAATATCTTGGCTTGTTCTTCCACATCAAATGCTGGCTGCAACAGTTTCAAAATATTCAACTCCAGAAAGGATCACATGAAGTTTGTCTGTTACCCCTTGATTCAAGTGTGCAAAACCTCTCTCAGGAAAGCTCTCCAAAGGAGTTTTCTCTTCTATCTCATTGACCAAAACTGGGATATATGGTCATTCATTGCTTCAGTGGAGAACAGGATTCTAATTTTTTCCTATATCTTCAGACTAAGATTCACTTAGCAAAGAAAAAGGTGGGAAGATGCTATTAGGTAGACAATTAACAGAATCTTCACAATAAAATTATTTCTAGACTTTATCTTAGTAGCATTTGTTTGTTTACCTCATTGTCATTCTCTCATTTTATGTTCTATGATCCCAGGTGCTCCTTCCTCCCACTTTTCTGGTTGTTCTTTAGAATTTGCATTGTATTCTTATTTCCTACCCAAATCTATTTCCCCCTCGGAAATTCAATCCTAGATTATCTTCTCACTCTTCATGTAGAATCACAGGAGTTCCAATGATTCCATTTGCATACACTCAATTTCCAGTTCACTCTCTCCCATTCATTACTTCCCTAGACTCTGGAACAATAATCCGCTGACATGGGCCCCAAGCTAAAGAGGGCCCACTTCTCTCTCTGTCTCTTACACACACACACACACACACACACCCCTATACCACACAGAATCAAGAGTAAAGAGAAGAATATATTTCTTTACTTTGGTTGCTCTAAGTCATTGAAACAGATGTTGACTGCTTAAAAATGCTTTGAAGAGAACAAGGGTACACCACTAGCAATACTGGAGAGAGATACTGCTTCAGAGTTCAGGGAGGATTTAACTGGCAGAAATGAAAAGATATTTCATTTACCTTTTCAAATCTTTCCACTTAGACTGCATGAACTCAGTGATTCTAGTATAATGAAGTGTTTTTTTCCAATAGTGCCAAGTGTCAATTTTCTTCTCTTTCTGTTCCGCATCTTGGTTCCAGCGGCACTCTGTTAACATGGCATTCACAACCATTGAACGTGATGGCTCAGAAAGATTTTAGAATATTAAATAATTAATCTCAGTATAGTTAGATAGCCAGATAGATACAGCATACGTGAAGAATGATACCAATGCTTTTTTGATAATTGGATAATGTTGAATACTAGAATTATGAATTTAAAATAAATATATAATATAATACATTCACATTTTTCAAATAAACAACTAAAAGTTTAGTGGTATTTAGTGAACTTAAAATGATTGTCTTTGGCATTATCTTCATGGCTCTAAGAGAGAGGATAATGAGAAATGAGTTTTTCAGCAGCAACCAAATTTTGACTAAAGTCCAGAATCTTTTTTTTTCAATTGGCAGTACATAGTTTATATTTGTCACTGTGAGACACAGGATCAACAGATAGCTATTAGAGTTTTTATATCAATCAAAGATTACATAGAATATTTTCTGTACTTGTCTACATTTTGAATATTTTTGTGGCCACATTATATCTTAACCTGTAGTTATTCCCAAAACACTCAGTGAGGATGATGATTAATTACTGTGATGTAATAACATTTACTTTAAACAAGATGCTACTAAATTATTCAGAGAAATAATGGTGCCCTTCATATAAAATATATATATATATGTGTGTGTTTATACATATACATATATTTTCAGATATAGGTGGGTGGAACAAATAGGATAGGTGAAGGTGGTCAAAAGATATAAACTTCTAATTATAAGATAAGTAATTTGAGAACTAATGTACAGTATGGTGATTATAGTTAGCAACACTGTCTTGTATATGGGAAAGTTGCTAAGAGAGTAGATCTTAAGTGGTCTCACCACACACACATAAATGCTAACTACGTGTTTTGCTGGATGTGTTAATCTTATTGTGCTCATCATTTTGTAGTATATACACATACATCATCACACTATACACCTTAAGCTTATACAATGCTGTATGTCAATTATGTCCCAATAAAGTAGGAAAAAATCATTTTGCCTTTGCAAGTTTGCCAGCTTTTGGTTACATAACCAAAGATTACGACCTATTCCTTCTATTTTTCCATTGTTAAGAGATGGTTGTCAAGGTAGGAAGATATAATATATATTATTTATTTGTTGGTTTTATTTGTAAATTTTAGTTAGCATGTTATATTTAGACCTCTATTTGGATTCTTGCCCCAGATAAAAGTACAGAGAAGCACATTTCCTAAAGAATGTCCCTCTTATAACACATGGAAAAGTGAGTTTATGTTCTTCCTTTCCAAACTTGCTTTTCCTCTTATGTATCTTACCTCAGTGAGTGGGACCATGCTTCACCTAGTTGATTGAGTCTGAAACCCTGGATTCATTTGAGTGATGCACTATATATCACGCTCTCTCGCTGATTCTGACATTGCTCCAACAGTTTTCCCTTCTCACTCTCCTACATCTTAATTTTTTTATTAGCCACTTTATCACTCTCACGGGTACAAAAGCATGGTGTTCTTTCTCATACTTTACTGGAAAGAAGCCTTTCTCTTGACTGCACTTCCTTATTTTAGGTATCACTCCATTACTTTGCTCCCTATTGCAATAAATCTTCTTGAAAGAGTCGTTTATCTTTCCTGACACAAATTCTTCTCCTCCCAACACCTCTTAACCTTATCAGCATTTACTTGTTCTTGATATTTGCTTTTTTTACTATTACTTTCAAATATACTATTGGCTTCTATACATTATGCTGATTGTGTTTATCTTCATTTCTTTGATAAAATATAATTCCTATGCTGACAGGGATATTTTCTCTCTCTTGTTCACTGATGGTCACCATGGGTCTATAAAGTTGACCAGCATAAAGTAGGAGCTCAGTAGATATTTGTAGAAGGAACTGATAAAGGAATTCCTGACTATTACCTTTCCCTCAGCATCCTCATGTACCCAATAGCCAATATACACGTCATACTTCTTGCTTCCGTCCACTATATTATCTTTGCAACTTTATGTCAATCTACTATTACTTCAAAATAAAAAGTTCATTTAAAAATACTTCTTCTTGGGCGCCTGGGTGCTCAGTCGGTTAAGTGTCTGACTTCGGCTCAGCTCATGATCTCATGGTTCGTGGTTTCAGGCCCGCATCAGGCTCTGTGCTGACAGCTCAGAGCCTGGAGCCTGCTTCAGATTCTGTGTGTGTGTCTTTCTCTGCCCCTTCCCCTGTTCACACTCTGCCTCTCTCTCTCTCTCTCTCTCTCTCTCTCTCTCTCTCTCTCTCAAAAATAAATACGCATTAAAAAAATTAAAAAATATATTTCTTCTTTACAGCTAAGCTTAAATACCCATTTTCCAAGATCCTTTTCCATTTCACAATCATAGGTAAAAATTCTTTTTTCTGTCTTCTAGGACATCTTGTTTATATTCCTGATCTCTGTAAGTGCTAATTATTGTTGGTATTTTTTCATTTCCTCACTTTGGTATTCCCACCACATTTTACTCTTTGGCAAATGAAGAAAAACTGGACCATACTTAATACTGAAGGTAGGACTTGATTTTTATATTACTGATAGAAATGGTATAAATATTCCCTTTTTGGTAATATATTAGCTTTGCTAAGTTAGTAAAATTTTCTCAGCCTGAGTAAACATTCATGAAACCAGCCTCGGGGCGCCTGGGTGGCTCAGTCGGTTAAGTGTCTGACTTCGGCTCAGGTCATGATCTCGCAGTCCGTGAGTTCGAGCCCCGCATCGGGCTCTGTGCTGACAGCTCAGAGCCTGGAGCCTGCTTCGGATTCTGTGTCTCCCTCTCTCTCTGACCCTCCCCCATTCATGCTCTGTCTCTGTCTCAAAAATAAATAAACATTAAAAAAAAATTAAAAAAAAAAAAGAAACCAGCCTTGGTCATTTTTAAGAGTACAAAAGTCAAAACATGAAAGGTTTTCAGATGTAAATTTTAATTTACTTTAAAAAATTTGGGGGGGGTGCCTGGGTGGCTCAGATGGTTGAGCGTCTGACTTCAGCTCAGGTCATGATCTCATGGTCTGTGGGTTCAAGCCCTGCGTCAGGCTCTGTGCTGACAGCTCAGAGTCTGGAGCCTGCTTCCAATCCTGTGTCTCCCTCTCTCTGCCCCTCCCCCACTCTTACTTTGTCTCACTCTGTCTCTCAAAAATAAATAAATGTAAAAAAGATTTTAAAAAAATTAGGAGAGGCAAGCTCACTTTGGAAAGCAGTAGGAATCAGACAAGAGTATCTTTTGGAGATAGTCAACATGGGATTTTCCTCAGTAGATTTGAACCTCACTCCCCTGGTTGTTTTAACTAAGCTTGGGCTGTTTTAACTTATCAATATGTAGATAGATAGATAGATAGATAGATAGATAGATAGATAGATAGATAGACAGAAAAACTAGTAACAATTAATATGTTATTAAAAATTATGATCAGTCTAGAACACTTAAAATCTCAAATCTTCATGCCCAAATCAGAAAGTCCCCTACCCTCATCAAGGCAGACTTGTAACTTGGAAACTTGGACTTGGGAGAGGTACAAAATGATCTTGTATTTTCTGTGTCCTCACAAAAGTTGTTTTGAGATTAGTTGTTTCAGGGTTGAAAAAAGGGATGACAGAGAGGGAAGGCAGAGTTGTCTTATATTACAGACATTATGTCTGCCTTGGAGAGATTTCTCTGGTGTGCCCTGATTTGGTCTGGTAATATCAGCCCCTTAACCAAACCAACTTAACATTGTAAATTCCTCTCAAGTAGAGTCTGGCTTAGTAGTTTTTCAGTAATTCCATAGTTCTCTGCATAAAGGAAAAAGAGATGAGGTACTCTTTTATTCCACCTAACGAGGCAGAGTACGAGGGCAGGGTGGAAGTAGCATCAGTCTCTTCTCCAAGTAAACTGCACTAAATTTCCTTCCAAGCCTACTATCATAAATTCTTCTCTTGGGCTAATCACGGGCTTATGTTCCACCGTGTTTTGTGTGAAACATATCAATCTGTCCAGAGGAATTTCCACCATTCCTGTGGAAGGGTTTGAACAGGCTGACAGAAATGGCTGTGAATATATACACAACATTCCCATTATGTCACAAATCCAAAACACCATCTCCCTCTCTCTCTCCAGTGGCCTTCTAGTATAGAAAGGAGGTGGAAGTGATATCACGCTCTATGCAATAAGGCTGCCTGCCATATAAGTCAGAAGAAACTATTTTGTCTTGTTTAGGAGTGGCTTTCTTTAAAATTTGGGTTACTTAATCTATGTCATCAGTACTTGGACTTACCCAACAGTTCTAAGGAAATCTGAATGGCTTTTTAAATATTTTATTACACTTAAATTTCCAAATGCATTTTTAGGGGCGCCTGGGTGGCGCAGTCGGTTAAGCGTCCGACTTCAGCCAGGTCACGATCTCATCGTCGGTGAGTTCGAGCTCCCCGTCGGGCTCTGGGCTGATGGCTCAGAGCCTGGAGCCTGTTTCCGATTCTGTGTCTCCCTCTCTCTCTGCCCCTCCCCCGTTCATGCTCTGTCTCTCTCTGTCCCAAAAATAATAAAATAAAACGTTGAAAAATAAATAAATAAAAATGCATTTTTAAAGTTATTGTTTAACCATTTTTGTTTTATTACATAGGAACATGGAACTAGAAAAATAAAGAGTGAGACCTGATTTGATTTTGCTATTTTTGATGATAAAATAATCTTCCAAGTTATTAAAGATGTGAAAAAAAGGTACTTTCTTATGAAAAGATATATATTTACAAAAAAAGACATGGTGTTTGAAAAATTCTATCCAATTCCTAAGACTGTGCAGAGCAGAAGGATTTCCCATTAGTTACAAGTTTCCTGAAGGGCATATTTCCCTTCCATTCTATGACCAAAATGTGTTTCTAAGTAACGAAAGACACTGTATCCTTAGGAAAAGTTAAACTCAACCTCCCAAACTAATTATCATCTTTCATGTGAACTTTTTTTTTTTTCTAACCCCAGCATCTCAATGACTTAGGTTAATGGGAACTTTTGAAATGAAAAAAAAAAAAAAAAAAAGGAAAGAGGGAAAAAAGTATTATCTCACAGCATTCAAGGTCATAATGCTGTACATAATACCAGGGGTTAGAAAGTCCAGGCTATCAGTGTTTCCATTAGGAAAGTATTATGCTTCCCAATTTAGTTTTTTTTTTCTCCTTGTTTGGCACAGGGTTTACAGGTGTGAATTTATAACCTTTATTTTTTAAGAAAGATTTTTCCTCTTCTTTCTTCAAGGCATGGACAAGAAAAGCATCACCTCTTAATGTAATTAACAGTGAAAATTTTAGTAAGTTTTGTTTTCACTTTCACTAACTTTCAAAAAAAGGTTTTCTGAAAGCCAATGAAAATCAAGGCAAATTTTGTTTTTTTAATTGTGTAATAAATAAAATAATAATAGTACTAAATGCCACAGAGTTCTTGTTATCTTTAGGCAACGAGGCATTTTTAAGTACAATTTTTTTTCTGTACACTGAAATTTTATTTCTATTATTTTCAAATAACCTGAAAAGCATAAGATTTTTAAGATGAACAATAAATTTTCCAACACATATTAATTACTATACACATTAATACAGTCCTCACTGTATTTTTAGCTGCTATATAACTTAGGTGATGGAGATATTTCTGTACCATATTAAGGATCATACTTTCTAAGCAAGTGCTGCAATTCATTAGAAAATCATTTTCACCAATTTCTGGGGCGCCTGGGTGGCTCAGTTGGTTAAATGTCCCACTTCAGCTCAGGTCGCGATCTCGAGGTCCGTGAGTTCCAGCCCGGCGTCGGGCTCTGGGCTGATGGCTGGGAGCCTAGAGCCTGCTTCGGATTCTGTGTCTCCCTCTCTCTCTGCCCCTCCCCCATTCATGCTCTGTCTCTCTCTGTCTCAAAAATAAATAAACGTTAAAAAAAAATTAAAAAAAAATCATTTTCACCAATTTCATTAAAAGCATTTTAGATTTTATTTCTAAAACATGCATAATTTATGTAAAAGCAACAAAGTGATTATCCTTTTGTTTTTATTATTTGGCAATCATAGCAATTTTTATCTTTTTTCTTTTCTTTTCCTTTTCCACTCCCAGTCTATTCCTCATCATTTATCATGCCAATTCATAATAAATGAATCAACAAGGAACACCCTCCATCTATTTACAGGCATATATGTGCATATATTTATTTGCATGCTCAGATTATTTTTACTGTAATATAATTATTACACATGCATTTCCTTCCTCACTCAACAATAACTTCTGCAAATTCTCTTAATACATTTCAAATATTATTTTTGATTGGATAATGTTTATCAATCAGTATGTAAAATAATTTCATACATTTTTCCATTGATAGGTATTTACTTTGCTTGGAACTTGTTGCTACTATATATAATGTGGCAATAATCATACTTACATAGATTATTTTTTGTGTTCCTGTGATATAAGAAATAAATTTCCAGGAATGGGTGTTGGATTAGAGGGTATCTAAATTTATCCTAAATTATTGCTGTTTTTATTTTATGATTCAGATGTACACATACTTAGATTTATACATAAACTGTTTTTACTAGCTTACAAATAAAAAATTCATTATTTATTTGCCATAGCTTGGAGATCAGAGTTATTTTTGAAATACACCAGTTAATTCCATGATAACTTCAGTGTTAAATTAACACAACCACTTTCTAAACTGTATGTTTTTAATTTCCCTTAAAATTCCATATAATTTCTGTAAAAGACTTGCATATCACCTATTCCAAATCAGCATTATACTAGATCTTCAAAGAAAAAAAAATTTCAATGACTCATTTTCAATAGTAATTATTCCAAATGCTAAAGTGGTTTAATTCAGTGAAACCCACATCTATCTTGCCATAATTAAATACAGCTGCCTTGGCTCACTTCAATAAGGATTCATTTTTTAAACTATAATGACCCTTCTTATACAGAATACAAGTTATTAGGTCACCTGCCAGCAGTCTTCTCTCGAGCTACCTAATTATCATTCCTTTAAGCTTTATTCATACCTTATATTTCCAAGATTTGGATCATTAATTTTTCTCCCGAATGCATACATCGCATATTTTTCTACATCCTTTTTGGCCTTCAGACTTTCTGCAAAAGTTAGAATCTAGCCAAGTATTTGATAAGCTATTTTTATGTTTCCGAATTTTCTAGTTCAAGTACTCAAAATTTCTCCATTAGCCTGGAGAAAATTAATCATTTTTAATAAGCATGTACCTTATTTCTATGAATTATTGCTATACTCAGTGGAATAAGTAGAAAACGTTTCTTCCAATAAACCAGTGCTATTAGGTCTGGAAATGTCTATGTAATTAAAGGAGGCCACATTAAAAAGGTGTATCTTCACCTCTCAGCATTGTGGTGCCTCAGAGATAGCTCATGACTCTGTCCTTCTTCCATATACTCTCCTTAGATCTCCATATGTTTAATTGTTGTGGTTACCATGGTTATGTTCATGAGTTCTTTACAGTTATCATTGGATGATATACAAATATGTATTCACTCATTTGACTCCACAAAAAACCTGGATGGAAAGAATTACCTATTACTGTAGAATACTTAAACACAGTAATCACTGGTAAATCTTCGATCATGTGTCCAATTATCCAAGTCTAATACATTGCAGTTAACACAATTGTTGATAACAACTCTTTACCATGAGAACTACTTCTGACCTTCTAAATAAGTTTTTGTTTATCTATTTTATGTTCTAGATCTTACTTGACTCTTATTTTCTGCCTTTGCATGCCAACTGTTAATATTCCTTCTCTACTAACTCATACATGTATTATCTATTACTGAAAATATTGAAATAATGCATTATTCTCTGAGATTAGTTTTACCCCTTTAAAATTCATCCACCTTTCACATTTCAGACAGATTTTGTAGCATTCAGAACATGACTTTTTCTTAGCCTCTATCATAAAAAGTTACAGTATTTTTTTTATTGATGTTCTTTCTTTAAGGTACTTAAAACTGAAATCTTGTTTAATTTTCTTCTTAACCCCAACAGTTGCAATATTAACTTAAATAGAATAAATCCTCAAAAAATGTTCATCAAAATGAAATATTTTAAAATAGTTACTGAACCTTCTTCCCATAGGGCAGGGGTACAATTTGAGCCTATCCAGGTAAGCTCCTACCATAGACTTCCATAACAATGTCAGCTCATATAAATCTTGGACAATTACAAAATTAAAAGTACTTGAAGTTACTAGAGAGTGAACAAAATCAGGCAGATTCTAGAGTGGAGTCAGTACTTGGAAGAAGAGTGAAGCATGAGGTGAGTGATCACATTTTTTGGATTTATACTGAGAGAAGGCTACAGTTGGAGGTATAAATGATGGTTAAAACTTTGATGCAGAACTCCACAGAGTTCCCAACCTGAAAAACCAGAGGCAGACATTGGTGTAACCCAAGCTGTGGGAAGTTCGTAGGGAATATTCTCAGAAGTCACTTCTGCTCCATTCTTTCCTCTGCTTCTGGAAAGCCAGTTACAAGTAAAGTACAACTTCTAACTAAATGCCTTACCCTCTTTTCTGGGTTTTCCCACATTTTTTCCCTTTTCCTTTTCAGTTTGTGTGCTTTTCAGTGTCCTTCAATTTTTTCATTTTCTAGTGAGTTTTTCAGTTGTGTCCAACCTACTGTTAAATTCATTCTTTTACTTTCAACTTTAATTTTATATATATGTGTGTATGTATATATACACATATCTCACTCTAAGAAGTCTCATAATATTCTCTTATAGATCTTTTTTCCCTGACAAAATTTTATATCTCACCCTCTATTTTTCACAAATATATTAGTCACATTATACACCCTCTGTTTTCACAAATATATTAATCACATTATAATTTAAAAAATTTTTTAACATTTATTTATTTTTGAGAGACAGAGACAGAGCATGAACAGGGGAGGGACAGAGAGAGAGGGAGACAGAAGCAGGCTCCAGGCTCCCAGCCATCAGCACAGAGCCTGGATGTGGGCTCGAACTCACAAACCGCAAGATCTTGACCTGAGCCTAGGTCGGATGCTTAACCGACTGAACCATCCAGGCGCCCCTCACATCATAATTTTTAATCCATTTTGATAACTCAGGAATCTAGGCTTTTATGAATCAATTTCAAGTGTTACTGTTTTTCAATTGGTCTAGTTTATTGGTCTGCTCATTTTTTGAGAAATTATCTGAAATAGTGTATGAAAATTGTAGAGTCTACAAACTCTAGAGTCTCCTCCAACAGGTCATATTTAATTATCAGAAAGAGAATGAAATTAGATTCAGTACACGATCCAAACAATAGTTTTCAGAGCTTTTTGGGTCTCTTTCTTGTGTGTTCTTAACTGTGTAAATTAGCCAATTAGAGACTTAATTGAAAGAAGGAAATGTTATCTATACTCTTCCTTCTTCATAGTTCTGAAAGTCTAATTTTTATCTCCTTACAACCAAAATTTCTGATGGTTTCACTGAACTATTCAGCATTTTAACAGCAGCTGCTTTCTGTTTGTATAGGCTAGGCATCTGGAAACACATCAACAATTAAAGTGTTGCAAAATGTCAAACCCATTTCTCACTGGGAATTTAGCCCTTCAAGTCTGACTGCCTTGGCTGGCCTGAAATCCAATTCTCTTCTCTCCTGCCCTATTGCCTACTAAAATCTCATAGATTCCTTCGGTTTCTGCTGGGATATGTAGTCTTTCTCCCCAGGCTGCATATTAGCAAATGTCTTGATGGAAAAGCAGAGGAAAGTGCCAGATTCACCATAATGATGTTTTCATCTCCCTTGGATCCTGGTATCTCCAATCCCAGCTAACTATTTATCCACTCATATGGTGATGGACACTTAGGTTGTTTCCATACTTTGGTTATTATGTATAATGCTTTAGGGAGTTCAGATATCTCTTCCATACTGTGTTTTCATTTCCTTTGGATATGTAATTAGAGTGGATTGCTGTATCATATGACAGTTCTATTTTTAATTCTTTGAAGAACCTCCATAGAGTTTTCCATACTGGCTACACTGACTTACATTCCACCAACAGTTCCCGTTTCTCCACAGCCTCACCAACACTTGTTTTTTCTTGTCTTTTTGATACTAGTCATTCTGACTGGTGTCAGATAATATCCTATTGTGGTTTTCATTTTTATTTCCCTGATGATTAGTGATGTTGAACATTTTTTCATGTGTCTATTAGCCATCTACATGTCTTCTTTGGAAAAGTGTCTATTCAAGTCTTCTGCCCATTTTTAAATAATTTATGTTGAGTTCTTCATACATTTTGGATATTAACCCCTTATTGTATATATTATTTGTAAATATCTTCTTCCATTAAGTAAGTTGCTTTAACTTTTATTGATAGTTTCCTTCAGTGTGCAAAAGCTTTTTAGTTTGATATAGTCCCAATTGTTTATTTTTGCTTTTGTTTCTCTTGCCTGATGAGTCAGATCCAGGAAATTATTGCAAAGGCCAATGTCTAAGAATTTAGTACCTAAGTTTTCTGTTGGAGTTTTAAAATTTCAGGTCTTACACTTAGGTCTTAAATCTATTTTGAGTTTATTTTTGCGTATGGCAAAAGAAAGTGGTCCAGTTTCATTGTTTTGCATGAGGCTTTCCAGTTTTCCCAGACAATTTTTTGAAGACACTTTACTTCTTCGTTGCATATTTTTCCCTTTTGGGGGTGGGTAGATTAATTGACCATATAAGCATGGGCTTATTTCTGGGCTCCCTATTTTGTTCCATTGATCTCTGTGTCTATTTTATGCAAGTACTATACTGTGATTATTAAAACTTTGTAGTATAGTTTGAAATCTGGGATTATTAAAGCTTAGCTTTGTTCTTCTTTGTCAAGATTGCTTTGGTATGCTCTTTCTATTTCTTGAAGTATAAACGGATTAAAAATGAATAGGCTATGAGAAAACAAGATAATCATCATTTTATTAAATCAAAATTCTGTCCATTTAATTTTATACAAACAGTAAAATCAAATTATCTCATGCCTCTGTGCACATGTTTTTCTGTTAATATTTATATTTTGCTATGTTTTGCTTTTTGTAAATGCTACAGGGAGAGAATGTAGAGGGAGAGAATAGAAGATAGAGAACAAAATATTCTTTTTCTATTTACCAAAGACATTTAAGAGTTATATATATGTTATTATTTCATGTAAATGTTTGTAACACAATGTGTTAGTTACTATTAACACTCCCTTTTTATAAAGAAGAAAATGAAGACAGAAAGGTGAAATGTCAGTTCTCCAGCATGACACAGAAGTGGCAAAAATTAAACTTTATCCACTTCATGACCCTCTACATTTTTAAAAAAATTTATTTATTTAGAGAGAGAGAGTGCAATCAAAGGAGGAGCAGAGAGAGAGAATCTCAACCATGTTCTGCAATGTCAGCACAGAGCCTGACGCAGGGCTTGAACCCACAAATTGGGAAATTTTGACCTGAGACGAAATTAAGAGTCAGATGCTTAACTGACTGAACCACCGAGGCACCCCAAACCTCTACATTTTTATATCATTAGCTGTAATGTCATAATAATGCACAAACCTATAACTGCATGCACATACATACAGAGGGTTGTGAAACAAGAAAGATATGCACTTAAGATATAACATATGCATAAAACCATTCTTGTTCAGTAAAAAAATGTGAATTTTATCAAGGCACTATAAAAATTCTGCAATCACAGATATATTTTTTTTTTATTTAAAATCTTTGCACCATGAAAGGTGAGAAAAATGCCTTCATGGATTTAGCAATACTGAAAAATCTGTAATCATGCTTTTCAAATATTTTTCTGTTAATTTGAATATCTCTTTGAAAAAAATTTGAATGCACATGCATGCTTTCTCTCAAAATAAATAAATATTTTTAAAAAAATTATTCCTTACTCCTGAAAGATATTACATATTTAAACATATTTTTAAAATCCATCAATATTCTAATTATCTTTTCCAGGAACAAAAATAAATTACTTACATACATACTTACTGCATAGTTTGGATAGTTTGGGAAATAACAATTTTTAAATTTTCTAACATGAAACTTTACTGAAAATTTTAGAAATATCAATGTTTGTCTGTGTCCATACTGTTCTGGATTACCTATTATATGACAATGAGAGGAAAATATTTATAAAAGGATAATTCCATATTTCATCTTTAACATTGTCAGGAAATCAGCTGACCTGGGAGAGAGAGGTGAACTGCCAAGTTCAGAGTAGCCAATTAAAGAAAGAGTTAAAAAATAAAGAGTTAAGTCTTTAGTCAATTATTGAGATGGTATAACCAAGAGTTTAAAATCAGAAAAAGCACTGACCTTTCTTGTTCTATTTTGGGCCAGCATGGGTGTGAGGATGGGGAGGGTTATCTCACTGTTGAGAAAGATCCAGTAAAAGGTTCTGGCAGGTTTTGGACTCAGCAGTGGGGGAAAGAGTGAGAAGGGAGAGCTAGGAATGGAAAAGTATTGGGTAGTTAGAGTAGGGAGAAGTGTCTTCAAGGTTTCCCCCCAACGTCTCTCCCCTCCACCTCCTGGCACACACACATAAGGAGGCTTTAGCAGAGACAGCTGAAGACCTGGGCCCAACACTCGGATAAAGAGATCTAGGAATGAAGGCGCCAGAGCTAGGAGTGCAGATATGCAGAAAGCGTGGTGGCCAGAGAATACAGTACACTGGCTGTGTGTGGAGCCAGGTGTGGGGTGGGCAGCTTCCCTGGAAGGACTGTCAGGTTAAGGACTGTCCTTTATAACTGCATATGGTCAGACCTGAAAAACAGGCCTTAAACAGGCAGTTTTTCACCAGGAGCCAGACTCCTCAAATATATATTGACACATTGTATTTTTTTATTCACTGCATTTTTTATTCAGTGCCAAATATTTTAGTTATTTCAAGTCATAGAGATATAGTCCATACAGTCTGAAGTTGAACTGAATTTGTATTTCATTGTTGCTGTCATTATTTTCAGTGTACCGCAGACTCTGGTTCTATCAACAATGGGCTAATTCTATTTTATGCTTGCTGTGGGGCCTAACATCCCAGAGGATTTTTCTGTTTTTCTATTCCACAGTCAGCACTCTGTAGGTCCTGTGTACATGCATTGCAGCGTATTCCTCAGAAGTAAAGTGTTATTTATTGCTTTGTGGCTTGGTGCAAGACTCAAAGAAGAGGCAGGAGGTTCTCTGATATACTGGCGTTGCCTTAGTCTCAAGCATGGTCTATGTTCCTGGGACCCGCGAGTAGAGTTTTCTCAGTACACCTACGCCTTCCTTCCCCTTTCCTCCCATGGCAGTAAGTCTCTGCCTTGTAGCTCTGGGTTGTCTTGAGCAGGAGGATGTTGCTAACTCTCTCATCATAGTAGCAGATCTCCACTTTGTATCAGTACAAGCTTCTAGACCTAGTGTGTCTTCTGTCTCTCCTCTAGAAGTATATGGCTTTTACTGCTTCTCCTTCCCAGGTGGCATTATAACTATATCTGGAATTAATAGCAGAGGAGTTCCCTCACCCCTCCCCCTGCCTCCATAAAAGACTGCTATTTTTTGTCTCTGGGTACTTTACTAAATGCTATCAATGTAGTCCTTAATTTGGTTTTAAGTTAATTTTTGTATATAGTACTTTCTTCTTTGTTTTCATTATCTCTATGCCATTAGTTTTACAAAGACTATGGTACGTGAGTATGATGATACTAGACCTTCTTTTTCTATAACCCTTTTTTGGGGCATTTGCTAATATGTCCTTGAATGATTTCCCCATCAGAGCAAACGGACAGACATGCACACTATTCCACTGTGGCGTTTCATTGTAGTTCATAGCACAATGTACCATAAATCATTTAACTATTCTCATATTGACAGAGATATAGTTTTCCATTTTTTATGCTATTATAATATTGAAAGAAGCATTTTTGCACATACATCTTTGTACATGTGAGGCAATTTTACTACAGAATACATACTATCATAAGATATGTGGGTACAATATGATAAATGATTTCACTTAAAGGATTACAACAGAATCTTTTTATAGTGAATGTATAATTATTTTCAAGTATTTACTTTCATAAGCTGTATGGCATCTAAGGAAATCTACATTTATTCAAAAGAAGTTAACTTAGGTTGCTAATTTAAAAATGCTTAGATTTTTCATAGCTCTATAAGTTTGCTGAAAGTGACATAAAAAATGAAAGAAATCACTCATCAGTAACTTCAATACAATTCCAAACAGAAGTGCTTTGCATGATTTTATAGCCCAGAATTAATAATAATTTAATATTAAAAAGTGAAATTCTTCTATATGCATTTTAAATTTAAAATTATATTAAAGTTTATAAATATAAGCAACTCAACATGACCCTTTTTATTTCAAAGATTGGATAATGTTTTATCATTTTCAGCAATGATTGTCTTTTGCTTATTTACCTTGTGCTTTCCCATGCATAATAAATAAATGCATTTGGGCTAGAGGAGTAAATGTTAGTTATTAGTTAGTAAACCGTTCTGTATTAGGGTTCTCCAGACAAATAGAGCCAATGGAATATATAGAAAGAACATATGTAGATATATATAAGAGGAAATTTACTGTAGAAGTTGGCTCACACAGTAATGGAAGCCCAGAAGTACCACAATTTTCTGTCTGCAAGCTAGAGAATCGGGAAAGACAGTGTATTTCTGTCCAGAGACCAAAGACCAGAGAATAAAGGGGCATATGTGTTGTGGTCTGAGTCTAACGACCCAAGGAGTCTGATCACCTGAAAAACAGGAGCCCTGGTATTCAAGGACAGGAGAAAATGGATGTCTCAATTCAACAAGAGAGAACAAATTTACCCTTCCTCGACCTTTTTATTCTATTTAGGTCCTCAACAGATCAGATAATGCCCATCTACATTGGTGAAGTTAAACTTCTTTATCTAGTCTGTTGATTCAATGTTAATCTCTTCCAGAGGCATCCTCACAGACACATCTAGAAATAATGTTGCACCTGCTATTTGGGTAACTCTTATCAAAACCAAGTTGACGCATAAAATTAACCATTACACATTCTTTGTTATGAATGGCCAGAATAGAATTATCAAGAATAAGAATAAGAACATAATTATCCATCCATAATTAAACCACATGACACTTAGACAATAAGTATAATTTTGGATCTCAGGAAAATTGGTAAAACTTGGCATAGCCTTGGCAAAATTGGTAAACCTTGACATTCTGACAGGTGTGAGATGATATTTCATACAGACTTCATTTTAAAAACAATTTTAGACTTACAGAAAAAATTGAGAAAATAGTTCCCACATACCTCATACCCAATTTGCCCTACAATTAATATCTTACATTATATTACAGTATACATTATATCTTACATATATATTACAGTATACATTTGTTAAAATTCATGAACAAATGTTGATATATTGCTATTAAGTAAACCCCATAAATGCTTAGATTTCCTTAGTTTTTAATCTAATGTCCTTTTTCTGTTCTAGAATCTCATCTAGGATACCAAATTACATCTACATTTGTTTTCTTAAGCTCCTCTTGGATGTGATATTTTCACAGACCTAGCTTGTTTGTGAGTCATTGACAGTTTTAAAGGGGTACTGCTCAGGTACTTTGTAGAATTTATAATTCTAGAATTTGCTTGATATTTTTCCCATGATAAGATTGGGTTTATAGATCACCAAGAGGAAGATCACAGATGGAAAGTGCCATTTTCATTGTATCTTTCAAGTGTACATATTAGCAACATAATGACAGTTGATTTGGCAATGAATCACCGGGCTGAGGTAGTATTTACCAGGTTTCTTTACTGTAAAGTTCTCGTCCTCCTTACCCACTTCTATATTGTACACTTTTGAAGTAAGTCACTTGCGCAGTCCACATGTGTGGAACAGATAATTATGCTCCCTGTCTTTGAGAGGGCAGGATCTGCATAAACTATTTGAAATTATTCTGCATGGGGGCTTTGTGTTTGCCCTCCCTCGTTTTAACTTACTGAATTAGCTATTTATATCTGTATGGACTTCATGTTTGTTTTATACTCTGGGTTCTAATTCAATAGTATTATTGTTGATGTTCACAAAAACGATTTTATTAACCTAGTAAAATGAAGACCCAGTCCCTTTGCAACCCCAACCCTATCAAAAGAATGGGGTCAGGAAGGGAGAAACCTGATACAGAAATGTCCCTTGTCCCTCAACATAGAAGGCTGGAGGGAGGAAAATGTGCAGTGCAAACAGTTCACTAGAGGTAGGAGAAGGGATATGTTAGGCTGGAGTGGTAGCTGAAAAGGAAGAGCAAGAAGGAAAGTGTGGGGCCTCGCTGAAGACCCTGGAAAGACAAGGGGTAGGGGGATGGGAGCCAAAGGAGATGGAAAAAGTAGGTCTCATGGATAGGAATCTGTTTCACTTGATCTTTGGTCAGTCAATTTAGCTGGGGCAGCACACAGTGCTAGATACAACAAACTACCATCACTGTTCCCAAGGCTAAAACCAGCAACCCCACAGTCCCTGTGAGAGGAATGAGGTAATAGGCCAAGGGAGAGCTATTTTCTGGAACCAGAAGCATCTTAAACACCTTTTGGTGGACCAAGAGTGCACACCCATCCCGTAGCTCCTCTCTCCAATAATCACAAATGAATACACATATGCTGTGGGATTGCATCTTCCAAAGTCCATTGGAATTCACTTTGTGTACCACAGGTACACCATACCCAGCCTTCTGAGCATGTAGGACTCGGAAGCCAAAGTTGTAGTTAAATCTTCAAAACAGTGGAATAAAGACAAACTAGTTGCCTGGGGCTGGAGATATTGGGGCAAAGGGGCTGCAAACATTGGCTTGGTGAACCTCCAGAAGGAACCCTTGAAGTCATTCTTGACTCAAAGTAGCCCCTAAGAGCTTTCTCTTGATTCTTTACCATGGAAACTTTGTAGAATGTTGGGAGATAAAACCCATAAAATTGTGGAGGCCTTCTAAGACTATGGCCTCAGGAATTTTCTCTTTCACACTTGTCTATATACTGCCTCCAACAATTTGCCAAAGTTATATTTAAGTGTCCTATCAGATCCGGTAGCTTCTGCTTTCATATGATGACTTTGGCTGTGATTCTCTGTGTCAGCCTCTCTCTCTCTCTCTCTCTCTCTCTCTCTCTCTCTCTCTCTTGATTTTCAGGTAGTGGTTTTCCCTCTGACTTCAGTTGTTTGATGAGTCTGTAAAAAGTCTTTGATTTTCACAGTATTCTTATTCTTGTTGTAAAGATAAGAGTGATGACTTACAAGAATCTACATGTCAGAGTTGATACAGTAGTATCCCAAAGTCACTTTTCTCATTTCAGTTTGAGGCTCTAGTGTTTGTTCACAACTGTATATATATCATCAGTCTTCCTCACAAACTTATAATAATACTCTGTTCCAGAATAAAATAGAACAATGCATATAAAATAGTATTATCTTCTGAATCTATATTTTCCGTAATGTTACTGTGATCTTATAAAACCAGAGACAATGAGCTACTAGACATGCACATAGCAAGAAATACAGTGACATCAAACTGAAGTCAGTTCTTGATACAAAAAAAAACAAAATAAAAAACCCTTAACATAGTAATGTGCTACAGTAAAATGAAAAAAGACCAACCTCAAAAAAAATTGGGTGCATTTATTTGATATATTTTGAAATATATATCTGATAAAGAAATATAAGATGAATTTAGAATTTCTGTCGTTTTGTCAAATTCTCAAGATAACAAAATATGATGACAAATAATAAAGTAGTTAAAATGAACAGTGCCAATGCTATATTTTCTACTTCAAGTAGTTTCATCTGTTTAATTTGATGGCTTATCATTGATTTAAAATTTTAAAAAACAAATTAAAATGCAAACAATAATGTTTCTGTTAAATTCAGTACATATTTATGTTATCTTTTTATCATGTTTCCAACATTATTTGTCAAGCTAACAATTAAGCACATGATGTTTTCCTTTCCCTATACTCATAATTTAACACTTAATTGAAGAATGATCACAGTTAATTTTAAAGCAAAAAAAAAAATCTCTGAATTGTCACAGGATTAATATATATAGCTGAATGTATATAGGAATACTAGGGGACAATAAGCTCAAAAGCTACCAGGATTTAATAGGCAGTATGTAAAAAATAGAAAATGGTGGAAAATTAGGTAAAATAAAGCATTCTTAAACCATCCAAAAAATGGCATCTGCAACTCAGCTTTAGGTAATTGCTAGCATAATTGCTTTTAAAGTGATGCCAAAAAAATCTAGATTTTTGGTTTTAAATGCTGGATCAATATTTTCACACAATATGAGCAAAATCAATTATATCTACTGGCTGAATTTGGATCCAAGCAAAAATTGTTTAACTCCAGAGCACAAAGCGCTAGCAATTCATGATAAATAATAAATTCTTAAGTTAAAAAAAATTATACATGTACATGAATGAAATATATAACTTTTTAAAAGACATGTTTTGGGGTCAGAAATAATTTGCAAGCCAAGAATCTGAAAACGCTGTCACTCCCAACCATGGTAGACATTAAGGATGTTCTCTGATACCTCCTTTTCTTTGTGAGTATATTCTCCCAGACCTTTATACAGAAAAGGAGCCATACGAGTAGTTCCTGTCAGTGAAACACCACTGGCAAATAGATATGTATATCATATGTAGTCTGAAAGCACGGAAGTTACAAAGTAAATCACCAGTCTCTGCCCCCTCCCATGCATAATTTAGAGGTAATATTCAGGTAATGGAGGAGCAAGACTGAAATAGTATGGTTTGAGGCCCTGGAGATTTGCCAAAATCTGTAGAAGACTTAGGATGAGCAAGAAATTAACATATGTCCGTAAAGCCACTGATATTTTAAACTTATGTATTATTACAGCATAAACTACCCCTGTCTGAAAAATACAGCAACAAAGAAAACTATGATATTTGAAAGACAACTACCTAAATTCACCCACTCAACATTCTCTAACACACTAGTATTAAGAATGAAAGTGAAGATATTCATTAATACAGATTTATCAGGTATCAAAAAGATGAAAGAATTTTATGAAAACAAATTTGGATGACACAAAAGTCTGAAGCAAGAAATGAAGACAAATTTTGAAAATAATTTTTTAAAAGTCTTAAGTCTAAAAGACTTAACTGGTGAAGTATTTTTGAAATTGAAGGTGTCACTGATTTTTTTTCAAAACTGATTGCCCATCACTCACGAACTCTTCCAGATAATAGAAATAAGACAAATATTTCTTAATTCTTATCATAAGCCATAATTAACTCAGAACAAAACTCAACAGGGCATTACAAGGAAGACAGATTTAAAACCAACATTTTTTTTTGGCATGTAGATGCAAAAATTCTTATGAGGAATTATTAAATCAAATCCACTGATATATTACAGAGGATAATGCATTATAACCCAGTAAAATTTAATCTAGAAAGGCAAAAAGTATTTAATATTTGAAAGTCACTCAAATAAAATAATTCAGTTGATTAATGGAGAAGGTGTAAACTAGGTATGATCGTGCATACATGCAGCATTGATAGATACAGAAAGAAATTACAACAATAAACGCATTGACTTTAGATAAGTTTATATTAAAACACAGCAGACTTGAAATAAAAGGGAACTTTCTTAAAAAGATAAAGAATTCTATAAGAAAATGTATCAGATCCAGTAGTGAAACACTTAACTTACGGTCCCTTCCTCAAGTCAAGAATCAGATTTGAATGTCACATTCCGGCACTCTTCTTCAACATTCCAATGTAGTTGAGTCCATGTAATAGAGCATGTATAAATAAACACAAAACATGAGACTTGGGAAGAAAGAAATATACTTGCTTATTTACATAGGACGGTATTGTGTGCCTTCACTGTTCAAAAGAATATACATATAACACAATATAAATTAATAAGGGAATATAGCAGTCACTCCATAAAATATTAATACACTAAAATTAATTTTGTGTTTTTATGCTGTGCAAAGACAAATGAAAATTAAATTTAAATTACCACTCACACCAGCAAGAAAAACATCAAATTTATTGTAATAAATCTAATTAAAAATAATGAAAGTCTTCTTCAACTGAAAATTATAAAATATTATTGAGAAAAATAAAACAAGAGCTAAATAAATGGAGCAATATTATAGAATCATGAATTGGCAAGCTCAATACTCTTAAAGTTGTCAATTTTCCCAAATAACTCTCAATATATCAGACTTTTTAAACGTACATTAAGAAATTAAAAGCTGATTCTAAAATTCATATATAAATGCAAAGTTTGGACTAAGAACAGATAAAGTAATCTTAAAGGGAAAACAGCCTGGCTAAAGAAGTAATAATACAAAATATTAAGGCCTATTATAAGTTGAGATAATTAAGACAGAAAGGCAATGGTGAGAGAACAGAAAAACTGAATAGTGGCACAGAATAGAAAGCCCAGACTTGCACATAAAGAGTCACTTGTTGATGACAAAGAGAACACCTCACACAGTGGGGAAAGGATAGCCTTCAAAAAATGATGCTGTCTCACCTGGAAAAAATATTTCATGACGCTTATATAGCTAGATGAATGGTTAATATAATCATAAATGTTAAAACAAAAGCTTATTAAAAAATCATAGGTGAACAAAGATTGAAGAAGACATACAGTGCCTATGTGCAGAGGGAGGGGGGATGGGTGCGTTTGTGTGTGTGTTTATGTGTAACACTATGTTAAAATTATGAACTTCTAGTCATCAAAAAACAACATTAAGAGAATAAATAGACCACTATCAGAATGGAACATGTATGTAAAATATATTCACATGTAATAAAGTACTTGATTCATAAATATTCACAAAATTTTTATGAAAATTAGTTGAAAAAGGCAAAAAATAGCAATAGAAATATAATTTAAAACTTGTCCACATAAAAGAATATATAAATAGCCAATAAAATACTCAACACCATTAGTCATCAAGGGTATGCAAGTAAAAAGCAACAATATAACATCACACACCCATCAAAATGGCTAAAATGACAAAAATAAAAATGCCACGGTTTGAGCAACAGTTATTCTCATACAGCACTATTTGTAGAGAATTTAAATTAGTAAAATCATTTCTGAATTTTGTCAAGCAGAGTGCATGTTCTAAGACACAATGATTTTACTACTTAGTGTATACTCAAAAAGAATGTATAAATATGCTCATCAAAAGCCATGCACTAGAATGATCATGTCAGTACTACTCATAACAGCCTCAAGCTGAAAACAATCTAAATGTACAACAGATGGATGGATGGATATCATCACTATAAAATTACAGCAAATGAAGTCAAAAACACATGAGAATATGCTAGTCAATTCTTTTTATCTGAATGCACAAATATAATTAACCTTTTTTTTTAATTTTTTTTTCAACATTTATTTATTTTTGGGACAGAGAGAGACAGAGCATGAACGGGGGAGGGGCAGAGAGAGAGGGAGACACAGAATCGGAAACAGGCTCCAGGCTCCGAGCCATCAGCCCAGAGCCTGACGCGGGGCTCGAACTCCCGGACCGCGAGATCGTGACCTGGCTGAAGTCGGACGCTTAACCGACTGCGCCACCCAGGCGCCCCTAATTAACCTTTTTGAAGTCAGGATATTGGAAACTTTTAGGATGTAAGTACTAACTGGAAGGAAGCAGCACAAGGACAGTTTCTGGGGTGCTGAAGAAGTTTTGTTGCTTAATTTGGGTACTTTGGGTACTAGTTATACAGTGTTTGGAGGTGGTCCTCTATAGGCCTCTTTTATTTGTATACATCTTGCAGAGTATTTGAAGATTACAAGGCCTTGATCTCCCCTCACTCTAGACCATTTTTTTAGGATTGTTTATGCAACTGGCATTTCTGAGAGGTCATATTATGCCTGTCTCCACACAAAGAATACTCTTGCTCAATACTTGCCAAAAAAAACAACAGCAGTTAAGCTCATGGCACTATTGTGATGCAACACACTGCTCAAGCAGACTGTATCTCTGGCTTTCCAGGTTAATGTGAAACTATGCTGGTACTCAGGCTGTTACTTTTTCAGGAGTAATGAAGGTATTTGTCTCTGACCCAGAAGGCTTGGATCTTCTGTCAGCATCCATGTGACCACAGCAGGCTGTCTTAACTTGTGAGTAGGGTAAAGTCAATCCCCCACAGTTTTGGTGGAGAGGATGGGACACTTAATAGAGACACGGATTTCTGGAAAAATGTTAATTAAGGATTTGAGGAAATCCTTGAGAACCAGTGATAGATAATCTTGACAAAATGATATGATTATTTGGCCAAGACATAGTTCTCCAATTTGTTGCCTGTTTTAAGGAGGAAAAATACCAGGGGATAGGCTCAAAAGCAGCTCTCCTATAACATGAGCACTAACTGGTCTACCAACCATATTGAAAAAACTAGCAATGAGACCCTTTCGGAGTTGAAGGAGGGCTCTACAACCTGCAACTATATTTACAGAGATACACATTTACAAGCTACATGACCAGTACATTGACTAGTTCACCTGGAACATGCAAATATAAGGCATATAATGCTCAGTAAGAAGGAATGACAAGCAGGTAGTCTGCCTTTCTGGTCAGCCTCTCTTGTAGTTTCTCATGCCAACCTTAGATCCATGCTGCAATGAGAGGAAAACCTCTCAAAGTTGTCAACATGAGTCCTGACTGCTATCAGGGAGCTTTGGCTGGTTCAGAACATTTTACTGAGAAAAGCAAACTACTATAGAAAACAAAATATTAAGCATTGACTAGTATTAGCCTCTTACTGTCTCATTTTTTTTTTCCTAATGCTGATGAGAATGACCTCTGTGTGTGAATTTTTGTCTGTGTGTATAATATATTTGTGTCTCCCAATCTTGGTGCCTCTCTTTACCTCTGAACTCTTCTCTAAGGAAAAATATGTATGCACTCTCCCTGTTTCCAATGGGGAGAGTGAAAGCCATGCATCACCACCATCAAGCATTCAGGGACTCCCAGGAAATGGATAAGGGACACAAATTTTTATGACCCTGGTGGCACCAAGTGCCCAAATTACTATCTTACCAGGTTTTTTAGGAGGAAAGGGCACCCAAATTCAACAGATGTAGCTCAGAAGGAACCCATAGTGAGGAAGGAAGGTTAAATTGTTACTGTTTTGACCCCCTTAGCTAAGGGAATAAAACAGTTGATGTGCTACAGGCACATCCTATATATTCTCATCCTATATATTCAAAGGAGATTCTCCCATTCTCTCAGGGATGACTTATGTAGTGATAATGAGACATAAATTACACTACAACCTTCCTTCCTATCCTCTCCCAGGTAGCCTGGGAGAAATGATAATCACAGGAGGAAAAACACAATACTTTAGAAAATCAATTGCATCCTAAATACTCAAAAAAACCATTTCCCAAAACAAAGGTGTCACCTCTCTGATGTAACCACCAGGTATACTGTTTTTGAAACAGCTGAATGCATGCCACAGGCAGGTCTGTGAATCTCCAGCCTGATATCCACATTTGGCAGTGGTCACTTCAGACTCAACAAATAACAGTGCAAGAAGGGCCCTACAAGTCTTGATTGCCAAATGGAAATTGTGTTTTCAAGAGAGCAGCTGACTTGGTCTTGGCAGCATCTCAGATTTGCATTAAAAAGTGAAAGCAACCCCTTTGGGGGAATCCTTATCTTTCACTTCACTGCCTTAAGCAAAACTTCTGGCTCAATGAGGCTTTCCACTCACAGAGATTTCCTTAAATGCCTGGGCCTGGTTCACTGGTTGTTCATCTATGTTAAAATATGATGGTGTGCATTGTACTGCTGTGGAAAACCATCTGTGCACAATCAGCACCCGCTATGTATAACCAAGGGCCAATATGGTCTCTTTTCTGAGTTGGCAGAACTCAGAAAATTGTTCATAGCCAGGCCATTAGAAACCTTGATGAACTTTGAGACATTGTTATTATCTCCTAGGCAGTTGCCTATAGTCTAATTGTTTGGTCTGCCATTTGGGAGACTATAGACTGGCGTATTAAAGACATTTCTCTTTGAAGCCATGAACTGTAGGGAAAGAAACTTCCCTGCCACTAATAAGAAATTCTGGGTCACAAATGTAGATGCCCATGGTAAAGATATGTTCTCTGATAGGACCATTTGGAATCAAGCCTCCCCCCATCTCCACCAAACTGATGAAATTCCTATTGGGAAAACCCCAGTAATCAAAATTACGTTTTCGTTTGGGGGCTACCATGTTTGCTACCAGAACTATACTTCTTGTGTAGAAGCCTGGCAAAAACTTTCCTGCTTCAAAGCCATAATAGATTACACACTATTGTGATCATAAGACACCTGCACGTATTTAAGGAATTCCCATCAGGATTCTTCAACAACTCCACACATCTCTCCAATATGAGGTGACCCAATATGAGGTGACCCCATATTGGGGAAGCTCCTCAGAGTGATAACCGACTCATTACTTATGCACACTCTCTGGGAGTTTATTGCTATGATAGGGATCTTCCAATTAGAAAATGTAGTAAGAATTTTTTTTCCCTGATGTTAGCTTACATCAGTGACACCACCTTGACCTTGGAAAGCCTTCAGCTTAGCCTAATTCATTGCCCAGAGTGGTTATGAATGATAGAATTACCCTAGACTTCACCCTTGCAGGGCAAGGCAGAGTCAGTGCAATCAATAATAAATCCTGATGCATCTGAATTATTGCCTTGGGACAAATAGAAAGTCAAAACAAATATAAGGAGAAAGCCTCCTACTTTTCTAAGGTAGACTCAATGACTTACTTGATATTTTCCCCTTCTGGTTGGGCATGGATCCCGGAGGGCTTGATTGAGGAAAATACTGTATGTTGTTGATATAGGCTGAACATTTGTGTCTTCCCCAAATCCGTACATGTTGAAATCCTGTGTTACATGTGATAGCATGTCGAAGGGGGCCTCATAAATGAGATTAATAACCTTATGAAAGAGTCTCAGAGATTCCCCATGCCTCTTGCCCCATATGAGGACACAAAGAGAAGATTGCAACCCAGAAGAGGGCCTTTACCTGACCATGCCGGCACCCTGCTCTTGGAATTCCAGCCTCCAGGACTGTGAGATACAAAGTCTATTGTTTCTGAGCTACAGAGTCTATGGTATTTTGTTATAGCAGCCAGAATGGACTAAGACAGTTGCCCCATCTTAGTTATTAGAATCTTACTGATAGGAATCCTAGTTAAATGAGACAGACTGAAAGGATTTGATTTCAGCCTCAGTTTGTCACCTAAGATTGGTCAGATGTGAAAATGTTTTAGAGGTTAAGACAGTGCATGACCCAGGGCGAATTGTGGGAAGCCCATCATTAATTCATTGTGCTCATATAGATCTTCCTATATAGATTTTGGGATTATAAGGCCCTAAAAGCTATTTAAACTGGGCTATTTTTTAGGATTGTTCATAGAGCTCAGATTTTGGAAAGGTGTAATACTGTCTCTTTTTTCACAAAGGTCTGGCTTTCTTCCTGCTTGTCACAACATAAGTGGGTCTCTTATGTTCAGAGTTCCTTTCCTGTGGTGCAGTAGACGTATACCAGCTTCAGTTGACTCTCTATATTGCCCTATGGGACTTAGGGTTTAGGGATCCAGAGCAACCATGATGGTATGATTACCTTGTTTTTGATCCAGGAATTTGATATTTTCTGTCAGTATCCATGTAACTATGGCTGACTCACTTATTAGCTATTAAATAGGGCCAATCAATTCCGTTGTACCAGGTGTTTTCATAAATCATCAATCTCTATATTACAGTCTCTACATATTTCTATGTATTCATATATAATAAATAATTTTAAAGATTTAAACCTATATCAATTATATAGATAGATGACCTAGGATAAGATGAGAGAAAATTAAATATATGATATAGACTACATTTATTATAGCTTAATTAAAAAAAAAATTTTAAGATTTTCATCCTCCCAGAAAGAAGAAAAGCACTGGTAGTTATGAGATTTTATGACAGATTCTATCTCAGAAGTTTATTTTCTATCTGAATTAAATTTTACATATAGAGATAATATTTTTTTCACAAAGTGAAGCTTTATATTTTCACTGCTGCTTTATTAAATATATTAATTTGCCAGAAGAAAAAATATGATTAGAACAAAATAGCCTCAAATACCATTACATAGATAATACTTGTAGATAAAAACAGCAAACATACATAAGCAAACACACATGTGCACAGACTATTCACATCAGCTATTTTCACTTAATAACTTGGAGGTATTTTCATTTCAACAGATACGTTCATTATAATGGCCAGCAGGCAAATTATTGTATATATAATTAATAATGTGTTACCTACTGATGGGGATATACATTAGTTCTGGGATTTACTAATACACAATGAACAAAAACATATTAAAATTTTTAGACCTAATACTTCAGCTAAAATACTTCCTTGATAATTGCATAAGAGGTTAAATTGAAATTAGGACTCCTAAATCTTGAGGGCTGAATATAATAATTCTTTAGTGCTCTAGAAACTGTTTGAAGGTCCTTTCTTCACAGAAGAATAAAATTATTTCACTCCTTTCAAAAACACTTATTACACCTAAATATTGCCTTTTATAACAATGACAGTTTGCTATCTGTTCACATTAAAATATATCCCTCATTTATATATTTTACTTATTGCCTTATTTATTCTATTTTCCTTTTTATTATTTATTTATTACTTTTAAGCTAAATCTTCTCAAGGTGCAAATTAAAAGTGAAAAAAAATATTAAGATAGCAATGAAATAAACAAAAATAAAATTAAGAAAACAGTTTTATCAAAAAGAATAAAATGTTTAGGAATGAATTTAAGAAAAAATGCACAAAACATACTCTGAAAACTAAAAACACAACTGAAAGAAATTTTTTAAAAAGCAAAATGAATGGAAAGACATCCATGTTCATACATCTGAAGACTTAATGTTGTTAAGACAGCAATACTCTCCAAATTAATCCATAGATTCAGTGTGGTCCTATCAGAATCCTAGCTAGCTTTCTGGAAGAAATTAGCAAACTGATTCAGAAATTAACATTGAAACTTAAGGAACAAAAAACAGCCAAAACAATCTTGATATAGAAGAATAAAGTTGGAGAAATCACTCTTATTGATTTTAAAACTTACTACAAAGCAACTGTAAGCAAGACAATTTGGTGCTGGAGTAGAATAGATAAATAAATAAACAGAAGAGAATTGAGAGTCCAGAAATAAACATAAGTACCTACGTCATTTGATTCTCAGCAAGGGTGACAAGACATTTAATTAGGAAAGAACAGCCTTTTCACAAATGATACTGAGACAGCTGAGTATCTACATGCATAGGAATGAAGATGAACTCCTACCAAACTCCATACAAAGATTAATTAAAAAATAGGTTAAACATATAAATGTTAAGAGCAGTGGCTATAAATTTCATATAATAAAACATAGGCCCAAGTCTTTGCAACCTTCAATTTAGCAGTTTTTTCTAGATATGACCCCAAAAACACAAACAACAAATGAAAAAAAAAATAGATATTTTGGAGTTAATCCAAAATAAAATGTGTTTCAAGAGACACTATCAAGAAACTTAAAAGAAAGCTCACAGGATAGGAAAAAATATTTGCAAATCATGTATCTGATGGGAATTGTAGCTAGATTATCAAAGAACTCAAATTTCAATAATAAAAAGACAACACAAAACATGGGAAAGAATGGCTAAAATTCAAAACACTGACAACACCAAATGCTCACAAGGATATGGAGCAATAGGAGCTCTCATTCACCATTGATGAGAATGCACATTGAGACACCCACTTTGCAAGACATCTTGGCATTTTCTTAAAGTTAAACATAGTCTTACCATACAATCTGAAATGCACTCCTAGGTATGTTTCCAATGAGTTGAAAACATGTTTGCACAAAAATATATGAACAAATACCCATAATTTCAAAAATTAGAAACAGCCAAAATGCCCTTCAATTGATGAATGTATAAATAAACTATAGTATGTCCATAAATTGGCATAAAATGACTTATCAAACCATGAATGGACATGGGGAAATACTAAATGTGTATTGGTAAGGGAAAGAAACCATTCTGAAAAGGCCACATACTGTATGATTCCAACTCTATGACACTTTGGAAAAGGCAAAACTATAGACAGTAAAAAGATAGATGGTTGCCAGAGGTCCAAAGGGAGAGAGTAAGGGATAAAGAAGTGGAGCACAGAGCATTTTTAGGTCAGTGAAACTATTCTGTAATGCTGGATACATGAAATTATGCTTTTGCCAAAATGCATAAAACTGTGTGAAGTCTAAACTATTGACTTTTAGTTAATGACCAGGAATTTTGTTTCCTTAATTATAACAAATATATGACATTAATGTAAGATATTAATGGGGAAAATTATCTGCAGGGCTAGAGGATATGTATGTGAACTTTCTGTGCTTTTTGTTCCATTTTTCTGTAAACCTAAACTGCTCTAAAAATAGTCTATTAACTTTTTTTTAATGGGCAAAAGATATAAATAGACTTTTCTCAGAAGAAGATGTACAAATAGTCAATAAGCATTATAAAGATGCTTGGCATCATTAGTCAATGGAGAAATAGAAATCAAAAGTACAGTGAGATTCCACTAGGTGTCCATTAGGATGGGAGAATAAAAAAGTCAAATATCAAGTGTTACAGAGGTGTGGAGAAGTCAGTACACTTATCCACTGCTGGTGGATACGTAAAATACTGCAGCCACTTTGTAAACACTCTAGCAGTTTCTCCAACAGTCAAACACCAAAGGGTGCCTGGGTGGCTCAGTCAGTTGAGTGTTCGACTCTTGATTTTGGTTCAGGTCATAGTCCCAGGGTTGTGGGATTGAGCCCCGCGTTGGGCTCTCCACTGAGCACGGAGCCTGCTTGAGATTCTCTTTCTTTCCCTCTGCCCCTCTCCCCTGCTTTCTCTCTCAAATAAAAAATTTTCAAAAAATTAAAAAAATCCTGAGTTACCATATTTCCCAACAATTCCACTTCTAGATGTAAACCCAAGGCTCATTTAACATATCTGCATATAAAAACTTGTATATGAATGTAGCAACATTATTCATAATAGTCAAAAGGTGAAAACAACCCAAATGTCAATCAACTGACAAACAAAATGTGGTATACCCATATAGTGGAATATCATGTAGTCATAAAAAAAAGAGTGAAGTATTGATATATAACATCATACATATTAACCTTAAAAACATCATTATGTGAAAGATGCCAGTCGTAAAAGACCATGTGTGATATGATTCCATTTACAGGAAACCCACAAAAGGGAACTCTGTAGAGACAAAAGCAGATTAGCAGTTGCCTAAGGGCATTGCCTTAGGCCAATGCCTAAGGGGTATTTAGAGGGAGATAACAAAAGTGGGAAAGGTATCTTTCTGGGATGATAAAAATGTTCTAAATTTGGTTGTGATGATGGTTGCACAACTCTGTGAATATAATTTAAAAAACTGGATTGTACACTTTAAATGAGTGAATTGTATAGTGTCTCAATTATAGCTCAGGAAAGCTGTTGCAAAAAATATCTCCATACAAGATAACAAAAGATTATATTAACAATGATTAATAGCATAGGTTATAGAGCATGATGGTGTATGCAATGATTAATAGCATAGGTTATAGAGCATGATGGTGTATGTTCATAAACCAACTCTGCCACTTACTAACTCTAATCTTCAAGTATCTTAATTTTATTTGGAAAATCAAGGTAGTACCAATGATTTTCTCAAGGGATTTATTTGTGCGTGGGGGGGGGTGGGGAGACACACATGTATAAAATAATCCATTCAAAATACATAAAACAATGTCTATACATAGTTAAGTTGCATATATTTGCTTTAATGATGATACTAATCATTCAGCAAAGGAGTTTCTGAGTTTTAGAAACTAAATAACTTTTATGGGGTCTCTTTTGAGAAGGTAGAAAGTGATATTAATAAATATCAAGCAAATTTTTATATTATTGTAAAAGAGGATGATGTATATTTAGCAAGAGTTTTGAAAAGCACTGGAGAAACTTGGAATTATTTTTTTTTTAATTGTCTCAATATCCTACCTTTGTTTTAAAGACATCCAAGTAAGGAAGGTATTTCTCCTGGTTTCTCTAATTATTGAAAATAATTTTAGTAATATAATGCCAGCTTGCACCAGTTTTAAATTCACCAGGAAACCTCCCCTTTTCATATATGTCTCCTTTAAATCTGTTCTCCTTTGTCAGGATATGTATGTAGCACACTTGTACAACCAATAAACAGTTTCAAAGAGTGTAAAGATTGATCATAAGAAACCTAATAAAAGAGAATGAAAAAAATCACAGCAAGTTGAGCTGCTGTGTCTGGACCCAACAGGGTATCTCAGTAAGCCCCACCTTAATTCACCATGCTGTCACCAGATAACGATGAAACCCCAACCCCTTACTATATTCTCTTCAACCTTGGTATCTTTGAATGCATTTTATTGCTTAGAAAAAAAATATATCATGTCTGATATTATTGTCTTTGAATTGCCAAATTACTTATGATTAAACCATGAAAGCTATAGTCAGTCAAAAAGGTCAGGCACAAACCTCAAAAGAAGGAAAATTAGAAGTGAAGTGGAGATTTAATTCTTCAATTACTCTTTTATGCCTCTCTATTGCATTACAGGTTGAATAAATGGCAAATCAATATTTGAAGGCCCCTTCTTATAAACAATGGAGACCTCATTTAAAATTATACTAGCTAACTCTTCCTGCTCACAAAATACTGATTCAATTTTTAAAATTTATTTCAAAAAAAGCAAAACTAAGGTTTTTGTGTTTGTTATTTTTTTTACAAATATTTAGTGAATTAGAAATCATCCTGTGAATTACAGGTATGAAAGTTAAAACACATTAACCAATTTAAAAATATTTTTATATCTCAATAAGCAATATATTTGGAGAGCTATGCAAATAAATAAAATAAAGATCATATGCATACCCCCCCAACTGTGATATGAAGCAATATGTGTCTGCTGTCTCTTCCTTTATTGCCTTACAGCTCCATGTGTCTCTCTAGCAAAGCTGCCTGCTGGGTGGTAAACAAAGTATTGCAGAGCAAGAAGATCTTCCTCAAGTAGTGGAGAGTTGTTGTTTGATAGAACTTTTTTAAAATAGAACCTGAGCCCTCCATATTTTAATAAAAAATAGCATTTGCTCTGTTATTACTACTAGCATGTTAAACTGTTAATATGTCATTCTCTATTTAAATGTTTTAATTTTATTGTGTGCATTAGTGCTGTGATGAGTTTGTGTTTTAAACAATCTGTGGATAAAAACTCATGATATATTAAAAACTATTTGCAACACACACATCGTCCATTGCTTAAGGCAATATTTTCAAGAGGTAGTGGTACATCAGGAAAACAGCGAAAAATATGAACTGGTTTGAATCATTTACCATTTATTACCCAACTAAACAAATAGGATCTTTTCTTTCAGATGCTAAGTCTTGTCTCTAGATGTCATTTGTTTTTATTGTTCTTATTTGAGAAGGTAGAGACAGACAGTCACCTCAGACATTAAATCAGGAATTTCTGAATCCTTTTCTCTTGCCAACATTTCTGTAGCCTCCTCTTAGAAAATCCACAAGGTACACATATAGATAGAAGGGCCTTTACTACTACTGAACTTTTATTTTACTTCTTTCCACTCTTTCTGTAACCCAATTTCAATGGACTATTCCAATGACAGAGAAAACCTTGAATAAGAAAATTCTTTCCAGGGCTTAGGCATTGGATGGAGAAACTTCTGGGTGAAATCACCCCAGGCTCCTCTGATGCAAGCAGCATGAACAAATAAAAGAGAAAAAAATCTCAAAGAGACCAAATGTCAAGTTTGAATAAAAAAGAGAAGCTGTGCCTATATTACAGTCTAATAAATATCCTTAATATTTGGTAGTTTTATTTGTCCATGTATTTGGAGATGAAATCAAAGGAAGTGAGTCACTGAGATCAACCTAGAGTTCCCCCTAGAGGTCAAGTAAGTATACTTTATCTCTTAAAAGCTATTAATAATTAGCTGGAGAGTGTTAACTTGAATTATTATACCCTTCAGGAATAAAGAACTACAGAGTTTCAGACACCTCTATCCAGGCCTTTGTATTAATTTGACAAGAATGATATCAACACATTGGTCAATGAAGGCTCATATGATATCTCTTCTCTGTTATAACCAGAAGTTTCTTAAATGGAACATGACAAGACATTAATTAATCTGATCTCAAGAGCTCATATTTCAGTAGTCAGTTGATAAGTTTTTTTCTGATCTGAATTTTATACTGCTATATTGTCCAATAAAATTCAAATGAAAGTTATATAATACCACAACTTGGATCCAATAGAAGTAATATAAACCCTCACCATCAAATCAATTATTTTTTACAGAAAAAATAATATCCCCAGAAAATAGTTTTCCAAACAATTCCTTGGCTCCTCCTAAACTCTTTTACTATCCAGTAGCCTCAACAAATACAGGTTTTCATGTGTCCCCTTTGGATGGCTGAATCACAATTCCTCAATCCCATTGTCAAACAGTAAGCTACTGAGACTGCATCTAACTGCTGGCCTAGATTCTAAAGGAAAATATATGCAGAGGACGTAAGCACAGACAATAAAAGTCATTACTTGTAAGGATGCTAGTAATGGTTGATGATTCCCAAGCCACTATATATTTCCCAGATTAGCGTAAATTGTGCAGAATCTTTTTCTTTATGTTAGTGGTAAGCCTAAGTGAGAGTTTTCTTTAACCTTTTCCTCCAAACTCACACTTTTACAGTTCTAATACACTCTCTCCCAAACATAAATACAAAGAAGAAAACCAGATAAAAGTTCTACATAAGTCTTAGGGCAAAGCTATTTTTGTTGTTATTGGCTTGTGGTGGTGATTGTTATCTTTCCCTCGGCAACCAATTTCATTGTAAGGAAGGGTAGCTATGAAGGAACTGAGGTCTCTGACCATATAGTACTAACTTAGCAAGGAGATGTTGAGAGAGAGAGAGAGAGAGAGAGAGAGAGAGAGAGAGACAGAAAGACAGAGAGATTAGAAACCATATGCCAAGAAAAGGAAAATGCTTCCAGCATCAGAACCTAATAAATGCCCATTTGTTGACTGGTTTACATCAGCCTTTCTCATCTGTGGTTAAGAGATGAACAGCGACTTGCATGGAACCTGCTTGCAGTTAACTGGTCTTTCTCTAGTAGAGACCTAACAGTGTCATTATCAAGTGAGCATTTGGTTGTGGATGTCTGAGGCCTTTGTAAAGGTTACTGAAAAATTATTTTTCCACTTCAAAAGTCTATTCATTAATTGTTAACGAATATTACTTCATACCCACTGGGTAATGAGATGGACAGTGCATCCCTCCCATGCCTGTTTAAAATTAGGTTGCCCTAGAAATTTCTGAAATAAGCTTCAGTTAAACCGTAGCTGAAATTAATTCCAAATCTATAAATGCCCTTTAAAAGTACTATATATCTGTGATTATCAGGCTAATTTCTTTAATTGAAGAAATATATACTACAAGACAATTTATTCACTCTGCCTATTTATTCCTATGAGAAAATTAAAATTTTTAAATCTGTTTAAAATATATCTACCTTCAATTTTTTTTTCTCATTCTGCTTGTTTTAAGCAAGATAATTACATTGGATTACATTATGGGGGCCCTCTTCAGCAGCTTGAAACATTTTCTAATATAATCGATTTTGGTGTAGCTACCTAGGGTTTTAACATTAAAAAAAAAATGTTGCTTGATGGACTTTTTGCATTTATTTGTATTTTTCTTGTAGAGAAATTCTGACTTTCAAAGTTTTTCTTTTAAAATGGACACTTCATGGGGTGCCTGGGTGGCTCACTCGATTAAGTGTCCAACTTCAGCTCAGGTCATGATCTCATACTTCATGAGTTTGAGCCCCACGTCAGGCTCTGTGCTAACAGCTCAGAGCCTGGAGCCTGCTTTGGGTTCTGTGTCTCCCTCTCTCTCACTCACACTCTGTCATTCTCTCTAAAAAAATAAACACAAGAAAAATTTTTTTAGTGGACACTTCATGATGTCACCACAGAGGCAATAATGCTAACATAACAGAGCTAGATTCTTCTTTCACTTTCGGTAGAAGGGAGAACAGAGTCATCCATACCCAAATTTCTTTTTTTTTCTAGAACATCACAAGATAACGAAACAAACTAAACACTGAAATTACTTGTATACAGTTCTTACTTATGCCTTATTTATTGTGATTTGAATCTTAGCAATATGACTTCTTTTATGAACACATTAAAATAAATGACTCCTCTAATTAAAACAAAAATACGATTCCTATAGCCAATGTACAAAGCATGCTCTTAATTTTATTTATAGCCACACTAATGTTATTACTTACCTTGCTTTTTTGAGGATTTAATCTACAAAGCAGTGATCTTAATGCTTTTCTAATGCTCACTTTCTATAGGTACACTAGCTCCATTAGGAGGCCATTTGAACACTGTATGTGTATATATGTATATTATATACATATGTATATTGTATATGTATATGTATGTATATGTGTATGTATGTGTATGTATATGTATATTGTATATGTATATAAATATATGTATATCTAGATTTACTTTTTTTCAATCATCCTCTATTAACACAGCTAAGAATCAGGGTTAATCAACTCTCTAACATAACTGCATAGAACGTCTATATACTATGTACTTAGAGTTCTTAGAGACTCAAAATCTCTATCATACTTTATTTGAAAAGCACTTAAATCTCATTTTCTTTGTTTTGGGAAAAACACAGAAAATCACATGCAATTTGCTCCCTAGTTAATGTTTTTTTCCAACTTCCTCTAGAACGAACTGCTTCCTCTCTTTATATTGCTTTTCCCAATATAGCTTGGCTTATCTCAAGACTCCTACACTTCATTGTGTCTTTCTTCAAGGCTTTCAGTGTGCTTAGAATCACCTTCATAAAATTGCTTTGGTATGTGTTCCTTATATTTCTATTGAACTACCTCATCTGTTTACTTTACCTCTTTACTAACTTATAATCTCTTTGTGAAAAGAGAATTTATTCTTCTTCTTATTCCCCAATATGTCCCCATGAAGGGCATCAGAATGATGGAGTTACATGAGGGATTGCCTTTAATATTCCCTTAAAATTATGTATACCTTCACCCTAAGTTATGCTGCTGTAAAGTTATTCATTTCTCAAAACTTTAATATGCAACTTTCATTTAGATAATACTGTTGGGATTGATCTGGTCTCTCCTTATCAAAATTTCAAGTAAAAAAAAAGTTTAAAGCAATTATGGGTATTTCTCTAATAAGTGATAGAGTAGATGAGATTTTTAGGATAACTTATCACATGAATTCTAATTTATAAGTATTAAGAAATAATGAAATAGTATCTATAATTTTCTAAATGAATCTATATAAATTATGACATAATAAATACTGTTCATTAATATTTATTAATGGTACTTAAGGAATTCTTTTAACATTTTGAAATTTTGTTTCAATAATCAAATATGTCAGCTTTCCAGCTTATACTTTAAAAAACAACCAAAGCAATTAAAATATAAAGAAAACATTAAATATAGACATTTCAGATATTTGAATACTTATTTAAGTTCACATTTTTCATAAGGATAAATTATAATCCCAAGTTAACAAGAATTATCTTTCTGTTAGACATCTCCCAGAACATACATAACAAACACTACTAGGTATCCTACAAAATATGTTGCTACCAATTTAATAATGTGGAATTTTATTTTAGTAGAAAATTCACGAAAAAGAGATTCCATTTTCAACTTTTGTGTTTTGTTCACAAAATTTCTTCCTGTGCAAAGACATCCATCATTATCAGTAATATATTTGCCTTAATTTTTAGCATCCTCCTTAATAAACCCATCTGGATGAGGAAGTACTGAGGAAGGCATCGCTTTGCCTGCATTACTTGATAAATTGTCTCTAAAATGTCATTGATATGTTTTCCTGTACTACTTTTAAAATGTCGATTGTCTTCTGCCTGATATGTGTTGAATTTCATTTCAAATTAAAATGAGTTGCTTTTTAATCAGGTCCTTGAATCTATCATAGTAAACTAATGCAGAACTGTTTTTCTTACTCATATTCTCATGTTCCTTCCTGAAATTAGATAATAAATATGACCTATTCTCATGCAGTACTTTCCTGTGCTTTTAATCAAACTATTAGTTGATAATTTATAAACTCTTTTTTAAAGAATTTTTTGTTTCTGATTTTTAGATGCTAGACAGGGAATCAAACAAATTTAAAGTTAAGATGGAGAGTTTAATATAACAAGTAAAAAATAGCTCGCAAAGTAAAGTTAGGAGGAAATCTCTAAGAATAAACCTCTCCTAATTAAGGGTAAAACTTCACAGTAACAAAATGTGTTCTCCTATGATAGCAACAGTTGCTGTGTGCTTTAATCAAGGTGAAATTGGAAGGGGATTCAGAAATGTGGAAATGGTTGAGGAGTTTTCTCTATCTTCTATACAGACCTTACTTTTCAATTTTTTGGCTTTTGAAGAAAGTGTCTCTTTTTTACCATCTGGCACTAAAAGCATTAACACAATAACAGGTATCTACATCTCTACCTTATTTTGTGCTACATTAGGAAGCTAAAAAACCTTGGCTACTTAAAGGATGATCTTGGAAAAAACAGATGTATGCCTCTCTGTTTCACAAAACAGGAATAAAAAGTAAGTTGACAGATAACGGTTAGCCCAAATGACTCAAAACTAGTAGTAAGGTTTGGGGAAAAATGTTATAGGCACACCTTTAAAATCTGCAGATGTTGTAGAAAAGTCTAAAGTTCATACTTATTTATAGACTGAATATTTGTTGTTGTTGTGGGGTGCCTGGGTGACTCAGTCAGTTAAGTGCCTGCCTTCGGCTCAGGTCATGATCTCGAAGTTCATGGGTTTGGTTTAGAGCTCAGAGCCTAGAGACTGCTTTGGATCCTGTGTCTCCCTCTTCTCTGCCCCTCCCCACTCATGCTCTGTCTCTCTGTTTCTTTGTCAAAAATGAATAAACATTAAAAAATTAAAAATAGATTTTTTGTTGTTGTTATCAAAGTTCTTGATTTCAAGACATAAAGGGTCACTATGGCTATCTTAAGGAGACAAAGAATTTATTAGAACACTCAAAATAAGTTAGAGAATCAGGCTAGTGAATTGGGCAGAAGCACAGAAACAAGGTAGCATAAAGAAACAGGCAGGAGACACAACCTGGCCAACACAATACCACCCTAACTTCAGAACATCATTACTACCCGTTTGCAGAAATGAAAACCTAAGACTTCCCTTTGACTTCACTTGCTCTGGGAAGATATTGCCTGGCCCTGTCTAGGTCACTTTTCTACCCTCTAGGTAAGACAGTAAAATTATTTACAAATTCCCTTGGCCTCTGTGGTGGGAAGTATAAAGCATGCACTGTGAAATAGCACAGATCAATGATGGAGTATTAGAGTAAAATGAAAATTAGAGTAAAATGTATATTTAGAAAATGTCTAGAAATTATTTTCTTACTGATGATTATATTTTAGGATGTTTACATAAAAATAAAGTTTTTGAAAATTCCTTTGACTAATCACTCTTTTAAAATCACTCCTGGAGACAGACTATGGAGGTGAGTGTCATTTATCCCAAGTGAATATACTTGGGATAACAAAGTGGATTTAGAAAACACACTTGAAGGATGAATGTAGTCAGTATTTATCATAGTGACTACAACACAATCTATCCTCTTTTTGTTCTCACTTCCAGGCCAGCAAATGGTCTCTTCTCTGTGATTCTGAAATTCCATTCATCTCAGCTCATTTCCAGAAACCAGATTTTTATTTTATTTTTAAAATTTTTTAATGTTTTATTTATTTTTGAGACAGGGAGAGACAGAGCATGAACAGGGGAGGGTCAGAGAGAGGGAGACACAGAATCTGAAACAGGCTCCAGGCTCTGAGCTGTCAGCACAGAGCCCGACGCGGGGCTTGAACTCACGGACCGAGAGATCATGACCTGAGCCGAAGTCAGCCGCTTAACCGACTGAGCCACCCAGGCGCCCCCCAGATTTTTAATTTAATTTTACCTTGTTAGAATGAATGAATGAATGAATGAATGAATGAATGAATGAATGAACGAACAAATAAATAAAAAGACTCTAAGAATAATGTGCTAGCTGTTCTTAACTCTCTCTAGTGCTAGAGAATTTTGAGCTTGGCTTCTTGACCAAATTTTCAGACTCTTTCAACTCGGGGCTTAATCTGCTGTGGTTCTCAAATAATTGTTTCTCAGACATCCACCTGGATAAACACTTACTGTCCAGAATCCATTTTATTTGATTACTGCAGAAGAACTGTATCATTTTGGAAGATTGAAATAAGACAGCAGAATTGAATTGATGCAAATTTTAATTTGAGTCACTCCCTTGCTTATTTTCCCTGTACTTTTAAAGCAAAATCTCTGATTTAGAAACTAACATTGAAGAATAGATTAAAATAAGCTCCTTATGTTAGCCAGATACTGCTCTTAGTACCGTCATTTATCTTTCCTGTGACCAAGGTCAAATCACTTAACCTTGCAGTACTCCAAGGTTGCTGTAATCTGTTTTCCTAACCAATCTCTTGAGCACACTGCTTAGTACCAGTAAAAGCTATTGAGCTAGAAATGCAGTAACATTATTGCAAAGAACATGCAAGGAAAATAAGAAGCCTTAACTCCACACAGATGTTTATGTTTATGAGAGAAGAAAGAAAAGGGCTGAATAACTAAAATATGGCCTCTACAACTGCAAAGACATTTGTAAAATAAAATAGTAATGATCCCCACAATAAAATGTATACAACTCTTAGATGTAAAACTTGAGTAAATAGAAAATGATAAATGGTCAAACAAACATTGCCAGTATATTCATCAGTGTTTCTGTAAAATGAAGCTTTGTTATATAATTACTATGTAAGTGTCAATCATTAGGTGGTTAATTAACAAATAAGAATTCTAAAATATGTCAAAGTGTATTACTATATTGTTTTCCAAGTGATCTGAATAACTTTAAAATTCCATTTTATCTATTGGCTTTTATGTTACAGCTATTTGGGTTGTGTGCGTGTGTGTGTGTGTGTGTGTGTGTGTGTGTGTGTGTGTGTCTGTGCATGTGTGTGTAGTTGATCTAGAGATGACAAAAATTATCTTTAATTGTTCATAGACTACTTAGAGTTAATATTGTCCACAGTACATAAAATATATAAACCATGTAACTCTCTGGGTCCATTAACTAAGCCCCCTGCTATAATTCATGCTGTAGTTATCTTATGTAATATATCTACATACATGAGAAACCCCACAAGAAACTATTATACTTTTTATTTTAAATAATCCATTTTATTCTAAATAAATAAAATAAAATTGTTGTATTTTATATTTTGCCAGATACTTCTCATTTCTGATGAACTCAATTTCTTTCCACAGACCTAATACCTTGCTAGAAATCTGTTAACCACTCTCAACTTAGTTTATCTAGAAATGTATGTATTTCACTTTATGCTTAAAAAATGTTTTTGCTGGATATAGACTTATATAGGTTGACAGCTTTTTCTCTCAGCACTTTAAGGAGTTCAGTTCAATATCTTCTTGCCTCCATAGTTTTAGATGAAAATGCATTGATGATATGAATTTGTGTTCCCCTCTATGATCTATGGTATTTTCTCCTTGCATTTTCAAGATTTTCTTTCTTTGTTTTCAATTAAAAATTGGTTTAATTTTTGTGCCAAGGCATAGTTGATATTTTATTCATATTGCTTTGGGTTTGCTGAACTTGTTGATTCTGAAAGTTTATATCCTTCATCAAATTTTGGATGTTTTGGTCATCATTTCTTTAGATATTTTTCCTCTCCCTTTATTACTCTCCTCTTGTCTGGGACTTGGAATGCACGTATATATGCTTTCCCAAAGATTAGCTTCATTTCAATCATTGTTTTCTCTTTCTCTTCTTCAGCTTAGATGATTTTAGTTCATTTATTTTCAATTTCACTGCATTTATTATGTTCACTAGATCACTACTCTGAATAAATTTATTTAAGTGAGTGTTTTTTTTTATTATTAGTCTATGTGTATTCTTTAAGTTTTGGTATTTGTTTTATCATTTACCTTTCTATCTTTTCTATCACTGGAAGTATGTTTTTCTTATGTTATTGACCATAGCAATGGTATCTATCTTAAAATTCATATTTGCTAATTTTAACATCTGGTCATCTTGGGGTTATTCTCTGTTAATTATTTTTCTTTTGAGGAACTGTAATACTTTTCTTTCTTTTGCTAATTTTAACATCTGGTTATCTTGGCTATTCTCTGTTCATTATTTTTATTTTGAGAAACTATAATATTTTTCTTTCTTTTTGTTATATTGAATAATTTTTATTTTATCCTGGATATTGTAAATGTTATACTGTGAAACTCCAGTTCAGCATTACTCTTCTGAAAATTATTGATTCTATTATTAAGCAATCAACCCAGTTGAAATCAACTGCCAACCCGGTCTCTTGTGTGGCAGCTCAACCTTTATTCAGCTCCTATATGTTTAGCTACATTGATGAAAGTATGTATGATTCAGGGCATAGCCCAAAGATTTGGGCAGATTTTGCGCACAGATTTTAGGATTCCCACTGACTTGGAAGATTTTCCACTAATGCTCCAATGACTGTGATTGCTCCGAATTTTGATTTTTAGTTCTTCATCAGAGGAAGATAGATTTCTCTCCGTCTGTCAGTGTCTATCTCTGTCTCTCTCCCCTCTCCCACCTATGTGCCCGTGTGTGTGTGTGTGTGTGTGTGTGTGTGTGTGTGTGTTTCAAAGTTTAAGCCATCCCTCATGTTGGTATCTTGGGCCTAACTTCAGGGTAAAATCTAAGAAAATAGAGATATCCAAACCTTGACAAATTTGTATCAAATGTTGTCACCAGAGTCTGCCCATTTCTGTTTACTTTTTAGTGCCTTCAGAACATCATTTATTTGTATTTTGTCCAGAGTTTATAGTTCCAATCTGGAGTAGGGTTGGGTTTGGCAGAATCTGATGAGCCTGTCTGTTTCAATTTTTCAATTAATCTGTATTAATGTTCACTATTAAAACACTTTGAAACCATTGACAGCATTTTGAATCATTTTTTTGAAACTTCATAATTTTAATTGGTGTAAATGCTGTTTAATGTGTACTTTCTACTTTTTAAGTTACAAATGTTTCAATGTATTCATTTGCTGCCTAAATGTACTCTTCTGAACACCGTTAGCTTTCTTTACTATTGATTTCAGTTCACTAATAATATTCTATTTAAAAGTTTTTTTCAATAGCTCTTTAATGATTTTATTATAATTATTAAATTATAAGATGTATATATACATATGCATGTAACTACTTTTTTTTTAAGTTTATTTATTTTGAGGGGTAGAGGGGCAAAGAGTGAGGAGGAGAGACTCCCAAGCAGGCTCCAGGCTCAACATTGAGCCAAATGTGGGCTCAATCCCACGACCACGAGATCATGACCTGAGTTGAAATCAAGAGTCAGACACAACTGACTAAGCTGCCCAAACACCCCAATACTTTTTATTTGAGAGTCACTTGTTTGATTTAATTTACTTATACATAAATGCATAATTTGTATTTTAAATATTAGTCTTAAATACAGTTTATTACTTAAACCCAAAATGTCCTCTTTCATTATGTTTCCAAAAAATTTAAACTTTATTTTAAATTACTTACTCTTCTAGATAAAACTCACAATTAGTTTTTTTTCAGTTCTCAAAACAAATTCCATCATAATAATGATTGAAAAATACTATATGTATAAAAAACTTGAAAGAATAGGCAACCTTACTGCCCACTACTTCTGATTAGAACAATTTATATCTCCTCAGTTATTTTACTCTTGCTTGGTTTAAATCATTAAATTTTCTAAGAAACCAAATACCATTTTTTCTTGTTTTGCATAAAAACAAGAATTGTATTTTTCTTTAATTATAGTGAATAATATTTATTTTTAAATATTATTTTGAAAGCACTTATTGACATTTTGCAAGAAGTTTAATATATTTTATGTTAAAAGATTTTAATTTATTATTATAAAATGTTTGATACCCACTTTATATGTGGTACAGCAAATAATTATGAAATATTTTATTTCTAGTCTCTCTCAGTTAACTATATTAACTAATAGTGGTATACTATTCATATACCTGTTTTTTTTAAATAATAAATTGTGGGTAACAGAAATAACTGTTCAGGAGGGATATATGATCTGTTCCTAGCCAGGCAGATAGTCTTAAGGGAATATAAAGCTCTGATCAGTTGCTTGTGATGAGTCTTAAAGCAGAAAGGACATGAAGCATCACATATGGCATGGTTTTTGAAAAGCAGAATGGCCTAGGCAGAAAAAAAACAGAATATATCTACATGGTTTTTATCACTATTGTTCTATCAATTGTTGATTTTTGGTGAATACTTCAATGAGAAGTTGGGGTTAAGAAAAATCTAATAGGGATGCCTGTGTGGCTCAGTCAGTTGAGCATCAGACTCTTAATTTCAGCTCAGGTCATGATCCCATTGAGCTCTGCGTTGGGTTTTATGCTGAGTTTAGAGCCTGCTCACAATTCTCTCTCTCCTTCTGCCCCTCTCCCTGCTTGTGTGCTCTCTCTCTCTGTCTCTAAAATAAAAAATAATAGTAAGTTTAAAAATCCAGTATAAATGACTTCTTATTCATGTAATTTTACCTACTTCAATTTAATTAACAGTGAAAATTACAAACATATATTTGCATTGGAAATATCGGTAACATATAAAAGCTTACTTATATACAGAATAAGGAAATTCATGTGGGGTTTTTTTTTGACAAATATAAAAAATCAAGAGCCAAAATCTGATTCTGTCCCCAAGGCTTAGACATGAAATGTGTTGTATCTTACCATGTTACAATCAACAGTGACATCCACCTCAAAAACTCAAAAGCATCCTCTTTACTGAAGGAGTCTGAGCTCTCTATAATGGACACTAGTATCCTGTTGTGGCAAGTAGAATTGTAGCAATTTCCCCTAGACTTTTGTGTAATGTGTCCTAGAACAAATTGCAGACCTTGTGAACATAAGGGAGGCACCCCTACTAGGCCCCTATGAACCATCTAGCATCAGAAATATCCTGCTTTTGGGGCGCCTCGGTGCCTCAGTCAGTTGGGTATCCGACTTCAGCTCAGGTCATGATCTCACGGTTTGTGGGTCAGGTCATGATCTCACAGTTGTGGGTTTGAACCCCGCGTCGGGCTCTCTGCTGACAGCTCAGAGCTTGGAGCCTGCTTCAGATTTTTGTCTCCTTCTCTCTCTGCCCCTCCCCCACTTGTGCTCTGTCTCTTTCTGTCTCTCAAAAATAAATAAATGTAAAAAAAAAAATTTTAAAAACAATTTTAGAAATATCCTGCTCTTTTGCTCTGAAGCTCCAGGAGAAGTATGATCAGCTTCTGAATTGTTAGGACTAAACTCAAAAAATGTCATTGCCAGAATATATTTCATGGAAGTTGCATATAGTTTTTAAACATTGAAAAGGAGAGCAGTGGTTGCTTTTTCTCCAGCTGTGCTAGTGAGTGATTCCTTCATTCTAATTTTCATAACCACATTTGCAGACACTTAAATTTCACTGCTGAAAAAATTCTCTCGAGTATTTTTAGGGCTTTTAAATCTAAGTATTGTTACGTCTTGAGCAAACGGTCTTCAGGTGGAATAATATTCACTTTTTCAAATTGTTGGTCTTTTCTTCCCCTCTAGTTTTTCCTCCCCAGAATAAAGGAATTTTATCTGATTCCAGAATCTTCCCAATGTTGAAGTGATGGTGTGCTTCCATAGAGAGTTGTGGGGTGAATGTGTCACCAGTGTTTGACCTTCCACCATTGCTGGCACAGTCTTTGAAGTTAAAAACCATTATTGAAAATCAGAAATTTTCCGGGCACCTGGGTGCCTCAGATGGTTAAGCATCCCACTTTGGCTCTGGTCATGATCTCATGGTTCATGGGTTTGAGCCCTGCATCGGGCTCTCTGCTGTCAGCACACAGCCTGCTTCAGATCTTCTGTCCCTGCCCCCTCTCTGGTCCTTCCCACTCATGTTCTCTCTCTCTCTCAAAAATAAATAAACATAAAAAGTCAGAAATTGTCATCAGCCCTGTGACCAGTTATCAGCTTTGACTCTCCCCACCCTACAGTTTATGTGATGCTCTGAGATTCATCACAATTTCCTTTTCCTAGTTCATGCAACAACTCACAACGTTCATGCCATCTGTAGGGTGGGAATTAATACCTAGGCATTCCCCTCAATTTGCAATCAGTGGTCATATATCTGAAAAATTTACATATATGAATTTTGAACAATTTGCTTTATCTTAATTCTTTTTTACAGACTTAAAAATTATTTTTGTTTCTTCTAATATAAAAATATATGCACACTTAGAAAACAAAAGAATGAAGAAGGAAAGAAAGGTTTTCTGGATTCAGGCAAGGGCCAAGTGTGCCTATGGAGTTTACAACTTCTTCCTAAGAGTCAGTTTATGAAACATTGAGATGCTGCAGGAACAGTCCTCTTGAATCGCTTCCTAGCTGGGGGTGGGAGGGTGTGTGTGGGGGGTGATGGTCATCCAAGTTTCATATTTCCGAAGTCCTCCAAAGTTGTCAGTTTATGCTGTTATTATATTGCTCCAGGTTATCATCCCAGGGCTGAAAATTCCTGTCCTGGTTGTCCACAAACTTCCTCCAGCTGGTTGTCCCCAAACTCCAGGCAGCTCATGACAGCAGTTGGGATCCTAGATGTTTGCAGATGTCTCAGCCCCTGATGATACTTCCAGCGCAAGTGGAAGTACAGGCAGAAGGCGCCTGTGTGGCTCAGTTGGTTGAGTCCACTCCTGACCACTCAAAGATCTGAAGGCTGAGGTGTGATGGTCTTTGGCAAATGCAGCCAGTTCCCAGGCACAGGTGGGGCAGGGCTCTGTGATCTCTGGGATTGGTACAGTTTCAGTGTTTTGATCTTGTCAAAAAACAAATTTCTTCATGGTGCTTTTCCTTGTTTTGTAGGTAGTCTTTCGTAATTATGGGGCCTTCGTGGGGCTTCACTGATAACACAAGTAGATCTTCCTCCAGTTGTAGGGCATTTGTTACCCAGTGCAGGTTGCCAGACTGATAGCAGAATATTTCTTCTGTTAGTGGATTTATTGTGGTTCTGACCCTGGCAGTCCCTGTGTAGCTGCCTCGCCTCAGCTGGCTAGTCCCAGTCCTGCACTCTGTTTGGGACACCAGGGATGCTTTCTTCTTACTGGTCTTGACATAGGAAAGCCCCATCTGAGAGGCTGCCTCCACGGACAGCCCTAATTCTTTTGTTTTTGACACTGATTAAGACCCCTCTTCCATATTTTATTTTTATTCTTATTCTCCCTTGAACACTTCTGTCAGATTGTAAAGAGGAAAGAGGGGTGGGAATTAAAGCTTGTTGTTTCTTATGTTGACATCTTGCTTAAAATCCTTCAAATTCATACATTTAACTATAAATGCCCAAATAGAAAATACATATCACCTTTAACTTTAGACTATTAAAGATACACATTTGAGACTTAATTATTCTTTGAAATATGAAGCCCAAGATAATTTTCCTTCAAATACATAAAGTGAACCTTTTATTTGGAAGGGAATCATACTCAACCGAGTTGCTGAAATAAATATGACTCTTATGGTAATTAGGTTATACTTTTGTTGTTTGTATAAATACGTAAATAATATGATAATCACGTTGCTTGGCCTTCCTTGTGAGTGTTTGAGTGAACAAAGTGCTAAGTGGTTTCCCTGACGTCCTTTATCCCAGGAGAGTAGGAACTAAGTTTTTGATGGAGGAGCTGATGAAGATGTCAGCTAGTTATTATATGAATTTACAAGGTGTGTAGGTAAAATTTTCAGTGCTTAATTGGAAGAAGAAAAATAAGACTTGTAGTTCTCTGCTTCTTGACATGAGCTGCCCTATCCACTTCTGTATCTCAAGAGACTCTCTGGAAGGAGGGATCTCATGGACCAGCTGCTCTAATCACTTCTGTGAGATCTTCCAGGAGATTTGGGCATAGGGCTGTGGGGGTGGTGGGGTGGTGTAGCTGTTGGGGAAGAAGGGGTAGGAGGAAGTAGCATCTTGGCTAGGAGTAGAGGTGGGTTGCTCATGCCCTACCCTCCTTGAGGAAAATAGGAATATTGGGTGCCAGTATTAATTTCCAGTATTGGGAGAAGCCAGCAGACTGGGAGATGGATGAGCCAACCAAGTCAACTGAGGACCATAGTACCTTCCCAGGTATCTGGACATCAGGCAGAACACAGCATATGTGCTAATCTCCTCCACAAAATCAAGGAGGCCTGGATGGAATAAGGGAAGTAAACTTCTGCTCTGGGATGCTGTAGGGGGAGGGCCACAAAGAAAAAGTGATCCAGAGAATGGAAACTTCAAAAACTATGGAGATGGGAAAGTCCAGGAAATGAGCCATACTCTTGAAGGTGCTGGAACAAACAGAGGGAGAGGATAAGAGGGAACCAGGGCCAGCTGACTGATGGTTGAAGCAAGAGTTTGGTCTTCTCAATCTCCAGGTGATGGGGAGTCATGGATGGGTTAAAAGCTGGAGAAGGAGGGATGGATGAGGTTAGACAAGGATCTGAAGATTGTTTAGGAATGCCAGGCAAGTTCAGATGAAACATGGAGGCTAACAAAAGGCAGAGTGGTGGTCTGAAAGGGTAGCTCTGCTGTCAGTTTACAAGGTACTCTGGGCAAAGTGAGAATGCACAGGCCAGAGTGTCTAGTGAGCCAACCAGCTCAGTCCAGAGAGAGGAAGGGTGCAGGGGAACTCTAACACTCCCAGCTTAAGGATTTCAAATTTAACAGTCTTCTGGGTACACACCAAGGTTAACATTTTCATGTTTTTCTATCAGTTTGTTTAATAAAATATGAATGTGGGTCTCCTATGTGACTCAGTTGGTTAAGAGTCCACTCTTGATTTTGGATCAGGTCTTGATCAAGCATGGTTCATGAGATCAAGCCCTTCGTAGGGCTCTGCACTCACAGTGTAGAGCCTACTTGGGATTCTCTCCCTGCCCATCTCTCTCTGCCTCTCCCCCATGCACACACATGCTCTCTAGCTCTCTCTCAAAATAAATAAATAAACAAAAAATTTAAAAAATTAAAATAAAAAAATAAAATCAGAATGTATTGATTATCTAAAATATGCTATATTTTACATAATACCTTTAGTAATGATTGCATGCTAATACTTGAATTTTCCTATACTTTACATTTATTTGATGTTTCAATGATCTTATTGCTATTTTAGCATATAGGCCTTTGCTCTGCTGGTCTCTCACATGCCCAAATTTTAATTTTTATAGTTTACTTAAATAATGCCAGTTCCCTAAAAATGGGTGTAATTTAAAATTAATTGGGTATATCAACTGTGAGTAATTACATAAAGCAAAACATGCTGCTAGCTCCTCCATCCACAAATCATTACATAAATAATAGACGCACATCATGATCAGTGACCAATCACATGACTTGTTTAAGAGTCTTCCAGAAATTGGTCACTGCACATCTGTTATTCAATTCACATAAAAATAACAAAGCATGTAGTTGTATTGCCACCTTGTCACCCAGGGATAAATCCAAGTGATATTCTGAAAAAATGGATAATCAAAAGAGAGAATAGGCTGAGAATGATAATGGTGCATCAAAGAAACAGAAATGATACCCCTGGGAATAAATCTGTGGGTGATTGGAAAATAAGTGGGGTTTTGGGAGACTTGAGATATGGAGCCAGAGGAAATTAGTGAAGGTAAACTTTGCATAAATGAGGAAAAGTGGTTGTGATGAACACCACAGAGGAAGTAATACTAGAGAATAAATTTCATGTTAATGGAACTCTTGGAGGTGTTTTACAACATTGAAAGCACAAAAGATAAAACATGGAAAGCTGACCCAAACTTAGACGGAAGAATGCCAATTCAACATGGCATAAGAAGAAATGATTGTTTGTATCATAAAGACAATGTAATTGCATTTAATGTCCACCATGATAATAAAGCGGGATAATGTCTCCATTTTATGTTCCTTAATTTAATCACAAATGCATATGAATTCATCACATTTGCCATATAAGGTAACATTTATAGGTTCCAGGGACTAGGATGTGGCTATCTTTTGGAGGGGCCATTATTCAGCCTACCACAATACTAAACATACTTTTTTTCACACTAGTCAAAGAATTGTTCTACTACTCTGCCTTGAAACAATGTGAATCGATATGGAAAAAAATTGTTTTGATACTCTGTGAAGGAGCAGATGAATTCTTTTGAAGAATTATAATTGATTATTCATTAATGTCTAGAGATAGCCTATGACTTTTTTATTCTGGTTAGAACACCAACTAAAAAATCTTTATCAAAGCCCTATTATCTCTATAACCTCCATTGTCATTGAATGAAATGAATTGACTCAATCATCATTACAAAATACATTGCATCTAAAATATGAGTGAATATTGAAAGGCCAAGAGATTATTTTAAAATGTTAATAGTTACATTTTGAGGAGCATGAAACTAATATAGATGTATAGTATTAATTTTAGGTTCTTTGAAATAATATTAAATTTTCCTCCTCCTATAAGAAATGCAGCCACTTCTTCATTCTGTTTTTGTTTGTGACAGACTCAAATATCTTGGATGTTTCTTTCTTTCCTAGCACTTCTTTTGTTATTTTGCAATTGTCGTCTACAGTAATATGTCTCAGTTTTCTGAATTGGAAATCCATACACCTAACCAAAGAATTGTTTCATAAACACTGTTTATATTGACATTATTAGTTTTTGCTCATTTCTGAACCGATAGTGCTTGTTGTCTAAGTTCTTTTGGCAGCAACAACAAACCCAGATGCCCCATGGTTCAGACAGTCATATAACCCTACTCTTACCTCTCCATGCTTCTTCTGCAAGAGTGCCAATCTCTGTTTGCATCATTGTCCCCAGGTGTGAAGCCTCTCAGGCAACATTATTCTGAGAATGACTTTTAGTCTCTTAGAAGAGTGGTGCCCTGACTCTGCAAGTTGAAGGAAAATTATCCAAGGATACAAATACTCCATATACATACTTTCAATCCATCTTCACGAATTTTGTTCTAAATCTAATTATCACCTTTCTTGGTACTGGTGCTTTTAAATCTTGAGACTTTAAAAGACTCAAGGGAGAAGTCATTTCCCCCTAACATTATATTCCAATGTAAGCATTTAGTTTATAGTTTACTTCTAGTAAGCAAGTGACCCTCCCCTCCATCCATATTTTTCTTCAAATTTTATTGAATTCTTTGGGAAAATGTGGATCTGTTATCTTATTCTCTTTGTCTTGATGAGCTTAGACCAGTTTAATTTCTTTACTCTTTACCATCAACCAACTGGTGCTTTCAGGGGACAAGATTCCCACCACTATATTTAACCAGAAATTTAACTACTTTTTTTTCATATTGCAAATATTTTATTTGATTTTTAAGTGTGTCTCCATGTCTTATTCAGGTGTTTGGGGGAAAAGTTATTACTCTCAACTCAGGAAAAGCCAAGAGGGATATAGAATAAAGGTCAGAGAAATTTCAAGGAATTCAAACACAAGTACAGCTGACCTTCAAATAAACTGTAAGTCGTCACATTAATTCAGTAGTGAGGAGAGGCATCAACTAGCCCAGGGGGATTCATGGACTTTGTGAATAACTCTTGAAGTTTTTCAGTTATGGGCAACAGCACATATTGTGTAAGGAAAATTATGTGTTTGTGTGGGTGTGTGTGTGCAGGGGTATGTGAGTTTACCTATTTTGATGAAGAGATAAGAGAGGGCTTTCAGGCCACCAGAGTTTAATCAGATTGTCTTTTTCATATAATTGCTTTGAGGAATTGAAGGACTATACACTATCAACTTCTGTGATCATTTGACCTTGTGATGCTACCATCACTGTGTTTAATCTCATATTATTAAGGACAAGAAAATGTTGTTTTTAACTGTATTTTCATTTAATGAATTCTCCCTGGTTTTAAATCCATTTTATCACTAAAAATGTTTATTTGAAATGATTTTTAAGCCACATATTTAAACAATTCAGTGTTTTCTCACATAATTTTATAAATACTTTTAACATCATGTTAATAAGAATTTGCAGGGTCAACATATTCAACATAATTTTTAGGATACATTTTGAGCAATATTTCTTTTACCAATATCTGGCCCTTAATTTTATTTTTAATTATTTTTATAATTAATTATTTAATAATTATAATAATTATAATAATAATATATTATAATAATATAATTATTATATAATTATATTATATTAATTATATAATTAATTATATCAACTATTAATTATTATAATTAATATTATAATTATATTATAATATAATATTAATTATATAATTAATTATATTAATCTAATTAATATAATTATATAATATAATTATTATTATAATAATTAATAATAATAATTATATATAATAATTATATTTAATAATTATTTTAATTATTTTTATTTTAATTATTTTTATATTTTATTTTTTGCATTTATTTTAATTTTTTCCATTATGAATAAGTATAGAGGACAGAGTGTATCATTCTTTTTGAAACTTAAGCATCATTTACAGTTGTGTTTCAAGGTCTACTTCTCCAAATAATAAGTTTTATGGAAAAAATCATTAGCAAATAATTGTATAATCTATCCTTTCTTTTAATATTCCAAAGCATATTGCACACTGTAGACTCTGGCAAGTCTTGCAAGAATCTTATTAGAATCTAATTGTTGAACTTATTAGAACATGATAAGAGTACTGCCTTAAATACTTATCTTTTTTTTTCATGTTCATATTTTCCTTCCCTCATCCCCTTCCCTCTTCTTTTTAAAACAATCTTCTATAATCTTCAGTTTGGGGAATGCTCAACTATAGAAATGACTTCTTCTATTAATATGTTTTTATATTCCATTTTTTTAAAGAAACATTTTTTGAACGTTTATTCAATTTTGAGAGACAGAGACATACAGTATGAGTGGGGAGGGGCAGAAAGGGAAGGAGACACAGAATCCAAAACAGGCTCCAGGCTCTGAGCCATCAGCACAGAGCCCAACCTGGGGTTCAGGCCCATGAGCCATAAGACATGAGATCGTGACCTGAGCCAAAGTCAGATGCTTAACCACTGAGCCACCCAGGCACCCCTTCATATTCCATTTTTTAAAAGCTCTTTACCAGATGATTTTTATTAACACTGAGATTTGTTATGGTATCACTGTACTAGACAAATGGACATGAGCTAATCCTAAGGTAACAACATGTTTGCTCTATTTTGTCATTGAGGTTATAAAGTGAATTGAAATGTGAGTCACTTATTCTGGAATGTCTTTTATGTGCTTAAATAATTATAATTATTAATAAATAAATTACTTTCCAAAACTAAAAAAAAACAAAACAAAACTGTACAATATTGGCATTAAGAAGAAACTAGAGATGATATGTTTCACTCTCATTGTTCACATTCAGAACAACTCAATCATTATTGTTAATATGTACTATTTTTCTAAGTTTATTTATTCATTTTTGATAGAGAACAGGGGAGGAGCAGAGAGAGAAGGAGAGAGACAGAGGGACAGAGAGACAGAGAGACAGAGCCCAAGCAGGCTCCATGCTGCCAGCACAGAGCCTGATGTGGGGCTTGAAACACAAACCATGAGATCATGATCTAAGCCAGATCAAGAGTCAGATGCTTAACTGACTAACTGATCCACCCAGGAGTCCTATTAATGTATAATTTAAAAAATATATATTTTTAATTTATTGATTCATTTAAATCCATCCAGAGATTAGTAGGTTGAATTATTCAAATTTTAAAAATTACAAAGTGAATGTAATATTGACCTTTCTATTTCTAGGGTATTTAAAGATTAAACATTTGAACCACTGGCTTTAAGTACCAAATTGCCAAGATAAGATACATGTTTGTTTTAGAAGATCAAGAGTGTCATATAAACTATATTAAAATTGAAGGGTATGGCAGAAATCTATTTGCCTGTACACGGGACAAGAGTTTTATAGTGGAAACACCCCTTTTATAAATATTACTGAAACTTTAGAAGCAATCATTTTCAAAAACATTAACTAGCTAAATGAATCTATGTCATATGTAGTTTGTGAAATTCTATATAACAAGAGGTAAAATATCATTCTCTTCTAAAGAAAATCTTCTATGCAATTATAAATATTCCATAAAATAAATCTCTCCCCTTAGAAGTAATCTTATTACATTTTAGTTTCATATTTTATACTAAAAACAGCAATTATATGCTGTTAAAAATAGACCCATTTATGTTTTGTTTTTAATCTTATATTTTGTGTGTTATGGTTTTTAATAGTCTTTTTTAGCAGCCAAAATTTAACTTTTATTTTTAAATAATATATAATTCAAATCCATATCTTTGGGTACAAAATTTGCAATAAAATAAATTTTAATATATGAGGATAAATTGACTTTAAGGGAAATAGAGAATCAAAAATAGTAAGATTATATTTTTCTCTTATATATCACTAGGAATTTCACACTTACAGAAAAGAAAGCCACTTCTAAAATGTCATAGACATGTATTTACCTCCAGGCATCCAGTGTAACAAAATGAATCTATTTCCATTTGTTCTGTGACAGAAGGGAAATAGTCAACCAACTATGGAGAACATGTTTTGGAAGAATTTCATGTGTGGGCTCTTTCACTTTGATAATGAATATGAGGTTTTACTCAACTTTATCTCAACTTTATATGGAAAACAATACCCAAAAAATGTATGTTGTGATTGGAATACTAAAGTAGGTGTTTTGTCATTAGATTTGTAATAGTCTAACAAGTTGTTTTATAGATGCACAAAAGCCTTAAATGTCGTATCTTTTTTAAGATTTATAAGCTATTAAATTACTACACTGTGAATTGTTTACAATAGTAATTTGATTAGGATGGAGTATTGATAGAACACATTAATATGAGGTTGATGTTTGACATAATTCATTTTAGCCTTAATTATTTTTTTCTACCTATTGCCATAATGCACATTTCTCATCTCCCCAAATGAATCAAGAATAATGAAGTCACTGCTTATGAAAACATTGTATATAAATAGCTTCAATTACTTGTGAAGAAACTTATTACAAGGGAACACAAAGTACCATATGAAAATTTGCAGAATGTGAACAATCGAAATTGTCATTAAAAACTTGTTTGCATGTATCACACACAGATTTACTTAGAAAAAAACAATCTGTTATAATCTTTCTAAGGTATATAAAACATTAATGTTTTGTGATATCATATTATAGTTGATATATTTAATATGAACTCTTAAAAACATAATGCAATGCTATTTTAAATTTCAAGCTATGAATAATTTTACAATTATTTATTAATAGCTATATTGTGTGAGTCTATATGTGAGGGAGGGTAGGGAGGGACAGGAGAGCATAAGATTTGATTAAATTGCTTATCACTCTGCATGTTCTTATTTCATTTTAAGCTAAATCTGAAAACCCACTTAGGTTTCATGACTTGTGGTTTTTAAGTTCTATATGATCTTTATAAACTGGGAAGAAACTATTCCAACTATCTAACCTCTTCAATCTTTCTTCATTTTGGTTACTGACAAAGAATCCAAGACAAAGGAGCAGTGTGGCAAGAAAGGGTATGATGCATTCTAAGACACATGCCCAGAATAATTAAATCATTATTAGTAGTTCTATGAAGAAGAATAATTCTGAAAATGGTGCAAATGAATGTTACTGGTTTAAACAAAATGCTTCATATCATTGGCAATAGGAAGTAAGAATTGGCATTAGGAAGTAAGAATGGATTCCTATGAGTGGGGGCTTCCCATGTAATGTCATTGTGAATAAGTGTCCTCCAGAAAAGCAAATGTTAGAGTAATGCTGAATGAACAGTGTTTGCTTTTAGGGATTGATTTTTCATAAGAAATAGAATGTATTAAATTACTAGCAGGAAAAATAGAATTAAAGGAAAATGCAAATAACAGCTGTTAAAGATACAAAACCAATAAAGAAATAGATAGATGATAGATGATAGATAGATAGATAGATAGATAGATAGATAGACAGATAAATGTACATTTGCAGAAATCCAAAAGTAAACGTTAGCATAAGTATTTCCAAATTTGAAAGATAAACTAGATGACAGAATAAAGATAATGACCTAAATATAATTAACTCTATATATAAGCTTTGTACCATAAAACAATAAAAACAATTATTTTCAAGCAGTAAGAAAATTTATCCAAAAGCCACAAAATATTAAGCCATTATAAAAATACCTTTAAGTTTTAGAAACTTAAATATTAAGTACCACGTTCTCATAAAAAAGGGCACTAAAAGCAGAAATACAAAACAAAATTTTGAATAAAATAGACCTAATTACTTGGAAATGAATAGATATAGATATGTTAGAATATATATTTATTACATATTCAGTAATAGATATGTTTCATCATCATTTTGGGATAAGATGAAATCAAAACTTCTTTGGTATCAATTTTGGGATTGAAACAATAAAATGAAGATTACACAATGCAATTATTAGACTTTAAACTAGTAAGATAACATTTTAATTAATGACAGTTTTGCTTCAGCACATTTTGGAGGTACTGGTGCTGGACTTAACTCTAACACAGTAAACAACCATAAAACTTGACCAAATATGTAAGGCAAATCTTTTTTTTAAGTGTAGGAAAACAGGTAGTGTATAACTCTGAAGCTTGATAGGAGGGAGACAAATCAGGAGGGCCTTACCTTCAGTCTGGATTTCAACATTAATGCACTCAAAACTATGGCCAAAAAATGTAAGTCAAGCAGAAATAGAGGTAGTTTTTCTGAGCTGAGGGCACAACCATTGGAATTTAGTTTTCAAAAGCAGCTGAAATTTGCAGAATATATTACTGGAAAAGAGTAGGCTATCCCAAAGTTTGGTCCCAGAAGTCTTCATGAGGATTTCCTTTATGTTTTTGACCAAGAGTTGGTCTGGGCAGGTGAAGGATGAGAAGTTTGAAGTCTTGAAGAGTGTAACCACTGTGATATTGAAAGTAAAATGGCTATATCAGTAGTTACACATTCCTTGAACATGTTGGAGTTCTGTCTACCCTGAGTGGAAACATCATTGAGCACCTTAGGCATTCATTTGTGACTCCAGAAATCTTATGTTTTAGTAGTAAGTGCTATGCTGTAAAGTCACGAAATATCCTAACATTAAGAGAAAATTCTAAACAGACCCAATCTAATCAACTAGGGCCAAGCAAGAAGATAGTGTCTGCTTTTATCATGCTGAGCACACTAATCATCCTCTATTCAGTTCAATACAGATTAAACCATCTCCATAGAAACCAGCAGGAAGATATTTTGAAAGGAAGACATAATGTAATCAACACAGTAAAAATGTGGATACTATCCGATGACCTGTATTTCAGTTGAGAGCACATTTTTTGGTCTTCTTAAAAAAAAAAAAAACTTAATCAGAAAAAAAATATTAATTTTAAAGTTATTCAGAAAGTTAGGATATTTGACCTTATTTAATCCTTGAAACAGTTCAGTCTCATAAATTTGAATCTAACAATAGACCGCCACACTTAATATAATCGAACCAGTTGAATACATTTTGATTTCCACCTTTCTAATATGACAAGAAGTTATTTAGGTTTATTTATTTAATCAGTCATGCATTATTCTGAATTATAGATGAGTTCTAAATTATTAAAATAAAATAAGAAATCTCACCTTGTAAGCAGAACGTGGAAATTACTATGATCAAGGTCTTTTGGAGTGAAGAATATTAAAAACCTGGAGATACAATCAGGGATTACACATAAGCTACTGGATATTGGAAATTGAAGTAGTTAAAATTCTGCTGCTAGTCACAGACTAAAATTTGGATTCACTACTCTCCATCATTAAGTGTTCGTATAGAAAAAGTATCATACACGAAACCTCCACAGTATAAAAATGATTATAGAAACACTGAACCAGAAAATTAAAATAATTTGTTTATTTAAATTGATAATAAAAAATATGTAAGTCCAGTATTTTGATAAATGCAGTATTTTGGAATTAAATTGAAAGTGTTCCTATGGGGCGCCTGGGTGGCGCAGTCGGTTAAGCGTCCGACTTCAGCCAGGTCACGATCTCGCGGTCCGGGAGTTCGAGCCCGGCGTCGGGCTCTGGGCTGATGGTTCAGAGCCTGGAGCCTGTTTCCGATTCTGTGTCTCCCTCTCTCTCTGCCCCTCCCCCGTTCATGCTCTGTCTCTCTCTGTCCCAAAAATAAATAAAAACATTGAAAAAAAAATTAAAAAAAAAAAAAGAAAGTGTTCCTAATGCGTTGGGTTTTTTTATTCAATTATAGTTAACATACAGTGTTATATTAGTTTCAGATGTACAATATAGTCATTCAACAATTCTATACATTACTCAGTGCTCATCATGGTTAAGTGTACTTTTAATCCCCTTAATTTACTTTACCCATCTCTCCATCTGCCTCCCCTCCAGGAACCTCTGTATTTAAGAACCTTTAAAAGTTTTGAGACTTTATTCCTCATCTCTTTTTTTTGTTTATTTCTTTGGTTTCTTAAATTCCAGGTAAGAGTGAAATCATATGGTATTTTTCTTTCTCTGATTAACTTATTTCACTTAGCACTGTACCATAATATTTAAGTTGTTTTTTGCTTATATATTTTAGAATATTCAATAATTCAAATGAGTGATTAATTCTCAATCTTCAGGAAAATAAAATCTAGCCTGAAATGACAAAACTTAAGGAAAATGCAAAAATTTATAATGAAAAAGGATTAAGTTATATTTTGTTTGTCAAATAGATTCCATTATTGGTATAAATATGAATTTGCAAGACAAATAGTAAATAATATGTTTGCAACACCACACACATGCGCGTGTGCACACACACACATGCCCACAGGCAATATCCTTCCTTGCAATATTCCCTTTATCGCCTCAGAATTTACATATTGCTTATGATTCTTTCTTTGTTTTAATGAACCTGGATTCTTTAATAATTCCCTGACTTTTTAATCATAGAGTCATTTTTTATTTACCACACTTTTCATCTACCTCATATAAGAATAGTCTTCACTGATATGAGTTTTTTTAAATCCCAGAAATTACCCAGGTTCTTCATTGCTTCCTGATGGTGAAATTGATACCACTGGTATCAGGCAGAAAATTAGACATGTCCTTGATGGATATTTCTGAGCATGGCAGAATATTCCAGTGTCTATTAAAATTTTATTAATAAATAGTATAGCTGTGTTCCAGTAAAAATTTATGGACATTGAAATTTGAATTTCAAAAAATGTTCACTTTGCACAAAAATAATTATTCTTCTTTTGACTTTTTCACCCATTTAAAAATTTAAAAGAAACATTTTTAGCTCAGGGATTGTACAAATAGGCAGCAAGGTGGGTATTGCAGTCTGTATGTTGTCAATCCCTGGTATAGACAGGCTACCATCTTATCTTTGGAACATCAGGGAATGCTTTAGAATTTAAGAAATTCATGCCTGGTAAGACTAACTAAGACATGCCTGGTGAGAGAGAATTACATTTTCTAGCACAGAAGAGGGACTTAAAAATTAATTATTGACTAAAGGAGGACTTAGTCCAGTGAAAGAGGTAGGAGAAATAGGAAATGATTGCTCTGGAATGCAGGATATGCTATTTAAAAAATCTACAACAAAGATGAACCATGAAGTTTTGGAGAGATCAAACCACATTTAGTGAGGCTGACCTGAAGACCATGAAATGTAGGACAGAAAGTATGTGTATTGAGAGACTCATTTCAAAGCTTTCACCTGAGTTATCTTCCTTTGCAAAAATGCGTAATATTCTTCTTTCAGCATTGTTTAGGTAGTTAAATGAGATAATTGATGCAGAACTGCTACATGGAAAGAAAACTTACTTTTTTATTCCTTATATAGTAGCTTCTTTTCCAAGACTGTGCTTACTTAAATATTTCATTTTGACTTTGTTAAATTTAATTGTTTATCTTGACAATCAGTGTTTTCATATTAATGTGGTTAAATTCCAAAAGTACTCTTTATCAAATTGGCCAGTTTGATTTCATCATGAAGTTTATTTTATAATTTTTACAAATCTGTGAAAGTTGTTGATAATATTGTTATAGCTCAGATAAACTAAATTAAAACTGTGTTATTTTGTTTTGTTATGTTGTTTTTTGGCTGGTAAGGACAGGAAGAGATTAAATATTGTGTTGCTATTTATAATTTATTTATAATCTATTTCTAAATTAGTTTTATTGTTCTGTTAATTTACTCAATAAATATTTACTGAGGGCACAATCAAAAGCAGCAATTATCTCTATATTATAATTTCAAAAGACAGAAACTACTTTTCCCATAAAAAACAAATCCGAAGTATAATTAACCACCTTAACAAGAAAGGCACAATTCTCCACTGCCCTTCAAATAATCATGAATGGATTATTTATTCCATAGATGCTAAATAGATTGCCACTTGAGCACATATCACCTCCTCCCCTTTCCTGTTATGTGTATTTAGTGCTGAGCACACAGCTCAGTGAGCTATCAGCTATTATTATAATGCTATTTTCGTCTTTAATATTACACTTGACCTCTACATATGTGCTACTAAATAGGATGCTCTCATTAGGATGCTCTCCTCAATTTGTCACTTGGACAGTGAACTTAAATGAAAAATCTGTCCACTCTATATAAGGAGAAATGCTTTAACAAAAGTTTCACTTTTTCAATGACATTTAATTCATTAGATCTGAGGCAATGTTGTTAATGGATTGAGTTAGAGGATACTGCCCTATGCATTTTGATTGTCATCAAAATTGTCTACCATTCCCTCTTGGCTCCATTCCATTGACATTTGTGGTCTTTGGAATGTCATGGAAGGAAGCTCCAGGTTACTCATTTATGAAATAGCAGCATAAAGATCTATAGACCTCACAGAAAGTCAACTTTAATAATTATTAAATTTTTGTAAAATGTTAGGTAATACAATTTTAGCCTTCAGATTAGTGTTCTATACCTCCCAGCAACACACAAATTATCTTTGTGACCTTAAATCATTACTAGAAACCAGTGACAGGGTTTATGAGTCAGAGAAACAGATTTTAAAACTTTTCTTTGGTCTATTTTCTCTTATATAGCAAGAAAAAGAATTATTAAATAAAAATCATTAGCAAATCAAAGGTAATAAAATTTTGAAACTTATCCAACATAATCAGCAACCCAACAATATGGATTGCACACTAATTATAAAGTTCTATACTAGTTCAGGAAGAAAATATGATATTTTCTGTACTAAAACAAGTGATCTATAATTGTCAAATTATTTTTAGTGTTACAGATAACCAAGGTAAACAGATAGTTTCAAAGTTATCTGAAAAAATGTGGCGATAATCTGTTGATAATCTGTTGTAGCTTGTATCTTTGTTGTGACTCTTGATAAAGCTTTTTAAAAAATAACATTTCTAACATCTTTTTCAATGGGGAGGAAATACTCTCAGGAGTAATGACTTCTATCATGCGGATTAGGAGACATTTATAAATGGCTTGGGAGGTCTAACTATTTTTCTTGGCACTACTCAAACCCCTCCAAATCTTCCACAGGGCTCCTAGCACTTTATGAACATCTTTTAAAACCTCTGTATCTGGGGGCTCCTGGGTGGCTCAGTCGGTTAAGCATTTGACTTCAGCTCAGGTCAAGATCTCACAGTTCATGGGTTCGAGCACAGTTTGTAGGTTTGAGCACAGATTATGGGTTCAAGACTCGCATTGGGCTCTATGCTGACAGCTCAGAACCTAAGCCTGCTTCGGATTCTGTGTCTCCCTCTCTCTGCCCCTTCCCCCCTCTTGCTCTGTCTCTCTTTGTCTCTCAAAAATAAATAAACTTAAAATAAAAAGAACCTCTGTATCTGTGTCAAAAATAGAATACAAAAAATATTATATTAGCATAAAATGAACCCCCAACATTATCATCTGGTTCTGCTTACCTATTCAATCTTAACCTTTCACTTAACCATCTTTTATATCTTAAATTTTGGTATCCACAAAACTATATTCACCTTTATCAAAGTTCTACACCATTCACTCTCTTTTTCTGTTCAAACCATTCATTCTAAGTTTATTTTCGATGGCTTGGATACACCAGTCAGTTTGTAACCTTTCTTATGTTTTTTTTTTCTCTCTAAAATACTTTATTCCACTACCTTCCTTCAATGTCCATATATTCTTAGCATGTCAGTACCTACTAGAGACAGTTAGTGCCCTAATAATTTAGGGGGAGCTCTTTGGAAGACGTCTCATTTAAGCTGATGTGTGAAGAAGAAGCAGTAAAGCGGATGAAAGAAGAGAAGGCAATGGAGAGGAGGAGCACAGAGGGACAGATATGTAAACGTCATATGGTGAGAGATGTTACTTGAGCAAAACAGGGACAGAATTGACCAGGCTGCCATATTAAGGAGTTCTATTTAACTTGGAGGATAATGCAAAACCCATGTGAAGTTGTTAAGCAGAGCAATATGTGTAATCAGATGCATGTCTGTAAATGATCATCATTGATCATTGAAAAGAATTACTCAGAGGAAGAGGATGGCCCAAGGATGGAGAGACACCAATTTAAAAGGTCTGGTAGTAATTGAGGGTTGGAAGATAATGGCCTGTACTACTTTGCAGGAGGAAGATAACAGTAAATATTTTGATGAAAAATCAATTACCCCTAATGATTAATTAAATGTGAGAAATGGAAAACAGAAGTGAGAAAGAAAGACCATGCTTGTGGCTTAGGCCAACGTTTAAACATTTGAATAAACGAAGGGCTTTTATGTGGTGTAGGGACAAGTTCAAGAAAATATATACAGTAGGCTTTTTTTTTAATGTTAATTTTTTTTGAGAGGAGAGAGAGTGTCTACAAGTGTCAGAGTGTCATAGGTCTGGGTCTGGAGTTGTCTCTTGTCCAGCAAAAGAGAGGACACAGGATTAAGATGCGAGAGAGGCTAATGTCCGGGGAGACAAGAGCCCGAGTAAGGGTCCTTGCTCCATTTGAATTAAGATCAAAGGGCTTATAAGCATGATGGACGTGCACAAAGAGACAATGAAACTGTGAACATTAACTCATGGGTGTGAGGGAAAGGGGGTTTTGAAGATATGCAGTGTTAGGGATTTGGGTCAATACAAAACAAAATCCTGGCTCCTGGTGGAAGGTTGTGTGCAGCAGACATGAGGCACTACTTCAGTTTACCTAAACTTGCTTAGAGGACAAGAAAGACAGAGCTTGCTACCTCAGGGTCAACAAGGCACCTTTCTTTTGCTAATTAGTTCTGCTCTGGGCAACTTCACCCTGCTGTGGTCTATAGTCCAGTTTACCTGTTTACCTATTTTGGTCCTTCCTGTGAATGCAGCTTTCTGCTATTGTACTAAATTGGGGGGCATTTCCACCCTGAATACCTAATCTTGTTTACCTAATTTTGGATATTTTCATCCTGAGATTTCCTATTTCTATACCTTTGTGCTATACTGAGGATCTTTGTCCTGTTTACCTAATTTGTTTACTTAATCTTGGATGCACATCCTGTGGCTTTCTATTTCTTTATGCCTTGTTAACCCATCAGTGCAAGCTTGGGGAATTCCTAAGCTTATTCTCCACAGCAGAGATAGAGGGAGAGACAGAATTCGAAGCAGGCTCCAGGCTCAGAGCTGTCAGCACAGAGCCCAACACGGGTCTCGAACCCATGAATTGTTAGATCGTGACCTGAGCCAAAGTCAGATGCTTAACCAACTGAGCCACCCACGTGCCCCTACGCAATAAGCCTTTAATAAACTACAGTGTGATTCTGGTATTTATATCTAATTCTTCCTTAGCAGAAAGTCGGTGGAAAAACTTAACCAAAATATTAAGGAGAATGTTCTGATAAAACTTAGATGTTTTATCTAAATTTTTATCTATCCATGTTCTGATAAAACTTAGATATTATTTTTTGCTAATACCAAGTATACTTTTTCTCTGGTTTCTTTATCATCCTGTCTACCAAACTTTGAATATAGAAGTTTAATAAATTATTTTCATATATTTAATATTTTCTTTATATTTCAGAGGTGAGGGAGGTGCTTTTCTCTGTAAAATATTTTCTAAAATGGCTATGAAAGAAGTGATGAGCTGATATCTGCATAAATGTGCAGGGTTTTTTTTTTCTGTATAAGCATGTCTGAGTTCATATCTATATACTAATACACTAATACTATATACTAAAACACTATGAAGGTCAGGGAGGCTTATAGTCTTATGCACTAGAAATGTCCAAATGAAAAAATTTCTAGTTAAAATTCATGAGGAATACAAATCACCTTTATAATTGCTAAATAAGAAAAGCACTCCCCCCTTTTTAAAGTTTATTTACTTATTTTTGAGAGACAGAGAATGAGAGCATGTGAGGGAGGGGCAGGGAGAGAAACAGAATCCCAAGTAGGCTACGCAATATCAGTTTGAACCCATGAACTGTGAGATCACAACCTGAGCCGAAACCAAGTTGGGTGCTTAACTTACTGAGCCACCCTGGTGCCCTGAAAAGGCCCTTCTTTAACATACTTAATGCATAGTTTTATACAATGAGTGACTCAGTACACTTTATTACAGCTGAGCATCATTAAAGACTGATTTTTATAGTATTCTAAATTTGCTTTTTATTAAGGTAGAGCAGAACTGTCAAATAATAAAAATAGCAATGACATTAACAATGGAAGAAGAAACAAAGGACCTTAATTTTAGTAAGGAAGGATCATTTTACTCAAAGCTATATTTGTATCACTAATGCACATTTAAAAAGAATATTGTGGGGGGCACATGGGTGGCTCAGTTGGTTAAGCGTCCGACTTCGGCTTAGGTCATGATCTCATGGTTTGTGAGTTTGAGCCCCGTGTCGGGCTCTGTGCTGATAGCTCAGAGCCTGGAGCCTGCTTTGGATTCTGTGTCTCGCTCTCTCTCTGCCCCTCCCCTGCTCATGCTCTGTCTCTCTCTCTCTCTCTGTGTCTCAAAAATAAATAAAACATTTTTTAAAATTTTTAAAAAAAGAATATTGTGGTATACATTGTGTTCTCTGACTCATTAGGGTAGGAGGGAATTTGGGAATCTTGGTAAAAGGCATTACAATTCAGAATATTTATAAACAATACTATAACTTACCTTTTCTAGTTTTCCTCTTAGCTATTTTATGAAGCAAATAATCAGGACATATTAATCCTCATATATCCATTATATTCTTTTTATTTAAAAAAAAACCCCTCTCATTCTTAACCAATGAGACATGCAATGCTCTTTCAGTCACAACTTCTAATGCAGTTACATTTTATAGGTTTGGCCATATTTTTTAATTTAATTTTTAATTTAGATATGGCCAAGGTTCTCACCTTTGCTCTGATCCCAGCTCATTCTCTCTTTAAATCAGCAGAGGCAGGTCTGACAGGAAGGGAATTAAGATGAGAAAGCAATCACCCTTGTGCCTCTCTATAATTCATTTCCCCTTCTTCACCCTGTGGCAATCACAGCAGTGGGTGAACAGAGGTGCAAACAGGGAGCATAGAGTCTCCCTGGATTTTGTGTTGAGTGTGTCAAATATTTGCAGAGGAGGGAGCAATCTCTTAATAGCTACCAGGATCCACATATAAGAAATAATAATTAACAACCACACTTTTAACTTCTACAAAGGTAACTCAAAATGTAATAAAACTGTGTTGAGAGATCATCTGTTTTTATCAAGAAATCCTCTCACTTTCAAAAATATCATACAAAATGTATCACACACAAATATTATAGTTAGAATATATTTATCACATGAAATGTTATACTAAAATAAATATTGATGGCCACACTGCCAAGCTTGACAATTTGAACATAAGTAGTACTTTGGAAGTCCTCTAACCAGACATGCCTTTTTTTTTTATTACCCATCCATTTGATTTCCTTTACAATTTAAACATTTGTCTGTTGCAGTAATATATATATATATATATATATATATATATATATATATATATGTATTTTATATATATGACATTTTCTTGGCTTGAACTGTATACAATTCATATAAAACTATGTGCTCTATTCAGTGCATTTCGTTTATTTGGCTCAATATTACATATTTATGACTTATCCAAATTGATATATGTAGTCATGGTACATTTGTTTTCAGTGATGTCTTTTACAATTTTATAAGGATATACATGATTTATTTCTCCTTTGTTCTATTGATGGACAGTTCCTGGGAAAATATTCAAAATATTTAATAATAAGTGGTACATAAAAATTGAACAGTTAAAATAGAACTGTAACCACTCTGAACAAATTACAACTTAAAAGAAACAGCCATATAAGTGCATCCCAGCAAATTCCAACTTTTGGGATAGCTTCCTTTTTCTTCTTACTAAAATAATTTCAATATGAATATATCCAAACATTTACCTTGGTGCAAGTGCACTGACTTTTTTTGTTTTTTAAGAAACTCACCTATCAGTAAAATTGCCAAATTTTTGAATACGTGCATGTTTATTTTTATTAAATGATACCAACTTGTTATGGTGTTGTGCCGATTTCATGTTATCAGCTGTGTATGTGAGTTCCCCATTAATCCACTAGCACTGGTTTTTGTATGCTGCTTAAGTTTTCTAGCCTGGTGGAGATAAGATGGAAAAGAAAAAAAAAAAAAACCTGCCACATCAGACCTGGTGAACTGTACATAACCCAGATATCAATAAAGCTGGATCGAATAATATAATAGGATTAGTGATGAGATAGGTTTTGTTCTTCATGGAGAAAAGGGGAGCACTTAAATACCTGAAAGGCTAGTGAAGCAAAATGTAACAGGAAGTACTAGTTGTTCCCCACATCCATTCACCCCTTATTTTTAAGTGCCAAATTTTATATGCACACGTTAACATCCAGCTAAAGATAATAATTCTTCGTCCTCTAACAGTTGAGTGAAGCCAAGTAATTAACTTTGGGCAATGAAATGTAAATGGTAATGATGTGGATTATTTCTGGGTCATCACCTTACAGATAAAGCCACTTGTTCTTGATTCTACATTTTTCTTTCATTCTCTCTGGGAAATGGTGATAATTAGAGCAAATTTGGGAGTTTGGTTTTGATGACAGAAGTACCACCATCCCCTCAAAGCTGAAAATCTTGTTCTAGTATTTTACCGAGTAAAAATAAACTTGTATTTAAGTCAATATATTTGATATTGTCATAGCAGCTTAGCCTGTAGCCTGCCTAATGCACTTGAAAAAATATTTTCTCTATACATTCCTGTATTTTCAAAATAAAATCTATAATGAGAAAGAAATCTCTGTATCTTTCTAACTATCTACATAAAAACTAAAAACAAATAAATACAGCAGATGTGTATAGTACATAAATAAATCTCTTTAACAATACAAAGTAAACAGGAATCACTAACCATGTCACAAGTCATTTCTAGATATACACTCTAGCTAGAATATTAAAAAATATATAATGAATCAGGACTCAATGAATATTTTTATTTATTTTTGGCTATATTGCAGTAAAATATTTTAGGTTTATATTTCTACTTATATGACCTGACTTTTGTTCATTTTCTAACATTTTTCTTTACCCATAAATTACAGATGGAGTTTACATTGAGAATTCTTTTAAATCAAAAATACTGTAATTTGCGATTCATAAAGATTTGGTTAAATGAGTTACTAAGTATCTCATGGTGAAACAAAATTTATTTAACTATTACTACTTTGAAATAAGAAAGGAAATACCAGTGACTTTTCATTAAATTAGCATGACATTTTAGTGGCCATGGACAACATAATTCCTTAGACTGTGTTATATTGCCAATGCAGTTACCAGTAATTTGAAAATATAAAGTTCTATTTTACAACACCCTTCTCACAAACATTCAAGGTCAGGAAGAAATAAATATAATTTAATAATATCTTAATATTGAATCAATCACCGAGTTTCAAGATTCCAGTCTAAAAGCTTTGTGGATATTTCTTCCTATAGACCTGCAAGTTCCTACTTGTAGGTAGGAAGAATGCATAGTTTTATTTTTTTTAATTTCAGGTGTGGAAGAAGCACTGGACTTCAGTCCTCAATTTATAGGGATACAAATGGAATTTTTTATAAGTTATAAAAACCTCATCTCCTGAAAGCAATACTTCCACATAATGGTGGGGTCAGAAGTAGGTCCAGAAGCCACGCATTTGAGTTTCAACTAAAGATAATATTCTTTCATTAAATCCTTATTTCTTATTTTTGCATATGCATGTCCTTATCTACTTTTGCATATGTTCTTTACATTGTTTTTTTCAGTGAGAAAATTGTTTTTTTTATTAATTTCAGTATCAGTGCTAACAATGTTGACTTGTAATGCGTGAAATTAAGGTTTTTTGTAATTCTCATTAGCATGTGAGAAAGTTCCTAGATCTTGACGATTATATCAGTAAATGCATTTAAATGTTAGGTAAAATAGCTGACCCTGCTTTGTAGTACACAAACCTTCAAAGTACAAATTGATATTTGGTTATGGTACATCTACGCATCTCAATAATGACACTTTGCCATGATTTTTCAATGCATTACTTAACTTTAATTTTTACATGCTGTGGTTAAAAATCATGGTAGAATAATTCATTAATTTTTCCCATTTAGATATTGCCACTGACACATTTTAAAGACAGTATTTAGCCTCCAGGCCTGGGAAAAAGTCAAAGCAAAAGAAACTAAATTTCCTTTTCTCTTTGGACTAAAATTTGTATTCAGAAGGAAAATCCAACTTCTTTGAACATGCAGGTGAGGTCTAATGAAGGTTTTCTATTAACTATGGTCTCCTGGGTTTTGTATGCATTATATGTGAAGTGAACAAACTCACTGGTACGATTACCTCAGCCATCAAGGAATAAAACTAGTGAACATGCTTTCCTTTTTTTTCTTACCTTTATAGGTATATCTCATTTCATTTTTTACTGATTAGTGGTCTACGTGTCACTGATTGAAAAGCAATTCAAAATAAACCTAAAAGTGTAAGACTTCAAAAGAATCAGAATTAAATTCTGGTGCTACCGAGAATTAACATTAGAATTGGGGGAAAAAAGTGCTTTATTCACATTCAGAAGTATCATATAAATAGTGTGTTTATGTAGATATTCAAATAACAACTTTTTTTTCCCCTGGGGGCTCCTGGGTGGCTCAGTTGGTTAAGCTTTGGACTCAATTTCAGCTCAGGTCATGACCTCATGGTTCATGAGTTCGAGCCCTGCGGAGGGCTGTAGGCTGACATTGTGGAGCCTGTTTGGGATTCGTTCTCTCCCTCTCTCTGCCCCTCCCCAGATCTCTCTCTCAAAATCAATAAATAAACTTTAAAAAAGAAACAAACAACTTTTACCCCCTGAAGATTATCAGGAAATGCAGTTTATTGCAAATGGAACCAGAGAAATATTCTTAATGTGAAAGAGACCCTAAAAATCTATGAAATAAATGGCTGAAAGGTATGTGCAAGATGTGGGGATGGGAGAAGGGGAAGACAGATATGAGGTTTATAGATGGAGTGATGCGAAGAATCTCTTACGACACAAATGATGACTCCACCTCTTTATAAAGATAGGCTAATTACATGAACATAAATTTTTGGAAACACTGTGCATAGCATCAGTATACTTGAACATTATATAAAATTACTTGCATATCTATAAATGCAGTAATGAATGAATTTCAGGATTCTAGAAGAATGTTTTGATAAAGTAATAACATACATTTCTTTATGATTACCTTAAAAAATAATAATAAAAAATAAAAAGGAGATCATGCATCCTAAATCTAATTCAAGGTAATTATTCTCTGAGCATTTGGTAGGTTTTTTTTTTGTCATAGTGGTAATATTTTTATTCACATTAATTATAAAATCTATACTTGACTCAGAAATCAAAGCACTCTTGAGCATTTGGTAGGCCTCCCTCGATAATGGGAAAGATGTGGTCTTACGGACAATGACAAAAACCTTCCAAAGTGGAGTTTGCCTTTTGTATGATCATATTGATATAGTACATTAACTATTACTAAAAGTCAGCGTAGCTGCATGGTAAAATAGTGCTTTTTTAGTTAATCAACTTTATTTTAGTAAACAGTTTTAGATTGACAGCAAATAGAGCAGAAAATCCAGAGAGCTCCCACATACACTACTCCCTCTTCACCCACTCCCATAAAACCCCCACTATTGACATTTCACATCATAATGGTACATTTGTTATAATTGAACGAAGGTTGAAAAATGATTATCACCTAAAGACTGTAGTTTACATCAGGGTTCACTTTTGGTGCTATATATTCTATGTGCTTGTACAAATGTATAGTTACATATACATTTTTCACTGCCCTAAAAATGTATATGTATATGTACACTGCCCTAAACCTATTCATCCCACCTTCTCCATAACCTCTGGCCACCATTGATCATTTTATTTTTTCCATAGTTTTGCCTTTCCCAGAATGTCATATCGGTGACATTAAACAGGATATAAGCCTTTTCAAATTGGTTTCTTTCTGTTAGTAATATGCATATAAGGTTTCTCCATGTCTTGATGGCTTGACAGCTCATTTATTTGTATCTTTGAATAATATTCCTCTGTCTAGATCCAACAAAATTCATTTATCCATTAACCTAGGACATCTTGGTGTTCCCAAGATTTGGCATACAAATAAAGCCTCCACTCTAAGTAAGATATTTTCTTTGCCTGGTTTCTTTCAAGACTTTTTCCTTATATTTTATGAAATGTTAATATGATGTAATTAGGTAGTGTTTATATGAAATGCGAATATAGCTAGGTAGTGTTTTAGCGTCCATCTCCCTTCGTGTTCTCTGAGTTTCCCAGATCTATGGCTTGGTGTTTGACATTAATTGGGGACATTCTCAGTCATTACTACTTCAGATACTGCTTCTTTTCTTTTCTTTCTTTCTTCTCCTTTTGGCATCCCCATTATACCACTGTAGTACCACAGTTTGAGAGTGTTCTATTCTGTTGTTTATTTTTACAGTCTTTTCTCTTTGCTTTTCAGTTTTGGAAGTTTCTACTGTCATATCCTCAAGCTCACAGATGCCTTCCTCAGTTGTGTCCAGCCCATCAAAAGCATTTTTCTTTTCTGTTTCTTTGTTTTATATCTCTAGCATTTATTTTTGTCTTGTTTTTCTTAGAATTTCTATTTATTTGCTCACAATGCCCATCTGTTCTTGCATGTTGTCCACTTTTACCATTAAAGCCCTTTATATTAATCAGAGGTTTTAAAAAATTCCTACATTCCTGCCATATCTGACTTTGCTTTTGTTGCTTTTTAAGTCTCTGTAAACTGTGTTTTTGCCTTTTAGTATCTTTAAAACTTTGTTACAAGGTGGGTATGCGGTACTGCATAAAAGGAACTGCAGTAAACAGGTCTTCGGTGATGTGTGGGCAGCGTGTGGGGAGATGGGCAGTGTCCTGTGATTAGTCTCTGACTTCTGGAAAGCCTTTGCCCCTACACTGTGTAAGTTGTGACTGTGTCCACCAGTCTATCCAACTTTGAGGGGCAGTATCTTGCCCCCTGACTTCATTTCTCTGCCATATCCAAGACTAGTTATTGATTTTTCAGTTTGTTCAGCTTTTTACTTGTCATTAGGATGAACTAGCAACTTCTAAGCTCCTTATATTCTGGACTGCAAACCTGGTTGTTGTTGTTGTTGTTGTTGTTGTTGTTGTTCTTTAAGTATGAAATTACAATACAACATCTTCCTTCTCTACCTACACCCTTAATACCAACCATGAATTCACACAGCAAAACATGACAGGGTTGTTGTTATTTATATATTCTTTTCAGCCTTTTAAATAATCTCAGGATATTATAATTTTTATTGCTATATGACTGAAATCCATAGTAATAAATAATTATTAGCTTTTATAGTAAATTTTGAGACATGTTATGCAGTCACTTTATCAAGTTTTATTCAGAATATAATTATTATCATTAAGTGAGAATATTTCTTCCACTCTGATACTTATAAATGATATATTTGGTGCTATTTCTGTCAGTCATCATATATTTTTAAAGAATTGTTTGGGGGTGCCTGGGTGGGTCAGTCAGTTAAGCATCCAGCTTCGGCTCAGGTCATGATCTCATGGCTTGTGAGTTCGAGTCCGCATCTGGCTCTGTGCTGACAGCTCGGAGCCTGGAGCCTGCTTCGGATTCTGTGCCTCCCTCAGTCTCTGCCCCTCCCCCGCTCACACTCTGTCTCTTTCTCTCTCTCAAAAATAAATAAAAATGTTAAAAAAAAGTTTAAAGAATTGTTTGGTTCCCACTGCATCTTTTTGTTGTGATATGCCTAGTTATGTTTGCTTTTGTCTCTGTTAACTTGAAATACATGAGCTCATCTAAAAAATGCATTTGCAAATATATTTTAGTATGTATATACAGAGAACTTTTTTCCAGTTGAAAAATTATGGAGTAGCAGCCAGTGGTGGTAGGAGAAGTGTTTGGGTTATTTTGATCAATGTTTGAAAGGTCCCTGAAGAGGGATGAGAACAGCATGATGAAGCATCAACCCACTGGGTATTTGGAGGATCTTCTCCAGGCTGGGCTGTGGGCCAGTTATGAGAGTATAGTGCTAGGCCCTTTCAAAATGATTCTAAAATGCAGGTCTGTCCTGCCACTTGGAAGGGCTGGCTCTGGTATGTCAAGCAAGGACACTGCCAGCATACCATCATTTTTTTTTTAACCTTTAAATATCCTTGAATCACCAAAAATAGCCATGAACTTTAGCAGCTAAAATATGCTTAGCAGTATCCCTGGTGAAATGGTTCCTATCTCTCTCGTGTTTCCCCATCTGTTCATGCTCTAAAATTGGGGCATTTTAGGACAGGGAAATCTAAATGGCTCTCTGCTACTCATTATTAAGTTTAGGGGTCAGTCTTTAATATCCTATTGATTTAAGTTTATACAAATTTATAGTATATTATATGTTTTCAGTACTGGTGCAGATTTTTTGTACATTTATTTGGTAAATTAAAAGTTTAACTCCATTCTAATAAAAATATTAATAAAGCTCCCATGGGTAAATGAATAGATAAACCTAGATGAGAAAATATTGAAAGAAATTTTACCACTTAAATATTTGGATATACCCTATAAAGCCCTGTAACGTTATTTACAAATATATTCCAATGACTAATTTTAGTAATTTTCATTGATCCTATAGAATAAATTTATTTCATAAACACTGAATTTTTATTCACCTGTAAACTAAACTAATATTTATTGGCTTCAGCAAAGGCATTGCTATGATATAATTACTGTGACATCCAATATGTTAAAATGTCTTTTTTTTTTAACGTTATTTACTTATTTTGAGCGAGAGAGAACACACAAGTAGGGGAAAGGCAGAGAGAGAGAGGGAGAGAGAGGATCCCCAAGCAGGGTCCATGCTGACAGGATGGAGCCAGAGTCAGGGCTTGATCTCACCAACTGTGAGTTCACAACTTGAGCCAAAATCAAGAATTGGAAACTTAACCGACTGAGCCACCCAGACGCCCCTAGGATGTCTTTTTGTAGCTCTTTTCCCATAAGTACAACTTAGATTATGTGAAAATTATTGGATCTAATCTTTACCAAGTAAGATTTTGTTTGGCAAGCCACAGGATGCTTCATCAAGAATGGTTTAAACAGGTAGGGGAAAAAAAATTCTTTAAATATCAAGATAAATGGAAGTAGGGAATCAGGTACACCATCATAAAGAATCCTAAATCTACTTATTTTCATGTTCTGTTTACCTTAACACTTAACTTTTATCTTCATGATTTAAAAGTGGCTGCTATGCCTCAGGGAATCTCACTTAAGTTCCAGGCAATTAGTAGAGTGAGGAAGCAGGGTGAAGAGGCTAATGTCCATGATTTTACAGTCTACAAAATACCTTTCCGAATTTTTATTTCTATAGAATCAACAAGAAAAAGCTTGATAATCTACAAAATTATAATTTCATGATTTCTCCTGAAGTTGGCTATGTTTTAATATACTTATTAATAGTACCTAGATTTTTATTAAATGAACAAACGTATGAATAATCTAATGGTAAAAGGATAAGAAGTTGTTAAAATGAGTAAAAGTTTTGGTGGCAGAATTGACCTGTACCTTGGTGGAAGAGTCTTATTATTTCAAAAATACTGTTCAGATTAACTGTGTATTCATGTTCAAAGAGTAGATTTGGAGTATGCACACAGTGAGTTTCTCACTTACATTTGGGGGTATTAAAGCATGTGACTCCATCAAAATTTTTGAGGAATTAAAGTGGTAGGCTCATCTTTGCTCTTGAATGTAATTGATATTTTCTAGATTGATTACTTGTGACAAAGTGAAATACAACCAGAGGTGAGAGAGAAAGTATCAGCTACTAACAAATAATCTGGACTTCCGTTTTTTTCTTATGACTTACTAATAGAACAGCTTTTGTATAAGTTGTTTTCACACTTGGAAGTTTAGTTTTCTCATTAAAATTAAAAATCAAGGATCATAAGAAATTTTTAAATTTATTCATTTATTTATATATGTGGATAAAACAGATAAACATATGGGGGGAAAAAAGAGAAGCAAACCAGGAAACAGATTCTTAACTATAAATAAGGGTTACTGGAAGGAAGGTGGGCAGGTAGATGAGTTAAAAATAGGTGATGGGTATTAAGGAGGACACTTGTGGTGAGCATTGTGTGTTGTATGTGATGAACCACTAACTTCTACACCTGAATATTACAGTGTTTGTTAACTAACTGGAATTTAAATAAAGAATGAATGAATGAATGAATGAATAAATAAATAATATATCAGACAGATGTCAATGAAAAACCTAGAATATAGGCACTGAACAAATATTAGTTTTACAGTAACACAATTCCATTTGACATCATTTATAGAAAAACAAAGAAATCAATTAATTTATTTTCAATTTCAATTAATATACTCACTGAAAATAATCTATATACCTGTACTTGGAATTTTGTGAGAGCCATACAAATGCTAACTGAAATCATCATTTATTTTGCTAACTGAAATCTCAACCTGCCTACGTGTATATTCAGTAGTAAATTGTAAAATTTCAATTAAATATTTGAAATATACAGAATGAACAATGTTGTAAGATAAAAGTAGCCTAAATGCAATTGCCTTATTGATAGATAAATTTACTAGAGAGTTCAAATAAACATCTGTTGCCTACACTCACAAATGTGTTCAACCATTCATGCTTCAAATGCCTATCATATTTTTAATTGAGCATCATCTATAATTCAATTATAGTTTGTCTTTTAGTCTGTATGAATGTGATACTGAGAGAAAGGTTTATTAATAACTATACTTTGGAGGAAAATAATTTAAATTTGATAAAAATTCTAATAATAAGGGCATTTAGTTTGATAATGGCCAGATAATCTCATCTAAATTCTTGTAGTCCACAAATTTCTAAGGGCATAAATTTAACGTAATATTTCTGATTTATATATCCACAACAACAAAGAGATATAAAATGGGCCAAAAGCACATCAAATTTATCAAGGAAGAAGAAGTAAAGAAGTTGGAACAGTGGTAACTGCTGGGTTAAGGGAGGAGAAAGCTGATAACTAACAATATTCGTGGAGGAAGATATGGCCAAAAGAGGAGTTACTCTACTCAGTACGTTGAAAGGCTGAGATCACTGCAGTGTTAGGTGAGCTAAGGGCAGAAGTTAGATGCAGGACTGAAAAAACAGTCATTAATGTAAAGCATTCCTAGAGAGAAAGTATATTGACTCGCAACCCCATTCTCCATACAAAATCTGTATAGAGAGGCATATAGGATAAAAAATTAATTTTCTTACAGGGCCCTGAGCAATTTTTTTCAAAATGCTTATATTTAGTATCTTTCCCACGTGAAGCCTCACTTTTATGTGATAAATCAAAAGTAAAGCCTATCAGTTTAAAAGCCCCATTTATAGGCACAGAACACTGAAATATCTATTCATTGTTGTTATATCCCTTAAAATTAACTGCAAACCACAAATTATGCCATTATTTTTGGCTTACTGTAAACTATTGACATTTTATAATAAAAATGCCCCATCCCTTCTTTTAATATATTTAATGGAATATAAAAACCATAGTGATTTTATCACTCATTTAAAACAATACATGAATAAACTATTTTTAAGAAATTAATTATAAACCAATAACTATATTTACAACATCATAGATATTACAGTAAGGTAATATAAAAATTGATCTAAAGGAAAATCATATGCTTCTAGGAATGAAAGATGCTCAAAAGGGCCTGCATAAACATATGGGCATTTGTGCACAAATGTACAACTCTACTGGTATTGAAAAGAATCAAGAATGTGGTACAACCATGAAAGAACAACTACGTAATAAAAATTAACATATGGAAAGAACTATTAAAATAACATACATTCAAAACTAATAATCTTATTATTAATTAATGAACCTGATAGAGAACAAATGTGAATAGCAAAGACACACAAAATCCTAAGTAAAAAATAAGAAAAATATCCAAAATGAGTGGAGGAAAAGATAGGAGGAGAAAATGTTTATAGTCTTAGGGCACATTTCCACGTTGATAGAAGTTACCCATACTACTAATTAGAAGACAGTAAGACCCAGACCTAGACAAACTGCAAAAGTTCAGAGCCTAAGGGTAAGAGAAAATTTTACACTTCTCTAAAGAGGACAAAAGAGTATTATATTATTACCAAACACATCTTGAGTAGCACAGGATAATATAATATGATATATTCATTTCAAATTTCTGAGGGAAAAAATTCAATTTAATGTTAAATTCTATACCCAGACCATAGCTCAATCAAATCTGTTGCTAGATTGCTTATAGATATGTTAAAATTCAATATCGTAAGATATTATGTGAGGATCACTTAAAATCTATATAATGTATATTTAAATCTATTATATATTTTACATTTATATTATATATAACAGATATAATATGTAAAATGTGATATATATTCCATTATATATATATTATATCAGGATCATCTATATATTATATATACATATATATATATGTATATATATATATATATATATATATATCTTACATATATATGTAAACAAACAGGAAAAATGCACAAGGGAAGGAACAGAAAATAAGAATACCTACAATCAACAGAGTGGATTCAACTCAGGAGAATAAGAAAGAAAGTCCAAAATACATTGTTGTGCAATATCCAAGGAAAATTATCAGTAGAGGTTTAAGCAGATTTATACAAGACATCAAAAACATTACAACTGATGAAAAAATGATGGGATTTGATAATCTCTGATTTTTAAAAAAATTTAATGAGAACATAAAAATTATTATTCATGGGATTTGAAATTTTACTTGTTTACATTGTCTTCTATATCCCTGGTTAACAGGAATTTAGTATTATTTTTTTATTTTCTTTCTTTCTTTATTTTTTTTTAAATTTTTTTTTCAACGTTTATTTATTTTTGGGACAGAGAGAGACAGAGCATGAACGGGGGAAGGGCAGAGAGAGAGGGAGACACAGAATCAGAAACAGGCTCCAGGCTCTGAGCCATCAGCCCAGAGCCCGACGCGGGGCTCGAACTCACAGACCGCGAGATCGTGACCTGGCTGAAGTCGGACGCTTAACCGACTGCGCCACCCAGGGGCCCGTTATTTTTTTATTTTCAACATTCATCTTAATTTGACGTTTTCTATATGCATTTTTGAGATTTTGATTTATTTTGTAGGAGGTGTCATAAAAGTAAATGTGCAAAACAATAATTTGTGTTTGGAATCATCAGAAATGATAAATATAGAAATCCTAATTTCCTCTCATAGTATAAATGAGACAAAAGTCAAAAATATTTATTTAAATCCTCTTAATAATTGTATAATTATTTCATAACTGCAAGGCCTTTTAAAATTTATTTCAGCTTGCAATAAAAAAGGAACTAAAGTTTGGGGCGCCTGGGTGGCGCAGTCGGTTAAGCGTCCGACTTCAGCCAGGTCACGATCTCGCGGTCCGGGAGTTCGAGCCCCGCGTCAGGCTCTGGGCTGATGGCTCAGAGCCTGGAGCCTGTTTCCGATTCTGTGTCTCCCTCTCTCTCTGCCCTTCCCCCGTTCATGCTCTGTCTCTCTCTGTCCCAAAAATAAATAAACGTTGAAAAAAAAATAAAAAAAAAAAAGTAACTAAAGTTTAACAATTTATTTTTTTCTATTCATTTTTTTCTCCTGTGAAATTGAAATTATATTTAAAACCATCTATTAATATCACGTGTATGGGACAGTTCTGGCTCCTCTTGTATTTATAGTGCGAATCATGATGCTCACCTACAGGCACTCACATAAGTAATGGACATATTTTTTTAAGTACATTAACTCTATTTACTCATAAAATATTAAAATATGAAATGAAAGATTTAAACTAACACTGCCTAGTTATTTTTATGTGCTCGGTATTACATATGGTTGTTTTTTAGGTAATGTTATGTAAACTTTAGAATAAATACTTTTTTTCACTTCTGGGTTAAATCTTAGACATCTAATGAAGAACAAAATGCAGCAATTTCCAGCCTTCGTGGCATTTACATTTTATACAAAAACTGGTAGGGTAACTCTCATTTGCTCCCATTTTACCCACTAGGAAACTGTATTTCACAATTGGTTTGGACACTTCTGTAACCAGATGTCAGCAGAGATGTATCTCCTTTTGAGCTTCAAGTGAAATTTCCTGCAATCTTATGCCATGTTCAATAAGATAGAGGTAATCTGAGTTTTCAAATTCCCACCTGGCTATGAACTTCTGCCTCTGCTGCAAGAGTCAATGAACTGTTCACACCACCAGTCTTTGATTTCTGTACAGATATACAGATTATAATGAGCTTAAATAACATTGATGTGGTTGTCAATCCTTTCCTTTAATTCCATAAAGAACAAACAAAACAGCAGTTACAATAATCACAAAATCCAAAGAAATGCAAATAACTAGAATTGAATATTTAAAAAAAATACAGTTAAATAATATTAAGGTATTTCTGACAATGTGAGTTCTTATCTCTTCTCGACTTTAGTCACTCTGCTTTCTCCAGCCTTCACATTCATGGACATGTTGAGTGCAGAGCATTTTAACTTGCTGTATCCTACCAAGCCATTTCCCCAACACCTCCACCTATATCTGAGGCAGTTACTTGCATAAGCAACTTTTTACCAAATCATAAGTTTCCAAGCAAACATGTACTTGCATAAAATCAAATATCTGGTCAGTGATGAAACCAATATTCACATGCCTCCAAAAGCATAGACTTGTCACGAAATTTGTGCCTTAAGTATATTATTAATAGCAATAAATAATGAAGTAGAGCATAATGGGATGATCTTTTTGAGCATAGTTATGAGGCAGGAACAGTGTAGCATATAAGCATTCTACCTATGATAATAGTTAAAATTCACTGCAATTACTATGGGCCAGGTACTGTGATAAGAGATGCATTCAGGGTTTCCTGACCTCCTTAAAACATCCATAAGAAAACATTAAATAAATATTGTTATCTTCCAGGACCAAGAACTACAGGATTGGCTCACTGTGACAGATGTACTAAGTTGTGGTGTCATCTCCACCACGTCTGTCTGATTGCAGGGTTTATTGTGTTAACTACTATTCTACACTACCGGCACCTCACGTAAAATGTACAACGGCATTGCAGATTTTGCAGAGGCAGATAACAGGGTGCTGAGACATCAAATAACTTTCCCAGGTGACAAAACTGGTAATGATAAAATTTCTAAACATAACCTTTTCGTGTAACTCTGAACCCTTGCTCATTCCACCGCGCCATGGTACTGTTTAGATCAATGCCATTTCAGCTTTTAGCAACCAGGGTTCGTCACATCTACAAGTCCTAATTAGATTTTGTCAGCCTCTTTTCTCTGGATGAGGCCATTGTAGTGTGAAGCCAAAAACCCCAGTGATCTGTAAATGACATTAACTTAGGCTTATAATGTAGCCCAAGCATGCTATTTAAAAATTTGTCTTTTTTCAACTTTAAAATGTGAACTATCAAATGATATTATGTTAAGTTTGAAAATAATGGTCTTTAATGGCATTATCTGATGGACAAAATTTTACAATAAAGAAAATCTTTTTTTGTTTTTAATTTAAGGAAATTTTTCACATTTTGGGAAATTTTGGGGTTCATTATTTTATAATATAATTGGCCTTTCAACAAGCTTTATTTTCTGAAGACAGCATGTATAATGTGCTAGAGTTTAATGTCATTAGTAATAGACCTCTGGTTTCAAGTTGATTTTTAGATTTTATTTTCTTACCATAAAATAGTAAAGTTTCTCATGTTAAATGTTACATTATTGATCATTTCACTGACAGTGTATTGATTCAATGTGGATGCCAGACCCAGGGCTCTAACCAAAAAATTGACTTTGTTTTTCTTTTTTTAAGCATTATAATGTATACCTTAAAATTTATTTTTCATATGTAATTAAGCATTAATATGTTGAATGGTCTACCTTACGAAATGGATTATTTTAATAACCTTTTATAATTCTTTATAAACTTAATCCATTCTTGAAACTTCAAAATACTAAGATTATAGGGAATTTTCCCTAACAAAACATATTAACAAAGTATCATCTAAGTTCATAAATATGTTAAAGAACATAAGCCATTTTTATAGTTAGGGTATATAATATATATCATTATGCATTATCAGATGATCATATTTTTTTGAAATCCATACATACAAAAATACATTTCATTCAATATGACAGCCTTCATTCCAAAAGAACAAATGCTTCATTTACCTCCAAAAGGAAAACAATATCAAAATACTTTTAAAATTGCCAACACTCAATGTGTTCTAAATTATTTAATCATAGAAGCAGTTTAAAATAGGACCATTATAAAGCTATAAATCTAAGACACTACTCTGTAATTAAACATCTGTTTTTGGTTTGTTTGTTTCTTTGTTTTGCTTTTTAAATTCCACATATAAGTGAAATTATATGGTATTTGTCTTTCTCTGTCTCATTTATTTCATTTAGCTTAATACCCTCAAATTTCATTTATATTGTCGCAAATATATACATACATGTATATTTTTGAAATGACGTATGGAAAATTTATACTCAGGTAGAGACTGATATCCTAAAGCAATCACAAATGATTTTGGTGAAAAAAAAAAACGTTTACATCTCCTACTATGATTGTGGATTTGTTTGTCTCCTTAAATTTACATACTATTAAAATTAACTAGTTTGATACTATGCTGTTAATTTACCAGTATATGCAATATCAACACATGATAATTATGTATATAATTTAAAATAAATGTGATATATATATATCATATTTTCTTTATCTATTTATCTGTCAATGGACACTTAAGTGTTCCCATGTTTTGCCTATTGTAAATAATGCTTCAATGAACATTGGGTATAGATACCTTTTTGAGATAGTGATTTGTTTTCTTTGGATATGTACCCAGTAGTGGAATTTCTGAATCACAAGGTGGTTCTATTTTTAAGTTTTTGAGGAATCTCCATAGAGATTTTCCTCTATTAAAAAAATAGATTTTTTTCTATTGAATTGTATGATTCTGAGTTCTTTTGTGTTTTGTATATGAACGCTTTATCACATATGAGATTTGCAAGTATTTTCTTTAATTCTGTAGGTTGATTTTTTCGTTTTGTAGGTGGTTTTCTTTGCTATGCAGAAGCTTTTAAGTTTGCTGTAGTACCACTTGTTTATGTTTGCTTCTGTTTCCTTTGCTCATGGGGAGCAAATCCAAAAAATCATTACCAAGACAAATGTCAAGGAGCTTACCATTACATTTCTTTCCGGGAGTTTTATGGTTTCAAAAGTTATGTTCAAATCTTTAGTCCAATTGGAGTTTATTTTTTATGTTAATTTTTTTGAAATGATGTGTGACAATTTGTATTCAGGCAGACACTAATATCCTAGAAGCAGCCCCAAAGATCTCATGAAAGAAAAGTTTCAATCTCCTACTATGATTGTGGATTTGTTTGTGTTTCTTTAAATTTGTTTAGTTTTATTTCAACTAGTTTGCAACTATATTGTTAATATAGTAGTATATGCAGTTTCAAGCTTATAATTTCCTGTTGAGTTGTTCTTATCATTGTAGGCTATCAGTATGTAGTGACTCAATTTATCCTTAATAATTCCCTTTTCCTGTAATATTGTATACTAGTTTCTTTTCTGTTTTATGGTTTGTATAACTATTTCTCTTTATTATTTTCATTCTTCCTGTTTCTTTTTTATTTCAGTTTTGCCACTAAAGAAATACTCAAATACAATTATCCAATAATAGAATTGTTATGAATTTAAGCTGAAAATATCTACATTTGGAGGAGAGTTTTATTTTTGTATTCAATATGATTGTCATTATATATTGGCTTTATCTGTATCTCTTTTTTTTTTTTTTTGTTCTTTCTATTGATCAAGCTTTTACTTTCTTCCACCAAAAAAAAAAAAAAAATCTACATACTTCCTACCTTTCTCAGTGTGGGCTCTTCTCTCCCTCTTGTTGTGGAGTTTGTTCCGTCAATCCTCAGGTCAATTTCCTGAGTATTCAGAATGATTTGATAGTTATCTACTTGTGTTTGAGGGATGAGACAAGTCTAGGGCCATCCTACTACACCACCATGTTAGACCTCTCTCCGACTTTTACTTTCTTAATTTCATTTTTTTCTCCTTTCCTATCTTGCATTGAATTTATCAATTTTTAATCCATGTTTTCTCTTTAAAATTGAAGAGCATATATATTCTGTTTTTATCTTTGAGCAATTTTACTCAGATGCCTTAAAATGTATAATTGCGTTAACAGTGTTTGAAGAGCATCCATTTTCCATTCTCTCAAAATTACATAAGACACTCAAAAGGAAGCCTACAACCTACATTTTTACCAATTTTGTTGGTCTCAGTGGATTTAATTTATCTCCAAATAAATTTGTTTTACAATTATTTTGTTAGTAAAGATTTTTGATGGGTAATATTTTGGTCTCTGAATTTTTTTCTTATCTTAACATATTATATTTCATTAGAGAAATGTAAATTGACTGTCCTTAGAAAATTGATAAATGGGGGCACCTGGGTGGCTCCGTCGGTTAAGCCTCCGACTTCGGCTCAGGTCAAGATCTCCTGGTTCGTGAGTTCAAGCCCTGCATCTGGCTCTGCGCTGACGGCTCAGAGCCTGGAGCCTGCATCCGATTCCGGGTCTCCCCCTCTCTCTTTGACCCCCCCCCTCTCAAAACTAAACATTAAAAAAATTAAAAAAAAAAAGAAAATTGATAAATGGGATATAGACTGGCATTAATTATAACAATAAAATCATAATGGTAACTTAGGACTAAAATAATAATTATTTTTTTAAATAGGATCCTATGGGTGGGGAGCATTAGTATTCCGCTAAGAACTTTGAGTAATTTGTGGTATTCCTTGAATAGTTTTTGTAAATTTATTCTAGAATTCTTTGTGTTCTGGCCTCTATTAATAACTGTGATAATTCTGCAGACACAATTCTAATTGTTTTCTTTCTGCACATAATCATTGGTTCTTTTTATGACTTTCTCTTTATTTGGCGTGTTAGAGAGTCAACTAGGTGCCTAAGATTAGTTTTTTATTTATTTTGTTCTCACCTCAACATTTTTCAGTTTTAGGATATATCTTTCTTTATGTCTCATGAGTTTTAGGCAATGCCATCTCAACTAGAAAACCTTTAGATTACCTTTTTAAATTTTTCTTAATTGTCCATTCTGTTGCTTATAGACTACACATGTGTATTATATCCTTTTTGTCTAAGAACCTCTCCGATATTTTCATTTCTTTGCATCATTGTGATGGTTTCCAAGAATGTTCCTCAGATGTTTCTGCCAGTCCATTCATTCTATGTTGAACTATATCTAATCTGATTTTTAATTAATCTATTAACATTTTAATTACAATAAAATAGTTCATTTCTAGTATGGTCATTTGTCCTTTTCCAAATCAGTCTATGCTTGTTTCATAGTGCCCTGGGCTTCTAAATTTTTTCTCATTCATTATTTCATCATTTTAATTCCTTAAAACACATTTATTTTATATTCTACTTTTGAGTTTTTACTGTATCTTAAATTCTAAGAATATTAATCACATTAGTTTGGTCCAAATAGATTTGGTCATAATAGATTATTCCCTTTGTTGATTTTACGTTTAATTATAAGCTCAATTATAGGGGAAACTTTATTTTTCTGTGTATTCTGTGTTTTGGATATATTCCCAAAGAAAGATTTAAATATCTTTGGTTTCCCAAGAGTTCCCACTGTCTCATATATATATATATATATATATATATACATATATATATATATATATATTATGTATGTATATATGAATTATATAAGAATTATATATATAAGAATTATATAAGAATTATATATATAATATATAAGAATTATATAAGAATTATATATATATATAGAATTTTATATATATATATATAATTCTTATAAATTATCATCTTGGACTCCTTAAATTATCCTATGATTAGCACAGCCTTGGATTTTGATTTTCCAAAGAGTTGGGTATTTTTTTTCCTACTTAAATGCCAAGACAGATATAAGCCTGCAAACAACAAACCTGGTATGGCAGGAATATTTTATTAGTTTATTTTAATGCAGTAGTTCTCACCCAGAGAAAAATCTACCCCCCCTCACCCTACTCACACAGACATTTGTCAATATCTGGAGACATGTTTCACTGTCTCCAAAAATGAGGTGAGATTGTACTACAGGAAACTAGTAGATAGAGGTCAGCGGTACTGCTAAACATCCTATCATATAAAGGGTAGTCTCAACAACAAATAATTATCCAGCCTAAATGTCAACAGTGCCAAGGTCAAGAAATTCATACCATTAATTTATATTGCAATTAAAATCTAAATTTTGTTTCACTGAAGGGTAAGAAACAAAATATCCTTTTTATTCTTTTAGGTTTTTCTGTTTCTTCTTCAAACTTTGTTGCAGAAAATATACTGCTGTGTAAAGGGAAAATCATAATCCCCTTTTCTTAAAAACTAATGAGATTTGTTTTTCCTCTTCTAGTAAGTTTCTTCTAAGTTTAATTGATTTTCTTTCTCACTAAAACATGTTTAGGAAAACATTCATTTTTCTAAAGTACATTGAGTAGAAATGACTCCTTTCATAAATTATGTTATAATTCAGTATTTTGCATAGTGCTAGCCTGAAAACCAATACATCTTCTAATTACCATGAATAAACTTGCTATTTTTAGAATATGCAGACATGTGAAAACCTTGAAAATCTAATCACCTCCACCATGTATAGGCAAATTTCTAATAGATTTTTATTTTACTTTTCTTTTAGAAACATAGATTATTAAAATAATATCATTTAAAAGTTATCTAGTTCTATATCTTGGCTCAGTGGTAATATACACAATGCATTAAGTTCTTGGAAAAATAACATCCTGCTTGATTATTTTTATTCTTTACCAGACAGATTTGTAGTAGCTTTAATTCTTATTCAATGATTTATCTTTTTAAAAATTAGTATAATGTTTATCATATCTAAATGGCAACTGTCAATGGAAATAATCAAGTATCTTTTAGAATAAGGTCAACCCCTCTGAGTAACATTGCAATATATCACGATGATATAAGTTTCTCCATTATACGCAAATGTGGAGGACAAGATGACTTTGCAACCTCGATTGCCTGGGAACACTGCCAAAAATTGAATTTTGTGCTACATTAATGTAATGGAAAAAGACTCAGTCTTGAATTGCACTTATGTTCTCTTGGATTAAAAAAAAAAAAAAACTCGCTATAACCTTGACTAGTCATTACATAGAAAACCACATTTCTGAAGGTAAGGCAAATTAAAATGGTACACATACTATTTTAGGTATTATAACAAATATTGTGGCAGTAATATTAGTGATAAACAGGTATTATAATAAATTCATTATTAATACATAAACACATACACCAAATCTATATTAAGGTCTTACTATATGTTGTACACTCTTCTAGGTGCACATCTAAGAAAATCAAGAACCGATGAGGTCACTCCCTCATGGAATTTATTATTTATTTGGGACAGGCATACAAGAAACCATTAATTAAATTAATACAAAATTATCAAGTCATGGCAAATACTATGATGAAAATTGGATACTGCATTATGAGAGTAAGTTCTATATGAAGAATATTCAGAGGAGGTGATGTTATGGTTTGAACTGTGTCCTCCAAAAGAAGCACTAACGCCTGCACTCTGAATGTGACCTCTTTTGAAAAGAGGGTCTCTGTAGATGTAATCAAGTTAAGATGAGATCATTAGAGTGGGCTCTAACCCAATATAACTTATTTTATTATAAAAAGAAAAATATAGACACAGAGGCACAAAGAAAATACCATATGGAGACAAAGGCAGAGACTGTAATGCTTCATCTACAAAGTGAGAAATGCCATAGATCTCTGGCCATCCCCCGACACTAAGAGCAAGGCATGGCATGAATTCTTTATCAGAGCCCTTGGAAGGAATAAATTCTGCCAATATCTTAATTTTGGACTTCTAGACTCTGGAACTGTGAGACAATGAATTGTTGTATTTTAAGCTACCCTGTTTCTGGTACTTTGATGTGGCAGTCCTGGGGAACTAATATACGGGTATCTATGTGAGACCTAACTTATGGTGTGAGTCAACTGTATGAAGAATTAGGAAAGATAATTCTGAGCAGAAGGATTAGATATTGCAAAGACTTAAAGCACAAACAAGATGCTTATGCATAAGAAAAAAAGATGATATCTATGGCTGTAGTGTGAAAATAATAAGGCAGAAATGGAGTTGTAGGAAGTGATATAGATTAGGAGGTGAACAACAAATCATGTTTTCCAGGTAAGGAGTTCATATTTTATTATAAGCTAATGAGAAAAGCTATTTGAAGATTTTAATAATAATTGGATATAATCAGAAAGGAAATTTGTATTTCAAAAAGAACATTCTAGAAAATAGAGAATGGATGAAAGAATGGAAAAGAGAGAAACAGGCAAAGCAGTGAGGCATCAGCGCAATAATACTGTGGTGTAAACCATAAATTTTGGTAATTTCTGTTGAGCTGGTAATTACTAGATATGGAGAAGAGTAAAATATTTGTGATATGTTGATAGGAATCACTGATGGAGAAGCATGGAATGAAAAATATAAAGAATCAAAGATAACTCCATGGTTTTTGGTTTGAGATCCTAAGTAGTTGATATCAATTCTTGATATCAGTGTCATAGACAATGAGTCTGGAGTTCTCTCTTGTCCAGCAAGAGAGCAGACAGAGAATTGAATACGAGAGAGGCTAATGTCTGGGAGGAGACAAGAGCCCAGAACAGGGAGGTTTGTCTCCATATTTATTGAGCTATCAAGATCTTACACACGGGTGGAACATGAAGAAGACAATCAGATAGTAATCATTAACTTGTGTGTGTAAGAAGCAATTTATTATAATAAATTCATTATTAATACAAGGGTGGTGTTTGTGATCAAAGTATATTGGTGCCAAATGGAAAGTATTCCCTGCAGGTGATATAACAAGTTAGTCATGATCCCATTGTAGTATCTTACTAACTAACCTTGAGTTATTTCACCCTGTGGTGGCAGCTTTCAGCCCTAAGCTTTTTTAACCTATTTCCCCACAACTCAGAAGGCACTATTTCAGGTGGCACAAGTTTAACTGTAACATTCAGGGAAAGATGTATTATTTACAAAAATTAAAATGTTAAATTGACAGGTTAGATATGTGAGTTTTGAATTCAAGGGACATGTTGAGTCTGAAGGTATGCATTTAGGAGTAATCAGCAAAAACTTTGTATTTAAAGCTGCAGACCTGGATATAGAATAGCATATTAGAGGGATATATATTCCTGTGAACTACTCCTAGGGACTGCAATATTTCAAAACTTGGTGGAATATGGAACACACAAAGGGTATTGATAAACAATAAAAAAAATCGCAGATTTGATGTAGAGAGGAGCAGAGAACCTGAATTAGGACTCAGGAAAAGATTAGATACTAAGTTCTAGCATAAAAGAATGGGTAGAAGCTAGCTACTGAAATGAATTAAAGACAGTTCTAGGCAAAAAAAAAAAAAAATGAGCATATCCAAATTTCTGAGGGCAAAGAAGTACACAATACATTAATAAATGAGGAAAAAACCAACAACTTCCAGTATGGTTTGGGGAAAGAGATGAAGAATAGGCTAAGGATGTATTCGACACCAGATCAGTTTAGCAAAACCCCTATTAAGCATGTCAGACTTCATCCTAATGGGCATGACAAGCCTTTACATTAGGCCTGGAAAATGTCTAAATCACATGAAAATATCATTTTATCTGTGGAGTTCAGCGTGGATTTGAGAGCAATATCAGTAAGTGCTACTATGCCTCATTGATACTTCTTTAGTCATTAACCGAATAATAGCAACCTCAAATGTGACCTACAATGTAGATTACCATATGGCTCAGTTACCTATAGCAATCTTGGTTTACTCTGTGTTTTGACAAAATTGTTAGATGCATACACTTTCATATACTGGTAAGTGTTCAACAACTGCCAGGAAGGGGTGAGGTCTTGATTCATAGCATTAGCTGATTTTCATGGTGAAAATGCTATCACCGGGGTAGCATTTCGAACTAACAGCTTTTAACATCTGGCTGACAAATTTTTTTTTCAATAATCAGCTCATCCAAGCCAGTAAAAGGCAGTTCCAATGTGCCAGTGGCTCTATTTTGTTTTTAATAATAGCTTATATTTATTAGCTGTAGTCCTTCACATTCAAATGAGCATCAGTTTTGATTATAAATTATTTACCTTGCCTAAAATGGAAGGATGTTTTGGGAATAAATCGGTATAAATATGCCAAACTAATGTTAACTTGTATCATGGTTTGTAAATGGAATAAAATTATATTACACAAAGGAATAAAGTATGATATAAAGAATTCAATGTTAATAATCCTCTTAGAATAAAAAAAATTAACTGGACCTATAATTTTAGTTGGTATATAGTACTTTATTAAATAATGACTTACATAGACTCCATAACAGTAGTTGTTATTTTTGGAAGATATTTTCTACTTATATAAAAAAAGTATTAAAGAACAATCTTTATGAACATCTCCTAATGTTTACTTTGGAATACTTTAAAACAGATCTGTAACCTTTGTATAAAGATTCTCGTTGACAAGTTGAATAGCTTCTATCAGTATATATTAATGAATTGCTTAGTAAACCTTGAAAAAATAGCAATGCCTCCTAAAAAGAAGTTTTAATTTGAGCTCAGTGACTCCTTTAATTAGCAGGCAACAGGAAAAAAAATATAAGAGATAAATAATTTAGAATTGTTTCTAAGAAAAATAATTCAAATTGTATGAAATAGGCTGCAACAACATCACCAAGTAATTGACCTAAATGAATAAGTTGGCTTCACCTAATACAATTTCTTATGTGTCAAATACCCCTTTGGTCTTATATATGTTTTCAAAAGATATTATTATGAATTTTCAACGTTAAAAATATAAAATATCCGTAGTACTGGCTAACCAGGTGCAATTCCTAAAATCTGTTTTAATCAAGATATCTGTCAAATAAAGATGCAAATTAGGAGTGATTTACAAAAACAATAATGGTTTTCAAAATTCTAAAGCAATTCATACTAAGATGTCATCGCAAATTCTGTTAAGGATGTTTATTTGAAAAACATCTTTCCTGAAAAATCAGAATAAAGCCTGTTGTGTGTGTAGCACCCATCATTTTCTGCAATTCATCCAGGATCTGAGTTATAAATGGTTCTTGCAAATGTCAGCCGAAATTCTCCATATTAAGGAGAGTGTTCAAGGGTATCCTATGGGGGAAGGAGAATTTAGTTTTAATGAGTCAATCTCTCTTTCTGTTTGGTGTACTTTAGCTTCTCTGTTCTGAGTCTTAATGGTTATTGCTGGAATGGTCTCACTTGGCACATTTCACTGAGATGGATTGCTATTTGCTCACAAGAAAAGTTTTGTAACGGACTAATTATGTAACTCATTGCAATATTTTTCTCATCTCAAATTACCAAAATCTGGATACAGATTTCTGTGTTTTTTGGTTGTTTGTTTTTTATAATTTGTATTGATTTATGTTAAGTAAATACAAGATGCAACAAAATTGTCACTAAGACAAATGCCCTTTTACACATCAAGAGAAAACATCCATGTACCATCAAACAGTCTATTAGAAGATATAAAAACAAAAGCAATAAACCCACCTCATTACTTCACTAATATTAACAAATCTGCCTTATTGTTAAAAATGTCTTCATTACAAAAAATATGTGTTGGCTATCTATAATATATCATCTTAAGCCTTTTTTTAAAAAATATAGTAATATGACCTAATATAATCAAGGAGTTTATAATCCTGTGGAGGACAAGATTTTAAAAACGAATATTAAAAACCAGTTTGGAAATACTGTCTTCAATATAACAAGTAGTTCAGAAGAGTTGCCCCCTATAGTGTAAGCGCTGACAGGTTGGTTTTTCTTTTTTTTTTTTTGTAATGCAAGTGCCTGACTTAAATATTGATTGCTGAAGCAACAACTTCAAAGATGGCTCTTGTATAAACTAATTGTCAGCCACACAACTAGACTCCTTAGACAGCTGACTATTTGGGGCACTTTTTTTTCCCTTTCTGTTCTTTAAATTCTCACTCTTACATTGTAAATTCCTCAATTAAGATTCAGCCTGGGGGAACGCTATACCCCTGTCTTGAGCCCAGTAAAGTAGAATTCAGGCCCACAGGTGCTCAATCTCTCTTTCTCAATTGCTCTTAATCTCTCTTCCTCTTCCTCTGTCTCCTTCTCCCTTTCTCCTTACTCCTCCTCTTCCTCCCTCTCTCCCTGTCCCTTCCTTTCCCCCTTCTCCATAACTTCACTGTGTGGACCTAACACTTGTAAATAATAAACATTTTTTTCCCAAACTTTCAAAGTTGTTTCTGAGGTCATCTTGCAACTGTAAGAACCATGAGGGCTGGCTCAGCCACAGCACTGGTTATCACCTCCCTAAAAGAAAGAGAAAAAAAAGTAGTTTATGTCTCTTTAAATATAGAGGTTACATTTTTCAAACTATTGTAAAATGTATCCTTTAGGTAATGGAATTATTTGCATTATTTTAATTTCCTGTTCCCTGTTGTGGAAACAGACAGACTGAAAATGTTTCATTGGGAAAATTTTGCTAGCAAAAGTAAGTCAAATACATTTGCGTTCCCTCACCTGTCTCACACTCTCCATGCCACCTGCTTCCAAAACCACACTTCCGCCCATTTTCTGGCTTCACTGAAACAGATCTGCAGTCCAAATCTAAATATAGTTGCTACACGTTAAGAAGACTACACTTTCAAATAGTTCAAAGTTACTATTACCAAACAGATAGGTTCTTTCCCTACTCAGTACTGTTCACTAAATAGCCAAATAACAAAACATTTGTATTTGATGGAAGCAGGTAATTTATTCAACGGGCCAGAGAATAGAATAAGGGAATTCATGCTATAAAGGCACCCCCTTCTCCACAGATGTGTCGGGGGCATAGATGATATGACTGGGGACAAACACAAGATGGTTGATGTCAGCCAGATTCTGGGGAAGGGGCAGAAATTTCCAGGAACTTAGGCCGCATCCTTTTTTATTGCTTATTTGGTCAGGGGTTTCCTGTCATGGCACTCTTAGGAAGGAGATTTTAGTATGTTAACATTGTATAATGAAGGAATAATGTGAACTTTGGCCTATTTTGTCCGCCATCTTGGGCCTATCTGGTTTGATCTGGTTTCTTGCAGTTTCTTGTGGTCTGGATTTTCTGGGCAGGAACACCTGTGGGGGAGATACTAGAACAAAAAACATCTTTTAGAAAAATTCTCTGGTGGGCTCTTTGGACTCAGTCTAGTAACAATACTCCATTGCTATGACTCAAAATTGCTGACCTCATAGCATGCATTAGTTCTCCTAAATAACTAATGCTGGTCTACTCTCATACTATGCTTTTTGAGAATCAGGTATTACTTCTATTTACCTATCCATCTTTTATCTGCAGAGCTCTGAAATTTGCAGACAGCTTGTTTGTTAACTGAAACAGTAAAATTGATCATACTAAATGCTCCTATTTACAGAGACAAATAAACAATTGATACGTTATCGAATTCTGTTTGAATTACATTTCAAATGACATGTTTTAACATTTTATTAAAATATTTTATTATTAATATTTTATATAAAGATATATGATATGGGAATATTAAAATATAACTGGATTTTGTGGAAAATAAGAGCAATAAATTCAGGTGATCCTTTCAATAAATTTCTCCTCAATATTCTAAATAAGCTTGTTCTGTTGAAAATTTGATACATGTAAATTTGTGTCTAGAGTGGTTTTTTTTTTTAATTTTTTTTTTCAACATTTATTTATTTTTGGGACAGAGAGAGACAGAGCATGAACGGGGGGAGGGGCAGAGAGAGAGGGAGACACAGAATCGGAAACAGGCTCCAGGCTCTGAGCCATCAGCCCAGAGCCTGACGCGGGGCTCGAACTCACGGACCGCGAGATCGTGACCTGGCTGAAGTCGGACGCTTAACCGACTGCGCCACCCAGGCGTCCCTAGAGTGGTTTTTAAAACCCAACTATTGGGGCGCCTTGGTGTCTCAGTCGGTTAAGCGTCTGACTCCTGATTTCGGCTCAGATCATGAACTCATGGTTAATGGGAGTGAGCCCCACATTGGGCTCTGCACTGACAGTGTGGAGCCTGCTAGGGATTCTCTCTCTTCCTCCCATTCTGCCCCTCCCCTGGTCTCTCTCTCTCTCTATATTTGTCTCTCAAAATAAATAAATAAACATTTTTTTTAAAAAACCCTATTATAAGGGTTTATGTTTCAAAACATGTTTCATTGGTGAAGATTCCATACATATCACTATTGACTTTATTCATACTACAAAAATCTAATAACTAATCATAATGCAATATGAAAGGAGAAATTATTCTAGTCAACAACAAAGACGGAGATAAAAGTAAGATAGATAAGTAGCTCCAACGTCATCAGACAGGTTTAAACTTGCCAGTTATTCAGGCAAATTGCTATGTGTGTTTGTGTAATGACTAAAACCTGGCATGTTCTTTCTTTTCAAGCTGAAGAAATATAAGTAAAGTATAAGAGTTTTAGTCCTTGGATTTTATGACATCTTTACAAGTAGACAGGAGCATTTCTTAAATGTATCATTTGCCACTCATTAGCTGTGTCCAGCTGTGTTTGGAGTTGGCAAGTAAGTGAACTCCAGATTATTGAAATATTATACGTTGCTTTTATCCACACAAGACTAAAGCTACATTGGTTATTTTATTTTTCTCATTCCTAGACAGCTATTGTTAAACATGTGTGTTGTTCTTTGCTTCAAAGATTTGCATGTTCTCAAAGAAAAGACTTATTCTTAAGATCTATTTGATCAGTAGTTTAATTCATTCAGTGTTTAGTACAAGTCAGGGATGAGAAACAGAAAAACAGAGAGAGTGACTAAGAGAAAAATAAAAAGGAAAGGAGGGAGACAGGGAAGAGAATAGTAGTATTGGGCTGTAGTGGTTGAGAAATAGGTCAGGTCACCAATTCAGAAAGAATTAGCTTAGGAATTTTATCATGCAATCATTTAGCTTTTGACATTGGCCAAGTTACTTAATGCTCTGAAACTCTGATTTTCTTTTACAAAATTGGTATAATACATTTTCCTACTTCACAAATTTCTTGTGTGTGTGATAATCAAATGGATTAATCCATGTGAAGCGCTAACCACAGTGCCTGTCACAGAGCATGCAGTTGATAAATGTTAGCTATTATTATTATATATCATTGTGGAATACAAAACGGATGCAGTGATGATATGCTTTCAATGTGTAAAACCGTTACTGCTCCAAAGATGAAAAGAAACAAAAGTAAAGTACTTGTAGATGGAAGTTAATCTATAATTTCTAGTTTTTAGCAATATATGCGTGTGGGAGTTTCTATTATGTGCTAGGCACTCTGTTAGGCAGGTAGACGTTGGGATACAAAGAGGAATTACAATTCAGTTTGGGGGAGAGAGAGAAAGCATTGAATGTGCTAAAGTACTGTGATCAAGATATGAAAAAGATATTATAGAAGCATTCTTTTATAGGAATGACTAGAGATAACACTGGCATTGGAGGCGATTTTTCTGAGAGGATCTCTGAAGACTGAAACACTTGTTTGTACACACTTCTGTAGGAATATATGGAATATTAGAGCAGAGAGAAGTCAAAGGATTCCAAACAATGTGATCATATTTGCAAAGACCTTGATATGTGTCAGAACATAGCATTTTGACCACTGTAAGGAATTAACCACTAGATTCATGGTAGAATTTTAAAAAATGTGACAACCAGATAAATTATTTTACTTCCAATAAAACATTTCTGGTAAATCATCTGTATATTGCAGAGAAAGTTCTTTTCTATGACATAAAATGCCTGTATACACCCTGTAATTTTTGGCATTACATCACTTTAGAACACTCCATTTTACTGGTGTAGATCTAGATTTTCTGATGAATCTTAATGGAGTATATTATATAGTAAATAGTTTATTACTTCCCAAACGTCATGTCAGTAGGCCTTTATTATGAATTATATTAAATTTTGTAAACTTCAACATAGCATTCTTTAAACAGGATGAAACTTAGTAAAGTGTGGCTTACTACTTAACCATGCATACTATTTGCAAGATTTTGATTGAAATCATGTCATATTAAACATATTTTTTTTCCTGGATGACCTGGCTAGAGTTAGAATAGGGCTTATTGATATAAGTATAATTGATTGGACTCCAAATTGTAGATAGATCCAAGTAAAAAGTGCTGTCCTATTATCCACCTTCTACACAATGTACAGCTGCATCCGTACTAGTGATGATGTTGCTGTCTTCCATTTTCTCTCAAGTGCACACATTATTGAAAAAAAATTACTTCAAGATTTTATGGCATTTCTTATGGGTAACTGATCCTTTATAGGTAGCCTTTCTCCATTGTAGTAAACATGTGTTGATCAATATCCTTTACTATTAAAATGGTTACTCCATGACAAAATAAATACTGATTTCACAAAGAAAAATAACACAAACTGCAAAACAATCATTTTGTTGGAGTCTAATAGGGCCATATTTTCTTTTTTCCCAATTAGGAGATTTCTGCAACAAAATTTCTTCAGAAGCAACAAATTCTTCTATGGTTAATAAATATTTCTCAGCACGTGTGCAGAGAATTCTGAGACAATGACTAACATTAATAAAAAAATAATCAATTATTCATGATGGGAAGGAATAACTACTGGGCAACTTAAGTATTAAAAAGTCATTCTGATCTAAGGTAAATTTAATGGAATGAAAATCCAATACTTGGTTTATTTGACTGATGAAAATCAAAGGAAGTAGCCAATGCTACAAATTAGGGAGAATTTTCGTACTGAAGGTGTGGCAAACCAACAAATACATTGTGTTCATGTACATTAGTTACCTATCAAATAACATCTGTGAAGTCTCTTTCCTAAGTAAATTTCGCATTTTTTCCCCAGACTGAAGCCACAAATGAACAGAAAGTTCACATTAACCTTAAGCACTGCTTTAAAATATAAATAGAGCCAGAAAGAAATCAATGAAGCATGTTTCAACTTTCTTTTCCTATTGCAATTTTATGAACCTCTGGCTTCTCATTTATTTTTATCTTGTTGTCTTCTGTGTATCTATCCAAACCCCTTCAAATATTTTTATTTTCCACTTAGGGTTAAAATATCAAGATATAGTGTTATATATGTTTGAAGCTTTAGTAAAAATATCAATTCAATAAATACTTATTTTGCATTTAAAATAACTTAGGTTTGCAAAATAAATAAATAAAAGAAGGAAATATATGAGATAAGCCCCACACCTACCCCATAGATAATTTCTACATAGAGATCAATTCTCAAACTTGTCTCAGGGTGGTGAAGCCTAAGGAGAACACAGAGGTTCTACTGAAAGGAAAAGACAGACAGTGGAGTTCAAGGATACTGTTGGCAGGTGGCACTTACAGACAATGCATCAGAAGGAGGGAACTGTATGAGACTGGTGTTTCCCAAGGATCTTTGAGCAAGCACTGCTTTCCTCATTTTCAGGGTGAAACTTCGCAAGGCCAAACAGAAAGCAGCTGCTACAGAATGAAGCAGGCACATGGAGCTGCAGACTTTGACACTGTGATCCATGTAAGAGAGACTTCGATAATAACTCAACATTCTTTTGAGACAAGAGACTGGTCACATCTTAAAACCAACGACCACATCACATGGTAAGGACTTCTCTAAACCTGACCCCCAAAACAAAGACTAATTTGAAGCCTCAAAATGGTCAAGAAAAGCTGCCATAGATTAACTCCCTTTTAGAACAAAAGTAAACTTTTTAAAGAAAGACAACATAGTTCAAATCCAGGTGTTAGAAATAACAAAGAACTTGGTGCTACAGTTCAGAGGTAGAGCATTTGATTATAGAAATAGTAAAGGGCTTGAAAAAACTATCATAAATGTATTTAAGGACTTAATAGTAGCAGATGGTACTAAAAAATAAAGATGAGGACTCATAGGGGGAAAATAAAAGTGATAAAAAGAGCCAAATGAAGAAGTCTGTAAGTCAAATGTACAGGGAAATGAAATGAACATTTTATTGGATGTGTTTATTAGGAGATTGGATACTGAAGAAAAAAAAAACAGTGAACATGAACAATTTAGCAATAGAAGCTATTCAAATGGAAACTCAAAGGGAAAAACAAGTCATAAAATGCTAGAATTTTCATGAGTTATAGAAAAATATCAGGGATTATGAGAAAGTTTCTAGTGCTATAGTAAGTATCAGGAATCTTTACAGAGACAATGGGTCTAAAAACTGAAGAAGTAGTGATTTTAAATTTAACAGATTCATTCAAAATGTAATGATGCATATTACAACCTTTAAAGCAAACACTAAAAGTATAATAATTATAATGAAAAAAATTTAAAAATGGTGGAAGCAAGTGATACCTTTAAAAAGTAGGTAAAATTTTTCCGTATCCTTGAGAACCAAGAAGTGAGTTGTTGGGTCACATGGTAGTTCATTTTCAATTTTTTAAAAATGTTTATTTATTTCTGAGAGAGTAAGGATGTGCACATGTGCACGGGGCGAGGGACAGAGAGAGAGGGAGAGAGAGAATCCAAGCTGGCTCCATGCTTTAATCCCAGAGCAAACACAGTGCTTGATCCCATGAACTGTGAGATAGTGACCTGAGCCAAAATCAAGAGTCAGATGCTTAACCCACTGACCCGCCCAGTGCCCCAATATGGTACTTCTATTTTTAATTTTTAAAGGAATATCCATCCTGCTTCTCATAGTGACTATGCCAGTTTACATTCCTGGCAACAGTATACAAGAGTTGTTTTTTTTCTCCACATCCTTGACAGTACTTGCTATCTTTTGTCTTTTTGATAATAGTTACCTAAGGTATTAGGTAATATATCATTGTGGTTTTGATTTATATTTTCCTGATGATTAGTGATGTTGAGCACTTTTTCATGTACCTGTTCCCTCTTTGTATGTCTTCTTTGGAAAAAATGTCTATTCAAGGCCTTACCCATTTTTTATTGGGTTATTTGCTTTTTTGCTATTGAGTTATAGGAGTTTCTTATGTATTTTGGATATTAACCTCTTATCAGATTTATGGTTTGAAAATGTTTTCTCCCATTCCATTGATTGTCTTTTCATTCTGTTGATTATTTCCTTTGCTGTACAGAAGATTTTTGATTTGAGGTAGTCTCACCTGTATATTTTTGCTTTTCTTGCCCGTGCTTTTGATGCCATGTCCAAAAAATCATTGCCAATACTAAAATGAGGAAGTTTTCCCCTTTGTTCTCTTCTAGGAATTTTATAGTTTCAGGTCTTTATTTAGGTTCTATATCATTTTTTACTTGATTTTTGTGTATTAGGTAAGATAAAGGTCCCATTTCATCCTTTTGCAAGTAGGTATTCAGTTTTCCCAACACAATTTGTTGAAGGCACTATCATTTCTGCATTGTATATTCTTGGCCCCCTTGTTGAAGATCAGTTGACTGTTTATGTGTGGCTTTATTTATGGGCTCTCTATTGTGTTCTATTGATCTAAATGTCTGCAGGTACCATAGTGTCATGATTACTATAGCTTTGGAATATATTTTGAAATCAGGAAGTATGATGCCTGCAGCTTTGTTCTTCTTTCTATAATAATGGTTCTATAATAAGTAAATTTTTTCTTTCTATTTCTGTGAAAAAATGCCATTAGGATTTTGATAGGGATAGCACATGTTCCCCCATCTTAAAAAAAAAAAAAGTTAAGCTGAAAAGTAAAAGATGGAAAAGAGAAAATGCAGTTTTAAAAAAACACCTAAAACAATCTGAACATAAATATAAAAATGGTGTATGTAAACACAAACATATCACTAATTACATTTACAAATGAACTACGTAATCCAGTAAAGGGAAGTAATTATCATACTTAAAGGAGATTTAAAAAAGAGTACAATTGTATGCCAACTACAGGAAACACAGCACACACACACACACACACACTCACAGATAGGTTGAAAGTAAAAGAAAGGAAAATACACCATGAAATCTTAATCAAAGGAAGATTTTTGTGGCTCTTTTTAATTTAAGAAACAATAGGTTTCGCCACAAGGTAGAAATAGTAACATTTCATAATGATAAATGAGCCATTTGAACAGGAAGACATAAAAATCATAAACGCATATGTGCCCAGTTAGAGAGCCTCAATATACACGAAGCAAAATCAGACAGTACTACAAAGAAAAAGAGCCAAACCTGCAATCGTATTTATCATTCATCTCTGGATTTTACCATTCATCCCTGGGAAATTGAAATAAAATACAAAACCTAAGAAGGATGCTATTGAATGACACTATCCATCATTTTGACTTAATTTTCATGTTCAAAACACTATACCCAAAACTATTATTTATAAAGTTTGTAAATTGAACATGTTTCACCAAGATAATTCACAAACTGGACCATAAAACAAATCTCAATGAAATTGAAAATATTGAAATATTACAGAGCACTTTTTTTACCATGACAAAAATGATTAGGAATCAATACAAATATGTATAAGCTACAATGTTTATATTTACAATAAAGTTACAATAAATACGTGTGTGTGTGTGTGTGTGTGTGTGTGTGTGTGTGTATCTTTTGTATTTGTATTTGTATATCTTTTTGTACATATAATTATTTGTATATCTTTTATGTATATATAAATTCCCTTTCCTTTGAAACTCCCTTCCATAATGTTTCACTTTTGTATAAATATATACAGGAAAGATATATTTTTTATAATTAAAGCCGACATATGCCTGGTAGAAATAAGGAGCCTAATTTTGATATACAGTTCACCTGTGAACAACACAGGCATGAACTGCATGGGTCCACTTATGCACAGATGTTTTTTGACAAATACACTATGGTACCGTAAAGGTATTTTTCCTTCCTTATGATTTGAATAACAATTCATTTTCTCTAGCTTACATTATTGTAAAAATATAGTATGTAACACATATTATGTACAAAATATGTGTTAACTAAGTGTCTGTGTTGTCAGAAAGGCTTCTGGTCAACAGTAGGCTGTTACCAGTTAAGTTTTGGGAGAGTCAAAAGTTATACCCACATTTTAACTATGTGGAAGGTCAGCACCCCTAGCCCTCACATTGTTCAAGGGTTATCTGTAACAAACTATAGGTTTTAAACATATATTTAATTTTTTTAAAATGCCGTCATATATGGACAGTTCCAGTGTTAATAAGTAGGCTTCATTGCTTCAGCCAGTGGTTTTCAGACAGAACTCTGGACCAGACACAGCACTTCACCTGGGGACCGATTAGAAATGCAAATACTTGGCACCGATCCTAGAAATACTGGATTAGAAACTCAGGGTTTAGACCTAGCACATGGTATCTTATCCAGCTCTCCAGATGACTGTGGTACACACATAAGTTTGAAAACCGTTGGTTTTAAGGCATCTCAGTTATGTCCTGTCAGAGTTACATGCTCAAAGTTGTCACAGGTGGTAAAAGGTGATTTTGCCACGTTACCATTTCCTAAGCAATCTTTTAAAAAGCAGACAAATGAAAAGGCAAATTCAAATATATACACCTCTCCAAATTCATCAAGTTGTTTACATTAAATATGTACGGTTTTTTGATTGTCAGTCATACCTCAATAAAGTAGTCTCTTATTTTTATTTATTTATTTTAAGCCAACAAACAAATAAAACAAAGACAGTTATTGTTGAAACTGTCTCACATTTCCAGTTTCGTAATCTTAAGTAACCGAAGTGCAATAGACATTAGCTTCTCAGAAAAATCCTCCAAAAATTTGAATTGTTCAGAAATCAAAAATACAATTTGAAAAACACTTCAAGTCTGCATCCCTATGGAGCTACTTGATCATTTGTTAAAAATTTAAAAACCAAATAATTCCACTAACGTATTAATTTCTCAAACAGTGCCTTTGGTGGTGTTTGAACATTTTTGAACATTTGACTCAACTGAATAGTTAATTCAGTCTGGATCTTCAAACCAGTTTTATAGAAGCATTTTGGCATATGACACAGCAGCTATGAGAGGAAGAATGCCAGCATTTTCAAATGCCCTCATTAAAATCCTAAGCTTCTTGAATTATTCTTTTTTTCTTTTTGTTTCACAAATTTATGAAGTTTAATTCAAACTCTGAATTTCTGAAGTACAAACATCCATACTAATTAAAATTCAGTCACAATAGACAAGCTTAATTGGGACCAAAAAGCTCCTGAGAAAATTACAGTAGTTTATTTCAAGTCTGAGTGTTTCAAGGACTTCTTTGTTATGCCAAGATCCAGTTATGAAGATTTCTCTTGTCCTTTCACAATTTCCTCACAACAAATTTTACTTTCTACATAGTTTCATAAATGAGTAACTGGAATACCACATCTAGTTCTCAAAGCTTAGTAACGATGAGCAAAATTGCTTTCGTTTATGTTGTGCTGCATAGATGCTACAATAGAAAGAAAAGAAAGCCATGTGTTAATTATAATCATAGTGTAAGGATCATCTTACACATATAGGGATATTAGAGGCAAAGGTTTTTGACAGTTTTATCCTGTCAGCACAGTCGTTGAAGTACTTTTACAATATTCACTATAAACTAACTTGGCAATCATGCCTCTTTCTTTTTTATTTTTTTCTATTTTTATTTTTTTTTAATTTTTTTTTTCAACGTTTATTTATTTTTGGGACAGAGAGAGACAGAGCATGAACGGGGGAGGGGCAGAGAGAGAGGGAGACACAGAATTGGAAACACGCTCCAGGCTCTGAGCCATCAGCACAGAGCCTGACGCGGGGCTCGAACTCACGGACCGCGAGATCGTGACCTGGCTGAAGTGGGACGCTTAACCGACTGCGCCACCCAGGCGCCCCAATCATGCCTCTTTCATGTGTAAATTGGCAATCAGTTGAGACTAAAATCAAAATTATAGATTTTAAATTGTTTGTAAGTTTCTAATTTTACTACAAATTAGGAGCATGAAAATCTGAACCCTTTAAAATAATGATACTTATTTATATGTCAATTTTTTATGATAGCTAGGTCATAATAATAAATACCCCAACATGATAAATATCGCAAACATGGCAGGCATTTATTTCTTAGTTGTGTAACAGTCCCGTGTGGTTTTCCTGATTAGCATGTAGCTCTCCTTTATGGTGTGAGTCAAAAGTCCAAGTCTTTTAAATCATTTGACTCTCTCATCCTCCAGGTCTAGCAGGAATCCAGCTAGAATAAAGAGAGACAGTCTGGGAAGGAAAATACTTACTAAGCTTTGTCTTCAAATAGAAACCATCATTTATTGTAACACTGTCTAGAAGGCAGTCATAGGGGTCTATATAAATCAAGGGAGGTTGGGAAATGTAGAATAGGTGTATGCTGAAGAAGAAAAAAAATGAGGTTTTGGTAAACTAGTAGCAGCCTTTGCTGCATTCATTTATAAATAATTTGATATTAATACCTTTCAATAGCTTAATTTATAGAGGCAAACTAAAATGGTACTATCATAGTTCAAATTTCACCCACAGCAAAAGTATCTGAATGATTTAAGTGATGACAAAAGATAAAAAGTTAAAAGAAATTTTACAAAAACATACCGAAATCATAAACCTAAATCATAGGATTGTGTGTCTATGTTTCTGTATGTATTAACACATGATGTCCATGATACTTAGCTGTGGTGGATAAGGAAAAATATTGCTATGTATCTGTACTTGAATGTAATTTGGATATTGTCTTTAATAAGATATGGCTATCTGCTTCCACTGTTTCAATTATCAGTAAAATACAGACACAAAGTATATTCAAAAGAAGCATAAGTTTGAAACATTCCAAATATGCAACCTTGGTTAAGCTGCTTACTAAATTTGTGGCTTACTAATTGTGTGACTTTGGGCAAGTTTTTAATCCCTTTCAGATCGAGTCTCAGTTTTAAAAGGGCAAACTTTCTGCTTTGAAGATTTTGAGGATTACATGAAATAATGCATGACAACTATCTGACTCACAGAAGGCAATCCATACATAGTAACTACTATTTTTATGCCTCTCAAATCTTCAGTCCTATCTCTCTCTTTTGAACTTGTGGTCTATTTTCCAACTTCTTACTAGATACTTCTATTCTTTGTAAGTTTATTTATTTATTTATTTATTTATTTATTTATTTGGAGAGAGAGAGAGAGAGAGAGAGAGAGAGAGAGAGAGAGAGAGAATGCAAATGGGGGAAGGGCAGAGAGAGAGAGGGAGAGAGAAATCCCAAGCAGGCTCTTGCTGTCAGTGAAGAGCCCAACGCTCAATCTCACCAATTGAGAGATCATGACCTGAGTCAAAAATCAAGAGTTTAACCTCTTAACCAACTGAGCCACCCAGGAGCCCCAAGATACTCCTATTTTTATTTTCCTACTTTATTTCCCCACAAGCTAAAAGCATTGCTGTCTACTAACTTTCATCCAGATCCAGGGGAACATATTTAGGATGCATCTCCACCTCTATCATATTGTCCCTAGTACAGCCTCATTTTATCTCATGTATAATATTGAGTAACAAAATAGTGTCTGTCCTTGCTCTATTGTTCCTACTTTTCTTTAAGAAAAACCCTATTTTCTTTTTTTAATTTTTTTACTGTTTATTTTTAAGAGAGAGAGAGAGCATGAGTGGGGGAGGGAAAGAGAGAGGGGGAGACACAGAATCTAGAGCAGACTCCAGTCTCTGAGCTGTCAGCACAGAGCCCGACACAGGGCTGGAACTCATGAACCATGAGATTATGACCTGAGCCAAAATCAGACACTCAACCAACTAAGCTACCCAGGCACCCCCCAAAAAAGCTATTTTCTAATCCTTCAAGTTCATCTTGCAGCTTAAGTGAATTCTCAAATCTTTACCATGATTTTTAAGACCCTTCATAAATGTACCCTATCAAAACCTTTTCAACTTTATTTCCTGTCATTCCTTTCGCCTGACCTATACATGTAATCTTTTTTTTCCTATCCATGTTATCTTAAACTCTAGCTACACATTTGCCTGAAAAAAAATTCTTCTCTTTTTTTAAAAAAGTTTATTTATGTATTCTGAGAGAGACAGAGAGAGCAAGCACGATTGGGGGAGGGGCAGAGAAAGAGGGAGAGAGAAAATCCAAGCAGGCTCCACATTATCAGAGCAAAGCTCGATGTGGGGCTCGAACTCCTAAACCACATGAATTGAGCCGAGATCAAGAGTCAGACACTTAACTGACTGAGCCACCTGGGTGCCCCCAAACCATTCTTTGCTTTAGTCTGTGCATCCATCCATCCTGAAACATCTGCTTAGAATGCATTTCCTTAGTTTCTCTGTCTTCCTATGTTATGTAACTACTCTAAGGCTCCTTTAAGACTAAGTTTAATTTTAATTCAGCAGCTTAATTTTTTGGGACACCTCATGCATATATATTCCTTCTAGAAAAGGTCAGAATTAGCCCCCATACTTGAGAATAACTTTTAAAAAATATTTTTAACATTTATTTACTTTTGAGAGACAGAGCATGAACAGGGGAGAGGCAGAGAGAAGACACAGAATCCGAAGCAGGCTCCAGGCTCTGAGCTGTCAGCACAGGGCCCAACGCAGGGCTCGAGCCCACAAACTGTGAAATCATGAACAGACTGAACCACCCAGTCACCCTGAGAATAACTTTCAGGTAAAGGGCATGTTATCTCTTCCTTTTACTTCCAACTACTGTTTTCAAATGCTTTCAATTCAGTCTCTCACAAGACAGATCACACATTAGACTAAGTGTAGGCATCTCTCTAATAAAGACTTTGCTAAATGAGAGAAAGTCCCAGGTTGGAGCCCATATTTAGCATTATGAATCAACCAGATCTGGGACTTTGGTTATTATGCTATTAAACTTTTACTATTAAATAGACCAAAACACCCTATTAGCTTTTGAAATTTGCATTTCCCAGTGTGAACAATCTCTCTCTCTCTCTCTCTCTCTCTCTCTCTCTCTCTCTCTCTCTCTCTCTCTCTCTCGTGTGTGTGTGTGTGTGTGTGTGTGTGTCCTAGAGTTGCTGAAAGGTTTTTTCCTATTCTTTCATTGGTACCTTGTAATATCTCTGAGATGATGTCTTTTTTTTCAGTTGTTTTTCTTTTGTTCAGTTTGTTCTTATATCTTTTTTTTACTTGTACATTACAGTCAGGAGTTGTTGTTTTTAAAAAATTTTTTTTAACGTTTATTCATTTTTGAGAGATAGAGAGACAGAGCATGAGTGGGGAAGGGGAAGAGAGAGGGAGACACAGAATCCGAAGCAGGCTCCAGGCTCTGAGCTGTCAGCACAGAGCCCGACACAGGGCTTGAACTCAGGAACTATGAGAGCATAACCTGAGCCGAAGTCAGACGTTCAACCGACTGAGCCACCCAGGCGCCCCTACAGTCAGGAGTTTTTATATCAAATTAGGTGAGTTTCTTTCACATATCTAGTTTCATATTTAATTTTTTTCATTAAAGGCAGAAAGGATGTGTCATTTACCTCTCTTTGACAGGTCCTCTCCATACCTGTCCCCTGCCAGCAGGAAGTTCTATTTTTTCATACCTAAAATTATTGACTGGCACTTTTTTAATTCTTACAGTAATTTTGCGTGAATATAAATTGTTTTTTATTGTTCATAAAAAGTTTTGCAGGCTTTTTTATGCCAGCAGTAACATATTGGGTGGAGTGAGGTGAGGAGTTGGGATGGTGAATTTATTTTCTTTAAGAGCCTTCCATTTTGGAGTTGCAGTGAAGTTCAGCTCTTTAATAAATGGTACTTTTGTGTGTGTGTGTGTGTGTGTGTGTGTGTGTGTGTGTGTGTGTGTGTGTGCTGGTGAGTGGGGGGACTGGTCATTGTGCCTTCTGCTTGTGATTCAATGATACTGTCTTGTTTTCAAAGGTTTATGAACTTGAACAGCATGATTACTTCTCCCTTTTCACCACCAAACCCCTCTCTTTTTCCTCCTTGTTTCTGGATGTGCTTCTGTATATTGTTTCCTCTGGAGTTGTGTACTTTTCACACCCTTTCTTTTTGATGCACCAGATCAGATCCATTCTCAGCGTCCTTACCTAGGGCAGGATACTGCCTCTGGGGGTAGTTTTATTTACATTTCACCACTCTTAGGGGTTCCTTTATACAACCTTCTCGTCTCCTGTAGACTTCTTAAAATTTGCTACTCTTCATGAATGGGATCCACACTTGCGTCTGCTATTTTCAAGTGTTGGTTTCCCCAGTTACATGTAAATTGAATTTTAGTGTTCTCTGTTTTTTGATTATCTTGTAGGATGTGTGAAGCAGTTTGATATAAAGTTGTCAACATTTTCTTACACATACATACAAGTCTTGAGCCAATGTGTCTTTAAGTAGTTGAAAGTCAATAGAATTAAATATATGACCCTGACCAAATATTTTTAATTAATCGGTCCCATAATAAAAGACACCTCAGTGAAGACTAGGAAGAAATACAAAGAGTAAAATCTATTCTGGGAGTAAAGATAAGAACTTACATTGTTGTAAATAAATTCTTAGTGGTTATTCAGGGAGGTAAAGATTTCATATGAGGAAATTATAGTAAATCTGAGAGCAATGAAAAAAGAACAGAACGGCTCACTTTTAATGATACATTTATTCACTTAATACTAAAAAGAAATCATTATTTTGTCCTTTTAAAGTATATTTTTTTAAAAAAATTACATACAATATAACAAAGGTTGTCATTTACAGATTTTCAATTACTTTAAGCCATTAATTTAGTTACTTGGAGGTTAACAAATCTACCTTGAATTGTATTCTTGTCTCTTAAATTAAAAAGGTAACACATTTTATATTATATGCATCTAAGAAGTGCTATAATGATTCCTCTTATTTTTCTTTTCTCCTTCTATCCTTTTCTTCTTTCTCCCCCAAATCTTTAATTTTTGAATCATATTTGCATCTCTCCCAATGAAAACACAAAAACCAATTATTTTAGAAATAGGAAAAATGATTTTGCATTAATATGGGGTTGCTACTAAAGGCATTCTCATAATCTTTGTTTTCATACTTATCCTGTCTGAAAGGAAAAAAAAATGGATTTAGTAAACATAAAAACCTGGAAAATGTAGCTTATTGAATGTGACTATTACCTAGATATACTGATTATGTGCTTAATTCACACTTCAAGGAGCATATTAAGGACCATGATTTTGGAAAGCTTGCTCTTTAGGAGTTCTATACTTAAAGATTCAGCAAGATCCACAGAAACATAACATCTATCTTTCCATGCTACATTAAAACCAAGAAATTGAGAAAAAACAGAAATTGAAGGTCATCTTTTTATATTTCAAACAATAGTCTGAAATTCACTTTACCAAGTATCAGAAGTGCTTATATTTCACAGCAATGTGCTTTGGACAATCATTGCAGGAGAGATGTATTTGTTCATATTTTCAATTGGCAGACTGTATTTAACAAACATTGATTGAGTGCAAATCACTGGACCAGGTGACAGAAGTGTATGTATGTGTTGGTGGGAGTGATGATTAGTATATAACTAATAGAGAAAAAGTAAAATGTCTTTTTCCATTTAACAGGGGGGAAAAAGACAAATAACACAGAATGTGGTGTCATTGGTTGGGCAGTTTGCCAGTGTCTGGATAGATTGGATGATTTTTATATCAACATTCCATTAGTTTTATGGAAATTGTTGTTCTTAAGATGTTTTTCTAAGCAATGAGCATGATTAGACAATTAATTATAGTGGTGTAAAAACTTCAATTCTTCTAAAGAAATATTAATTAAATCTCTAATCCCAAGAAATTTTCTTCTGATCAAATTAGAAAACAAAACAAAACAAGACCAAAGAAAGCCATGATATGTCTGAGCAGGAGTATGAAGAAACAATTTTTTACATATTTTAGTGATGCATAACAAATTTGGGAAGCCTCAAAAAAATTTGTGATGTATTGTAAGGAAGAAAAATATTTTTATAATCTAAGTCAGTTATAATGCTCATCGTTATATGGATATCTGCATCTGTCAAGAGACAATATCTTAATATATAGAAAAATCTATATGCATAAAATGCGACTTTTGATGTCCAAAAAATAATTCAGTAATTTAAGGTGTACTCAATGCTATATGATGCAGACATTTAAAAATGAATTTAAGTATCAGTCCTATCATAGGAAATATATAAATTGACATAGGAAAATATGGGAACTATACCAAATGCTACCATTGGCAAAGAAAGCTTTATGAGCCTTGTTTATAAAATTTCTGTACTTTCTATATTTCAAAATTGTGATCATATTACAGATGAGGTTGAAATTTCAATTTTTTTTTCAACTCCGGGAGCATTGGGGTATGATCTGGGGTATGATCAACATTGGCTCCCACCATTGCACCATGTACATTTCCATGTGAACAGTCACATTTCCTTGTGAATATGTTTTCATTGTGAACATCCGTGTGGGAATAGAGGTGCCGACCATCCCAGTCACCATTGCACGTTTTCCCTGTGAACCTCTCATGTGTGGTTCTTTTGCAGATTAGCCTGATCATTCTGATAATTTTCTATTGCTTCTTTATTTCTATAAATGCTTTAAACATGGCAGTTATATAATCACAACATAATTTCATTGTCAAAATTTCTTGGGAGTATTGAAGATTCAGTTTCTAATTTTTTTTACTCAGGTGACTTTTCTCTGCAGTTGTTTTACAATGGTTTTATGTTTGGGTCCTTTTTTTTTTTGACTCATATAAATTACTGAAGGACTTGTGCAAAGGATCTTTTTCTTCAAAAGTTTTGCTTTACTTCTGTAAGACACTACTTGCTATCAACCTAGAATGGCTTTTTGCATGAATAATTGGTGTGCTGCTACTAAATACTAGGGAGTTTTATTTTCCTCTTCTCTCTTCCTTCCTCTATCCTGTCTTCCTTTACTCTCTACTTTTTTCCTTTCTTCATTTTCTTTCTTTCTTTTTACTTTCTTTTATCATCAATATATTTAGTTGCTGTGTTTTTTGTTTTTGTTTTTGTTTTGCTTGCAGTTGATTTTCTTTGCCTAACCCATGTTCTCCATGAAATTCTAGCTTTAGCTGGAGGACATATTTCCAAGTGCACATGTTGTGCAGGTCTAGTGCCTTGCCTTCTGAACCTGGCCAGCTTTTCACACACAAAGCTCTGTATTCTCCGTATCACCATGTGCACTTAACATACCCTGGGCTTTAGTACTAGCTTTTCACTGTGGAATCATCCATACTCCTTTTCACCTTGTGATTTATCAAAAATACCTGTGAATGCAAATTGATTTTACTTATGTTTATTATATTCCCCATCGAAACCTTTATTTCTACTGAAGGTTTTCAGACTTTTTAATCTGCCATTTTGTAGGAAGTGGGATCCAAAGTTTTCATTAATATATAACTTTTGTATTGCTTGACTTTCTCAAGGAAGTATATTTTTGTATTCTGAGAAAGTATTGTCTTCTGTTTTTTTAAGTTTATTTATTAATTTTGAAAGAGAGAGAGAGAGAGAGAGAGAGAGAGAGAGGCAGAGAATCCCAAGCAGGCTCTACACTGTCAGTGCAGAGCCTAAGGAGGGGCTCAGACTCACAAACCATGAGATCACGGCCAGAGTCGAAGTCAGATGCTTACTAACTGAGCCACCCAGGTGCTCCTGAAAAAATGGTATCTTCTACATACTAATCTATAGAATAAAATACACATTTTCTAATGTGACATACAGGTGGTCATTGTTGTTTTCATTATAAATACTATATTTTTTAGAAGACTTTAATATTTATAATTTACCTTATACCTCCTGCTTCCCAGGTTACTTAGGCTCTGGTACTACCCAACAGGTCAGATTCCAGTTAACTAGTTTCTCCTGAGGGCAGACCTTGTTAAATACCGAGAGCTCTTTTGTATTTCAAAATGGTTCCTTTTCTCCTCTACATACAGGAAGCAGGGGGTACTTTTCTCTCAGAGTCTTACTCTGGGAATCTATCTGGTTGAGCTCCTGGAGGTCATTCCCACAGTACCGTGGGAGTCTTCTTAAGACTGTGTCCCCCTGGAGTTTTCAACTCTGAGTTGTCCTCACTGTCCTCCTCTAGCAGGAGGACAGTTACAGCTCTGGTTTTCTCCTGTGCTGGTTCCTGCAGTGGTTTCCACTCCTGAGTCTGCTCTGGTAAGATGAAACCCCCGGATTCTCCTGTCTGTTTCTCCAATCTTGGGGGCAGCAGTTTGCCCTGTATCTTCCCATATAAAGCTTTTCAAGCAGTGGCCCATGACAGATTATCCTTTCTTATCTCCCTCACTTTAAATTCTCCCCATTCCCCTTTCATCCTGAATGTCAGCAATATTGGACTGCAATTTATTTTAAAATGCCCTAAGTGCTTTCGGAACACAGCTTGAAAATGACCCCTTCATAATATCTTTTCTGAATTGCTAAGATGCTGAGGCAACATATTCTGAGTTCTATGGGGAAATTTTTATTTTTCATTAATTATTTTTGGAAGAGCACAGTAACTTATATTATTCCTTATATTATGCGTTTACCTAGTCATTAAAATAGTGTCTTCCTATCTGTATTTATGTATAGCTGTGTATCTTTATATCTTTGTATATTTGGGAAGTTAGATTTATAGAAAGACAACAGCACCAAGAAAGTCACGATAGTTGTATGAGCAGCAACCGAAGATAATCTTGTTAGTGCAATTGAATATTATATTTAACTTGGAGATTTACTGGAGTCCTGCATACGGCAGAAAATAATAAATAGAAAAATTCCTGTTAGCTTCTTGTAGTTAATCCTATAAGTCTTTTTAGAGGAAAAAATTGGACTAATACTAGTATTAAGAGGAACGTATCATATGAATCCTTTTCTCAGGGTCATTGTATCTGACAATAGACTACATCCTTAAGAGTGAAGCTAAAGCTATTTTTTTTTTATTGAGGTAAAGTTGAGATGTATAAGTTTCAGGTGTACAACATGATTCAGTATTTTTAAATTATTATTTTTTTAATGTTTATTTATTTTTGAGAGAGAGAGAGAGAGAGAGAGCATGAGCAGGAGAGGGGCAGAGAGAGGGTGACACAGAATCTGAAGCAGGCTCTAGGTTCTGATCTGTCACCACAGAGACCAACATGGGGCTTGAACCCATGAACTGTGAGATTACCTGAGCCAAAGTCAGATGGTTACCTGACTGAGCCACCCAGGCACCCCCACATGATTCAATATTTGTATACACTGAAAAATCATCACCAATAAGTGTAGTTACCATCTAGCATCAAAGTTATAAAAACATTTTTCTTGTGGGAAGAAGAGCTTTTACGATTTACTCTCTTAGCTAGTTTTAAATATGTAATATAATATTATTGACTATAGTCACCAGGCTGTACATTACATCCCCATGACTTATTTATTTTATAATCGAAAGTCTATACCTCTTGATCCCCTTGACTCATTTTGCAAAAGCACCCCAAACCCCTCACCCCAGCCCCAGCAACCACCACTCTGTTCTCTGCATCTTTGAATATGATTTTGGTTATGTCTTATTAGTTTGTTTTGTTTTTTAGAGTCCACATATAAGTGAAATCATATGGTACTTGTCTTTCTCTGCCTGACATATTTCCTTAGCATAATATCCTCAAGGTCCACATGTGTTCACAAATGGCAAGATTTCATTCTTTTTGCGGCTGAGTAGTATTCCACTGTATATATTTACCACATCTTCTTTATCCATTCATCTATCAGAGGACACTTAGGTTGTTTCCGTGTCTTGGATATTATAAATAATGTTGCAATGAGCATAAGAGTGCATATATCTTTTCAAATTAGTGTTTTTGTTTTCTTTGGCTAAATACTCAGAAGTGGAATTGCTAGATCATATGACAGTTCTCCTGTAAATGTTTTTCAGGAACCTCGATACTGTTTTCCACAGTGACTGCAACAATTTATATTCCACTAACACTGTATGAGCTTTCCATTTTCTCCACATCCTTGCCCATACTTGTTATTTCTTTTCTTTTTGATAATAGCCATTTTAACAGCTGTGAGGTGATATCTCATTGTGGTTTTGATGTGCATTTCCCTAATGATTAGTGATGTTGAGCATCTTTTCACTTGCCTGTTGGCCATCTGTATGTCTTCTTTGAAAAACTATCTTTCAGATCCTCTGCTCAATTTTCATTTGGATTGTTTGTATTTTGCTGGTGACTTATATGAGTTCTTTGTGTATTTGGGATATTAGCCCCTTATCAGATACATGATTGGGCTTCAGATAAGCTCCTTTCGGGAGGGTACCCGTGAGCAATAGTGAAACCAAGGGAGAAAACAAAGATGACAGCCTTCATCTGTGTTCTCTGAGAACACCTCCATAGCCTCTAGATGCTCCAAAGAGTAAATAGGCCTTTTTTTTCCGGAAAGACTAGGGATATGTTTCAGTCTGCAAGCTATGCAGTGCCCTGGGGATAGTAGCCTGCCAAGAACAGTCTCTCTGTTTCAGTCCCTTAGGACCCAGAAATGCACCCCCAACCCGACCACCAGAGCCATGTGATCAATAGGTGTCCCCTGTTGTGGACTGCAAGCATCTGCCAAAGCAGTGGGAGAGCACAGGGCCAGGATGCCCCAGCTGACTTTAGTGAGGAAGCGAAGATATTTCTATTTTAAATGTGCAGCAATTAAAAAAAATTCTATATCAGATCATGATAGGTTTGGATTTGTTTTTTAGAAGAGTTTTAAACTTTCTCTAGAAAGCAGGTATGTCCTTGGTAATCAAATTTAAAATATAAAGAAAATAGCTTAAAACCTACAACAATGAATTTTTACCACGGTCCACTGACTACCAAATATAATCTTGAAAATGGAGCTTTTGGCGGGGACTCAAAAGCAGTTAGCTCAACATCATGTCCCCTGGCAAATGAGCCATGTATGGTTTCTAGTCCAAACAAGAAGATAGAAAAGCTGTCATTCTATTTTTTGAATTGAAGAAATTGATTGTATTTCACTTCAGATTGCCAACCATGTGATAGAGTTTGTCTATAGAAGTAGCTTACACGGGGGTCAAATTTCATTATATCAGTCAGTTTTGCATTGTACAGAAGGCTGAGATAAACAATTTATCCCCAGAGTTCTGTCCCATGACTCATGGGAAATATTTCTGAATAGATAAATTATATTATCAATTGTCAGCTGATATTATCAACTGACTTCTTAATCATCAATATTATCATTATGATGACTCCTGATTTTCTACACAGTGGTGGATGTGCACACATGTTTGTGAATAAATCCTATATCCCCTTTAAAAATAGACTGCACAATAATTGAATGAGTTAGACCAACACGTTATTTGTTAGTACCTCTGTAATTTTAAATAAATGTTGTCTTATATAAGAACATCAACTTGAGAAATGTATCAAGGTATTTCATTGCTAAGAGGAGCTGTGTCTGGTAAGTGACATTATAGCTCTTATATTAAGCTGGTTTCATAAAGTAAGAAAATATTTGTGTAATCCCCAAGTTTCCTGTACTGTGTGAATTACATTGTGTCCTGGATTTTTTGTAGGTTTTTAAATTTATTTTGAGAGAGAGAGAGAGCAAGAACAGGAACAGAGGAGGGGAAGAGAGAGGGAGAGAGAGAATCCCAACCAGGCTTGATGCTCAGTGCAGAGCCCGACATGGGGCTCTATCCCATGACCGTGAGGTCATGACCTGAGCCCAAATTAAGAGTCAGATGCTTAATCAACTGAGTCACATAGTCACCCCTGTGTCCTAGAAATTTTTATGTATTCCATTATTTTCAGAATTTCGTCTTATTTTTGGTTTTATTATGGTTGTGTTTTTCTTCTAATTTTTATTGACTAGGCATTCTTACTTGCTAGATTCAGACTGAAGATTTTTTTTTCCTTCTGACTTGATCAAACTTCAAAATATATAAATTATTCTAATTGCAGAAGACCTCAAATCAACTTTCAAAGAACCAAAAAACTAAATAAAACAGTTTTCACTAAACTTTTTTATTTTAACAAATGTGTGTTACCTGCCCTTTTTTCTCGTGATAGAAATTGCAAGAATTGCAGTGTGTTTTTCCCCATGCCAAACAAAGTATTGTTAGTCATATGGTTGTGAAGCCATGATATAGATCCAAATCCACAACAACAAATAAATAGTAAATATTATTGCTTTATAATGCAACATGTAAGCTTTGAATATACAGAGTCTCCCTGGCATCTGATAGTAAGAGATAATAGATGTGTCAAGTATATAGCCTTCTGGAATGTAGGAATGGCTGATGAAGAGGGCAGTTGAATGAAGATAGAAACAAACCTTCTTCAGTGAATTCTTTTTTCAAAAAATGTTAAGTGTTCTGTGTTTTTCTTTTTCTTTCAATCATTACCAGCACAAGTGAATTTTCATATGTTAACAGCACTTACATTCATTTTATGTACCCCAACTGGAACAGAGATGGGCCACTTAATCAGTGCTATCAGAGGCATACAAATGTCTTCATTTTTGGAGACTGTGTGTTTAAAACTGTCTCTAGTGCATAGCTGCTTCCTTTATTTCTATCAGTGTTCTTTTTACTAAGAAAATATGTTGAATTATTCAACATCTCAAAAATCAAAAGCAATTTGCTTCATGATTTGAGCTAACTATCAATTGAGCTTTTCTAAGTCAGTAAACCAATGAAAATAATTTCATCACTTGGGATAATTTAGAACCAGTAAAAAAAAAAAAAAAAAAAAAAAAGAACCAGTACAAATTATCAACAGCAACAGAACACCTAATTTCTAATATGACACTATTTTATAGTCAAAAGAAACCATGCGTTCTCTATCCTACAAATTCAAAGTTTCAGGGAAAGAAATAACTTGCAAGGATCCAATCAATATGGAAGGGTATACACAACATTTATTACTACATTTTTAAAATGTGGTGACTCTCATCTGAATATTATACTTTATTGTAATACTAAACATTTTACATGGTAATTAAAAAATTAGTCATAATGTTTTTTGCGAAAACCTATTGATATCAACTGTACAAAGAATTCCCAAATATAAGTTAACTCTAAAAACTTATGTTAGTCTTCATCCAAGAATTCATGAACATTTCATAAACTGCTGGAAGGAATTTCAATATGATCAAGATCAAAGTATTTGATAAAGCTTAAAAGTCCCTTGAGCTGACTGATACATGCACTTTAATATATGAACTGATTCATTTGCAATGCTTTAATACAGTTTTTTAATAAATGAAATTAAAACGTATGTCAATTGTGAAGTGATGCTGATTGGCAACTCTTGTGCTTGATTAGATAGCTGTAGGGCATTCGAACTGAATCGCTAGATTTCAGTCTCCCTGCTTTGCAAGTCATTACATGCAGATTTGAATAATGTTGATCATAGTGCTATTCCTATATCATATTTAAAATAAATATTTTAAGAAAAAGTCCTTTCACTTCCTTTGAATTTTTTTTCAAAATTCTTATTAATTGCTGATTAATGTTTAATATACTCCTAAATCACATCTTGTACTGAAGGGAAAAAAACAAAATTATTTTTTCTGGCCCATATTAAAGTTTTATATGAAAGAAATATATTGTGTTTTTTGTATTTCCAAATGCCCTAGCCTTTAAATTCGATTCAGATATTTTATTTACAAATATTTTTATTCTCAAATTGTTTACCAGTGCAATTTTTCACTTTTATTTATCTATTGTAAACATGCTTTGATAATTAGTGTTTTTATGAATACCTTACAAAATATTTTATTTAAAAGGCATGGCATAGCTCATGCCAATTAAACCTTTTAGAATTGGGTCATTCTGAGGTTATTCAATATTTCAAGCAACTCAAATGTAATAGCTTAATGAACCTCCTTATTATCTTCAAAGGCTTAAAAACCAATATAGCTTTAAAATATGTAATCTGCTCTGAGCAAGACTGCATGTAATTTTCCTTAAAATTACATTTTTTAATGGATTTAGGTAGCAGAATACATTGCTTAATGGCTGGCTTCAGTAGGGTATTCCAAAGAGTCTTAAAAATCTGGACATTTATTATAATTATTTATTTATGAATTGCTGAGTGTATTCTTTGGTTAACATTACATTAATTGAATCTATGTTTTGTAGTGGTTTTAGAGCTTAGTAATACTGCATTGTATGTCTCATTGATCTCCCTTATAAATATTAAAGCAAATGAACTCTTTCCAGTTTGTTAACATAAATAATGTATCTCTGCAGCCTGGAAACTTACTGGAAATTTCTTGCATTTTAAGTAAGGCATTTCTAAACTTGAATACTCAGAGAAAGACAGAGGCCCATTTTCTGATTCAATGTCTTAACCCAATAAATAACCACTAATGAACTTAGTAACTTTGAAAAATGAAAATAATGAGTTTTTTTTACTTACATGTCTACTTTTATCACAACAATTTGAACTTAAATTTGCATATGCAATTTTAATATCAGTTTTAGAAAGGGCATAACAGAAATTCATTGACTTTAGACTACTCCTATTGCATATGTGGCTAATGAACATTCAGAAATTCTAATTTGGTGACTTTGAGAAAACACAGAAGTATTCATCAATATGCATAGCAGTCCATTAAATTAACCTTGTGAAGATACAGGATGCTAATGTGCTCAGTGGCAAAATGAGCAAGCATTCTTTCAATCTGAATTATAAAAGCCAAAGGTCATACTATAAGGCAGGTTTTCCTTGATAAATTTCTGATTGAAAGGTAGTGTGATGTATATAATCCCAATCATTCCTTAGATAAAATGTCCCAATGGTAAAGAACTTTGAATCCTAGTATTATATGACCTTTAGTAAACAATTTAAATGTTCCAGATTTGTCTTTTGGAAAATGGAACACATTTAATGTCTCCTTAGATCTTCTTAGGATTCTGAAGAATTCTAATTTTAGACACTGGAAGCTCATTCAAGATGAGGCAATTAGAAATAAAGTAAAATTAAAGAAAAAAACAACAATGAAGGAAGTAAAGCTGTTAAGAAAAGAAGAGAGATTAGTGAAATGAAACATTGGAAAAGGTAAATGAGAAGGGGAGAAACACATTTCCCCCTTTGTGAAGAAACAATCCAAAGCAAGCAGACCTGTATGAGGTGTTTGCTGGGACTCCATGGCCCAGAGGCAGCAGCACAAAGGACAAGGTCTGGAGCACACTGGTCACCACTGCCTCTGTCAGAAACATCACAAAATTGAACACTTGAAGTCGGGATAGAAAGCCAGAGGGAAAAAAATATGCTGGTTATGTATATAAGTGACAAAGCCAAACAAATAAATATCCTTCTTAACCATTCAGAAAAAAAAAAAAAAACCCACATCGCAAAAAGGTAAAAGATAAAAATTGAATTTCACATTATACATAAATTGACCCTATATATTTAAAGTATAGTTGATGTTATACTTTATGTAGAATGCTACCTCCATTTTATTTCACTAAACCAAACTGAAATAGCCACCACCCACACCATGACTTCATGAGGTTGAATTTTGAATGCTCTATTTCCTTGTAAAATCAGACTTTTTAATGATGTCTTCATCTCCAACTTTTATTCTAACAGATCCATTTACATTACTTCCTAAATGTGATTAGATTCTCTAGAATTTGGAAGAATTTAAGTTCATAATTACATATTAGATAAATTGAAGGATGTTGACTAAGCATCTTTTAAATTTTTTTTTAAGTTTATTATATTTATTTGGAGAGAACAGGGAGAGAGAGCAAGAGAGCAGGGGAGTGGCAGAGAGAGGGAGAGAGAGAATCCTGTCAGTGTGGAGCCCTACCCCCAGGTTTCGAACTCACTAACCCTGAAATCATGACCTGAGCTGAAACCAAGAGTTGACGTTTAACCAATGAGCCACCCGGGTGCCCTTAAATATCTTTGTAAAAAATAAAAACATGATGGAACTAAGTATGTGTAAGTTGCTTAGTTGAACCAGGTAAATGTCTCTTCCTCAGTAGTAAAATCACCTTTCATTAGAATGAGTTTATATTTGGATAATCCCCATAAGATCTTTCATGTTGATAGGGTAAAAATTCAGGGAAATATTACTACAATAAAAATGCAAGATATCACTTTTGAAAATTTCTGTAAGTAAGACACTAGTTTTTGTTTGTTTCTTTATTTTCCATACATTTATAACCTGTTTTTTGTTTGTTTTGTTTTAAGACTGTCAATGTGACCTAGTCCAACAACAGACGTAGCTACTCTGGGAAAGTGTCTATAATTCGGGCATTTAACTGGGTAAGGTAACTTCAGTTAGGATTCCTTGAAAGTCAGATTTATGTATATGGTAGATAAATTGATGTTTATTGCTTAACTGTCTTATACTGATTGATTTTTGATACATAAGATCTCTAGGAAGATAATCCCAACAAACTGTAATCTTTAAGGTACTATAACTTTATTTATGCCAGTAGTAAAGCTATTTACTTTATGGAGAAATATTATAATATCAGAAACAAACCATAATTATCAGACATGATGAACATGGTAGGATGATGTACAAAATGTTTAGAAAGAAGAAAGCATTGAATCTTTATACTTGAATTAGCACTTTCTTTCCAAAACCTTTTTGCCTTATGCCTACTTCTCAAATCTTCTTATATAGCTTCTGCTCCATGTTAATTTAGCTACCCTGTGCTCATTTGCATCTTTTACTTTTCAAGCACAGATTTAAATCTGTATCTATATATCGCATATGAAAGTACTTAAGTCTAAGATGGGAAGAGGTTAAAACCTTGACTTTTACAAGTCAAGCGATCCAATTTTGACTCAGGAAGCAATGAAGACTCTTAAAATATTTGATTTTTTTAAAAAGACATCTTCAATAAATATTCAGTTGTAATCAGCCACCCTTCTAATTTGTTAAGTCAGAAAACCATTACAGTTTCCCCTTTAAAGTCATTCTTTTTTTTCACATATTTACCTAATTACCATTTACAAAGCACGTAACATTCTTCTAAGTCTGATTCACATTTGAAAGAGATGAAGTGGTTATAACTTCACAATAAAAATCAGTCCTGATAATTACAGTATTCAGCCTGGATACATGGGTATTCATGCATAGCTGGTGAATAATTGTGGACAATTCGAGAGTTTATAGAATTTACAAAGACTTACTAATGCAAAAAAAAATCAGGAAATAGGAAGCCATGCTATTTGAATGATGTTATCTGCATAATCTTTCAAATTCATATCGTTTCTGAACAAGCATCACAACTTTGAGGATATATGTATGCTTTAGTTTATCTTCCTTCAGGCACAGACTGTACATCAAAGCAAGAAAAGAATTGATAATCATTCCCATTCTGTTCAGTCAGTAAAGAGCTTTACCAAATGATACGTAGGAAAAAAAAGATTGAATTCTTATATAAAATGAGCAGTCATTAACAACAACAGTATTAAACAATTCATCAATATTTATGACTTCTCCGTATAGTTTGATTAATAGTCTTTAAGAAACCTCATTATTTAAATGATTTGTGAAGGGTGAGGTTATTTTAAAGTCAATAATTTTTTTCTCAAATGTATATAAACTCTCAGGCTGGAAGCTACATAGTTTGTGGCAAATATAAAAACATTGCTGGGAATGCTCAAGTCAATGAAACATTTATTAAGTTCTGGGTATATTTGAGTCATTGCTTTAGGCCAGGGTGGGGTTGGGAGGAAGTGGAAGCACGCAGAATCTGAAAGAAGGGGCAACATAGTCCCCACAAAGAGAAATGTGAAACATGTTTTTAAAAAAATAAGATATGCCGACAAAAAAGAAAATACTCTAAAGAAGCAAAGCAACGTGTAAAATTTCTGAAGTTCAGATGTAACTGTAAAGTATTACAAGAACCTATTATTTTAGAGTACTACTGTTCTGAGAAACCTGTAAATTGTGTTGAAGGACAGGTAAATTATAGCCTATAACAAAGGACCGGGTACTACCATAGGAGAGATGAACCAAGATGTTAATTGTCTCTATTATGACTTTCTATAACTTTGCAATATGTATCAGGGATTTTGAAATGTCAAGCCAAAATTTAACTGCCTAAACAAATAATTTTAAGAAGACAGAATTGTGAAATATTGCAATGTAAAAGATGGTTCTATGTTAGTAAAACAAACTGCAAAACTATGCATTATACAAATCTATTTTCTTCTTTGAGAAGTGTGGTACGTAAAATAGTGTCCAAATGCCTATGATTTCACATTTCTGTTATTATAAAAATGCCTTGAAATACAACATCTGTAAATATTTACTTACCTGACAGAATGTAATATTTTAAGAAAGGTTTGCATACTATTTCATTTGAATCTCAGGTAGCTATAATTTTGTAAATTGTGGGGTTTATTACGGAGTCAACTTAGGCTACAATCGCTTTGTTCAGAATTATTTTACTATATGGTCCCATGTTAGTGTTGATGACAGGCTAAATTTCTGTGAGGGTGTGAAGGCAGGAGTGAAATAGGAGCCATGTTTTTATACTGTAAAAATTGAAGGAGGATGACAGTCTCCGTGATAGCTTGTACATGTCACTAACGTGTTTGGTCATCTTGTTGGCATTAGTCTAATGTGTTTGGTCATCAGCTGAAACTGCAGCTTCTCTAGTTCCCAAGTGATTTACTCCTTCATCTTCTCTGATCTTGGGCCAGGATAAAGAATGGCAAATACTCCCCAACTAGCCCCCAAATTGTGTAAGACCTAAACACTGTGATAAATCCTTCATACGATTTCATTCATAGTGGTTTTGTGGTTTCACAAGACCCTAATTTTAGGGTTTCACAGACCCTAACTTTAGAAAAATAAGTAAACTAAAAGATTTTACCGGAACAGAATCTTAATCATGGGTTCTTTGAATTGGGTCTGGGTTATCTGGATGTGGTTCTGTCCCTGGTTATATTTCAAAACATGAATGACAGGGGCACCTGGGTGGCTCAGTCGGTTAAGCGCTGGACTTGGGCTCAGGTCATGATCTCGCAGTTTGTGAGTTCGAGCCCTGCATCAGGTTCTCTGCTGACAGCTCAGGGCCTGGAGCCTGCTTTGGATTCCATGCCTCCCTCTCTCTCTCTGCCCCTCTCTCGCTTGTGTTTTGTCTCTCTCTCTTTCTCTCTCTGTCTCAAAATTAAATAAACACTTAAAAAATTCTTTAAAAGCTTAATGACTGTTTCCAGTGGTAAAACGTCCATTGGTAGTCTATGGCATGAAGTGTCAAAGCAGTTACTTAAATTATCACCTGTAGACACTTGTATTAAGTATCTATTGGACAGGCACCTGGGTGGCTCAGTTGGTTAAGCATGAGTTCAGCCCAGGTCATGATCTTGCAGTCCATGGGTTCAAGCCCTACATTAGGCTCTGTGCTGACAGCTCAGAGCCTCGAGCCTGCTTCAGATTCTGTTCTCCCTGTCTCTGCCCCTCCCCCCGCTCTGTCTCTCACTCTCTCAAAAATAAATAAATATTTTTAAAAAAATGTATCTATAGGAGACAAAACTTTGGAGGATCAATAAGTTGCTGTCATGGAACAGTTTCATGAAAATAAGGAGTATAATGTTGTGGTTTTTTTTATATTTCTGGATTTTACTAGGTGTCATACATAAAATTCTAAGATAGTTTAAAAGATTCCTGTCCTTTAGTGTTCATGATTTGTATAATACCACCCCCTTGCATGAATGCAGAAGTTGTGAATATAATACAATATCATTCTTATGATTAATTTACTAATCAGTTGGGCTTTAAATAATCAAAAGGAGTTTACACTATGTGGGCTTGACCTAGTTGGCTGAGTTCTTTTTTATTTTATTATTTATTTATTTATTTATTTATTTATTTATTTATTTATTTTTTTGAACGAGAGGGTGGGGAGGAGTAGAGAGAGAGAGAGGAAATGAGAGGGAATCCCAAGTAGGCTCCACACTATGCGCACGGAATCCCATGTGGGACTTAAACTCACGAACCGTAAGTTCATGACCTGAGCTGAAATCAAGGGTCAGACACTTAACTGAGTGAGCCGCCCAGGCACCCCAAATTTGCTGAGTTCTTAAAACAAGGTGAAATAAACAATTTGTCTTCTGACTTTGAAGGGGCAAACTGCAATGCAGTGGAAAGAATCCCAGGGCAAAAAACTGCTAATAGTCTCTAGTAGCTAAGGATAGCCACTGGTGGACCACAGGAAAGAAAGCAGGGAGCTCAGTCCTACAACCAAAGAGAATTTGGCTTTGCCAGCAATCCAAATAAGCTTAGAAGAGGACCCTGAGTTACAGATAGGAAAGGAGGCCCAATGGAAAACTTATTTCAACCTGGTGAGACCCTGAGCAGAGAAACCAGTTAATCTTTGTCCAGATTCCTGATTGACAGAAACCTTGACATAACAAATCTGTGTTGCTTTAAGATACTACTTGTGTGGCTATTTGGGAGAGGGGGGGAATAATAGAAAATTAATAGGGGTGCCTGAGTGGCTCAATCGGTTAAGCATCTGACTCTTGATTTCATCTCAGTTCATGATATCACAGTTTGTGAGTTCAAGCCCCATGTCGAGCTCTGTGCTGATGGCTCAGAGCCTGCTTCGGATTCTCTCTCTCCCTCTGTCTCTGCCCCTCCCCTGCTCATGCACCCTCTAAATAAATAAATAAATAAATAAATAAATAAACTTAAATTTAAAAAAATTACCAAGTAAAGAGATTTTATTACCTAGAAGTGAGATACTACTGTAACAAATACCTAAACACGTGAGAGAGCCTTTGGAATCAGGCAGTGGGCAGAGGCCAGGAAAATTTTGGGGAGTATAATAAAGAAAAGTTAAATTTCCTTGAACAGACTGCTAGTAAAATACGGGCTTCCAGGATGCTGCCAGTGAGAGCTGAAAGGATGCAAGGAACATGTAATTGTAAACTGAAGGAAAAAGCATCCTTGTTAGACAGGGACAAAAAAGTCAATGTTTAGGGAGTAATGGGGCCTTGAAAATTGTAATGGGATTATGCTTTTATACTTAAGCCAAGGACTTTGAATCCCTAAATTTTTGCTAAGCCTCCTTTACCAGTCGAAACACTATTTTCTCCCTATCTGAGGAGGTGGTCTACTTTTGCCTGAAAAAAACTTTTATAGCCTCCCTTGTGGTACTATTATTATTTAAGGGACTTCTGATCTTACTCCAGGCCTAACTACCCACAAGTCATTACTTCTAGATCTATAAATGGACTTAAATTCCAACAAGGCCAGAGAATGATGTACAAAGTGTGACTCATGAGAAAGTCTGATATACAAAAGGATTACCAAGATTTTGCAAATGTATATAGACAGAAGTGTAGGGAACATGGGTTGAAATCTATTCTCAAAGTGTTAAATCAAATTTGAGAATATGTTAGATCAGGCTGAATTTAGACTTCCAAAATAGATATTACACATCCAATGCATCTCAATATCATATCAATGTTCAAGAAATTTGAGCATGCAATAGCTTGGCTAACTGGCTGGAGAGTACCATTAATATTTTTCTTGTTTTAGACTCAATTCTGCACTGTACTAAATGAAGGAGAAATACCAGACCTTCTTTAGTTTGCTGTAGATGAAGATATCCAAATGCTGGAGTAGACTGGAATGCTTGAATGGATTTATCATATAAAATTTGCTAAGTACGTCCCACAGAGCTTACAAAGGACAGTCCTTGCTAAATCTAGAAAATACATTCATGAGTGGAACCCTTCTGTGCTTGAGTAGTTCTGTGACGGGCTATTCTTTGTAAACCAGAAATGATAGTGGGAACTATTGCCACAGAACTGAGTCCTCCAAGCTCAATGAGGATAATCAGGCCTTGATCAAGTTGTGACTCTTAACGGTCAAAAACAAGGAATGCATTTTTACCATAATGGGTGACAAAGTCAATCCAAAATCCTAATAATCTGATGGGCAGAAATTTTTAGAATTGACTGCTTGAACATTGTATCTCTAAACTGAAACATATGGGTAGTCTACTAAATTCATATGAGTAACTAAGTCTAAGTTTGGTTAACAAAAGTATTTAAATCACCATAATAGATAACTGCAGTCTCTAAATGAATTCTAATATTGAAGTGACTTCATAGACCTATAGTCTCTTGAAGTAGAGGCCAAGTCTTTCCATAAAGCCAAAAAATAAATACTTAAAATTTCTTCCTCCCTTCCTTCAAATAACCTGTGACCATTTACTAGGGTAACTGAGCATTGGCAAAGAGAAAATAATCAGACTTTTGAGAGATTTCTGGACTCTGTCTCTGAAGTGACCTTAATCCTGGACACCTGAAATGCCATTGTGTTCCGCCAGTCAGATTTGAGGCTTATGAAGGTTAAGTGAGCAATGGCATTTGGGCATGTTCCCATTTCACAGAGGGACTGCTGGATCCCTCAACACATCCTGATGTTATTTTCCATAATTTGGAACAGTCACACTTAGCAACTGGCAGAATTTCCACATTGATTCCCTGGGCTCTTGTAACAAGAAAGGTCAAATAGAGACCACTAGAACTGGTTATATCTACCAAAACGGTAATTCCAAATCAATCATAAGGATGTTGCCAAGGTTAGTGCCACTCTAGAAAACTTGAAGATTACAGGGGTGATGATTCATGCTACATTCTCCTTCAAGTTGTCTATATGGATCATACACAATCCAGACGGATCTTGGAGAATAATGGCAGAGTATTATCATCTCAATCACTTATTGACTCCAATTGCAGCTGCTGTTACAGATGAAGTTTCATAGCTGGAATAAATTAACATATCCCTCAGCTAGCACTTGGTATGCAGCTATTGATCTGGAAAATGTTTTTTTTTTTTCCTCTGTATTTGTTGGTAAAAACCATCAGAAGTGCTTTTCTTTCAACTGAACATACCTGAAATACATCTTTTCTGCCCTACCTTATAGCTATGTAACTTCTAATCCTACAGTATAGTCTAACCTGGAGCAACCTTGCTCACCTCTCCATGCCACTGGACTGCTGTTATACTGATTTATTACATTGATGATATCAATGATATTGATGCTAACTGGACTTGGTTATTAGGGTGTCACAACTATTCTGTACATCTAGTTAAAACAAATACATCACAAAGCATGGAAAATAAATTCCTCTAAAATCCACAGGTCTGGAAAATGTTGAGAGATCACTTGCAAGTTGAATGACAACCTGCTTCCTCCAGCCTCTTCTCTCTCTTTCCCATTTACTATACCCTTTTTCCACAAGGATGATTTAATCACATTATTATCTAGGTACTTGTGTACTTATTCTATAAGAAAACTTATTCAACTTCTTGTTAATTACTCTTTCTTTACAAGTTAAACAAAAATTTCCCCTCTTATCCCTTTTTCTTCTTTCAGTGGAACAGAATTTAAAATACTTATAAGAACATCTGCTTTAAACAAGACTGTATTTCAGCATTTCCTCCTTATCCTCTTGGAATCTTTACAAAAGCATAAGAATGTATTTTTGAATTTTTGAAGAACTCAGAAGTCTCATTTTTAGAGAATCTTGGAGATAAATATAATCCCAAACTCAAAAATACATATTGGGGCTGCCAAAAGCAGCTGAGGCTGAGCAGAAGTTATCTGGAGAGAAGTGAAGACAAGAAGCACAGCAAATGATGAGGACTCTCCTTGACACAGCTCAAAGAACTACAAGAAAAAAAATCTACAGTTCAAATGCTCATTCTGAAGTCAAAAGCAGTAACAGATAGAGGTACTGGTTTGATGCAAAGAAGCAAAGGACATATAGTTACACAAAGAATTGCAAAGATGGGCCATATTTTGGGGGACCAGCCTGTCTCTATAGCAACAAATAGTTTCCCAATCGTGAGCACACAGCTGCCTGGAATAAAGAAGTCATATTGCACGGCCACATGAATAAGTGTTGACTAACAAGATATAAGCTGAACTGCCTGGAAATTTGAAAAGATGACTCAAAAGTTCCTCTTGTCCCCTTTCTCTCCTGCTTCCTCCTCTTTAAGATTCTGATGTAATGCCAAAGTGATTGAGTAGATAAGAAGAGCTTCATAAGAAATAAATAAGCTTTACTCCTGTTTAAACCAATATTATTTGGATTTTCTTTAGAATGGCAGCTAAACCTTATCAGAATAATTATAAATAGACACAGGTTCATATTGACGGCATTTCCAAGAGAAAATAAAAAGTAACAATTCTGACCATTTATCACTTAACCTGGAATTTTTTTTATATGAAAGAACGAGTAAAAGTGTATAGGTTAAGCATAGATATCATAAGCAGCAGCTAAGGCAGGTCCCAGACTGTGCTGGCTTTAGAAGACTGTCATTGTCTCATGAAGTTCCACCCTCTTTTGTTTTTGAATGTTTATTTATTTTGAGAGAGAGAGAGAGAGAGAGAGAGAGCGAGCACATGTGCACATGTGCTAGTGGGGGACGGGCAGAGAACAAGGGAGACAGAGAATCCCAGGCAGGCTCTGGGGATGTCAGCACAGACCCCAATGTAGGTCTTGATCTCACAGACTGTGAGATCGTGACATGAGTTGAAACCAAGAATCAGATGCTAAACCAACTGAGTCACCCTGGTGCCCTAGTTCCACCTTCTTCTTAAAATTGCGAGACCTCTAGATTTCACAAAAAGAGAAACTCAAAATGTAGGATCATTATGAAGAAGTCACACAGACATCTATATTTTTCATCCAATGACTTAAAAAAATTCTTCATCTGTGTCAATTTTAGTTTCTGTAGAATTGGAAGGTTGTCCCTGGTAGTGACTGTGGGTCACCTCTCCATCAGTTCAATCATATTGATGTGATTTGAAGTGGGGGTTAGAACCAACAGTTCAGAATTTTTGAGCCATTTGGTGCAAAAGGTGTTTTTTGTTAAAATATGGGGGATAGGACCTGTGGGCAGAAAGGAGCATTATGAGGAGCAACTGATCATATACTTTGAAGTTGGGAAGGGTAGAGACAAAGGAAGTTTCCAAAAGAATTTTCATATGTTAAAGATTTATGGGATCCTTGGAGGCCTAACTATTGTCAAGCTAAGGTTGTTTTTTTTATTCAACAAGGCATTAACATTAAGATTGGGAGTTCTTGGAGGAATGTCATACTCTGCCTGTCTCAAGTATTTGTTAATAGCCTGCAAGTTATAAGGAAATTTAATTTTATCTACATTTTTTTTGCCTTTGCATTTTCTGCATCAATATGATAATCTTGTTCTTCAAATAACTAGCAATGAAGAAATGGGCAATGAAATCCAGTATTTTTGGCATTTTTACATTGTATCTGAGGATTATTAGCAACCAAAAATAAATATAGTAAATAATTAAAGTGAAGTTGGTTTATATAATAGGATGTTATGCATACATGCATAACTCAGAACAAATTATTGAGCAACAAAAAGTAAAATGCACTTGTGTAAAATATAAACAGACATATTCATGAAACAATATCATACAATTACAGATAAGCATACACATGCACATCTATTACACACATTAAAGTGAAAGCCTACAGTGGATAGTGTGCCTGAAGAAAACATTGGTAAAGACAGAGCTAAAGAAAAATGCTAACAGGAGAAAGGGACCTTGTTTAGGTTATTGGTTTCCATTTACTATATGGAATATAGTATGGTTATTTTTTGGCTTTGAATTATAGAACTAGAAGTGTGTGTGTGTGTGTGTGTGTGTGTGTGTGTGTGTGTGTGTGTGTGTGATATTTTGTTTTCCTTTGTTATTTTATAGAGACATCTGACCAATATCACTGAAGACTGAGAAACAGGGTCGTTTCTCTGATTATAAAGTCAGATTTGATGAGGAGATAAGGCAAGTTGAGGGCAAAGTACAGGCTAACAGCACCTCCCCCCCACCCCAGGTGGAATATGTGTGATATTCCTTGGACATTCCTGGCTACCCAAGAGCAAAGGAAAGGAGTTTAAGTGCTTGCCATGGTGGTGTGGGAAACAAAGGCAAAGGAAAAATTTAATTATCTTACTATCTACAGCTCATTGACAAGTCCTTGAAAGAGGCAGAGTGATCTTCCTGTAGGAGCTCAGCTTCCTCCAATGATCACACTTTGCTAGGGGCAAAAGGCAATCTTGGCTTAACATTATCCTGAACCCCCAAGGATCCTTTCTGTGAGTCTCCTTGAACATATAAAAATTCCTTTGCAAACCTCCTTTTTTTCAACTCCCCTAACATATATGCTGATAATCATATTCCAAGCTTATGGCCCCCTGATATACATCTGAAGGGTCTCATGACTGAGGTTTTACTAAATGGTAATAAATGGTAATTTTCCTAACAGCAGCTAGCCCCTCAGAGACCTGGAAATCTTGCTTCCAAAATTCCTTAGAGACTTACTTGGTATAATTCCTTATACCCAACTTGAGGGTATATAATCGGTCACTCTGCACAACCCCAGTGTAGCTCTTTCTGCCCACAGGTCCTGTACCCAAGCTTTAACAAATTCACCTTTTTTTGTACCAAAGATGTCTTCAAGAATTCTTCCTTGGCTGTTGGCTCCAAACCCCACCATCACTCCAAAACCCCATCAAGATTTATGTATCTATGCATGTTCAATGGCAGATGCCAACCCTGTGTGTGTAAGTATATACATGTGAGAGCACACATGTGTATTTTGCATGAAAGAGAACACACTGAAGATTTTAAACAGTATCTACAGCATCTAAGCCCTAGTTTTAGAAGGCTGGCATGTATTCTAAATTCTTTACATTGCTAGAATAAATTTTCCTTTTCTATGATCCCAGATCTTTTTAAAGCCTAGTTTTTGTCCAAGTTATATATGATATTTCAATTTCTGATCTTCAAATATGGATGCTGTTCCTCTCCTATGTATTATAACCACCTCAGACTATCATTATTATTATTATTATTATCATTATTATTATTATTATTACCACACATTTAATTATCTTTCTCAGGAAAACTGAGTTGATATTTCACTAATTTAACAAATGTTACACATAATTCTAGGAGTATCACGTTACTGGTAGGGCTCCCAATTTCTACATTTGAAATTGATGCTACAAATTGTAAATGAGTCTGGGAATTTACTTAAATTTCAGCCTGTCTTGACACCAAATGTTAAAAAGAGATTCTATGCATTGCATAGAAGGTTGGATAAAATTGCCACAAGAAGAAATTTAGGCAGGTTCTCAGTTAAAACCCTAAATCAGCTGAACAGTTACATTGAACTCTTAGATGAACATTTCTTAGGAATTTAGAGAAGATGCATAACAAAAGCATCTAGAATACAGAAATGCTTGCTGCACATCAGTGCCGGTGTCACAACTAGTGCAACACAGCCGGCTGAGGCGCCAGCACGGAATGCACAATGAAGTCTGAGGCATCGAGCTGCAGGCAAAGCAGGTATGAGCAGAAGTAAGATCACTTCCATGTAACCAGGGACCACTTCCCTAACAACTTTAGCAGTGAGTGATTTAGAAAATGCATAACAAAAGCATGAAGAAAGAACTGTAAGAAAAAAAAAATCCATTAGCAATGAAATTGAGCAGCAAATTTGCATTCTTGTCTTGTACGCTGCAAGGCTACATAGTAACCTTATTGATAGTGTTTAAATTGTGCTTAAATTACAATTGCAAATAAATGAGTGATTTATTGGATTTGGGTTAAAAGTGTGTTGTAATCAGAGAAAAGCAAGAAATGTCTTTCAATATTCTATTAATAAACCTGATTGAAGAATACAAAAGCAGTAAGTTCACCCTCTTCCTTAAATGGTTTAAACAGTGGAAGAAGCAAGTCACGTGCTTACTGTAAAACACATGTTTGATTGGGTCTTTTATCATACTCTCAAATGTCATTTTCCTGAACCCTTTCCTTTTTGATCTTTGGCAAGGAAAGGATATATAATATTTTACTAAAAATATGAAACACATACTTCAGCAACAATTAAACACCGAGAAGGTGTAAATATGCTTTAACTCTTCTACAGATTTACTTTTATAGATCAGGTAATGAGCTGATACGATCTCTAACGCACCAATTTCTTTATCCCCAAAACATTTTAAATAATTTTATAGTGCAGGTACAGGGCATAGGATCAATCATGTGATGGGCTTATTGTTTTCATTTATGGTTTGTATAACTTGTTACAAGTACATTGTTGTATTTTCTTTATATTCTGATGTCTCAAAATGATGCATTAAAATTGCAGCTTGTTTTTGTTTTCCACTTTTTAAAAACATTTTCCTCTTATCTTCCATTCCAAAGGAAGAATCTGGCCTTTTGCATATCTTTGCCTAAGAAGGTTTTACAAGATAGGTAGGGGAAGCTACCTCAAACAAGTCTCATTTTTGTATGCATGTGAAAGCTCCGGCTTATTCATGAGACTTTGCTAAGTATTCCACTGGAGAAGTGCCTTATATTTTGGAAGCCATTTCACTGTTAATAAATTAACTCAAAACAACTCATTATACTTGTCAAGTTACATGTTATCACAAAACATGTTCCTGTTAAATATTTGCAAAATTTTTAGCAAATTTTAGTGCATGGGTTGTTTTCAACATCTTTGAATATTTTTGAAGTTTGGTTCAGTTTTAATTTTAATATGTGTGTGTGTGTGTGTGTGTGTGTGTGTGTGTGTGTGTGTGTGTTTAGATCTCAGACCATTGATTCAGCCAATTAGCTTTGGTTTTGAATTCCAATGTGTATGCATTCATATTTCAGACACTGAACATCTCATTTCTTTTCAATATACACCAGCTATACATTTGATAAGGTCAAGTTCTATTTCTGGATAAGGATCAAAAGTGTGTTGAAATTAAGAAAATTTCATGATTTACAAATGTATTGACATCCACCCTTTGTAAACGCTTGTAAGTCAAAACTCACAAGAAAACGCATTCCCGAATGTCATAAGCCCGAACCCTGCAAGAACCCAGGGTATCCTGTACTTTACTCATAGAGGAAGTGATAGGACAGGACTACAGTAGGCAAAGAGAAAACAATTTAAAATGAAAATTAAACTGTAACCGTGAACTGCTAGTTATAATTCATGAGGGAGACTCAAATGCTGTGAAAGCTATAATGTTTTTTTTTAATGTTTATTTATTTTTGAGCGAGAGAGGGCACATGCGGGAAAGGGGCAGAGAAAGGGAGACAGAGAATCCCAAGAAGGCTCTGCACTGTCAGCACAGAGACTGACGTAGGGCTCTAACTCACGAAACTGAGATCATGACCTGAGCCAAAACCAGGAGTCAGATGCTTAACCTACTGAGCTACCCAGGCATCCCTATAACGTTCTTATAGAACTTGTGAATTTTTCAAATCCTTAGAAAACATCATATTTGCTAAATAGGTAAGTTTTTCAATTTAATGACCTGGCTACTTGGTAAATTGTCTTTCAGCCATTTGATTTTTATTACATATTTTCACCAGATTTTTGGCCATCTATCATGTTGGCCTTTTCCCCTGAGTAAATGGTTTATCTTAGGAAGGAATAAACCTTCTGATTGCCTAGGGAGGCTGGATACTGAGCCAATTTCCATTCTTTCAGGAAGAGCACAGAAGCTGCAAAGTCACCATTGACTTTCAAGGCAGCAGTCAGTAACCCAGGGGAGGAGAGAAATGAAGGACTTCTTAGAATTTTGGCAGATTAAAAACAAAAACAAACAAAAAGGAAACCTAGAACTTCTATAAGAATCTGAAAAGGTAATATGACAAAATGCTAATAACTGAAATGATATTTCTCTGTCAAACCAGATTAATAGAGATTTGGAATTAGTTATACATTTTTTCAAGTGCTGTAGACCAAAGTACCTTTATTCCACTTTTCTTCCTATGGTTGGAACTATATTTTACAACTGATTTTTACAAATGAGAATAAAATAAAATAGCAGCAATTCTAAGTGATAGCTCACCAATACTTTGTTAACTTGCCCTAGATAAAAGGAAAGGTTCAATAGAAAGAAATGTTGCATCTTATTACTTATAACTATAGCTTGGTTAGTTTGAGTTTAATTTTACAAGGATATTTCTAATTATTGGTGATTATCTCACCATGTATTATGAAAAGAGGTGAAATTTTTGATATTTATATGCTAAAAGTTTTTTAGTAGAACTACAAAAATAATGATCTACAGATTATAAAGGACACGCTTTTAAAAATATTTTAATTCTGGGGCGCCTGGGTGGCTCAGCCGGTTAAGTGGCCGACTTGGGCTCAGATCATGATCTCGCAGTCCGTGAGTTCAAGCCCCACGTCGGGCTCTGTGCTGACAGCTCAGAGCCTGGAGCTTGTTTCAGATTCTGTGTCTCCTTCTCTCTGACCCTCCCCTGTTCATGCTCTGTCTCTCCCTGTCTCAAAAATAAATAAAACGTTAAAAAAATATTTTAATTCCTGGGGTTAGTAACCTTTAAATGTAGAGACACAGTAAAGCACTGTAATGGATAAGTATCAGTGACGATGAGTAACTATGTTGAATACAGCAACATTTGAGTGTAGATACTGGGAGTAGATAGGACTCAGATAGCAGGAGAGGAAAACAAGCTACAACAGGACTAAGGCCTGGTCATGAAGTATGACTGTAGCATTTATCATATACCAGTTCCTTCATATTGCACTGATGCCTTAAACCCCATATGAATATTTTGACATAAACAGGGTGTAAGTATTAGCAGATTCCCAGAGCAGTCATCTGGTCAAAAGGACTTACTAGTATTCTATTCATTTTAAAGTAATGTATCTATCCTAAGAGATACTGTTCAAGCTTTGGGGGTCAGAAATGCAAAAAAAAAAAAAAATAGGAGAGGCAGGCAATCATTTCCATGTTTTTCCTCTGTCCACAACATGGAATTTCTGTGATTGACTGTTAATATGCTATATGGCCATAATCATGATGAACAATTTTTTCGTGACCTTAAATTTCTGATACAGGATGTCAAATCCAACCTCTTTAACTTTTTGATGCCAGCCAACGATTGAGCCCTGTGAAAACAGGTCCCACATCTATTTTTCTTGATATTATATCCCATTTTCTCAACTACTTTCTGGTAAGCAGATCAAGAGGTACCCAATGAATATTAAAATTCATTCAATCAAAATATGTATACTTATTCCTACTACAAACTCACTAAGGATTCCTTAAACTCACTAAGCGAAAAGTTTTGACATGTTTTAGTATTTTTTGCCTACATGATAAGTAAGCAATGGAATTTCAGGATTCTGTACTTCCGTTAACACATGGTTCTCATAGGGTTTTTTTACTTACTAGATTTTTTTTTGTTTTATATTACAGTGTCTTTACTAGATGACACTTCTATTTATATTGGAGTTATGGGTACTGTTTCTTCTGCTTGAAGATGTTTATTTATGACATTTGAAATCTGCCCCCTTGTTTCCTTCTACTTTTTACCATCAAGATTCCAAGGGCTAAGTCATTCCAACCCACTCTCTCTCTCCAGAATGGGCACCTTCTGAAGACTCACCTCTGTTTCCACACATAGTTATCCATTTCCTTTCAGTTGTATGGGAGGTAGTGCTATAATCCTAAAAGCTTCAGTCCTGTTCCATTATTCCCCTGTTTAGAAAGAGATATTGAGATGATTAGAAAAACTGGTACAAAATTTTGGGAAAGTAATATTAAGGTAATAATAAAAAGGAGGTATTAACAAAATATCACTAAAATTTGTTGTTAAGTGTCTTAAAGGACAAAGCTAAAAAGAAATTTTCAAATGCGTTGGCATTCCTATTTTTGCTAGTCTCAGGTAACCACAGATAGCTATAAGGTAGCAGTATTTATTTCTAGCCTAAATGGATTTAGACATGCCTCAAATACAAGTAGTTATCATTACAGATTTCATGCCCATCAGAGAAACTCCCCACCACTGGTAAGTTTGTGGTCTATCCAGGTTGCTGCTAAGAAGCTTAGTGAATGTTACAAGTTAAGAGGAGAAACAAAACATAGTAAGTAGTACAGGAAATAGCTATTGTCATAATATATGTTTTCTAGCAATAAGAAATAAATACATAAATTCCAAAAGATTGGTAAGACTGTCCATGTAATATCATGTTTAGTTTGAAATCTTTAATTACCTGTTAAGTATAAAGAAACCAGAGATAGCTTAGAAAAGACGGTCAACAGTGAGGAGGAATAAATAAACAACTTATTAAAAGAAGGTAAATTCACTCCAAATATAAAATTTTATTAGTCGCTTTCCAAAGTAATAACTTAAAATCATGGCTTAGTTTCCAAATAAATTAAGATTGAAAATCTGAACGGTTGAGCAATATGGGATGAGGGATAATTAAGTAAATGAAATGAAAATAATTAATGACATATTGAGAGATAATGAGAAAAAGCCTAAAGATATTATAAAATTGTCTTCATTAGTTTTACTTCTTTTGTTTTAAAAATGCATGCATTTGTAAGACTATACCCATGCATATTGCATATGAAAATATTGATTAGGAGATAATTTCTCAGATATAAACAAAATAGCCGATTATTAGATATAATGCTATAAAGCAACTGCAATGAATTATAACATTGTAACTAGTTATTCTTCTCCAACTCTATAAGCTCCAAAAATACCAACACTCCTCCAAGTTACATTTTTTAAAATTTTTTCATGGTTTATTATTTTTGAGAGAGAGAAAGAGAAAGCGTGAGTAGGGAAGGGGCATAGAGAGAGGGAGACACAGAATAGGAAGCCGGCTCCAGGCTCTGAGCTCTCAGCACAGAGCCTGATGCGGGGCTCAAACTCACAGACCACGAGATCATGACCTGAACTGTAGTCAGCTGCCCAACCGACCGAGCCACCCAGGTGCCCCTACATTTGCAAAGCATGACAAACATAAACATAAAAGGTATGGAAGGGGAAAATATGGAAATGCATTTGATAGGCTTTTTGGAGATATGCACAAGCCCTTAATAGTAAGTTTTATCAATATAGAAATACCTACATAAGACGATACTCAAATTATAAGCACAGATTAATGTATTTCAAGTAAGTTTTGATGCCTGCAAAATATTTCAGTTTTATTTAAAACAATATTAACTATAAAATGCTTTTCCATGACTATTTACTTTAAAAGCAGTATCTTTATTGTGTAGATGAGGCAGTTTTATGTTTCTTATGTAGAGTTTATCAATTTTACCCATTTAAGAAAGCTAAAGAAAAGGGTTTTTTTTAATTTTATATTTAATATAATTCAAAATACCCAATTCATAAGAATAAAATAATACATTTTACAATCTACAATGAGTTTATACACATTGAACTTACCTTTTAAAACACTGATGCAAATGTAATTTAGGCTTTGAAAGCCAAAGATAAAATAGGTCAAAATAACTTATCAAAACAACGTTTTGTTGAGACAGTTTTCCTAAATCAATGGTTATCAGCCAAAGCAATTTGCAGCCTCTATAGGATTCATTTAACAGGGTCAGGAGACATTTTTAGTTGTCAACAAACTGGGAGAGAGGGGCTGGGGAAGCTATTGGAATCTAGTGGGCAGGGGCCAGAGATGCTACTAACCATTCCTATAATGTATGAACAGACAGACCCTCACAATAGTTATCCAGACCAAAATGTCAACAGTCCTAGCATTGAGAAACCCTGCTTCTGAGCAGGTTTGAGACTATAGATATTTAGAAAATAGGAAATCGACGTTTTTTTCTCTCCAAGCAGTGTAAAATCCACGTACAATAGAATAATCCATACTTCCCTTAATAGACTTTGTCTTCTTTGCCTCATTAATCATCAGTCATATTCCAACACTTGTTGAAGACATAGCATTTAAAAATTAAGTAAAATTTAAAAGGTCTTACTAATACAACATAATTGAAACTGAATACAATTTCTAAAAATTTGCCATATTCCCATATACAAAATTACACAGACATACACATTAGGAAAAAATACATCTAACATTTGCATAACTCCTTAAAATTCACTTTATTATTCCAAGTGGCCTCATTATACCCCCGAATTCAATTGCCTCCAATACATTGGTTGTGTTTAACAGTAATCTCATTTCTTGAGCTTCAGAGGTGTTCAAGATCTATTGGTCCCCTTTTCATAGACGCTGTTAGTAACCTGCCCAGCATAGAGTAATATGCAGTCAATTCTATTGACTAGACCATAAATAGTATGAGAATATGAAAAGCCTGCCTAGTTCACCAATGTATTTAAATACTTTACATAATATTCATCACATATAGAATCTCAATAAATATTTATTGAATGAATGAATGAATGAAATAGATAAGTTTTTAATTTATTTTTCAATTGTATAGAATATTTCTGCTTTTATTACAGAATCCAAAAGATTTAAAATCTTTATATTTTGTATATTTGGAAAGCAAATACCATTTTAGGGGTAGCACAGTTGAAAGTAATTGACCAAAAATATTCATAAAACTTTGATTCTTGAGTCACACAATGTAAAAGCCTAGTAACAGGTTAATGAGCTGTTGAATAGCCTGTGATAAATAGTGGGAGGTTGAAGGGAAACCCATTAACATGTCAGAACTGCTGAGATGGAGTCCTTGTTTTGAACATTTCTTTTTCTTTGGGAAAAAAAAATATTGACATCGCTCCATCTCCATTTGTGCTTTGTTAAGGAGAAAACTAGATTTTTAATTTTGCATCTGTTTGTTTATTAAATGGAACTATGTTCAAACTGCATTTAAAAGCTGCACCAAAGCTTAGAGTCTTCCAGAATCTGTTCGCAAGGGTAAGGACAAATGTACATAAAAGACCTCTGGTTTTCACTGACATCACATCTTGTCATCTTTACCATATTACTAGTAAGTAATATTGCATATTTAATTTTGCTTAGAACTTAAATATGGAGAATACATAAAAAATAAATTTAATATTCAAGGAAATAAGAAATAATTCAATCAATAATAGAAACAAAAATACAAATTTAATTTTACCTTGAAATGTCATTTTCATGTTCCCTTAGCAATTCGAAGTTACAATGAGGACCTAACTGAAGACAGCATAGACAAGGAATTTATTCTTGTCTCATTCAGTTCCTTGACAGATAAGCTTGTATTTAGATATTAATTCATTGCTTTATAGTAAGTGGATAATAATAGGTGCTTTCCCTTTCGTATTATGTTAGTGCAAAATGAATATTATAATTTATGTGAATGTCTTTTGAAAACCACAGATGTGAAATTCCCAATGTGTATTTTACCATTCTCTTTAAACATGTAAAGATTTTTTATGATTCATGTACCATACGTTTGCTGAAATTTCCTTTAAAATATCTGGTTCTGTGATTCCACATTTTCCCACTAACAGTGATAAATTAGGACAGAAGAACTATGCTTCTGTGCATCTACTTTATAAATGCAGTATTTTTAATCACTTTTTCTAACAGTACAATATTTCAGACTATGTGAGAAGACTTTAAAATTATCTATAATTCCATTAAATATTGTAGTCGTGTCCTTCCTGACTTATACATGTAATGGGATGAAAATTATTTTATCAGCTGGTACATTTTGGAAACATATTGTCTTTATTTAGAAGAATCATTTGATGTGCAACTTGAAAGCACTGAGTTCAAGTTTGTGAAACAAAAAACCTAGACATAGAGAAATATCTTTGTGTAAGGAAAAAAATACCCAGAAACTTAAGGATTTTAGATAGCTAAGGAGCAAGGCATAAGTACAGTTAAATGTAAGTTGGATTAGAGGTTTACTACTGTAAATGTTTTTCATAATTATAAGCAATACGGTTCTAAGTTTGAGTGTCCCAACCTTTCTTTCACAATCCATCCTTACCTATCCACAAGAAGATACAATATCTACAAACATCTAGAAAGGTAAAATGTCCCTACTCATAATTATAAATTATTTTAGTTTGTTTTCTTTTGTTTCAAATTTATTTATTTATTTTGAGAGAGATAGAGCACGAGCACGGCATGGGCAGAGAGAGAGAGGTAGACAGACAATCCCAAGCAGGCCCTGCACTGTCAACACAGAGCCTGACATAGAGCTTGATCTCATGAATCATGAGATTAGGAGCTTGAGCTGAGATCAATATTCAGAAGCTTCACCGACTGAACCACCTAGGCACCCATATAAAATATTTTATGTATTAAAATATATGTTGACCCAGTGTGAAGTCCTTACCTTTATCAAGTTGCTAGGTTCATCAAGCAGCACAATATAAAACTTAGAGAATATACTTAACCTGTTCCCTTCAGCTTTAAATTAATTTCTATCCCTAAGTCCCTGTAAAACCAAACCAAACAAAACAAAACACAAAAACCTAGCAAACAGATTTTCTCAGAATTTCTTTTTGTTTGTTTTCTTATTTTATCTGACTTGTTGCAATGAAGGTAGAGTTGGCATTGGGGCTAATGGGGAAGAATTGTATTGGGGCTAATGGGGAAGAATTTGGTGACATATGATTAATTTTCACTTACCAAGTCAGGTGCTGAAAAACATTTTAAGGATTGAATTTACCTCCAGAATTATGAATGTCAGTGAAATGTAAGAAATTTTTTAGCTTTTCAATGTCATTCTTTAAAGGAATAAGTCCCTTACTAATCTGGAATGTCTGACATTTTTTTTTCAATGAATAATTAAATGTACTCATTGAAATGCAATTCAGATCCTCACTGCTCTGCTCAAGACTTTTGATGCTTCCTATTTTCATCCAAATATATTCCAGTATCTTTATGTAGAACATAAGAACTCTAGTATCTTGTAGTGTCCCTGACCTCATGTCCTACTTCTCTATCCCTCTCTCAATGGGCTGCACATAAACTAGTCAAAGTCCAGCCAGGATTTTTACTTGTTCCCCTTGTTTGGGACATGCCTATTCCAGATCATGCCATGGACACTAAAAAGGAACAATTGAAAACTTTGACTATAAGTTTGACCATCAATATGCATTTCATTTATCAAATATATCTTAAAGTTTGGGAAGGTTTCATTAAAAATAACTAATTTAATTGCAGTTAGTGAAAGGTTTATTTTCTTTTCTAGGAGAAAATAGATATTTTAAATATTTTGCCATGAATCTGTTGATTTGTTAGGAAGGTGTGTTTCAATATATATTTTGAATAAATCCTCAGAAATATAGAGAGGCATCTAAAAAATGTTTTAACAGTTCTCAAAAATTATTTTTATATTTCATACAGCCAGAGAATGTACAATTTTTTTAAAGTTACCAAATAAAATGAAAAGCTAAAGGAATATTCTAAGGTAAATATCAACAGCAGTTACTGATTTTTTAGAAGAGATATATTTTGAATTTCCCCCACAAGACCACTTCTCTCGTTTGACTACTTCTCAGTCAATTCATACTTTCTATACTTTTAAAATGCATATTAATTTTAGCTTACTATGCTAATATTAAAAAGATATAATATTTGTAATTGCATGTTTTTTTATATCTCACTTATTAATTCCTTGAAAAATAGTGGGTAATTCAATTAAACATCCAGCAACACTTTGCAACAAATAAATTGAAAAATACATTTTTGGTCATTCAAGTGTATTGACCCATTCAAGTGTATTAGCAATATGAAAATGGTTGGATAAATTACTAGTATTTCTTTATTTTTGTGGGTTTACAAGGCTTTACACACTATTTATTCTTCACAGAAATCAACTGTGCTTGCAAATACTTTGTTAGTCTTAAATTTCTTTCCCATTAAATGCCAAAAACTGGATATGTTTATTGTTATACTAAAGGAAGGAATGCACTATCTCAAGAATGATTTTTAGTAGCAAGAATCACATATTTCCTATTATATAGAAAAAAGATTGAGACAATGTACAGATTTGAAAGTAGGTTATTTCTTATGTATAGTCTATAACGGGTTATATATAGAGTATAACGTGTAGGCTAACTGAGAAAACATAAGTAATAAGCAACACTTTGTTCTGGGAAGAGTTTGTATATGAAATGTGCTGCCAACTTGTCAATATTTTAAAAATAAATAATTTGACCAAATATTTTATCCAACATAACAGTCTGAAAGTTGTGAAGTAGACAGATTATTTCTAATTTCTTTGCAGGTGTTTTATAGATATCATTATGCTAGAAAACAATTGAGCAGTATAGATATGAATTTTCAGTATATGTATTTTGAGCCAAAGACATAACTTTTGATTATTAAATCTTTCTAATTGGGAAATGTTTTTGCATTACAGAATCACTATAAGTCTTTCACTTGAATTCGGTTATAATCAGTAAGCCATAATGACTAGGAACTTCCAATTGGTTCAGGGGAAAAATAGCAGTCCATGGTAGCAAAGACACCTGTATCTCAATGTCAGATCTGCCATTTAATAGCAGAAAACTAGGCATGTTGATTAACCTCTAGGTGCTTTACTTTTCATTGTTAAGTAGGGCATGATAACTCCTGCCTCACAGGATTGTTATGGTTTATGTAAACAACATGTCACAAGGTACATGAATATTAAGATAAAGCTACATGTCTTTGTATTAATCATGTTAATCAGATAAAGAAATGGTACAAGTTCAAAAATAGTACCAAAAGCAGAAGAAAAAGTAAAAGTCATTTTATGACAAAATATTAAAGATAAATTCAAATAAATCACAGTTGTTATGCAGTATAGGTTTTACAAATCTTAAAAGACAATTGTCATAAATAGAAGGTATTGTCACACTAGGGCGTTCCGGCTAAATATAGAATTCTAGTCACAAGAGCTTCCAACCAGTCTCACTGCTTCTATCCTTGGCCTTCTATTGTTTATTCTTAACAAAACAATAATAATGTTCCTTTCAAGACAATTAGACATGTTCCTTGACTCCAAACCATCTAGTGGCTTCACAATTTACGCAAAATGAAAGATGTCATTTCATAAGCTACATTGCACTGCTTCATGTCATTCTGGGCCACTTCTCCAATCTGATATTACACCTGTCTCTGTCTCACTCATTTCATTTCAGACACACAAATTACCCTGTGTTTATGAAACAATCAAGGGATAGTTCTGCCACAGAGCCTTTTACCATACTGTTCCCTCTGCCCCAAAAACCTCTTCCCTGGCTATCCAGATAATTCATTCCCATACTTCAAGTCTCTGCTGACATGGACCTTTATCGGTTGACCTCCAGTTGTCATTTTTCTCTTTACTTCTCTTCATTTCACATATCGCTATCAAAATTCATTCATTCATTCATTCATTCATTCATTCATTCATTCATGTTTATTGTCTCTTGCCTCACCCACACTAGAAAGTAACTGTGAAAGCAAATGCTAAATAATTTTTAATTCTCAGTAATTGTTACATAGAGTGTCTCAGAATGTATTTACTGTATGAATAAATATGCTTTAATTTTTAATTTAGGATTATCCATGTGCTTCTTTTTAACCCCTTCATGCTTGGAATAACTTATTACTATTTCCATATACAGTTTTATGTTATGCTCTTTTTAAACCTCTAAAGCAATAATAGCTATTAAATCTTTGAATTCTACTTTTAAATATTTTGTATTTTAAATACAGAAGTCTTACTTATTTCATAACTTAAATTATGGATCCAACATAAAGTTTATGAACAGTTCAGAAGGTCGTGTTTTACAATTGAGATCCATAAAGTTTTTCTTGTATATACATATATACTCTGACAGAGAATAATTTTATCCTTCAGTTCTTAGAATATTTACAAACAACTTTGCTTTAAATTGTGGTTAATGCAGTTTCTCAATGAATCCATTACATAGTTTGAATATAAGTATAATAAAAAATGCATATGTTTAATAAAAGTAGAGCAGTAAACCACCTCTACTTCAAGTAATCAACATTTCATTAATAAATATAACCCATGTACTAATATTTCTTATGCATTAAAAATAGTACTGATACGTTTCAGTAAACATCTAATAAAATCAAAATAAATTATAAGAGTTTCTATAAGATTTATCATTCCTCCACTGTTTCTTCACACAGTTTACTTATACCAATGTTCTCCTGGGTGCCAGGACTCTGCTATGCACTGAAAGTGATGTGTGAAGGTGGAGCATATACAATAAGGGTGAAAATGTTTTCTGCCCTTAACTTCAAAATAATAGCAGTCTCTTAGAGAAGACAGAAAGAGAAATAAGTAGTTTCAAAATCATGGTAATTACCAAAACAGGGGGGAAATTTTTCAAAGTGCTAACAGGATTAAGCAACAGTCCCCCCCAACCCCAAATCTGGGAAATACAACTAAAGGAAACATATACCTTCAGTGGGTATGGAAGGTATTCACCATGCAGAAACTTAGATCTGAAGGTCATAGAAACAATACTGGGCAAAGAAAACGCTCAAAGAAAGTTAACAAAATATCCATACTTTAGTGATATTTAATATGAAGTTTAAATGTATTATCAATATTCAAAAGTCAAAACAAATAAACAATTTAAATGCATTTTCCCCTCCCTTTTCCAGACTCTTATTTTCAAGGCTTTTAAGCCCAAAGGATAAAAAAGGAAATAAAATGGCTGTACAATATTCACTTGCTTATTTTAGTTTGTATATAATTATCCTGATGCACACATATGTGAGGCTAATATTTGCCAAATTGGCAAACTTTCCTTTCTTCTTTATAATTTCATTGCTAAAAATTCACCAATTTTTTTTATAAATGAAATAAACATTTCAGATTTATCCTCATAAGTGAAGAATATTTTTTCACTTGAAACAATTAGGATTTACTTCTATAGATCACATTGAGTCTGGCAGGAAAGCCATTGCTACAGCTGCACTCACTTCAGTGAATTACTTTTTAATTACCAACAATTCTCTTCATTTGGCTTGGATGACCAGACAAGCATCTGGGAATTAAAAAAAAAAAAAAAAAGTCTCTCTAACATAAGATCTTTTCTTAGCTGTACAAATCCCATTTTTGTTTTTGTTATTTTTAACCAAAATAGGGCCATAATTTTTTCTTTCAATACTACTAAATAAATTTAGGCAGGATTCCATAGCAACACTCAGTACAGAAAAATCTAAATAAATAAGGTCAGGCAAAGCCTAGTAATTAAATCAGCAGGGCTGAGATCTCTCCCTAGTGGAATTTTTAAATCTCAATGCCAATTGGCCCAACAGTCTTAGAAGAGTACTTTTGCATCTGAGTTATTTCTGTCATAGAGGGCTGGGTTACCTTTCAGGGTTGTAACATTTCCACTGGCTCCAGCTTCTTCCTGAAAGCTGAGGATAACTTCCTTGGATCATCCATGAGGCTGGAAACATCGCTCCTTTTTTCAACCAAGCTGGCCAACTGGAGCGAAGAAGAAATTCAAAACAGTGTTTTTCCATCTCAAAATTAAGAAAAAAGAAGGCCAATCCCACAGGGAGGTTTTAACATCTTCAGATATTCAGCTTGTAGAAGAGCCTCACACAGTGTCTGTTGGTTAGTTCCCAAATAACAGCCTGTTAAGGGAGCTTACACTTCTTGTCTGTTACGAGACGAGGGCCATTATGTTCAGCATCTGCCAGTGCTTCTCCCTTCTTTATGTATCTCCAGACTGTATTTTAAAACAGAAACTTTCTAAAAGAAACCACGTCTTTCTCTTCAATGTTTAAAAAAACTGTATTTGGTAAATCAGGTCCTAATTCAACATATAGTATTTTCATCAGCTTAATAATTAAGAAGGCAGAAATACCATTTAATGTTTCAAAACCAGATAAAGTTATTTACCATTCCATAATTAGTTATTGAATGTTGACATTAAAAATAACCTTAGCAGCATTTAATTCTCTGTACCGTTCACTCCTTCTAACACTCCTTTTTTGGGTGCCTGGGTGGCTCAGTCAGTGAAGCTTCTGACTCTTGGTTTTGGCTCAGGTCATGATCTCATAGTCATGAAATCGATCCCCACATCAGGCTGGGTGCTGGGTATGGAGCCTGCTTAAGATTCTCCCTCTCTCTCACCCACCCCATCCCCCCTTTCTCTCAAACACACACACACACACACACACACACACACACACACACACACACCAAAGAAACCAAAACATTCCTTTTTGCTTCTAAGAATTCATATCTATCTCAAGCAGCCTTACCAGACTGACTTCTCTCACTTAGTAATGTGCATTTACATTTCTTCCATGTCTTTTCAGGGCATAATAGCTCATTTCTTTTTAATGCTGAATAATATCCCATTGTCTGGATGTTCCACAATTTATGTATCCATTCACCTACTAAAATATACCTTGGTTACTTCCAAGTTTTAACAATTACAGATAAAGCTTTTATAAACATCCATGTGCAGGGTTTTTTGTAGACATTTTTTTTTTAAACTCTTTGGATAAATACCAAGGAGCATGATGTCTGGATCTTATGGTAAGAATATGTTTGATGTTGTGAGAAACTGCCAAATATCTTCCCGAGTGGCTGTGCCATTTTGCATTCCCACCACCTATGCATGAGTGTTCCTACTTCTCTGCATCCCTCACCAGTATTTGGTGTTGTCAGTGTCCCCAATTTTGGCCAAAGGAATAGATGTGTAGTAGTAGCTCACTCTGATTTGAATTTGCATTTCTCTTATATAATGTGCAATATCGTTACATATGCATATTTGTCATAGGTACCTGTTCTTTGATGAGGAGTCTGTTAAGGTTTGGTCCATTTTTTAATGAAGTTGTTTGTTTTCTTCTTGTGTAGTTTTAAGAGTTCTTTGCATATTTTGGATAATAGTCCTTTATCAGATAGGTCTTTTACAAATATTTTCTCCCAGTCTGTGGCTAATGTTCTCACTCTCTTGATATTATCTTTCACAGAGCAGAAGTTTTTAAATTTGATGAAGTATAGCTTATCAATTATTTGTTTCATGGATCATATCTTTGATGCTGTGACTAAAAAGTCATAGATATACCCAAAGTTATCAAGATTTCTTCTCTATTATCTCTTATGATCTTCATAGTTTTGCATTTTACTTTTAGGTCTTTTATCCATTTTGAGTTAATTTTTGTAAGGTGAAAGGTCTGTGTCCAGATTTTTTTTATTTATAATATTATATACTTATTTATTTTATATTTATTTATATATAAAATATATATATAATATAATATTTATATAATATTTTATATATATATATATATATATATATATATATATATATATATATATTGCATGTGAATGGCCAGTTCATCACCATTTATCAAAATGACGATTTTTGCTTTGTGGTATTCCCATTACTCTTTTGTCAGTGACTAGTTGATTATATTTGTGTAAAACTATTTCTGGGCTCTTTATTGACTATTTTTTCACCAATACCATACTCACTTGATTACTGTAGCTTTATAATAAGACTTGAAGTTGGGTAATGTCTGTTCTCAACTTTGTCCTTCTTCAATATTGTATGGGCTATTCTGGGTCTCTTGCCTTTCTGTATGATCAGTTTGTTGATATCCACAAAATAACTTGCTGGGATTTTGAGTAGGATTACATTAAATCCATAGCTCAAGTTGGGAAGAATGGACATTTTGACAATATTGAGTTTTCCTATCCATGAACATGCTATATTTCTCCATGTATTTAGTTCTTCCTTGAAGTCAGGGTTTGATAGTTGTCCACATATAAATCTTGTACGTATTTTGTTAGATTTATATCTAAATATTTCATTTTTAGGTATTAATGTAAATAATATCACCTTTTTAATATCAAAGTCCACTTGTTCTTTGCTTATATATAGGAAAGCAATTAAGTTTTGTATATAAATCTTGTATTCTGCAAATGGTTATTATCCCTTATCAGTTCCAAGAGTTTTGTTGTCTCTTCTTTTGGATTTTCTACATAGATAATCAGGTCATCTGTGAACAAAGACTGTTGTTATTTTTCCATTCTCAATCTGTATATCTTTTATTTCCTGTTTTTGTCATTTACATTAGCTAGAAGTTCCAGTAGGATGTTGAAAAAGAGTAATGAGAAGGAACTCCTTGCCTTGTTGGAAAAGTTTTGAATTTCTCACCATTAAGTATGATGTTGGTTATAAGTTTTTTTAGGATATTCTTTATCAAATTGAACAAATTCTCTATTCCTACTTTACTGTTTTTTATTATGAATGTGTTTTAGATTTTGTCAAATGCTCTTTTTCTGCGTGTATTGGTATGGTTATGTGATTTTCTTTTTTAGCTTATTGATATGATGGATTGAGTTAAATGATTTCCAAATGTTGAACCAGCCTTATATATGTAGGATAAATCCCACTTGATTGTGGCATACAATTCTCTTTGTATATTGTTGGAGTGAATTAGCTAATATTTTGTCAAGTAAAATAAAAGTTTAAGAAGCTTATGACTATCATTTTATTTCCCTCTATCAATTATTGCTGCCATTACAATATCTGTGTGCTTCAAATAACATCCTTACCTTCTATAACAAGTGCAAGGCCAAGTTCCAGAAAAGGATTTAAAAAATTATTCTGTTCCTACTATCTACAAAGAGACTGCTTGCATCTACATTGGTATAAGTGAACAATTAACAATGGGCTTAGAAATGTTTCTTCAAATGATAATGCCACTTAAGCCTTTATCATAATAATTTCTTTAGTGCAAATTTAGTACCAAAAAGTATTATGACAATGCAAAGGAAATGATTCATGTCATTTACTGTAGTATGAGTATGTGAGATCCCATGTATTTACTGAGTGAGAAAAATACATACTCTATGCTTGACAATTAACAATATATTATTTTATTTTTAGAAACTTTGAGTTGCAGACTAAAAGCGCAATGTGCTAGCAGTTTTAAGAATGTTATACTGTGTGAAGGGTAATAGTCTATGACATACCTGTGGAATGTACTGCCAGTTTCATATCAATTATATGAAAAGTAAAACTGTTTACAAATCAAATGATCCCCTTTGAGTTCAAGCTCTCAAACTGTGAATACCAAGGGAGATTTCTTGGCATGCAGACTTCTTCCACTTGTTCTAAGATGAAACAGAAGTGTGAACCAGAAAAGATGTGATTTTTAGTGTTACACAGAAAGCATGTACTTGAAAACTTTGCATGATAAAAATATCAATATGCCCAATTAGGTGTTGAATACTTTAAATATTTCCCTGTAGCGGTCTGAGATTTTTGTCTGAATTTCTTTATCAAAAAAAAAAAAAAAAAAAAAAGAAGAAGAAAAATCAGTTGCTTAATTTACAAATTCATAATAGACAAATAAAACAGAAGAATTAGTCGATGATATAAGGAATCCAAGTTAAATAAAATGCTGTTGGGTTTAATCTTGTTTAGCTTTATTAAAATTAACCTGATTGATTGGAATCTTTGAATTTCTATGCAATGCATTTCAGTTAAGCCATAAAAGCAGGTTTAAGGAAGTAGCTCAATGGAACCATAGTAGCTGAGTTTATTCACTTTTCTCATGTATATTATTTATAAGTAAGGATAACATAGGAAGTGGTAAAAATGAGGTATATGCCACTTTAAGTTATTAATGTAAGACCTGAAACATTCAGCACTGAGCACCTTTTCTTGACCTGTTCTTGTTCTCCCCTTAGATTTAATAAAGGAGTTACCTTGTTAGTAAAATTGATTGAAATGGAGGTGATACTTGATTCAGTTGGATTCAGAGTAGATTAATACTGAAAGTAATATTTTTCACTGGCAAAGGAAACTAATGATAAAACGTCTAGGTTTGGTGTCTTTCTTGATATAAAGAAACACAATAAAAGAGGAACTGATCTAAACGGAAAAAAAGTATTTAGGAAAAAGTCATGGCAGTACACAAATCATGGTTTCTCAAAAGTTTCTAAAATAATTTCTAGGTGTGCCTGAGTGGTTCAATCGGTTAAGCATCCAACTCTGGTTCAGGTCATGTTCTCATGGTTCGTGGGTTTGAGCCCTGTGTCGGGCTCTGTGCTGACAACTCAGAGCCTAGAGCCTGCTTCATATTGTGTCTCCCTCTCTCTCTGTCCCTCCCCTACTCGCGTTCTGCCTCTTTCTCTCTCTCTCTCTCAAAATAAATAAACATTAAAAAAATTTTCTTAAGTCAATGTTTAAAAATAAAATAATTTCTAAAATGTTCCTTGGAGCCTGAGATTTGGTATATTTCTCTTATTTTTTAAGCTATGTTAAGAAGGATTTCTATCACTTGCAACCAAGAATACAAATACATTAAGTTTAAACAAGACCAAACAGACTTTAATTTTGAGATACATTTTTTACTATCAAAATAGCAAAAATAAGTGACTCCCTTTAAAAATAAATTAAAAAATATTAATGCTCTTAATAAATAAAAACAAATCTTGAAACAAAAATAAGTGACTGCTTTTAAATATAGATTTTAAAAATATTAATTTATTTAAAATATACATTTAAAAAATATTAATTATCTTAATATATAATAAAAATCTTTAGGAACCAAATTTACAAAGTAAAAGCACAATCAATACCAGACCATTATTAAGCCACAAAATTATTTTAAAAGTTAAGATAACTTAATTTCATGAAAACAGTTTATTTTTTCCTTCAGTTTGGATGTCTTAAAGAAGCTATCCCCAAATATTTGTTTTAAAAACCTATGATTAACAGCATTTTACCACTGGGAATCATCCTTAGATAAACATTTTAATTATTAATTGCATGATTTGGGCAACATTTAGAAATAAATAGTTAATCTGGAAGCATTTGGAAATAAACTGTTCAGCCATGAAAGATTTTGTTTTTAAATGATGATAAAGTGAAAGAAGTACCCAGCTGTTAATTATTTCTTGTGATAGAGTACAAGTTTCAAAGACTTATAATTAACTTTCTTGTGCATTTTTAGGATACTTCAGAATGCTCTAATTGATATGATATTCAATTTGGGAACTGAGACATTACCCAACTAACTATCCTGGAATAAATTTGTTAACATACTAATGGGTTTTGTGGGGTTTCCCACAAGGCCAACAATCTTCCCTCATTTTTTTGGTGAGATAGCCCCCACATTTACTTTAAGTTACTATTTATTTCCAATTCTCTTTCCATTTTTTTCAGGTATAATCAATTTTACCTGTGGCTCTAGGGACAGGAATATGACCCAGCATTGGCAACTCAGAATAACTGACCAGAAAATTGGTTACATAATGTGACTAGTGGCTATGAGACAAGATCTCTGGACTTTTCTTTGTCTGTGCATATAGGGAGGCAGACTCTACTTTTCATGTGGACTTGTTTTCTGGAGGGCACCATCCATCAGGAACTACCATGGTCTCACTGCATGCTGGCACTGCATGGTAATACCTTATCTGACCAAGATGCCAGCCACAAAGCCAACAGAGGGTCCTGGGACTCATTGGAGCACTTAGGTCCAGTTTCACTAAACACTGAACTTTGAGCAATGTAACTTCTAAGTTCCATTTTACTTAAAGACGTTTATATTGGGTTTTCCTTCCTATTGTATTTATTTTCATTTTTTACTATTTTAAAAAATGTATTTATTTTGAAAATTAGTGAGCAAGTAGGGGAGGGGCAGAGAGAGAGAAAGGGAGAGACTTCTAAGCAGTCTCCATGTTGTCAGTGTAGAGCCTGATGTGGGGCTCAATCCCACGAACCGGGAGATCATGACCGCAGCCTGAGACCAAGAGTCAGACACTTTAATTGACTGAGCTACCCAGGCGCCCCTCCTTTCAATTGTGTTTAAAAAGTAATTAACTGGAAAACTGAGACTCCAAAAACAATGTAGAATCTAAGTGACAAACTTCCAGGATCATGAGTTCAATTACCACTTGGGATATTGGTCTCTCTCACAACTACCTCTCCTTTTTTATTTTCTTTCCTTTTGTCAATTCCTATTTCCAAAGCAATATAGTATTAGCCCTCAAAACCATATGTATATACAATAGTCTACCTCCTTGATAGTGCTAGCTATATCACAAGAGGAAATATGACCAAAGCTGACCCAAATATATTCAGATTTAAGAAAAAACTATAATATTGGGAGATCTCAGAGTATCCTCTGTTGGCAATATAGCTTAAAAAACAGATGAGTAGGAAGTGAGGAACTGTGTGGAAATGTAGTCTTATATTAAATTTATCTCACCCTCTTTTAATATATGTCCACTGACTCCATTTGCTTCTTAATACCATATTGTCCTGCCAAGTGTATTACCCAACTTAAAGGCAATTTCCATTTCTTTTGAGGCTATGTTGGAGGCAGAAATCATAAAATGTGGAGGGTCTGTTTGTTATTCCACACATGATGACACATAGCTTCCAAGTTTATTTTCTCTGTTTTCCTGCCTTATTCTGTTCCATTGCTTTCTTATCTTAGACTCCCATTCCCTGCTGTGTTTGTTCTATGATCTTCCAGCAGCATCAGAGGGAGCTGGAATAAAAATAAAATTTTTATAGTGTTGTAATTAGAGTAACAGGTAGAGAGATCAGTGAATACATGGCTCAGTGCTAAATTCTTGCAGATGTTTCTGACTGAATTCTTGCCAACTGAATTTGAAAGCAATGTATGTATGACTGTTTCAGAGAACCACAGACAATCAGCTCTCCCGTTCTGCACTTTTGGGTCCAAGTTACTTACAAGCAACATAATAAAATAACTTACATCTCTCCAGTTCGTTGAGCTAGAGAACACATACTCAAGCAGGGTGACTTTTTCAAATCTCATTTTTGAAACTTTGTCAAAAGCATGATTATGTTATTATTATAAGCAAAATTACCCTTTAAAACATAATTATCTGAGTTTCAAACATCTGTTGATAATTAGTTCTCTTATTCATACAAACTTATTTTTAGTCCAGAATTGTCCCAGGCGTTGTGGATTGTGAGATTATTTAGGGACTTAGATAAAAGTATAGATATCCTTAGACTCATCCCAACATTAACACACAAGGATCTAGGGTAGATGTATAAGTCTTCTTAGCAATTCTTATACTCGAGTAGATTTGTGAAACAACGATTTGGTCTTAGTGTCCACTTTATCTTTTACAACTAATCAGTAATCAAGAGTATCTGTGTCCTTTGATTAATCTGTTCCTCAGTTACTTCAAGCTCTCACTTCTGCCTGTGTCCTTTGTATAAATTATTGTTCCTAGAATTGTATTCCTTTCCCCTTATTTTTGTTTCCTGAATACAGAATGTGCAGTATTATTGTGAAATTACTTTTTGTTTGCATATGCTACATAGTACGGGAAAAAAATTGGCTTTGACACATATTTTGTCATTTACTTCAGTTTCTCAGCAACTCACATGCTTTTTTCTTTACATCAGCTTGTGTTCCTTTTTGTTATTGGAAGTCTATCTAGATCTAGCTTCTCAAAGAATCATCCAAAAGACTAGAGAACAAGGAAATTGTCAGGAAAAAGGAAAAGTAGGCAATGTGAAATGAATTTCACAAAAATGGACTTTTCTGGATGTTCTCACTTCATTGGCTCCCGACATCACCTCTAATCTCCACACCACTACTGTGATTGGCCACTGATTTTTAAGCTATACTCACAATATTTACAGCTCCAGGTAAGAGCACTGAAGCGGGCTGTATGTTCACTTCCAGCTCTCCAGTAGCTGAAAAGAGAAAATGGGGAGCCCTTCTTTTTTCCATAGTGTAGGTAGAGAAGAATTCAGAATAGCATAGTAGTAGACTAACTTAAAATAGGTAGTGTATTCATATCCTGAGTAACAAAAATAAGACAAATAACTATAATAGTGCAAAACTTAATTGCTCGAGATCCATATAAATCCTTCTTCCCATATATAAGCTTCCAAACGAAAAAATTGCTCTCAAGAAGCATCTATCTCCTTTCAATGCAAAATTTATGCATATGTGACTATGTGACCCAAAGGGGGGCAAACTCAATATTATCACATAGAATGCTAAGTGTCCAGATAACTCGGCATTGTCCATTTCTTTTCTAGTTCTGATCTGATGCTGGCTATATATTATCTCACACACAGATTAAGTTGTATAGCAATATGCTTGTGTTTAACCACAAGTGATATGATCTATATATAGTTTGGTGGAAGAAACTACTAAAAAAGTATGTAGATAGATTTAGATATCTCTGAAAAGAAAAGCAATTAAATTAATTTTAAGAAAAGATAATTCCTCACTTCTGCATCTCGTTACTGATTCATAGTTGGAATTCCTGATCATTCTTCATTAAATGTACAACACCCCCTTTGAATCCAATCTGGAACTTAACCTGTTCTAAGACTTTTTTTGTAACATAAACATTTACCTCTGAAAGATCTGAGCCCATGGTGGTACCGCTTATGTACTGTTACAGTAATCTTTCATTGACATTCATCATTATATTTAAAAAAATGGTGAAGTATTCCCATAATAAATTGGCTCCATCCCATCCAAACTTTCCCATGTATCTAATCTGTGGAAATCACTGAAACCAATATCAAAATTCCCATTTTCTTCAAGTGGCATCAGAAGCGTCAAAAAGTAATTTGTTGTCACATTATCTAATTCAATGGAGTCATAAATCCACTAGTGGAAGCCTGTCTTTGAAGTACTAAAATCTCTAAATTGCACAAGATGACAGTCATGAACATAATAAACAAGTATTTTTTGAATGGATACTATGAGAAGTGATACTATGTGATACTATGTGAATGAGTAACTATCGGAGGTGTTATGCCCTACTTCTACTCATTAACTTTCAGATCTGTGCAGAATACATTCTATACATTGCATGATATTGTTTACAGCTGATCCCTGATTGGGAAAGCTAATGATTTCTGTAGACTCTAACCGAATTCCTTCCTTATGATGCTCTAAAAAGAACTCCTCAGTCAAAAGCAATGCTCTATAAAATACTACAGTGGTTTGTCATCATTTAGTCAGTGTATGGACTTGTTACTAACAAAGACATGAAGGCAGATAAAGTATTTTGAAAACCTGAATGAGTACCTCTTTGAGAATAAATTGCTACTTTCTCTAAGGTGAAAGGCGTAAATAAAATTGACCTGATTCAAGGCTTCTCTTACTTAGCATATTATACAATATTAGGCTCTTGAGGTTGCTTATTTCTACTAGCAATATTAATTATTCAGTGGTAGCCATAACTGAAATAACCTTAGTTATGGAAAGTCCATGCCATTGATTTTCTGTATAACCTCCTATTTGCAAAACTGTCTCTTTGTGAGGTCTTTGTGGAAGCACTCCAGTGGCAGGTGAAGGAGGCTCACTTACATATTTAGCTTAAGTAAACTTGTCCAGCTGATAATTAAAATCTCCTCTGGCATAGTGGGCTTTGAATAAGAATTCGCATGTGATGCAAATATTTTTCACACTCTGAGCCATTATACAAATTCTCTCTGCAAGAATCCTCATTTTTTTCTAATTGTTCAACTTGCTTCTTTCATTTCCTTGATTATCCAACAATAACTACCCTTGCTATGAACTATGGGATATTCTTATCTCATGCCTTATCTATTTCCAAACAAAGTGGGTGACAAGATGTACTACTCTAAGGAATAGCTCTTGAAAATATGCATCCGTTAGTCCCATTGCCTTCAGAAGCACTCCTGAATAAGCTATGCTGTCAACACAGCTCATTTCTGGCTATTTTATTGGTATGTAAGGTGGAGTCATCAATAAAATGTTACTTTACACTTCCTCTGTCAGATGACCAAGGAAAATTCCTTATGAGAAAGGTATGAGTTGAAGACAAGTTACCTGGTAGAAATAATCATGATGGGAAGGTTAATGACATAGTCTGATCATGTAACTTATTTGTGCGTATCAAGAAATTACAGGGGCGCCTGGGTGGTGCAGTCGGTTGAGCGTCCGACTTCAGCCAGGTCACGATCTCGCGGTCTGGGAGCTAGAGCCCCCCGTCGGGCTCTGGGCTGATGGTGGCTCAGAGCCTGGAGCCTGTTTCCGATTCTGTGTCTCCCTCTCTCTCTGCCCCTCCCCCGTTCATGCTCTGTCTCTCTCTGTCCCAAAAATAAATAAACGTTGAAAAAAAAAAAAAGAAATTACATATATAGTTATCCCTTGAACAGCATGGGGTCAGGGGTACCAATGCCCCACACAGTCAAAAACACATGTATAACTTTTAACTCCTCAAAACTTTAGCTACTGAAAGCTACTGTTGCTATTGGTTACTGTTGACTAACCAATAACATAAACAGCCGATTAACAAGTATTTTGTTTATATGTGTATTTTAAACTATATTCTTGCAATAAAGTAAGCTACAGAAAATAAAATGTTATTAAGAAAATCATAAAGAAGAGGGGGCACCTCGGTGGTTCTGTCAGTTAAGCATCCAACTTCCGGCTCAGGTCATGATCTCACAGTCTGTGAGTTCGAGCCCCACGTCATGCTCTGTGCTAACACCTCAGAGCCTGGAGCCTGTTTCGGATTCTGTGTCTCTCTCTCTCTGCTCCTCCCCCACTCGTGTTCTGTCTCGCTCACAAAAATAAATAAAACATAAAAAAATTTTAAAGAAAATCATAAGGAAGAGAAAATATTTTTTCAGTATTGTACTGTAAAACAAATCTCTGTGTAAGTGGACTCAGGCAGTTCAAACCTGTGTTTTTTGAAGTTCAACTTTATATCTCAAGTTTTTGTATAGGACGATAATTACCCAAAATTATGTCAGTTCGAAAAAATAATTCACAAAGAACATTAAGGGTCCTATGACAATGTGATAAGCATTCTCGATTTCAGTTTTTGTAACTTTCATGGCCTTATTAACAACCTGAAAGCTATTTCTGAAAATGATATTGGATACATGCAAAAGATGGCATAGTCTTGCTTCTAAACTAAGAAGTCTCCACTGTGGTTTCCAATTGTGGTTTGTTATAGCCTCTGTCCATCACTCTGAAATGTCGTAAATGCCTGAGTGGTACTCAGTTTGCTGGGTCAAAGAGCCACTTGACAGATTCACTTTTTTTTCTTTTTAAGTTCATTTATTTATTTTGATAAAGACAAAGACAGCACGAGTGGGGAAAGGACAGAGAAAGAGGGAAAGAGAGAAAATCCCAAGTAGACTCCACATTGCCAAGTTGCAAAGCCCCACGTGGGGCTTGATGCAGGACTTGAACCCACGAACTGGGAGATCATGACCTGAGCCAAAACCAAAAGTCAGACACTCAACCAAATAAGCCACCCAGGCGCCCCACAACAGATTCACTTTTAACTAGAGAAGTTTACCTTGCTATTGGTCTCAAGCTTGCCTGTCTTTCAGATCACAAAGTAAAAAGATTGAGTCAAACCTCTATGTCTCTTTTGTAGTGGTAGTGAGCAAAGGTGTGGCAATTTATTCTATGTTGTGGAACAATCATATAACCTTCCCTGAAATGAAAGTCGTACATATTTTGTGGAGTACATTTCTCACTCTTTGACAAATGTATTACCATGTCATTTAAATTATTTATTAATTTGAATGCTTCAGTCCTATCAGCATGATGCAATCAATATCGTGGGTCCATGTGTTGATGTCCTTTGGAAAGAGGAGACACTAGAGATCCCTGCAGACTAAGAAATGGCACCAAGTTTGAGAAATGACCGGCCCCTGAGGAAAGATGTTGAAATAAATTGGTGTACTAGTAGGTACCTAGTAGGGTTAAATGGACTGATTATGATATTTCATGTTTATGATGATAAAGGGAACACTGCCATATCAACAATGCGACATGAGTTGATAGCAAATGGATTGATTTGCTCCAGAAAGATCTCTAGAACAGAAGCTACAATTATGGGTTAATGTACTGTCATTGTCAAAGACTTCTTAGATTTTAGTATAGACTAAAATTATTTATTTGGTTTATATAACAATTACCATCCTCACTAAAAGGCTCTAAATTCCTATGATTCAGACAAGGATATGTAATTACTTTTGGTAAACTATTTTGGTAGTGAGAAGGAAGAAACTGCTCCAGGGACTTAACTTACCATAAAATCCTTTACCCCTCAGAAAAGAGATTCAATGTAATGATAAGGTCATCATAACAATTCCATAATGTTATCTTTTACAGTTTTCACCTAAAGCTTGCTTGTATAATGAGATAGGTTCAAGACTTCAGTAAGTCAAATGTGTATTCATTCCAAGTAAATTTCTTTTTATATAACTTGCCTTTTATAAGTCTTTATTGACAATTGACAACTTTGTTATTCTGGATGGATCCCTAGGGAATAGTGTTAACTCAGAAACATTCTTTTCTGATCTCTGAAATATATTAGTTTTCCTCTTTCTTAGTACTTGGTTTTCTTGGTAAAATACCATGATAATTTTGCAGAGTTTGAGAAGAGATTTGTAGTATGATCTTGCTGTTGTATTTTAAGGTCTTGCCTTAAATATATGCCACATTTATATCCATATGGTATTTATATTTTTATATATACAATATTTCATAATTAATGTAAAGCTGCATAAACCTACATTTCCTGAACATGCTAGGATGCAGACATGACTGAATATCACTCTAGGACAGTTAGGGAAGAACCAAAAGAAATGTAAGTGATTGACACACTGCTCTACTGGGAAATATTACATTTTTAGGGAAGAATAAGATGAGATAAATAAATTGGATTTAAAAAGGTTGAAGAATTTCTGCTTCTGGTAATGATGGGCTAGATGGTGTGAAATAACTCTTCACTGAAAACAACTACTTATTGAACCAAGAAAAAAAGGCATTAGAGAAGAACAAGGCAGTGAGAAATTGTGAAATCAGTCGGGGAGAGCAGAGAAGAATAAATGGATGAAATAGACATTTGGGACCTTTTGTCTTTTAGAAAAAGCACAATGATTTGGAAGCGGTAGCTGAGAGGCTAGGAAGCTGAGCAAAGCTTTCCACAGACTCGTGGACTTAAAAGGACAAGTTTGGAGTTGAAGTCCATCTGGAAAAAAAATCCATAGAATTTGGAATGGGCCCTCAAACATCTACAACAAAGGAATAAACATGAACTGGAAAGAAACAAGACTTCACTAAAGCTAGAGTTACTTTCAGATACTCTCAATTTTGTAACATTGCCAGAAGCAAAGATAAATTCTCTGTGGATAAAATGTACATAATCCAGAGCTTCAAATTATCTTAATAAGGTACAATATAATATGGCAAGAACTTGATCAGAATTAATCAGGTATATGAGGAACAGAATGTGAATGAAAACCAAGAGAAACAACTGGCTGAAAGCATTGACCCATAAAGAGTATGGATAATGGAGGTACCAATCACAGACTTTAAAATAAGCAATGATTAGGATGCTTAAGAAACTAAAAGACAAAAAAAATGAGAACACAAGTGTAATTAGAGCCAAGAATTACAATAAGTGAAGTTAAAAACTCAGTAGATGCATTGAATATCAGATTAGATACTGGTGAAAAGAGTGTTAGTAAACTAGAAGGTGAGCCAAAAAATAACTTTCTGAAACAAAGATATATGTCAAAAATCATGAAACGTATGAGATGATGCAAATTAACAAATTAGTGTGCCTCAACTTCACGGATGCTATCAGCAAACACGAGATTCTTCACTCCAAAATAATGAACTTTATTAGAGTGAAGGGCAGGCAGCATGAGCTTTATGTTCATATCCAATTTACTCCCCATTTTCCACAAATTCCATGGGGATGGTGCTGAAATGGGCCCAGGTAGATGCTACACAAACACGGAATTTGTTTCACGGCTGAGGAACCCCAGCTTAGAAAACCCCTACTCTTATAACAAAGCTGCAAGAAAACCTGTTGAGCTTTTGCTCTAGAGAGAGACACTATTTTTATTAATCAAGAAATAAAGGAAACCATTGTTCTTTCTACCAGAGTGGAAGATGTTGTATCTTCTGATGTTGTTTGCTAGGCAAACCCCCTTGAAGATAGTGTGAAATGAAATCTTCCCCCCAAATATGTAGAAATACCATGGTGGATTGTCTACAACAATACATACCCCTCATGTCTGCATCATCATGTCTTCTGAAAATTATTTCCATCATTATTCCACTTCACTGTTCACTCAGATTAATCTGAAAGACATAGACTGGCATTTAATATGGCTCCCATGAACAGGCTTATAAATAGCAGGATAAATTCTGGAAAGAAACAAGTCTTTGGAATCCAGTACTATTATAGTCATGCCACCCAGTACTATTTATAATAATAGTTCTGTTTATAATACTACTCAAACTGGAAACCCAGTGATCATCATAGCAGAAAAGATAGTAAATTATGGGGATTTACACATAAAATACTCGTGAAATTGATTGTACAAGTTGTAACTATGTGCATCAATAGAAATGAACCTAAGAAAATAATTTTTACATTTACAAAGGCGGGTAAAAAAGAGTACACATATGTGACTCAATTTACATAATGTTCAAAGCAGACAAAATTAATACATGGAGTTATAAGTTAACATAATTTGTGAAGAAACATCAGAGGGAATAGGGGTTTAGTGCAGTTTTTCTTAACTTACATACTGGTTACATAGAGTTGTTAAGTGCATGAGTATTTCACTGAGTTGTAGATCTAGGATTTGTGCACTTCAGTATAAGTCCCTCAAATAACAAAAAATGCGCTATATCAACCAAATATACTATATTAACCAAATAAAGAGAGAGAAGAAACAATTATAACAACTAAACAATACAGACAGTGTACCTTAACCAATACAGATGAGACAGTTGATAATACTCAATATTTATTTGTGATTAAAATACTTAGAAATTTTAGAGTAGAAATTCTGTATTCAAATAAAAAGTATATACATAAAATATACAGTAAACATTACACTTAATCAGAAATGCTTAACTCACTTTTCTTGAGATCAGAAATGAGAAATGATCATTAATTTCCACTGCGTTCATTCAATATTGTATGGAAGGTCCTAGCCAATAGATAAGACAAAAATATTAAACAGAATAAGAAGTGAAAATAAGGAAATACAGCTTTAATAATTTACAGATGACACATTTGTGTATATGCCATATCAAAAGAGTCTGCAAATAAATTATCACTTCATAAGTAAATTTAGCAATGTACTTGGATGTGAAATCAATATACTAAAATCAATATGTAACTGCAAAATGAAAAATCAGTTGTATTTATATGAAATGAAATCAATTATACAGAGTAAACTATAACAGAATAAAATTAAAAGTCATTAAATATCTAAGAATTAATCAAAAATATATGTAAAAAATCTTTATTTTTCTTCTATATTGAAGAAGATGCCAGCAAATGAAGGCATATAATATATTTTCTTGAATTGGAGGACTTCAAATAATTAAAGGATACATTTTCCTAAATTGATCTATTGATGTATAAATTCATGTAAATCCAATCAAACCTTTGGAAGTTTCCCCTCACTTTTTTTGATAAATTAACAAGTTGATTCTAAAATATATATGAAAATTCAAGTTACCAAGAACAGTAAAAAGATGTAAAGATGACCAAAAAAGGGATACTCACTCTGCCAGATGAGTTGTTAAAAACAACATTAGTAAAGTACAGTAAAACCTTGGATTGTGAGTAACTTGTTCTGTTAGTGTTCCATAAGATGAGCAAATATTTCTAATAAATTTTAACTTGATAAAAGAGCAATGTCTTGAAATACGAGTAGTATGTGACACCGAACATCAGAAGATCACAACTGAGCCAATGGTTCTTCTCTCTCTCACTGAAGGATGGTGGGTGATCGTTTCCCATGCTGGGATGCTTGGCCTGAGGCCATGGTGTTTGGCAGAAATCAGTGATTTTTCAGAACTTTGGAAGGTGCCCACATCTGGCACTAGTGCATATTTTGTCACTTCAAAGCACCTATGGGCAGTCCTTTGCTTTTCCATATAAGAGTAAGGTTAGGAATTATTTGCTTTATTCTAGGTAGGGTTGCCTATAGATATAAGCCCTTTCCTGTCTGCCTTATTGTCAAATATAGTATATGACAAGAGTTTATAATATTGTACTGTAGTCATCATCTGTGTGAGTGTATGCTATGGCCTCCATGCAGAAAAGATTCTAATGAGCCAACATATAGCAGTGATTCTGTTAGTGGTAGTGAAAATTGCCCTACACAATAACTCCTAACACTAACTCCTCTCTCTTGTCTCCCTCACAACAGCCACAAAAGTTTTCAAAAGTCAATGCAGGTTAATATGTTTCTTTTTCTTTATATTTTGCATTTTCTTTATTATTTTGTATTATATTACAGTATTGTAATCATGTTTATAGGAATATTTTTGGGTTGTGGAAAGAATCATCTGAGTTTCCATTATTTCTTATGGGGAAATTCACTTTGATGTACGAGTGCTTTGGATTACAAGTATATTTCTGGAACAAATTATGATCGCAAACCAGGGTTTTACTGTGCTTTTTTTTATTCCCTAAAAGATAAGCAAGAAAGTTCATGGATCGGGATAGTGAATTAAAAAAATAGACTCATTTCATTTAACACAAAGGTAGTATTGCAGTGCTGAGGAAAGATTACTTTAAATGATGCTGGATCTACTAGATAGCTGTATATAAAATGATTAAAATTTAAAGCCTACCTCCTTCCATTCACTTAAATTATTTCCTTTTTTGTTGTTATATCTAAATGTGAAAGAGAGGTAATAAAACTTTCATATCAGAGTATATATTCATAAACTTAGAGTAGGAAAAAAAATTTTTAAGTTTATTTATTTTGAGAGGGAGACAGAGCAGGGGAGGGGAAGAGAGAGAGGGAAAGAGAGAGAATCCCAAGCAGACCCCACACTGTAAGTGTGGAGCCAGATGCAGGGCTCTAACTCACAAACCATGAGATCATGACCTGAGCTGAAAACAAGAGTCAGATGCTTAACTGACTGAGCCACCCAGGCACCCCTACTAGGAAAAACTTCTTAACTGAAACTTAGAAAATTAGAAAAATTAAGAAAAATTAATGAAGCAGCAGAAAGAGAAATCCAGGAATCAATCCCATTTACAATTGTACCCAAAACAAGATACCTAGGAATAAATCTAACCAAAGAGGTAAAAGATATGTATTCTGAAAACTATAAAACATTTATGAAAGAAATTAAAGATGACACAAAGAAATGGAAAAACATTCCATGCTCATAGATTGGAAGAGCAAATATTGTCAAAAAATGTCTATACTACCCAAAAGCAATCTACACATTTAATGCAATCCCCCTCAAAATAACACAAGCATTTTTCAAGACCTAGAAAAAACAATCCTGAAATTTGTATGGAACCACAAAAGACCCTGAATAGCTAAAGCAATCTTGAAAAAGAAAAACTGGAGGCACCATAGTTCTGGACTTCATATCATATTACAAAGCTGTAGTCATCAAGATAGTATGGTATGGTCACAAAAGCAGACACATAGATCAATGTAGCAGAATACAAAACCCAGAAATAGACCCACAACTATATGGTCAACTAATCTTCATAAAGCAGGAAAGACTATCCAATGGAAAAAAAAAAAACAGTCTCTTCAACAAATGGTGTTAGGAAAACTGGATAGCAACATTCAGAAGAATGAAACTGGACCACTTTCTTACACCATACATAAAAATAAATTCAAAATGAATGAATGGCCTAAATGTAAGACAAGAAACCATAATAGTCCTAGAGGAGAACGCAATCCAGTACCCCTTTGACCTCATCCATAGCAACTTCTTACTAGACACATCTCTGAAGGCAAGGGAAACAAAAGCAAAAATGAACTATTGGGACTTCATCAAGATAAAAAGCTTCTACACAGTGAAGGAAACAATCAACAAAACTAAAAGGTAGCTTACAGAATGGGAGAAGATAATTATAAATGGCACATCTTATAAAGGGTTAGTAACCAAAATCTATAAAGAGCTTATCAAAATCAACACCAAAAAACAAATAATCGAGTGAAGAAATGGGCAGAAGATATGAATAGACATTTTTCCAAAGAAAACATCCATATTGGCCAACAGACACATGAAAAGGTGCTGAACATCACTCATCATCAGGGAAATACAAATCAAAACCACAGTGAGATCCCATCTCACACCTGTTAAGAATGGCTAAAATCAATACAGGAAACAACAGATGTCAATGAGGATGTGGAAAAAGGAGAACCCTCTTACCCTGTTGGTGGGCACGCAAACTGGTGCAGCTGCTGTGGAAAACAGTATGGAGGTTCTTCAGAAAGTTAAAAATAGAACTACCCTATGACCCAGCAATTGTACTACTAGATATTTACCCAAAGCATACATAAATATTGATTTGAAGGGGCACATGCACCCTGATATTTATAGTAACATTATCAACAATAGTCAAATTATGGAAGGAGCCTAAATGTCCATTGATTGATGAATGGATAAAAAAGAGGTGATATATGTACACAATAGAATGTTACTCAGCCATCAAAAATAATGAAATCTTGACATTTGCAACAGTGTGGGCAGAACTAGGGTGTATTTCGCTAAGTGAAATAAGTCAGTCAGAGAAAGACAAATACCATATTATTTCATTCATATATGGAATTTAAGAAACAAAACAGATTAACATAGGGGAAAGGAAAAATAAAGAGAGGAAGGCAAACCATAAGAGACTCTGGACTATAGAGAACAAACAGGATTGATGAAGGAAGGTGAACAGGGGATGGGCTAAATGGGTGATGGGAATTAAGGAGGGCCCTTGTTGTGATGAGCATGAAAATGATGAATTACTAAATTCTACTCCTGAAACCAATATTACACTGTATGTTAGCTAAGTAGAATTTAACTAAAAATTTGAAAAAAAATGTGCAGAGGGAACACCCATTGGAGTATGTCAAAAATGCAATAGAGTGGACTGTGTCAGTCTAGTTTGGCATATACAGAGACAGTATAACTTTCTAGAAGGGTCTGCTGGTATTTTTCAGATACAAATCCTGGCAAACTCAAGTGAGCAAAATAGGCCTGGATTGATTGTATTTTCAGTATTGTTGACTTATAGTAATTTGTTACTTTATCAATAAAGCAGATGGAAATTTATATTTAAAAAAAGAGAAGTTGAATGTAGGGTATACAGGAACTCTGTACTATCTTTGTAACTTTTCTGTGAGTCTAAAATTATTCCCAAATCAAAGTTTATTAAAAATATAGGGACACCTGGGTGACTAAGCCTTGACCTACGCTCAGGTCATGATCTCACGGGCATGAGATCAAGTCCCTGCTTGGGTTTCACTCTCTCTCCATCTCTCTCTGCCCATCCGCTGCTTGCATGTGTGCATGCATGTGCTTTCTCTCTCAAAATAAATAAACTAAAAAAAGTGTATAAAACAAAAAACAAAACAGAAACATTAAGAAAAATATTGACAAATGGCTACATTAAAATTAACAACTTCATTTCATTAAAAGAAACAAATTAAAAAGCAAGACAAAGAGGGGAGAAGCTGTTTGCAACAAATATAACTGATGAGATGCTTTTATCGTGAATATAGCATAAATTCATTCAAATAATGATAAAATGACAGAAAACCCACTATGAAATATTAATAAGGGCTTCAGGTAAAGATCTAGAAACATGGAAGGTGGTCATTTTTCAAGGACCTGCAAACTAAAAGAGACCGTATCACCAACCTCAGCAGCACTGATACCAGCAGCTTCTACATAAAGTAGACCAAAGGCTTGGCTCTCCAAATAAATATATTTTCAGAGCAGTCATCAGTAGAACCAATGCTCCTGCAATGGTATTTGTCTGCAAAGCTCCTGTTTCCATTGACAGTAACATAACAATTTACTCGAGACAGAGTAGTTAAAAAAAAAAAAAAAGTTGTCATGGAGTATTAAGGGAACTACAAAACACTTTGGAAAGGTCCAGAAAAGGTCCAGAACATTCCCAGAGCAACAAGGAAAAATGTGATTAGAGCATGGTTTTCCTATGAACAGGAGGTGGTGGCACTGATGGAACCCCGTGAATATCCTATGATAGTTACGATGACCCTCTATTATGTTAACTGTGGTATGGCAACAAAAGTGTCTTCACATAGAAACAGATATCAATCAAATCATACCGACTATAATTCAGAGGAAATCAATAAGTGATAATCCATTATGAAAACTGTCGCTATTGCTTTTGTTTGTAAGTTTTGCTTTCATTTAGCTAACTTATTCTAATTTTGAAATGAGCCGTTGGGAAAAATCGGCACTCCTCAGGATAAACCAAATTTATATTATGAGGCTTACTTATTTGCTTACTATGATTGTTTTCTGCAAAGACCTTTGGCTGTTTGATGAACTAAGTCATGATGACTGAATCCCCCAAAGTTTTTAATCGCCTTATTTTGACTATCCTTCAGAAAAGTCTGTTAAATTTGGAAAAGCAGCTGTTTATTTAAAATAAACTAAATTGACATAGCTTTAGGAAGGCATAGCTTTAGGGAAAAAGGCATAGCTTTAGGAAAAGAAATATTTTTGCTTTCCAATAGGTGAAGCAAAAGTTATTTTCTAGGAGTATCCTGTTTCATGTTAATTTAAAGATGCTAATATAGTCTATACTAAACATAAAGACCATTTCAAACATATGAGAATAAATATTTTAAGAAATCAAAGGACAAGAATAATTTAAAAGTCAAAAATGTGGTTTGGAATACTTGGAATAAGGTGTAATTACAGAATCAAACATCTCAAATCAACTTATGCATTTGGAACAGGGGCAGAAAGATATCATACAGACTAAAAAATCATGAAATTGAAGAAACTTCTCAAAATCATTTTGGAAATTGAATGTGGGACTAATTTTATGTAGAACCCAATGCCCAAAAACTGGATCCCCAAAAGAAGTGTGTCCAAGAGATAACTTGCAGTTTCCATCTTATGTTTTACCATAAGCCAGAGATAACCTAAAAATATCTCAGCCCAGATTTGTTGTGTAATGTGTATTATCCTGCCAATGAAACAGCACCCTTGTCCTGAATTTGAGTTTCTTCCTCAAAACTGTTAGGTCCTAATTTACCCCTCCTTTAGTCTATTCCCTATTCTTTCTTGTTAGATGACAATTTCTCTGTCATGGAATTTCTGATTTGTGGTTCATCAACTCCCCCAAGTGATGTTTCTACCCAGTTTCTAAGTCTTAGGGCTCCAAAAGCAACATGTGAATACTAAATAAGATAGGAAAGAAATCAAAACAACTACCAGAATTAAAAATACTTTGGAATCCAGTGGAGAGTGCTTTGCAAGTATAAAGAAGTCACATGTTCTGTCATTTCTAATAAAATACATACTTAAAACTTATGACACCATTGAAAACTTATTTCTGGAAACCAATTTTAAAGTTTTCATACATTTTAATCAATATTACTGAAGGAAAGGTTGAAACAAAGTTTCTGCCAATCTGAATAAATTAAGGTTGAGGTAATTGAATAAATAATTAGTTAATATTGAAATGGATTTTCTGCCAATGTGAGTAAATCTACAAATCATCATAAAGAATTTCAGCCATCCCACATTAATCTCATAAACATGTCCAATTGACTGATTTAACTGTTATTTTTGTTGCCATCATTTCTAGTATGTTTGGTTTTAATAGAAAACAAATTAAATGGCTCATTGAAATATATATTTATCAGGTGAGAATGAGGTTGTATATTTTCCTCCAACTGAGAGAAATAAATGAATGCCACCCAAATGAAAACAAAGGCTATTCATGCAGAACTTGCCATGACAGATAAGAAGCCATCCACCATCACATGTGTTTGGCACAGACTCAAAGGCAGGCAGAAGTGTAGGACTGCTTTATAGTGGGAAAAAAAAAAAAAAGAAGGATTTCAGGTATGCCGTGTCTGGTGGTTATTGGCATGAAGAAGCCAATATTATCGGTATATTGTTTCCCAGTATTATTAGCTTCCTAATATTATTCCCCATATTATTATTCCCTGTGTTATTCCAGGAGATGTCCTAGCTAAAAGTGAGGCATACTATGTAATTGGTTAGGAGAGTGTTTGTCTTTCTGTGGTGAGCACTTCTTGGTTGGAAGTGGGAGTGAGAAGGGGAACAAAAATTAGGAAAGCTGGCAGTTAGGGATGAAGTTCTGAACCACTCGGGCCAACTGCCACAGTGCTACACAGGTTGTGGTTTAGCTTCCTGGGCTGTAGAGTATGGGCCAGTTGTGTGGCTCAGAGTGCTATTTTCATATATGGAATGGCTATCAACCATTTGTATAGTTGGTCTCTCAGAAACAAGTCTAATTCAATGAATCTCAAATTTTCTTCCATTAGATGTTTTTGTTTAAAATTATTTTAATGTTTATTTATTTTTGTGGGGGGGAGTGTGCAGAACGTGAGTGAGGTAAGGGCAGAGAGAGGGAGACACAGAATCTGAAGCAGGCTCCAGGCCCCGAGCTGTCAGCACAGAGCCCGATATGGGGCTCAAACTCACAGACCGTGAAATCATGACCTGAGTCGAAGTTGGACGCTTAACCGACTGAGCCACCCAGGCACCCCATCTTTTATTAGGTATTTTAATCCTACCAATATATGTAGATATATGTTCAAGATATTTAACCTACATTATTGGATAAATTTTTGTAGAAGGAGACACTGAACTTTGAAATATAGTTGAAGAGTTCATAGAAAGTTGTAATTATTTTATACCTAAAATATAAAGGGAGGCATATGCCCTTTGCTACAAATATCAAGATGAAATGTTTTTTGACAGCAGATGGATAAATCATCTTGGTAGATCTTTATGTAGAAACTGGTTTCCAGAGAAACAAGTGCCTGTGAAAGCAGCGTTTCCCCATTCTTATTATATTTCGTACAAATAAGGCTTCAGGAATCCCCTTCAGTTCCTTCCTTGCCCAGTGGCAATTTTGGTGGCATTTTCCAAATTTAAACATACTCAGGCCCAATTACTCAGAAAACAGAGAAGCCTGTTTGGTCTTAAAATAAGTCTTCTAGGATAGAGTATTTAATCTGTGCATCTCCAGCTCAGATCTGGCCATTGAGAATCATGAATAAGATCCTCACAGAGGGTGGCAGATCCAGAGGGCACAGAACAATAGTCAATGAAGATTTGTGGAAGAGCTTACTCATATCATGAGTCAATGTCTTACCTACAGGGTGGAGGACTAGGGGCACAAAGTTCCACATAGGTGTGTTTGTACTTGCCCTTTAAGGAGGAGTCTCTTCTCCATTTTTAATTTGCTGAATTTTGGTAGTTGACTTTCTCAAATGCTTTTCCAGCATCTATTAAACTGATCATACATTTTTCTTCTTTATAAAAACCAGTTAGAAAGTGTTTCTTCCTCCTCAACTTTTGAAAATTGTGTGGGATTGGTATTCTGGGCTCTTATTTAAAGTAAAGCTTTTGAAAACAAATTCAGTCTTCCAATAGATATTGAACTAGAAAAATGTTTTATAGTGATCTTGGGTCAATTCTGAGAAGTTATATTTTTATGATATTTGTTCATTTAGTATAAACTGTTGAATTTATTGCCATAATCCTCTCTCTCTCTCCCTGTCTCTCTCTCTCTCTCTCTCTCTCACTACTTACTTAAGTATATGTATACAAACTTAAGTGATATGGAAAAAATAAGTGATATGGAATATCATAATTTCCCATATTAAAAAATATCATTTATTTTAAGTGATATGGGAAAAATAAGCAGAGAAATCAATAATATGATTTTGCCTATAAACAGGCAAATCGTAGGAAACATAACAAATCCAAAAGTTGGTTCTTTGAAGTTATCAACAATATATATAATATAATATATATAACAATATAATGTATATATTCCTCTCCATATATAATAAATATAAATAAACATATATAAATATATATTTGTGGGATTATTCTCTTTAAATACTTTAATGAGGACTAAATGAGTTAATTTCTTAAATGTCTAAACCCACAAAAATATATGATCTGCAGGTGTTAGCTACAACTATACAATACCTTTATGTTTTTGTAGATAAAAGTTTATTCCAATTACATAAACCAAAAATGGCCTATGGAGAATAAAAATGTTCTTCTTGTAGTGGCAATGACATATTTTTATTGAAGTATAATTAATATATAGTGCTATATTACTTTTAGCTGTATTACTTTTAGGTGTATAACACATTGACTCAACAATTCTATACATTACTCACCATGGTAAGTGTAGTTACCATCTGTCACCATAGAATGTTATTACAATATTATCGGCTACATTCCCCATGCTGTACTTTTCGTTTCTGTAATTTATTTATTTTATAACTGGAAGTCTGTACCTCTTAAGTATCTTCACTTATTTTGCACACCCACCTTTCCTCTGGTAACCACCATTTTGTCCTCTGTATTTAAAAGTCTGTTTTTTGTTTGTTTGTTCGGTTTGCTTTCAGAAATCCCACATACAAATGATATCATATGGTATTTGTCTTTCTCTGTCTGACTTATTTCACTTAGCAACTGTGCATGAGGGTTTCCTTTTCTCCACATCCTCACCAACACCTGTTATTTCTTGTCTTTTTTATACTAGCCATTGTGACTGGTATGAGGTTTAATCACACTGTGGTTTTGATTTGCATTTCCCTGATAATTAGTGATGTTGAGCATCTTTTCAATGAGTTAATACTTTTAAAGTACTTGGAGAATAACTAAGAAGATGTCTATAAAATGAATAAATTAATAATTACATATGTACACACAACCAATGGCTTAAAAATAAAGGAGACATTTCTGTAACAATAGGTACATGCTAATTTCTATTATACTCATTTCATGCTTTTCTGTATTTCTTGATGTGTTTAACATCTGTTAAAAATTTGCTTTTCTTAAGTGTAGAGACATATTTTTGGAATGCCTTAAATTTATTACTCTTTAATGTTTTGCACCAGTAACAACTAAAATGTGAGTTTGTCCACTTATGTTCTGACTACTGTATATGATTTTAGTCCAGTTTTGCTCCTTAACATTTACCATAATGATTTATTGTATGTGTTAAATGTTACTTCATTCAAATGGACTTATTTGTTGTTTTTAGTTATTATTTCTAATACCTGAATTTGCTTTTTCAAGTCATATACATAGAATTTCCAAAAAAAAAAAACCTGCTCTGAGAATAGAGAATAAATAATTTCTTGTCCTAAAAGCTAAAATGTTCTGATCTAGTACTTGGATATCAAGGAAAAGGCCAATAAAATTATCAATCAAGGCAAATAAAACTATCAATCAATAATTTATTATTGAAGACCATATATATGGAATAATTACTTCTTATTTCTAAGCTTATCACTTAGTAGTGAATCATAATCATTAAAATGTTTTGGGAATGGTGACAGATGAAGGGTATAGAGATATTAGAAAATGTTTTACCAACATCCAAGATTATAGTAACAATGACACCAAGAACAAGATTCTTATAGAAGTTATGCATACCCCAAATGGTTTATTTTTCTAACATATATATTATAAACATTTATAAATATATATAATATTACATGTATACTATATAATATTTATTTTTTGTATCATTTGCAATCTTAAAAATTGTTCAAACAGCAAATAACATGTAATGCAGATAACAATTGAAAATGAATTGTTTTTATTCTTCAAACAATCCCTGTGAGATAGATAAGCATCTATATTGTTAAGTTCTCCATGTTACTTATGAATAAGAAATTGACTAAAGTTTATGCACTACTATGTAACAAACCTAACTGGGACTCACAATGGGATAATTTCAAATTTTAGCTACATCTTTCCTCTGTGATTCTCGAATGTTAGTGTTCATACAATGGGGCCCTTGAAAACTATGATCCTTGGGGCACCTGGGCGGGTCAGTCGTTTGAGCGTCTGACTTTGGCTCAGATCATGATCTCAAAGTTGGTGAGTTCAAACCCTGCATTGGACTCTGTGCTGACAGCTCAGAGCCTGGAGTCTGCTTCAGATTCTGTGTCTCCCTCTTTCTTTGCCCTTTCCCCGCTTGTGCATGTGTGTGCATGTGCGCTTGCTCTCTCTTTCTCTGTCAAATATAAATTAAATATCTAAAAAATTAAAAAAAAAAAAAAGAAAATTAAGATCCAGATCTCAGATTCTACTCATGAGTATTCTGATGAGATTCATCCATCTGCCTCTTAAATAAGCACAGATATTATTCATAATCAGATATTATTCATAATCAAATGTGTCTAGTGACCACATTTTGAGAAACACTGCTTTTCAATCTGTGCTTTTTGTACATATTTAACTTGCATAATTAACATTCAGTATATAATATTTCCTATTTTCCACCTTTGGAAAGAAATAAGTATAATTCCTTAGTTTTTGTTAGATGATTGTTGAGTGTCTGTAATACCCACAGGATTTTCTGAATGCCATACATTTGCTATCAAATATTCCTTAAAGGTTATTATGTGTGTTTTCTACATAAATAAATGGGTTATGCAGGTTCTTAAGCACCCCTTAATTAAACCTGCACCCTAAACTCCAATTATTTTCTCACATCTTATTTGGATTTGATTAACATCTATTCTAATCCTACAAAGTAATTTCCAGGCTCTGCTAAATTATTGTACTATAAATAAGAAATAATCATTTAAACTTCAACCTTTTCTTTTCAAAGATTATGACAATCAGGTTTGATGGTATTACCACAGAAATGTCAGCTCAATTATTTTTAGAATAATTAGCTTCATTATATACAGAAGGTACACAGATATAAAATTCAGTTTCTTGATTCTTAAGTAGCTTGAGTAGCAATCAAATCCAAATTGAAAGTGGCTCACACCTGCTACCTTCATCCTTTGTCACTCTCCTATGGAAAGATTTACTATCACAAGATCTAAGTGATTTATTAAGTATCGCATAAAAACGATTTTCAAACAGCAACACATATATCCGGAAGTTGCTGAATTGAAATTACTTAACAATTTATATTTCTTACAATTGCAAAATACAGTTCTATATAGGGTTGCTTGTGTTGCTAGAGTATTGGAGGTACTAAGATGCTGTGTTAAATGATCAGGAAAAAGCTTGAGATAGGACTCTGGTGTTTTGACATAATCACTCTTCTTACCTCAGTTCATCAGTTAATCACATTCATATAACACTTCAAAACTCTTCTGAGATGAATTAAAATATTCCTCCGGACCAAAGGCTTTTAACTGTGTCAGACCCATATGATCATCCAGGTACACAATTTCTTTTTAAAGCATGCAATTAACAGTATGAAACTTAGGGAAGAAAGAAGTAAGGTTAGATTTAATTTTTAGAAGGGAGTGGGGACTAAGATAATCATATGCGCAATAAATCATGGGAAAAGAGTAACATCTGAGAGCTATGTGTATCTACAGGTTATCCCAGAGGACATTTTGGGGCTTTTCAGGTCTATATATAAAGGTAATGCTTCATATCTGAATAAGCAATATAAAGATATTCAATAGTTTTAAAGGGGTAAGCCTAGGTATATCTCCCAAAAATATGCCCATAAAATAATTTTTTGTGATGAATCAATCCCTGATATACTTATATCAAAAAAAGGATTGAAAGGCATTTTCTTTCCTCTTATTATCTGAACTTGGCATATAATGTCAAATATGTTTTGTTACCCAAGAGAAGTTACTAGACATGAGATGCACTTCTTTTTTTTTTAATTTTTTTAATGTTTATTTATTTTTGACAGAGAGAGAGACAGAGCATGAGCGGGGGAGGGTCAGAGAGAGAGGGAGACACAGAATCCCAAGCAGGCTCCAGGCTCTGAGTTGTCAGCACAGAGCCCGACGCGGGGCTCAAACTCAGAGACCGTGAGATCATGACCTGAGCCGAAGTCAGATGCTCAGCCGACTGAGCCACCCAGGCGCCCTTCTTTTGTAACTTAAAACAAGAAGTATTGTTACTATGAATATTGGAAAGATATTCTATTTTTATAAATAATTTAAAAATTATAATTTGTTTTATTTGTTTTATTTGTTTTATTTACTATTCTAAAACTGATAAATACTCTCCTATGGAAAGATTTACTATCACAAGATCTAAGCGATTTATTAAGTATCGCATAAAAACGATTTTCAAACAGCAACACATATATCCGGAAGTTGCTGAATTGAAATTACTTAACAATTTATATTTCTTACAATTGCAAAATACATATTATGTGTAAAAACATATGTCTTGAAAACAAACAGTTGAAACATAAAAAGCATTACTCATATTAAGATCACTGTGTGATCCATGAACAGAACGATGAAGTTGCTAGCTTCAAGAGAAGGCTTTTCTCATCTTAGATTTGGCAAGGAAAAATTGTCTTGGTCAGTCTTCCCTCTTGTTCAAAAGAAACCAAGTTTCCCATTGAACAACTTAGGAAAATGTATTTACTTAGTTTTTTTTCAGATTTCTGTTGTTGAAGGACTATTTGAATCATCTGATGAACCTCAGTAATAGAAAATATTTCCTGGATGTTGCATTCAATCAGACATTTAATGAGGAATATTTCTATGAAAATAAAATGAAGAAAAAAAGATTAATGACTGGAGACGACTATAAGCCCAGTGTTTTGAGACTGGTGGTCAGCAAATCAAGATTTTTAGATGTTGGGCTCAAAGAATTGATAGGTGGTACAATGCATATGCCAGTGGCAATCTAGTAGATTTCCCAGTTTGCTATTGATGTTTTTGGTGATGGCATAGACATCATGGAGGCTTTAAGACAATACTAAGAGTAACACTTCACTTTCTTGTGGGACTCTTGTGAAATGTTAAGGAATATAGATAAAATGCTTTTAGACATATTAGGCACTATACCAAGTGTTTTTTTTTTTCAGGAATGATTCAATATTATCTTGTTTATATCATAGAAACTAAATAGTAAACAACATAATCACAGTACATATATAAAACAATTCTATAATGTGATTTAAAAAGAATTTTTAGGGTTTATTCATTTTTGAGAGACAGAAAGAGAGACAGAGCACGGATAGGGGAGGGGGAAAGAGAGAGAGGAAGACACAGAATCTGAAGCAAGTTCCAGGCTCTGCATTGACAGGCTGACAGCAGTGAGCCCATGAACCGTGGGATCATGACCTGAGCCAAAGTCAGATGCATACGGGACTAAGCCACCCAGGCGCCCCTATAATGTGCTTTAGAGGAACATTTTTGGTAGTCTGCCCTGTAGGTACATGACAGACCTAACTAGCTTTTCTAAGGCAAACTCCCTATGCAGATTCCCAGCAATATCTGAATCCAGCCATCAACACGTGAGAAGTAAAGGCAGAAATAAGACCTCAGAGACTTCCCTCTGCCTGAGCATGTAGTACTACCAGATGTACTTTGATATGACTCAACCTGAAGTCAGTGTGAAATATTCTGCACAGCAGCCTCTCTGCAGTATCCCTAATGTGTCAGAGCCCTTAGTTGGCCCTTTTTGGTAACCTCTATTGCTAAACCACTTCCTCTTCAATGGGTCAAAGGCCAGAGAGAGGAAAAACTCTTCCCATTTGATTGCCTTTGCCTCCTTCCCATAATCCTCTATGCTCCCCTAAATAGGGGAGTTATTCTTTCAGGCCCACTATTCCTTAAATATCTTGGCCACAGCTTCATAGGACTGTCATAGATACAATAAATTTTTCTCTGTATTTCAAGAGAACACTATGAACTGAGGCTTCCTGTTTTGAGCTTTGATTCACTTAAATGGAAGAAAAAATAAATAGAAAAAATGATCTTCCTACATACCTGGTTCTAAATGCTACTGTCTAGCTTTATAACCCCACTTTATACACCAAAAAAGTGTTATTATCTTCAATTTACCTTTTATTTCCTTTGGTAGCCAATGCTAATTTCCTTATAGTCATAAAATATCTTTAGCAAGATTTGTGGGTGCACTTTATGCTTAAAAAGGCAAATGATAAAATCATTTTAGTTATTTTCAGAATATTGTTCCCAATAAGACACATTTATAATAATAAGTTTATTTGACAAAAAGTAACAACAACATGAGTGATACTTGAAAGTTGGGAATTACTCTAGCTCCTTTTTTAAGTTGCAACATTCTTGTAAAGTCAGTGGCTTCCCATGGAAGCAATTACTTAAAAAGTTATTTGGTTTTGTTTCCCCGCCCCCCTCCCTGTATTTCAGCCTTTTTGATTCTCAAGCTCTGATATGGTTAAGTCTTAGCCAGTTCTTCAGCTGTTGTTTGTCTTTACTGCCATTCATTACCTTTTCCTTCATTCAGAGATAAACAACAATTTGATTTCACTCTTTTTCTGTTACATTTTTTTTCAGTTGCCTCCTAACACCAATTACAATGAGGTCAATACTAGTTCCTCTTTCCATCTCCCTTCAAATTCCACCTCTTTTTAGAATGTATCCGTATACCACTTGTTTAATTTTGTGGAGAGAAACTTACTTCTTTTTCTATCCAATAATGTGTTGGAGAGGAAAAGGAATCTTCAAGTTGGAAATATTTTATATATTGTGAGAGAAAATAGATTAATATTACTGCCATCCTTGTATCAGATTTATAAAAATTAACAGTATAGTAAAATGCTACATCTGAAAAGGTGTATTTTATGGCATTTATTCTTCGAGATAACCAGAAAAACTGAAATAATTTAATATTTAAAAGCTCATAATCTGTTTAGGTGAGTTTTCAATGTTGATATAGAATTGATTTCTCTCCTTTATTCTTTAATAAACATAGCTCTGAATATTTGAAAACTTATAATTTAAAATAATTAGGAAACCACTATTTACTTATTATTCATCAGTCTTACAATTAGCTGTTCCTATCTTAAATGCCACTGGAATAATTCACATGATTGCAGATGGCTTGGAGTGCCATGTTGCAGTAACATCATTTCCAGTACAGAATGATCCAATTCTGCGTTACAAGTTTAAAAGGACTATTCATTCAATTGAGCAAAATAGGCATGATCTTTTCAGTTTTGTTTGTGAAAAATAAGATGGTCATTACAAAATTTTAGAGTTAGAGCAAGAAAACAATTTAAATGTGCTGTAATATTCTTCATATATTTAAGTTGATTGCTTCAGAGAGATTATTTTTGTCTTTTTCATAGAGCTTGATTGAGTCCATCTTTGTTTTTTTTTTTCCTGCTTACATAATGTATTATTCATGTTACCCTAAACCATTTTGCTTTCACTTTAAAATCACTCCCCAAGTCTTTTAATTTGTTTAGTCTTCTTGGAGCTTTGCAGAGTTGGCTTAGGGTCTAAAAAGGAATCTAAAGCAATTCCCCTTCAGGGCTTTTGCATTGACTAAAAGAGAGCAATCAAACTTATCAGCTGGAAACAGTCTTTGGCTTCAAGTGAATAGACCAGTTCCTTTACTACATTTATAGAGTCTTACTGGGGCAGTCCAGCTCCCCTGCAAAGAAACCACTACCCCAGCACAACAAACGAGTCTTGAATTCCAACCGGAGTATTCATCTTAAACAGGACCTGGGGTTTGGATGCTAAGGGCCAAGCAATATGGAACTAAAGACATGACCAGTACTTTATAGATGATTTATGATAAACCCGTCCATTGAAAATAATTCTGTAGTTTAAAAGCCAGAATCATTCATTTGTAATACATTTTATCATAGTATATGGAAGGAACTCCACTGGGATTATAGTCATATTTTAATTCAATATATATATTCTGTAATGGGATATTGGGACAGAGAATTGATTAAGTTCATTTCTCTATGAACTTAGTCGACTTAAATCATTCACAATATAATTGATAGAAAGAAAAATAACAAATGATGGCTTAAAGAAAGTGCATGAAGTTGCTGACAGCCTAGAGGGAAGGAAATAAAAATATGAGAGGGAGTATGGCCAGAAAGGAGGAAGGAAGGCATACTCCTTTATAGTTGTGCTTAACGGGATATATGCAAAATAAAGAAGTCCCACTAATCCAAACATATAATACAAATCCTAAGAAAATTTTAAAAAGGGAAATGTATATATATATCTTTTCCTTTGGGTACAGAAGGGACTTCTACTATAGGAACCAAGAAGTTAGCCTTGAACAAATACATTATATAGCTCATACAGACTTTGGTAATGCTGGTCACAGAGCATATTGTCATATTCAACATTGCTTCCAGGAGAGAGGCATGTGTTCAGATTTTCAACAAGAATATCACAAAGTAATATTTGGAACAAAAATGAGATCATCAAGTGGAATTACCTTTAATATATATGAGGCAAAGCTGTGGCTTTTACTAGCTTTCAATTCAAAATTAGACAAGTCAATTCATCTTTCTGATGTTCAGTTTCTTCATAGATAAATTGAGACAGCTGAACTGGGAGGAGAGATTTCCATGATTTCCAAATCCATCAATAATTATTGCTTTTTCAATAAATAATAGTGGCTTGTTTATCTGTACTTCAATGACAGCACATAGCATTATTTTAAGTAACACAGGTTGAAATATATAGAACTGATTGTTTAGACTTTGTATATCTCTTAAATATTAAAAATGTGAAAAATAGCAATAGAGCTTTAAAGAGTTCCAAATTTGGAGTGTACTGTTAAATAACACATATTTAACATATGCATAATTTCATTCTTCCATAATTTCATTTAATTAGTAATTTAGTTCTTGCATACAAAAATAGTGAAAACTTTCTTGGCCACATTTTGTCCTGTAAATCTGAAAACAAATCAGCACCATTTAGTATTAGCTCACTGGCCACAGCCTTTTTGCTTTTATTGCTGTGATTTTGAACTCTGAAGTTATTTATTTATTTATTTATTTATTTATTTATTTATTTATTGACATTTATTTATTTTTGAGAGAGAGAGAGAGAGAGAGAGACAGAGCACGAGTGAGGGTGGGGCAGACAGAGAGGTAGACACAGATTCTGAAGCAGGCTCCAGGCTCAGAGCTGTTAGCACAGAGACCAGTGAGGGGCTCAAACTCATGAACGGTGAGATCGTGACCTGAGCCAAAGTCGGACGTTCAACCAACTGAGCCACCCAGGCACCCGAAGTTATTGTTAAAATTTTTAGACATTTGTGATCAGAAAACATTATTTTCAGATGTAAATTAGAAACTATCCATTGAGATTTCTCTATGAAGCAACAATGTAATTTTAACCTTTTTCCTAAAGGAATTTATTTTGAAGTGTCTGTGTTTCTTGTTTATCATTTTTTTGGTTTCTTTTTCATTCCCATCCTCTGGGTTTCAAAGTTTCTTTTCAATATTTCCAATTAAGATTGAAGTTTGCTGCATTTTGTCTTTAATGCTCATATAAAGGATTTTTTGGAACAATGCCATTTTCCTAACCGACAAAGCTGTTGCTGTGAGTAGGCTTGCTCTTAGATAACTTTTTCTGTAGCACTGTTCGTGATTAATTAGCATTTCTAAAGAAGTAAATGAGTGTCTTGCTTTTCAAGTTTTTTGCAAAATGTTTGACATATTGTGAATGTTTGATTTTGCTGTATTGCTCTTAATATATGCTAATACATGCTTACAATGTGATAGATTAGCATAGTGATTAAGCAGGTACAAGAATCTCAGCGAAGTGATTAAATGCTTTTCTTCTTTAATAGTATGGTGACATAATAGCTTGTCTATTATTGATAACGATACTATAACAATAATCTAAAAATGAAAAAGCAATTGATTGGGTACCCTTCTTCTCCCCAGAAGCTAGAATTCTGGTAATCTTCTACATCTTTAATCTCCAGAAGGGTATCTAGATATACTGAAATAAAATTTTTTAGAAAATTTAAATGTGTTAGATTTAAGTTCAGTGAACAACAGGATTTTTGTTTGTTCATTTCTCACACTGCCAATTCCTAGAAAAAAAATTCATTTTCATCTTGACTATAAGAACTATATTTTTTCAGATATTTTCACATTTTCATAAAATAGATAAATGCTAATTTGAAAAAGAAGCACCCCACAAAAACATATTCAAATGATATTTGACAAAGAACAAAGGTAGTGGACCAAAGACAGTCTTTTGAACAAATTGTGCTGGGACAACTCGTCACTCACCAGCAAAATGAATGAATGTAGACACAGACCTGCCCTTAACAAAAACTAACTCAAAACACATCCCAGACCTAACTATAAAATGCAAACCTATAAAACTAGAAGATAATGTAGGAGAAAACCTAGATGACCAGGATTGGAGATGCCTTTTTATATACAACACCATGAAAGAAATATTTGACAGGCTAAATTTGATGAAAATTAACCACGTCTGCTGTCAAAGACAATGTCAAGAGAGTGAGAAGACAACACAGACTGGGAGAAAATATTTGCAACGACATATGTAGTAAAAGGCTATTCCAAAATATGCAACACTTAAAACTCTACAATAAGAAAATGAACAACTCTATTTAAAAATGGGCAAAGATCTCTGTACAGACACCTCACTAAAGAAGATATACAGATGGCAAATAAACATGTGAAAATGTGCTCAACATCGCATGTCATTAAGGAACTGCCAGTTAAAACAAGAATGAGATACCACGCACACCTATTGGAATGGCCAAAATCCAAAATTTGTTAAAATATTGTTAAAATCAATACAATGGAGTGAAATAATAAATATATGTATATATACTAATGCACATCTACATATACATCTACATTAATTTCTACATTAATTAATTAATACATTACCTGTTCCTACCTGTCTATGTATGTATGTATGTATGTATCTATCTATCTATCTATCTATCTATCTATCTATCTATCTATCTATCTATCTAGCAGTCCTGATATGGAAAAAACTAGCACTCAGCTTTTACCCAGGACATGCATTCAGAAAATCTATACTGAAGATATACCTGAATGATACGAACATATACATGCAAAAGGTTATTAAATGTATTGTATGTGATTGTAAAATATTAAAAACAGTCTAGGGGCACCTGGGTGGCTCAGTCGGTTAAGCGTCCGACTTCGGCTCAGGTCATGATCTAACGGTCTGTGCGTTCCAGCCCTGCGTCGGGCTCTGTGCTGCCCGCTCAGAGCCTGGAGCCTGTTTCAAATTCTGTGTCTCCCTCTCTCTCTGACCCTCCCCAGTTCATGCTCTGTCTCTCTCTGTCTCAAAAATAAATAAACGTTAAAAAAAATTTAAAAAAACCAGTCTAAATACCTATATTTAAGAGAAAGGTTGAATAAATTATGCAAAAAAAGGAATAAGAAAAATCTCTGAAAATATATGGGGTTTATTTCCAGAATATATTTTAAGTGGGAAAAAAAGGAAAAATACAAAAATAATATTTATATTATGGCAATTTTCATGCAAGAAAGGATATAAGAAAATATACATGTATCAGCTCATTTATAAAAAAGTATTTTTGTTTATTCTGGAATAAACATAATCTACTGGTAATTTAACTGTTGAAGTTACTAAAACAGTATATGAGCTAATAAAAAATGTAAATGAATAAATGAATTATTTACCAGAAGATCCAAATCTGTATCAATTATATGATTATTTATAAATATGAATCATGAACAGTATTTGTAATGTAAGCATGTGTGGTTGCAAGTATCTACATATATATGTCAGTTTATATCACAAAACTGGATGTATAACAAAATTTTTAATAAATTAATCCAAATAATTCTTAAAGTTAGTAGTTAATGACAAAGATAATACAAGCTTCAGGTAGTATTTTATGCCATTTAAGGTAAAACTTAAAATATAAACCTTTAAACACTATTTTGTGAGGACTGGAGAACTTACACTTTTGAGTTAAGGGAACATATAGAAAAATTAGTTTCTCTCTCAAACTATCACCCCACTCTCACCCCAATTTTTCTTACTAGTATTTAAATAATTCCAAAGATACAGACATACACACTAACATACAAATATACATATACATGCATATTTTACGCAGTGTGCATACACATATACACATATATACGAGTACAGGCATACAAATACATTAATATATTTTCATAAATACATGTTTACGTATATAATTATAGTCTTGTGTGCATATATAAGTATGTATGTGCATTTGTACATTTAGTTGCACACATAAAATATATACTACACAAATGGACTGTGGCATGCTTTCTTAACAATGTAACTTGAAGGTCATTCTCCCTAAGTTTTTCATATATTTACTACAGCATTCAGAAATAATACAATTATTAAATTATTAAGAATCAGTGCCTAAGAAGTTATCTCTTTTCTGAAATAGAGATCAATGTTGAATAATACATCTTCTCAACCTTTGTGATTTTTAAACCCAGCTTTTCTTTACCTACTCATGGATCATATTCCCAAGTATCCCCAGATAACTACACAGTAAATGTTTTCTCTTGTCCCTCAATAAGCATGTCTTTAAATTCTTCATTGATGATTTGTAAGGAGATTTTCAATCTTAATTAAAATTTATTAATATATTTTTCTTTTGAAATGTTATGGATTCTAACCCTTGTTTCACATAACTTATTTCTGCAATTATTTTTTGCAAATTCATACTTTCCTGCTTTTCCTTATTTTTAAGTTCCCTGTTCATATCATATTCACACCTGTCAAAAGGCAAGGGAGTGATTCTGCACTTATGAACTAATGTACCCGTTGAGTCAACACACTGGTATGACAAGAGAATCTAAGAGCCAGTGTTTGTGCTGTGTGACCAATCCCTACTAAATATCTGATACAGCTTTTGACATTCAACTAGAGGCAGGTTGATCAGATTTTGCCTCCTATACCTTCGAATTTGGAACAGAGAGATAGAGATTTATTACGGGATTGGGCCACATTAATCGAAGTGCTTCTCAATCTTTGTGCATAAGGCTAACTGAGGAACCTGTTAAAACACAGATTCTGGTCTACAATACAGCACACAGTTTTGTCTCTCTTATAAGCACTCAGGTAGTGCAGATGTTGCTAGTAGCTGAGCTACATTTAGCACAGCAAGGATATTCATTAGAGAGAAGGTCAGCGAAATTCTGTGCTGATGCTCCTGAAGTTTCTAAGTTTCTTTTCTGCCTTTGAGTTATTTCTTCTAATTTCTTGGCATAGCCCACTGTCTTTTCGATAAATTCATTTTTCTTCATGTTAACCGGTTATTGTAATTACAACCAAAAAAAACCCCCCAAACAATAACTAACAAATGAATGCTGTGGTTCACATTAGTGCAATAGGTGTTCACAAAGAGTTTCATTTAATTATCCTCTATTCATTAGGTCATAGATCAATAAATGAATTAACAGGGAACTTGCAACTCCTGCTTCCCGGAAAGCATCTTCTCTGTTGTTGACAGGTACTATTAATACTTGAGAGTCTGTTAAATTAAAGTAAGCCAACTTCTTTCTCTTTCTGTGTGATTTGCTGTATGTAACCTCAATTTCTCTGATAATTGTGGTCTATTTACTTAATGGTGTTTCACAGTGGTATCTGAGTTTTTGAGATTTAAGTGAGCATCAGATATCCAAGTACATTGTGAAATGACATATTATATTTCTTAATGAAGGAGAATATACATAAAGGATAAGATCCTGATATGTATATCAGAATCTTTCCTTCACTGTCTGAATTTAGGAGGGTATAATTTTGATATAATTTTTATCTCATTCATATATTTATCTTCTATTAAAGATACATAGTTTTTAGTTGTAGAATAATTTGTACCTAGTGGGAAGAAAAAGTTCTTGGTTATTGTAATAATAATAATAATAAATAATAATAATAACTCATAGCATATATGACATAAATGTTCATATTTATATATTTTATTTGCTATATTTAAAATATAATGCCTACATCTGGGAAATTTGTATGACACACAGAAAACACCTTACTATAACTTACAGTGAAATATTACTTTTTAAAGTATTCTCACATTCTAATTTCTTGTATCATGGTTCACCAAATATTAGAAAAGTCATCAACAAGTATATTAAATTTTTCATCTATGTTGGATAGATACCTTGCTGCTTTTGCTATCGGTATCCTGTCATCTTTTTGTCAAAATATTACCCTAACTTTCTTTATGTACCACTTTCTACAACTGACTCTCTACATGTACTTTTGATGGAATTGTCCCAATTGCTAGCAAACTGGTGGCCCATTCTTGATTGGCCTGATAGTCCTGAGAGTGGCCTAAAATGATTGGTTTAAGGTTGGGTTCTGATTCAATCGAGTGCATTGAGATCTGCACCTAAGGCTGCTCCTCTATTGAGAGAAGAGGAGAACTCTCATTGTCACAAGCACTTGAAGAGCTTTTGAAAATATGGATGTGTAAGTTCACTGCAGACTAACTAAGAACGAATATGAGGTGATGGATTTAGCTAAGGATTAAGATTTCCTTAAGTGAATCTAATGAACATTCCAGGTGCACTCACTGCTTTCTGGTACAGATTTACTCTCAGTATCTTGGAGAACATGAGTGTGAAGGCAACAGAGAGGATGACAGAGCAAAATGTAGAGAGAAATCAAGTCTTGATGACACAATTTAAATCCATATCTGAATTCAGAATTACTCCCAAAGATTTTTCCATTGCTTTGCAATCAATTCTTTTGTGGACTAAATCGGTTCAAGTTAGTTTTCTGTCACTTTCAGCAGAAATAGACCTAAAAATGTGGTAAATAAGGAATCTTTAAAGTACTGTTAACATTTTTCACATTTTATTTTATCACTGTTTTCTTAAAATCTGTTTTGTATCCATTTAAAATATTAATGCAGTTATTTTCAATAAGTAACCCTATAAAATAAAAATTACAGGGTTAATATATATACATGTATATATATACGCATACACACACACACACACACACACACACACACACACACATATATAATCTCAGCAATTATCCATGCAAGTGAAGGTGTGCTTAGTTCAAGAATTGCTACCTATACAAAGTCTAATTCTGCCCCTCCATCTGAGTTACACAAAACATTTTTGCTTATTTTGACTATTTCTCAGATGAATAATAAAAATAAGTAATACAAAGGAAAAGATGTTAAAAATGCATTTTGCTCAGTTTCATGAATTAAATTAAGAGCTTTATAATAGTATTGCTTTCTCAATGAACTGGTAAGATAGTTATGATAGACTCATAGCAACCATAAAGGGCCTTTTCATGTGACAAGTAATTTTCATGTATCCTATACATTTCAACAAATAAAAGAGGACTACAAGTAGATGAACAAGATGATGAGACTTCATAATAAAATATATTAAAATCTGATTAAATAAGTATGATTAAAATAATACAATTCTAAAATTAACAATTGAATTCTATTTTTTCTCTCATATGAACACCATATCATTATTTCATGGCCATGATGCTTGCCTGTGACAAAAACACCAGGTGATCTGAGAGAGATCTATGTACCTTTATGAAAACAAAAACAAAAACAAAATAAAAAATGTGTCATGCAAAATTCTTCAGGCCCAATACATTATTCTAATTTGATCCAAAATCTGAGGTAAAATTTAAATTTTACTAACTTCTGTGTAATGCACAGGCTTCCATTTTTTAAATAAAAATTGCTCATTTTCAATTGATTCTCATATTTGTAACAGTGATTTTAATATATCTACAATACCTAACCATTAGAACTGTCCATGGTTATCTATATAATAACTTTGCTACAAGAGATCAATGATATCTTGCTCTGTGTCAGGCATCCATTCCTGCATAATAGTTCCAATAGTGTAGTTTAGAACAAGAATATATTCTTTCTCGTGATTTCGTGGGACAGAAATTCACATAGTGCTGTGCTGGGCAGTTCTGTTCCACATGATGGCAGATAGCAGTTTTTCTCTCTACTGTATCAACTGATGACAGGAATGAACTGGACTAGAAATATGTAAAATACACACCCACCTCTTGCAAAATCTATCCAAAATTAGCATTAGCACAAAGCCAGGATTACATCATGTATATCAGATCCCACTGAGAGGCCTTCCTCAGAGGCAGCTTCTCAGTTGTTTCTCAGTTAATGGATTCTTATTCCAGAACTAAAAAGATAAGTTACCTGAGGTTTTTCTAAATCTAAATATATGTGTACAAAAAAAAATCTTCTCCCCTTACCCTACAACCCGAAATATAATGATGAGACGAGAACAGAAAAAAATAATCACAGAAACTCCAAACAGGTAGGACATAAAAGCACGTAACAGCCACTGTTCCAAGAAAGTTTTGAAATCTAATTGTGTATATTTTGTTAGAGAATCCTACTCCTGGAACAGGAAATGTTCTTCAATTAAGGCCTAGTTTCTCTCCCTGGGAGTATTTTCCACAGCTTTTAGCACTACCTTCTGAGAGCTTCTCTCTGCCTTTTGAGTTTACTCTTTCTTCTGTCTTGATGAAAAATAGCCTGCGTTTACAACTGAATAGGTTTCTTAGCTTCTTAGTTACACTGCCCTTAAAAAGAAAAAGCCCACATTTCTCTTTTCTTTTACAATCTTGCCTCTTTTATTCCAGATTGTTGATTCTTTCACCAATACAATTCTCTTAAAAACATTGTTGGTTTTAATAAGTAACAGTGTAATTGACTCCATGCCCCTAAAGACTCATTCTTAATTCCATCTGAGACAGACATCCTTCTACTGAAAGCAGGAAAGGCTGCTTTGGGACAATGCCCCTTAAGATTCTTAGAATTCATTTTGTTTAGCTGCAAGGGATCATAGAGCACCAATCTTTCAAAGATTGTAATAAGAGACTTGCAGCCGAAACTTGTAGTTTTCTCTTCACCCTGAAGCCACATTTTACTAGAAATACTATGGACTGGTATTTATCTTAATGCTATTTCTCACTTTAAGAAAATTTTCTTGTCAGAAGAGTAGGGGATGACAAAAGATTTTATTTTCTAACTTAAAAATGTTGGATTTGAAATATTTCCCCCAAATTCTGCTGGAAAACTGAACAGCCCATCATTAGTTCATCACTTTCTCTCTCTCTCCCTCTCCCTCTCTCTCTCTCTCTCTCTCAGTATATCATATCATGGGGAGCATGTATAAACCAACTAGCACCTTGAAAATTATGCCTTAAAATATGTTTACTAGGCTCTCAAATCTATTGGGTATATTTTCTATCATGCATGTAACACAGTCAACAGCTTTGCCAGTGTTTCTACCAAAACATAACATGCCTGCTTTTTTTCAGTCTCCAATATCAGTTTTCTCACTGAATTTCCTGTTTCTTGCTGTCTTTCTGAGAATCTTCTTGCTGTCTTTCTGGATTTTGCTTACTGTTCAATCCCAGAGCCAATACCACTTGGATTAGGATTTTGTTAGAGCAGCAACTATTTTTAAAGGGGAAAGGAAGTAGATTCACCTCCTGAGGTGATTGGTATGTATGTAGAGGTAGAAAAAACACTAATAAAGGCTGTCTTTGTAGCCTATCTACTACATGACCTATATCTACGTGGGATCTCACTTGAATTTGGCAATACATCAAAAGGGGGGAGCACTGTGTGACTGCAAGCTGAAACCCATGTATTTGATAAGTCATGGGTGTTTGGAACGCAAGGATAATGTAAGATTCATTCTCTTATGATGTTGAATATTTTTAGTGTACTGAATTTTTAGCATATAATATAACATGGATACACAGTAAGTTACCATTTTCTCTGTATTCCTTCCTATTGTAGACTTTTAAAGGAAGTGGTACTTGGATAGATAAAAGTCATTATTCAGGCTGTGGAAAGAAATATCTTCCTTTTTAAATTCTATCAATTGTATTGTGATATCTATATCAGTCTCATTTACACTAATTAGCATGAATCCATATCTTGAAGTCCAGATAAATACTGATTGGAAAGCAATATACATAATAGTAAAGACAGATCTGATTTTAAATTCCACTTTCCCTATCTCCTATTGATGTTGCATTAATCAAGTTGCTCAATACTGTGGCAACACTTTATTTGTAAGTTTGCTTTCTTTAAAAATTAGACATAGTGTTTGACTCTTAGCTTAATAATTTAGCTATTGAATAAAATCAAATATTTACACTGGAAAAGGGAACCCACACTCTACTACAACTTATTGGACCATCTCTGAGAAGCAAACAGATCTTCCTTGATTAAAGTGTATTTTAACTCTCTATAATGTTCCCAATTCATAAAAATGCACAGAAGTGTTTGTCTGGAAATTGGTTTAAATAGTGAAAAGGGAAATATATATTTGTAACGTTTCTCCAATGAAATTTTCGAACATAGCTCACATTTAGGTGGGTATTTAAAATACGAATTTATTTAAGAATAACGTATTAAAGGCCTAGCATGTATTCCTTAATGAATATATGTTGACAACACATTAAACTAGAGTAAAATTTGAGCATATATTTTTTCCCCAATGCAGAGTTAAAATGATGAAACTAATACTATCATTTTTGTGCTCAAACAACCTATTAAAAAGGTCAAAACAGCAGCTATCTGTTGGAATTTTACCGCTTTGCAAACTTACCATGATTTTCAGTGTATTTATTTCTTAGTATGAAGTGACAGCATGGCAAAGCAAGTAATTTGAACACATTTTCTTGGTATCAGTTGCACATACTATTATTTGTGATCCCTCCAGTGATTTAAGAACTATTGTATGCCAATGATTTCTTCAATATTGGACTGAATGTCTTTCTTGACATTTCATGAGATTTTTTTTTTTAATTTTTTTTCAACGTTTTTTATTTATTTTTGGGACAGAGAGAGACAGAGCATGAACGGGGGAGGGGCAGAGAGAGAGGGAGACACAGAATGGGAAACAGGCTCCAGGCTCCGAGCCATCAGCCCAGAGCCCGACGCGGGGCTCGAACTCACGGACCGCGAGATCGTGACCTGGCTGAAGTCGGACGCTTAACCGACTGCGCCACCCAGGCGCCCCGAGATTTTTTAAATGTATAATAATCATACTTAAAAAAAAACCTCATAGTATCTTAAGGATTCTATGCCCTGTTAGAGACCTAAATAAATTATCAAAAATCATTCCTTTCCCTTTGGAATTTTTTTCTGTATTTTTTTCTGATTTATTATCTGGTTCAAATAGCAAAATTTTGGTACTGTAATGTATCTCTGGTAATGTAGTCAATGTATGTGCCCTAATAAGCTCTGAAAAAGCTGACATAAGGCATTCAAATATAAAGCATTCTGTAAAAGGCAAAACTATGGAAATAGTAAAATGATCAGTGGTTGCTGGAGATTTGGAGGGAGTGATAGACGAAAAAGTGGAACACAGGTGAATTTTAGCGCAGTGAAGCCATTCTGTAGGATACTGAAATGATGGATACATGTCACTATACACGTGTCAAAACCCATAGAATGTGTATCACCAAGACTGAACCCTAAGGTAAACTATGGACTGTGGGTGATAATGATGTGTCAATATTAGTTCATTGCCAGTAACAAACGTATCCTCTGATGGTATGGGAGGCTATTCCTGTAGGAGAGGAAGACTACATGAAAATTCTGTACTTTACACTCAATTTCTGTGTGAACCAAAAACTGTCCCCCAAAATAAAGTCTATCAAACAAATGAAATGCATAAACAAAGAGCTCTGGTAATAACAATATAAAGACTTGCTACTCTGGCTGAAAGATTAAAACCTAGATTTAGGTGTTCTTAAATGAGTGTAGTAAATGTTTTATACGCTTGGTAGTTTTCAATATGAACTTAAAGAGCAATTGAGGCAGAGATACTATTGTTTTTCAAGTTTATTTATTTATTTAGAGGGAGTGGAGAGAGCGAAGGGCAGAGAGAGAGAGAAATCCCAAGCAGCCTCTGTACTACCAGTGCAGAGCCTGCCGCGGGACCCGAATTCATGAACTGTGAGAACATGACCCAAGTGGAAATGAAGAGTCTGAGGTTTTACCGAATGAGTCAAATAGGCACCCCAGGCAGAGATATTCTTGACTGATGACACTCATGTCAATTCCTAATAGGTCCCTTATTGGTAGACCTTGCACAGACAGAACAACTTGTATTCTGATTTCCAAGATGTAAAATCAGTGGATAAGCCATGGAATATTGGAAACCCTTGCAGGACATCTATCCTTTATACACAGTAAACATTTATCTCCTGATATACACTTTCTTTACTTGTTTATTTTTTTATTTGTTATTTATTTATTTTAGATATAGAGCAGGGGAGAGGGACAAAGGGAGGGAGAGAATCCTGAGCAGGCTCCATGCTCAGTGAAGAGCCCGTCACAGGGCTCAATCCCACGACCTGGGGATCATGACCTGAGCTGAAATCAAGAGCCTGCCGCTCAACTGACTGAGCCAGTCAGGCACCCCCACTTGTGTATTTTTTAAATGCAATCATCTTTGGAATCAGCACCAGCAGTTATATAGTTCTTTATATACCATTTCAAGAATTTCTAATTATAATTATTAAAATATTAACTTAATTAACTCTCATATTAATACATGATTATATTTATCACACATTAATACATAATAGATGTATCATGCATATTAGTTTTGACAAAGAAACCAAAGAGAAGTCATGTCATTTGTATTGTTGTTTGTAAAATCCTTTCCTCTCTGGATTTTACCTTTACATATTAGAAGTTACCATTATCATTTTCAAATATTAAACCATGTTATTATAATATGCATGACGATAGGAGTTCACCCCTGCTAGTTTTCCAGGACCACAAAGGGATAGCTGAAGGGCTCCACCTTCTGGCACAAGACCAGAACCCAAGATTGAAATTTCACAAGTGTTTGTTACAATTGTGTCAGGAATAAAAGCTTAAATATTTTTGTGTCCTAAAACATTGACATTTCTCCTTCTTTTCTCCGACATATGCAAGTACACAAAGCATATTTCTTAGAGATTAATTATTGAAACCTAGGTTATCAAAGCAATATGTTTTCACATTTAAATTATCTTGGGTCGCTAAGCACTTTGACTCCAAAACCCAATGATTTAGTCACTAATGAGGATTGTTTTCTCTCTGAGGACTGCAAGCTTAAGTATGTCTTTATGTAGCTGATTTCCAAGCCCCCCACCCCCTACCTTAAGCTCATTAATTAGAAGCTGGCTTTCCCCTGTTGCAGCTTTTTAATGTGCTGCTTTAGAAGAGCTTTCTCTGCTTAGCATTAAAATGTCTCTGGATCCAAACCACTTTTCCTTCTTCTTAAACAAAACATTTTTATAGCAAGTGCAGTAACACAGTAAGGAGAGAACTAAAGGAATAACTAAGTTTTGTGTTTTTGAATTCCATATTCAGCTTTCATTTTAAAAGTTTCTTTTAAAAAAAGTGAAGAAAATATTTTTTGCAATTAAGGATTTTTCTAATTATTACCAAGATGACACGCTCTGGATAAGGTGTACCCTTATATTTCAAATGGCTGGCAGCTATAGAATTTTGGCATAGAATTTCCGTAACTGTTCATTTGGTGAGCCAGCCATCTTTGCTGAGTGCTTCCCTTCTCCATAGATCATTATTTCTTTTACTTTATAAAGTGTATGTTGAGAATACATTTGGAGGACCTTAGGTACAATAGCCATATGCTTCTGTTCAGAGTCAGATACCACTGACAACGCGGATTCCTGTCACCTTTTACTTCACCCCCATTTCCTACTTCCAGTCTCTCTTCCTGTTTTAGGCAACTATGTAAAACACGATTGATGTGTAGCCTTATACACTTACATATCTTTGTAAAATATGTAATACTGTTTTATGTGCACATATTTTAAATGTTTCTAAGCACAGTGTTTTTCTCACAATATATCCATGTTACTATATGTATATTTATTTCATCATTCCATCCCCTGCATAAGCATCCTTCACATTGAATTTACATGTTCTTCAGTTTGGGGTATAGTTATCTTCAGCTCTCAACAATTAAAACACACACAAACACACACAAATCCTCTTTGATAATGTTCATAAACATGTTCCCTTACTGGATGCCAATGAAAATTTTTCTGTGGTCCATATTCAAGAGTGGTTCGTTCATTCCCAGGTTTTGAGCATTGTGAATTTGAATAAGCTTTGCTGTCCTGAAAGACAGTAGTATTATATACAGATGAGTAGTGCATTGGGTCCGTATCTAGAATGCTTATTATTATCCAGACTTTTATTCTTTGCTAAATTCATGGTTGTCTTAAAATACATATTTCTAATTACTGAGTACCTCTTTTATTGATGCAATGATTTAGGGTTCTTCCCTTTAAGTCACTAGCTTGTATCTTTCGTTTACTTTTTTTTTTATTTTTTTTAACGTTTATTTATTTTTGAGACAGAGAGAGACAGAGCATGAACAGGGGAGGGGCAGAGAGAGAGGGAGACACAGAATCTGAAACAGGCTCCAGGCTTTGAGCGGTCAGCACAGAGCCCGATGCGGGGCTCAAACTCACGGACCGTGAGATCATGACCAGAGCCGAAGTCGGACGCTTAACCGACCGAGCCACCCAGGCGCCCCTCGTTTACTTTTCTAATGAGCTGTTAGTTTCAGGAAATTCCTTGTGTTTTCATTGTTTCAGTTTTTTGATGTTATTAGACATTTTGAACATTTTCTCCCGTTGGTCATCTTTGTTATCTTTGCTTCGGGTTTTGCTCTTTTAATAGAATTCCTTTATTTTAATTAGACATGTTGATTTTTCATGATACAGTGAAGTTTTCTTTATGAAGGGTTTCTTCTACATCATACTTCTATTAACTTTATAGTTTTCATATCTAATTTAGGTTTTTAAATTAATCGGAAATTCACCTTCATAAGCTGCTCTGTGTAGATCCAGAATTCTGGATGGAGAATACTAAACAGAGTAAATTTATCAAAGCACAAGTTAGAAGTAGAACCCTATAGAGGGTTCTAGGACTAGACCAGATAGCTAGCATTGACTATTTATATTCTAAAAGATATCATCACTTTATCAAAATCTTACCTGGGCTGCAGTAGTGTTTTGAGAAAAGTTGAGGTAACTGTTGTCCTTAGAACTGGAAACTGAGACATGTTCAAAATAATAATAATAATAATGGTACCTGGGTGGCTCAGTCGGTTAAGCATCTGACTTTGGGTCGAGTCATCATCTCATGGTTAGTGAGTCTGAGCCCCACATCAGGCTCTATGCTCACAGCTCAGACCCTGGAGCCTGTTTCAGATTCTGTGTCTCCCTCTCTCTCTGACTCTCCCCCGCTCACACTCTTTCTCTCTCTCAAAAATAAATAAACATTAAAAAAAATAAAAAATAACAGTAATAATATAACATGAATACCTAAAAATCATGTATCATTTTTTTTTTTGTAACTGGAAAATGAAATGCCCTTGCTGGTTGCTCACATTGTGCAATTTCGTAAGTTATAAATGTCTTAGCCGTTAGTGTTAAAATTACAGACAATAACAATGCAAGACATTATGCTCTCCATGTATACCTTCTAACCACATCTACCTTGCAATAAGTAGATATTTGAGGTATACATGTATAAGATGGAAATTCCCACCTTTACCTATCTAATATGGATTTGGGATGGAAGCATTTGATAAATATGAAGTGGAGAGCATATACTGATTTGAAAATTCCAAAAGGAGATTATAAAAGGTATGAGAGAATGTAATATTATAGTTACATATGAGCATAAGTAACACACTTGTTAGACTGGTTTACACATGGCCACTCCAAGCCTTTTGTAGAGCTCAAGGCTATTGGGGAAGCAAATGGCATTTGACTGCAGGTATTTGAGAGCTAGACTGTTAGCCTATAAGAAAACATTTACATGGGACCACTTAAAACAGCATGGAAAAATAATTTTATTTAGTTATTCATATATTTATTCATCCAATCAACATTTTTTTCAGTGAAAACCATAAGATGCCAGAGATTTCTCTAGGTATTAGTGATACAGAATTTTATGAACACGTATAATTCTTTTTACAAACAATGTATCTTCTAGTATGGGAGAAATGGACAGTGATACATGAATAGTCATATATCATATGTTGATAAATACAATGAATTAACATAGAGAGTTGAGGAATATTGGGTTGAGGAATGGAATGGATTCAACTGGGAGCTGATTCAAAAGCAAAGAACTGAAGACGATGAGGATATTTGGGGAAAGAACATTCTAGGCAGAAGGACAGGCACATAAAAGTACTCTGAAGTGGAGCATGCTCAGTGCATTAGAGGCACACCAAAGAGGCCGATGTGGGTGGAGCACAAGGAGCAAAGGAGAGAGCACAAGGAGATGAAGACAAAGACGTGAGGAAGGACAGATCTTAAAGGGTCTGTATATTACTGTTAAGGATTTTGGCATTTCTCTGAACTCCAAAACCCAGGTTTGGCCATTCTACTTCATTTATCTGGAGACAGGCCTGAACAGCTACTCCATAGCACAAAAGGATTCAGAGGACTCTATATAAATTTGTGGTTCATTCTTTTCTCCTTGTGATAAAGTTCACACCCATCCTCCATATACTTTGTTGCCATTTGGAGAGAAGCCATAGAAAAGAAAAACGCTAAAATAAATAAATACATAAAATAAAAAATAAAGATAAATAAAAATTTGACTACTAGCTCTGAGTATTCAAATCGAGTCTCCAGTGTCTAACTAATCAGTGTAAGCTATTGGTTCTTACTGATTTAACAAACTCAGATCTTTTTCACTATCCAGCAGATGAAGAGAAGGTAACAACAGACTTTTCCTTTCTTTCCTTTCTTTTCCTGCCTCCCACCTTTTTTTAATAAAGCAATTCACATTCTTTGCAAAAGTGAATGAGAGTGTATCTCTATGACCATGGGAAATATTCACTGATAAAGCTTTTGGCTTCAGTTGAAACCATCATCCTAGTTGCTAAAATGCACAAATATTAAAAGGTCTACCTGTTAATTCTTGGTATTTAATACATGTTAGAATCATCCCCATTTTTGCCTTAGATTTGATTCAAAACTTTATAGGAATAATGGATGGGTATCAGAGTAAAACAGTCCAATAACTCAAAATTAGCAAATAAGATTTGGATCTTCTGAGACCCAAGACTTTCATACTAATCCAGCAGCCACATTTGCAATGTAGGGTTCTCAACTTGTTCATTTGATAGTTAATCCAAAAATGCTGGGCTCCCATGCAGACATTTTCTCAGCTTTCAGAAAAAAGGCCAGCAAATTAAGAATTCATATCTAGTCGTTATCTCTTTACCCTTCACTTACTGAATAGATTTTATCACCGCAACTCAGAAAAAGACCAACCATCAAAGTCAGAGGAAATAAGTTTCAACAAAAAAAACCATCTGTAACTCTGATGCCTATTGCTGAACTGGATAGTAGTCAGAAAGGTAGTCCTGGACTGAGTAGGTCTAAGCACAGTGGCTCTACGGAAGAAGAGAAAGCAGAGAAAAAGATGCCTGCAGTACTCTAAGAGGGTAAGATTTCTTCTATCCCATCCATAAAGAAGCAAAAAGATGAAGGAAGGAGAGAGTGTACCCTCACTGGCTGAGTATTCTCACAAAGGGTGTGCTATTTGGAAGAAATTACACACTGGCAGGTCTCAGTAAGACAGGCTTCAAAGCAGTATACTTTACTCACACTGAGCCATCTATTACTAGTGAATACCACTACTACGCATACTGACCACAACCACTAGTGAACCTGACCAGCATATGTTAGGGCTGAAAACTCCCTTCCCTTGTGGAATTTATGTAGAAAATGGAATATTTGGGAACCTGTATAAAATATTGAAAGATACATTATTTTCCTGCATGTGAACTCAAATATGAAAACATATTTAAGTTAACGAATTGTCAATCCCAAAGTATTTTCATTTTCATTCCTATTTATTCAAAAAATTTTTTTCCAAGTTAAAAGGACGTATGGCATTATTAAGTATAAATCCACTGAGTTACAAAGAGGAAGTCTGATAAAACACATTTGTTTTCATTTTATGACCACAGTAAATTGTGTCATTGATCATGTGCCCCTCTTTGCATCCACTGCTAAACCTAACAAAGACAAATTCATGGCTTAACTGAGGCAAGAGTAAAGCAAGGCAAAATCACAGCATCTTTTTCTGTACTAATTTCATTTGAAATTAGTTTTATTTTGCTTCTTTTCCTGATTTTGTGAAATCTTTGTCCCAATTTGCAAAATAATATTTAATAAAAGCCTCCAATTACGTTTATACTGCTGGAAAGATTACTAGGTGAAGAGACAGAGGAAGAGAGAGGTCTTTCAAGGCATATTGAATCAGCAACAACTCATGTTTAAGGTCAGGCTCAAGAAGGATCTTTAAAATTATTTTTGAAGATTTTGTTTCCTAAGGTAAAGATGCCTAAGAAGAGGTTTATTGAATACATTCACAAATTGTCTGCCAGAGTAACTGATTTAATTCAAATCCCATTTTAAAACTGATGGATGGTCCAAATGTAATCCCCTTTATCTGATTAATTAGCACAATACTTAGTTTTTACACTAATTAAAAACAGTTTATGTTTAGAGCAAGAAAAGGATGAATGCAGATGAAAATATTTTTCCCTCGGAGTATGAGATTTTAATAGTAACAATATGCATAAGTTGGTGATTTCTTCAATATTATATTTACAGCTAAGCAAACATTTCTATTGTTTACTCTGTAATGTTTCCACTGACAGCCTTGTAAGATAGGCTGATTTTTCATATCTCTGTATCTTAATCCTTCCAATCTAATTTTGGAAATGGCAGTATTTGAGTTAATTTTTAAAAGGGTGCATAATACCAATTTTAGCCTTTCCTCTAAGACAAAACTTTTTCTAAGATATGAGGCAAGTTAATTATTTCTAATTCAAAACTTGCATTTTTTTCTGTCTTCTTAAAACCTTGAAAATATATTTAAAAAAAATATCTTGACATTGGTCATTATCATGGAAAAAATAGATTTCATCAACACGAATAAGTGAGTAGATTATAGTTGGTAATCTAATGAACAAATGTAGGCTGATTTACAAAATAACCACTATATGGCTCTCTAGCATATTTTACAAATTAGTGCCTGGGTGACTATTTTTAAAGTTGCCTTTGTCTGATATTATGTAAAAATGCCTATAAGCCAAGAGGTTTGGACAATTCATATGAAGGAGCAAAGTCTTTCTTGGGGTCAGTACTGCCTAAGGCTACATATTCCTTTTTTATTCTGCTGCCAGTATATATTATATCACAGCAGAATTTACCCTTTCCCTTCCAGTTTAAAAAGATTTCTCTCTCTTTTTTTTTTTCTTTCTGTTCTATTCTCACATACCTGGGATCTTGCTCTTAATGAATTGATATTCAAGTTGGATGACTGTGACAATAGCTAGGGTTTACTGGGTGTGTACAATGTTCTAAGCATTGTTATAACATAGTCCTCACAACAACTTTATGAGAATGGTACAACTATTATCCACCTTTGTCAAGAAAGGAATGGAAATAGAGAGATTGAGTAACTTTCAAAAGATCCCAGAAATATGGTTCAAGTCAACAGGCAAAACACCCTATTTTATCATCTCTCTTTGATTTCTGATATATATATTATACATATAATATATTCTTTATAACTTTATAATATTTATATTAATAGATTTATGTAAAAATAAATAGATTTCTATAAATAGATAGGGATGAAACAATGGCATATGAAGTTAAGTTACTGGTTTCAAATCAGACTAAAGTATTTATACAGGAGATGCAAACCAAACATAGAAAACGGATAAGACTCTACCTAAGGAAGTAAAAGTAAAATCAAATTCTTGAAAATTACTAAAACATTCATGGTATAAGAAGATTTCATCTCCTGTTTACATGCATGCCACCCACATCTTTCTCTTTCTGTGCTTTGTCTATCACATTACAATCCCTCCGTTTCTGCCTCTACTCAGGTATAGGCAAAGTGAATTTGCCTAACTTTGAAATCATTGGTATCAAGACTTTTCATTACTTGTGACTAAAGGAATGATAGAAACTAGGCAACTCTCCCTCTGACTGGGCCTGAGGCAATTCAAAATGTCTCCAAATGCAACAGTGATAGAAGCCAGAAAACATGCCTGTAGTTCTAGCAACAGATTAGCCTCCCAAGGACACTAGCCCTGACTTTTCATTGAATTTAAATGTGGCAATATCTTGCATGCTGCCCAGAACACTGTCAACCATTTAATAAACATTTGTTAAATAGATGAATTTAGTAACCTTACATTTACCTACCTGTTTTCTTATGATAACTTACCTAATTTAAGCCCCAAAGATATATTGCTAATGATGATTCACATAAGGATAACTGGGACAGATGGTGACACCATTTATAGTACTCATGGATCTTGGCTCACACACTTGGGTGGGTACAACACACATTAAAAAAAAATCTATATTTTAATGATTAAAATATATATTTTAATGCCTTGCTCAATGTTTCATAGAAAACAGCCTAAAACAAATATCTGTGTGCTATTAATTATTTGAGGAATACAATTGCAGGGAAGTAGAAGTGGGGGGTGGGGGTAAGAAGTGTGGCCAGAAAGCAGAGAGACGGAACAGAAGAGAGGCATTAGAGAACTCGTTGTTCTTCATAACAGACACAGCTCATTGACTGGCCTTCAATGATGTCTTCACAGAGACTTTATGAACTTCTGCCTTGTAGAATAATTCTTGGATGGGAGGAAGAAAAATAAATTTACTTTCTTGGTTCCCAATGCAATGTTTTCCTTCCATTAGACTTTAATGATAGTTAAGCCATGGCTTTCAAGTTGTGTCATTAGGCCATTTTCTTTGATGAAAAGTCTGGATTTTTTTCTAATTCCTAAAGTGATGGGAAGAGCTAACAATGCTGGGGTCTACTTTATTAGTCTGGTGCTTGGCTTCAAATCTTGCACTTTGGTACACAGGGGCTCACAGAAGGCTCATGCAAATAAATGGTCACTTGTTAGCTGCTACATTAGTCCTGAAATAGTGGCCGTATGTCCATAACTTGGATTCTCATTGCTACAGCTGAAAACAGCAGACTTGGGAGTGGGAAGGGAAGTGAAACAGGCTGGGAAGGTGGCAGTGCTGAATCTAAAAGAGACACATATAATATGCCTAATACATGTATCTAAATGTTAGAGTTACTGTATTTGTTACGTATTATTGAATAACAACTTACAAAACTGAGTGTTTGTGGAGGACATCAGGAAAAATGCAGAGAAATTAGCTCCAGTGGCTGGTCCCTACACAGAAACAATAAAATATGGAGCTAAAAGTACCAGAGTTAACTTTGTCAGAACTCAGAAAAACAAAGATTCCAGCAACCAAGGGTTGTTTAATCTAGCAAAGGAAACTAAAAAATGGTAAGTAAGCTCTGTGGCATTTTTTTTTTAATTTTAATGTTTTTATGTTTATTCATTTTTGAAAGAGAGAAAGAGAGAGAGAGAGAACACAAGCAGGGGTAGGGCAGAGATAGAGGGGGACACAGAATCTGAAGCAGGCTCCAGGCTCTGACTGTCAGCACAGACCCTGATGTGGGGCTCGAACTCATGAACCATGTGATCATTACCTGAGCTGAAGTCGGATGCTTAACCTACTGAGCCACCCAGGCACCCCAGCCCTGTGGCATTTTTTTATTTGTCCTGCTCTTCCTTCCTTCACAGCTTGATGGTGGTCTTGAAGCTGGAGCCTGGTCCCAGCAGAGCAGAACAAATCTCACCTACAAAGAATTTGTATTTGTATCTTCCAATCTGTCTGGGAGCTACTAAAGACTGACACAAGCCATTTATCTCTATTATAACTAACTTGGCACACACTTGGGGTGGAAACACAGTGAATCATTGCTGGAAAATCTTGTAAGACACACAACCCTCAGTTGCCAAAGGTAAAATATTATGTTTGAAGTATATAACAGCCTAAAGCCTTGAAGGAAAAACTGGGGAGAGAGTTTCTTTGGGAAATTAAGATATTAAAAATGTGTGTATTCTAGGGAATTTAGAGAGCCATGCCTTTGCCTAGAGCATGATGCAGACTCAGAGAAGACCCGAGAAGATCCTAGACTTTTACCCAGGCTGATGTCTAGGGATAGTAAAGCACAATGTGAAGTATAAGTCAGAGTTGTAAATGGCCTAGCTAAAGTGTTAAAGGAGTGCCCCAGTTACTGTCAGATCCTTTCTTTTTTTCTTTTTGTTTCATTATTGTCTCTTGTTCTCTCTTTCTCTCCTGGCATTCAAGGAAATCTTAGTCAAAATGTTAGCTAAATGTAAAATAAGGAACAGAGACTTCAGAGGCCACACAAAGAATATAGACATTCCAAAAATAGTTTAGAAAAGTCACTTAACAAACAGCTACAGCCCAAAACAAGCAAGGGGGAGAAAAACCGAAGAAGGAGAAAAAATGTGAATTTTAGAACAACAGTAAACTATTTGCATGCCCAGTTATGAGCAAAATATTATGGAATATGCAAAGGCACAACAAAATATGGCCCTTTCATAGAAGAAATCTATAAAACTGTCCCTGAGGAGGCACAGACATTGTTACTAGTCAGAGACATTTAATCCACTCTTTTAAATATACTCAAAGAGCTGAAGGAAACCACAGGCAAAGAGCTAAAGGTAAACAGGAGATAGTGTATGAAGAAATAGAGAATATCAATAAAGAGAAAAACTGTGAAAAGAAACCAAACAAAAACTAGAGCAAAATAGTACAATTACTGAAGTGAAAAACTCCCTAAAGCAGTTAAACATTAGCAGATTGAAGCATGCAAAAAAGAATCAGTAAATTTGAAGATAGGGCAGTTAGAATTATCCAGCCTGAAGAGTAGAAAGGAAAAGGAATGAAGAAAAGTTAAGATAGACTAGGGGACCGGTGGCACACCATCAAACAAACGTCCCACCAGATGGATTACTAGGATCCTTCATGGAACATTCCCCAGAAAAGACCATTTTTAGGCAGCAAAATAAGTGTCAATACATTTTGCAACATTGAAATTATAAATAAGAATCTTCTATTGACCACAATGGAGTGAAGCTAAAAATCCATAACAAAATGAAAATTAATGAATGCGCGGAAAATTCATAAATATGTGGAAGTTAAACAACCAAGTCAAAGAGTGTGTCAAGAAATCACAAGGGAAAGTACAAAACACTTAAAGATAAATGAAAATAAAAACACAATATAAAACAAAACAAAAAACCAAAAATAATCAGAGGCAGCAAAAGCTGTTTAAACAAAATTTTATGGCAGTAAATGCCTATATTAAAAAATAGCAATATCTAAAATCAATAACCTAAACTTGTACATTACAGAATGAGAAAAAGAAAAAGAAAACTAAATCTAAAGCTATAAGAAGGAAGGAAATAATAAAGATTATAGTGGTAAAAAATGAAATAGATAATGACAAAACAATTGAGAGAATGAACAAAACCAAACTTTGTTTCTTTAAAATGATCAACAAAAATTGATAAACTTCCAGGTAAACTGACGCATTAAAAAAAGAGAAGATGTAGATGATTAAAATAGTAAAAAGAAATGAGGGCATTACTTCCAAACTTACAGGATTAAAAGGATTCTAAGAGAACACTATTAAAAATTACATGGCAACAAATTAAATAACTTAGATAAAATTTAAAATTCCAAGAATCATACAACTTACCAAAATTAACTGAAAAAGAAATACAAATATGAATAAACCTACTGCAAGAGATTGAATTAGTAATAATAACTCCCAATAAAAAGCAGTCTGAGATCAGGGGCACCTGGGTGGCTCAGTTGGTTGAGCATCCGACTTTGGCTCAGGTCATGATCTCCTGGTTTGTGGGTTTGAGCCCTGCATCTGGTTCTGTGCTGAAAGCTCAGAGCCTGGAGCCTGATTCGGATTCTATGTCTCCTCCTCTCTCTGCCCCTCCCAGGCTCACGCCTTGTGTCTATCAATAATAAACGTTAAGGGGGAAAAAACAACAACAAAGACCAGCAGTCCAGGATCAGATGGCTTCCAATGTTAAAGTAGAATCAATAAAAATCTCAAAGTCTTCCAACAACAGAGAAGAGGAAGGAACACTGCTTAACTCATTCTGTAAAGCCAATATTATTACCTACATCAAACCAAGGCAATACATTACAAGAAAGAAAAGTACAGATTAATATCCCTTATAAATACAGATGCAAAAATTCTTAACAAAATACCAGCAAACTGAGTCCAAAAGCACATTAAAAGGATTATACACTTTGATGTAATGCGATTTATCTCAGTAATGCAAGGGTGGTTTAACACAAGAAAATCAATCATTGTAATATAGTGCTTAAGAGGATAAAGGGTAAAAAAACAAGCATGATCATCTCAATTGGCACAGAAAAACTTTGACGAAATCCACCGCCCTTCATGATAAAAATTAATAAAGAAAAAAACAAAACCACTCACAACAGAGAAATTGAATTTCCTTAACATGATAAAGGGCATTTATGAAAAACTCACAACTAACAATGTACTCAATAGAGAAAAAATAAAATCTTGTCCTTAAGATTAGTTAGAATACAAGGATGCCCACTTTCCCTGCTGTACTTAACATAATACTGGAAGTTCTAATCAGAGCAATCAGGCAACAAAAAGAAATCAGAGGCATCAGAATTAGAAAGGAAGAAATTCCCATATGGCTCAGCAATTCCACTCTGAGGTGTATACCCAAATAATTGGAAACAGGCGTTCAAATACAAAAGACAAAAAAAGAAAAAAAAAAGGAAAAAAAAAAAAGAACAACGTGGGTGACTCCAGCAGGCCAGGGCTCCGGCTGTTTCAGAGGGTGGTGCGAGGTGTTTCCTGGCAAGGCAGACAATGAACTTCTCCAGCCGGTAGGGTGCGCCCCTTAACTTCCGGTGTGAGTACGAGGAATAAATTCGGGTCCTGATGAAGCGGAAGGAGAGGCTGCTCTGGGAGGAGCAAACCTTGAGGGATTGTTCTGAGAACGGCGGAATCAGGCCCCAGGTGCTACAGAGCATCCACGCTTTGCAGAGAAAGCCAGTTCCCAGGACTTCTGGGGTTCTACCGGCCAGCACCTGGGTGCTGCTGGTGCGACGCCTCCCAGACTTCTCTGTAAGTTTTCTGGCTGACACCACCCATCACGCAAACCCCAATGCTTTTGCGTACCTTGCCCCACCTCAGAGTCATAGTGTGGTGGAGCAATGCCTGAGAGGCTCCGGCCAGCTGTGGGGACGGCTCCAGCCAGCTGTGGGGACGGCTCCAGCCTAAAAACGGCTGGAAAGGGACCCCTGGAGGGACCCCTGGAGGTTAGACTGCGGGCATGAACTGCGCATTCCTGGGCTGCAAAGCCTTAGCGTTTCAGGACACCAAAGTTCCTTGGCGGCAAAACAGTTTCCTGCCTTAGCAACCCAAAGGCACCAACTCATTTTCCTCGGGTGCAGCAGTTTCTTCTGGCAGATTCGAGGTGTCTAAAATTCATCTCGTGAGAATATAGCTGCCTGTTCGTGGAGCCTTTCACGTGAAGAGCAGCCTCAGGACATTATTCTCTTTCCTATGCAGCGCACCTTTACCGCACTATTCACAGTAGCAAAAAGGTAGAAACAGCCTAAATGTCCATCAGTGGATGAAAGGATAAACCAGTTGTGGTATATGGAAATAATTGGAATATTATTGATGTTCTACCTGGAAACGTCTAGCATATTCTTTCAAAAATAGTCCTTCCTGACCTCAAGTCCTGAATCTCCTCTCCATGAAAATCTATTTGTTGCCGTCTTCCCAAGATCTCGGTGGAGAAGAAAGAAGGATCCTCTCTGGGAGACAGCCAAGTCTACTTTCTCATCCTTTCCCTGGTAAGTTTTCTTTTCCTTCAAGCTATGGTATCCAATACTACTTTATTTGGTGGGTGAAAAGCTTTTGATAATTCTTTTCTCCAAAATACTTCCTTTTCTTCGAAATATTTTGACATGAATCGTTTTGCGTTCCTTGGTTACAAGAACTTTTTCAATTCGAAAGTCAAGGTGAGACTTGTGTTTTTCATATGTTTTATGACATTGCATTATTTCTGTGGTTTGTTCAACATGTTAAGACCTAGTTGTTGCTTGAGAAGCATAAAAAGGGAGATTGTATTCGTTATGTATTACTATGTAACAAATTCCCACAAAATTTAGTTGGTTTATAATAACCCACACTTAATATTTCAAAATAACTTTGGATCAAGAATCCAGGCCCAGGTTAGGTGGTTGTTTTTTTTTTTTTTTTTTTTGCTTCCATGCCTCTCATAAGATTATAATCAAGGAGTTGGCCAGCATTAGGGTGTCTGTGGAATGACTGGGAAATGATGTCCCTAAAGCTCACTTAAATAGTAGTTGATAGCATTTAGTCCAGTAAGAACAGTTTGACCAAAACTCTAGTTCTTTTCTGGCTGTTGCCACATGGGCCTCCCTCACCTTTGTTTTTTTTTGTTTTTTTGTTTGTTTTACATCACAGCTAGTAAGATGTAGTCACAATTTATGTAGCCTAATCCTATAATGACATTTCATCACTTTTGCCATATTCTATTTGTTAGAATCAATTCACTACTCTAGTCCACCTTCAAAGGGAGGGAATTTCACAAGGTTTGCACACCAGGGTGTGGATGTCATTGGGGGCCATCTTGGAGTTTGTCTGCCACAGTGACTAAAGAGGCTTCATTAAAATATATATATATGTATATATTTTTACTAAAATACATATTTTAAAGGTGGGAGGATATGGTAGGTAGAATAATGGCTCCCCGAAGATTTCCACATCTTAATTCCTGGAACCTGTGAACATATCACATGGTAAGGGAGAATGAAGACTGCAGATGGAATTACAGTGGCTAACTCAACTGAAATTCAGATAGGGAAATTATCATAGATTATCCAGATGGGGCAAATGTAATCCCAAAAGTCCTTAAAATAGGGAAAACGGAAACAGAGGGGTCAGTGTCAGAGTGGTGCAGCGTTAAAAAGACTCACTTAGCCCTTGCTGTGTTTGAAGGTGGAATGGGGCCACAAGCTTAGGAATGTGTACAACCTTTAGAAGCTGCAAAAGACCAGGGAAGGTTTTTTTCCTCCCCAACCTTGAGAAGGAATGCAGTCCTTCAAACAAACAAACAAACCCCTTGATTTTAGTCCAATGAGATCCATTTCAGAATTCTGACTTCCAGAACTGTAAGATAAATTTGTGCAGTTTTAAGGCACCATTGGGTGGCAATTGGTTAAGACAGCAATGATAAATTAATACAGAGCTATTTTGCCATTTTACTAAAGAGGGAAAAGCAAATAAATGGATTATAAAGCAATATAGACAGGTATAGAGATTTATGATTAGGAAGGAATATATTTGTCTATGTGAATGTGTATGTGTGTGACTGATACGAGTGATTATTGGATAAGTTTAGACAGAAAATACTATAGTCAAAATAAAGTTTGTGTTTTTGAAAAAAAATCTTAAACCCTCCTATATACAAAGTATAAACCATAGGACCTAATATTGCATCTTTAAGCTTAAGGATTAATATTTGATTTTAGTTTTTTGTTTTTTTTTTGTTTTTGAGAAATGTTAGAAATTATATTTGTTAGGTAATCCAAAATAATACCTTTGGTAAAAGATTGGGTCTCATAACCTAATTTCAGTAGGTATGTATGTTATAAATCACTGCTTCAGTCACTCAGGGATACTTTTCACCTAAATGTAGTTATTGTGTTAATGACTTTTAGTTCCAACTCAGAAATAAAACTACTTTTTAGTACATTTTAAATTTGCAAGATTTTGTTAAGTTTTATTTACTATTACTATTACCATCTCCATTTAGCTGCAGAGACTTGTAATTGTTACATTCAAATGTGATACAATGTCTTATACTTGTTTTAAGAAGAATGTCACCTGTTATTAATAGCAAGTAATAGCTGACAGCATATATTACACTTTGGGGATTAGATTTGATTTACAAAGCTCAAGAACTGCAAAGAAAATGTGTGGATTTATAGCATCTGGGTATTTGGCTATGTTTCTAAATTTATATGATACTCCAAGGGAACTTTTTTCCTTGTATAAAACACACATGAAATTTTTCAGAAAAGTTCTAGTACTCTCAGATTGTAAACAACACTCCCTCAAGGTATTGTAAAAGTAAATTATGAGCGGCCACAATTAAGAATACAGTGAAACAATTTTATTGAAATTAAATTTATTGGAGAACATTTATATGATACTGCACAGAATGACAAAAGTTCTATCGTTTCTACATAATAATGATCTTTTTATGTTATGAATTGCAAAATTTTTAACTCATGAATGTACAAAGTTTTCTAAAATCATAATTGTGTTGTCATTACTCATGCTTCCCTTCTGCTTTGAGTTCCATAGGATTTTTATATAGAGAATCACAAAATCTCAGACTCTGACAGAATCTTAATGATCATTGAAACCAATATACTAATTTTCCAATTATAAAGCCAAATCTTAGGTATTATGAAAGTTACACAAATTTACACAGTACTATTAGAGTCAAATATATAACACAGCTCTTAACTCTTCTTCCATTTTGTATACCACGTTTTCAAAACACTGACCTATCTTGGGCCATTGATGAGGATCTAGGCTCACTAATAGAGAATACTATCTGTAGAAAAAAAATTGCAAAGCAACTTTATTTTTAATGCAATCCCAGTAAGGGGGGGGGTGGGGGGGGAGAAAAAAACCTCACCTAGTAAAGACTTAAAGAAACCTACTGAAAAGTCAGGTTGTGTCTGGGTTTGCTTGGGATGATCTTGATTTGTTCCCATGATCCCAGGCTTAATATTAAGATCTCTTACTTTCTCAGTGAAGTAGGCCGCAAAGCCATTGGCTATGTGTTGGGGTAGAGTTGTGATGAATAAAGGAGAAAGGGTAACATAGTGTTTATATGTAATAAGAAAGTGAGCTTCCTAAAGGCACAGAGTAAGAGCAGCAGGCAGTGTTAGTCATTTAAGGTACATTATCATTTATTTAAAAATTAAACCAGTGAGGGGCGCCTGGGTGGCTCAGTCGGTTGAGTGACCAACTTCGGCTCAGGTCATGATCTCACGGATTGTGATTTTGAGCCCCACGTCAGGCTCTGTGCTGACAGCTCAGAGCCTGGAGCCTGCTTCAGATTCTGTGTCTCCCTCTCTCTCTGCCCCTCCCTCACTAATGCTCTGTCTCTGTCTCAGAAATAAACACTAAAAAAAATTAAAAAATAATTAAACCAGTGAGACTGTGATTTTTTTTTTAAGAGGGTAGTTGACTTCACCTGTGATGGGGGTACACCAATTAAGAGTGGTGGTACTGAGTGGGACTAGTTTGCTGAGAATGTTTTTTGCAATAGTCTGAGTATAATAAACCATGGAATCAAATCTGAGAAGAAGAAAAAAATGTCGAGGTCAGTACAATGGAAAATTTGGATGATTTTTTAGTAAGTGGGAGGGATAGGAGGTGGTGGCACAAGTGAGTCATAAATAGTGAAGTTACCTGTGATGACAAAGGGGTGACTAAAGGAATTATATATGTGAATCATGAGTTTAAGTGTGGAGCACAAGATGTTACTGAAGGAGGTGTGGCTAAGGGAAGTTTCTGAGAGGAGTTTTGGAAGCACTAGTGAGGAACAGAGAAAACATCTGGTCCACCTCACCAAACCTCCTCTTTCTGGCCCTGATAATTGATAACAGCAAAATCCGCTTCCTTTTGATAGTGCTGCAGCCCAGTGGTCTCAGAAGCAGCTGTTAATAAAGGCCAGTAAGTAGAGAGAAAATTCAGAGAAGAGGTTAACGATAGAGCACAGTTTGCTGCTAACAGATGTGGGGTTCCTGATGGCAGAGAGAAATGTAGGAGTTGATTAGCAGATTCTAAGTCACGATTATGATGTAGAATAATTCTGCAATGATACAAAACTCAGCAAAACAGGATATTCCCCATGTAGAATTCAAAAGTTATAATGTCAAACATTAAACATCATGGAATTTATTCATAGGAAAGACTCGTTCGCTCTCAAAAGTATCCAGTGTGATTTTAGTTTGTTTTCTAGCTAAAAGACAGATTAAAATCAGTAAATTGACGGTGGGAGGGAGAAGCAGGAATATAAACATAGGCTAAATAAGCAATAAAATGAAATAGCTAGTAAACTAGAGATGGGGGGAAATAAATCAGGACTATATGAGAGAGGGAAGGAAGAAGGGACAAAGGAAGGAAACAAAGTACTAAAAATAATCATGTTTATTGCAAATTGGTGTGCAGGTTAGAAGCCCTCTGTACACTTGTTCACACTACCTAGGGATAGTATTATACTCTTGTAGCTTTATATTCTATCACTTTGTTTCTTCATAACCATCTTAGGACCTTCAAGGTACTATATTTAACAATTTTTTTTTTTAATTAAAAGCAACCTTTATTCATTTCTGAGAGACAGAGAAAGAATGCAAGTGGGAGAGGGGCAGAGAGAGAGAGAGAGAGAGAGAGGGAGACTCAGAATCCAAAGCAGGCTCCAGTCTCTGAGCTGTCAGCACAGAGCCCAATGCGGGCTGGAATCCATGGACCATGAGATCATGCCCTGAGCTGGTCAGATGCTTAACCGACCGAGTCACCCAGGCACCCCTACACAAAGTTTTTAGTAGCTATCCAAATTGCCAGGATCCATCCTGCACAGGAGCAAGAAATTCCATTGAGTGATGGAAATGTTCTGTATCTTGACTAGGTTCCTATTGTATGTATTAAACAGTATACTTTAATCTGTGAATATTATGGCACGTGATTTATAAGTCAGTTCAGCTGATGAAAAGTATTTATGCCTGAACGCTAGCCCAAGAGCTTCTGATTTAATTGGCTCTGGGTACCACCTGGGCATCAGGTGGCCTGAAACCTCTCTAGGTGATTCTGATTTGAATGTGATTCTCTCCTTGGCAGACAGCTACCTTCTTGCTTTGTTCTCCTGAGGCCTTTTCTCTGTGTGTGTATACACTTGGTATCTCTTCCTCTTATAAAGACATGAGTCCTATTGGATTACAGCCTTAAATTTAATTACTTCTTGAAGGACCCTTTCTCCAAATACAGTCACATTAGGGATTAGGGCTTCATGCATGTGAATTTTTTGCAGGAAAATATTCAGTCCACAATATGTTCCTTCTGTATTGGTAAATAGAATAACCTATGAAATATTCTTTTTTAATTTTTTTAATGTTTATTTTTGAGAGAGAGAGAGAGAGAGAGAGCGCGCAAGAGACAGAGCACAAGTGGGGGAGGGGCAGAGAGAGAGGGAGACACAGAATCCGAAGCAGGCTCCAGGCTCTGAGCTGTCAGCACAGAGCCCGACGCGGGGCTCGAACTCACGGACCGTGAGATCATGACCTGAGCCGAAGTCGGACGCTTAACTGACTGAGCCACCCAGGCACCCCCTGAAATATTCTTATTAATAAACTGAATCTGAATATAATCAAGAATGTATAGTTAATTTCAGATGTTTGGAAAACACAGGTGTGTTAGCTCAGGCTGTTGTAACAAAATACCAATGACTGGATGGCTTGAAAAACAAACTGCTTTCTCACAATTCTGGAGGCTACTAGTCAGGCATGAGGATGCCAGCATACCTGGTTATGGTAAGGAAGGACCTTCATCTTGGTTTGCAAACAGCCACCTTCCTGTGTCCTCACTTGGCAGATAGCACTATGCTCTGTTTTTACAAGGCCAGTAATCCAAATGAGCTCCACCCTCATAAACTCATCTGAACTCAATTACCTCCCAAAGGTCCCACCTCCAAAATACCGTCAGATTAGGGGTTAGGGCTCCAGTGTATGAATTTTGAGGTCATAAATGTTCAGTCATAACTAAGAAGGACTAGATATAAACTATATGCAAAGAATCACACAGCTGATTCCAGAGGAAAGTGCAAGCTTACTTAATGTGAAAGAACAAGATTATTTAATGTGAAAGAAGAATTACACAGTACAAGTTAAATGCGAAGGGAGACTTTATTCAAGACTATTGCAATAGGGGGAGAGAGAGATGGAACTCAGCTCTGCTGAAATAAGAGAGTTTCCAGCCTTAAACTGAGCTAGTGAGAAGTACTGGAGAATGTAATCAGGGAAGTTGGTTAGTGTGATTAGGCCATAAGTGTTGCTAATTGGTGCTTAATTGGCTGCTTCCCTCCCACTGAGACTAGGAGATAGGGGCATTAACTTCCCTGATAATTACCTTTCAAAGGAATGGCTCTCAGGTTTTTAGAAAGGTATTAATGGGTTGTAGACCTGGCAAGAGACTGAGATTTATATCTCAAAGAGGTAGAGACAAAATTGGCAACAGCAGGTTTTCTAAAGTAAATTCTCTAAGGAAAGGGAGGTCAGAGGTATATACTCAGGAAGAAACCTGTTTAAAGTTTTGTCAAGCTGAGGGGAAGGTTAAGACCTTAGTCAAGCACAACTAACTCTTGATTCTTCAGGAGTCAGTGACATAAAAAAAAAAAAAAAAAAAGAACTTCTGAGTTTAAAGGAGATTTAAGAAATATGACATTGAATTTAACTTTGACATTTTACTTTATTTATTTTTTTTTCAACGTTTATTTATTTTTGGGACAGAGAGAGAGCATGAATGGGGGAGGGGGCAGAGAGAGAGGGAGACACAGAATCGGAAACAGGCTCCAGGCTCTGAGCCATCAGCCCAGAACCTGACACAGGGCTCGAACTCACGGACCACGAGATCGTGACCTGGCTGAAGTCGGACGCTTAACCGACTGCGCCACCCAGGCGCCCCGACATTTTACTTTATTTTAAACTTTATTCATTTTGAGAGCACAAGCAGGGGGGTGGGCAGAGAGAGAGCGCAAGAGAAAATCCCAAGCAAGCTCCTCACTGTCAGCTCTGAGACTGATGTGGGGGTTGATCTCACAAACCATGAGGTCATGACCTGAGCTGAAATCAAGAGTAGGATGCACCCCTAAACTTGGACATTTTAATAGAGACTATGATGGGGGTATACCAATTATACTCCCATGAATATATTAACTTGAAAAAGACATTTTTGAGTCAATCCATGGTATTTTATCATGTCCTGGGTGTTATATGAAGTCTGTATAAACTTTATGACTTTTAGAGATATATCCTGTAATATATACAGGGATGTAATCCCAAGATGTCAATAATATACTTTAATATACATCCAAATAAAAGAAGAGCCTCTCTTCTTCTCTCTTTCAGTTTCTTCCCTCCCTCCTTTCCATTCTTCTCCTTCTGAGGGTACCTGGGGATAACAATTCACATACCTAGATGAGCTCTTGACCTTGGTTTCTAAATACCTTGAGAAGTTATAGTTTCTTAGACCAAAGCAAGGAAAGAATAATTTAAACCTGGAATAACTTGTTTTGTGAGAAAATTAAGGAATTGCTCATAAAATAGTGGAGAGATTAAAAAATATATATGGGTATTTATTTTGAGAGAGACACAGAGGGTGAGCACGGGAGAGGCAGAGAGAGAGGAAGACACAGAATCCCAAGCAGGCCCCAGGCTCCAAGCTATCAGCACAGAGCCTGACATGGGCTCAGCCCCACAAACCCTGAGATCATGACTTGAGCCAAAGTCGGATGCTCAACTGATTGGCCCACCCAGGCTCCCCTGGAGACATTTTAAAAGATCACAGAAGTCAGCTTCTGGGAGCTTCAGTCTATCAAACTGAGGTCAATTTGAGTGTAAAAATACTATTAGTAATTTTTTTTTTTTACCTATTGAATAAAATAGAAATATAGGGATTTCTAGAATAGAAATACTGATATTAGTAAGATAAAATAATAAATTTATTATAAATTTATTTATAATTATATAAATATATAATATGTATACTTATATATGAATGTAAATATATATTTATACTTAATAAAATAAAATAATAAATAGAGAAGAGTAAAATCTCTTCCTTGCTATAGAATACAAACTAGTAAATGTAAAATAACAGATTAAATTAGAAAATCACACTTGAGGGGTGCCTAGGTGGCTCAGTTGGTTAAGTGTCCAACTCTGGATGTCATCTCAGATCATAATCTCACAGTTTGTGAATTTGAGCATGGTGTCTGCTTGGGATATATCTCTCTCTTAAGGTAAATAAATACAATTTAAGAAAAAAGAAAATCACACTTGCCAAACACCATATAAATGACTAAATCATTCAAGAAATATCAATGGATGCTAAAACTGGCATTGGGTTAGGGTAGGATGAAAAATGAGATTTTACATGGTCTCAACATATCCTGCCACAAAGCACTTATTAATTATAGTGGCAGTGGGTTGGGGAAACAAGTCCCTTTACAACTGGAGAAACATGGCAGACACTATCATAAGTAAACCAAGTTAATAGCACCAGTAATGGGTGTCATGTGCTAATTTTTGTGATAATTTGGCCAACAGTGCATAACCTGAGCCTAATCAATGGTGGTACTCCATAAATACACATAGATATGTTACCAAATTATTGTTTTGTGCTAAAAATTTTGTGATCATGAAAGCCAAGAAAGAGCCAAGGAGATATTTCAGATTGTGGGAAACTAGAAAGACATATGAAGTGAGTGCACATTGTGATTCTGGCTTGGATTCTTCTGCTACAAAACAAAAACAGTATTGGGACAATTGGAAGGTCTCTGGTTGATGGGTATATGGAAGTTACTTGTATTATTCTTGCAACTGTTTATTGAGCGTGTTTGTGTATATGAATATATTTAAACAGTGTAATTGATATAGAAGTGTAAAGAATTTCAATGAGTTTTGAAAATGGTCATTCTGGAATGCTATATTTTCTATATCCTAGATTTGAAACTTTGATCATTTATGCCATGTAGAAAAAATTAAGAAAATAATACATTCTTAAAATATGTGATATAAATTTCAAGCACATGCAAAGGTAGAGAGAATTTAAAATTAACTCCTACATTTTTTTCTTCCATTTCCTTTAATTACAGACAAGAAGTCAAAAATAGCAAATTTATTCCATTTCTTTCAAAGCTACTAGTTCATTTATTTACATTTTGAAACACTTTCAGAATTACAGAAAATTGTAAGAATTAAAGAGAAAGAAAGAACATGTGGTTTATACTCGAAACACAAACAGCAGACTCTTGAGAACTAAGTTTCTCTGTAATGGTGTGTTACAGCAAGCCCTACTCTTATATTACTAGGTTGCTGTGTATGTTCTATTGTGCTAAGTGGAATTTTCCAACCTGTGATAGTTTCTGCATAACTTCACATTAAGAATAACTTTGGCACATTGCTAGAGCTTCTTCAGCTGTAAAATCTGATACCTAGCCTTTTGTAACTCCTAGACATGGCCTATTATAAGTTCATTCAGCATGCCCCTGGAAATGGAATGGTAATTCTATATTACATTTTATGATGGTGTCTCATCTCACCTATTACCTCAAAAAGTCAGACTTGAACTGTTTAGAAAATTAAGAGTTGAAAGCGGATTCTATTACAGTAACAATTATTACATAGTACATATTAAGGTGAGTACTGAATAATTTGATGTTGAACTGTTGTTCTTGCATTTGGTAAAGTGCTTTGAGTACTGCCTTATTTTGTTTTAAATAAACCACCTTTGTACATATATAACTAATCAGGTAAACTTTCAGAACCAGATATTTTTCCTGAATAAAGATGTAGGGTAGTTAGTGCCTATAACAAATCCAAATTATATAGTCTAACGGTTTTTATTGTGTTTTGTCATTAAATGCAAACCTGTTGTTTGTTTTACTACACTATTTTTATAGTGAGTCTAATTTAGTACTACCCAGTGCAAGCCAGGAACCAACAAGCCTTTGAAGACTCCCATTCCCTCCGTATCTAATCGGTTAGATACTGAAGCCTGCCAATACTGTTATTTCAGTATCTCTGTAATATGATTACATCTTTACATCCAATAAAATATTCAATGGCTCTCCATAATTTAGAGAATAAACACTAAGTTTTTTTAAATGGTGGTACAAGGCCCTTCAAGGTCTGCACCCACCACATTCTTCCAGTTGTAACCCTTGTAACAAACACTGGCTGATTTTTAGATGCTCTGGGTCTTTTGTGCTGGTGGCCCTGCTTCTTATACTAGGAATCAGGACTTGTCTCAACTCCCTTCCTTCCATGTTTACCCTTTATCCTGTGAAGTGCCTGTTCATCAACCAAAATACAGCTTAGGCCTCTCCTCCTTTGCTAGTCTTACTTGGCTACCCATTAAATATGACTAGATTTCCTTTGTAAATCTGTCTCTATTTTTAAAAAATGTTTTAAGTGAACGAGGGTCAGAGAGAGAGGGAAAGAGAATCCCAAGCAGGTTCCTTGCTGTCAGCACAGAGCCCTACCTGAGGCTTGATCTCACGAACCATGAGATCATGACCTGAGTCGAAATCAAGAGTCAGATAGCCACCCAGCCACCTGAGTTAAGCTCTAACAATTGTCTTGCAGTATTAGAATTATGTTTTTACATTCTTTCTGCCTAATTAAATGTCTAAGCTCTCTGAGGACAGATACTCCTTCCAATTTCTTTGTGTCTCTAGGAACAAAGAGAGTACTTTATGCAGTCTCTATACTGAAAAAAAAATGATTGCATTAATTTAGAAAATGGTTATCATAATAATGAAGGGGATAAAGAATAAAAGTATTTGAAGCCTATTAAAATAGAACTTGGAAAGAATGGAGGTTGAAAAAAACTCATTTGGTTCCATAGACACTTCTTAAGTGTAATTTTATTTAATTTTTAATTGAAGTAAACTTGGTATGACATTATTTTCAGGTATATAGCATAATTTGATATTTGCATTGAATACAAAGTGATCACAATAAGTCTTGTTACCATCTGTTACCATACAATTGACTCCTCTCACCTTCTCTCCTAGGCCACCCCCACCCTCTTCCCATCTGATAACCACCAATCTTTTCTCTGTATCTGTAATTTTTGTTTGCTTTGGTTTAGATTTCACACGTATGTGAAATCATATGGCAGTTGTTTTTCGCTGCCTGGCTTATTTAGTATAATACCTTTAGGGTCCATCCATGTGATTGTAGATGACAAAATTTTCTTCTTTTTTATGGCTGAGTACTATTCCCTGGTATGTTTATACCATGTCAACATTCCTCCATTTATGCGTGCAAATTATTTCCATATCTTGGCTAATGTAAATAATGCTGCAATGAACGTGGGGGTGCATTACTTTTTTTAGTTTGTTTTCATTTTCTTTGAATAAATGCCCAGAAGTAGAATTGCTGGATCATATGGTGGTTCTGTTTTTAATTTATTTTGAGGAATCTCCATCATGTTTTCAATAGTGGCTGAGCCAGTTTATGTTCCCACCAACAGTATATGAGTGTTCCCTTTTCTCTACATCCTTGCCAACACATGTTATTTCTTGACTTTTGATAATAGCCATTCTGACAGATGTGAAATTATATCTCATTGTTTTGATTTGCATTTCCCTGATGATGAGTGATGTTGAGCATCTTTTCATGTGGCTGTTGGCCATCTGTATGTGTTCTTTGGAAAAAATTGTCAGATCCTGTGCCTGGTTTTTAATTGGATTGTTTGTTTTGTTTTTGAATTGTATGAGTTCTTTATATAGTTTGGATATTAGCCCCTTATTGGATATATGATATGATATTGGATAATGGCTATATGGATATTATATCTTCTCCCATTCAGAAGGTTGTCTTTTAATTTTGTTGATGCTTTCCTTAGCTGTGCAGAAACTTTTTAGTGTGATAGAGACCAATATGTTTATTTTTGTTTTCATTGTCATTGCCTTCAGAGTCAGATCCAAAAGAAATAATGCCAAGTGTGGTGCCACAGAGCTTGCTGTTTATGTTTTCTTCTCGTATCTGGATTATAAAGATTTGAATATAAATCTTATATTCAAATCTTTAATCCATTTTGAATTCATTTTTGTATATGATGTAAAATAGTGGCTCAGTTTCATTCTCTTGTACATGACTGACTGGTTTTCCCAGCACCATTTATTGAAGAGACTGTCCTTTCCTCATTGTATAGACTTGTGTCTTTTGTTGTAAATTAATTGACCATATATATATATATATATATATATATATATATATATATATATGTATATAATTGTCTATATACATACACACACACACACACACACACACACACACACGTATGTTTATTTCTGGGCTCTCCATTCTCTTCTATTGATTTGTATGTTGTTTTTATGCCAGTCCAGACTGTTTTGATTACTGTGGCATTGCAATGTAGTAAAATCAGGGAGCATAATATACCTCTAGCTTTGTTCTCTTTTTCAAGAGTACTTTGGCTATTCTGGGTCTCTGTGGTTCCATACAAATTTTAGAATTTTTGGATTGTCTCATTCTGAAAAATGCCATTGGAGTTTTTATAGGGATTGCATTAAATTTGTAGATTGCTTTGAGGAATATGGACATTTTAACTATTCTTCCAATTCATGAGCATGGAATATCTTTCCATATATTTGTTTCTTCTTCATTTTATTTCATCTTTGTCTAATAGTTTTCAGTGTAAAGGTCTTTCACATTTTTGGTTAAATTTATTCCTAAATATTCTTTTTGATGCAATTATAACTGGGATGGTATTCTTAATTCTCTTTCTGGTAGTTTGTTATTAGTGTTTAGAAACACTATGAATTTCTGTATATTGATTTTGTGTCCTAAAACTTTACTGAATTCATTTATTGATTCTAAGACTTTTTTGATGTAGTCTTTAGGGTTTTATACATATAGAATCATGTCATCTGCAAATAATTACTGCTTTACTTCTTTCCTATTTAGATTTTATTTATTTATTTATTTGTTTGCCTAATTACTATGGCTAGGATTTCAATACTGTGTTGAACAAAAGTGGTAAGTGTGGACATTTTTGTGTTGTTTCTCAGCTTAGAAGAAAAGCTTTTCACTATTGAGCATGTTGTTTGCTATGGGTTTGTCATATTGGCCTTTATTATGTTGAGGTATGTTTCTCCTATACCCACTTTGTTGAAAGTTTTCTCATAAATGGCTGTTGAATTTTGTCAGATGCTTTTTTGCATCTATTAAGATAGGCATGGGACTTTTATTTTTTATTTTGTTAATGTGGCATATCAAGTTGACTGATTTTATGGATGTCAAACCATTCTTGCATCCCTAAAATAAATCTCTTTTGATCATGGTGTAGGATTCTTTTAATGTATTGTTGGATTTAGTTTGCTAATATTTTGTTGAGGATTTTTACATTTATATTCACTAGGGACATTGGCCTGTAATTTTTTTCTTGTGGTATCCTTGTTTGGTTTTGGTATCTGGGTAATGATAGCTTCATAAAATAAGCTTGGAAGTGTTCCCTCCTCTTTAATTTTTTTTGGAAGAATTTGAGAAAGATAAAGTATTATTTTTTCTTTCAATGTTTGGTAGAACTCACCAGTGAAGTCGTTTGATCCTGGACTTTTGTTCATTGGGAGGTTGTTGATTTGGGGTAGTTTTAATTTCAATGCCCAGATCTTCATATTTATTATTATTTTTTTTAAGAATTAAAAAAAATTAGCACCAATGGAATTTGAATATTGAAAAATTTTGATCATAAGATGTTTCAGTTGACCCTCAGTTCTATGGGAATATAATAAAACCTGTGTTCTCTAGTATCATAGTATGATACAAAAGGATAGTTTTGAACAATTAAATATCCATTCAGACTTACCTCCTTTTGAATCATCTCTTACCATAATCTTTTTCCTGTTCAAAAATTACCAGTATCAGTAGTTAATAAATATTGAGGAATCACTCTGCTCTTAGGGATTACAATTATCTCAGTTCATTTAATCCTCAGACTGTCCATATGGAATAGATACTGTCTTTATTCTCATTTGCAGTATGAGGAAATCATAAAGTAGGGTATGAATTATACTTCCCAAGGTCACACAGTTGATAAGAAGTGCTATGCCATTTTAACTAGGCAGTCCAACTCCAGAGTTCCTTCAAGCCCTAAAACTTTAAAATATTGCTGGGGTTCCTGGGTGGTTCATTCGGTTAAGCATCTGACTCTTAATTTTAGCTCAGGTCATGATCTCACAGTGGTGAGATTAGGCTCTGTGCTGAGCATGGACCCTGCTTAGTATTCTCTTTCTCCCTCTTCTTCTGCCCCTTCCTGCTTGCACATGCACACATGCAGGCTCTCAAGAAAAAAAAAATGTTGCCTATATATGCTTGTGTCTTAAGGAAACAATATATAAATCAACTTTTAACTTTTTAAAAAATTTATTTTATTTTTTAAATGTTTGTAATTTTCGGGAGAGACGGAGAAAGAGAGAACATGAGTGGGGGGGGGAGGGCAGAGAGAGAGGGAGACAGAGAATCCCAAGCAGGCTCCACGCTGTCAGTGAAGAGTCCAGTGCAGGGCTTGAACCCATGAACTGTGAGATTGTGACTTGAGCTGAAATCAAGAGTCAGATGCTTAACCAACTGAGCTACCCAGGCACCCCAAATCAACTCTTAACTTTATTACTTACTAATTACTTTAATACTTACTTTATTTTATGCTTATAATTGTATCTATAATAAAATCTCAATCTAAGTGTATAAGGAATGAATTGTTAGATTTTCTGATTCAACCCTTATTGATGGAAAGGGTTCCAAAATACTTGACTAAATGATGGACTCATGTACTGGAAGCAAGATTTGATTTAACTGCTAGTTATCAGAGGATGTCTAAAGTGCATCATGCTATTTTATGATATTTCACAATTTAACAAGCTTTTCTTGTAATAAATGGGTAAGCAAATGAAAATGAGATGATGATAGATGATGTCAGTTACAGAATGTTTGGTCAACTCAGGTTTTGTGGATATGATTGAGATTATTTATAACATATAGCTTTTAAGTCAGATGTTATCACTTTAGGAATAGGAGACTGAAAGTTGTATACAATTTCCTGTCTCCAAGGTTTATCATTTGATGGATTTAATGTCTTTGCCTTTATATTGTCTTACTGTTGCCTTACACAGATCCCAGATTCAAAACAAACAGCTAAAGCAATGAAAAATACGTATTTCTTAATCAGGAGCTGAAAAATAGACTTTAGAGTACTATATTGACCAATATAGACTGCAGTAACTCCTAAATATCAATATTTTAGAAACACCAAAGTTTATTTCTTTTCCACACTCTGTAGATGTCTATCTACTTCTTGTTAAATGTTTCCTGCCTGCAAGTACTACATATCACTGTCACTCATGTTTTATTCAGCAGAGTATGTTATACCTTATCAAGGTAACTGTAATGTTCCAGTGTGCTCAGAAATAGATTGGAGAGTGGAACTTAGGTATTGGCAAACAGTGGTAGTATCTAGCATAAGTACCAAGATGGTAGGGAAAGCCATGTTGTAGGTTGTTCCTATTATCTCTCTTCTACAGTTTTTGGTATTTCTATAGTTTTGTTTTTTTAACATATTTTTGCTTTTGTTTTCTTTCTAAAATATGTATTGTTGCTAATAATATTTCTTTCTAAAATATGTTATTGCATCATCCTGTTGCAGATCTGTTTTTTTCTCTCCTGTTTTTGGGCTTCTCCGTACTTATTGAAGACCTACGAGAAGCCCAGGAGTGTCACATTTATTTGTAAAAGATAGAGGATTCTATTGTACTTAATATTTTTAAAGGATTGTTTTCAGCTCAAAATGAATTGAAATTTATTTAATTAAAATAGTTTAATATCAATTATTTTCTGTTAATTATGGCTTAGAAGGACAAGATGTTAGAGACTATATAATCAGCTAAACATGTCAAGCAATATAGAAAGGATGATATCATCAGGACTATACCAGGGCTCTGACAGTGGGAAGAAGCAAATATAAGATCAAAAGGTGAGAGCAAGAGATTAAATTTCCTGCTGGATTCAAATTTTGAGATTAAGAAATAAGAAAAAGAAATCAGGACATGTCAAACTGTATCCAAAACATCTGAGTAATTATAAGGAAATACCTCGAACTATCATCATCTTCCTCTTAATAGTCTCTTTGGAACTTGAGACCTTGAGGCTTTTTTTCTTTGTAATACTTTCATATAAGCAAAAATCTGTAAGAATTAAAAAAAAAACTTTTATATAAGATGCTTCACCATTATGTCAGATACAAGAACTGAAAAAATAAATTCTATAAAGGAAGTTGCACATTTCAGTTAAATCAAACTACTGCATTCCTGTTTATAATGAGGCCTGTTAAAATGCACTTTATGAAAAATGTATAATTGACTAACTTTTGTATGAGATATTGAGGTTACTTGCCTACCTAGAGCTGAGTCTTCACATAGTGCTGAATTGCTACAAACTAGAGGCAACAAAAAAATAAAATAAGCTTTAAGTTCTAAGAAGATAGATATAAATGTCCCTGTGAGGCTCTTAAACACACCATTTCAAATTTTTCTTGCATTATTCCCTGCACAATATGAATATGATCATAATAGCTACGGGCTTATAAATATATCATTCAGGGCCAAGAATACAAACGTAAAAGAATGAAAAATACAGGAATTAAAGAAAACAGTATATTTAAATCCTTTTGCTATTATAGTATTGCTTTGCTTAATTTCATTAAAACTCAAGCCATGCTCCTAGCTATAGGCCAAAGACAATATTATATTATATAAATAGGACAGTATGTCATTTAAATTAAATTGTATTGAAGAATTAAGACATACTTTGATCTGTTTACAAGAATAATTACTTTTTGAGCTGTAGTTGTAATAGGCCAGTAGGTACAAAAGAAAAGTACTTTGTAAATTAAAATGCATTATGTTTTAGTATATTATTAATAAGGAAGGTGATTACATGTGAATCCACACTTAAGCCTTAATATAAAATTTTATTTTAGAGTTCATGTCGTAGATTTCAGTTATTAAGAAGATTTCCTGTAACCATAACATTGGATATTTTGGGACATTTATCTCCCTACACAGAGCCACACATATCTTTTTTATTGAAGTCTCTGGAGTCTTAAAGTAAGAATATAGTGAAAACAATTTTTAAAAACTTAGCATTTCAGTGATGGGGAAAAAATAAGAATATAGTGTATTTAGATAATACATGATTGCCCATTAAAAGCAGTCACTGAATATTAAATATATATAACAACCTCTTTTTTAAAAAAAAATTCTTTTAGTGTTTATTTTTGAGAGAGAGAGAGAGAGAGAGAGCAAGCAAGAGGGAAAGGAGCCAAGAGAGAGGGAGACACAGAATCCCAAGCAGGCTCCAGGCTCTGAGCTGTCAGCACCAAGCCCGATGTGGGGCTCGATCCCACAAACCGAGAGGCCATGACCTCAGCCGAAGTCTGATGCTTAACAGACTGGGCCACCCAGGCGCCCCTACGTATAACAACTTCTATGGATGTTTTTTTTTCAAGATTTCTATTTTTGGTGTGGTTATCTGTCTTTAGCTGCATCTGCTGTTTTCAAAGTTTATGAACGTGTATACTGACAGTTTCTTGAAAAAATAATTCTTGTGATTTCAAATAATTATAAGTTGAAGTTCATGTCAGAAGATAAATTATCATATGGACTGCTCCTGTCAAATTTATTTCCTTTTTGCTTTAACCAATATGCATCAAGAATCTCTTTTGATGCTTATCCAAAATAAATTTAACATGTACAGTTTCTCTAAGAATTTTCATTAGCATCTTAATTTATATGTACGTTTTATTAATAAAGAAAAGTGTGACTTTTTTTAAACTTCATTCTTTTGAGAGGGAGGGACAGAGTGTGGGGGGGGGGAGGGGCAGAGAGAGAGGGAGAGAGAGAGAATTGTAAGCAGGCTCTATTCAGCCAAAGCAGAACCTGACATGGGGCTTGAACCCACAAACTGTGAGATCATGACCTAAGCCAAAATCAAGAGTCAGACGCTTAACCGACTGTGCTACCCAGACATCCCAAACTATAACTTTTTAAAAGTTAGCAACTGTAGGGGCTCCTGGGTGATTCAGTTAAGTGTCCAACTTTGGCTCAGGTTATGATCTCCCATTTGGTGAGTTTGAGCCCTGAGTAGGGCTCTGGGCTGACAACGTGGAGCCTGGAGTCTGTTTTGAGTTCTGTGTCTCCCTCCCTTTTTGTCCCTCCCCTACTCATGCTCTGTCTCTCTTAAAAATAAATAAAAAACTTTTTTAAAAGTTAATAACTGTAATATTAATTTTGGCTTTAAAAAAAACAAAGGAAAAACAAAACCCAATAAAGTCCTCCTACCAAAATTGACTGAATTTTGTATGTTGTAAAAACTTAATCTCTTTTGTAGTTGTTTTACTTCCATCTAGAGAGATCATTCAAGAGAAAATAGAATGGGAATGAAACCCAGCGATAAGTAATCTAAAGTATTGGTGTGGAAGAACATGCGTTCTGAGGCAAATATTACCTTTTCTACTAAGACTAGTTATACAAAGATATATAATCTAGGTAATTAAGTCTAAAATATATGTTTTCACCATAATATTAGGACCATTTATTTGTAGTTCCTTCTGCATGTTTATCTTCTCTGTTTTGGCTTGAAAATTCCATTTTCAAGCAAAGGAAACAAAGGCTAAGATGACTGGTAGTCCAGGTCTTGGGGTTCAGTAACAAAGGCTATGGGATTCCATAGAATAATGCAGGAGAGCCCTTAGTTTCTACTTGGGATAACATGACAATGAAATAGGTGCAAAAAGATACTTCCTGTCAGGTAGTTAAATCTCCCAGAGAAAGATTTTAGCAGAAGATGTTCTCTTTGAAGAGGAAGTTATCCAGATGACTTGCCCCTTTTTCTAGGTAAGGCCAGTTTCTTTTATGCTTGCTTTAGTTGATTTAAGAATTTTCTACTTGAAGTTGTCTAGCATGAAAATAATGCAATGAGAGGTTTTAGAGGACACATTACACTTGATTGAACACATTCCTCAAAATTACCTATTTATCCATATAACTAATTCCTCTTGTGATCTCCAACTTATTGGTACAAATTACATTCTAAACTCAGAGTTACTAAGGCCAGAGACCATGTTTTAAGTATCACTGTGTTTCTACTACTGAGAACAGTGGATCATACATCTCAGGATTTCAGGTATTGTGTTTTTTTTCCTAGTCACCTAGGGACTTTTCTTATATTCTAAGTTTTTTTTTTGGAGACTCCAGAGTGTCACTAGTGGAAGTATAGCTTCTTATATAGTACTCACTAATTGAATTAGTATAGGAAATATCTTCTGACAGTTTAGGAAGATGAAAATTAGATCAGCATTTTCAAAACTGGTGTTGATTTGATACATGCTAATAGTTGCTAGACATTCATTTGATATTAGGTAACACTTGTCATTAAAAGATTATTTGGTGAAATAAGTTTGTGAAACACTGTATTATTGTATACTTCTGAAAATTTGAAGTGTACATCAGTATAATAATAGTTCTAAGATATCCTACAGTAAAAACATCTATTGATTTTTAAAACATTTCCAGTCCTTACTCAAGAATGAAAAATACTTGTGAATCATCATTTCATGGAACAATTATGGGCAAATTTTTACTTAATATGAGGATACATGACAACAATGGCTGATATCTACAGAAAATGTAAAATCAAAATTACACAATTTCTACATTTAACCCAGGGAAAGGTGAAGATTCCCATTATACATTTCTAGAGTTTACAAATATAACAAAATTTCTCTCCCCATAAAACTGAAGAAGAGTTGTAAAAATCTATGTACGTCTTGTAGGAGAAAAGAACCTAAAGAAAAATAAAAGTCAAGGTGCATTTAATACAGATCTTTGCCCCTACTGGGTATTTAAAAATACATACATTTTATTTGAATACTCTTTTCTAGAGATGGGTATAAGGTGTTGAAAAGGAGGTAAATTAACTAACTACCTTAGCATTTATAGGGGATGATAAAGAGAATATATAGAATTTAATCAGATATTTATGTTTTTTTAATTAATTTTTTTAGCAACACTGACGATGGAGTGAAAAGTATAAACAAAGATTGAACACCAATAAAGAATAGGAATTTTTTAGCCTTTTTCAAAAGACTGGGGCAGAAAATTGAATTAATATTTGTGGTCGATATCTGAAGAGTTAGTAAAGCTCAGATCATGTAAGGTCCACAACCCAAAGGTATTTGTTCTTATTTCTCAAGGCCATGGGAAGAAACTCAAAAGATTAGTAGAAGGACATACTTATATTGACATGTAGAAGGATCACGCTGAAAGCATCAGTGACTGTAGTGGACAAAGGTAACCACTGAGACAAGAATTGTGGTTTGGGAGTCCATTGAAATAGTGACCCTAAAGTATACTTAGAGTGAACAGTTTTGGGGCCTGAGGGACTGGGAGAAGTCCTAGATGTGGGTTAGTGACCATGGATAACAGTACTATTGGTGAAGATAGGGTTAGGATAGGATGTCGAACAGATTCAAGGTGATGGGAAATAGTGATATTCAGTAACGTCAGGTTCTTAGTATCTTACGAAGAAAGTAGGTATGACTTGCCATCAGATGCAGGTAAGTGTCTTGAAAACAAACTGAGAAATATAAGGTAGAGATATAACATTAAAAGTCAGTAATACATAGGCAGTGTATCAATGTGTAGATGAAAAGCTAACGTAGAGATAGTAGTAGTGAGAAGAAGACATCATAGAGAAAGAACCAGAGCAGTAAGATATCTAGAAAAGTGTTACAGAAGATGTGCTGTGAGGCTACCACAACAATTGGGGTCAAGTATGGTTACTTCAGAAAGGTTTAGTTCAATCTGGCAATTGGGAACTCATTGTTCCTTTGCATAAAAAGTTCTAGTTTTGAAGTCAGGAAAATTTAAGCCTCTATAAATTTAGATCTTAACTTTCCAGATTAAGTACCGTTTATAGAAAATTTTCTTTGATGTGTTTTCTGTAGACTTAAGTGACTAAATTTCTGGGAATACAAACTCTTCTGACAGGAGAGAAATTCAAAAGATACACTTTTCATTTAGCTTTTTGTTATATTGGTAAACAAAATGAACTATTATGCAAAATTAGAAATATGAATTTACAAGAAAATTACCATAGAAAACATCTTTAAGCCTTTATTTTACAGATTAGGAAACTGATGGATAGTGATGTGGAAAAAATACTGACCTTAAGTTGTCTTAATTAGCTTTCTAATTTAATATATTTGGAAAAAGCTTATACTTGTGTATTAAAATGTGTATGAAATCCATACATTTTTAATTTTGCTTACTGGCATGCAGAGGTTTGCCTCAACTCTATAATAAAAATTGGATTTAGTAAGAAGATTTTGTTGACATTTACCCAGGTATCAAACAGATAATTGAACTTATTTTTTTTCATGCTGTAATATCATGATGACACAGCCTCAGTTGCATAATAACTAATAAAAAAATTAGAGCTTATAATTGTGTTTCTGAATTTTCATTTCTTCCAACTAAAGAAAAACAAAAGAAGGAAAAATCACTATTACTGATGTGTAATATATCTGGGCTTTATTTTTTATATTACTTTCTACATAGAGTGATTTTTCTTTAGTGGAAACAAGAAATAATAAAAAAAATAGTCTTTCCCTGGAGTAGCCAAAAAAGAGCAATTCACTAGTGACCACTGTAAATTGCTTTAGTACGATAAAGGATGTTGATTCATAGGCTCTGCAAAGACTGAGGACTTAAAGCAGTAAAATGCCAGAAAAGCAGGTGATATGATGTAAGGGGAACAAGTTCAGTAGTGAAATGGCATGAGAGAAAGCACCAATATGATCTGATGTGTAAAACTTTGGACCTGATGCAATATTTAAAAAGTATCATGATTTAAAAAAAATGCACTGTAGATACATAAAGCAGAACAGTTAAGCCAAAAACAAAGGGAGAGGAAGGATAAAAAATCAGCAAACCAAACATAGATGAGGATTACTGTTGTGGGAATTGAGAAGAAGCTGATAAGACTGATGGCAGAAGGATAATGAGAGGTGAAAAAGTTGAGATGCAACAAAGAGAGAAAGCAATAAGCTAACAGGACAGAGAGGGGAGAGCTCATTGCAATGTAATCCAAGAGTAGCAACTGTGTAATGACAGGAAGACAGTAAATCACACAAAAGTTGAAGGGGAAAACCATCAATAGGAGACACTAGATGGTAAAGAAGAAGAAAATGGATTTAAGACCCATTTTCCTTCTAGCAGTAGAGGGCAAAGCGATACCACATATTTCTTGAGGGTTTGCTGCATTTATACAAGAAATTTGATATAGATTCAGGTACAATGCACATTTAGGAAATAGGAGCATACCTACATGTGGAAGATTTTGATGTGTTTATTACTAAACTCTACTAAGGAAGCCATGAGTTCCAAGGTAATATAACAGAGCATTTAAAATTTGTAAGCATGTAAAAATGATTAGGTACAATAGAGAATGCACACTTAATCAGTTAAATTTCCCCAAAGTAAAATAGTTTTCACAGAGCTACCAAATTAAATCTCAACCCAAGAGGTCAATTCAATTAGATTAGTCAGCCTCTGATTCATACTGCGGGTGAGAGGTTACAGAGGACGCTTTCAGACCTTCAATGATTCCTATGCAATTGATGGAGTTGACTTTCTCTTTGTGAAAATTCTCTTTTTATGGCTTGCATGGCACTGTTTTTTTTTTTTTTAATTCCTTTTACTCCTTCCTACTCCTTTAAATCTATACCTCCTCCCCCACCTACTGTGTGTGTGTGTGTGTGTGTGTGTGTGTGTGTGTGTGTGTGTTTCCAAAACAGCAATCCACTCTATATCCTCTGCCCTTCAAGCTCATCTGCTCTCAGGAATGTAATATTTAATCTAAGAAAATTGCCCCATAATTTATACCACTAGCTGTGAAATTCCTCTAGATTTCCCCACTGACTGGTAGAAAATTTCACTTTTCTACTTATTGCCTCATTTACCATAGCATAGGTAATTTTGAACTTGTTTCCTTTAGTTTTTTCCATTTATTTTCTGTTTTTTCACTATGTTTTTTTTTCTTTCTGTTAATGATACTAAGATCATCTCAACTACTAGACTTGAAAACTTGGAAGACTTTTCCCTTCACCTTACCCCTCACAAATCATGGTTATTTTAAGCCTTCAGTGCTCCCCAGTACTGTTCCAAGAAAATTCAATCTACCATTTTCCAGATACTATTGTAGCAGCTGGGATATGGCAGTGAAAGTACCATCCACATCCCTTACCTCATGGATATTCTAGTGATAAATAAAATGTAGCAGTTGAAGTATGAATTTCTCTTGGATAAAATCTGAAAGTAAACACATTTCTTTTTTCAGGCTCAATAAAAAGCCCCTCCTTTAAAAATGTTATAGAAAATTCTAGTTAAAAATAAGTTTTACCTGGAGTTCCAATTCATTGAGATTCTTGTAAGTATTAAAAGACACCATTTAAAACCATTCTGTCAATCAAATCGAATATGATTGAGCATTTGGGAATAAAGATTTTGTGTGATGCCCTGTTTGGCAGGGCTGAGGAGTGATACAAGTTTGGAGGTCTATCTTAACTTTGTAAAAATCCCTAAAATGATATTTTTACAGTGTCCTTTTTAAATGGTTTTGGATGACACAATGCTTATAGTCAAGTATACTTGGAAAGTATCAATTATGATATTTTTTCATCTTTCTCCTCTGAAAAATAGAAAAAAAATGACAGAAAAGAGGAACAACACTGGAAACTTCAACACTTAGAAAACCATTTTGAGTGTTGAATGAATCACATTTTATTGATTTTTTAATTTTGTTTTTTATTTTTTAAAATTTACATCCAAATTAGTTAGCATTTAGTGAAACAATGATTTCAGGAGTAGATTCCTTAGTGCCCTTTACCCATTTAGCCCATTCCCCCTCCCACAACCCCTCCAGCAGCCCTCAGTTTGTTCTCCATATTTATGAGTCTCTTCTGTTTTGTCCCCCTCCCTGTTTTTATATTATTTTTGTTTCCCTTCCCTTATGTTCATCTGTTTTGTCTCTTAAAGTCCTCATATGAGTAAAGTCATATGATTTTTGTCTTTCTCTGACTAATTTCACTTAGCATAATACCCTCCAGTTCCATCCACATAGTTGCAAATGGCATGATTTCATTCTTTTTGATTGCCGAATAATACTCCATTTATATATATTATATAATATATATACTATATATAATATAATATATATAATATTTATATAATATAATATATATATTATATATATAATACATATATATATAGTATATATATATGTGTATTATATATATATAGCACTTCTTTATCCATTCATCCATCGATGGACATTTGGGCTCTTTCCATACTTTGGCTATTGTTGATAGTGCTGCTATAAACATGGGGGTGCATGTGTCCCTTCTAAACAGCACACCTGTATCCCCTGGATAAATGCCTAGTAGTGCAATTGCTGGGTCATCGGGTACTTCTGTTTTTAGTTTTTTGAGGAATCTCCATACTATTTTCCAGAGTGACTGCACCAGCTTGCATTCCCACCAACAATCAAAAAAGATCCTCTTTCTCCGCATCCTCGCCAACATCTGTTGTTGCCTGAGTTGTTAATGTTAGCCATTCCGACATGTGTAAGGTGGTATCTCATTGTGGTTTTGATTTGTATTTCCTTGATGATGAGTGATGTTGAGCATTTTTTCAAATGCTCGGTTGGGCATCTGGATGTCTTCCTTGGAGAAGTGTCTATTCATGTCTTTTGCTCATTTCTTCACTGGATTATTTGTTTTTTTTTGTGCTGAGTTTAAGTCTTTTGTAGATTTTGGATACTAACCCTTTATCTGCTATGTCATTTGCAAATGTCTTCTCCCATTCTGTCGGTTACCTTTTAGTTTTGCTGATTGTTTCCTTCGCTGTGCAGAAGCTTTTTATTTTGATGAGGTCCCAATAGTTCATTTTTGTTTTTGTTTCCCTTGTCTCCGGAGACCTGTTAAGATGTTATTGTGGCTAAGATCAAAGAGGCTTTGCCTGCTTTCTCCTCGAGGATTTTGATGGCTTCCTGTCTTACATTGAGGTCTTTCATCCACTTTGAGTTTATTTTTGTGTATGGTGTAAAGTGGTCCAGGTTCATTCTTCTGCATGTTGCTGTTCAGTTTTCCTAGTACCACTTGCTGAAGAGACTGTCTTTATTCCATTGGATATTTTTAACTGCTTTGTCAAAGATGAGTTGGCCATACGTTTGTGGGTCCATTTCTGGGTTCTCTATTCTGTTCCATTGATCTGAGTGTCTGTTCTTGTGTCAGTACCACACTGTCTTAATGATTACAGCTTTGTAGTATAGCTTGAAGTCTGGGATTGTCATGCCTCCTGCTTTGGTTTTCTTTTTCCAGATTGCTTTGGCTATTCGGGGTCTTTTCTGGTTCCATACAAATTTTAGGAGTATTTGTTCTAGCTCTATGAAGAATTCTGGTGTTACTTTGATAGGGATTGCATTGGATATGTAGATTGCTTTGGGTAGTATTGACATTTTAACAATATTTGTTCTTCCTATCCAGGAGCAGGGAATCTTTTTCCATTTTTTTGTGTCTTTTTCAGTTTCTTTCATAAGCTTTCTATAGTTTTCAGTATTTAGATTTTTCACCTCTTTGGTTAGATTTATTCCTAGGTATTTTATGGTTTTTTTGTGTAGCTGTAAATGGGATCAATTCCTTGATTTCTCTTTCTGTCGCTTTATTGTTGGTGTATAGGAATGCATCTGATTTCTGTGCATTGATTTTATATCCTGCAACTTTGCTGAATTCATGAATCAATTCTAGCAGTTTTTTTGGTGGAATCTTTTGGGTTTTTCATATAGAGTATCATGTCATCTGCGAATGAATCATGTTTTAGATAAAGCAATCTGGGCTTTCTATGTGGGTAGCATTTCTGAGCCTGTACATTTATCTTCCTAATTTCTACCTTTCCTCTTTTAAGCCTTTGTGTGAACATGTTTTGTGGACATTGAAATGGTATTGCCATAGTCTAATATTGTCCTGCCCTTCTCATCTTTGTGTTACCTAAAACCTTTCATCTGAGCTGTCATTGTGGCCTCCTAATGTTTCCTTCCATTCTTTTTTTTTTTTCAATGCAGCTTTGTATTACCTCTGGATTTGTCATATTACACAAATAAAATTTCTTCAATAATTACTTACAAGGCATAATAAATTAATAAATGAAAAACTAAGTGCCTGCCCAGATGTCATTAAAGCTTTTATATTAATAACAGGAGAATTTTGTAGAGATATTTTACAGTCAGGTATAAGTATTTACTAAAAAATAAAGATACTGCGAAGGGAGTTTTCATTAAATATACTGATAACTAGACTTCAGTTTTCTGTATTATTTTTGTCTAGTAAATTTAAAAAGACTGATGGTAATTACCTTTGCCTGTTTCTATGGTCCAATACAATTTAACCATTTCCTGTCTTTTCTATAGTAATTTCCTCTTAACTTGTCAGGTGAAAGCACAAGAGTGAATTCAAAGGTCAAGAAAGTTTATATGTTGTTATGATTCAATTCTATCACCAGATATTAGCAGCTCTGATTTAAAATATCTCTTCAGTTTTTCATGTGGCAGATTTATTTCCTTCCTTTCTTTTACTCTGTGTCCCTTTATATACACGTATTCTCTCTCTCACACACAAACAACCCTGTTCTAGAGAGGAACTACCTTTTATTTGTCTATCCAGATTGGTGCCTGTCAAAACATGCATGTTAATTTTTGAATTAGATTCATGGGAATCCTATTACTTACCTCAAACCAAAACCTAGTGATAATACTAAGTACGGAATCATCATGCATTCTTTTACTGGAGAAGTCTGATACTTACAGATTCTGATTAAGGAAAAAAAATGTCTTTTTATCTTTGACTTTAGTACAAGTTTTGGTTTTGAGTTAACATACAGGATGCTTGGTCAGTGCAGGAGAAACAGGACTCATATCATGGAAGCCATTTCAGTTATTGATTATCTCCATTTCCTGTCTCATCAATTATACAGCTTAACTTTTCAGCTAGCCATAGTGCTGTTAATGCATAAACTCCGTATTTATTTACAGCAATCCACGGTGTAAGAACATAAAATACTCTTGGCAATATTTTACGTAATGATAGAAAATACCGAGGAAGTTATACAGATTCAGGACTTTACACCAGCACAGCATTATCCAAAAGGTTTGAATCAGAAAGCACTTAGGAGATTCCTACTGCTTTCTCCTTCCTGCAGTCCTCATCACTCCGTATTGTCTTAAGCATGCTGCTTGCCACTTACCAGTTAACTCCCTGAATTCCCAAGTCCTATTCATTTGAGACCCCTTAAAAAACCACCACCACCACCATCACCACCACCACCACCACCACCACCACCACCAACAACAACAAAAACAAACCTCTTTTGCAAATCTGTTGCTCCCACCTGTGCTCAGAATATTAATCTTCCTCTTTTTATATTGAGACTGCTGTGCTTTCATCATTCCCCTTGTCCTAAAAGCTTACTCAAGCCTCATTCATTTAAAATAGCCATTCTTAAAACAAGGTAACATGAACTAAGAGCAAGGGGAAAGGCAGTAACCTAACTGATATTCGTGGTTAAGATCTAAGTCTTCAGAATGCTTAATGAATATCCAATATTCAGTATTCAAAGAAGAACAGACTGTTTCCATTTAAAATAGTAAAAGAAATGAATTCTTAGCAATTCATGCTACTATTGAAAAATACATTTAGGTATAAAACTTCACTTCTTTTATAAACAAAATTTTAGTAGTTGGAAAGGACATTTGTCAATTTCTTTAGTAGCAAAGAATCTGAGGCCTGTAATAAAAGAAGGAATTGCTTAATTCCATGATCTAGGGGGTAGCAGGTCTAGTTACATAAGGCATGTCGTTATCTTCTCAATGGGTAGTAAGTTTTTATTGAATACCTACATTTCAGGCAATAGTCAACACAGTAAAGTGCTCACAACAAAGCCAGCCTCATGTCTCCCCCTCTGTTGAAACAGCTGGCCTGCTTAAAATACTGAAACAAGCTTTGGTTCAGTACTCACTTTGTACTTCCTCCTGTTCCCAGTCTTATTTTTTAAGTTGAAACTGCCTTTATTCCCTTCCTCTCATATTTTTTAATGACCAAAAAAAATCATTTTAAATATGAATAAACTTAGAGTAATGCAATAATAGTACCATAGCTGCATTTGCCTCATAAAAGTCAGAATTTTCAAAAAAGTATGTTCTTATTAAAACAAAAAAAATTCATTCAGGCATAGTATACCTTATTATTTTGTGAAAGCTGCATTTTGGTATGAATGCTCAATAAGTAATATTCACAGTTTTAATAGCTCGAGTGTGTAGGGCGTGTATTGAATTCAGTATAACTCACAAAGCCTTTTATTATAAATCTCCACAGGTTTGTTTTTTTTAAACCCAAACCTTTTCTGTAGAAAAGGCATCCTTCTTTGTTTATCTGTAGTGTTTTCCCACTTTCTACACATTTAAAGCTAAATACAAAGTGGAGATTCTAGCTTATTCTCTTAAGGTTACTAAAAGCTTATAACCAATAAACTTTTATTAATGTTATATTTTGCAATAAATCTATATATTTCCAATAAGATGAATTGATACTGTGATGGTATCCTTGAGAAGATTGAGAACAGTTTATCACTAAACCACCCATCTACAGGATAAAATCTTAGTGTTCTCCCCTGTAGCATCGGTCTCTGGTTAATTTAGTTGGCTTGGTAGTAAATGACTTGAAGGCTGACCTAATCTCTAAATATTGCTCTGTGAAATGTTCTGTATTTTGTGTCTTCTATTTACTTTTGTGGAGTCAATATTTCTCTACTCAACTGCAAACCTAGTTTTGTAGTCCCTTGTTACTTTCCTTAGCAGAGCAAGCACTATATTATTATTTTTTTAAACTGTAATAGTTGACTGCTGCCCTGCAGCCCCTAACCACCTCAATTCCCCTTGGTTTTTCAAACGAAAAGATTGGAAATGCACATAACTGAAACTTTCACAAATTCATTGAACCTGAAAAGCTAAGAAAACCTTGTTAAATGCTGGAGCAGCACACAAGAAAATGTCTAAAGCAGTTCAGGAATATACCATAGAATTAGTGAGCTCACTGCATGAAGAAAATGAAGCAGAATGGAAGAAAAGAAGGGATACCTAAACTAGAATGGAAAGTAGAAAATAAGAGTTATTTTCTATTTATAAATTAAAATATAGTTCTAACCATTAGCTTTAAAGTATTTGCATACACAGATATAAGTGAAATGCTTACTTAAAAAACATTCTTAACTATTGAATGTGTTAGACTAGGTTCTGGTTTTCCACAATCTTTATTACTGTGATTGTGGATGCGATAATTTATTTCCAGATAATTCATTTACTTTATATTATATTTTGAAAATTTCATGAATAAATAAGATTTTAGAAACTGATAAAGGAAGACAACAGTAATTTTTTTTCAGAAAAATATTTCAAACAGAACACTGGAAGATTAATTGTGAAGTGAATCCTGAATGACTCAAAAAATTGGTTGAAGGCCAAGGAAATACTTTATTTAGAGCTGCCTTTACAATATATGCAGGTCTTTTATTATAGGTGTCACATTTTATCTTATATGCTATTACTTTGTGTCTTAACTCCAAAAGCTATACTCTTCAGAGAAGGATTAATATTTGGTTTCTCTTTCTTGTTCTGTGGCATATAGCGTCGTGCTTTATTGATATTACTATGATGAATGGAATGAGAAAAAAAGGGGGAGATAGAAAAAAGGGGAAAGGAAGAAAATCATGTTGTTTAGATGCTGTGCTGTGAAAGGTAGGTTAGAAATGATACTTAAGTCAGGACAAGAATAGTAGAAATGTTTGAGAAGGTCAGAGGGACAATTTAAGCAAATAGCCTATTTCTGGGATGACATATTTCCAGTGGCTCTTTAGATCTCTTTAAGAGGCACTGGAAACATACATTGTTACTTCATAAACCTAATTTTCATGGAAGAATTTGATTGACTATACTACCCGTTTTGGAAGACTTAACTGACCAGAAGCAAATGAAGGTAGCAGTGCACATGTTAGTCACTGCACATCATGGCCAGTATATTCAAATTTTGAATAATAATTAGATTAAAATTGTTAGGTTTTCCTTCAGTCTCATTATGGAACACCATTAGTGACCGAACGTAAGTTATGCTTCACTTTTATAATGCAGACTTAACATTGAAATAAGAAGCACAACACTGTTTTGACGATAAATAAACCAGGGTCATTTTTGTATTGTAACAACTATTTATTACAGGAAGAGAAGCAGCTTACAGTGGTTTCTTCTCACTTGGAAAATTAAGTGGATACACACACAAGTAAAGGAAGGATTTTTATATAGAACCACTCAGTGTGAGGGTATGTGTGTATTAGTGTATATAAATATATTGCTGTTTCTACCATTGTATACAATAACAATCAGATATTTATTATGGGGAGAAGGAATGAAATTTAAAAAGTGGTTAATTATAAATTAAGACAATAACATAACTGCATTTACTTCATAAAAATTAGGACTTTAAAAAGACTTATGCTGTATAAGTAACAGCCATCATTTTAATGATTTAAGTGTGTGAGGAGTATATGTTGAGCTGGGTTATAACTACTCTCTCAGCCTTTTACTGTATACTTCCATATGTCAATAATATAACATAACACTAAGAAGGTATTCTCTAAAGGATTAAAAAAGGCAAAAATGGTTTATTAATAAATGATCCGCCTATACAGCATACCATCTTGAGTTCTTCATTACTAAAAGATGGCCAATGAAATCAAGCAGTTCTTACATGCCACAGGTTAATCGTAAAAGATTACATTGTAGGACATTCAAAACATTTTTATTTATTAATAGACTTTATATTTTAGAGAAGTGTTTGGTGTACAGAAAACTTGTACAGAAAGTACAGTGGATTCTCATATATCTCTTACCTCAATGCATAATCTCTCCTATTTGAAAGTTTTGAATTACTGCAGTACATTTATTATAAGTGATGAATTAACGTGAATGCATTATTAACTAAAGTCCATAGTTTACATTAGATTTCACTCTTCGTGTTGTACAGTTTTATGGGTTTTGGCAAATGCATAATGTCATGTATGCACCATTATAAGTTGACAGAATAGTTTCACTACCCTAAATATCCTCCGTTGACTACACATTCATCTCTCTCCCCAACCACTGCCTTCCTCACAACCTCTGGTGATCTTTTTACTGTCTCTGTAGTTTTACATTTTCCAGAATGTCATATAATTGGAATCCTACAGTATATATCCTTTTCAGTCTGGCTTCTTTCAGGTGGTAATATGCATTTAAATTCCCTCCGATGTTGTTTTGTGGCTTGATCGCTTATTTCTTTTTGTCACTGAAAAATATGCCATTGTATAGTATCATAGTTTGCCTATCCACTCGTCTATTCAAGGACATTTAGGCTTCTTCCAAGTTTTGGCAATTATGAGTAAAGCTGCTAACAGACATTCACGTGCAGGCTTTTGTGTGGACACAGTTTCTTTCTAGGAAGAAATGGGTAAACCTGGAAACGATATTGCTGGAATACACGGTAAGCCTGTGTTTAGCTTGTTAAGAAACCTGCTGATTTCTCTTCTAAGTGGTTAACATTTCACATTGCCATCAACATTGTATGAGAGTTCCTGTTGTTCCACATCCTCACCAGCATTTGGTGTTGACAGTGTTTTGGATGTTGGCCATTAATAGGTATGTAATGATACCTCATTTTTGTTTTAATTTACAATACTAAAATGACATATGATGTTGAGCATCTTTTCATATACTAATTTACTGTTTGAATGTATTATTTGATGTAGTGTATATTCATATTTTTGCCCATTATTTACTTGGGCTGTTTGTTTTCTTATTGTTGAATTTTAAGTTTCCTTTATATATTTCAGATACCAGTCCTTTTATTAGCTTAGTGTTTTGCAAACATTTTCTTCCAGTTATCCTCTTATCTCTTCGTTTTCTGAATAATGCCTTTTGCACTTTTAATTAAGTCCAATTTATGATTTTTTCTTTCATGGATCATGCTTTTGGTATTATACTTGCAGTCATTGCTAAACCCAAGGTCAGTTAGGTTCTCTCTTATTGTGTAGAAATTTCATAGATTTGTGTTTTTCATTTAGGCCTATATTCATTTTGAGTTTTGTGGAAAGTATAATGTCTCTGTCTAGATTCATCTTTTTGCATGTGAATGTCCAGTGTACCAGAGACATTTGTTGAAAAGACTGTCTTTTCTCTTTTACTTTTTTCCTTTTTCAAAGAACATGTGACTATATTTGTACAGGTCTATTTCTGAGTTCTTTGTTCTGTTCCATTGATGTATTTGTTCTTTCTCTAATATAATACTGTACTTGCTACTGGAACTTCATTGGAAGTCTTGATGTTGAGTAGCTTAAAAATCATATTAGTTAAAATCATAAACGTTGATATATCTTTTTTTTTTACAATATGGAAAAATATAAAAGAAAAAGTCTCTCTTGGAACTTAGGCTACATGCTAGTTAAATTCAGAGGCTGAAGCATTATTGTTGCGCTTTTATAGTCTGTGACTTTTCTTTTTACTTTTGGGCAATTCATTTGCCTGTTAAAGTCTCCCAGTGACTTTGTGCTCTGATTATTTTAGTAGCTTTTATTTGGTCTCATTTTTATTTTTTCTTTTTCTTTCTTTCTCTTTCTTTCTTTCTTTCTTTCTTTCTTTCTTTCTTTCTTTCTTTCTTTCTAAATGTTTATTTTTGAGAGAGAGAGAGAGAGAGAGAGAGAGAGAGCGAGCAGGGGAGTTGCAGAGAGGGGAACAGAGGATCTGAAGTGGGCTCTGTGCTGATGTGGACTTGAACTCATGAACCATGAGATCATGATCTGAACTGAAGTTGGGAGCCCAACAGACTGAGCCACCCGGGTGTCCCTCGTCTCATTAAAAAAATAACATTTATTTATTTTTGAGAGAGAGACACGGCGCAAGGGTGGGGGGTAGGAGCAGAGAGAGGGAGACACAGAATCCAAAGCAGGCTCCAGGCTCTGAGCTGACAGCCCAGAGCCTGATGCGGGGCTCGAATTTACAAGCTATGAGGTCATGATCTGAACCAAAGTCCGAAGCTTAACCGACTGAGCCATCCAGGCACCCCAAGAGTTCATTTTTAAAGTGTTATTTGTATAGCCTTATTTTATAAGAAGGAAACCCAATGGCTAGCTAGAACAAAACCAGCTGTAGCTGTATATATTTATATATAATTTTGAATTTACTCTTAAGAGAGACCAATGTGTGTTGGAGTTAGGGCATCATGGTAAAGTTGGTGTGCAAATCATACAAATCCACACCCACAGGTGCATTTCCCCAAATCAGACAAAGTGGAATTAGGAAAGAAGAAAAACTGGAAAGAGGAGAGGAATCGATTGTCACTGTGTCAGGGTAATCTCAACCTTCCAATAGACATGAGAAGAAGGAAAGTGATCATGAACTGTCTTCTTGAACAAAATAACAAGAGTATATAATAAGACAATATAAAGTTTTAATGGATCACTTGGGGACCTATAATTGCAGTGACTGGTTATGTTTGAATTAGAGGAGTGGTTTCTAGTAGAGGATTCCATGTGAAAGGAAGGACAATTGAAGAAAGACCTAAACACAAACAAAAATCTCCTCCATGGATGTATTATCAGCAGTGGAAAAATCACAAGGTTTGACCTGATGGGTCACTAATCCAACTATCCCTGTTCACTCTCATGGATTTCTACTCTCCACCTTGCATGGTTTGATAACAAACTTATTTAAAAATCACACAACAGATTTGCTGGTTTCATCATTAGAACCCACATGATAAAATTGGAAAATATGTCAAAGAAGTACTTTGTTGAAAAGTCATAACCAGTTTTCCTGCTATCATCTGTTAATGTCAGATCAAGTATCATATACCTACCCTTTTATGAAGGGGTTTTTATTGTCCGCAAGTTATATGTCAAAAGTTCCCATATTTGGAAAAAGTAAGCAGTTATCACTAAAAGCCATCTGTTAACATCCGACAGGACTTCATTTTCATTACACCAATTTGAAAATAACCTTGTCTTGAAGGAAAAGTGTCTGATAATTTTAGATATTGTATACATTTCTTAAGAACAAAATGTTTATGTGCATAGAAGTGCCAGTCTATGATGTGAACTTAAAGTAAAAAGAGTTTTACAAATATTCATCACTCCTCCAACACATAACAAGGTAAGGATATGAGGAAAGGTACAGCATGTGTTAAGTCCTAGAGTATAGTGTAGGGAGGTACCATATTATGTTAGGAGAAATAGGTCTGTCCCCTCATTCCCCTAGGAAGTATGTGACCTTGAGCAAGTCATTTAAATTTCACAATTTTAATTCCTTTCTCTGCAAAATAAAAAGTTTAGCATAGGTCATTTCAAAGTCTATTAGAGTGTTAAAATCTGCCCACAGTCAGAAGTACTTATGGCAAGAACACATATTTATAGATTTGTTTTATCCTGAAACAAAATAAGATAGCAATTTAAAAATTGTTTCTTTTCCAGGGACCATATTGTGAAGTGATCATTTTATAGATGGAATCAGTTAATGTTAATTCTGCTCCAAAAAAATTTTCAGTATTATCTCTCCATTTACTGAATGGTGATATGTGATGCCCTGTGTTAATAATGGCATACATTTCATGGCATTCTTTCATGTGCAATAACTTTTACTGAGAGAAACAGTATAATAATTATAAAATTATGAAAAAAGGAAAGGTCTTTCTTCTCTCTCTCTCTCTCTCTTTTTTTTTTTTTTTACTACAGCAGATTTTATGGAACTTGACTTCACAAAAGCTAATCAGTCCCCCAGGGGATTAGAAGCATTCACTTGCTTATTAATTCTCCTAATATCTTTGTGCTCTGATTGTTTTAGTAGCTTTTATTTGGTCTCATTTTTAAATGTCTTATTTGTATAGCCTTATTTTATGAGAAAGAAAAGCAATAGCCAGATATAAAAAAAAATCTGTAATTAGTTTGATCTGTGATAGTTAAAAGCTGCTAAATAACCGGAGAAAATTCAAATCCTTTTATAAATTAATCTACCAGGAGCATTACAGTTTCATAGTTTATATTATTTTTCTTCTATAATTTTAAAAATTAATCTTTGAAGATGCAAAAAATATAACAAAATGATATAATTCATTCTATTTTGGCCCACCTTGCTCTTGCTCAAGAAAATATGTAAATATGTGATAATAACTTATTAATATTACATTAAATGAATTTGCTCTCAAAATTATATTTTATGATATTTTAGCAAGATTTTGAAATATGTTTAAGCAAACACTCTAAGCAAATACTGTTTCTTCTCTGTAAGTTTTTTATACTTGCTTATTCAAAATCCATGGGATTTTATTGGACTGTATGAATACTACTTTTGTTCTGTATTCACAGATTTGATCCTCACTGATAAACAACAGTATTATGTGTACATGTTGCAAGTTTGCGCTAAATGGTAGACTTTTCTGAGTGGCTCAAATGCCCCAGGTTTTAACTGAAGCCAGCATTGGAGATTATGTTTTTTAGGATTCATGGCATTAACCCATGTCCATGGATTCCAAAAAGAATTTAATTCTGTCTTGTGACTACTCAGGCTGCTCAGGAAATTTCATTCGTCATTTACAAAGGATACTTATGATTCTGTTGATGTACTCAAACCCTTTATATATATTAAGGGGACTTATGTAAAACAGTAAGCAATATGTAAGTATATATATGCTAAATATGTAAGTATGGTTTTTAATTCTTTAAAAAAATTTTTTTTCAACGTTTATTTATTTTTGGGACAGAGAGAGACAGAGCATGAACGGGGGAGGGGCAGAGAGAGAGGGAGACACAGAATTGGAAACAGGCTCCAGGCTCTGAGCCATCAGCCCAGAGCCCGACGCGGGGCTCGAACTCACGGACCGCGAGATCGTGACCTGGCTGAAGTCGGACGCTTAACCGATTGCGCCACCCAGGCGCCCCATAATTCTAAGGAAATGATAGTATAGAGGCCAAGGTCACATAAATGTGTATAACATGTACATTTTGGAAAGGATGCATTTTTATTTTAGCATTTTATATTACCAAGAAAAAAAGTAAGAACTGTGTTCTCATCTGATACATGACGCAAAAGATGTGAGAATACAACGGAATCTAATAATTAGCTGGGCATAGAAAAGTCTATTGTAAGTAAGTCTGTTTTGTAGTTAAATGTATAATAATTCAGTTCTTAGATTAAGCCAGAAATTGATGACTGAGATCTATATATATGTATGTATATGTATACATACATATATATAGATCTCAGTCATCAATTTCTGGCTTAATCTATATATATGTATAGTTGACATACAATGTTACATTAGTTTCAGATGTACAAGGTAGTGATTTGACAACTTTATATGTTATGTTAAGCTCACCACTAGTGTAGCTACTACTGAGTGATATGTATTGAGTAGCAAAAGCAGAGAAAACTTTCCTCAGTTCTGTGTTTCTAGTAGCCCTTAACATGTTTTTCACGGAGAATTGTTGATGATTTGTGAGCTCACCTCAGAATCTTTGTACTTACTGATCTTCCTGGAATAGTCTTTCTCCAGACAACTGAATGACTCTATCCCTCACTTCACTCACTTGGGCTCTGGTCAAGTCACACCAGACAAGTTTCTTGATACTCTTTCTAAAATGATATTCTCTAACATATTACAATCTGTTGTCATCCTCCTGATTTATCTTTTTTTTTTAAATAAATCTTATTTTGAATTAATTTTAGGCCTACAGAAAAGTTGCAGACATAGTGCGGTGAGTCCCTGTATGATCCTCACCTGGTTTTGGGTCCCCTAAATGTTGTTACCTTGTATTACAGCAGTACATGTGTCAAAGCTAAGAAACTCATGTTGCTACATTACTGTCCTTTTCGTCCTTCGGGAGCCAGTCTAGGGTACCACGTTGTATGGAGTTGTCAGGGGTCCTTTGTTTTCTATGGTCTGGGAAATGATCTTCCTTTTTACTTATTTTTCATGAACTTAACAGTTTTGAGGATTACTTAGTCAAGTGTTTTGTCCTTCGGGTCAGGGTTGTTTGACGTTTTTCTCATGATTAGACTGGAGTTACAATTATTTTGACAAACTTTTAAATTTCTGAAAAGGCCATCATAGTATAAAATTGGTGTATATCTATATATCATGGTATTTCTTATTCGAGAAAGAAATTTCTTGCTATACTATTTCTCTTTCTCTCAATCTGCCTTTCTTTCTACCCCTTACCCCTTGTATTCCTCTATCCCTCTTTCTTTCTTCATCTGTTATTGTTTCATTTTTTTCTATATATTTTAATGGTATATATGCCCATAATTTGCTTCTCAATTTCTGTAATTAATCCAACATAGTTTTAAAAAAATGTTTATTTATTTTGAGAGAGAGAAAGAGCAAGAGTGAGCACATGAGCAGGGGAGGGGCAGAGAGAGAGAGAGAGGGAGACACAGAATCAGAAGCAGTCTCTAGGCTCTAAGCTGTCAGTGCAGAGCCTGACGTGAGGCTTGAACCCATCAACCAAGAGACCAGGACCTGAACCGAAGTCAGATACTTAACCAACTGAGCCACCCAGGTGCCCCAATCCAACATGTTTTTTTGAGGATCTTAGTTGTAAGGCTGTCCGCATCCTGCCGTGGCTGTAACAGTGAACAAAATAGTATCTTGGACTGTGTAAGAGTTAAATTCATGAAAGAGGACATAAATATTTATCGAAGAATCAGGTAAATAGAGTGCACCAGATGGTGATAAGGATTATAGAAAAAAAATAAAAAGGTAAATGGATAGGGAATGTTGCCGTGGGTGGAATGCTAATTTAAACAGGAATGCTAATTTAAACATTTAAAAATGCTAATTCATAAATTCATTGAAGCATTTATAAAATGATGTTTGGGGGAGAGAACAGAATGATTGAGGGAGTGTTGCATAGAAATGCATAAGGAAGTTCCAAAAAGAGGAAGAATACTTTCAGTTGCTCTTGAATGGAGAACTGCTTTGTGAGTTTAAAGGCCATCAAAGAGGATAGTGTGGTTAGAGCAATAGGATGAGTGCTCACAGTGAGATCAGAGAGATAACTTAAGTGAAAAGCACATGAGTTCTTGTTGGCTGGTTTGTGGACTTTGTGATTGAGATGGGATGCTATTAGAAGGTTTAGAGTTATTTTGTGACTTATTTTTTAATTACTACTTGGGAAATAGATGAGTGAGTGGACGGCAAGGGAGAAATCAGAGAGAGAACTAGGAGGTATTACAATAACCCAGCTGAGGAATAAGTGGATTGTACAAGTGAATTAGTAATAGAAATGATGAGAAGTGGTCAGATTCTGGATAAATTGTGAAGTTAGATCCAGTAAGATATACTGATGTTAGAGAAGAATCAAAGATGCTGTCAAAGCGTGGCTCTGAATTAATGCAACAGTTACCTTACCATTTCTTGAGAAGGGTAAGATTTCAAGGAAAAAAAAAAAGAGAGGCTTTAGATGAGTGAAGATATTCATTGAGATTTTGATTTGGTACAATTTCAATTTGTAATACTTATTAGACACTAACTGAAGATGTCATTTCGGCATTTGGTACAGAGTTCAGATAAGAGGTTCTTCCTGAAAGTGTAAACTTTGGATTCATCAGAATATAAATAAAATTTAAAGCACACATTCTCAGTAGGGATGTTATCTCCCTCAAGGAAGTGAAAATTGGTTCCTAGTTGGTGGACAATCTTTGATTTTGCAATGGTCTATTGGCCTCCGTAGCTCAAACCTATCTGACAAATTCCTATTTTTAATATTTCTCTCATTAAGGAGAATGTAAATTTAATTTTTTCTCCTTTGCAAGATATTAATGAAAAAAAGTTTTAGAAACACTGGCTTAAATGTAAAAGGTTATATCTGATTATCTAAAATATGAGATCAGGGGCACCTGGGTGGCTCAGTTGGTTTAAGTGTCTGACTCGATTTTGGCTCAAGTCTTGATCTCATGGTTTGTGGGATCAAGCTCCTGTGCACTGGTGGCATGGAGCTTGGGATTCTCTCTTTCCCTCTCTCTGCCCCTCCTCTGCTCTCTCTCTCTCAAAAGAAATAAACTTAAAAACAATAAAGCATGAGATCAGATAAAGAATCGAAAACTCTGAAGAATGGTCCTTGGGGCCTTTTAAATTACAGAATTTGGAGAAATAGTAAATAGCCAATAGAGAAATGGAGAAAGATTGGTCAGGGAGGTAGCAAAAGAACAGAGTACTGTTCTATATATCACGTGAAAATGTTTTTCAAGAAAGAAGAAATAATATTTTCTGTCAAGTGCTGTAGAAAATAAGTTGAGGAAAACATAGCCAATAATTCTTTGAGTGTTTTCTTAGAAAGGAAAAGGGAAAATGCACATTAAATGGAGAATTTAGTTTGTTTTGTAAGTAATGAGATCTTATTATTTGTATGTTAACAGTAATAATGCAGCAGAGCTGGTAAATTGATGTACAGAGGAGGAGCCAGTATCTGGATCAATATGTTGGAGAAACTAAGACACTATTGATGCTAGTGAATTCAAAGTGTTGGCATTAGCTGTAGACACAATGATAATATCTTTAATTACAGGTGCAATGACTGTACAGTCTTAGAAGATGGTGAGTGATACGTTGGTATGTGGCAGTGAGAGACCTAGGAACCCCCTTTCCCATTGCTTTTATGTTCTCAACAAAATCAAAAAGAAAGTCATTAAGTGAGAGTGGAGAGGACAGAAAGTGTGTTGGAGTTTTGAAGAGTGATGAAAAGGTATGAAATAAACTTCAAGGACAATAGCAAAATTAACTAGGAAAACACTGCATGATTCCAGTTTTGGTGGCCTATTTGAGACAAAAAAGCAGTAATCTAAAGTGAGCTGAATTAGCATAGTTGGATGTTTTCCTCTAGCCACATTAAGCCACGTAAGCAGAGGCTGAGTGTATATGGAATTTTGTATTTTTTGTTTTTATTTTCAGAGAAATTAATTGAGGTTTATCCAGGAAAGTGAGTGTAATGATGGACAGTGGAATCTAGGTTGTATAAAGGAGGAATGAAAACACAAAGAGGACTGAAAAATATTGGGAAGATCAGTGGATGGCATGTACTAGAGGAGCTGAGAAATTATTGCGAGTCAGTTGTGGTGCTGATATGGAAAAAGAGAATGTGATAGAAGTTAGGATATTTGAAGTAGACATTTGATTTTTGGGTGATGAAAAGGCATTAGCTATTAGTAATGTCAAATTCTAGAACACTATCATGTTTATCAAGGGCTGAGGTAAGGTTGAAAGCAGATTCATAGTAGAGGGGTAGTTCAAGGTTCTGAGAACAATCGATATTGAAAGATTATATACTTGGTTATTAAAATACCAAGAACCATGACAAGAGTAGTGCTGTTAATATTTAAATGTTAAAGAGGGGAATTAGGAGTAGTAGTGGATAACATCATGATATGATAGCTTGAAGCTTAACACTGGGACTTTCAGGGAGTAGGGTTTATAATGGCCTTCAAACAGTAAGGTGATCTGTTTCATTCTCTGTGAATTTCTTACATCTAACATAATTCCTGGAATTTACTAAGATCTCTCAGACATTTGCTAAATGAATGAATCATTGAGTGCACCTATAAAGGGAAGGGAATCAATAGTACTTCTTGAAAGTAATTCTCAGTTCTAAAATTTCAACATTTACAAATATGAATATTATTCAGTGTGTGCTATACTTAGGGATGGGTTATAATGAAAATGATTCTTAACAATCTGTACCACATCTAGTTTTACCTTATTGTAGTCCAGTTATTATTTTAATTAAGTCCTATGTCGTTATCTCTACTTCAGTAGCTACTGGGCTCAGCAATAAGTCATTTTTAATGCTCTTTCTGTTTTTGAATTGCTCTAAAGCTACAATGGATAGATTTTGAAGTCTTTGAACATCAGGCTTGGAGTTAGGGTTCCTAAAATCTTTTACTGGTCTTAGATGCTTTATTATTCTAATTTTCACCAAATTAGAATCCTACTGATAGCCTTACCACATCTCTCCCCATTGAACACTCAGAATCAGAGTTTGCCTCAAAACAGTCTAAACATATATTCCTATATTCTGCCCCATTTTAGTTTCAACTAATATAGATCTAAATGTTTTGAATTCTTTTTATTTTTGTAATCATATCTCTGCTTGCCAATCTCCAGATACAAGCTTAGCTTGTATCTCTAACCCCATATAAAACCCCAATTTTATCTATATTCCAGTCTTCCTTACTTATTTCTGTGTCCTCTGACAGCTTAGACCCTGATCATGATAAATATCAAGATCACTTTAGGAGATAGGTTTTTGTAGGACACAGAAAATGTGTGATGTATTTCCACAAATGCCCAAATAAATTCGTAGTCTTTTAACACACCACATCCCATGTGCTTGTGTGTATAAATGGCACTGGGAAATCAATCTTGGCTTCAGAATTAAAGTATTCCACGAAGAAAACTCTATACTAACTCTGTTAGGCACTGTATAGGTAGCAGAGGAAGATCTCTATGACACAGACATTCAACTGTACAAGAAGAAGAATATCTAGTTTAGTCATTTGCTTGGCGAGAACATTGAAGCTTATGGTAACATATACCGAAGGGAAAAGACTCACTCCCCAGCACTGATGATTTCTTCAATGTGGGAGAGATGTTCATTAGCCCTGAATTCCTGTTCCCTTTTTATACTCCCACTGCTCTCTCTCTTGGGTGAGTTAAAGATCAACTGGGCGTGATCATTTCACCCCCTTCTTCTCTTCTCACTCTCAGAGTCTGACTTTTCCCTAGAAGGATATTTTCTGCTCTGTTTGTCTATGTAGAGGTTTTACACTGTCTTTAGTTGTTAAAGCCAAAAGTCTCATTTAGTGCATTTTTAAATAGCTTTCTGGAATATGTAATTTTTGGCTAGCTGCTTTCTTAAATCTGGTTCCACCTTTTCTTCTTTTATCTTTAGCATTATTTACTTACATAAATTTGGGTCTTGGGTTCTTTCTATTTTTCCTTAAATGTCCACATTCCTTAAAAAGCCATTATATTGTAGTGGTTGGGAATACAGTCTAAGCACTTATGAGCAGTCAGAAATTGAGCCAGTTACTAATTTTTCGTAATTGCATTTCCATAGCTGTAAAATGAGCCTAATAAGTGCAAAAGTACTATAGGGCAGCTTATTGGTCATCATTCTGTTTCAAAGAATTCATGGTTTCCTTAGTAGTCTCTAGAACATTGGCAAATGGACAGTCTCACAATCTAATATTTCTTTATCCTAACTCAAGGATGTAGATATGTTATTTACACTATTTTAGGGAATTAAACCAAATAACCTTATTTTTGCGATGGAGCATGTTTTCCACATAAGATTCTAACAGTGTGTCCAAAGGAGGAAATGAACCTTCTTTTCCACACTTCATAGAGAATACCCTGGTATATTAAAAAACAAACAAACAAAATCCCACTACTGTTCAGGAGTATTTTTGGTATTGTATAAAAAGTGCAGTGTTCAAAAATAATTGCTTTCTTCATTTCTGTGAGAAATATTCATATGTATATCACATTGGCAGTGTTTTCCAAATTTGTCCACTTATTTTGTCATATACGTTACATCTGAGAAACTTTTGTCTAAGACAATATATTAAATAGTACTTACTAGCATGCTAAACTCTAGGAAATTTTGTGACTCCATGGAATTAGAATGAGGAAATAGAGTTTTGACATGGTTCATAGTATGTCTTTATATAGCACCTGTTCATTCAGTATTCTGTATGGAAAAAGTGGTTAAGCACTGACTTTCCTTGGAGTGTATATCTCTCTGGAACCAAGAGGAAATAAAAAGATAACCTTTTGATTGATGTTGATATGAGAGAACTCCATGAGCATGTGAAAAACAGGTATTTTACATACAAATTACTGACTTATTTGTTGTTTATTCCTAACTACTTTTGGTCCTTTTGGTTCATTAACAAGATTTAGGTATTTCTTATTTTGAATGTAGTAAAATACATTTCATTGTGTGTTTATTAATGAAATTAAATGGCAGTTTTGACAGGAATATTTTCTCTAGGGATAATTTTTAGAACTACATATAAAGCATGAATTTTCAGCTATTTAAATAATTGCTAATTATATTAGTATGGATACAATGTTTGTGGTTTAAAACACAATTTAGAGTTAAAATCCTTCCTAGCATTTGCTTTCTGAAAATAAAATTCTCAATATCTACCCAAAATAATTAGAGCTCTCTGATAATGAGGTCAAGCCATGTGCTGTAATCGATCAGCAGCCTGACAGTATTGGTATCTGTAAGAAATACATCAAACTAATGAGCAGCTAAGAGACATGAGAATAACTCTTGGTGCTTCAGATCTAGACTTTCAATGGCTGTCGGAAATACTTCAAAGACTAGGAGGATTAATTTTTTGAAAACGTCCTTGAAATAAATGTCTTGACTGTTTTTTTCTTTGCAGTTGAAAATCAAATGAAAACATTTTTAATTGAAATATTTATTGTAAAAACAAATGATCGTGAATACATGAAAGTGAGTTACCATTGTCCTGCCTTCTGTCAGTGACTTGCTAGATGAATATATGGGGTGGATCACAGGCCTGAAGAATTACCTAACCTTTCTTATTGGCATAGTTTATATATAAATAAGATTAGCAGTACACAGCAACTTATAGTTTATAATTTTCAAACATATATTGTTCAAATTTCTGTGTACAAGTTCTATTCAGGACTTGGGGTGATAGTTTGTACCAGAGAGGTCCTTGGCTTAATAATGGGAATTATTGCCATAATTCTTATTGAACATATATGGTAACTATACAGTAATAATAAAATAATTATAGCTAACAACTTTTTAGGAATTACTATGTTACAGGAAGTATTTTACATGCACTGAAGTTGAATAACCCTAGGCATAGCTTCTACTAGTATTTCCATTTTTCAGTGAGAAAACTGAGATACAGTACAATAAAGTGACTTGGAAAAACTCATTCAGTCAGTAAATAGTGAAAATCTGGTCTGTTCCTAAGTAGTCTAGCTCCATGTGACACTTTACATAACTATATTGTGCGTCCTCTTAGTAGAAGTGCTTTAGGAGAAGCCTATTGTCATTTGAGAAACCTAAAAGACAGTATCTCTTGCCATTCTGTTTTATTCAAGGCAAAATTATTCTCAGAGACTGAAATTGTCTTCATCAATAATTTATTTAACACAGGTTCATTTTGGGAATTATAATTTATGGTAGTAATATTTCACAAGCCAATAGTATACAGAATGATGTCTCTTAATAAGTCCTAAAGAAATCACATACTCCAAACCAAGATGGATTAATTACACTATTGTTCCAGGCAGGGGGAGATGAAAGGAATAAAGTCCGATGTTTTAGAAAGCTTTTTAAATCAACAAAGAGTAGCCTTGGCCAGAGTGAACACCTGAGTAAGTCTTCACCAATTCTTGGTATTTAAAGTTTAAACATCCATTACATCATTGCCGCTCTTCCATGTGTTTTTATTGGTAAGTCCCTAGCAGTGCTCATCAGCAGTTGAGCTACTGAGCACTTATCAACAATAGACAACATCCTGACAGTTTCCTCAATGCAAACAAATTCAACCTTAGATCAAAACAACTTCACTGAAGTCATAAACAAGTAGATTTGAAATCGTAACAAACCAATACACAATACATTCTTAGAACCTACTTTTGTTATTTCCATTTTAAAAATCATGGACTATAGATATGCATTATTTCATAAAACTTTTTGCAATGATGCAAATGTCCTATAATCAGCAGTCTCCAATATGCTGGCTGTTGATTACTTAAAATGTAACTAGGACATGTAAGAAACTGAATTTAAACTAATTTTTAGTTTTAATATAATCTTAAACAGCCACGTGTTGCTAGTGGCTACTAAATTGGAGAGTGGTGGTATTGTACACCTGAAACTAATATAATACTGCATGGTTCAGACAGATTTATCCAACAGGCTACTCATAGCATAGACCATGTCTGAGCTAATTTGCCTTAAAATTCATGCTCCTAATCCTACTGATTTACTGGGGCTTGTTTCAGAGATCCCATCCTGTTTGCAGCTCAGGTCTTTAATTAATTCTCTTATCTACAGTCCTGAGAATGATGGCACTAATATATTGAAGGAGGTGACAAAATTGGGGACAGTAATTATGGACTAAAGACAGAGATGGGTGGCTCAGTCAGTTAAGCGTCTGACTTCGGCTCAGGTCATGATTTCATGGTTTGTGAATCTGAGTCCCACCTTGTGCTTTGGGCTGACAGTGAGGGGCCTGCTTGGGATTTTCTGTCTGTCTGTCCCTCTCCCACTTGTGCACATGCTCGCTCACTCTCTCAAAATAAATAAACTTAAAAAAAAAAAAGATGGGTCAAGGACAATGACAAGTTTAGATGAGCTCTCCTAACACAAGGATTGTTGAATGTAAGTGCCAGGTTTTTCTACCAGTGTAACTGCACAGATTCTTTCCTTCCATCTTTTCATTCATGCTTTTTCATCCACTTTCCTTTTCAGTGCTTGTGGATAGTTCTTCAAGTTCGGTTTTCTATAGAACAGATTCAATCTCATTAGCTTGAGCCTATTTTTCTTTAACTGGAGTTAACATATCTTTTTGAAATGTCTTTATGCAGTTGCTCTTAAGGAAAGGGAAAGTAATTGAAAAAAAAAGTGCTTCCTTTCATACAACCTTTTTTGTTTTTATTTTCACATATAAAGAGCCAGCTTTGCTTCTATACACTAATTATTCCTTTTTAGGTCCATATGATCTGAAGAAATCTTATGTATTTCATGGGAAAACCAGCCTCAAGACATAGCAGAGGTTAAGGCAGAGGGCACTTGAGGATGATTGGAAAAATATATATAACACACTTGAAACTGATACCAGTGATAATAGTGAATAAGGGGAAAGAGGTAAGATAAGTACTAACATGACCTTAACAGCCTGCCCCATCATAGTAAGGTCAGAAGCAAGCATTTTACTTGGTGGAGAAGGGATCAGATTTCAAGGCAACAGACATTTTTTTTTAAGTTTATTTATTTATTTTGGGAGAGAGAGAAAGAGAGGGAGGGCAGGTGGGCAAGCAGGGGAGGGACAGAGAGATGGATAGAGAGAATCCCAAGCAGGCTCTGCTCTGTCAGTACACAGCCCCAACTCGGGGCTCGAACCCATGAAGCCATGAGATCATGACCTAAGCCAAAACCAAAGAGTCAGACGCTTAAATGACTGAGCCATCCAGGCACCCCAGGGCAACAATATTTATGAAAAAAGAATCAAATACAATATGATACAATGAATTAGAGGTGTTTCAGTGATTAATCTGCCAACCTGTTTTTTGTTTAATTTAGAGAGGGAGAGCATGCAAGTGGGAGTGATGACCAGAGAGAGAGGGGGAGAGAGAGAGAGAGAGAGAGAGAGAGAGAGAGAGAGGGAGACAGACAGACAGAGAGAATCTCAAACAGGCTCCATGCCCAGCGCAGAGCCGGACATGGGGCTCAATCCACCAATGACCTGAGCTGAAATTAATAGACGCTCAACCAAGTGAGACATGCAGGTGCCCCAAATCTGTCATCTTGACATGGTCCCAACACAGTTTTTTTAAATTTTAGTATAGTTAACATACAGTGTTATATTAGTTTCAGGTATACAACACAGTGATTCGACAATTCCATACATCACCCAGGGCTCATCACCTATTTCCCCCATGTGTCCCCCACCTGCCCTCTGGTAACCATGAGTCTTTTCTCTATGGTTAAGAGTCTGTTTCTCGGTATTTCTCTCTCTCTTTTCTCCTTATATTCATTTGTTTGGTTTCTTTAATTCTACATATGAGTGAAATCATATGGTATTTGTCTTTATCTGACTGACTTATTTCACTTAGCACTGTACTGTCTAGCTCCATCCCTAACTAAGAGCTTTCTAAACATATTGTAAATATTGAAATATAAATACTGAGATAGGTGGAATAGTAAAGCTTTGACAGAACGATAGACACCATGAATAAATCTGTCGTAGGGCTCAGAATTAGAAATGCAGAAATCTACCAAATCTAAGAGGAAAAAGGATAAGGATTAGGCTGGAAATCTGGGTTTGTGATATTTCTCTCTCTCTACATCCTTTCAACTGCTTAAACTTAGAAATGTTTTCTGATGTCATCACCATACCAGATGCAACACTCTCACAGGACAAAGTGCACCTTAGACTCTTATGCATAAAGATCTCCCTAGTAATAAGACTTGGTGGCTTGGGTGAAAATTCACAGAATTGGGCTTGAACTTGTATGTTCTCTCTGAATACAAGGGCATTTTTCTGCTGATAAATTGCACTACATTTGTGTAAACAAAGTACCTTTGAAGGTAGGAAGGATTCTGCTTATTGTTACAGTGCTATCTGAAAAAGAATTACTATGGTGTGTTCTCATTTATGTTGCTTACCTAAACTTAGTTTCAAAACTTTGCAAAACTTAAGAAACAAATATAAAATTAAAGAAATGAGAATTAATAGCAGGAATTAAATGTACAATAACATATAAAATAAATATTAAGGAGAGAGAGAGGAAGCACCAGCATTTTGGGAGCCTAAAACTCCTTGTTTCTATATTTTTAATGTTCTTTTTCCTTGATTTCCCAGGCTTTTTCCTCAGGCTTATTTTCTATTTTAGAAATAAAAATCAAATACAAAACAGGAAATCCCTTTGCCAATTATTAAAATTATCAACCCCGAAACAGATTTTTCAATATAAATTGAACTGTTCAGTGATCAAGGTTCACACACTTGTGAAGATTATGTGTTTTGTGGACTTTTTATTATATTTTAAAAATGGAATAGAAACAAATTCTTGGAAACTCGATGATATGTGTAAATTTCCAAAGCATTCCTGTACATTAGTCTTATTTAAAGGAACAATGAAGTGGAATGATGAGATAATCAAATGGGTAGAAACAAAACTACTTTGGATAAAAATGAAATAGGATGATTGTTCCAGTATAGCAGAAGATTGTAAGAAATGGTTGCTGGTTATATTGAAAAAAATTAATTTGTTGGAAATGTGCCATGACCTAAGTAGAGAAAAGATCTGATTATTGATAGAGGGAAAATACAATGTAAAAAGTAAATCTGAGGGGAGGGGGAGCTTGAACTCTTTTTAAAATAAATGCATAACCAAATTTCATATAACGTATTGTAACTCATGAACTGATCTGTATTTTTGTTGTTAATGGATTTTGATGTGGTTGTGGTATATGATAACATTCTTTCAGTGTGATTATCATCTCCAGATATTTGATTTCATTCTTTTTACATCTTCACATATGTTCATGTTTTTGTCAACTTTTCTTGCATAGTCATTGTATAATTCTTATTATTTCTGGGCTTGTTTATGTTGATACTTTTTTTTTATTATGAATCTTTTTATTTATTACTTTGTTGCATGCCTAGTAATTTTTTATTGTTCACTAGACATTGACCCTTTATGTTGTTGATTGGTAAATTTAACTTCATTCCTGTAAATACGGTTGAATATTTATCTGGGATGCCAATAAGTTATTCAAACTTCGATCTTTTTGAAGCTTGCTTTAAAAATTTTTAGGGTGTTTCAGAGCAACTTTAAATCTAGGGATAATTTGTTCCTACCCTGAAGACAAAACTCTGGGGAATCTCAAAGTAAGACTTTCTGTTGGCCATATATATATCTCAGAGATTTTCTCCTAACTTGTTTGTAGATGTTCTTTTTCAGTCTTAGGTAGTTCTCCCATAATCATGTCTAAGTTAGTACTCAGTAAAATACTTAAGGGACCTTTTGAATATCTCTTTCATGTTCTTTTTTAAGTCTCTCTCTCCTTGTAGCTGTCTCCTCTAAAGTGTTTGCTATGCAAATTCTGGTTGCTTTGCCTACCCAAACTCTGAAATCTGTGTTCTCTACTCTGTGTCGCTCTGCACCGAAGCCTGGATACTCTTTGCAGGCAGAAAACTGGTACGAATCTTAAAATTTACCTTAATTTTATTTAACAATACCTAACTCATATTGCTGTGTCTCCCCATTTCTGAAAACCATTGTTTCAGCTATTTTTTTTCTGTTATTTTAGGCAAAAGATTAAATACAGTACCTATTCCTGCATCATATCTAAATGTGAAAGTCTTAGATTAATAATTTTACAAGTTTAACCTAAATACTGTTTCATTATAAGCAACCTGACCTCTGTAGATACCAATTACACATTTATTTTTTGTGATAAAAAATGAAAGCAATGTAAGGGTTAATTTTTAGAGTATAAGATAGCAAATTATGATATTATACATATTACAACCCCTTATGTATTTGTGTATTCCCTATACATACCCAAATATAGAAGTTTCACTGTACTTAGATGATCTCTTTAATGACCCTTCCGACGAATAATCCTTATATTTATGATTGTATTCCTTTCTCCTAGTATAGATCTTTACAATGATCTGCAACAAGTAAATACATGAGGGGCAATTAATAAGGTAATTATACCACAATATAAATAACAAATTAATAGCAAAAACCACACCCATAACAAAGTCCAAAGACAAATGATAAATGGTGAAAACATATCTCCAGTATATTTCACAAAAGGTAATATACCTAATTTATAAGAAGTTTCTTAAAGTTTAGAAAATGAAGATCAAAAAGCATATAGTAATAGGTAAAATATGAACATACTAGTCACAGAAAAGTAAATACAAAACGTTCTTTAAAATATAAGACTTGGGGCACCTGGGTGGCTCAGTCAGTTAATAACATGTCCGACTTTGGTTCAGGTCATGATCTCACAGTTCGTGAGTTCAAGCCCCACATCGGGCTCTGTGCTGACAGCTCAGAGCCTGTAGCCTGTTTTGGATTCTGCCACCATCCCCTCCCCCCCCGTCCCTCCTCCACTTGCACTGTCTCTCTTTTTGAAAAATGAATAAATGTTAAAAAAATTTTTTTTAAATATAAGATTTAATTTTACATGTAACAAGAGAAAGTGAAAAATAAAAGTATGATTTCTCATTTGTCGGAGTGGCAAAATATCTCGATGGACAATATATCTAAATGCATCACTGATAAAAATGCAAAATACATAGCTCCTATGGAGAGGAACTTGGTGACACTTAGGAAAATTACATACGCATCTATATCTTAGTACAGTACAGTTCCAATTCTAAATGCTTATTCTAAAATTTACAAAATGGCTTACAAAAAAAGTTGTTTGCTCTGGTGTTAGTTGTAATAGCAATGTTGGAAACCATCAAAATGTCTATCCATAAAGGACTGAGTGAAAGTAAATGAGAAGAAAACTTATACAGTCACAAAAGAGAGTAGTATGCTATTGGGAAAGCATATGTGCAAGATCTCTACACTGTGATATGGAGTGAAAAACAAAACACAAAACAGGATATATATACATACAACACACACACACACACACACACACACACACACATATATACACATATATATTTTAGAATAAAAAGTGAACATGCACACGCCAACCCACCCTGTGGTTATTTTTGCAAAAAACGAATGAATATCAAGCAGAAACTACTAAAAATTATTACTTATATGGAGGGAATGGGGACAGAATGGAAAGAACAGTGATGAAAAGAATTCCTGTGAATGTACCTATAATACAATTTTGATGCTTGAATCATGTAAATATTTTATCTAATCAAAAATCAAAATAAAACATAAGGAAAAATATTTTGACAAAAATGAATTGGAACAAATAAAGTAATTATATATAATTTTAATGATACACCTCATAAAGGAAAAGAATCAGTCCAATTGTTTATATATTCTCAAAGTATATCTAAGGACAAAAATAAATGCAAAATCTCAAACTTAGTATTCTAAGTATTCTAAGTATTATTACTTTTTAAATTTGTTTTGAGAGAGAGAGAGAGAGAGAGAGAGAGAGAGAGAGAGAGAGAGAACAGGGGGAGGGGTGGAGAGAGGGAGCGAGGGAATCCCAGGCAGGCTCTGTGCTGTTAGCACAGGGCTCGAACTGTTGAACCGTGAGATCATGACTTTAGCTGAAGTCAAGAGTCTGATCCTTAACTGACTGAGGCACCCAGGTGTCCCTCTTTTGTATTATTTTTATCTTGTGCATACTTTATATATAATTTTAGTTAGCGTAGGGTAAAGGAAATAATTATGTTAATATTTTGTGGGAAATTCCTTTTCAACATAAAGGGTAAAATAGTATGAATCTTATATTTGAACTGAATAAAGCAATGTAAGTTATTTTTATATTATTTTTATTTTTGAGTGCATGTTCTAACACCATCCACTGAAAAGATTTACAGACAGAGGTAATAGGCAATAGGCAACTCTATTAACCCTAGATTTTGCTCATTAAATGCCTTTCAACAATAGAAGCAGTGAGGATCCTCAGAGAAAAAGCCCTTTAAGATGCTGGGGAGGAAATGCATGAATAAGTTTGGGACATATTATTGAATATAAAGAATAGAAGCTACAAAAAGATTATGGAGTCCATTCAAAACGCTCTGGAGTCAGCTTGAAGTCAACTACATTAAGTTGGAATCATTTGTGGTTTGAAAAGAATGATTACTAAAATATATTGAAAACATCAAGTATATAAAAATCCCAGAGTTGATAGATAGAAATAGAGATCTATAATTAGAGAGAAATACAACAATGCTCATCAGAGAACACTGGAATTTGTGAGGACACAGCTCATTAGGGTGAAAACTCAGTTAAGTGAGAAAAATTAAGATTTCTTTTTTCTGTACTTCCTGTATAGACTATATTTCAAGGTTATTAGACCCCTACTAGATTGGAGTAAATTTTAAAATATAGCATAATTTCAAACAACAAATGCAGAATGATAGAAATAAATAGAAGGTCACAGTTTTACATTTCCTAATAAGATAACTGATTTAGGTGATGTGTGATTTATATTACTTATTGTTGTAAATGAGGAGGCACTAAGGTCAAGTAACTTATTCAAGTTTACAAAGTAGTGACAAGCAGTAGTTTACAATGAGGAGTCTCATTACATAAGAGTAAAGTAAGGTAGTAAAGAAAGCAAGAGAGAGTTAATTGTATTCCATCCCAGATGGCTTTAATATTTTTGAATCTAAAATTAAATTCCTTTTGCTCGTGAAAAGTTCTATGCTCAGCTAGGAGGCTGCTATGAAACATTAAACACTGTCAATTCTTACTGTGATACTGCATTAATACTGCATAACATCAATATTTTATATTAAGAATGTTAATTATCCCTGAGATTCTGGAATGCCTAACTGTGCTAAAGTACTAGTACACTAATTTTATTTTTAATTCATTTTCTTTTTTCTATTGGCTGTTCTCCCTGGATCTGATTCTTCTCCCTGCAGTGAGAAATGAGTTAAATCAGCTCTCACTGTCAACCGGAACAGCCTTGGAGCTGAGTTAATTCATCACCTACTGACAAAAGGTTAAAAATATTGAATATCAATATCCAGAATGTTTTCCAAATCACAGCAATTGTTTGGCAGTGCTGATGTCTGAGCCCTGGGAATAAAGTGCAAGGTTTTGGCATTCTCTGTGTCCATGAAGTTACTTTCTTAATGTGCTTTATATGTGAATGTGATTTAAGTTTTCACTTTGACTTTTCTTTTAACATACTTGACCCTAAACGTGTACATTTTGAAACTGAAACTAAAGAATAATGTAGACATCTATTTTTATAATAAAAATGAACTTTCACAACTGGTTTGGAGTATTATCCGCTGGATCTATACTACATAGACTCATGCTTATTCACGCTTATCTGATTACACATTCAGACTCTAGTCACCTACAAAGACAGAACAGTGGGATCATTATTTTTTGAATTAATTTAACTCATTTAACATGTGTAAAGAACTCTATTAGGTACACAGAGAACTAATGTATAAAATTCTGCCCCTGAACTCAAAAGATTGGTATATACAAACAGTATACACCCATGCCTGCATATACACACATGCATACACACACACATACACACAACCACACAAAATCATTATAGAGAAAATATATTAGAAAAATACAGTAATTTAGAAAATATGGTAACTTATTTTGAGCAGTGGCTATGCCTCATAGAAGTGACTTCATTGAGATTTGAAAATTTAGATAAAGTAATAAACTGGGTTTAAAAATAGTATAACTGTGGTCAGTGGAGATGGTGGCCATCTCATGCATTTCCTGCATCCTTATACAGAGAATACAGTCTGAAGAAATATGTGTAAGAAAGTGGGTAAAAATAATAATAGTTCTGATTCGACTTTTTAAAATATAGTCTGCATGAATGGAGAGGCAGCGGGGTCCTTGATCGCCAAGTTGTTAATGATAACAACAGCAACAATAGTCAATAATTCTGCAGGTGAGAAACATACTAATTGAGGATGGTTTAAACCAGGAACAGTTCCAGTGACTCTTAAGAATAGGAATCTTCCATTCAGTGACAGCCAGAGTATATATATAAGCAAGGAGATTTTATAAGTAAAGAGTGATTATAGTATTCTGGTGAGGAATAATGAGGATCTAGGGTTGTGGCATGGCAAATTGACAATAGGAAACAGAGGTTAATGTAGACTTAGAGATAAAATCTATGTGATTGAACTTGGGAGCTAGAGAGAGTAGAGTAAGATACAGTTCTGAAGTTTCAGGGCTCAGTGCCTGCCAGCATATAAATGATGCTGTGGTGTTACCTGGAATGTCAGAGAGAGAAAAACATATACAAGAATATATGGACAGTTACCCGTGTGCAGTTTTATAGATGGCGTGCGCATGCACACACATGCACACACCATTGTCATTTGTAAAGGAGTATGTCTGTATGGGCTCAGTATTGAATTAATAGTCTCCACAGAGTGTTTGAATGGTGGTTTATAAAGATCAGAAGATAACTGTGTAGAGGATTAGATTGGAGTCATCAACATAGAAACTAATAAAAGGATTACAGTTTATTTTTGCTTGTTCCAAACTGATGGTCTCATCTTAATCAAAATAGTGTGAATTTTAATATGTACTTTATGATTTTTTTCCTCAAGACTTTACCAAAATTTGGACAGAAAATATTTTATTTATTAACTTTATTTTCTCTTGTATACAAACATCAACCATTTTTGCTTTATTATATGATTGAGAAAGCTCCTGTTGATTCTGTGACCAGAAAGTTTCTAATACCAGATGTTTTTGTAACATGAGAGCTTCTAGTGAGCTCCAGTTATCATCAGATCCTTAAGACAACCACAGAACTGAATTCAGTATTTTGAATTTATACAGTATCCTGCAAATTGTCTTTGGCATTATACAGGATATAAGATGATATCTCCGTAGGGCTTTAAGCTGTGTGGGGCTTTAATCTCTATAAAGCCAAAATAAACACATGTATTCTAGTGAGGTCAAAGATTTAGGTGGTTTCAAAATTTTTGCTGTTGTAACACATTTTGTGTTCTAATGCTTCTTTGTACACACATGCCAGTGTTTCTAGGTCATATTCTGTGAGTATAATTCATAGGTTATGCATTATCAACTTTATTTTAAAATGTTCAATTGCTTCTAAAGTTGTAAGACAGGAAATGATGTATAGATGCTACTTACTATTCCATACTTGTCCAATCAACTCTTCTAGTAGGTGGTCAGAGAATGCAGAGTTAGTAGTGATTACTAGAGGTCTGTATAGGATATCAGATGTAGTTGTATAAATACTGCTGTTCAACAGTGCAAAAAATTAAAATGCGGGACTTATGTTTGTTCATTTACCTTCTTTATCTCAAATCTGTGAGTTTATTTCAACAACTTTTTCTCTGACTTTTTTTCTAACGAGGAAAGAGAAATTGTGACAAATGAAGAAAAGTAATGCAGAAAATCAAACATCTGATAGCAGTGTTACATTGTGGCAAAACAAATGTCAGAGTTGTCAATATTTGAGAATTCAATAATGTTCTGCCCATAAAGGAAAAGGTTGCTTCTGAGAATTAAACTGCAAACGCAACATCTAACTGATCATAACAAAGACACAAAATGATCTTACTCAGACTTCTAGGCTGGCGATATTTGACTGTATCTTTAGTAAATGTGTATGGACTATAGCTAATGGATAAATAACAGTACTGTTACCACTGAAGCATGAGAGATCTAAATTCTTTTGTGTTGTATAGAATCCCTGTCGAGGAAAGAAAGTCTCAGAACTTTGCTGTCCAAAGCAGTAGCAACTAACCCTACATGGCAATTACATGTAGGGTTTTAAGTTATTTAAAATTAAACTTAAGGGGCGCCTGGGTGGCGCAGTCGGTTGAGCGTCCGACTTCAGCCAGGTTACGATCTCGCGGTCCATGAGTTCGAACCCCGCGTCAGGCTCTGGGCTGATGGCTCAGAGCCTGGAACCTGTTTCTGATTCTGTGTCTCCCTCTCTCTCTGCCCCTCCCCCGTTCATGCTCTGTCTCTCTCTGTCCCAAAAATAAATAAAAACGTTGAAAAAAAAATGAAAAAAAAAATAAAATTAAACTTAAAAAATTCAGTTACATTGTAAAAAAAAAAATTCAGTTACACTATTTACATTCCAACAACTCTGTCACCAAAAGCAACTGGTGGTTACAATACGGGACAGTATAGACAGCATTTTCTCTTGTCACAGAGAATTCTGTTGGACAATGCTAGTTTAGAATATAGATTTCAAGTATTTAGGTATCATTATGGAAATGGTATACCAAGTTGTGGCTCACTAACTTGCATTATCCTAATTACATTTCTAGAATTATTCTCACTGTGGAGTAGTAAAAGATATCCTAGCATGATGCCATTACCTATTTGAGCTACTTGACTGCTTTTGCTTTAAACCATGTCACTAAACAATACTCACATTGTTTATTTTCCCAAGCTTAAGTTTTGTTTATCAGGATAGAATCAGCTGTCCAGGTGTACTTAATTAAGGGAGGCCTGATTAAAATATTTTGTACTGAAAATAAATAAATTGAACATCTGACTTAATTTGATGTTGCAAGTAACTTTACAGAGAAATAATATGCTAATCATGCCCATACATGTATTCTGCCTCAATCGTCAGTTCTGTCGTGTCTTGCGTATTAATATAGTGTCTTTCTGGCTTCACACATCAGCCTCATGTGCTTGGTTGTTGCTCAGTGCATCCAAGATACTATGCCAAATTTTAACATATATAGCATGCATTCATTAAAGATTTGATGGTTATAGCAAGTAGTAAGTGCTAGATTATAGGTATGCGATCATAAAATGTCAATCAGACATACAAATGTACATACACAAATCCAGGAGTCCTGAGAGAGGCCCAGATCTGTAGCTCCAACTTAGTCTGTTTTCACAAATAACCACATTTTCAAAATTAGGAATACTAATTGAATTAGTTATTCAAATTATTGAACTACAAATATCACAGTGCAGCATGATGGTAAAAACAAACAAAAAACCCCCAAAAATATAAACTTCAGTGTCCAAGAAACAATTGTGTTCTTCCAATTGTTCCTGAATGACTCATAACAACAAACCTCTCTGTACTTGTGCTTTGTTATTTGTAAAATGAAAATTATAATATTCTACCTCATAGATCTAACTTAAGAGTTATTTGAAGTAATGTTATTAAAGTACCTACAATATCACCGGGATCATAGTAAACATTCAATAAATAATGGTTGTTATTATTAGAGTATATTGAAACATTTATCATAAGCCATCATTATTAAAATGTATTTTAGGAGACTGTAAACAGGTGAATGTTGAAGTTCAGGAAAAACCCCCTTTTTTTTAAGTTTATTTATGTTTTGAGAGAAAGAGTGTGTGCATGTGCACCATGGCAGGGGGGCAGAGAGAGAGAGGGAGAGAGAGAATCCCAAGAAGACTCTGTGTTGTTAGCATGGAGCCTGATGCAGGACTCGATCCTATGAACCATGAAACCGTGACCTGAGCCGAAATCAAGAATAGGACGCTTAACTGACTGAACCACCCAGACGCCCCCAGAAAAAACTTTTAATAAATTAACAATAAAATAACAGGAGGAATTTGCTACAGTCCTGGATTAATAATCAGAAAAAATTATTCTCAATGCCTGTCAGATTGTGTACTAGATGGAATACTTGAATGGTAAAGGTGTTTTTAAAATCCCTAGTAAAACTCTATCAACGACATTTATTTCATATCATAATGAAGGAGTCATGTAACATTTATTTCGTATCATAATGAAAGAGTCCTATAAATTAAAAACTCTAAGCTTCCCCTAAAACAAATTGTAAGATTTTTTCCCAGAAGATAGTTAAGTCAGGTGAGGCAGACTTCATTCATTCATTTATCTGTCCATCTATTCATATAGCCAGTTTTGACCAAATGAATTTTAATTTTATTTTTGTTAAACTGCTACGTGCGTGCTTTCCAGTTAAAAGATGTGTTGTGTCTTTTTTTTTTTTTTGTATAAATTGTAAATTTGTCCACTAGGAGAAATTTTCCAAATCCTTATAACATTTCAAGATCCAACAAAACTTTAAGAATCAACATTAGCTAGAAGTGAAGGATTAAAACATTTTGTACTCTTAAAAACACTATCCAGTTCTTGTCTAGAAGACCGAAGCTAGATGACAGAATGTAGTTAAAAGGCAAGAGAAGTCACTGCATCCTGTCAACATGATGCTTGGCATGCAAGAAAGCCCTTCAGTTCTTTATTAACCGGGACTCGATATACTAATACAGACTAGAGATCATCATTTAGTTGTAGTCATTGTTGTTTAATGAAACCACATGTGTGACTTAAAAAAAATAAAACACTTTATTGGAGGAATTACTGACATACAAAAACTGTACATAATGTACACAACTTGATGAGATTGGAGATAGGTATGCATCTGTTAAATCATCACCACAGTCACTGCCATAAATATATCCATCACCTCTAAAAGTTTCTCCTGTCTCTCTCTCTTTCTATTATCTCTCTCTCTCCCATCTATCTATCTATCTAATATATAGTGATAAAAACACTTAACAGAATATCTACTCTGTTAGAAAAACTTACACTATACAATGTTGTTAATTATAGTCTCTGTGGTACAGGAGATCTCTGGAATTTATTCATCTTGCATAACTGAAACTTTGTACCCTTCAAGCAACACTCCCCTGTTTTCCCCTACCCCCACACTTTGGTGACAACTATTCTACCTCTGCTTCTTTGAGTCTGACTATTTTAGGTTTCCAATTAAGTGAGATTATGTAGCACTTGTTCTTCTGTGTCTGGCTTATTTCACTTAGCATCATGTCCCCCAGATTCATCCATGTTGTCTTGTTACAGATGTCAGGATTTCCTTTTTTTTTTTTACATTAATAATAATGCATTGTATGTAAATTATGCAGCCACTGTGGGAAGCAGTATGGAGATTCCTCAAAGAATTGAAAGTAAAACTACCTTATGAACCAGCAATCTGACTTGTGGGCACGTAGCCCAAAGAATTGAAATCAAGGTCTGTAAGAGATATCTGCACTCCTATGTTCATTTCAAAATTATTCACAATTATTTAATTTAGATGGCAGACTTTCTAAAATAATATTGGAATAATATTAATTTTTTTTACATTTTATTTATTTTTGGTAGACAGAGACAGAGCACAAGTGGGGGAGGGGCAGAGAGAGAAGGAGACACTGAATCCCAAGCAGGCTTCAGGCTCTGAGCTGTCAGCACAGTCTGAAGTGGGGCTCGAACTCACAAAAACCGCGAGATCATGACCTGAGCCGAAGTCGGACGCTTAACCGACTGAGCCACCCAGGCGTCCCCCCCAAAATTTTTAATGTTTATTCATTTTTGAGAGATGGAGAGAGACAGAGCATGAGTGGGGGAGGGGCAGAGAGAGGGAGACACAGGATCTGAAGCAGGCTCCAGGCTCTGAGCTGTCAGCACAGAGCCCAACAAGGGGCTTGACATCATGACCTCAGCTGAAGGCTGATGCTCAACTGACTGAGCCACCCATGCGCCCCATGGAATAAAATTTTAAGCATGGGTATAGAGTAAATTATCAGCCTTTAGAGAAAAAAAGTAAACAAACTGTTATTCTATCATCTTTAATACATTTTCTAAGGAATATCATTTATGTCTCTTTGTGTTAATTATAAAGCATTTATAGAAAAGAAGTAGAAATCCTGAATGACTTTTATAGACTCAAATACACTCCTGTGACCTAATTTTTATTAGTATAATATATCTTCCAAGGTCATAGTTATTCTTATTCCTTGATTTTTTATTTTACAGTATGACAAGTAATAATGTGACTATGGTGAGTGTTAAACAGGAAGAATTGTAAATTAGACAAAAGGTCTCTTGGAAAATGTGCAGTGCTTGGAAAGAAAGGTGTGTGTATATATGCATGTGATTGATCAAATCTCAGTGGCACATACGGTGTTTTTGACACAGAGTAGATTATTTTTTAACATTTCCTTCTGTGCATGAAAAAATTATTTTCAGTAGTAATTATGTAATGAAACAAATAATGTGTATAACCAGAAAACATTCAGGCAGATAAAGTTTTCTCATATTGATACTTGTATATGTATAATGAAGACAGTAAAATCTAAAAACAAATAAGTAAAATTAGTAGTTCATTAAAAAAAGGTAAAAGGGAAAATGGTTATACTAATACCTGTTAATTACCCCAATGTATTTTTTGAAAAGAAAGGGACAAATCTTAGACCTGTAATTGTAATGAATAGTAAGATTTCTGTTTTTGAGTATTAACATTTCCAAAGATGCCGATGATTTTTTTTAGAATTAGTCTTAACAAATTCATGTTCAAGTGACCAGATTTGTCAGTCTGTGTTTATTCATAATTGATTGAAGAGTCATTTTTGTTCATTTTAAACACAAAAGCCTTTGGGAATTAAAATTAATAAAATCAAAGCAAGAGCTAACAGGAAGAGTCAATAATGAAAGAATAAATTTAGTAAAGATTCATAAAAATGTCATTTCTCAATACATTTCAAAAGTGGAAAACAAAGGTGTTTTTTTCCCTTTGATATCATTTTGAGTGGCTTCCATATATGTTCATGATTATATTAATTTTCTGTAACATATTACCACAAATTATATTATTTTAGTGTCTTATAATAACACAGATGTATTATGTTGCAGACCTGGAGATTATAGCCCCAAATGGGTCACAACTGAGCTGATACCAAGGTGTTGGCAAGGTTGTCTCTGTCTGGAGACTGGGAGAGACTCGCTTTCTTGGCTTCTAAAGGCTACCCACATTCCCCTCCTAACTGTCCATTCCTTTACCTTCAAAGTCAATATTGATGCATCCCAGCGGCCAATCACTCCTTCCTGTGATCTCTTCCTTTGAGATGCTCTCCTTTCACAGATACATGTGATTAGATTCAATCCACTCAAATAGTCTGGGATAATCTTCCCATCTTAACCCATTTTAAGGTCCTTAATCGTATCTGTGAAGTCATTTTGCCACGTAAGGTACCATTTTCACAGACTTCAGAAAACGGTGTGGACAACTTTAGGAGCCATCACTCTGTCCACCACAACAATTTAAAAAGTGGTAATAACAAGTAGCTACATTGAATGGCAGAATTGAAGTAACTCGAGCTCTGTTTCTTGGTCTTTTAAGTCAGTGTGGAATTCTTAATTAAAAAAAAATTTTTTAACGTTTATGTATTATTGAGAAAGAGACAGACACAGAGCATGAGCAGGGGAGGGGCTGAGAGATGGAGAGACACAGAATCTAAAGCAGGCTTCAGGCTCTCAGCTGTCAACACAGAGCCTGACGCAGGACTTGAACTCACCGCCAGACCATTACCTGAGCCGAAGTTGGACACTCAACTGACTGAGCCACCCAGGTGCCCCTGGAATTCTTAATTTTAAAGCTACCATTTAAATGCAATAATATGTGAAGAGACATGTTAATTATGTATGGTAGTAACCAGTTAACAATGTAATACATTAATTAGCTTGATAGTAACAATCATTTCACTATATGGACATCTATCTAAACATCATGTTGTACACTTTAATATATAAATTTTTTATTAAAAATGAAGGAAAAGAAAAATAAATGCTATAATGTATATACATAGAAAACAGGCTGTTTTATCCTTGAAGTAGACTCAAATGATTTAAAGAGGCACAAGCTTATTCTCAAAAGAATTGCGTATGACTGACTCTGCCTCTTTGGAGGATGATTATGTAACAGAAATTTTCTAAAAAATGTGCAGAATACCATGATATTTAAAGAAAAGTAATAAAATGTGTTAATTTGAATTTTATGTATTATATTATAAAAACAATAGTAGCAATAGCAGTTTTTCAGAATTTAAACCAATATATTTTTTAAATAAGCATTTTTTCACTAACATTGCTTAGAATTGTTGGAGGATGATGGTACTCAAAAGCAAACTTTGGGTCAGTTTTATTATTGCTTTTAAATTCTCAATAGAAAATCCTATTTAGTGCCTGCACCCTTATTGGAAGACCCCCCTGCCCCCCGCCCTGCCCACTTGGGTGTTCCAGTGTCTGACTTTCAGAGAACATTTGAATAAAAGCCCTAGAAAATGCACAGATGAAAAAGGAAGAAGCTTTATTAGCAATCCCAAATATATCCTGGCCAAAGAATAGAACAGATTTCTACACATCTAGGCCAAACTCAAGTGTAATTTTATTTTACAGGTAAGACACGCACTGCATAGCTCTGCACAGGTCACTCTGTACAGAGCAAGCAGCAATATTAAGGAATGCCAAAGACTCTTGTAAACTTTATGGGGAACAACTGCTTGGTTTAGCCAGAGGAACTAAAAGTAACTAGATTGTCATGGTATCTTTTGAAGTGCAAAGTTTTTAACATAGAATTTTTTTTTTTTTTTTCCCTGTGAAGGTTGCTGTGCTGCCTAGCTTTTGTTTAATGTTTCTTTGTTTAGTAGTTTGCCCAGGCTAGATCTGTGAAATAGGTTTCTCCTGCAGTGTTGGGAAGCTAGTATTTCTCTTTGGTTTTTTATTTGTGTGTTTTGTGGATATTCTTTTTAAGCCTGTCCTCTCTGGGTTTATCCCTGTGTTTGTGTAACTTTGTGGTCAGCCGGTGATTGGACAGTGTTGTTCTCAAACACTTTGATCTAGTAAGGCACCCATTATCTGATGAGTCTTGGGCTGGCAGGAAAGTGCGTTCATGGTTTCCGTGGCTGCCCTGCCTTGCACTTTTCATGGAGCTCTTTTGGCCTCCTCAGTGAGCAAAATGCACAACTTAAGAGTTGGCCAGGAGTATTGGGTTAATTTGAGCTCCCTCTGGTCTCCCCTATGTAGGTGCTAAAACCTCAGCCAGGTATATATTTGCCCTATAGGACAGAAACCTCAAGTAGTTATGATGGCCTTCCCCAGTCACCCACCTCTGAGATCACCTCCAGGGATAGTACTGCTGCATCAACCAGTGCTGGAAAATGCATGAGCTTCCTTAGACCCTGGCAGAGGGAAGGTAATCCTCAAGGGCTGAGTGTTCCTCGCACCCCCACCCCCAGTACAGAGTCTCTTAATTAAGGTTCATGCCTACTAATGGGGCATGGAGGGGGAGGGATTGATGAGAGCAAGCCTAGGGAAAACAAAGCCACAGATTCCCTGTGTTCTTACCCAAGTTTGGCATTTTTCAATGCTTTTCAATTAAAAAAAATGCTTCTATGATTATTAACATGCCTATAAGCCATTTCCAGAGCACTGGGATATTTTTGTCAGTTTTCTACAGCTTTGTAATTGCTTTTTGTAGAAAAGATTTTATGATTAGCTACTTGACTATGGCCACTATAACCTTCTAACTGAAATACATCAAGTATGCTTTTGCTGGTCTTAATCAGTACTCTGTCCTCAGTCTGGATGCTCATCTCATACAGGTACTTGGCTTACTCCTTCAGTTGATTCAGTTTTCACCTTCAATATCATCCTACTGAGGAAGTCATCCCACCTATACAAATAGTATCTGCTCTGTATCACCTTCCTCTTATTTTGCTTTATCCCACTTACCATTTCTTATACTACACACTTATATGCACCGCTCCCCTGAAATGGTAACCAACTTTGTTTCACCTGTTGTTGTATTTCCAAAGCATACAAAATAATATGTGGTATAAAAGAGGTGCTCAGTAGGTATTGAATGCATGATGAGTTAATGATTGAGTGAACAGAGTAAATAAGTAAATGATAAAGTACAGTTTGACAGAGGAGTTTTGTCCTTTTTTGAGTTTGTACTGAAGACTACTAAAAGGAAGAAATTGTGGTCCAAAAGACTGAGTCACCATTGTGTTTTCCATTCCTAGGAGTGTTTCATCCCTTCAGAACAAGTCTCTGAAGAATCTTTTTTTTTTCCTCTATGACTTAAGATGGATTGAGGGAATTTCTGTGAGGAATTTCTATTGCTTGGATGTGGCTGAGGGCCCCAAAGTCAGAGCTACTTCATTGGACTAATATCAAAAATGTCATTATCCAACAACTGTACAGTGCACAGTTGCTCTGCTAGTTTAGCACTACAGGAGTTTTTTACAACCTCATCGTAAGACAGAGTTGATACCTGTTTCAACTGCTGGAAACCAAGTGATAGTGTTACGTATTAATAATTGTCTGAGGGTGTTATTGAATTAGGGAAGTATGAAGAAAATGAGAGTGACTAATGGCCAGGCAGGAAACAGAAGAAGGCCAAATAACTGAAAAATTGAATGAAACAAAAAGTGTAGGTGTCATATCATATATATCAGATGTCAGTGATTGGAAGCAAAGAGGAAGCAAAACTAGTAGGATGTTCTAAATCTTCAAAAAGTGGCGCATATGAAATGTGCCTTCTCTTTTCTGTGTATTTAGCATAGTTTGAGGTGCATTCTTATCAGTACACTAAATTGAACATTGCGTATGGGACACCTGGTGGCTCAGTAGATTGAGCGTCTGACTTCGGCTCGGTCATGATCTTGCAATTTGTGAGCTTGAGCCCTGCATTGGGCTCTCTGCTGTCAGCACAGAGCCTGCTTTGGATCCTCTGTCTCCCTGTCTCTCTGCCCACCCCCTCAAAAATAAATAAACATTAAAAAAATAAATTGAATTTTGAGTAACAAAATGATCAATAGTCTTTTGGGGTGGGGGGAGAGTAGGGATGAAATTGTTAATTTAAAATTTTCAGGAAAAATGAGTTAATATTAACAGTTGATAACAGTGTCAACACACATTTAGTTTCAAGTTAATTCTCTGGGGTGCCTGGGTGGCTCAGTCAGTTAAGCGTCCAACTCTTTATTAAAGTTCAAGTCGGTTCCTGAGATCAAACCCTGAGTTGGGCTCTGTGCTGACAGCAGGGAGCCTGCTTGGGATTCTGTCTCCCTCTCTCTCTGCCACCCTCCTGCTTGCTTTCCCTCAAAGTAAATAAATAAGCATTAAAAAAACAATTATCTGATTAGAAAAAGTAGATTTTGTGTACTCTGAAACAGGATGTTTCTATAACTTGTCAGTGACTAAAATAGTGACTCATTTTATTTAAGTGACTCTATTGGGATTTTCAGTGCTACTTTGGGGACTTTTTTTTGTCCCTGCAGAGTATTCCTGAATTTACTGAATCACCTTGAAGCCATAGAATCTCCAGATGACAGAAAAAAAGTATTTCAAACACATATAACATATTTTAAAGAAGTTCCAGTACATCAAAGTTTGCAATTTGTTGCTGCCTTTGAAAGCAGTCATTTAGAGAAATACTTAACAATTTCATTCAATTACTTTGGACATGATGTAGGCCATTTTAGGGAAAAAAAAAAGTGGCCCAAAATATACTCTTATAAATGCATCCAAATGCAAAGAGAAAAATGTAATTGGTTATTTGCTGCATCCTAATAATATGGGAAATCCATTTATTTAGAATTATTAGTTTTATTGTATAATGTACATAAAAATCTACAAATAAGAAATTTTCAATATACATGGGAATATTTTGCATATTTAATTTAAAAACTCTGTCAGTGTAGACACTTGTTTACCTTACTAGTGGTTGTTTGCCATTGATGATTATGTAGAGGGCCTACTTTCACACTGAGTAGAATATAAAGCAAGGATAGGAAGTGTCCCTTGCCAAGAAATTTATGGATCTTTAGAAAGGTAAGGTATTTATAGGGCACTATACCAGATACTGCAACCTTACATATTTTACAGGCTAGTCACTCAAGCTACAATCCAGGTAAAAGATATAATTCTGTGGCTCCCTGTGCACTATTTTTGTGCATTTCATCTTAGCAATTTTATCACTTTAAACCTGCTAACCACAAAGCAAAACATTTGCTTGTATATTTTCTCTTTTCCTTTCATATGAAATAGCGCCATTTCAAGTTTATTGGGATCCAGGGATTAGGGACATTATGCTAAAGTCTCATTTAAGCAATATAACATTTCAGAATTCTGTCCTCAATTCCCCTAAACATTTATCATAAAACAATACAGTCAAATCCTGTTTTTCATATGAGAGAGTATTCTGCCTATAAATGAATTTCCATTTTACTGAAACATTCTAATTAGTTTATCTCTGTGTGTGTGTGTGCGTGCGTACACACGCACGTGCATGTGTATTGTGGGATTACTTTGATCTAGATTTTGAATTGATTTAAAAATCAATTTTGGTGTCAAACTAAAATGTAAAACATAACAATTAATATTATTCTTAATATAATAGGTTGGTAAGGACTTTGTGTTTCTTCCAACCAAGTTTCTCTTGATAATTTTTGCATTTATTAAATGAGGCTAAAACTAAGCAGGAATTAATTGCTGTCATCAGCAGGTTGTCAGGTTTATGCAAATGAAGAATAAGAATCCTAACAAGCCTATTTAAAAAGGTTTTTTTTGTTGTTTTTTAAATCCATCCTTCTTTCTGTAAGCAGGGAGATTTGGAGTCTGAAAAAATTCCCCTTCATCATTTGTTTTCTTTTTTTCTATGTAGAATCAGTCAGTCAGATGGGGCAATGTCAGTGAAATCATGAACCTGTGTTTTGTTTCTCCTAATATTTCCCAGAGGAAGAGCCTGTGATCCCGTGAAAACAAGTGGAGGCCATTCCCATTTATGTAGCCTGTTGCTGTGAAACTGACAGATCAAACAAACAAACAGACAAACTTCATCTGTTTCCTGCAGTTACATTTCTTCATATCCCTAGCCATCTGGAACTTCATCATCTGTTTGGGTGTTATTCACTCTGACACGGGGGCTCTACTTCAAGCCACAGCACTGTTTTGCCCAACAGATTTGATTCTGGCAATTCATACGTGATAAAAGGAGCTTCCTACAACCACATTTTAACATTCTGTTGATAATCAAACTCCCCCTTCCTAAACTGCCCCACATGATAATGTATGAACTTAAGAATTTTGGCTTGCTGTATAATTGACCACACACTGCTGCTATATCCTGGGACAGTAGCTTATCTACTATTTCAAAATGAATATGGAAGGGGCACCCAGCTGGCTCAGTCAGAAGAGCATGTGACTCTTGATCTCAGGGTTGTTAGTTTTGAGCCCAACGTTGGGTGTAGAGATTACTAAATAAATAAATAAACCTTAAAAGAAATGATTATGGAAAACCTAGACTCTATGCAAGGCATCCACATGTATTTTAGGCTGTAGTATTATGGAAGCCAATAGCAAAGTGACCTATGCTTTAACTAAAATGCCATAAAAAAATAGTATTAATGGGACCATCTTGGAGGTCATTGATTCCAATCAAATTATGTATGATAAGTAAAATAAATTTACTCCATACCTCTTTTAATATAGTTCTGGATTATATAACATAAATTTTAAAGTTTTATAGTTCTGCTCTTCATCGTTTGCAAACATTCTTTAAGTGTTCATTTGTGTGTTTGGTGGTATATGAGCCAGACCAAAAACAAATTTAGATAAAAAATGCCTTCCCAGCTTATAAAAATGCTCTGCATCGGTACCTAAAGAGTCTAGAAGAAGAGGAAAAAAACATAATGTGTGATAAAATATAAAACAGAGTAAGAAAATACGTACCATTTTCTAGTGGTCATTGAACCCAGGTCTCTCGGTTCCTGGGTTGGAGCACCACATCAAGTTCTGTGCTGACAGCTCAGAGCTTGGAGCCTGCTTTGGATTCTGTGTCTCCCTTTCTTTCTCCCCTGCTTGTGCTCTGTCTCTCGCTCTCTCTCTCTCTCTCTCTCTCTCTCTCTCAAAAATAAATAAAACAAATATATAATAAATAAAAACATTATATATAATTATATATTTAATGTAATAGTTGTTATATATAATATATATTTAATATGTTATATATTATATATAGTATGTTATATAGTATGTTATATACATATATATACTTGAAGTTAAAACTAAATACCATTTGTTTTTTGTTTTTTTTTAATTTTTTTTAACATTTATTTATTTTTGAGACAGAGAGAGACAGAGCATGAACGGGGGAGGGTCAGAGAGAGAGGTAGACACAGAATCTGAAACAGGCTCCAGGCTCTGAGCAGTCAGCACAGAGCCCGACGCGGGGCTCGAACTCACAGACCGCGAGATCGTGACCTGAGCCGAAGTCGGAAGCTTAACCGACTGAGCCACCCAGGCGCCCCTAAAACTAAATACCATTTGTATTAGCATCCCCCCCAAAATGAAATATGTAGGTACAAATCTAACAAAGTATGTACAAGGTCTATTTGAGGAAAACCACAAAACTCTGATGAATGAAATCAAAGAAGTAAATAAATGGAGAAATATAGTATGTTCATAGGTAATAACACTCAATATTGTCTAGATGCCAGTTATTCCCAACTTGAACTATAGATTCAGTATGGATCCCAGTCAAAATTCCTGCACCTTACTCTGTGGACAATGAACTTACTAAAGTTTATACGGAGAGACAAACAACTCAGAAAAGCCAACACAAGATGAATGAGAACAAAGCTGGAAGACTGATGCTACTCAACTTGAAGCCTTACTGTAAAGCTACCATCATCAAGACAGTGTAGTACTGGTGAAAGAATAAACAACTAGAACAGAATAGAGAGCCCAGAAATAGAGTCACATAGATATAGCCAACTAATATTTGACAAAGAAACAAAGGCAATACAGTGGAGCAAAGATAGCCTTTTCAACAAATGGTGCTGGAACAACCAGACATGCACATGTGAAAAAAAAAAAAAAATCAAGACACAGATCTTATACGCTACACGAAAATTAACTCAAAATGTGTCACAGACCTAAATATAAAATGCAAAATTATAAAACTCCTAAAAAATAATAAAAAATGATATTGGTTATATCTGTGACTTTTTAGGTACAATACCAAAGATACAAAGAAATCATGGATGATCTGGACTTCATTATATTAAATTTTTTTCCTCTGCTAAAGGAGTGTCAAGAGAATTAGAAGCCACAGACTGGATATTTATTTGCTGATGACACATCTGATTTAAAAAAAGAGGGGGCGCCTGGGTGGCGCAGTCGGTTAAGCGTCCGACTTCAGCCAGGTCACGATCTCGCGGTCCGTGAGTTCGAGCCCCGCGTCAGGCTCTGGGCTGATGGCTCTGAGCCTGGAGCCTATTTCCGATTCTGTGTCTCCCTCTCTCTCTGCCCCTCCCCCGTTCATGCTCTGTCTCTCTCTGTCCCAAAAATAAATAAACGTTGAAAAAAAAAAAGAAAAAAAAAACTTTTAGCAAAAACATACAAAGAACTTTTAAAACTCAACAGTACAAAAACAACTTTATTAAAGTTTGATCAAAGACTTTGAAAGACCTCACCAAAGAAGATATGCATGTGGCAAATAAGCATATGAAAAGATGTTCCATATCATATCCTCAGAGAAATGCAAACTTAAACAACAGTGAGATATTACTACACACTTATTAGAATGGCCAAAATCTGGAACACTAACTACATCAAATGTTGACAAGGACATGAAGCAACAGAGACTCTCATCATTGCTGGTGGGAATGCAAAATAGTACAGCCTCTCCCTCCCCCCCCTCCCCCGCCGGAAGACAGTTTGACGTCTTTTTTACAAACTAAACATAAATTTATCCTATAATCCAGCATCCATGCTTCTTGGTATTTACCATAGAAAACTTATGTCAACACAAAACCCTGCCCACAGTTACTTATAGCAGCTTTATTCAAAACAGCCCAAACTTAAAAGCAACCGAGGTGCCCTTCAGTAGGTGAATGGATAAATTCAAAACTGTGGTCTAGTCAGACTATGGAATATTATTCAGCACTGAAAAGAAGTGAGATAGCAAACCATGAAAAGACATGGGGAAACTTTGAATGCATGTCATTGTATGAAAGCCAATCTGAGAGGCTGCATACTGTTTAATTCCAAGTATATGACATTCTGGAAAAGGCAAAACTATGGAGTCAGTAAAGAGATCAGTGGCCACCAGGGGCTGAGGTGAGGGGAGTGGATGAATAGGTGGACCGAGGATTTTTAGGGCAGTGAAAATACTCTGTTTGATGGATATGTGTCATTATACATTTGTCCAAACCCACAGAATGTGCAACACCAAAAGTGAACCATAATATAAACCGTAGATTTTGGGTGTTTATGATGTGTGAATGTGGTTTCACCGATTGTAACAAACCTACCAGTCACTCTGGTGGGGGATGTTGATAATGGGAAATGCTATGCGTGTGTAGGGGCAGGGAATACATGGGAAACCTCAATTTTGCTCAATTTGGCTCTAAAAAATAAAAAAAAAACTGCTCTAAAAAATGAAGTGAATAATACAGTAATAATAATAAAATAAAAATAAGAGAAAAATAATTTGAAAAAATTTAAAAATGCAGGACTCCTAAAAATGCAGCATTCCAGCTGATAGTTGTAAATAATAAAACATTTAATGCTAGTAAAATATATTATTTTAATTTGTTTTGTTTTTCTAATTATAATCTTAATAAAAATGGTTTCACATACCATAAGACATGATAGGATATTAAAAAGTCATCTAATTGTCAGTGAAAATAAGCAAGGGGCCATAAGAAGTTCAAGGATCTATAAAAACTTTAAAAAAAAATTCTAATGAAAATTTGATAGCAGGCGTGGGTCCTTCTAATCTGTCAGCTGCTGAGAGCAGTAGGATTTTGAAGTCATTTGTCTTTGCTTCTCCTATTTCTTTTTAGGATTGACAAAACAGAGAAGTGGTTAAGGCCATGGGCTCTTGATCAGGCATATAGTAGAAATTTCTGCTCTGCTGTTTACAAACAATATGGCTTGGGGCAAGTTCCCTCTCTTAGGAGTTAACTATAGTTTAGTAATCTCTCATATGCTCATATACCTCTCTTGTTTGTTGTTGTGCAGCTCATATTAGGTTATGGAAATAAAATAATTTAACACATTACCCTACTTAGTAGGCACTTCACAGATGTTAGCTGTTATTTTTCGCAATCACCTCTGCATTAGGGCAAATGCTATATTTATTGTACATATGTGTAAATATATAAATGCGTGTCAGTACATATTTATTTTGTACTTAACTATGCCAGCAGTGGAAGTAAACTGTTTAAAGCAGATATTCCCAATGTAACTGACAGATGTGATTGCATTTTATTTCTCTGCAACCTTGAGATGAGTAAAATATCTGAGCAAGGGACAGATGGAGAAAATATAGTGCTTTGCTCTGATAGGGAAGTGATAAATAGAGAGCTTCCCCACCCTGCCCCCTGCAAATATCCTGGTAGTAGAAATACACTTGTTTGTTCAACAGTTTTGTTACAGTAGATTGTGATATTCTGATTTGAAATTAGAATCCAAACAGATCTAATTTATCCTAAAATTATATTAGGCTGACCTAGTTTAAAAGACTTCTGCTTTCAGCAGACATTTTGAGTAATTCCTAGACTAAATGCATGTTTTAAATTTTTGTTTTTCAGCTAGGATTTTTGTTCCTTTTACAAGTAAACCTATAAAAAGAAATCCTCTGCACTTGTCATGGGAGTCGTTTTATCTTTTTCAAGGGCTTCCTGGTTCCTTTGAAAGGAAACTAAACTCGTATTTTTTCCTTCAATTGCAGTAAGTAAAAATTTAAAACTGGGTTCATAGTTCCGAAATGTTCACCTATGGTAGTACTTTCCACAGCTCAACATGTGACTTACTGTTACATAAATTATTCATTAAGATGAAACATTCTGACCTAGCAAGCTTTATTGCTGTTATGAGAGCTGCAGTTGAAAACCTGCTTTGAATACAAATCGTAATGACTATAAATCAATGTATCCTACTAAGGCTGAGGCTAAGTCTACATGGTAAAATTCCCTGTAACTAAAAGCACAAATTTGAGAGATCATCAAATGCAGTCTTTGACATAATTGCCTAACTGCAGTGTATTCATTCTGAATGCATGAATGTAGTGCTCTTCACAGCTAATTTGTTTTTTTCTTACAGTTCATGATCTCCTTGCTGCCCTCCAAGATTTTCTGTCATTTTATTCTTTTACTCTGCCTTCCAATATCTTACTTTTCTTTATATTTTCATTTTCAGCCTTCCTTCACTAGTCATTTACATCCTCCTCCAAAAACAAAAACTCCTTGAGAAATATTTTCAGATTAACCTATAATATCGTCTTTTCATGATAAAATATTCAATAACACTTCAGCATTGACTCAACTGTGATATATCAGGCACATTTATGTGAAGGATGTGTTCTTATGTAGAGTGAGTGTGCTATCCTTTATTTTAAAGGTCAATTTCTTTGTGACAGAATATGTTAAAAGTATTTCTTTTTCAAGTCATCATCTCAACAAAGTTTTGTCTGCATGATACTTTTCTAATTTATGTATTTTGCTGGACAGCAAACATTTTCTTATTTTCACTGTCCATTCTGCCAGTAAAAAATATCACACAAGGGTTTGAAGGGAAACAGTGTGGAAAAAAAAATACTTACTATAGCCATGAAGATTTATAGAGGGCTTGGGGGTAAAATATATAGACAGTGGACATGCTAGTTGAATGTATGCTTTCTTACTTGTTAGGGTTTTAGTCCTAAATATTTTATGTAGTTACCGCTAGTTATGTCTGTAATTTTATAACTATATATGAGTTTTATGTTATATATGTAGTTATATATAAAAGCATATGCAAATAATGATAAATGCTATGAAGGAACCAAAAGCAGTAATGTGATAGCCAGTAAAAATTCAGGAATAGGAGCAAAAATGAAAGGGTTAATTTTCAATTTTAAATTGAGCTGCTGTAGAACTAAAGAGACCACTTTTTTTTAATGTTTATTTATTTTTGAGAGAGCGAGAGAGAGTGCGCAAGCAGGGGAGGGGGACAGAGGATCTGAAGCAGGCTCTGAGTTGACAACAGAGAGCCCGACACTGGGCTCAAAGTCACGAGCCATGAGATCATGACCTGAGCCGAAGTTGGATGCTTAACCAACTGAGCCACCCAGGTGCCCCCAAAGAGGTAACTTTTAATTGAAGATCTAAAAGGATGACATCATCACCAATGCAAGGACTTTGAGGCAGGGTGGTGTGGTAAATGCAAAGTTCTAAGACAGGTACTTGTGGACCAATGGAAGTAATATGGGGCAAGTATAGTTAAATGAGACAGGGAGTGATATGAGGCCAAGGAGGTTGTATGTTAAGGTAAAGAATTTAACTTTTACCTTTAGTGTAATGCAAATTTGAGAATTTTTTGTTTTATTTCAATGTATTTTACAGCAGTTTTTTTTAAATGTTTGTTTTTGAGAAAGAGAGAGAGACAGAGAGGGAAAGAGCATACAGTGGGGAAGGACAGAGAGGGAGGGAGACACAGAATCTGAAGCAGGCTCTAGGCTCTGAGCTGTCAGCACAGAGCCCAACATGGGGCTCAAGCTCATGAACCATGAGATCATGACCTGAGCTGAAGTTGGATGCTTAACCAACTGAGCCACCTAGGCGCCCCTACAGCATTTATTATTTTAGGGAATATAGTCAATGAATTATAATAGCGTTGTGTTGACAGATAGATGGTAGCTATACTTGTGGTGACCATAATGTAATGTATAAACTTGTCAAATTATTGTATCCCTGAAAATAATCTACCATTGTATATCAGCTATACTCATTTAAGAGATATAAACAACGGAATAACCTTAACTAAATTTGAAAGTATTACTCTTGCTGCTGTGTAATGAGTACTTGATGAGTAAAAATTGATTCAGGGGGGCCAGGCAGAAGGTTATTGCAGTTACTGAATTAAAGAATGAATGTGGCCTGGCTTCAATGGATGGTTGGGAAGATAGAAGTGGGTGGGTACTAGATAGATTTTGGAGGAAGCAGCAAATAGACTTAGTGATGCATTACTTATGAGAAATGAGAGAAAGGGAGGAATTAAAAATGACTTCTGAATTTTTGCTTTAGGGCAGATAATAGGTTAATTTCCTAATAAAGGGAAGAGTGGGGAACAACAGTGTAGGTAGAACAATAAAAGGTTCTGTTTTGGGTTTACTAGGATTGAGGTAAGGATTAATAGGGTAAGAGATCTTTGATTTGTATTTGGAATTCCCAACACCGTTCTTCTTCAGATGTCTTTGCTTTTGCACATGTTTCTATCAACCCCAATATGCCCTTTCCTCATTCCCCCCTTGGTGTACTCCAGGTGATACTGCAGTCTTAATTCAGATGTTATCTTCAGAAAGCTTCCCTGATCTCAGCCTCGGTGTCTGGTTGTGCTTCCCGTCCTTTCATCTATTTTCTTGCCTTTCTTTTCCCAGTTTGGCCAGTTTAAAAATGGCTGATCCCACTTTTTTAAAGTTTTTATTTAAATTCCAGATTGTTAACATATGGTGTAATATCAGTTTCAAGTGTACAATATAGTGAGTGATTCAGTGTTTCCATACAACACCTGGTACTCGTCACAGCAAGTGCACTCCTTAATCTCAGTCGTTTAACACGCGCCCCCCCCCCCTTCACTGGCAACCATAAGTTTGTTCTCTATTAGTTAACAGTCTGTTTCTTGGTTTGCTTCCCTCTCTTTTTCCCTTTGTTTTTGTTCCTTAAATTCCACTACGGTATTTGTCTTTCTCTGACTAACTTATTTCACTTAGCATAATACTCTCTAGCTTCATCCATGTAATTGCAAATGGCAAGAATTTACTCTTTTGATGGCTGAGTAATATTGCATTTTACACACACACACACACACACACACACACACACACACACACACACGTCATCTTTACCCATTCCTCAGTTGATGGACACTTAGGCTATTCCATAATTTGGCTATTGCAGATAATGCTGCCATAAACATTGGGGTGAATGTATCCCTTTGAACTCATATTTTTGTCTTCTTTGGGTAAATACCTAGTAATGTGATTGCTGAATTGTAGGGTAGTTACATTTTTAAGTCTTTGAGAAACAGAGCTCCATACTGTTTTCCATAGTGGCTGCACCAGTTTGCATTCCCACCAACAGTGTAACAGGGTTCCCCTTTCTCCACATCCTTGCGGTAAATCCTTGGCAATGTACCAAGTGAACATTTCCTTTGAAAGAAAAGAAAAGATAGAAATGTCCCAGATAGACACTTGCAGTGAGTCCGTGATTACCACCACGTCCTGCATGTACCACTATATATTTTTAATCTTTTTTCTCCCAGACATTAGCACATATATCCAATAAACTTTTGTTTTCATATTCTTAGAGTACAAACCAATTAAGGATTATGGAGGGAGTATTCCAGTGAGTACTAGAGCCCACTCACTGAGTAAAACAGGTCAATCTACCAATAAAAATTATACAGGGATTCAACTCCTTTACACAAGCAAAACCATGAATTTCAGTGATACGTGCAGGATGTGATGGTAATCATGGACTCACTGACAAGCATCTGTCTGGGACATTTCTATCTCTGCACACATGTGGACTGGACGCGTATATTTCAGAATGGGTTCTTTTCTTTCAAAGGAAATGTTCACTCCATACATTACCAAGGCTTTACTGAGGGACTACTTAGAATAGAGGGATGATATTGTAAGTGGAAAAAGGCAAGTGGTTTACTCCATCAGAATTATAATGACTGGAAGATCACATTCCATATTTAATCTGTAGAATTAGACCTTTGTTTTAAATGTATCCTGCCATTCAAAATGCAAGTAATTAGTTACAAAGAGATTTTTAAAAACTAAAATCCAAAGCAGTGGTTTACTGTTTGCTTGTGCTATCACATTAATTATGTTAGGTAAGGATGACTTTTTAATTGATTTAATTTAAATCATGGGAGAGGGAAACAGTCCCAAGAGTTGAATACATCTGTCAATATAAAACAAGATTAAGTTGTGATGATTTCATCTTTGGAGCATTTCTGCGATTAGAATGTGCAACCTAAAAATATACTTAATTCTAAATGTGAGTTTATTGTATCTTTTTTCTTTTTCTTTTAACTTTTTAAAAAGTAGAATGATTGTCTTCTGGAGCTCCTAGGTTTTGTTTCTTTTTTCTCTCTTGCAGTTCTCTTAACTTGCGTTTATCCTTTCTGGTATCTGCCAAAAATGTAGAAATTCAAAGCAGGAATTTCCTTTGAATCTTAATTTTTCCCCTTTAAAAATTACACGGCACTTTAATTTGCTATGTTTATAAGATAGTATGTCAGCTGCAGCTCAGCTTTCTTGAATCCTAATAGCTTGATATAAGGCTTTAATAAAATATGAGAAAAATGGTAAAAATACCATGTTTGCTAACCTTTAGAAACACTTTGTATAGTACTTTATATATGTGTGTATATATAATTATATCCTAATATATATCTTTGAGATGCAAATGACTCATCTAATACATATTTATTAAATAAAAAATGTTATACAGCATTAATAAGATTATCGTTTTTTGAAAACTATTCTATTTCCATTTATTTTCTAATCATGGAAAGTCTTCAGAAGATGAATTTATTAAAATTTATCTTTGTCAGTCTTGGCAGCAGTATTTCCTTGCAGTCTTTAATTCTAAGATCAGGGGTGCCTGGGTGGCTCAGTTGGTTGAGCGTCCGACTTCGGCTCAGGTCATGATCTCACGGTTTGTGAGTTCGAGCCCCGCGTTGGGCTCTGTGCTGACAGCTCAGAGCCTGGAGCCTGTTTCGGATTCTGTGTCTCCCTCTCTCTCTGCTCCTGCTCTCTCAAAAAGAAATAAATGTTTAAATTAAAAAAAAAAGATCAATATATATTTTCTTCATACAGATACTTAATTATAATGTATCTACTGTGTAAGGGGTATGTGTGTGTGTGTGTGTGTGTGTGTGTTTGTATATAATTAATACCTTAGAATTAAATATAATGAACTCTATTATTAAAACATTGAAAATGTGGCTTTTTGATTCAAGGATGATGATTCTGTTTATTAAAGCTAATTTGTATATTAATTACATTTTTAAATAATAAGAATAAACATAAACCTAAATTCACAATATAAAGACATATCAGATATAATTTACATTTTTTTGAATTTGTGTGGGGGGTGCTATAGTATAGTTGTAAAAATATATAAAAGCATTATTATAACTTGTTTCCCCCCAGTATTAAAACAAAATCCTGTTTATCTAATTCTTTTGCTCCTTTTTCTTTTCTTTTTGCCAAGCTTCTCAGACTAATTATCTTAATTTGTTTAGCACTTTCATTTTTTAAAGTTCTTCTACACACTTGTAATTTGAATTCCACACAAATACAATTAATAGCTTTCATAACCTTTTTAACACTTCTGTGTGATTCAACAGTTCCTCTTTTCTAATAGTTTTATATTCTCTTCTCCTGAATTCCATAACCACACTCAACTTATTCTCAATTTTTCATAGATTTGTCTTCTAACCACCTAAAATGTTAAAAATTTTCTACTACAATCTGCTGCAAAATATTTTTATAACTCTTACCATTTTATGTACTCTTTGAGATTTCATCCCAGCTCGAGACTTCTGCTATACACTGATGAGTCCCAAGTTTATGTAACTCCACCAAGATATGTCTCTAGAATCCCGAATCCATTTTCTTTCTTTCTTTTTTTTTTTTTTTTTTTTTGGCATTCCTGTGCACCTTCACTTGAATGTCCATAAAAGCATCTAAAAATCATTGTGTTGAATATCAAACTACCCCCAAGCCCATATTTCAATTCTGATGTCTCCCTGTGTATCTTGAATAAAGGCAACCCATACAGTCAGGCTCCAGAGTCAGAAATACCTAAGCCATCTTAGTCCTTCCTTAGTTCCCATGACAGAATGAAGCCTCATTCATCCCTGTGGTCTGCTTTGCTCTGATAATTCAGCTTTCATTATTAATCTTTACTCCTATAACTGTTCACAGCTCTTCTCTGCCTTAGGTTTGAAAACTTCCAAATCTACTAGCTTTCATTACTATCGCAGGGATCTTTCTAATTTGAAAATCTCATCATGTCACTTTAGTACTCAGATTATTTTAACTGGCTCTCTTTTGCTTTCAGAGAAAGCAAAGAAAAAAATTCAGATCTGAGTCATGGTTAACAAGGCCCTTTGTGATCTTGTGTCTGCATTCAATACAATCTCAGCCATGTTTTCTCTACTCTTCAATTAAAAAAATGTGTACTCTAACTGCACTGCAGTGCTTGAATGCTATTCCCCACATACATTAACTTTCTCTCTCTGTTATGCCCTTTTACGTGTTTTGTTCATTTGGCAGAAAGCTTCCTCCACATACCCCTACCCCCTGCCTCTTTTCTTCCAGTACAAATTCTTTAAGAGGTTTTTTTTTCATCCTCACTTCTTTTATTTAGTAGTTGTCCTTGTATTCATTTATTCACGGTGCTGAATTTGAGCCCCTACTAGGTACCTGGAAGTATGTAGGATCCTGCAGTTTAGCAGTAAACCAGAAATATCACCCCTGGATATCACCCCTGCTCTTAGCCTTTCTCCAAATCTGTAATGAAACAAACATCCTTTTTGCTTCAGTAACATTTATCTCACTCCCCTCCCCTCCTGTTATATGTTATAGCTCTTTTCACTTGCAAGCAATCCTTGATTTTTCATGGTCCCCATTATACTGATCGCAGAGAGTTTTCTTATTGTTTTTAAATATCATAATTGTTTAAAACATTTTTTTAACATTTAGTTATTTTTGAGAGACAGAGACAGAGTGCAAGTGGGGGGTGGGCAGAGAGAGAGGGAGACACAGAGTGTGAACAGGGTAAGGTTAGAGAGAGAGAGAGAGAGAGAGACGCAGAATCCGAAGTGAGCTCCAGGCTCTGAGCTGTCAGCACAGAGCCCAACGTGGGGCTTGAACTCACAAACCATGAGATCATGACCTGAACCAAAGTCCAAGGCTTAACCAACTGAGCTACCCAGGTGCCCTGAGAGTTTCCTTATTATTATTATTTTTTTTTTAAATTTTTTTTCAACGTTTTTTTAAATTTATTTTTGGGACAGAGAGAGACAGAGCATGAACGGGGGAGGGGCAGAGAGAGAGGGAGACACAGAATCGGAAACAGGCTCCAGGCTCTGAGCCATCAGCCCAGAGCCTGACGCGGGGCTCGAACTCACGGACCGCCAGATCGTGACCTGGCTGAAGTCGGACGCTTAACCAACTGCGCCACCCAGGCGCCCCTATTATTATTATTTTTAAGTTGACACTGTTCTTATCACAATGGCTAATATAGATTAGGCATTTGCCAATATTTATGTGGTAACTGAATAGCAATTAGTAATTTCCAGTTGCCTTACTGTTATGCAAATCAGCTTCTATTTGATATTATTTAGATTTCTAAATAGATAATAGAAAACTATCTGAACAGTAAATGTGAAGGCAGGAAAATTCTAAAATTCTAACCTTCCTAGCTGGATATGTTTCCAGATTGCTCCATTTGAATGTTCTGCTCTGTAATATCTACTTCAAGTAACGATACTTCAGGAAGCCCATACATGATGCAGTAGTCACTGTTACTTTCTCTTCTGAACTCAGAGGAAGGTTTGCAGATACCAGCTCATTTAGCAATTAGCCTATGCTGCCTTCTGATACTTGAAAGTATTGCTATCAATTAGTAACGGTGGCTATTTCTTCCTCAGCAATCCAGAAACAGACAAGCTGCCAATTCTTAAGATCTGCTCTTTTGGTTCTTTAAGGTATAGTTTATCTGCCAAATTAGAGGAAAGTTTAATTTATTTTTTCTTTTATGTAAACTTTTCTCTTATTGAAGAATTTGTTCACAGCCTAGAACTCCATGGAACCGGTGTCTCTTCTACCTCACTGTGGCTCCTAACACAGAGATGAGCATCCTATGAGCTGCCTGTGCTATCTAGCACACAGGGCATCTCGGAGTTTCTCTTTCAGCTTCAGTGTAGCTTTTTCTCTTTGAGGAGCCATCAGAACACCAATTATGTCTTTGGGGATATTTCTGGCACTTTGTCCACTAGAAAATTGCTCAACAAACCGCATGGAGAAAAAAGAATACCTTAAACATTAGTGTTAAACTTCTAGCTTCTGTTCATTTTTCTACTTGCATTGCATTTCTCTGCATCTTGTTGTTTTTGCCCAACTCTTTCTCTTCAGAGCTGCCTATTTATGTGCCATTCAGCTATAAGTCGGCATACAAATATACCCACATGCATGTGCTCACGCTTCACTTCTGAATTTTTATCAGAATTTCTTTCTTAAAAGTTTATTTTCCTTTCTAATTTTCAGAGACTTGTGTTTGTTTTCAGTAATGCTAACTATAGTCATAATGTTGTACATTACATCCCAGTACGTACTTACTTGTCTTATAACCAGAAGTTTGTTCTGTTTGACCACCTTCATCTAATTTCCACCCCTAACCCCCTCATTCCTTCCCTCTGGTAACCACAGATCTTATTTCTTCCTCTTTATGAGTTGTTTTTGTTTTTGTTTTGTTGTAAGATTCCACGTATAACTAGAGCCATGCAGAATTCGCCTATCTACCTTATTTCACTTAGCATAATGCCCTCAAGGTCTAATCATGTTGTCACAAATGGCAAGATTTCATTCTTCTCTATGGCTGAATAATATACCATTATATAAATATGCATATATGTATATGGGTATATAATCTTTGCTTCTGTATCCATTCATCCCTCAATGGGCATTTAAGTTGTTTCCATATCTTGGCTGTTATAAATAATGCTGCTATGAGCATGAGGTGCGGATGTCTCTTCAAAATAGTGTTTTCATTTTCTTTGGTTGTATTATCAGAAGTGGAATTACTGGATCATGTGGTAGTTCTATGTTTAATTTTTTTGACGATCCTCCATATGTTTTCCCTAGTGGCCGTACCAATTTATAATACCACCAACAGTGGATAAGGGTTCCCTTTTCTCCACATCCCTGCCTATTTGCTATCTCTCATCTTTTTGTTGATGGACATTCTAAAAGCTGTAAGGTGATACTCATTGTGATTTTGATTTGCATTTCCCTAATGATTAGTGATGTCGAACATCTTTTCATATACTTCTTGGTCATTTGCATATCCTATTTGGAAAATGTCTGTTCAGGTTCTTTGCCCATTTTAATTGAATCATTTTCTTTCTGTGGAGTTGTATGATATTTTGGACATTAACCCCTTATCAAATATATGGTTTGCAAATATTTTTCTCATTCTGTAGGTTGTCTTTTCATTAAAAAAAATTATTTTGCAGACAGAATGAGAGAGCAGCAGCAGAGAGAGAGAGAGAGAGAGAGAGAGAGAGAGAGAGAGAGAGAGAGAGAATGAATTTCAAGCAGGTTCTGCTCAGTTTGGAGCCCAACGTGGTATCTCTTCCACAATCCTGGGATCATGAGCAGAGCCAAAATCAAGAGTTGAATGCTCAACCGGCTGAGCCTGTCTTTTCATTTTGTTCTTGATTTTTTTTTTTGCTGCATGAAACCTTTATAGTTTGATGTAATCCTACTTGTTTATTTTTTATTTTGTTGTTTGTACTTTAGTTGCCATATACAAAAAGATCATTGCCAAGACCCATGTCAAGGGGTTTCTTTTCCTGTTTTATTCTGGGAATTTTATATTTGCTGGTCTTTAACTCTCTAATCCATTTTGATGTAATTTTGTGTGAGTGGTATAACATAGGGGTCTGGTTTCATTCTTTTACACATGAATATCCAGTTTTCCCAGCACCCATTTACTGAGCAGTCTGTATTTTTTCCATTGAGTGTATTCTTTGTTCCCTTTTTCCGTATTAGTTGACTGTGTACACATGGGTTTGTTTCTAGGCATTCAGTTTTATTCTATTTTGTCTTTTTTTTTTTAATTTATTTGTCTCTTTTACTTCTGGTAACTGACTTATAAATGGAAAAGTAATGAAAGACGAAAATTCTAGGTAATTTTGTTTTGGAATTTGTGTTTCAGGGTGCTGACTTACATCAAAATAGTCAAAATTGAGCACCTCACAAAAACTAATAGAATTATGAAGTACTCACAGACCATATACTATACAGATGCACACAGTCTTTCCGCTTTAAATAAAGAATATGAAAGGGAGGACAGGGGAAAAAACACAAGATGTGATGTGAACTATTACATTTGTGGCAGATTAAAACTGGCTGCAAATTCATTAATGCTTTTCCCACTGAGGGGTGGAATCTCTGTCCCTTCCCCTTGAAGGCGACTCTCATTATTAGAGTACAACGAAAATGACACAATGACCATTATCGGTCTAGTCTTTAAGGGAATTGGCATCTTCCACTTCCTTCCTTTTGAACTCTGAGCCTTTATGTAAAGAGGGTAACTACCTTCTTGGAGAGAGCACTTGGAAAAGCTTTGAGACATCTTGAAGAGGAAAGGAGACTCAGCTGGTCTAAGCCTTGCAGATACTCCTGCCAAAAAAGCAGGTAGACAAGGGAAGCTTTCTTGAGCAGTCCACAGCAGTTCAGTGAAAACTGAAAACAGGGGCGATATCCCCCTTGGCAATGTTGTATGGAGCAGAACTGTCCAGTCAAACCCTGCCCAAATTCCTCACCATGTGAAAAGAGTAGCATGATTGTTGTTTTAAACCACTATATTTTGAAGTAATCCATTATGAAGCAATAGGCAAAGGGAGTGATGTCCACATGATACTACATCAATATATATTGTATTTGCTGCATACTTTCACTCATTTTTATCTCAGTATGGAATTGTTTCCTTTAATGCTGTTCTGTAAGACTATAAAATGTGTCTTTCTCAAAACTATTTTGGGTATTAAATATTTTTCAGTAAATTTAAAAACTTCAGGCCCTTTCCTTTGGATGTGATTAATCTATTTATAGCAATTGTAAAACTAAAGTTTAGAGTGATAGTCCACCTTCAGATATATTATCTTTATGTTATGTAACATTTTGCTTTGAAAGCCCAATTAATCTCTTTTCCAAACAATTTTTTTGTATAACCCGTCATCCTCCCAGTTTTTAGTATTTTGTATTCAAACTGAGTTTAGATATTTTCTTGAGTCTACACTGTTATGACACACTGGATAAAGAGGTAAAAAGAAAATGGTAGTGTGAGTACCAGGTTGAATTCATTACATGAAACTAGTTAGCAGACAATGGGAAAAATGCTGTTCTGGTAGCTTATTTTTTTCAAAAGGGAACAGATGCATGACAAGTCTATAAAAAAGAAAAATAGAGTAACAAAGGAAAATGTGCCAAAGGCAAAAGTACATTAATCAAAATATAAAATATGTAAGTTCATGAAGCAGTTTTGTAAAATTATCTATCTTAGCCTTCACATGTTGCCAAAATGTTTCTGTCTCAACTGCAGCAGAGCAAAAAGCAGATTAATATCCCCAATCTACCACTTCATTTAGTTACAAATGCAGAAAACAGATATATTTACAAATACTCATGAAAGCTGGCTCCTTCACTAGATTTTCATTTTTCTGAGCTCCATTCTATGTTTAATGATGAAATGGGGGGGGAGGGTTCTTCCTTATTTAAAGTGATAGGCACATTTTCCTCTCGAGGGGAAAAAAATTTGCCAAAGTCACTTGTGGGATTAAAAATAATTTAAAAAGGAAATAAAAACAGTCACCTGGGTGACTCAGTTGGTTAAGCATCCAACTTCAGCTCAGGTCATGATCTCATAGCTTGGGAGTTCAAGTCCCGCATCGGGCTCTGTGCTGACAGTTCAGAGCCTGGAGCCTGCTTTAGATTCTGTGTCTCCCTCTCTCTCCCTACCCATCTCCTACTCATGCTCTGTCTCTCAAAAATAAGTAAATGTTACAAAATTTTTTTAAAAGAAAAAAAAGAAATGAATGCATTTCCACATATTTAAAGAAGAGATGTTCTTTAAATGTTAGATATGCTTCATGCCAAATGCACAAACAACATCTATAAGCACCAGTTATGTCAGCAATAGGTGCTAGATATTTATTTTCCCTGAGTGAAAGATTTTCTGTTTTTTTATGATAATTGACAATTAATATTTAGACACTTTTTTTTGTCATTATTACTCGATTTTAGCATGGCATAGCAGTTATTGTCAATCTTACAGCAAGTTTGTGTAGATTCCTTAGGATACAGTATCAAAGCCAGAATAAAATATCTATGTAATGCTTTTTTTTTTTCAGACATGTCACTTTTCTAGCAGAAAGAGTTAAGTTATATTTTGCTGGCAGTCTCTGGTTTACTACAATTTTCCCCTTTATTAAATAAGTCAGAGTATTTTGATGCAATTTAACATTTTCTTGAAAAGTTTTGATCACCCAGAGAAATTACACAAACATTTCTTTGTACTTATACTCAAAACACTGTACTGTCAGAATTGATGAATCATCTACTTTGTAATTTTTTTGTCAACGTTTAATGTGTTGATTTCTATCAAAGGCCTCACTGTTTTTAATTAGCAGTTACCATTTTTGAATAATAAAATCAACAATACATTTGTATAATGTTTTACGTTTTGTAGAGTACTTTAGGAAACATTAAACTCAGTATTTCCAGAGAGAAGTAGAAATGCTAAAATCATTAGTCTTTTTGATGTAAATAACTCAAGGTGCATTTAGAGTGCAAAGAGCAGGTATTGGGAAGAGACACAGAAAACTCCCAAGAAAGAACTTTTTCTGCATTTAGTAGTTCCCAGAGACCTGTAAGATTTCACTAGAGGAAGGTACTAGGCTGGACAAGAAAGATGTGCTGAATTGAACAAATCAGCATAAAAGAACAAAGGGATATTCATTCCTCGCTGTTCCAAATATTTATTTACTTCCAATATTATTTAAATGCCACAATATGGCTTGTAACCCTGGGGGTTTTATGATTTTTTTTTTTAAAGATTTTATTTTTAAATAATCTCTGTAACCAACCTGGGGCTTGAACTCATAATCCCAAGATCAAGAGTTGCTTGCTCTACCAACTAAACCCTCCAGGTGCCCCTATGAAGTTTGAGTAAGACCTTATCCCTGCCTTCAAGGAACTAATTGTTATGTTAACCAAATAAGATTAGATGTGATAAAGTTACACTACTAAGATGGAAGGCATTTAATATGAGTAAAGGAAGGAGTTTCTGAACCTGATTAGGGCATTTAAAAAAAAAAAAAAACTTCAGAGAAGAGAATTTTAACCTGTGTTCTGCAATTGGGGTAGGAGCTGAGCATGGTAATAAACTGAAGAACAAGCGAAAATTGCATGAAATTCAAGTTGTAGCTGTGACAACCTGAAGAATAAGAGGGGCCTAAAGGGGTCTTGAACATGTAGACAGTGGACAGTATTGAGAAGAGAAAAACTAGAGAGAGAAACACCATTTAAATGGCGCCTATAATTTTGGTGTCGTGCTGCAGTTCCTTCAGCATTGAGGTTTATCTGATGCATAAATTCAACTCTGTCAGGCAGCTAAATCCCAGTAACAGGAAAGAAAGTATCCAGCTGCAGTTAGCTAATGATCCTAGCTAACGAAATCATTATAATAACTTTCCATGTCTAGATTACATGCTTACTAACAACCATCTTATTAAACATTCTCTTTACTTGTCAAGAAAGCGAATGTGCTCATTCCTTAATCATTCCCAGTCAGCTCTGCATGCAGAATGATCTGTTTAAAAAGAAGGCAGGTAGCGAACCTGCTTTGCTAAAACACCACCATCACTCCTCCTGGACATCTAGAGTAAAAGCTAAAGTTCTTACTGTGGCCCACAAGCTCCCACACCATCTCTCTTCCATTGCACATTCTTCCTGGCCCCTTCCTTACCTTGTGCTGTTCGAGCTACAGTAGCCTCTAACATTCCTGTTTTAGGACAATTTCCCAGGCTGTTCCCTTCACCCAAGAAACTCCTCCACTTTTACTTTAATCCTGGCCTGACTTTAGGTTTTGCTGTAATATTTCACCCCTTTGTGCTTTTGTAGTATCTGGCCCTAGCACTGCTCTAATTACTAAGAGGGCATTTAGAATGGATATTAGATTAAGTGTGCCTCCCACCATCCTTGGCTATCCTGCTCATTGGTTTATTAGAAACAGAATGAGTGTGCCTGAGCCAAATTTGGTTACGTCCAAGTGAGCAAGGCTGAGCATTCGTTAGGGTCTTTAAATTACAAGAACAGAAATTATGTTCCTGGCATCATGTTCATGTGGCAATTAGAAGGTACTGTAGTAGAAAAAAATATTGAGATATCCCGGTATTCTGATATTGAGGTTGTGAAGTAAAATTTAGATCACAACTGCAATAAGGCAGGAATCTTGGTAAGTGGAAATAAGGCCTGAGGTAAGTCTTTATGGAAAACCCGAGATCACAACAGAGCTGGGCCTCGTGAACACTAGTGTGCGCGTCAGAAACTTACACATCTTTAGGAGCTCATTTTATCCACCATGCTCCATCATTCCATCCCACACCTAGAAAAGATTTCCATAAACACTAATTAGTATCTGATAGATCTTCTCTCTCGGATTCTCCTACTGCTGCCACCAAGAACTAACTAGATTTCCTATACCTGGGTATTCTTTGGCTTGTGATTTTTCAGAGATTCTCCTATTGAGAATTACTGCAGCCACATGGATTCTTTAGCCTGCTGTTTTCCTGTTTCAGCCTGTGTTTCCATAGTTAATTGAGACCTTTACCTCTAACATTTAAATTCTTCAAGAGGGAGATTCTCATTTTTTTTTTTTAATCCCTATATCCTGCTGGGAAAACATCCTGCCCCTGACCATTGAAAAGTCATTAACTGGCCTCATTTTAACCAGGTGTCTCCCATCAACAATTTAAGTTGAGGCATTGTTTTGGGTCAGGGCAATACAGAGGGATGTGCAGTACGTGTTCCAGGGCCAGTAGCATCATCGTCACTTGGAAACTTGATGGAAATGGAAATCCTTAGGTCTTTCTTCAGACTTCCTGAACCAGAAACTCTGAGAGTAAGGTCCAGCAACCTCTGTTTAACGAGCCCTCACAGGCTGATAGTTCAGAACAACTTATTTAGAAGGGAGCTAAGGATGTAACTGTACAGTGGTCTGTTTAATATAGAATGACTCTCAATTTCTGGAGGATATTATTAGTACCACTAACCAACATAGAAATTGCAAATAAGGGGATCAGATTTCAAAGTAAGGGAAAAAAAGTCAATGTGTCTCCTTGATTTCAGGTTTCATAAGAGGATCCCAGATGGGGGTTTACAAGAGCCAGTTTGGTTGATGTCCAACCTATCACCTGGTATGTGTGTGTATATGCATATCTATCTCCAAATATAGAATTTTACAACATCACTACATTAACAAATTATGGTTCAAATTAAACATGGCTAAATAAGCCATGGGTCAGCAGGCAGCTTAAAATATTAATCTGGAGCCAGGTAAATGAAGAATGAAAGCAAAAGTAAAGGGATAGTTCAGATATAATTAAGCTCCCAACTCAGCTGACTTGAGTTAATCAAAAAAGAAGATTCTGGCTTAATAAGTGAAAGCCCTTAAAAGAGGGCCTGAGCTGAAGGCAGAGGATCTGCTTGTAGTTTCAATGCCTGAAGCCGTCATACTGGAAAAGCCCACCTGAATAGGAAGTGTGATACTTCAACTCCAGAAGCTGCTAGCGGCTTTCAGGATCTGAGTGTAGCCTCTGGTCGACATCTAGCAAAAATCCAGGGCGCCTAGTCATAGCTATAAGAAGTAAAGTCTGCCAAACACGTAAATAAGCTTGAATGAGGCTTCTTCCAGGCTGCAGATGAGAGTACAGTCCAGACACGAGCAGAGGAACCAGGTAGCACTGTGCCCAGACCTGACCCGTGGACAATGGGAGACAATACATGAGTGTTACTTTAACACACCTGTGCTTAGGTGGTAATTATGTAGCAATATAAAAATGTCTAAGCTTTTCAATTCATTTATGCATGTATGTATATTTTTAAGTACAATCTATATGCATGTATTTGGAAAGGGGAAAAATGTTGCTATTGTCTAGTTTTCTTTTTATTCTTCCTTCCTTCCTTCCTTCCTCCCTCCCTCCCTCCCTCCCTCCCTTCTTTCCTCCTTTTCACACCACAGGAACAGAGAAACCTTACAAAATAATTCTGGTGGTTTTTTAAAGCTTGTTAGGATACCAGTTGGATGAGGGAACCAATAAAAAACCCCACAGATTTGCAGGAAAACCTGTTTTCTTAAGTCTTCATAACACTTAGAAAACCCTTAGGCCAAACAAATACTTTCTGTTGCCACATGGAGACCCTTATGAAAGGTGAATACATAGCTATCAGGCTGGAATTCACACTTAACCAATTCTGTATTAGAGAAATATAAAATAATCTTACACCAAAGAAAAATGGGTGTGAAAGCAGACTGTGGAAAAAAGAATATAGATATTCATTCCATACTTTCTGATCCTTCTTTCATCCTAGAATCTAAAGGCGTAAGAACAGAGAAAGTACCCTTTAAGATACCATTTTTAAAATATTTATTTTATTCTTTAAGGTCCTTCTCAGTTCAAAATTGTCTTTGGAGAAGGAAAACTCTTTAAATATGCTTGCCTTACCTTTCTAATGAGGCAGCAAGTTTTCCTGCAATTATTTTTAAGAGTTTCACTACTAATTATGAAAGGAAACTGACAGCCCAAGGGAAAAAAAAATACATGTGAAAAAGTATTAAAATTTCTAAAATCTTAAAAATACTTTTTTGTTCCTTGTCACTGAATTATAGTTTAGTCTATGTGCTCTTTTGAAGATTGGTATCCTAGTCTTCCTAACTCCTGGCCAAAACCATTTTATTCTTTTCCTCTAATGCTGATTTTTTTTTCTTTTTCTTTATCACCTGAATTATGTCACTCTGCCAGAATCCTACTATGTAGATTTATCTGTGCTTCACTTTTGGAGATGATTAAAATTGAACTCACATCATTTTTTTAACTCCTGAGCACGTAAATTAGGAAAATTGCTTGTCTTTAAATATTTTGCGATAAAGATCCTTTGTCTGGATTGGGGACCCAGAGTGGTATCAGTTTTGGTCCTGTAACTCACTTGTTGGTTGCCCTTAAAATGTCCTGTAACTCACTTGTTGGTTGCCCTTAAAATGTCCTGTAACTCACTTGTTGGTTGCCCTTAAAATTACATTTTCCTTCTAGAATTTACAAACGATCATCTTGCAGCTGCCCAGCTATTTCCATTATATATTTAGTAGCAACAAAACATTGAAGATGTCTAAAACGGAACTCCTCATTCCCAGGTATTTGTACCAGTAACTCAGTTGCCCAAGCCAGAAACCTGATGCTCATCCTGGAAGTCCTATAGACCCCCAACCCTTGAGTCTCCCTTATTTTCAGATTCAGTCCATCACTACCCTTGTCCATTTGTCTCTTGAATAGCTCACAATATTGCCCTCCTCTATCGGTCCTCATTCCTTTTCTCACTGGGTTCAACTTGGGCAAAAGCCTGTCTGGCACTTTTCCTTAAGAGAATCCACAATAACACACAGGCTAAGGGTCAGAATCAAGTCCTAACAATATGCACAATCTTGTCAAGCAACTTTGACAATGTTAATGTTGAGTATTTTATCTTAGAGATATTATAGGAGTCTGAAGCCAATACCATTTCAATGTGTACCTCATTAAATCAGTAATATATTAGTAATTCAGAATTTTAATTGCTAATAACAAAGGAATATGCAAGCTAATATTTATTGAGCAATTACCATATGCTGTTTGGATGCATTATGTTATTTAACTCTCCCAATAATCAAACCCCATCCTATTAAAAGGCAGGGGAACTGTGGTTTAGACATGGACTTTGGAGTCATACTATCTGAGGTTGAGTTGTAGCTTTGCTAAAACTTGTGTGATCTTAGAAAAGTTTTTAATTCTTTGGTGTTTCAGCTTCCTTCTCTATAACATGGGGATGGTGATAATTATACCTACTTGAGTAGGTCTTTCTTGGGATGTAGTATACACTCAGTAAATATTAGATATTTTTATTACCTAATTCTTGAGACTCCGATTTTTAAGTAACATGCCCCCGAGTCACACAGGTAGTAAAGTGGTATAAACTAGTTTCAGTGTAAGTATGTTTTACTCTAGCACACATAATTGTAGTTTCACTGCTTAACTGTCTCCTTACTGGAATAAAGGCTCGGAAGTACGATTATCAAACCGTTTTTCCTTTTGCAGTAAAATATATTTTTCCGTGTTGTTGACTTTTTGTCAGGTCTTTTTTTGTCATAAAATTCATGACATACTTGGGATTCTTAAGCATTACATTAACATTTTAGAACACTAAAATAAAATGTTGACTGGCATTTTCCTTTCTTGCTGCCACCTGGGAAATACATATAGAAATAGTGTTTTATTTAGCATCTATCCTGTCCATTAACCTGGTCCCCAAAAACCCAATCTTCTGAAAAATTATTTACAATTTATATATTTAGATATTCTCATTTTTATAAATAAATGTTAACCTCAGCATATTTAGAATATAATGTGTCCTCTTCACTTTTGATTAAATATTGTGTATGTATGACTAAAAGATAAATTTGAGGGTTAATAGATTATTTTATAATATTTAAATAAGCAAATGACATTTTGGATTTTCATATTTGTTGATCATTTTAATGTCTTTATCAGTTCCTATGGTTTGAAGCCATAACGGAAAACAAGATTTATTTTGATTTTTATGATTTTGGTAATCATCATGTTGGTAAGAAATGTGGTAAGAAATCTGTGTAATCTGTGCATCAGAAGGCCAGGATGATAAGGCTAATGACATTTGATGACAGTGTGAGTATAATTTATTGGGGAAATCTAGAAGCACGGGGTCAGAGGAATGCATGCAGTTTTCTTGTATTTTGATCATGTCACAGTGCTGTGCAATTAGATGAGGATGTAGGTGGTACTCTGGAGGGAGACCCTCCCCTACTGTGCCTTTTATATATTTATGGGGAAGTTGGTAGGGGACAAGCGAGTAGCTAAGCCATCCTGTCATAAAAAACTGTTCCTTCCTGGAGAGTGGCTGGTTTCCGAAATTAACATCAGTATACATTTTCTTTTTTATGTCCAGAAAAGTAACTTATGTATGTAGTTTAGGAAAAAATAAATGAAAGGTGTATTTAATGGATCAGTTTTCTTAGTTGAAAACATTAAAATTCACAACAGTTAAGGCAGACTTAACACTTATTCAAGACAGATCCAGAAAGCCATGCACCCAGGAAAATGACCCAGATATCCTGCAGGGAATAATCCACCAAAACTCTAGGGGAAAGAATCTTTGGAGGAGGGACACTCAGTGACTGAAGACACAAGTCAAAAAGTGGAACACCTAATATTTACATTGCATTCATTGACAAGCACTTGATCTCACATGACTTCAAAAAGGGCCTTGAAGAGATTCAAGCAGGGAAGTGGTGTTGTTACTATGCGAAAAGAGGAAAGTAGATTTGACAGATATATACAGTTTTCCACTATAATTTTTTAACTTCTTTAAGTTGTTTTTCTTCTTGCTAATTAACTTTAAATTTTTAAATAGTACATTTATATTCTTATTTCTTGATTTATTTGGTTTAGATAATACAATGCTATAGTGTATTCCTATAGTAATAATAATAAAAATAGTATTATAAGTATTTAACACCCTGTATGATCTGTATTTCCTCCAATACTGTCATATCATTATATTTAATTTCATAAATAGAAGCTTACATCATTATGATTATGTATACACTGTAATGCAGAGCCAATAAATATTTTTTTTTCATTGAAGATGTTTTGAATGAATAAGTTCCCTACTTTTTTCATGGGTTCCATTCTGAGGATTGAGTGCTGATTGAATATTGATTACCGATCATGATAACTGCATTCTCATTACCGGTGATTGTTTTCAATCCGTCTGTGTTAAGCACTTTTGTCTAATATGGAGAAGTGAAGATGGTGTTAGGAGAAAGTTCCCTAAGTAGCTGTGAAACAGCAGCTCACCCCTTTTTTGGCTTTGGATAGTATCCTTTGAGGACAAGATACTTGGATCTGCTGTAACTCTTTGCTAACATGAAAACATCAAGACAACCTTAGAGAAGCTTTTCTGGATCTCTGAATTTGTGATCAGCTGAAGTAATATTCCTCAGACATTCTGGCTGCAGGCTCTTGTTATGAGACACGTAAAAGGAATAGCCTTATGTTATGCCTATCCCCCCCCCCCCCCCCCGGGGAGTTTTAAGTTTAACAGTGTCTAAAAGAGAAGGGATTTTCTTGATCACATCAGCCTCTGTTTTCCATCAATCCTTGCCATTTTGGTGTTAACTGTATTTTACAGTTTTACATTGCTTTTTTGTTTTTGATACTTGTTTATCTGGGGAGCAGTAAGATTTACTGTTATTTACTTAAACATGTCTTACATCTTACTAAATTTTTGTGAAATCATTCTTCATATTAATGTGCACTTCTCTGAAAGTATTTCTAGAGAGCGTCTTCTCTGATATACTGCTTGTGGTTGCCTGAGGGTGTGTGTGTTTTTTTCCTTGGAGTTTACATGATATTTTAGCTGGCATTAAAATTATGTGTTCCTTCAACATTTCACACTCTTACTCCATTATCTTAGTATATATTGGTTTGCTCCAGAAAAATGCAGTGTCTATGTAGTTCTCATTTCTTTACAAGTGATTGGAGTGTTTTTTTCCCCCAATTTTTGAAAGAATGTATTTTCTTTGAGTTTATATTTGAAAGTCTGCATTTGGTTTGATGTTCTTAAAATTACATTTAATTGGCATAGGGGATTTTATATGTGGGTGGTTTGTGTATGCTGTGTTTGTCACTCCATGAAACATTTTAAAATAAAGTATTTTATTTTTTTTAAGTCTATATTTTTGAGAGAGATAGTGAGTGGGGAAGGGGCAGAGAGAGAGAGAGAGAGAGGGAGACAGAATCCCAAGCAGGCTCCATGCTGACAGCACAGAGCCTGATGCGGGGCTTGATATCATGAACCCATGAACTGTGATATCATGACCTGAGCTGAAACCAAGAGTTAGATGCTTAACCAACTGAACCATCCAAGTGCCCCAACTATTTTCTTTTCTTTTCTTTTCTTTTCTTTTCTTTTCTTTTCTTTTCTTTTCTTTTCTTTTCTTTTCTTTTCCTTTCCTTTCCTTTCCTTTCCTTTCCTTTCCTTTCCTTTCCTTTCCTTTCCTTTCCTTTCTTCTCTTCTCTTCTCTTCTCTTCTCTTCTCTTCTCTTCTCTTCTCTTCTCTCTTCTCTCTTCTCTCTTCTCTCTTCTCTTTCTTTCTCTCTCTCTCTCTCTCTCTCTCTCTCTCTCTCTCTCTCTTTCTTTCTTTCTTTCTTTCTTTCTCCTTCGAAAGAATTAGAGGCAGAGAGAGAGAGAATCCCAAGCAGGCTCTGTGCGGTCATAGCACAGCTTGATACAGGGCTCAATCTCATGAACTGTGAGATCGTGACTGGAGCCAAAATCAAGAGTTGGACACTTAACCAACTGAGCCACACAGGTACCCCAGTATTTCATTTTCAATAGAAAAATTCTCAATCGTTAGTGTAAGTATAACCAGTATATTTACATTTTTCTCTTTTTATGAGCCTCTAAATTAAAAGAGAGATACTTTAATGTCCAGTTTCTGGTCTGAAATGTTACGAGCTTAAAGTCCTCACTCCATCCATACAATGAAAAAGCTGAACAAAGTGAAAATAAACAGTTTTGATACATCACAGAATGAAGGTCACAAGAAAACTGCCTAAAAATAGTAAAGGAAGGCAAGTAGGAAAACTTAAATTTTAATTGACATATTGCTAGAGGCTCAGTGTGGACAAGCTTGAGAAATAAAAATTCCCTGGAGGAGGGAAGTGGCTAGTCTTACAGGGCCCTCTGCATGTTCATGAATTTTACCTCTAGGAAAACTACGAGGTTATAAGAGTAAACACTGAAGAAAAATCCCTTCACTTCTGGCAGGGGGAGGGAGAAAGTAGCCTTTTAAAATATATCCAGAGTAGGTTTCCTGGCTGGCTCAGCTGGAAAGCATGGGACTCTTGATCTTGGGAATGTGAGTTCAAGCCCCACATTGGGTATAGAGATTACTTAAGTAAATAAAACTTAAAAAATATATACAGAGCATTCTGTTCTTTTTAAATGGACCATCCCCATGGAAAACTATTTTATCAGATCCTAACCCACTGGGGTTTTAGTAGCATAACTAATCTGGGGGTGGGACATATCTAATACTAGCTGCCTTTAGCTTTCTACATGTGGGAAGAGAAAATATCTATCTTTATGCCCCTCTTGCTTTTCTTACTACACTGAAGGAAGGAAAAACCAAACAAATTAAGAAACATTCATGAAGGTCACAGTCCAGGGTGTAGGCTCACCTAAAGTCTGCGAACTAATTATAGGACCATAGAAAATATTCTTTTCCTCCAGTCCTCACTACCACATCAGTAGGGCTTTTGTATAATTACAAGGGAATGCAATAGAAAGAACTGCACGTCTCAAACCTTATTTAAAAAGAAATACCTAGGGAAAATTCAGAGACAAGAAGACAGCTAAATCCAGGACATCAGATGACAATTTAGTCTCTGACACCTACAATTAGAGCAAACTGTAAACACAGCCTAACTCCTAGCCAGATAATCCTAAAACCTCACACTAAAGGCCTGTTTATCCATTCTGTTGACTAGGTTTATGTCATGTACAGCTTTCAACAAAAACCAGAGGTCATCCGAAAAGACAAAAAACATAGTTTGAATACATAAAGCACCACAGAGCCAGACTCAGATATGGCACACATTTGGAAATTTAAAAACCTGCAATTGCTAAGGGCTATAATGGAACAAGTGAACAAGATGCAGGAACAGATTGGTAATGTAAGCAGTGATGGAAGCTCTAATAACCCAAACAGAATGCTAGAACTCCAAAAGTGCAGTAACAATGTTGAACTAGTCTTGTATACTTGGAATAAATTCCACATCGTCATGGTGTATAAAGTTTCTGAAATTCTGATGACAATTTTTTGCGTCTATGTTCATAAGAGTCATCAATCTATAATTTTCCTTTCTTGTAATGTGTCTTTTTTTGGTATTAGGACAATGCTGACTTTATAGAATGAGGTAGGCTTTACTATTGTAAATTCATGTTTACTATTATTTCTAAATGTATGAAATCTCCTCTATAGTTCTTGTTTTTGTCTCCTCTGCTGTCTTGTGTTTTAGACTCTTTGTTTAAGAAAGAACGCATCAATTCTTTCAGCTGTAAGCCCTGATTGATGTGGTAAGTTTGGCAGAGGAGGCAGGAAATGTAGAATTCTCTGACTAGGTTTCACTATTTGAATAAATCTGTGCCCCTGGGCTGTGACCTCCATGAGTACTTCTCAGCTACTCCCTGCCTTTATGTGAGAAAGGGAAACTAGTAAGGGCTGGAGTTAGATATTTCTCTACCATCAGGTGAGTTAAGCTCTGGTAAAATCCAAGTTGGTTAGCCTCCAGGAAAATAGTTTCCCTGTAGAGCAAGCCTTTGTTAAGGAGAACAGATTGCTATGGGTTTATTTTAAAATTTTTACTTTTCCCTTCCCCCTGCCAAAAGCAGGAGGAGATTTTTCTCCATCATTTACCTTGAGAACTTTGTGGGGCTGTTGGAGGAAAATCCACAAGGTTAGGGGGACCTCCCCAAGACTAGGCCCTGAGGAGTTTTTATCTGTTAATCTCTGCCCTCATTAGTCAGTCAGTCACTCACTCATTAATGATTCCTCTCAGTTGCTGGCTTCTGGGGCAGCGTCTTCTGTTCCCAGGTACCTGTGAGTGTTTCCAGTTTTTGGTGTGGAGGTTTGACTTGACAGTTATCTGATAGATCTAAGGAGAGCTGTTGATTTTTAGTTTGTTCACCTTATGGTCGTGAGGACGGAAGTGATGATTTCCATGCTCTATTACATGCCATACTGGATACCACATATCTATTATTGTTTTTAGGTATGGTTGAATTTTTAATGTCTAATTGTATTTCCATGTGGGTGCAGTATTCCCCTGGGGTTCTTAACCATCTAGGGTAGTGAATTCTATTCAGGAGAGATATTTAGACTCCACCATGAGTGACATCTAATGTGTTTAGATGGTGATGAAGAGGACCCCCTGAGAACAGCGAATGTGATATTAAAGTTTTGCTCTTGATGAGACATATTTGATTCATAACATTCTGTTCAAGAACTATTTATTTCAATTTTAATAATCTAGTCTTGGGGTGCCTGGGTGGCGCAGTCGGTTAAGCGTCCGACTTCAGCCAGGTCACGATCTCGCGGTCCGTGAGTTCGAGCCCCGTGTCGGGCTCTGGGCTGATGGCTCAGAGCCTGGAGCCTGTTTCCGATTCTGTGTCTCCCTCTCTCTCTGCCCCTCCCCCGTTCATGCTCTGTCTCTCTCTGTCCCCAAAATAAATAAACATTGAAAAAAAATAAAAAAAAATCTAGTCTTCTAGTTAAATAATTTGGTTATGGGAAAGAGGAAATGAACTAATCGATATTTCTTGCATAGTCAAACTTTCCCTTTCCTTACATGTTAGAACTGTCTTAATGCAATTTAGCCAAATTTGCTACCATTTTTTTTTCCTGTTTTGAAATAATTACTTAGAGGGCCATTGTCAAAGAGAAGGGCACACCTAACAATTTCTTCTCCACCCATAATTGCCATCTCTTCAAATCATATTCCTTCTTATGTAAGTTGGCTAACAATTTTCTGGTCTAGGTGTCTTGTTTGGAGTGTTTATATTTGCAAGTTGGATCTGTTAACTTCTTGATTTTCTGACATCATGTGGATTAGGATTTGGAGAGGGAATTGGTAATGCATGACAATTTGCCACTCTTCAAGTCTTACAAGCGTCATCATGAGATTTTTTCCCCCTTACTGAGTTGGAAATATTTTCTAGGTTCCATCATATTTTATTTATTTATTTATTTATTTATTTATTATTATTTTTTAAATTTTTTTTTAACGTTTATTTATTTTTGAGACAGAGAGAGACAGAGCATGAATGGGGGAGGGTCAGAGAGAGAGGGAGACACAGAATCTGAAACAGGCTCTAGGCTCTGAGCAGTCAGCACAGAGCCCGACGCGGGGCTCGAACTCACGGACGGCGAGATCATGACCTGAGCCGAAGTCGGACGCCCAACCGACTGAGCCACCCAGGCGCCCCTATCATATTTTATATTAATATCTAAGTCCTTATGTTTTGGAGCATTTCTTTCAGACATTTCCTGAGAAGTTGTGAATGAGAGAGGTGTTATCTAAATTATTAAAAATCTATAAATGTATTTTTTCTGTCCTCAAGTTGATTTTTTTCTTAAATTCCACATAAGAATGAAATCATATGGTATTTGCCTTTCTTTGTCTGACGTATTTTGCTTAGCATAATACACTCTAGTTCCATCCGTGTTGTTGCAAATGGCAAGATTTCATTCTTTTTGATGTAATATTCCATTGTGTAATGAGTAATATTACATTATGTAATACATTACATTACATTCATTGTGTAATGGATAATATTGTGTAATGAGTAATATTCCATTTGTGTGTGTGTGTGTTAAAACACATCTTAATTCATCAGTCAGTGGACATTTGGGCTCTTTCCTTAATTTGGCTATTGTTGATAATGCTGTTATGAACATCAGGGTGCATGTATCCCTTCACATCAATATTTTTGTGTCCTTTGGGTAAATATTTATGTCTTCTATTTGTTAATTTATGCCATTTTTTGTTGCTTTGCTTTATTTTCATGAAGACTTTTCTTAACTTTTCCTTAAATAATATCTATTAGATTATATTTATTATTTAACTCCAAAGATCTAGTGTTATCATTTTATTAATCTTGCCCTTATACAATGGTTTCAGCGTTTCCTTTCACAGTTTCTTAAAAAAAATTTTTTTTAACATTTATTTATATTGAGAGACAGAGAGAGACAGAGCATGAGCATGGGAGGGGCAGAGAGAGGGGGAGACACAGAATCTGAAGCAGGCTCCAGGCTCTGAGCTGTCAGCCCAGAGCCCGAAGCAGGGCTCGAACCCACCAACTGTGAGATCATGACCTGAGCTGAAGTTGATGCTTAACCAACTAGCCACCCAGGTGCCCTCTTTTCACAGTTTCTTAACTGGAACTCTTTAGAATATTTCTTCTAATCCTGTATTAGTCCAGGAAATTTAGAAGATAATGATTACTAAAACAAATGATAATCTCTCCCATCTGGTTTCAAAGTCACAAGGGTCCTCATGAATTTCTTTATTATCCATTCTAGATCCCTCACCCTCAGCTACAGCCTGTGCTGAAATAGGTGACTTACTTGGTATGGTGACCCAAATCCTTATCCCTAAGAGTCCTGTGAACCATACTTGATTCAGGCCCAGAGGTTATACTTGTCAGTTCACCATCAAAATTAGAATGCAGAGTTAAAGACACACTAAGTGGAACTCCTGGGTGCTGTGCATTTTCTCTAATCCCATTGTGTCACAGCGAGCCCACCTTATCCCAGTGATCAGAATTAATTCTTCCTGAAAGGTAGATGACTTTTCTTCTGACTGCTAGTATCTTGGCATAAGAAGATTGAAATGAATGGGCAGAGAATAGTCTTAATTTGAGGATTAATGGGATTCTTGCTATGGTACCGAGTAGAAAAATTTCTCCCTTAGGAACCAGAATCTCCAAACAAATAGATCCCAGAGTTGTAGGTTTTTGAAAAGATAAATTTGCTAAGTGGATCACTGAGCAATGTTGTCAGTACAAATCACAGGCTGAGTTTCACAGAAATTGACTCCGAAATTTGCATGCATGAAATTTAATGGGACATGCTCTTGGCATCAGTGACTGTGGAAAACTTAAGGAAATAGGATTCAGCTGAGGGAGAATTAGGTCTTGATACAGTCATAATAAAGGTTTCGGTTAATGCCGCTGGGACTTCAAAAGTTGTCTGAAATAAAGGGTGGATTCTAGTGGACTATGTCATGTGTTGTCCAGATTCAGCCTGCAGAGTTTAAGCTTTAGTTTCCCAGGTAATGGGGCTGTTAGAAGCCAGCAGTCTTGGCTAAACCCCTCTCCCCCTTGTCTCAGCTAAAGAAAATCATACCTCAAGAAAAGTCACCTCCCTCTTCCTGTGAAACATTAGCTAACGATTGGGTATGAAGATTTGAGATCCAGAATCCCTAGAGAATTAGCTCAGGCCTTCCTTGTAATTAAACTGCATTTATGGGGCGCCTGGGTGGCGCAGTCGGTTAAGCGTCCGACTTCAGCCAGGTCACGATCTTGCGGCCGTGAGTTCGAGCCCCGCGTCGGGCTCTGGGCTGATGGCTCGGAGCCTGGAGCCTGTTTCCGATTCTGTGTCTCCCTCTCTCTCTGCCCCTCGCCTGTTCATGCTCTGTCTCTCTCTGTCCCAAAAATAAATAAAAAAACGTTGAAAAAAAATTAAAAAAAAAAAACTGCATTTCAGCTTTTCCCCCTGTTCAATTCTGCTTCCTTCTTACTCCTCAGGTTTTGTTCATGAGAGCATTCCCCAGTAAACCTCATGTCGATCTGCATGTCAGATTTAGTTTCCCAAGGAATGTCCTGTGCCACTAAGATTTCCTTCGTACAACTCTCCCCACATTTTTTTTAATTGAAGTATATTTGACACACAATGTTGTTATATTAGTTTCAGGTATACAGCATAGTGATTTGACAAACCTATATACTATGTATGCTGTGCTAACCACAAGCATAGCTACCATCTGTCACATTGAAAACTATTACAACACCATTGACTATATTCCCTATACACCACCCTTTATCTCTGTGATTGACTTATTCCATAACTGGAAGCCTGTATCTCCTACTCCCCTTCACCTATTTTGACCACCCCTCCTCAATCGCCTCTGACAACCATCAGTTTGTTCTCTGCCCACACTTTTATGTCCTGAAAAAATATTTTTCCAGAAAATAAATCTCAGATCTCTTCGCAGATGTCCTGGTTTCTAGCATTTTCTGCTTGGAGATAGATAAAGGTTATCACTTGCTCCTATAGATAGATTTTAAAACAATTTTACTCACATCTTACTCTGTACATGATGCTTTCAAATTCCTAGTATCTTTGTAGATAAAGAGAGCTAAATGGTTCTCTTTACTTGTTTCCTCTCTGAAGCTTGAAATCTTTCTTCTATTGTCTACTCAGATAAAACTGTAGTATAAATTCTAAATAAATTCATTTTAAAATGCTATAAATAGAACATACCTCAAAATCATAAAGAACTTATACATCAGACCCACAGCTAATATCATTCTCAGTGGGGAAAAACTGAGAGCTTTCCCACTAAGGTGAGGAACACAACAGGGATGTCTACTCTCACCAATGGTGTTCAACATAGTACTGGAAGTCCTACCCTCAGCAACCAGACAACAAAAAGAAATAAAAGGCACACAATTTGGCAAGGAAGAAGTCAAACTTTCACTCTTTGCAGATGACATGATACTCTACAGAGAAAACCTGAAAGACTCTACCAAAAAGATGCTAGAACTGATGGGGAAGTCAAGAAGGTCTCAGAATATAAAATCAATATACAGAAATCGGTTGCATCTCTATACATCAGGATTGAAGCAGCAAAAAGAGAAATCAAGGAATAGATCCCATTTACAATTGCACCACAAGATACCTAGGAATAAACCTAACCAAAGATGTAAAAGATCTGTACACTGAAAACTATAGAAAGCTTATGAAAGAAATTGAAGAAGACAGAAAGAAATGGAAAAACGTTCCATGCTCATGGATTGGAAGATCAAATATTGTTAAAATGTTGATTCTACCCAAAGCAATCTATACATTTAATGCAATCTCTGCCAGAATAACACCACCTTCTTCATAGAGCTTGAACAAACAATTACATAATTTGTATGGAATCAGAAATAACCCCTAGTAGCCAAAGTAATGTTGAAAAAGAAAACCAAAGCTGGAGGCATGACAATTCTGGACTTCAGGCTGTATTATAAAGCAGTAATCATCAAGACAGTATGATACTGACACAAAAGAAGACACATAGATCAATGGAACAGAATAGAGAGCCCAGAAATGGACCCACAATTATATGGTCACCTAATCTTCCACAAAGCAGGAAAGAATATCCAGTGAGAAAAAGACGATTTCTGCAGCAAATAGTGTTGGGAAAACTGGACAACAACATGCAGAAGAATGAAACTGGACCACTTTCTTACACCATACACAAACATAAACTCAAAATGGATGAAAGATCTGAATGTAAGACAAGAGACCATCAAAATCCTAGAGGAGAAGATAGGCAGCAACCTCTTTGACCTCAGCCACAGCAACTTCTTACTAGACATATCTCCAGAGGTGAAGGAAATAAAAGCAAAAATGAACTATTGGGACCTCATCAAGATAAAAAGTTTCTGCACAGCAAAGGAAACAATCAACAAAACTAAAAGGTAACTGACAGAATGGGGGAAGATATTTGCAAATGACATACCAGATAAAGGGTTAGTATCCAAAATCTTTAAAGAACTTATCAAACTCAACACCCCCCCAAACCAAATAATCCAGTGAAGAAATGGGAAGAAGACATGATAGACACTTTTCCAAAGATATCCAGATGGCTAACAGACACATGAAAAGATGCTCAAATCACTCATTGTCAGGGAAATGCAAATCAAAACCACAATGAGATACCACCTCACATCTGTCAGAATGGCTAAAATTAACTCAGGAAACAATAGGATATGGAGGATAGGATGGGATAGGCAAGGCTACGGAGAAAGGAGAAGGGGGAACACTTGTGCACTGTTGGTGGGAATGCAAACTTGAAAACAGTATGGAGTTTTCTCAAAAAATTAAAAATAGAACTACCCTACTACCTAGCAATTGCTCTACTAGGTATTTATCCAAAGGATTAAAAAATGCTGATTTGAAGGGGCATATGCATCCCAATGTTTATAGAAGCACTATAAACAATATCCAAATTGTGGAAAAAGCCCAAATGTCTATTGACTGATGAATGGATAAGGAAGATGTGGTGTATATATACAATGGGATATTATTTGGCAACCAAAAAGAATGAAATCTTACCATTTGCAATAACGTGGATAGAAGTAAAGTGCATTATGGGGCGCCTGGATGGCTCAGTGGGTTAAGCAGTCGACTTTAGCTCAGGTCATGATCTCACAGTCTGTGAATGTGAGCCCCAAGTCAGGCTCTGTGCGAGCAGCTCAGAGCCTGGAGCCTGCTTCTGATTCTGTGTCTCCTTCTCTCTCTACTCCTCCCCTGCTTGCTCTCTGTCTCTCACTCAAATAATAAACATTAAAAAATTAAAAAAAAAAGTTGAGTGCATTATGCTAAGCGAAATAAGGCAGAGAAAGCCAAATATCTGATTTCACCATATGTGGAATTTAAGAAACAAAACAGATTAACATAGGGGAAGGGAAGCAAAAATAAGATAAAAACAGAGAGAGAGGCAAACCATAAGAGAGTCTTAAATACAGAGAACAAGCTGAGGGTTAATGGAGGGGAGGTAGGTGGGGGCATGGGCTAAATGGGTGATGGGCATAAAGAAGGGCACGTGTTGGGGCGCCTGGGTGGCTCAGTCGGTTGAGCGTCCGACTTCGGCTCAGGTCATGATCTCGCGGTCCGTGAGTTCAAGCCCCGCGTCGGGCTCTGTGCTGATGGGTCAGAGCCTGGAGCCTGTTTCAGATTCTGTGTCTCCCTCTCTCTCCGACCCTCCCCCGTTCATGCTCTGTCTCTCTCTCTGTCTCAAAAATAAATAAACGTTAAAAAAAAAAAGGGCACTTGTTGGGATGAGCAGTATACTGAAGTGATGAATCACTAAATTCTCCTGAAACCAAAAATACACTATATGTTAACTAATTTGAATTTAAGTTAAAAAATAAATAAAATAAACACTATATATTCTAAGCTAAAATAATTCTAATCAGTTTTACTATCCAGAAGATAATCCATGGAGTAATATAGGTGCATGGAAATAGATTTGAACATAGGATGTGGATATTTTTTGTTGTTGTTTTTTAAATGTTTATTAATGTATTTTTGAGAGAGAGAGAGAGAGAGATGCATGTGAGTGGGGGAGGGGCAGAGAGAGAAACCCAAGTAGGCTCTGCACTGTCAGTACAGTGATCTCAAGAACCCTAAGATCATGACCTAAGCCAAAATCAAGAGACCAACACTTAATTGACTAAGCCACCCAGGTGTCCCTAGGATGTGGATTTTAACAAGGATTTTGGAAATAGAGAGTAAGGACTGGGTAAAAGCGGAGCACATCCAAAATTGCTTTATGGACAAGAGTTGTAGTAATTATTTTACTAAACATCAAACCAAGGATAGCATATAATAATTAAATCAAATTATAAACAGTTGATGCCTTGGAGACTTTTCTATAATGTCAACTATCTTTATGGTTTAAAAAAAAGTTTCAAAATCTGCACTGACTTTTTAAATAGTTGAGATTGATTTTAAGACTGTGGTTCTGGAAACTTATGAGAATTTCTCCAACTTTTAAGTGTTTAATGAGGTTGTTTATATCTAGCCATGGAAACTTAACTTCAATTTTATGAAGACATTTTCGTATATGAAGCTTAAAGACCACAGTAGAGATAGTACTAAGTATTTTTGGTACTGTGGTCTTGAATTTTCATTAGAAGATATGTTTATATTTATATGAAAGAGTATTTCCTAATCTACGTTTACAATAATCCTAAAGTTTGAATTTGGTACTAATAGGTTTTCCAGCGCAGGTTTCTGATATCCAGAAAACATTTGCTCTTGAAGCCTCTATGTGTCTGCTCACAGGGTCTTTTTAAGTATAATCCTCTCCAAAAAGTTGCTGTCTTAAAAGGAGTTGTGTTGTGTGGGGTGGGGGGAGAGGTTTGATAATTTTAAATAACATTTGAATATGAGAGAATATGACAAATAGTCATAAATTCTGACTTTTTAGATCCATAATGACTCACAAAACAGAGATGACACCACTTACCAAGCAGAAAAAAGACTGAACCAATTGATTAGATTATTTGGGCTAAATGTTTACTAGTCATTTTGCAAACTATACCAGTTATCAAGAAAATAAAAAAAGGTAAACTTTTTATTAGAAACTGATATATTAGTTTTGAGTACACAATATGGAGGATACTGAGTATGCTTTCAGTAGATATAAAATATTTCATTTGAATCCCTTTATCATAAATTCGACTTATTCAATATTTGAAGAGACTAAAAATAATATCAACTATCATATTTCTCTAAAATCTTTGAACTTTTAAAGTTGAGAAATACGCTTTTTTATTGAAGTAAAATTTCAAATATAAATGTTGCAAAGATTTAAAATTATACAGTGAGAAAACTATGCTAAAGGTATTTCTTTCAAGTTTTCATTCTTTAGTCATACCCGAATGTCTTAAACCTTGAGAGTTTCTCCCCCTCACATTGATTTGAAAGTATTATTTCGTAACGATTTATCTCTAAAGTCCTCTTCACTTGAAGTCAAAGAAATTTTAGCCTACATTTTACAGCTTTATGAGAGTTTCTTTTCAAAAGTAAGGTTTTGTTTTTAAACTAAATCTCTCAGCTTGATCCTTCTTCAGTAGTAAAGTATTGCATTCTGACTCTTCATTCTGTCTTTAAGAAAATCAACTCTGCATAATTAACTTCCTATGAAATAACTAACAATTCTGAAGGTCCTTAGAAAACCTAGAAACTATTGTTAGTTTATTGTTCATTATAATTTATATAATACCAAAATTTATTTGCAAAAGCCTATTCTTTCATATATTTTATTTATTCACTTATGGTAACAATAGAGTGACAAACATAACGTTAAGAAATTAGATCCATCATGCATATCTTACAAAAGACAACTGTCTCTTCTTGCCCAGTATATCTGTGTGTATATACTCAAATATTT